>NC_080020.1:88047127-89297127 GCF_030020395.1 Manis pentadactyla
TTTTCAACAATTAGAACCCCATAGACAGTGAGGTGATGGGTTCTGGGAATGGGATGTCGAGATGTGTCATTTTAAATGCTGGACTTTAGGAAAAGCTCTTCTTCGAGCACCTCCCTTGGGACCGGTGGTTTGGCCGGACCGGTGGTTTGGCCGCACTTTACATCCAGCACTTAGCTGCCCATCCTTCTGGGATTCTCCCGCTGATCTCAGAATGCTAAAGATGGCTTTATTGGCAAAGGCAGCATTTAAATCCAGTCCCAACAACGAGCTGGCTCGACAGCCATCCCATGCAGGTGAGGACCCTGCCAGGTGGGCACGCGCCACGTGAGTGTTACCCGAGTGGGTGGCCCTGGTGGAGGAATCGTGACGGCAGGATGCTAGGACTGGAGAGGCTCAGAGACTGTCGGGCTACACATCTCAGTGGGAGACTGAGGCCCGCGAGGCAGTCACAGAGCAGTGCCCAGAGCTCGGCAGTGTGTTATATAGCAGGTCCTCATACCAGGGCTTTTCCTGTCTTATATTGTGCTCTCTGTTTTGTTTAGTCTGTTGCTTTCCTGGCTAACCTTTTTCCTTCTTTTTCTAGCTTCCTTTTGACTCCATCTGGATTAGTCCGGGTGCTTCAGAGAAACAGAACCAATATGATACACACACATGCACACGTGAGTTACTGTAAGGGATCAGTACGGAGTGTGGAGCACGGAGGCTGAGTAGTCTCGCTACCTGCTCTCTGTAACCTGGGGCCCAGGAAAGTTGGTGGTGTAGTTAGAAGGCCTGAGAGCTGGAGATTCCAGCCTGGGTCTGAAGGCCTGAGAAGCAGGAGTGTTGAGGGAAAAGATCAACGTTCCACTTCAAGCAGTCAGGCAGAGAGAGAATTCAGTCTTCCTCTAACATTTCGTTCAATTATTGCCCTCAAAGGATTGGATGATGCCCACCCACACTGTGGCAGTCTATTTTATTCAGTCCACCCATTCAAGCGCTAGTCTCCTCCTGAAACTCTCACAGGCACACTCAGAAATACTGCCTGTCAGGTATCTGGGCATCCCATGGCCCAATCAAGTTGACATAAAGTTAACCATCACACTACCTTCTCCTGTTTCCTCCATTTTACCTTTTGATTTTGTTGTCTTAGGTCTTCTGTCGTTAAGCCTTTGTTTTGCCTTGACAGAGGCACTCAGATGGGAAAAGACTGTTAATTCTCAGGCTCAAACAGTGAATCAGTTTCAGCAAGTATAGTGTCTGGTAAAGTTTGTGATCTGTAGTTCAGAAGTACAAAAAATTGGGTCAAAAGTAGAAAAAATTAATAGGAAAACCAAGAAAAAGGAAACCCAAGTTAAACATTTCTGAACTCCTTCACAGAGGCAGCAGTGAGGGGGAGGGTGAATGAGTCCGCTGTTCTCGTCTGCATAGAGGGGAATAGATGATGTTGGGCAGCTGCTGTGTAGTGTGAAAATCCATGTGAAGAAAACTTCTTGGGAAGGAGAACAAGAATCTCAGCAGGAGAACATTTTAATCAAAGGATGGTTATTGCCTGCCTGGTTGGAATTTTTTATTTTTGGCATCTTTCTATTTGAAATCGGGGGGATTTCACCAGAGTATATTTCTTTTCATTTGTAGGACATTTTTATTTGGGATAATACCTTCTTCCCCAAATGTTTTAGGATGTCAGATGTATTAAAATGACATGTATTTTTCCCTTAGGTATTACCAAACCAATCCCTATAAAAGAAAAAAGGATAAAAATGTAGCTCTAAATGTATTTTTGTTCAGTTTCTTTTCTGTTTTTCTTAACCTTTCTGGAGTGAGTAGATTATCATAAAATTCTCTAAAGGTCCAAAATCTGTGTTCTGGGCCTGGGGAAAAATGACTCCTTTTGAAGTGCTTGCTAACAGGCTGTAGTAGACTATTAATTAATTTTTGGTGCTCAGCACACCTATTCCCCCTTTGTGGAATCACCTCTTCCCTATGCTCAGATCACATAGTTAAATGAAACTGGCTCTAGTCCCAGCTCCAGGGGTGGATCATATGTCAACACGCACATAGTATTCTCCTGCTTGTAACTGTTAGTTTGAGGTTGGTGTGAGACCCTGTAAAGCCAAAAAGACAGTTGAGAGAGAAACATGCACTCTTTTTGCACTTAATCCTGCAAGTACATGGGCTGTAGCTATAGCCAATCATGAAGGGAAAGCCCATTTGAATGTGAAGCAATACAGAAGCTGTAACCTGGTAGGAAAAGGAAAATGTTGGCATATACTGAGAGAATAGTTAGATAATTAGACAGAGTTTGGGGATACACTTGTGAAGATAAATGTGGGTAGCACCGTGCCCCAAAAGATAGGAGGTGGTTCTACCTCTTGGTACCTGAGAATGTGAGTGTATTTGCAAATTAGGTCTTTGCAGATGTAATTAAGATGTAAATTAAGATGAGGTCATACAGGAGTAGGGTACACCCTTAATCCAAGATGACTGATGTTCTGCTAACAAGAGAAGAGATACAGAGAGAGACATACAAAGCAAGGAGAATTCCATGTGCAGACACAGACATGTGACTATCAAGGCAGAGAGGCTCCTATAAGCTGAGGAATGCCAAGGATCGTGGGCAAACACTAGAAGCTAGGAAGGGGCAAGGAAGGATCCTCCTCTAGAGCCTTTAGAGACAGTGCGGCCTTGCTGACACTTTGCTCCGACTTCTAGTCTCTAGAACTGTGAGACAATAAATCTCTGTTGTTTAAAGCCACCCAGGTTGTAGTGCTTGTTACGGTAGCCCTATGAAACCAATACAGTAAGTATATAGAACACTTAGCATGTTAAAAACAGGGAACTTTCTTATTTTTTTAACTCCAGGGAAATTAAAAATTTGTTCAGGAAAGGAAAGGTAAATATGGTACACAACTTCAATGTGAAAAGTAAAAAAAAAAAATGACTTAGTTGTCAAGAGTTTAATAGTCATAGTATTATAAATATTGATTATTGATCTTACCAGATTATAGCATACAGGGAAGTAAATATGTGCCGTGGGTTCATGTGTGTATGAAATAATCTTCCATAGTGCAAAGTCAAGATGAGGCATGTCAACCAGAATCTCAGGAGGTAGAATTTAGAAATGGGGGGGCAACTAGCAAATGATCCAGTGAGGGAGCTGAAAGTAGCTGCCTTTGGGAGCAGGAAACAGAAGGCGGGCACTGTTGGGCCTGCTGTGCTTTTGGAAGGAAACCTGTGGAACTATCTGACTCTTTACACTATATCCATGAATAATCTTCATATGAAAAATATTTAAAAAAGGAAATATGAACCTGTGAAGCAAATTACTTATACCACTAAGGAATGTAGTAACTTTGGACAAAAGTAGGTAATAGAATAAATTTATATGGGGGGCTAGTTATCCATAGATCTGTATCTATTTCCTGGGCTGTGGGAAGGAGGCCACAGAGTTCTTTTATAAAGCCTTCACATTTCCCTTTGTCCCATATTCAAATCCTGCTCTTGTAAAAGAATGAAAACCTCTGTTATCCTAGGTCTGTAATTGCAATTTAATACCATAAAGCTCATTTTAACAGGAGACTTTCCTTAAAATTGAGGAGATACACCAGCTGAATGTTATGTTTCCTTGGGGTGGCATTCACAGTCACTTTCTCATCCCATTGGAATTCCAAGTCAGCCATTTCTGACTAATAGCTAAGAACTGAGCGTACTGGGTCTCATACGGTGACCTTAAGGACGATGCGCCCTTAGCCATTCACTCCCAGACTGTCCTGAATCCTCCTTGAGGAGAGATTCGTCCAGGCTGCACTGCTGCTTTTCTCCATCAGAGGGCAGTGAGGCTGCAAGTGCCCGGGAAGAAGGGGAAAGATGCTTAGTACCTGGGGAGTGGGAGGAAGTGTCTTGCAGTTTGCACTTAAAGCATCTCAGTAGCTAGGTATTACGTTGGTGCAAATAGTGCGTTTTCTTTGAATTTGGTGCCAACCCAAAAAGGCAGGACGTCTGATCTTAATGTATTTGCCATGGCTATCTATTTCACCGAAAGCCAGGAATTTATCAGGAAAATGCAGAGAATTGCAAGAATAAGTTTAGATTGGCATTTCCCCATTTTCCTATTTGTAGAATAGATTTAGTACATGTTCTGAAAGAACACGGTGTCAGCTGGAACAGTGCTCCGCTTTCTTCCCTATTATTCTAAAATAGATGTGCTTCTCACATGCATGGATAGGCCATCTACCCCTGATTTGTATCTCAGGGACAAATCTGGCTTATTAGCCCCGTTATTTGTAAACTGCTAACCTGGTTCCCTGTGCTGTCATAATGCTATCTTGATGAGTTGCTGTGAAACTGTGAAGATATCTGTCAGCAGGAAAAATTATGCAAAAATGATGTGGGTATAGAAAATGGGATCGACAAAATGTAATAAACTCCTCCTGGGCTGAAGAGCAGAGCTGCATATGTAATGAAGTACTTTAGGATTACGTCACCTTTTATATAACATCTGGCAGTGACTTTTATTTCAGAGCTAATTTGAAGAAGCCTGGTGCTTTTCTTTTCCCCTCCCCAAGACTGCTTTTATCTGAAAGAAGAAAGGAAGAACTGTTACATTTTGCATGCAAAGAAAAGCCAGTATGGCTAGATTACTCCCTTAAGGTAATGGAGAAAGGAAAAAGAAATCTAAAAAGGTCAGGTGAACACAGCAGAAGGAATGATGAGGTTTGTGTGATTTTTAGTGAAATTGGACCAGTCTAAGCAACCAGACAGGGAATCTGGGTGGCTCTACCCTTTCCTCTTTTCTCCTCTGCCTCTAAAGACCTGACCCAAGGACGCTCTGGAAATAGCTTTTCCTCAGATATTTTGTCTGAAGTGAGAGATTGAAATCCTAAAATTTCTTCTTTCGGCTTTTGAGAAAAGAGCGTTCTCTTAAATCAACATCTTTCTCTCCCAGTAGTATCTGATCTATCACAATAGTTTATTCACATGGTCAACTCACCATTTTACTTTGTCTGTATAGACAATGGTGAAAGGTCTTCCATGACACTGAATGGGACTTCACTCCTCTGACACCAGGAGCCAGGAAGGGAAAAGGCCCTCTTTGCATGTCCCCTTTGCCCTCTCTCACAGCTTCCCTGCTTACTCCGTGCAACCTGGGCCTTGCTAACCCATGTTTGCCAGCCTCATGGCCCTTCTCTATCATGTAATTAAAAAATTTTTCATTCTTGCCTCAACCCTGGAAATGCCCTTTTCTGAATTTCAAGGCCATGCCTACAATTTAGTAGAGGGAGTGTCTTACTTTTGTACTTAATGGGTTCCCAAAAATGTGTTTGATAGATTTGCACGTTGTAAGGAAGAATTTGTTCTCAGGGAGCTAAAGTATTTGCTGGAATCCCTAATTATGGTTTCTGACAGTGCCACCTCCCTCAGGCCTTGGCAACCCTGTGGGTGGGTGAGAACAGACACATGGGCTGGAGTGGGTAGCAACTGCCAGTCGCTGAGGTAAGTTGATGCAGGGCTCTCTCCTTCCAAGAGTTAGCTTTCCTCTCAGCCCAGCCTGAAAGGGCAAAGCCTGAAGTAAGAGGGTCTGGTTCTTAATCCTCCTCTAAGGATAACCACCTGTGCCTCCCATGAGGTGGTTGATATGGGGTTGGTAGAGCACTGGAGCAGCTGGGCCAGGGACACCCTCAGGGATGGTGGTCTTGTGTGAGCTGGCACGCTCCAGGCTCCACGGCCCCCAATCTCTGGAGTCCATGGTGGGGGTCTGGCCCTTCAACTCGGTCATGTAGACTCATCCTCTAGGGGACGAGGTGCTGGGGGTGGAGAGCCTTCTGTTGTCTCAACTTGAATTTTTCTCCCAGTAGCCGTGAGATCATTCTATCGTTATTCTAAGGCAATTTAGGAAAGACTGAATTTTGTGTATGAAAGGTTTGAAGATGTCAGTGTTCAATAGTTGATAGTGTGGTATCTTTGTTACGTCTATACAGCCGCTGTATAACATACTATCCCAAAACTTAATGTCCTAAAACAACAACGTTAATTATACCTCAGTATTTTGTGGGTCAGGAGTTCGGGCAGTGCTTGGCTGGGTGATTCTTCTGTCTGTGTGGCACTGACCAGGGGGTGCGTGGTGCTCCTCGGGTGGTGCTGGTGTGGGCTGAAGGGTCCGTCACAGTTTCACCCACATGCCTGGTGTCTTGACAGGAATGGCTTGGGCCCCTTTCCCTCCCCATGAGGTCTTAGGGCGTCCCCACCTGCTCTCTCCAGGAGGGCAGTTGGATTTTTACCTAATGCTGTCCTCAGGACTCTAAGAGAATGAGGAGGAAGCTGCCAGTTCTCTTACAGACTGGACTTGGAATTGGCATAGCCCCGATTCTGCCATACCCCACTGGTCACAGTGGGCCCAGGGCAGCCCAGAGTCAAGAAGAGTGGGAACACACCCCAGCTCCCAAGGAGAGGAGTGTCAAACGATGTGTGGCCGTCCTGAGTCCATCACGTGTGGGCTGCATACATGCAGACCATGTGAAAGTGGAGCAACAAAGAGGATATGGGGGGAGGGGAAACTTTCCCTGGTCTTTGCTTTCTAACTAGGAACCAGTTTGCCCATGGGAAGTGGGTCCATGGGGAGGACTAAGCCTACCTTTTCTGCTGTCACCTGAGGAAAATGTACTTCTGCTAAACCAGCACAGTACTGAGGTTTGTGTCCCCCTTGTGCTTTCGGTTCCAAATAAAACTCTTGTTAAAGTGCTTAGGAATACTGATGGTAGGTGCAATGGGAAAAAAATAAGTGATGTCTGAAGGACGCTTGGGAGATGATATCTGCAAACTTCCAGAGGAAAAGTTTGGAACATTCCTCATTTTCTCCACTGTGTCATGCAGCTGTGCCAATGACTAAACAAGCAATAGATTATGCAGGTTTTGAAAACTTTTCAGATTTTTTCTTTTTATGTAGAGCAGAGGAGGGGAAAGAGAGAGAATTATTTTTTCAGTCTGATTTAACCACATATAATTTCCTTTGTCTCTAAGTTCAAGACAAGATCCTAGCAAAAGCCTTGGTGAAAATGATGCAGTAGTATGTTTCTCATTACTGACTGGAGTGTCACGGGGCCCCCTTTCAGACGCTCATTTAATTTAGTAATTAGTTTTTGAAAAGATCAAATGGGCACGTGGTACAAATCTTAAGGGAACAAAAGGGCAGAGAGCAAAAATTTCCCCAAATTCCTATCCTTGAGTCCCCATGTCTCTTCCTCAGAGGCAGTCACTCCTTTTTTGTATATACTTCCAGACAAATTCTATGCATATACAAATACTCCCAGCATGCGTGTGTGAGCATGTATGCGCTTGTGTGTAATCATAGGGTATATAATTAAATATCCTTCCCCCCACAAATAGAAGCATGCTGTATGCTGCTTTTTTCCTTTTTTTTTTCATGAAACAATACATTGGAAGTTGTTCCATATTAGTAGGTATAGATTAACTTCTTTTTTCCTAAGAGCTACATAATATTCCATTGCATAAATATAGTATACTTTTTAAAAATCTCTTGTTGATAGCTATTGAGGTTGTTTCCAGTCTTTTGCTATTGTAAGCAACACCACCACGAAAGTCTTGGGCATGCAATCATATTTGTACATATGTGAGACCATATGTAGGAAGAGAATTGCAGGGTTGAGGGGTATGAATAGTGTAATTTTGATATCTATTACCAAATGATCCACCATAGAGATTTTTCCACCCAGCATTTGTTTAGATTCTGTGATTGTCAGTGGAATTTGTTCTAAGGAGGTCAGAGGTGAAGAAATAAGCTGTAAGTTTGAACAAGGAAAGATTGATATTTGTGTTTTTTATTTCAGCTGCATTTTATGAGATTTCTAAGTAGTTTACCAAATATTTTGGCAACATAGACCAAGTATCAGGCAGTCCTCTCTGTTAGGAAGCCTGCCACGTGGAGGAATGGGAAGATCGGACACAGAGTGATAAGGATTTGTTTTTAGTCTGACATTGCCAGGACTCACTTTGGGATCTTGATGAAGCCAATTATCCTTTCTTTGACCTCAGTTTTCTTATTTGTCAAATGAGTATTTGGAGTAAATGATCTCAGAAGAATCCTTGGGTTCAAAAGTATGTGATTCTATGAAACTCGCTTTACTTTTTATAGTACAATAAAAACCCCATACAGGAACGGCCACATAATTTGCAAGACCCCGTGCAAAATGAAAATGTAGGGCTCTTCGCTCAAAAATTATTAAGAATGTTAAGCTGGCCACAGTGGAGCATTAAGTGAAGTGTGGGCCCTTCTAAGCAAAGGGACCCTGAGCAGCTGCACAGGTCATAAGCCCATCAAGCTGGCCCTGCTCCTATAATTATTCTTGCCTCCAAATCAGTGGTTTATTTCTACTTAAGTATTTAGTTAAGAACAGTAAGATTTAAGAATGTAAATTACTAGAACCTCTATGGAGGATCATTTGGTAATAGATATAAATATTATACTGTTCATACCCTTCGACCCTGTAATTCTATTTCTACATATGGTCTCACATAGGTACAAATATTGCATGCCTAAGACTATCCATGGTGGTGTTGCTTATTGTATCAAAAGATAGGAAACAACCTCAATATCTATCAACAGGAGACTGGTTTAAAAAATAAGATACTACATTCACGCAACAGAATATTATGTAGCTCTTAGGAAAAGAGAAGTATTTGACATGGACTTGGGCCTGAGACAACCACCGTTGTTTTCTACGGAAAGCTTCCTTTGTCCACAGCTCCTTGCTAAAGCAAGCTGCCCTATACTGTAACCTTGCTAAGTGGGCATCTACTGATTGGACCAGAGGTAGACACCTGACCTAAGGGCTGCTAGTTGATAGGCTGGTGAGTAACTTGCAGGTGGCCTGATAGGAAAAGCTCTGACCAATGAGGGTTAAGTAATTACACTGGTGAACAAACACTGCAATTTGAACTGAGAAGAATGGAGAGGATCAGCCAGCTGGACTGGGCATAGGGAAAGCTGACGGTGGGAGTGGATAGGGAGAGAAGGAGAAGCCACATATGTTACCTGTATAACTGAACCATGGATCCTCCTTACCTGAGGTAGCCTAAGGGAGATTATTTCTGTCCTTGGCAACCCAAGAGCACACTTAACCCAGTGTTATGCTAGAGTGCAGCTTCAGCCTATTAATGCTGAAGCCACCTAAGAAATGTGGATTGAAGACAATAAGTATGGAAATAGAAAAATAGCTCCCACACCCTGGTTTCTCCTTCATCTGCCAACCACTGCACTGGAATCGGCTGGTGAGCAGCTTGTGTTGGCCAGGTGAGGCCTGATCCGAGCTCACAGGGAGCTGCTCCATCTTTTTCCTGCTTCATTTATTCAAGTCATAGGCAACTTTCTTACATATCCCTAGGCCTGTATTTAAACTTTTTAAAACTTCTCCTAAGTTATTCTTGACATTTTGTTCTACTCCCAGTGAAGTAGCCCTAGGAAAAATGTAGCTGTCAAATGTGCAACAAGATACACATTTTCTTGGTATATATCTTTTTCTTTCTGTTGGGCTATTTTAATGGATCCCTGGAGTCTGCAGCAGGCTGAGGCAGGACTGCACAAATTGACCTCTCCAGACCTTTGGCAGTCTAGCCATGCTAAGGAAAGGATTCCAATACAATCATTTCACACCCCCTAATCATAGAATGTCTGTACAACCATTTGATGCTTCTCCCTCTCCTTCACAGTTCAATAGAGGCTGAGTGTGTTGGTCTTCAGATGAATAACCAGCTGATTTGGTCAGGAATGTCATCTAACTTATCATTGACAGTAATTTGCTTTCTAGGATGCATTAAAATCTGTGGTGTGTGTGGGCACATTACTTATAATAACACAAACTGCCCAGAGTGGCCTACTTAAATGAGGCATGCATAAAGCTGCACGATGTGAAATGGGCCCCGATTCATAGGAATCACTCAGTAGCCGGAGCACCCTGGATAAGTATGCTGGGACTCAGAGGGCTCATCGTCCTCACAGGTGCCTCTTGGCAGGGCACAGGTTAGCCTTGCTTAGGGGGGTAGACTAAGAAAGCAAATCATCCAATTGGCATCAAATGTGGTGAAAGGGACATTCTGTTTGCTTTTATGTTAATGGATTGCCTCCAATGTCCTGTGCTGAGAGGCTCAGGTCCAGCAGGGGAAACAAAGGTGAAGAGCCTAGAGTTCTATGTTCTTCCTTGCCTGGGCCATCAGCTGTACTTAGCAATGCCCAGTGGATATTTCGGTGAGCACGTGAGCATCAGTGCAGGGCCTGGCTTGAACCTGTGGGCTGTCTGGGGTGATTACTGTGAATATATGCTAGAGCCACATGTGGCCATCAGTTTTGTACATAATAAAGGGAAAAAGGAACCTGGTAATACTTTCAAGTTCATATTTTGCTGGGAATTTCAGGAATCTAAAGCTTTCCACATCTGTTTTCCTCTCTTAAATGAGATGCTAACACTGATGTTATCATTAACGCCGAGACAATGCTATATTATTGTAATACTTCTTGTTTATATGAAATATATCTAGGCTTTTGAAAGTGATAAAGATTTAAATCAGATTTTCTTAGTAGAACAGTTAATATTTGGGAAAATCCGATTGAAAAGTAGCTCAGGAACACTTATTTGGTGTATGTATATATAAATTAAAATTCATTAAGAGGCCACAGTGTTAATAGTGGGTAGGATGGATGACGAGGATCCCAATTTATTTTGGCATTCAAAGTGTTTTCAGTAAAATACCTCTAAAAAGCCAAAAAATCAGCCTAGCAATTGGAGGTGAGAGGGAAAGAACTCTCATGGATTAGAACCTGATTTTCTTGAGGAAATCCAGAGGGGAAATTAATAGCTAATTTCTGGGATGCAGAGGGATTATAGACAGATTACCACAGTGATTTCTACTAGAAGTAGTTGGTTTATTTTATCATTTCTATTTCCCATTTGGTTATGAGAACATTCTCATACACTTACATGTTTCACAGCCCACACATCAAGTTCTGAGAGCAGCCATTTAACTTAAAACTGAATATAGGCCTGTCAATGAACACTACCCATTTATATTGAATCATGGTTTCCTCTGCAAAATCCTCTAAGAGAACAAAATAAATGGCATAAACAGAACACGGGGGAGAAGTTTCCTGTTTCTTTTTTTTTTTTTTTTTTTTTTATTGAAGGGTAGTTGACAACAGTATTGCATTACATTAGTTTCAGGTGTACAACACAGTGATTCAACATTTATATACATGATAATTCTAGGTACCAGGTATCACCATACCAAGTTGTTACAATATTTTGACTATATTCCTTATGCTATACATTACATCCCAGTTACTTATTTATTTTACAATTGGAAGTGTGTTTATATATATATATATATATATATATATATATATTTTGTGAGGGCATCTCTCCTATTTATTGATCAAATAGTTGTTAACCACAATAAATTTCTGTATAGGGGGGTCAATACTCAATGCACAATCATTAATCCACCCCAAGCCTAATTTTCGTCAGTCTCCAATCAGAAGTTTCCTGTTTCTATATGATGCCGCCATGATTTTGCAGCTGGTGAGTGACTCGGCTCCTGCCGAGAGGTGAGGCTACGGATGGCCGCCCACAGGTACCTGCATACAGTGCTCAGTGTGGACTAAGAGAGAGCATACATACAATGTGTGGATTAGATGAAGTGTCAGTGAACAGTGTAAATTCGGTAAAACTGTGAGATATTCCAAAGGCCAGAAAGAGTGTGGGACTTGGGCAATGTGATGGAGGATTTCCCTTAAAAAATTTTCCTTAACAAATCCTGGAGGCAAAATGTTCAGACAATCTAAAAGAATAGCAAATAAAAGGTAAACCTCTGATCTACTCCCTCCTGAGTTTTACTCCCCATCCCCAAATGTAACTCCTGTTTGGTGTTTTCTTGGGATAGTAGACCTTTCATACTTACGTATATGTACGTATTCAAGTATGCAGGTCTTTCTAAAAAGGAAGTGGGGTGAAATGGTATATATACACGTTGGCTTGTCGTTTAACATATGTCTTAGAGAGTACAGCTATGCCAACTATGTTCTTGTAAACTGTAGTAGGGCTCTCCTTTAGGGGGACATATAGCTTTCTTGACTATAAATAATACTGCAGTGAATATCCTTGTTTATGCTTCTTTATGCACAGGTACAAACATTTCTCTAGACAAGAGGCTTACTGGTGGAGTTTCTGGGTAGAATGTATGGGTTTTTACAGTATTGACAGATGTTGCCAAATTACCTTCCTAAAAGAACATTGATTTTCATTCCTACCAGTGTATGAGGGCATCCATTTTACCCACATCCTCGGCAACTCCAGATATCATCAATCTTGTTAATTTTTGCCAATGTGGTAGATGAAGAATGAGTTAGTAGTTCTAATTTATTTTTCCTGGGTTTGTAAAAGCTGAGCATTTTTTCCTGTGTTGACTATTTGTATTTCTTCTGTGAAATGTCTGTTCTTGTCTGTCATACATTTTTTCTATTGTGTTGCTTGTTATTTTATTGCCTTATAGTTGCTCCTTCTGTATTTTCTGAATATAAATTACTTAGATTTTATATATTTAACATATTTTATATACTTGGACATTTGTCTTTTTTTTCATCCATGTATCCTATTTTGTTCAGAAGTTTATGCACTCAAATCTGTCAGTCCCTTCCTTTATGGCTTAATGATTTTATATCTGCTTCAAGATTATAAAATACTTTACCTAATATTTTGTAGTTTAAAAAATTATTTAGCCCTTTCATGAATCTGATATATAGTTTTGTGTAATGTGTGAGTTAGGGGAACTTTCCTTTTTTTCTGGGGCAAATTCTCTTTCCAGATATACCCGCCTCCAATCCACCCTACATGTTTTCCTGTGACACTTTGGATTATGGATTCTTAGGACATCTATAGAGAGAACCCCTGAAATTGTTTGCAGAAATTTGCAATGTGTATAGGTGCATTTTTTTCCTGTGGAGAAAGCTCTTAATTTTCATCAAATTCTCAAAAGGATGCAATGTCCAACAAAGGTTAAGAAGCCTTGTGTTACATTCTTTCCTCCTAGTTCCATTGGGAAGTCCCAGAGAGGCAGTCTTGTTTCTATATCCCTTTCCAAACCTCCCCATTTCATTTCTTAAATTCTGCTCGTTCTGTATCAGTAGCAGTTCCAATCCATTCATTCAACAAGTGTTAAGTGAGCACCTACTATATTAGGCATGTATCAGCAAAGCTCACTAAGACCTAGAAGCTGCACTCAACTGGCTAAGAGTCTAGGGGAGACAGATAATAACTCTCAACATCTTAGAATATGGTATGACAAGTGTTAGCATAATGCTATGCACAGAGAGCTATGGAAGTTTAGGAGAAAGCAAGTCCTAGACTGTGTGTGTGTGTGTGTGTGTGTGTGTGTATGTGTAGTTATTTCAGAAAGGTCATTCTGGCATCAGTTTGGAGAAAAAAGAGAAAACAAAGAAACCAGTTGGGAAGCTGATCTATATTTCTATGGTGGAGAAATGGGAGAAGTGTTATGGATGGAACTGAAGCTCTGTCAGTGGAGAGGGAATGAGTGTGAAAGATGTAGGACATACTAAGAAGGCAAAAGAGACTGGAATTATTTGTTGAGCTATTGAATTTGGGGCTTAGTGGGAGATGAGAGGTTAGGAATAATTGCCAGCTTCTTGGTTTGGGTGACTGGTTGGTTGGTGGTGGTGTCATTGCTAAAGTAGGAGATGAAGACGGAGCACCAGACTTAAAGGAAAAGTTTAGTTTAATTTGGGACATTTCCAATACTGCATATTGATATAGAGGCAGAAATGAACATGATCACCCTAAGTGAGGATATAGACAGAGCAAAGATCTGGGGATACCAATATTTTAGGGGTTTGAGGAGAAAGAGGAAGTTTATAAGGTTGAGAAAGAGAGATATGAGAAAAATCAAGAGAGACTATCACAGGAGACATAGGAGGAGAGTCATAAGGAGGAGAAAATGGTCACTAGGGGGATATACTGCACAGAGATCAACTGAGATAAAGAAAGAAAAGGGCCGAGTGAGTACGCAGTCTGGAGGTCACTGGTGGCCTCCCCGAGAGCACTTTAAGGGGAGCAATAAGAGTAGAGGCTAGTGGGAGACAGGATGCAATGGTGGGGAGTGGGCCTGGATGAGTGAACAGAATGTGAGCTGGTAAAGGCTGTACATGTATAGAAATCTTGCACAAAGCTTTTCTGGGAAGGTTTGATGGTGGCTGGTGAGGAGTGTGGAGGAATTGCTATTTATTTCTTAAGTAGTAGGGTCATGGTGCAAGGCTGTTAATGAAGCTCCTTTGAAGTTAACCCCGGAGCTAATGAATTCAGTGATCTGGTAGGTATCTTTTATTGTTGAAATATTTGATAGCTGAATTTGATAAAGGTTTCCATTGACTTATATTCAGAGTATTGAAAAATATTTGACAGCTGAGATGGCTTGGTCACTGACCAGTCAGAATAGAAGCTATAACACATGAGAGCAGATGCCAGCTATAAACAGCTGGTAGGGTCTAACCAATGAATAACAGTCTTGTTCCTGTGCCCAAGGACTATCTGGCTAATTGTATGGACATCTTTCTCAGAAATACCTTGATGAAAAGGACTGACTTGCAAGATTGGATTGGTAGGACCTCGAGGGCCCTAAAAAGACCAGAGTACAGAAGTTATAAGCAGCATTGCAAAATGTATGCAAATTCTTCTGCTAAATTTGATTGAAGGCCACATTTGTAATCAAGAGCCCCAAGGCTAAAAAGGACAGAAAAGCAAACAGGAACACTGTAAAACTTTGTTTTTCTCCCCCTAAAAACTAAGATTGACAGTATGTGACAAGTTGCTGAGGAAGAACAAAATGAAGAACATATTCTAAGTAAGAATTATAAGGGCAAGAAAGATTTTAGTTTCCATAGTAGCATCATTTTGAACTGTAAGGTTAGGAACAAAATGGGTTTTTCTATAGCAGAGCACACGTGATAGGGAGACTTTCTATTTCCACTAATGTTCCCTAAGTGACCAGTGCTAGTGTTGGAATTATAATGATATGAACTAACGCCCTCCTGTATGTGCTGTGTTTTTCTCATAGGAGGGAGCTGCAGGAAGAGGCCTACAGCTTAAGGGAGGTGCACTTGATCATTTTAGTTCAAGACTCCCCCTCATTTTTTCCTGTGGTAAGTGTACAGTCTTGCATTATCCTAGGAAATAATTTTTTCAAGCAGGAACTCCAGCATAGTTTTTTTCTTTTGACAAATGCCATATAGATAAACCTCTCAGCATAACTGGCTTCTTTCAAAGATTTCATGGGGAATATTCATAGTGAAATATAAGTCTGTCTGGTGTATAAACAGAGTTAATTACAGCTATTCTGCTCTCCTTTACTCTTCTCAGTGATTGCTCAGAATGTCACGTCTTGCTATACTTTCAAGAAAATTGGAATGTAAAAGTTCATTTTGAAAAGAAGGCAGAAAAAAATTGAGTGTTCTGTGGGAGGGATAAAGTGCCTAATGTTCTTTTGGTGGGTAGAGTCAATAAGATTACCTTTCCTGAATAAAGAGAAAGAAAAACGATGTTTGTTTACCTGAATTTCGTGTCTGTTGTCACTGCCTTTTTTGGTTGAGTTCTTTTCTTTTAGTGTATGTTGCAGTGGACTGGGTGAAATACAGGCACACCTCAGAGACCTTGCCGGTTCCGTTCCAGGCCACTGCAATGAAGTCACGGAAATTCTCTGGTTGACCAGTGCATCTATAAGTATGTTTATATTATACTGTTCTCTGTTAGGTGTGCAACACCATTATGTGTAAAAAAGCAGTGTACATGCCTTAATTAAAAATACTTTGTTGATAAAAAATGCTAACCTCATCCAACCTTCAGTGAGCCATAATCTTTTTGCTAGTGGAGGGTCTTGCTTCGATGTTGATGGCTGCTGACCGATCGGGTGCCAGTTGCTGAAGGTGGGAGGGGTGCTGCGGCAGTTTCTTAAAATAAGAGAACAGTGAAGTTTGCCACCTCAATTGACTTCCTTTTGCAAATGATTTCTCTGTAGCATGTGGTGCTCCTTGATAGCATTTATCCACAGTAGAACTTCTTTCAGAAGTGGAGGCAATCCTCTCATGCCCTCCTGATGCTTTATCAACTAAGGTTATGTAATATCCTAACTCCTTTGTTGTCATTTCAATAATCTTCACAGCATCCTCACCAGAAGTAGATTCCATCTCAAGAAACCACTTTCTTTGCTCATCCGTAAGAAGCAACTCCTCACCATTCAAATTTTATCATGAGATTGCAGCGCTTCAGTCACGTCTTCAGGCTCCACTTCTAATTCTAGTTCCCTTGGTGTTTCTACCACACCTGCAGTGACTTCCTCCACTGAAGTCCTGGACCCCTCAGAGTTATCCCAAGGTTGGAACCAACCTCTTCCAAACTCCTGCTGATGTTGATATTTTGACCTCTTCCCATGAATTACAAATGTTCTTAATGGCATCTGGAATGGTGAATCATTTCCAGAAGGCTTTCAATTTACTTTGCCCAGATCCATCACTATCTATGGCAGCTATAGCCTTAGGAAATGTATTTCTTACATAATAAGACTTAAAAGTCAAAATGACTCCTTGACCCATGAGCTGCAGAATGGATAGCAGGCCTGAAAACAACATTAATCTCATTGTCCATCTCCATCAGAGCCCCTGAGTGACCACATACATTGTCAATGAGCAGTACTATTTTGAAAGGAATCTTTTTTTCTGAGCAGGGGATTTCAACAGTGGGCTTAAAATATTTAGTAAACCATGTTGTAAACAGATGTGCTGTCATCCAGGCTTTGTTTTTCCACTCAGAGAGCACAGGCAGAGTAGATTTAACATAATTCTTAAGGGTCAAGAATTTTCAGAATAGTAAAGAACATTGGCTTCAACTTAAAGTCACAAGCTTCATTAGCCCCTAGTTAGAGAGAGTCAGTTTATCCTTTGAAGCCTGGAAGCCAGGCATTGACTTTTCCATAGCTGCGAAAATTCTAGATTCCATCTTCCAATGTAGGGCTGTTTCATCTACATTGAAAATCTGTTGTTTTATGTAGCCACCTTCATTAGTTATCTCAGCTAGACCTTCTGGATAGCGTGTAGCTTCTCCATCAGCATTTGCTGCTTCGCCTGCACTTTTGTTATGGAGATGGCTTCTTTCCTTAAACCTTATGAACCAACTTCTGGTAGCTTCAAACCTTTCTTCTGCAGCTTCCTCAACTCTCTCGGACTTTGTGGAATTGAAGAGTTAGGCCCTTGCTCTGGATTAGGTTCTGATTTAAGGAAATATCACTGGTTTGATCTTCTATCCAGACCCCTAAAACTTGTTCCCTATCAACAAGAAGGCTGTTTCGTTGTCTTATCATTTGCGTGTCTGCTGGAGGAGTAGTTTAAATTTTCTTCAAGAACTCTTCCTTTGCATTCACAACTTGTTAATTGTTTGGTGCAAGAGGCCTAGATTTAGGTCTATCTCACCTTTCAACATGCCTTCCTCCCTAGCTTAATCATTTTAGCTTTTGATTTAAAGTGAGAGACATGTGACACGTCCTTTCATTT
Organism: Manis pentadactyla; assembly: GCF_030020395.1. NCBI lineage: Eukaryota > Metazoa > Chordata > Mammalia > Pholidota > Manidae > Manis > Manis pentadactyla. The sequence continues at coordinate 88,064,721 of NC_080020.1, forward strand.
GAACACTTAGAGGCCATTGTATGGTTATTAATTGGCCTAATTTCAATACTATTGCGTCTCAGGGAATAGGAGGCCTGAGGAGAAGGAGAGAGACAGGGGAATTGCCAGTTGGTGGAGCAGTCAGGCACACAACATTTGTTGATTAAGTTTGCCGTCTTATGCAGGCACAGTTCGTGGCTCACCAAAAAAATTACAGTAATGACATCAAAGATCACTGATCATAGATCAGCATAATAAATATAATAATAATGAAAAAGTTTAAAATATTGCAAGAATTACCAAAATGTGACACAGAGACAAAGTGAGTGAATGCTATTGGAAAAATGGTGCTGATAGACTTTAATGCAGGGTTGTCACAAGGCTTCATTTTGTAAAAAATGCAAAATCTGCAAAGGGCAATGAAATGAAGTATGCCTGTAAATCAGAAACAGGCTTGATTGGTGCCATCTCTTAGGCTGCAAAAATGATCTTACCAAGGTAGTGTAAGAAAAGAAATATCCAGAGCCATTATTTCAACTGTAGTTTACAGTATTATTATTTGACAATGTTTTTAACTCTCATTTTCCAGATCACACCAATCTGAGGGCACAGGCTTGGAAAGCCAAGGTGAGGGTGATGGTTCCAAATAATTTTGATCTTGAACACTTACCAGACAGAAACGTTGGACTTCAATCTTTCCTGCTCTCTTTCATCTTCCAAGCTGTCTCCGCTTCTTTGGCCCAGTCCTGGTTGGTGCACATGTTCTCCACGGAGACTCCCCCTCTCAGACACCTGTTCTGCTATGGCTGGTGCTGACTTGTTTTGGGGCAGGTTGGCCTCCACTGGGCATCCTGCCCGCCGCCTTGGTGACCTTGTTGATGCCTCTCACTCTGTTTCCTCACCAGGGTTACAGTTCTCTAAATGAAAAACATACCAAACCTGGATCTTTTTGTCTTTCTAAGCACCACCCCACTTTTTGTTAAGGACATTTAGGCAGCTAATCCCAGGAATGGGTTGAGGACATTTGAACGGCACCACACACGCTACAAAATTTTGCCTTTTTTATCAGCAGCAAGCCAGGGACCCAGAAAATATCCAGGTGCTTCTGTGGCCTTACATTTCAGCAAGGGTTTCTATCTACTCAAGCACATCTTCCCTTAGAGATGGTCCTCTTGGCCAGAAAACCCATAAATTCCTCAGGTACAAAAAGACTCCCTGAGAGTAGATTTTCTCTGATGTTGCTCAGGAGATTGTCATGCAAATTAAACCCTGCTTCTTTTGAACCCTTTGAAGCATTTTAAAAAGGGAAATTCTTCTACAAAGGTGCTGACCTGATATTTCACTTAAATACCTAGAGTCTTAATTAAAACAATTTTTCAGCCATTTTCTAAAGCAATTCTCTAGGGGTATAAATAGATCTCTCCATTTTCTGCAAATGATAATGAGGTCATAGAAGTTAGACTTGATGGGAAGCATGACCATATCTCTAGTCCTAGCACCGTCTCTCCCTCATCCTTTTATTTTGTATCACCACAGTTTGCCTTAGGCTGTCCTATTAAGCTGTGCAAGATGCTTTTCACCGTGGCTTTTTCAGTCAAGAGCATTTATTGAGTGCCCATGTGGCTGGTACCAGTACCATAAGAAATTATGAGTCTCTGCTCTTAAAACTCTTATTGTATAATTGACCCTGCTGGATCAGATAGAAGCTGGGGTATGGTCTCCAGGACATCAGAGGTCACATGTTTTATCAGTCCAAGAGGAGAGAGGGACCTACAAGATGGACTGCAAGGGTCAGCATTTCAGGAGGGAAGTAGTAAGGGCTAATCTTTCAGAGCACGGGATTTCAAGTCAGATAGATTTGGGTCCAGATTTTGGCTCTACCATCCAGTTGTGTGCCCTTAGGCAAATTTCTTAACCTCTTTGTACCTTCGTTTCCTTTTCTGTAAGGAGGAGTGATAATATAATAACTACATTATGAGGACTTGTCTTGAGGATTAAATGAAAAAAAATAAAGAAGGCTTAGCACAGAGCCTGGAACACAATAAGTGCCTAATAAATAATAGCCTTCATATTAGTGGCTGATTGGCCTCTTTTTGGAAACTGCTTGTCCCAAGGAAGGCCCAAAGACAGAAATAACTATGCAGATATCGAACATTTAGACTCTGCCAACGTGGAGGTGCATTTTTTTCTACTAAGAGCCACTGACCCTGATAGAAGGATCAATCAAAGTCCTTGTAAAAAAACTAATTTGCTTTCCTCCCCCCAGGGAAATATAAAATATTGAATTTACCTACTTTAAAGAACAAGGAACATAGCATTTTACTCAATAAATACCTTGAATAGATTTCTAGGACTTTAAGGGACCTCAGAGACCATCCAGTATAATCTCTTTATTTAATAGGTGAGACAGCTGAGGGCCAGAAACATAAACTGACTTTGTCATAATTACACTCCTTCACCGTGACAGACCGCAGGAGCGCACACTTTACTTTAAGTCTGACTCCTAGCATTTTCCCACTGTACTCGTGCCTACTTGTTCAGTAAAACAATAGGGAGAGGAAGAGAGGAAGAGGAATTTGAGGGGAGGGAGAGAGAAGGAAAACGAATTGAGAGAGGGAGGGAGATACACGTAGAAAGAAAGCGCAGAGAGAGAGAGCAAGGAAAGGAAGAAACCAGGTGGTCGTTTCCAACAGCAGTGGGGTTTCATTAAATGTGTGTCATGTCAAGCTGACTTTCTTTTGTTTTTCAGTGGGGTCTGTCCTTCTGAATGAGTGTCCGAATGAGACACCTTCATCACAGGTTGGAAGTCTATGGCAATAATTCAGATGAGAAATGTTAATGGCTTGGATTAAGTCGCAGTAATAGAGATGGTTCCAGAAGTTGGATTTGGGGTTTATTTTGGAGAAACAGAGAGCCATATTATTGGATTGGATGTAGGGAGAAAGTAAATGGCCGGGTAAAATTCAAAGTTTTTGACTGGAGTAATTAGAGATGATGATAAGTATTTACTGAAATGGGGTAAGCCTTTGGACATGCTTTATTTGATTGCCCAGGAAAAATTTTGAGTGTACAGTTGGATATTTGAGTTGGGAGTGTGGAAAAGACATAAGTTTGGGAGTTGTCAGGATAAAGATATTTATGGGGCTGGATGAGGTCATCTAGAGATGGAATGAAAATAGAAAGGAAAAGAATGCTGTGGTCTGAGTATTTCATCTTTTAGAGGGCCGGTAGAGGAAGGGTTGCCAGCAAACGAGATCTGGGAGTGATTAGTCGGGGAAGATATGGGTTGGGTTTTAGCAAGTAATGTAATAGCATTACTTAAAGGGAAGAGTGGGATATGGAACTATGTGGGAAGGATAGTTGTACAGGTAGATGGGTTAGGACTGTGTGTCCCAAAATAGTGTCAACAATGGATTAGGGAGAACTTAAAGAAGATCTGTGGAAGGGTGCCTCAGGTCTTGCCCCTGTCTCATGAACCTGGTTAAAAAACCTCTTGAGTAGAAAGAACTGGGTCAGATTTGCAGTGATTCAAAGGTGGTGAGATAGGTACCACATCAGATTGATTAGTAGGTATTGAAAGACATGTTGAGCCATGGTGGATGCTCTATGTCTGTTGAGCTAAACTAAGTGTGGAGTGATGAAGGCCTGGCCTAGAATAGCGGCTGTGGGAGTGGAGGATTGGGTTCTAGAGACCTTTGGCAAGGAAGAGTTGACAGGATGTTGTGCCTGATTGGGTATAGGTGATGAAGGAGAGGAAAGAGGCCCAACTGATCCAAAGGTGTGATAACTAATTTATATTTTTAGTGGAGAAAGAAAGAATAATTAAAAAACATAACAAAACAAAAGCAAACAACATGAGAAGTAATTCATTCTTCACCCATTAATAATTCTGATAGTTCCATTTTATAGAGTTGGTTCTGTATATCAAAGGTATAATAAAATTATAATAAAAATCATTATAGAAAATCAGCTCTTCCAACCTTAAAAGACTGCTAATTAACCAATTAATGTATTTCTGTTTGCATAAAAGTTGATAGCTGAAGCCAAATGATATAAGTTCACTTCAGACTTCACTTTTTGATGGTTTGCCAGTTGAATATTGATATGACTGCATTTATTTATGAGGTTGCTGGTAATTTGAATTGCCCTGTGGGGGCTTGAGTTATTTTACAGAACCATTCTCTCCTGCTTAACTAAATAACATTAATCTTACCCCTCTGAAAGCAGTGACTCCTGGCCAAGCAGAGATTTCTGTTCTATATTGAAGATGCTCTTAGTGATTGCAGTGTATGTGAGTGCTGTGCCTGAAAGGCCTGCAGCTTTTCCACACCTCAGAGACTTTGCTAGCCTCCTGGATGTTGTTCACAAAAGTGGGAGGAGGTGTGTTCAACTCTCTTCTGGGAAAAAACACTTTCAAGCACTTATTTATATGTGCACTCATTTACATGTAATCGTTTTCCTCCCCAAGTTTGAATTCAGGTGAATCCTTGAAAGGAATGAATATTATTGTTTAAAAAAAACTCTCAAAATTTGACTTTTCCAGTACTTTCCATGAAATCAGTCCAAGTTCACGAGTTTTACTATGTATGTTATTTTGTGCACTTTCTGCCTGATTTGCTTATATAATATCAACTACTTAAACTGAGAGAAGAGTTTCTAGCTCCTCTTGCCAAGTTCTGAACATGATGACATATACTTAGATTAGTTTGATAAGTATTATAAAAGTAGGAATTTAGAGCTAGAATGAAATTAGATATTATCTAGTCTACTTACTTCCTTTTGAGATGAAGGATGTGAGGTCTAAGGAGGTGAGTTGTTTGGCCAAGTTCATACGTGTAAACAATGACAAGAGATGCTGTGTTCTCGCTGCATCCTATTAGGTGGCACCTAATTTTGATTTGTCCCATTACTGGTGATATTAACTTTGATCATTTGACAAAAGTGGTGTCTGTCAGATTTTTCCACTGTAAAGTTATTTATTTCCTTTATGTGGGGAGGTACTCTGAGACTATGTATGTATTTCTTACTTCATCAAACTTTTATCCATTGATGTTTCCTGACCAAATTAATTATTACTATGATGGTTACCAAATGGTGATTTTCTAATTCTATCATTCCTTCCACAAAGATTTTTGGCTTCTTATTGTAAAGACAAGTTTTCTTTTTCTGCATTTGGGCTCATATGGTTTGGACTCATGGATTTCTTTTTGATTCAGTGGTCTATAATCTATTTCTATTACTACTTACTTTGATGTTCAAATTGTCCCAAATAGACCAGGGGAAGGTGCTTCAGCTGATTCCTGTGTCCTTTTGATGTGTTTCCATCTTTTATATTTTTCATTTAATTTTTAAATTGTGGTAAAATACAAAAAACATGGAATTTATTACTTTAACCATTTTTAAAGTATGTCACTTAGGAATTACATACATTCACAGTGTTGTGCAACCATCACAATTATCTTGTGCCAGAAAATTTTCATCACCACAATTGGAAACCCCATACCCATTAGGCATTCACTACCCATTCTCCTGTCCCTCTAGCCCTTGGCAACCAAAAAAAAATCTGCTTTCTATCTAAATGGATTTGGCTATCCTGGACATTTCATATAAATGGAATCATATAATATGTGGTTCTTTATGTCTGGCTTTTTTCACATAGCATAATGTCTTCAAGATTCATCTATGTTGTACCATGTATCAGTACTTCAATTTTTAATGGTTGAGTAATATTCCATTGTATGGTTATACCACTTCTGTTTATTCATCCATCTGTTGATGGCATTTGGGTTGTTTCTACCTTTTGGCTATTGTGGATAGTGCTGCTGTGAAAATTCATATACAAGTTTCTGTTTGAACTGTTGTTTCAATTATTTTAAGTATATACCCACCAGTGGAATTGCTGGATCATATGGTAATTCTATGTTTAACATGTTGAGGAACCTCCAAACTGTTTCCCACAGTGGCTGTACCATTTTACATTTCCACCAGCAATATATGAGGGTTCCAATTTCTTCACATCCTTGCCAAAACTTATTTTCCCCTTTTGAGTATAGTTACATTGTAAGTGTGAAGTGGTATCTGATTGTGGTTTTAGTATGCACTTCCCAAACTATCAATGCTGAGCATCTTTTCATGTGCTTTTTGGTCTTTATATATCTTCTTTGGAGAAATGACTATTCAACCCATTTTTAAATTGGGCTGTTTGTCTTTTTGATGTTTAGTTGTAGTTCTTTATGTATTCTGATACTAGACCCTTATCAGATATATGACTTGTAAATATCTTGTCCAATTCTGAAAGTTGTATCTTTATTCTTGATAGCTATTTACTGATTGCACAAAACATTTAAAATTTGATGAAGTCCAATTTATCTGATCTTTTTTCTTTTGTCTCTGTGTTTTTGGTGTCATATCTAAGAAACCATTGCCAATGTCATGAAGATTCCCCCCATGTTCTGTTCTAAGAGGTTTGTAGTTTTAGCTACCTTATTTAAGTTTTTTGATCCATTTTGAGGTAGGGGTCCTACTTCATTCTTTTGCATGCAGATATCCAGTTCTCCTAGCACCATTTGTTGAAGGGACTGTTCTCTCCTCTCCATCATTTTTTAAGGCACTGACTTTAAGGCTTTAGAGTTTTATTCAAATTCTTTGGTTGTATGTTTGCATTTATTTTTTCTTATATAGAAAGCCTTGTTTTCCATTTATATTAATAAGTTTGTATTCCAAAGTAGCATACCTATGCTTTTTAGTATAATATATAGACAAAGTGTAAGATTTCTTTGCAGGTAGTTTTGCCTTTTTTTTTTTGGTATTATCTTCCCCCCAGCTTTATTGAGGTACAACTGACAAATAAAATTGTATAATTTAAGGTGTATAATGTTATGATTTGATGTATACATTGTGAAAGATACCACAATTAATTAAACATCCATCATCTCATGTAATTATCTTCTGTGTGTGTGTGTGTGTGTGTGTGTGTGTGTGTGTGGCAAGAACAGTTAAGATTTACTCTTAGCAAATTGCAAGTATACGATACAGTTCTATTAACTATAGTCATCATGTTGTACACTAGGTCCCCAGAACTTAGTCATCTTAAACAGGAAGTCTGTATACTCTTTTACCTGCATCTCCCCGTTCCTTCTACCTTCCCAGCCCCTGGCAAACTCCATTCTATGCTCTGTTTCTATGAGTTTGACATGTAAGTGGACTATATTTTTTGTCTTTCTCAGTCTGGCTCATTTCACTTAGCATAATGCCCTCTAAATTCATCCATGTTGTCATAAATCGCAGGATTTTCTTTTCTTTTTTTGTGTGTGACTGAATAATATTCTGTTATATATATTACACCACACTTTCTTTATCCATTCATCTGTTGATGGACATTAAAGCTGTTTCCTCTGACTCCTCAAGAGCTGAGATCCTGGCCAGCACAACACTGCAGAGCCTCAGCCTGCCTCCATGCATTCCATGGAGATGTATATCTTCTTTTTAAATCTGGAAACTTTTTCTCTTTTTAATTTTATCACATATTACCATATATTTTTGGAGTATAAAGGGCGTAATCAAAGCATGAACTCATTGCACCATCTTGACTGAAAGTGAACATTTATTATTTTATTTACCAATTACTACTCTAATGTCTTTATGAGTTTTTTCTTAACTTACATGCTTATATAAGACTTATAATACTTATATATGACATAATATAGGTATATCCAGAAGCTAGATGTCAATTACATTCAGACAGTTATCTGTGCTTTATTTCCTAGGTTGGAACTTTTGAGGTTTCTGAATAATGTAGATTCTTTTTAGTTAGTACCATCTTCTTCGGGAGGTTCTGGGCTTTTGAGGTCCCATTGTTCTGCAGCTGGGTGTTTATGGCTGAGTCTCTCTAGGATACCATTCAATGAATTCATAATCTGTTCTCTGGTAACATTTGCAATTCTAATCCAGAAGTCCTTCTTCCATTGTATCACTCTGGATCATATGATGCTTCAACCATTCAGTTTCATATGACAGTATAGCATAGTGGTTAATGGACAGACTGCTTCATTTATTGGCACCTCTGTCTCTCTCTTGGATTTAATGCATTTGGTTTTAGGAAGAGTCTCTCTCACAAACTTTAGTAAGGTTTTGCAGTGACTGGCAAGACAATGGAATTGTTTCTTTTGATCAGAGAATTATTTTGCAAAATTTTTGGTTGACTTCACATATATATAATCATTTAAAAAATTAGAAAATACAGACATGCAAAAATGAAAAAAAGTCATTCATACTTCTGTTACCTATTTTGGTGTATATTCTTTGAGGCCCCAAAATGCATCTATATGTTTATGAATACTATACTGTTATAAAAGTGATTATGTTGGGAAATATGTATTTTTCTCATTTATCAATACAAAGTGAATATATTCCTGGGTCAATAACTATGGAGTCCACATCATATTCTGTTATATCAATTACCTGTCTTTAACCATTTAGATTCTTTCCAATACTTTGCTACTTTAAACAATACTAAAGTGAACAAGCTTGTACATATATTTTTGTTCATTTGTTAGTGTTGGAGGAGGTCATAGAGAGGATGTGACCACTGGTTGACCTGTGAGCTGGAGGCAATCAGAGGCTTCTCACCGCCTCCCCTGTCCTTGGAATGTACACTCTGCCCACCGTTCCCACAGTGGGAGCTGTTCTCAAGGACAGAGCCTTGAGAGAGGAAGGTGTTGTTGAGACCATCTGGATTGTGTATATGACTGAACCCAGTTATTGTCTCTCTATAAACTTCTAAGATTCTGGCAGGCGGGTGTGGAGATCTACTTATCTTGCAACTGCTCAAGAGAAGCCTTGTAATACATTCCTTTGCTTATTAAACCTGTCACCTACCAATCTGGGGTGGCCTGCCCCTTTCTTCAGTTTTTCCCTGCCTTCCGTATTCCGGGGCTAATTTGCAAACCAACACAACAGCTAGGAAGAAATCTAACAACAAAGTTCTAGGCACCCTTTGATTATGTTTAATCAGAAGGAGAGAAAGCAGAGGGAAGGGCTATTGTGGCCATCCCCTGGGAAACAGCAGGACCTGGGAAAATGGTACTAAAGGCACATGAAGGGTGGGAGGGAAAGCAATTGTAAAAGTACTTGTGTTTAAAGGGAAGTGTGGAGATGCCTGACGCTGGGCCTGGAATGGGTGCCCAGAGCATATGTGCAGAATTGAAGGGAGCTCGTGTAGGACTGACTCTCCCCAGCGCTTTGGCTGTCACACCTGGAGCTGAATGTGATGGGGGATGGTGGGGAGGGAGAGGGAAACGTCAGCGTGCGTGTGGCGTGGGCAGGACCAGATCCCAAGTTAAGGGCTCCTGGAAGGGAAGCCTGTGGTGGCCCCTGCTGCTGCGGAAGGGCTGTGTGGTGCAGCCTTTTGGCCCGGGTGGGGCTCCGACCAGGCGAGAAGCCTGGCTGACCTGGTCGCCACGCCTGTGAGGCCGGTCCCTGCCTGTGTAGGGCTGCAGGGGTACCTTGGCAGGTTGCTGAGAGCTCCTTGTTGTGCCTGGCCTTTCTGGGCCACAGTGACTGGGTGAATAGCAAAGCAAGAGGAGCTTTGAGTTTATTATTTAGGTCTAATTCCTATTTTGCTTACAAAAAAAAAGCTGTACTATTTAGGTAATTGGTGTATATAGGTTTCTTTTTTTTTCTTGAATTGTCCATGAAGAATCATTTCATAACAACTCACTAAATATAAGCACAGGCTTAGTTTTTAAAAGAAAGGAGATGTTTATGGAGTTTTAGAAGATACAAATTCTACTAAAATATCCCCTATTAGTTGACAGGACATCATCCCTCTAACGTCTTTGTTATAAAAATACATAAAGATCACACAATCATTTATTGCATAATTTAATACCATTATTACTCATTTAAAAAGCACTTCTTATCGGAAAAGTTTTTAACTATTTACAAGAGACTTGTGAAGAGACCAGTGTTCTTCCTATTTTATATATAGAGAAAAATGCATCTCCCAGGATTGAAAGGAGCACCCCAAAGACTATCAGAAAAGGAGTCAATGTTCTGAAAGAGAAGACGAGAGTTCTCTGTAGTTTCATTTCCCAGAGATAACGGAAGTTGACCATTTGATGTATTTTCTCTAAGCTTTTCTTCTTAGCTATAAATGCACAATATATTATCATATTTGGTAAACATTTTCTTCTGTCATTCAGCAGTCTTTGAACATGATTTTTAGTAGTTGTGTAACATTCTCTCGTGCAGATGTCCCATGCTTAGTCATTCTTTCCTTGTGGGATACTCGGGTTGCTTCCTATTTGCTCTTATAAAGGATGCTGTTAGTGTGACCACACATCTTTATAGGTAGAGAAACCTAGTTTGTGCAGAGATTGTCTGGGAAACCTGAGAGAGGTTGAAAGCTGCCATCAACAAGCATCTGGAAATCACCTGAAATGTGTGAAAGACTCTTCTATATATGGGGCACAAAGATGGAAAAGACATACTCTTGGGCTGTAAAGAGTTAACAATTTGATTGATATTTAGAGTATACACAAAGAAAATAATTCAAGGCAATAATAAGTCCCATGGGCATGGAATGAACAGCAGCAAATAATTACATGCTGTGCAGAGAATTGATACCCCAAAATGCTGATTGCTTTGTTTTGGTTTGCAAAAGCTGAGAGTGTGGACCACCAAGGATATAAAACTTGAGTTGCACCCTAAAGAATGGTTTAGTGTGGTATGGATTATAATAAAGCAGATCTGCTGCAGCTCCTACTTCTGCTACTTACTAGCAGTTGATGTTGCACCAGTTACTTTCCCTCTTTTGATTCCAGTGTTCTCACCTGCATATGGGTCCCTGTATGCACAGAGAGGAGGTCCTAAATAATATCACCATTACAGTGGATTAAATGGAATAATAGCTATGAGGGATTTTCTAATGTTATTAAGTATTATAAATGGAAAAACTTCAGAAGAGTGCCTGGAATTTTGGTAACTTTTTACAGTTGCTGTATAATACCACAATGTACTACGTTGACAGAAAAGTATCTTGCCCTCCAGTATTTGAAGCAGCAGAGCAACAAGGAGTTTGGGGGCAGCAGTAAAATGTCTAAGGATGTTATGTTCCACAGTGAGAGTGAACCCAAAAAGGAATTAGAAGAGTACATGTCAAATGCTGCATCTCATTCTCCCTTTGAAATGGTTTTACATCTAGAATGTTCGCAGGTCATTGCTCTGGGACCACTGCTGAATGGCTTGTTGGCAGCACAAAGTGTGGGTCTCACAGTGGTTTTCTGTGTCCTCCTGGTCTGCTGAGGAAATGTGCTTACACTTGTCCTAAGAGGATGCGTGCTCTCCTAGATAGATGGAGGGTCATACCTCTTTCTGTCAAAAATAAAATTGCATGAAATTCTTCATTCACTGTGCAAGCAGAGAAGCTGGAAGCATAAGCAGATGAAAAAACAACCTTTCTTTCTTAAGGTCTTGAGGAAGAAAAATCTTCATTGTTGGGGACTAAATGAAAGATTGAATTGCACAGCGTGGAGCGTGTGTAAGAGTATAAGTAGGTTGGCTGAAATAGAAATATGGGTCCCCGTGTGCACAGAGAGGAGGGACTAAGAAGGGGCAAGGGAGAGTGGGCCTGACAGAGGTCTGTGACTCCCTGGGCTGGAGTGTTCTGGGCTGTTCTAGGCAGCACAAAGGAGAGGTTAGGCTGGAGCTAGAGAAGGCCATTATTGTGTGTGTGAGAATGTATGTGAGTGCATTTGAGTGTAAGAGTGAAGGGGTGTGAGAAAGCATGACTTATGTGCCTGAGTGTGTGAGCATGTATGAGAGTATGTATGTGAGTATGCAAATATGACGCTACATGTGGATGTGTGTGCAAGCATGAGAATATGTGTGTGTGCATGTGTGTGTGTGTGTAAGGGTGTATGGTTTGTCCAGGCAAAGGAAATCTCTGTTTGATGGCACTGGTAAAGGGCTTCTCCAAACTTTTCCCAGGGTTCCTGGATTTGTAACCTGCAACAGCTTTACTGTTGGAGAAGCTTCCTCTGGGGTCGCCACATAGCACGTTGTCAAGCGCAGCAACTCCAGAATCAGCCTGCCTGGAGGTCTTGTCTGTGTAAACTTGGGCAAGTTACTTAACCTCTCTGTCCCTTAGTCTCCTTATTTCTAGAAGGTGGATGACAAAAATAGTTCCTACCTCACAGAATGGTAGAGAGGCTTAAATAAATGAGTCAATACATGTAGGGCATTTAGCACACTGCATGGCCCATAATAAGTGCTAAATAAAACAAAGCATTATTAAAGTGTTGAGTAAAGGAAAACTTCACACCCATTTGGGCTGCCATTTGGAAAATTACTTAAAGTTTTAACTAGTTAAAACATTCACCAAAGGTCAAAATATATAACAAAGTGAGTTTCTCCTTACCCCATCCACCATTCCTATAGTTCTCACATTTGTATAAAATGTACCCATCATTATTAGTTTATTTTTTTTTGCTGTTTTGAAAAATTTTTTTATTAAAGTATCATTGATATACAGTCTTATGATAGTTTCACATAAACAACGCTGTGGTTTCAACATTCACCCATATTATCAACTACTCACTCCCCTCCCCACTACTGAAGTCACTGTCAATCAGCATAGTAAGATACTATAGAGTCATTGTCTTCCCCGTGCTGTACTGTCTTCCCTGTGACTTACCTATATTGTGATTGCCAATTTTAGTGTCTCTTAATCCCCTTCTCCCTCTCCACCCACCCTCGCCAACCCCTTCCCTTTGGTAACCAATAGTTCCTTCTTGGTGTCTGTGACTCTGCTGCTATTTTATTCCTTGAGTTTTGCTTTGTTCTTTATACTCCACAAATGAGTGAAGTCATTTGGTACTTGTCTTTCTCCACCTGGCTTATTTCACTGAGCATAATACCTTCTAGCTCCATCCATGTTGTTGCAAATGGTAGGATTTGTTTTCTTCTTATGGATGAATAATATTCCATTGTGTGTATTTACCACATCTTCTTTATCCATTCATCTACTGATGGACACTTAGGTTGCTTCCATTTCTTGGCTATTGTAAATACTGCTGCAATAACCATAGGGGTGCATATGTCTTTGTGAATCAGGGATCTTGTTTTCTTTGGGTAAATTCCTAGGAGTGGAATGACTGGGTCAATGGTATTTCTATTTTTAGTTTTTTGAGGAACCTCCATACTGCTTTCCACAAGGTTGAACTAATTTACATTCCCACCAGCAGTGTAGGAGGGTTCCGCTTTCTCTGCATCCTCACCAGCATTTGTTGTTCCTTGTCTTTTGGATGGTGGCCATCCGAACTGGTGTAAGGTGATATCTCACTGTGGTTTTAATTTGCATTTCCCTGATGATTAGTGATATGAAGTGCCTTTTCATGTGCCTGTTGGCTATCTGAATTTCTTCTTTGCAGAAGTGTCTGTTCAGATCCTCTGCCCATTTTTTAACTGGGTTATTTGTTTTTTGGATATTGAGGCATGTGGGTTCTTTATATATTTTGGATGTTAACTCCTTATCGGATATGTCATTTATGAATATATTCACCCATACTGTAGGATGCCTTTTTGTTCTACTGATGATGTCCTTTGCTATACACAAGCTTTTTAGTTTTATGTAGTCCCATTTGTTCATTTTTGCTTTTGTTTCCCTTGTCCGAGGAGATGTGTTCAGGCAAAAGTTGCTCATGTTTATATTCAAGAGATTTTGCCTATGTTTTCTTCTTAGAGTTTTATGGTTTCATGACTTACATTCAGTTCTTTGATCCATTTTGAGTTTACGTTTGTGTATGGAGTTAGACAATAACCCAGTTTCATTCTCTTACATGTAGTTGTCCAGCATTATTAGTTTCTTGTTCAAATTTCTAGAAATATTTTACTTAATGCATTAAAAGCAAACAAAGAAAATACATATGTCTCCTCCTTTTTACATAAACAACAGCATATTGTATATATTGCTTCTGTACTTTGCTTTTTCTTTGCAAACTTAAAATTTCTGGAGCTCTTTCCATATAAAATGAGCTTCCTTACTTTTAAAAAAAGCTGCATAGTATTCCATTGTTTGGGTGTACAATAACTTAGTTTCTAATCTGCTCTTGATGGCTGTTTAAGTTGTTTTGTAATCTCTTCCAAACTGTCTTATGTGAGCTCTATATATGTCCAAATACTGAGCAGAACCCTCTCTCTGCATGAAACACTTCTGGAAGATTATTCATATACTAGGGTGGGCAGGGGAGAAGGTTCTTGCACCTCTTCTTTACCCCATGTTGGCTATGGTAAACTTAGCAGATCAGCTGAGAGAGTTTTTTGGGATCTGGGTTTTATACCACTGTGGGTAAGTTGGGGTTCCTATGGCCAGGGTCCTCACTGAACTTAAACCACCTGATGATGTAACTGGTCTGTTGCTGGGCTGCTGCTTACACACCTTTAGGCAATAAGCTATTATTGCGCTATATAGAGAGCTCGGCCCAGTGCTCTGGAAGGAGGCAGAGACACTAGTGCTCGACCTACCGCCGGAGAACAAGCCAGGTAATAAACCCTTTCACCCCAAAGAATGTTTTGCTGTCAATTTCTTTGGTCACACTGAATCCATAGCGAACTTGCCCAGGGCTGAAACTCATTGGCAAGACAACCACCAACCTTCATTAATTCATATGCATATCTGTTCCTACCACGGATGAAAACTTAGCCATTTGGTAATAACTTACACACTTTCTCCCCTTACAGGAGGAAATAGCCCCTAATGATTGCCTAATGCAGACACTCCATAATCAGTTCCTTTCCTAGCAGAGTGTTAACTTGCCAGTAGAGGGCTCTCTCCCTTTGGGAAAAATAAAGACATCCCTGGGCAAAGCTTTAAACTTAACATCCAGACACTGAGTGTAGTGTTTCTCTCTGTAGTTGGTTGGTATGTCATCCCCTGAATATTTAGAGGTTAGCAGAGCACTGCCTTTGCCCGTTTTTTGGGTGTGTTGATGTGTGAGGAGCTGTGGGGGGATGCAGGTTGCCCAGGGGCTTTAGGGGCAGGCCTGTGGTCTGACCGAGACTGGGGGTTTACTGCTTTTCCCTTCTTTAGGATGTGACGGATCCCGGCCTCCATATTTCAAGATTAGAAACCACTCACTCCTATGCTGGATTCTTGGGATATGCTTGTGAGGCTTGTTAACAGGGTACTTAGCCCCTGTCTCTAATTTGTTGTTGATAATAACCACTCCTGACTGCTCTTTGAGGCCATTCCCATTGAGTCAGGTGAAAATCCACTTCAGCAATGCAGAGGGAGGAGGCAAAGAGTCACATTTGCTTATCATCTCTTGAGGTGGGTCTGGCATGGTCAGGCCACTATGCCCTGTTTTTCTTCATTCTTGTCTGGTGGACATTATTCCTGCCCCCGGCCCCTTCCACTTTCCACAGCAGTTCAGGAAACTGAGGCTCGAGAAGGTTAAGTGTGTTGCCCCAAGTCACACAGGTGGGAACCACTACTTGGGAGGTAGCCAGTTCCCAGCTGTAATTGTACCCTGGCCAATGTGACTCCAGAGTCCAAACTTTGTTTTCCACCAGAGCAGCTCCCTCTCTGTAGGGCATGAATAGCTTAACCCTGGTGTGAGAAGGTCGGGGTCACTGAGCCAGGAAATTTCCTCTCTTCTCTGACTTCTGGCCCAATTTGAGAATCAATTCAAATCATTTTCTTTTAAAGATAGAGTGATGTGTATGAACTTCTATTTTCCTTGACTTAGGGCACACCTAGGCTAATATTGAACAAGCTCCAGGGAAACAGCCACCACCAACCTTTATAGTCCAAATACTGAGCAGACTCTCTCTCTGCATGAAACACTTCTGGAAGATTATTCATGTACTAGGGTGGGCAGGGGAGAAGGTTCTTGCACCTCTTCTTTACCCCATGTTGGCTATGGTAAACTTAGCAGATCAGCTGAGGATAGAACTTGCTTCCTGGGAAATGGCCCGCTCTGAGCCCTGAGTCATTAAACAGAGGTGTGCATGGAGCACCGGGCTGTTCCCATTCTCCAGCCAGAGGTTTTCCAGCTGGAGGGAGTGGGAAGGCCTCAGACTGGTGGGCTTTTCCCAGGCCAAAGCTGGCCTCTCAGTCTTAATTCTGGTTTAAGAAAGAAGCAGCACAGAATGAAGAGGAAGGGTGAGGCAAGTTGTTTAGAGGCTAGTCAAATGAACCCACTAGGTGCTTTCCATGGTGTTTCATGTAATTTTGTATAAATAGGGAACAGAGTAATAAGAGCTGATTAGGTGTAGTCAATTTAGATATCTACTCCCCTTTTTTTAAGCTCAAGAGTACTCACTACACTACTTTTAAACTCAAACTCAGTCTTATTAGACTACCTTACAGGATTTTGAGAAACTTTGTTTTGCATTATCACCTCATTTCCATTCATGATGTTACACACCTGTCAAACATGGGCCAACCGTGTTCATTTGTTCTCATCTCTCTAGAGTTACAATAAAATTATGTGGAAGTTTCTTACTGCAAATGAATTATCTAAGGAATGGATATTAAAAAGGAGTTACTGCTGACCATTCTTAAACAACAAGAATCTACACAGATGGCTTAGTACAGAGGTTCTCAGACTTGAACATGCATCAGAATCAGGGCAAGGGCTTGTTAAAACACAAATTGCTGGGCCTTGCCCCCAGAGTTTCTGATTTTTGAAGTCTGGAGTGGGCCTCAAATTTTGCAGTTTTAACAAGTGTCCTGGGAGATGCGGCTGCTGCTGGTCTGAGGGCCATTCTTGGAGAATTATTGACTCAGCACTGTAAGGTGGGAGAAGGAGAGGTGGGGGAGCTCAAGGCAGTAGAAATATTGTTGCTTCTCCCCTCCCCTGTCCTCCCATGTCTGGTAGGGGAAGGAGTGATTATGAGGACAAGCTTTGGACTCAGATCATTGAGTTTGGATTCTTCCTACAACATTTTCAACTATGTGGTCTTGGCTAATTTATTGAACTCAGCACCTCAGTTTTTTCATTTGAAAAATCAGGATAATAGATTCTAGTTTTTAGGGTTTTTATGAGGAATGAGTCAATGTATATAATTGGTTCATAATATTACTATATTATATAGACATACAGCATTTATGGTAGCTCTTCTAAGTGTTCTTGCATATGTCTGAAGTAGCTTATGAGGCTTACCAGAAATAGAAAATAAAAAGAATTAAATGTAAGGCATGGTTACTTTAAATAATTGGGAAGTAGTATATATATTTTTAAGAAACACTAAAATCCCCACTAATGAAGTGCAGCCCAACTATTACCCACCGTTGTTACTACCTGAGGTCAAAATAAAGCCCAAGGCCTCTGAACACATCAGTACTGAGGAGGTGGGGAAGAAGATAGGAAAGAGATTTACATGGAGGCAGGGGTTGGTAGCTTTAAAAAATGGAGCTCAAAACCTTCCCAGCCGTAGGAAGAGGAAGGCTGTTTTAAATTTCTTAATTTGGTCTTGACATTCCCACCCCTTGCATAATTGCCTCCCTTCCTAGCCTGCCAAGGTAATGGAAATTCCCACTCCTTCAGTTCAAGGCTGTGGGTCTCTAGAATGCAAATTGTATTTTCTAGGAGTAATAGCACATTAATCCAATAATACTCACTAACTCTTTCAGATTAGAGTATTAGATTAGCTAGGTGTTACTTTGGAAAATACAGTGCTTTGCCCTGAGGGATGCAGAAGAAGCAGGCTTGGAGGAAAGATCTGGAGTCTGGGGTGCAGTTGGGACTCTGGATGCCAAGGGCACTGGGGGGCAGGAGAGAACTGTTGGTTACTAGTTGAGCCACCGCTCGATGTGCCAGGAAAGCTCCAGCCAGGCGTTTCTGGTTTCTGCAACCGTTAGGTCCTCCACAGCTGGTTCTAAGGTCATGTTCTGAAAATTGCTGCTGCTTTTTTGCAGTAAAATTCGGGAGGATGGTTTCTAGGCAGGCTTTGTGGTACCACCTCCTCTCCAGGCCCCCTCCCCATTTCCAGTTTGGAGGGCCACTCATCCTGACAAAAAGAAAAACCCTGTTCTAGTTGTTTGAGTTGAGCCCAGTCAAGTGGTGGCTGCGTTGGGGCACTTAGGTGGAGATAACCCAGTGAGATTTTCTCCCCTTCTCCACTCCTATTGATGACTAAGTCAGCTGAAGCAAATGCTAAATAAGACTTTTCCTGCTATCATGGAAAATCCAGAGACAACAGAAAGATAAGTCTTACTGAAGAGCAAGCTATGACTTTGTTTCCTTTTAATAGCTTGTGCTAACTGGGAATCCAAAAACAAAGTCCACTGAATGTTTTCAGTGACATTTTCCTGGCTAACCTATCAGATGGAATTAGGGCACACGGCTTGCTTCCCACTCTAACAGCAGCACACAGGCTTGTAACTTCAAGAAAGAAGCATCATGCATCACGCTTCCAGTGGTAAAGCCCGGAGGCCAGTGGTTTCATTCGGGAGCCCCTTTCGGGGCCTCGGGCTTTGCTGCAGGCTGGATATACCAGTTAGCGGTCCTCCTTCCTTCCCTGGCTGAGGCAGCCTGGAGGCCTGCCACTGTGAACCTAAAGTAAACTAATGTCCACTTGCAATGCGCTGTGATGGGACAGTGCTGCCAGGTGGGGTGATGGGACTGCAGGGCAGGGGTAGGGCTAAGGTTAGGCCTAGCTGGTCTGGTTTTAGACTTCAGTCCCACCTCGTCCTCCCTTGGCAAATGGGGAGGGCATGGGGGACATCATCTCCGTGGCTGGTGTCCTCAGCCCTCGTTGGGTTTGTGTTTGGAAGGTGAGCTAGTGCAGCGGCCTGTGGAGGGGGCCTGCTGGAGAGGGAGAGAGGGAGGAGGATATGCTGGGACGATTCAGGAGGCTAAGCACCTTGTCATGGTGCTGGCAGGTTGTGTGCATATCATAAGAATACGTTAGTATAAAATACGGACATTTGAAAATAATAATAGAATAAGAGGATTAGAGGAAATGAAGACATTTTGAATGATCATTTATTGGCTCCTGGTACTATTATGTTTATATCCAAACCCAGGTCTTGTCTAGAGAAGCCCCCTGTTAGGCTGGGGAGGACACTGACCAGTGGGGTCAGAGTTGGGGGTGAGACCAGGTGGCCTACAAGGCTCTTGCTAACTCCAAGGGTCTCTGAATTATTCCAGACTTGTAAAACTCTCTAGGCACCTTTGTAGGTAATTCTACAATGACACTGCTCACTATGCCCGCACTTCCTGCTTGGGATTGGCTTGTTCTGGTGTCTCGAGTCACTGCAGAAATGAATTATATGGGTTCTTGCAGGCAAATCTTTTAGAGAAGCTGCAGGCAGTTTGGTTGAAGTCTTTATGCACTATTATTGGAAGTGATCCTTACATGCTAATATGGGTCAGGCAGAATGTTATTGCCCTTGATTAATTCTCCTTCGAGGAGGAATCCTCATTCTTTAGAGTTCAGTTTGTCAGAAGAAACATGTTATGTAAGGCTTGCAAAAGGAAAAGGTCACTGAAATGGCTTTCTATTTGCTTCATAGAATCTAAAGTCTTCTTATGCATAGGTTAAATTTGTGAGGATTGGGGAAAGTAGGTAGTGGATAGAAATATTTCATTAAATGCAAAGAAGGGAATCATTCCAAATCCAAAATGCTGTTCTTGCCTATTACATTACCCTCCCCAGACCATCTTAACCTGAAACCTCTTTAAAAATGCTTATAAACCATTAAGACTTTTTTTTTGTAGTCAATAATTTTTTATTAAATTTTTTAAAAATCTATTTTATTTTGATATCATTAATGTACAATTACTTGAACAACATTATGGTTACTATACTAAGCTATTAAGACTTTTTATATATATATTAGAGTAAGTATTTAATCTTCACAGACTCACTATGAGGTGACTTTTATTGACTCTATTTTACAGGTGAAGCTTGGACAAATATCTTGTCCCATGTGTGGCAGCAGAGAAGTAATAGAGTATTTCTTTCCACTCCCCGGGGCCCCACTTTGTGCTCCGTTGGCTCTGACCATTCTTCTTCCCACCACCTCTGGCTTTCCCCAGCAGGAACCTAATCCTGTGGGCAAGCTCCTGCCTGCTGCCATGATCCTCCCAGACTGCTGTGTTTCAGACATTGACCCTTCCTTGTGCTCTTGCAGAAGCAACTTTTCCCCAGCTGCTTTGTGACCTTTCCTCTCTGGAACTTAGTTTCCTCATCTGTGAAAGGGGATAATTGACAGGAATTATCTAGATTGTTACCCCCCCATCTCCTACCTCAGTCAGATGCGCCTCCCATCTGGGCACTGTGAGCCCAGCCCCTGAGAGGCCCCCAGGGCAGAAAGTACTCTTGGGGGCCAGGGCTCAGCAAGCTTTTGTTCCCAACTCTTAAACTCTTTCCTTGGTGCTCTTATTGTTGCTGCTCTAAATTTACCTGGTCACTCCAGGCCAAAACCTCCAGTCTTCCGCTGCTTTGTTCCTCTCTTAACCCCTGAATCTCCTGTTTCCCAGTCAGCAGGTGTGTGACCTTGGGCAAGTAACATCACTTTTTTGAGCCTCAGTTCTCTCATCTGTAAAAAATGGATTGATAATATCTGTCTTGCATAGTTTCTTTGTGATGACTAAATGAGTTAGTATCTTACAGGAAAACACTTGGCACACAGTAGATACTTGGTTCATTTCAGTTTCCATCTTTCTTGATTTTGGCCTTAGAAACAGTAATCTTTTACACAGCAAATAATCAGTAATCTTTTAAACCCAGTTTACTTAATCAGCTTCTTCACATTCCTGCTTCCATGTGCCATTGTGCATTCTCACCCTACATGGCCCCTGCTCTCAGACCCTCAATGCTTTTGAACCTACTGGTTTTGAGATTTCTCTCTGTCTTGCCAATGGGTTTCAGCCCCCAGCAAGTTCACTATGGATTCAATGTGACCAAATAAATGACAGTAGAACATTTTTGGGGTGAAAGGGTTACACCCAACTTTATTCCCATGGTGGCAGGTCAGCCACTAGAATCCTGTTCACTCAGAGCAAGTCTGCATGCAGCAAGCCAGTCCCTGCCTCTGGGTCTTTCTACCCACTCAGCCATCCTCTAGGCCTCTGTCCTCAGCGCTGCCACCACCCCAGCCTCTGCTCTGTTTTGCTCTCCAGCAGCCTTGCAGCTGTACCACCGTGTTGCCCAGAGCACTGGGCAGGGCTCTCTATATAGAGTCAATAACAATGTATTGCCCACATGTGTGTAGTGAGCTCGCCAACCAGGGCCAGGTGAGAATCCTGGCCACAGGAACCTTCATTTTATCCACACTCCCTCTTCCTGCTTCCATGTTCCTTAGACTTCCCTCTGGACCATTTGTCTATGCCCTGTTTGTTGCCATATCCAGGTGCTGACTATAATAATACCTGCTTTGTAACCCCTTGCAAGGATCAAAGGGGTCCATTTATGTGGTAAAAGAGCTTTGGAAAGTAAGATTGGCTGCATTCATATAGGTTAGCATATGACGATGATTCTTACTCCTGGACTATCTTCAGATGACTAAAAATATCCACTCAGCCTGGACCTTCTCAGCATATTTTTATCTCTCTTGGACTTCCCCATCCTGGCTGAGAGGTCTGACAATTTAAGCAACTGAAGAACTTGCTGGTAGATGCAGTGTTGGGGGTGGAGAATGCCTGGGTAATGAATTACCTTCTTTAGGGTCCCAATGGGAAATCTGGTACCCTGGAAAGCGTTAATTTACCTCACTTGAGTGAATGCTTTAGACCCAGCAAGCATTTCATTTGCCCAGGCAGCCCATTGTGATGATGACATTAAATAATCATTATCATTATGTGGAAATCCTGTCACCTTGGGGATTTAGAAAGTGTTTCTCAAGTCACATATACATACACAACCAAAATGAGCAGAATGTTCATCTAGAAGAAAGTATTTGTGAAGACAACATTTGTTTGTAATTGTCAGCATTTGGCAAAGGCAGGAAATGAAAGAATGAAATGAACCACAGCCTTGGATTCCTTCCAGTGTTTTTTCCAATCCCAAATTGTGGAGACTAGGGAGGGAAGCCTTCCTGTCATGGTGGGGAGAGCTCTAGTGGGGAGAGGAGGAGCCTTTAGCTACCTCACCCCCTCCGTCCAGGAAGTCCTTTCAAAGGGAGCTGCCTCTGGGAAAAAGCAAGAGCCCATTGGCCAATATTTATTTATAGTCTCATGTCATGTAAACTTGTCTTTTTAAAAATTAAGAGCAAAAAAGTAGTTTGGTTCTTGTTTGTTTGGAACACCTCCAGGCAGTCCTATCTGCTTTCTTTATTTTTGTGCTGGTTGCTCAACATCTTTGGTCTTGATGGAAATGTTTTCATTCCTAGGCCCTCCCTTATTATTAATGTTCTTATTGTTGGTTAGTTCTCCTGTGTTTGCTGTGTCCTTGACAATCCTTTTTTATTAGCTGTTCTTTACAACAATGCACTGAGGTGGATCCGTCTTACTGAACATCCAACAAATTGTCCAGCATTTTCTTTTGTTGGCTTTTGTTAGGATTTATTACAAATTTTTTCTTTCTGATAGTTGCCTTTCTGCAGGAAACTTATTTCATGCTTGCTCTTGAGGGGCTACATGAGCCAGGGGCTTTATCATCTGCTTTCAATTCGTGTTTGGTTTCTTTCTCGCCTGCCTGGCTTTCTCACTCTCCTCAAAATTACTGTTGCCTTTCCTGTGCATGCAAATGGTACTCAACTAATCTAAGTCAGATGTGGGGAGAGGGCTTCTTATTTTTCTGTCTTGACATTTGGGTACATTTCTAAGTGGCCACTGGCTGTTAGTTCTTCAACACATGATTTGTTAACAAATAATCAGTCACTGCTAATATTCTGTGGTGGTATTTCTGTGGCTGGGTATATGTTGGCTCTATGCTGAACCACTAGACTATCAGGCTTTGAAGAGGGATATTTCAGGGGTGGCTGGGAAAGGATATCAATTCTGATCAGCCAAGAAATGTCCAAGTCTTCCAAAACCCACTATCACCACTACCCCTACCACCACCAGCTTTTTTCTAGTACAGTAGCTGCCACCCCAAGTCTTGCACTAGCATCAGTAATATTTTATTATGTTTCTATCTATGCACATATATATAGATATCCCTGATGTCTAGGAATTTATAAGTAAACAGAACTCCCCCAAATGCCATTTTAAATTTTGAGTGCTTAACATATCTGTTACCCTTCTATTACTATACCTTTCTATTTCTCCATTGCACTTATATCATATTGTGATATTGTTGACTTGTTTTTCTTACCCACTAGACTTGATTTCTTGAGAGCAGAGACTATGTCTTATTTTTCATCTAAGTACTGTGCTAGACACCAGAGAAACTTATTAGGGGGTTAATACCTGCTTGTTGAGTGAATGTTAAAGTGGTTTGATTAAATGAGAAAATGCTTTTGTAAACTATAAAATGTTTTATAAACTAGTAAGGACTGTTCAAATACAATTTCTTTTTATTAAAATTGCAATTTCTTTTATTACAACTTTGTCTATAAGGCAATGAAGGATAGATCTGAATTCTGTGAAGCTGGATGAGAAATATTTATACACTTTAAAGAACAAGAATGATGACAACTTGACTGAGTTTGCAAAGTATTAGGAAGAGCATCCATATTATTTTGACAGGTTTCTGATGTGGGACCTGCTTGGTCACCTGTTGCAATTGAGAGAGGCCAGCAATGGGTGGGAGGGTACCTTCTGATTGTCTCTAAAATTCATTTAAAAAGTTCTGCTGCATAGTGAGGGATTTTAGGAAATGTTGAAAGTGAAGGTGGGATCTGGATGCAGATGATTCTGGAAAGCTGTATGTTATTCTGTGTTGTACCAGATTTAAGCCGATGGAATGGAGCTGCCAAAGCAATTCAATGTAGTTAGCAGTTTGAAAATGGCTCAGTGCTCCAGAGCTCATCCCCATGGCACTTATCTTGGGAGCTGTGAGGGAGGGAGAAAAGTAGTTTCCTCCATCCACTATCTCATGGCATACTGCTTCAAAAAAAAAATGGACCAGTTATTTCTACAGAACAAGCATTATAATTAGTGATTAAAAAATACATTCTACTTATGAGTCTGGCATACTTCAGGTACTTAATAATTACTGAGGGAAAAATTGAGTGAATTTAACCTCTTTATCCCAAAGTGTTTAACATATGCATATAAAACAGCCCAGGAATAACTTTATTGGCTTTTACCCAAGGTTTCCATGGGATCAATCAGCAACAGGGGAAGAACTCTGAGTTTGGGCCAAGTTCACTTATAAAAAGCAGCTTTTGATAAAAGCTTAGTTTTCTTATCAATATTCTTTCAACTCTTACTGCAGCCCCTGTCAACTCTTTGAAAAGCAAATGCACTGTAGGCAGAAGCTGATCAGAAAGCCAGAACGCAAGTCTCATCCCCAGCTGGTTAGCAAGGTATCCCAAATCAACCCTTTGGTACATTTTGGGGGATGGCTTTGCAAAAGGCTGACAGTACTTTTGAACTTATGTACAGTAACAGTAGATTGGTTGCTGGAGGTAATAAATTAGTCTATTAGGATTTACTATGTGAAACGAAGTGGCCAGGAGGCTGCACTATAGGATACTGGCTTTTCCTGTGTTATCCTCATTACTGATTAGGGGTGGAAATAGAGCACGTTGACTTTGGGATCTGGTCATTGTCTTAAATTAAGGGCTTAAAGTCCATAAAGCCACTTTCCTTCCTTACTACCTACTTTTCTGGTCCTTATTTTTACCATTGATGCTGGTTTCTTTTCTCCATGGGCCAATCTGTTTGGCCATGAGAAATTTTTTTTTGTCTACTGAAGTCTTTGGATGCTGAAGATTTAGCTAATTGGGAGTTAAATGGAGGAGAGTCAAGCAGGGAAATCTGTTCATGGAATGGATATTTTGTTCCACTGAGGATTTGGTCTAAGCAGATATAAAGTGTCTTTCTCCCTCAAAGTACCTCCAAATGCTTTCACAAATCAGTTAGTAACCGGCATGGCAGGGAGAGTCCAGGCAGAATACGCCATGGGGGTCAGCCAGGGACCCTGCTGCACTCTCTCTCTCTCTCAGGCATGTTGTCCTTGATCCTTAGATAACCACAGTGACACTTCACCTCCCTGGATACTATTTCCATCACTTCAGAGCAAGGGCTTGGCTTTTAGGGTCTCACTCCACTCCATCAATAAACACCCACTCCAAGAGGCTGGGGAAAAGGGAGGCTCTGTTCCTTTTAGACACAAAGCCAAGAAAAGGAAACAAAAAGAAATCAATCTTCTCTTTGCTCACTTTGACTCCAGAACACTTCTGCATTCTTTACAATGTTCAGTCATTGACTGATGCAGAACCCGAGCATTTCTCTCTGTTCATTTGTTAAGACCAACTAAGTACCACAAAAGAGTCTTAATTCTAAGAGGAGGAGACACTTGACATGGCCCTTCTAAGCTTACAAAATAGATGCGACATGCCTCCTGCCAGGTACTCAGTAGGCAGAGTCTACAGTGTATGCCTTAGGGGCCTGAGAGGTACAGACTGAGGCAGAATGTGAAGAACGCTGAAAAATGTGTCCAACTGAGCTGTCAGAAAAATTCTCAGTCAGTCACTCTGCAGGAACAAATGGCGTTTCTGAAAGGCACGTATCATTTTAGGAGCGTGCTTTGAACTTTGAGTTCCCAGCTTGTCGATGTTAGGGCCAGAGAGGAGGGTAGAGGACAGAGGATGGGAGAAAGGGGAACCACTGCAGTATTTCAAGAGAGTGAAGGTGAGCTCCCATCTTTTAGGAGATTTGGAGCCTGTCAGATTACTCAGCAAGCAAGCTGAGGGACTGGAAAGACAAGTGCTGCTTATGTAATAGCCAAGTGCTTTCATCTCCTTCTTGGGAACAAGCTAGGGGGTGGCTGGCAGCTATTTTGGTCTTTGGTTTCACAGTCGGCAGAGCTGACGTACAGGGAGGGATCGGCGCACTCAGCTAGACGCGACTGAGAAGAGTTCTTGCTCGCCGCCTGTCCTCGCTCTGCTCCGTGCAGGACGTTCCCACCCTCCAGCTCTGCCATTGACAAGTGCGGCTGGAGAGCTCTGGCGGTCCCCTGGAGAGGGGCATTTACAGCCTCAGTGTGGTCACCTGACCGACTTGGAGTCCAGGACCTGAGCTTGAATTCTGGCTCCCCTTCTATTAGCTCTGTGGTTTTGGGCAAGTTTCTTAATCTCTCTGCAGTCTCAGTTTGCTTCTCTTTCAAATGAGGATGACAGTAGCTATAGCACAGGTTGGTGTGAGAAGCGAAAGTGTTTGAAAGCATTTAACCCAGGGCCTTGCATAACTCAGTACATGTTAACTGGATCTCAGTTTAAGAAAGAAAGAAAATGAGCCCACGTTTACTTCTCTGACTTCTTTGGATCTCAGAGATGAGCAGGCTCCAATTTACTGGACCCTTACAGATTTCCCCGTACCTGGGATTCTCAAAGCATAGTTTCTGGATCACTAGCATCAGAGGTCCTAGGAACCTGTGAGAAATGCAGATTCTCAGGTCCCATCCCTGACGGACTGAATCTTAAAGGAGGCGCAGCAATCTGGTTTAGTAGGTCTTCCAGGTGATTCTGATGCGCACTCAGGTATAAGAACCATTGCTCTGTATACATTCATAGTGGGAACAGAACACCTACGGTGGCAGCTGGTATCCTCACTGTTGCAATGTGGCTGATGGCTTGAGCTCAGACATGTACAGGTGGTACTTCCGTATCTGTCTTGTCTTTGTGTATTTGTTGAGAGAAGAGAAAAGGGGATTTACTACAGTTGACTATCTTTCTGCACTTTCAAGACTTTCTGCTTTTTCTGGTGCAGGGAATGGAATTGAAAAAGAACATCATGGTTCTGCATGAGCATGGAGCTGGCAGAAGCAGTTATCAAATACATTCCTCATACTCTACAGTCATTGTAGTGCTGGAGTGTGCACAGACAAAACACTCTTTGAAATAAAATACTAAGGGTGGTATTTTGCTCTGACATATAAACTCCAGGAGAAGATGTTTAAATTTATTAGATATTCAGAAAGATGCTTTGAGTGTTGACAAGTACTGAAATGATTTTGAAAGTAATTTGAAAGTTGACTATGTGATGTAAAGCTTGGATATTTTAGGGTTGTGGGGAAGATGAACCTTTCTCTTTGCCTCTCAGCATGGGGGCAGGAGGTTGGACCACGTGACTGACTCCTCATTGATTCCACATGACTTCTTCATAGTATCTTCTGCAGAGCCTCTTAGCAAAAATGGCTACTGTGCTCTTCTCCCTCCTTGCTCTGTCCCTACTCATTTTCCATCACTTTTATTCCTTTCTAGAAACATTTAAAAGTCCCCTTACCTTTTTTGGGTTGAAACATAGGTTGAGTTGCCTTAGCAGCACCAGACAGCATAGAATATTTCAACCCCAAAACTTCTTTTCACTCTGTAATTCAACACTCTCATTTTACAGATGACAAAATTGAGGTATAAACATGGAGTCTTTTGGCTCAAGTTCAATGCTCTTTAAACTATTCCTTAATGGAGGCATCTTCATGGTCTGGGAGCTTAGTAATCAGGGGCTGTGGCACAGAAAAGGGGAGTTGTGGAATAAGAAGTCTTTTGCCACCTAGTTTTTCAGATATCATACGTTACTCAGGTCAATTTGTATGTGGGTCATTATTGTAATTTTCCACTTTTGTTTAAATAAACGAGAAAGGTATCTGATTGGCCCATTTAGAATTGTGAACACTAGGGAATGGGTGAGTGTCAAACCAAACAAGTCCCAAATAGTCTCTGATTTATCTTTTTGATGGAAGAACTCATAATTGGCAAGCTACTAGCTTTTTATTGCTGCCAAGTTCAAGTTGTTCACTTAAATGGGGAAGAACCCAATTCTCTGTATCGTATTAATAGTTTTTGCCCATAACACTTGATTTCCAGGCCCAATCATTATTTTTCTCCCTATAAAATAGTTTTACAATAGAAACAAGATGCTCCTTTTTTCCTGTGGCACTAGGAACATCAGGTGTTTGCTTAGTATTCCTAAAGTTTTGCTTGATGTTCTTCATACTGACATTCTGAAGTGCCCAGGCAATAAGTCAAACGACTCCTTAGCTGTTCAGGGAACAGTGCATACAGCCAATACACAGTTTTTCAGGATAATGCAAGAGAACCTTGGCCTGGATTACTTCAAATCTGACAGACCATCAAAATAAACAAAGTTATGTATATATATTTCAGCTTTATTTTCTTCCTGACTCCATAAATGGGATTCCTATGATAAGGGCACACTTGCATATTTATTGTATGTTAATAATAATGATAGTAACGAACACTTATTTGTTGACCACTTATTATTCACCAGGTACTTGTGCCTATAATATCTCATTTATTTCTCACAGCCTTCTATGGAAGAAATATTATCCCCATTTTACAGCTAAAGGAAAGTTAAGTAATCTGTCACTGGTCGCATGGGAAGTAAGTGGAAGAGTCAGGATTCAAACCCAGACTGCCTGGCTTAAAGCTGCTTCATATGCTTTTTGGAAGTGTGATCCTTTTCCCATGTCCACCATTTGCTGGTAGATGTAGAGTGTTGTATGAAGCAAGGTGTCACCTGACCCTTGTGCAATGACATGTCTTGGGTCAGTTAGGTGAGGAAGAAGATTGGGCAATGTGTCTTTCTGAAAAAGCCTAAATCTGAATGGTCCAAGTTGAGGGGATTAGGCACCTATAGGAAAGAGAAGGGGAGGGAGGTGTTAGGAAGGGATGGATGAAAGGGTAGATCAGGAGATGCCTGGGGTTAGCCTCTTTGAGAGAGGTCTGGGAGCTCTACTCAACCTTGAATGACATTGGGTTTGAGAATGAATGACCCCTCTGCTTTTGTTACCATTCTGTCTCTAACCCTTCTCACACAGCAGTAAGAACAACCATCTTAAGTCGTAGACTGGGAGGTGTTGAGGGCTGATATGCTTCAGTGGCTTCCCACTGCACCTAGAATAAAATCCAAAGTCCTTACCTTTGGCTACAAGGTTGTAGCAGGTGCTGTTGGTGACTGTGTACAGCCCCTTGGGACTTACTGTGCCTGTGTATTTGGGCAGCCTTCTGTTGCCATCACTTGTGACTCTGTCTGGGTTTTCTGGCAGCCAGCAGGGAGTTAATGTCCCAGGAGCAGGTCTCAGTCAGTGGTCAAGAGTTGGTGGATAAATACTCCAATTCTCTTGGCCCCCAGGTGGTAGAACTCTCAGGTGGGCTCTGTGCAGTCTTCCAGGGGACCCCATGGGATTGGGCCCCACTTGCCCACAGCGGTAAATTGCTCACTAACACACCTGTACTGCTTTCCTTCCCTTCCCGTCTCACTTTCCTGCTCCCTTCCTGTGCTTCATCCCAATTAAATTGCATTCAAATCCTTGTTCATGACCTGATTCAAGGGAACCCAACATGAGCCAAAGGTCCTGTTTGACCTGGCCTCTGCCCACCTCTCCTATGTCATCTAAAGCCACCATACCCCACACACTGTTTTCCAGCCACATTGCTCTTCTTTACATTTCTTAAACATTCTAGGCTTCCTGTATGGGCTGCTTCCCCAGGCCTGATTCCTCATCAATTAGGCTTCAGCTTCAGTGCCATCTCCTCAAGAGGCCTTTGCTGATATCCCAGGAAAGAGCTTGAGGTCCTGGAACAGGATTCAGGCTCCCGTTGCTTTGGCCCCAAACAGTGTGACATGCAGAGCGTGAGTGGCCAATGTGATGGCCCCGTTCTGCCTTGCTTCATTGATCCCCATTTGGTCTCCAGCCTTCTCCACATCCCCAGTCTGAGGTGTGGCAGGCTGGGCTCATTCACTGTGTGGTTTGGACTTCTCCTGAATATTCCCAGATTTATGATTAGCACCAGAGTTAAGAAAGAAGCTTAAAACAGGAGGAAAGAGTGATGGCAGGACTGATGGGAGAATCTGTGGAGGCTGGATATGCAGAAGGTCTGTCTGGCATACCTCAGAGAAACCGTCGAAATTATGGATGTATCATCTGAATCCAATTCTCACTATCTTGGAGGACTTTTCACCAATAAATGTCCTTAAAATCCTATATTGATTTTTGTATGAGGGCAATTCTTTCATTTCTTTAAAGTTGACTTGGTTGTTTTTGCTCAATTGAGAGAAATGAATAAGAAATTATCGACCCTCTTGTATCTGTGCTTTTCATTCTTTTGCCAGATAGTCTAGTACCCAAAGGTACACTTTCATTGAACTATTGTTTTTCCTTTCAAAGGAGCCCAGACAGTTGCTTTGAGTGAATTAAGAAGAGGCTGCCCCTCTGGGGGAAAGGAAGGCTGCTCTGCCTGTACACATACAAAGCCTGGATGGCAGCCTCTGTTCTTCCTCTCTGTGCAGGACCCACCCTATGCAGCTTTAGAGGGGAGCTGAGTCTACAGATGGAGATATGTCAGACCCACCACCAACAGTTCTAATTTTTGAGAAATGTGCCTTTAGACTTAATGCCAATCTTAGATATTATAGTTTGCCATTTTCTTCTCTTTAAGTTTGATTGGCTTATGAAATACCAGCACTAGACACTCTCTAGAACAGGAGTCCCAGCCTCTCATTTTACCAAGGAGGAGACTGAGACTTACAGCAATTTAATGACTTATTCAAAGACACACTGCTGATGTGTGGCATATTTGAGATGACTGTCATGGGAAGTCTTTTAAGCCAGTAACTATCTGAAAGGTTCTTGTAAATCTCAGGAAATTCACCAGAGGGTCTCCTGGCCTATAAGGACATTTTAGGGATCAGGGGCCTTAGGAGGTCCTTTTGCAAAATTTCACTTTGGGCTCTCAAAATTCAATTTTTTTGTCACTAAATGTTTCTCTCTTTGCAAATGTTTCCAGAATTGTGGTGGTTGCTTCTAAATTGTAATGATTGCACAATACAGATATGTGGTCAGGATTGGTGTTGACCCTCAGATCTTATTTTGTTAAGGTAGAAATGCTTCTTTCTTGATGATTTCAAAGCCAGTGGCTTTTGATTAATACTATTGAAGCCTTCAGCTCATCATTTGAACATTCCATCTTTTTTTGTTAGGACCTGAAATAACTCAATGACTAAGGAATTTCATTGAAAAAAGAAAGAAAGAAAGACATGTTTTATCCTTCAGAATAAATTAATCCTCACAGAAGAGTGGAAGGATGAGCATGAGTTTGGGTCTGCAGGGCCATTGTAAAGAAGAATGAATTCACCTTCTATGCACTCAAGTGAAATTGGGATGAAGATCCCTTCAAAATGGCACG
This sequence comes from Manis pentadactyla, assembly GCF_030020395.1. Classification (NCBI taxonomy): domain Eukaryota; kingdom Metazoa; phylum Chordata; class Mammalia; order Pholidota; family Manidae; genus Manis; species Manis pentadactyla. Next base: position 88,095,967 of record NC_080020.1, read on the forward strand.
TCCCACTATCCACCATCTGAACGTTCCCGAAACACTGTCATTGTCATTCATTTAGTTAATCATCAAATACTCATTGAAAATATATTTCATTATGCACTGAGTTATACATTCTATAGTTCCAAGGAGAAGAGACTTTAAGAGCTTATACAATCAACTTGTCTGAAGAAATAAAACCAAAAGAATGTGGCATCTCATATGAATATGAAAACCACCCTTCATTGAAAATGGTGGATTATGTTTGTTGCATTGTTTCTGTAATGGGTCTGATGGTTTGTATGAATAATTCATGCTGGTTTTGCCCCAGCCTTGAAAGCATGGGCATATCTCCAAGGGACAGCTGGCTGAAGTTTAGGTACAGACTATTACCACAGGCTTGGATATTGCCAAGTGGCCTCTTGGGATTTTTTTGGTAGTAGTGTTTGAGAGCCCTGGCTGTGGAAGTGAGCAGACTTGGGTTCAAATCCTAGCTCCACCCTTTGACTTGGGCAAAGGATCAAACCTCTTTTAGTTCCCATGTCCTCTTCTATAAAAGGGAGGTGAAAATCAATCTTTATGAGGATTTATGCATACAGCTTTATAGGAACAAACTTTTGATTTAAAAAATGAAAACTCTTTTCAAAGGAGGGTGGGTCTGGTTAAAGGGAAGGCCTAGTGCCTTACATTTTGTTGTGAAAGCTTGGAAACAGGAGTTGGGGGTAGGTGGGCACTGGGATGAAAGAGGTGAGAGGAGCGAGAAAGGAGGAGGAAAGCAGGAAGGCAGTGAGGCCTGTGAAATAGCAAGGTGGTGGCGGCGGGCCAGAGGGCAGGCAGAGAACTGCAGTGCCCCCTGACTTATTAAGATTGTGTGCGTTGCTGTGCTGGCCTCCATTTCCCATGTCCTCAACTGGTCTACTTCTCTGGCTCCGGCCCAGTCTCTGATAAATCTGTTAAGCTCACTGATGTTTCATGGAGGTTAGGTTGTGTGTGTGTGTTACACAAATGGAGGGGCACTGGGTTTTAGGTTTGGATCAGTGAGACAACACAGGTATCCAGGAGACAGATTTCCTGAGGATGAAGCCGTAGGAAATTTGCTTGAAGCTGGCAAGGGAACAAATACTAGGTAAGATTAAATTAAAACGGGTATTGTAACTGAGATTCTGCACAAAGAAAAAAAGTCACTGGTTGAACTGCTTTGTAGACAATATGTACAGGATTCTGAGGCTGTCAACGCTGAGGAGAGATGGTCACAGATGAAAATTCATGCTTTTTAAGCTTATTTTTAGTTCCAAGGGAAGCCATATAATTGTGGATGTGGCTGCATGTTCCTCAGAACAGATGAGTTAGATAATGAGAGATTTCTGATAAAGAGACTTAAAAGCTAAAAATACCAATTCTGTGTTTCATGTACCTCGTGTGGGAGGTAGATTTCTGAAAGAGCAGTATCTTTCTTCACTGCCTCTTTCCAGATGGCCGCCCTGGGTGGGAATGAGCAGGTAATGGTGGCTTGTTACAGCAAGGAAGACCTTTGTGGGGAGGAAGAGGAGGTGGGGAAATGGGGAAACATGCCTATTAAAATATTAATACTCAGTGTTCTGTAGTCATAGAAGGATTATTTTCTAGGAGTCATCTGAATCTGGGAAAGGGCAAGGCATTGATGTACTTTGGAGAGATTCGAAAGAGCAAGAAATTAATTTAGAGAAAAGAGGATCAGCTCTGTAGCCACTGGGTCAGAGGTGTTTATGCTGTCACATCTGCTGGCTTAAGATGTCATCCCCAAACATCTGAATTTATCTTATTAGAGCCTCTTCTCCATTTGCAGTTTCTAGGTGCCCCATGGAAGATTTATTTCTGACAAATGAGTGATAATATCTAAAGTCATTAGTAATGAGAGTCTAACACTCTGAAATGCTTCTTGGAAGAGAAATTTAATTAGATGCTCTCCTGTAGTTAAGGACTGAATTGGGCTGGCGGGCTGTCAGCTCACATACCCCTTGCCTCTTCCTATAATAACAACAATACCCCAATGTCATCATACCTAAACTATAGCTGCCTCCTACTCCCCCCACCCCAACCCCTCCGGACACAGGAAATTTGCTACTAGAGAAAACTCATCTACCTTTGGGTTATTTGTGGTTCTACTATTACCACTGCAGCCACCACGGCCGGATGTGTCTGCCATAGGCCAGGTCCTCTACTGAATGCCTTATGAGGATCATCTCATTGAATCTTCATGCACTTACGAAGGAGGGAGAAGTCAAAGCCAAAGGCCCCAGTGTGCATAGGGCATGAGTTCTCCTCTTTGTGTCATTGTTAATGGACTTGAGGGGAGTTGGCTCAGTGAGCCATTAGAAAGAGCAACTTTTGCCTTTGAAGGTTTCCTTCCCTTCCAGTGTGAATCTTTTCCATGTTTCCTAGGATTTTTATTAACAATTCTAGCTGTTCAGTGGGCATTCAAAATTATGTTTTCAAAGAATGGGGTTTCAAACATCACAGTTGCCATAAACACATTTCCTTGAAGGACTACTTACAGCTCTCTCTGGGCATTCTGTGCATTAACAGAAAGGATTCTGGGTATTCTCTTCCTGATTTACGCAGCTACCACGGCTTTTCAGTAGAGACAACAGTTCTTGAATCAAGAGTATTGATCAGGGCTGTCTCTTCTAAAATGGGATAATCTATGTCAGTATCTTCTTAATGTGCATTCTGCAAAAAACTGGTCTTGTGAGATGCTTTACAAAAAAGAAGCTCCATGTGCAAATACATGTTGCCAGTATGACGATCTCAGTGCATAACCTTAGTTGTATAGGGAAATATTGCATTTCCTTATTTTCTGTGAATCAACCTGATTTTAACCCTTATCTGTTAACCCTCCAGACTGATGGGAAATTTCAACTTGGATGTACTTGGAGTTCCTCTTCTCCCTCCAAGGGGTTGTTGCGAATTCTGTGGTCTTACAGATGCCTAGGCACTGGGACCATGCCTGTGCATGCTGTGTTCTGTGGAGGGGCCCACGATCTCTTCAGGCGGGCTCTCTGCTGTTGCTGTGCTGTGTTTGGGGCCTTTGGGGAGGTTGGAGATCCCGGAGACGGATCTGACTCTGAGAGCTGGGAGGAAATAGGGAGCATGGTCTCTGTTGTTGGAACCCCCAAGCCTCTTTTTTCTCTAACTCTGTTTGATTTGGAAATAAAAACCAAGAAGCCCTGCCTTGCCTCTCCTCTTAGACAAGAAAGATTAGAATCTTTCCCTTCTATAGTGGGAAGGGGAAAGGGAAAGGATGGGGAGAAAATATGAACTTGTATTCTACAAAATTATCTTATCATATGAGTTTGGGGAACACTGCATATCCTGTTCCTTTCTTGGGTTTCCACAGTGTATATGATATATCAAAGGCTCTGAGAAGTCCTGTAATACAAAAATAGATTCACATTTATTTAAACCAGAGGCTCTGACATTTATTTAGTCACTGAATCTATTAACATCCCACAGAGTTAGTGTTCTATAAATGCTCTTTAGGAAATCTTTAGTAGCTCTGTGTGGACCCATTACTGTCCATGCCTAGGAGACTAGAGGAACAGGTTCTGGTGTCTCCTTACAGAGGGACAACATTCCTTTCTGTCCTACAAAGCTCAACTATTCTGAACCCGCTGCTGTCCCCACTCCATGTTACCTTTCCAATGTTTAGAACTGTCCCTTCTAACATGCCTAGAATGGCTCTTCTTCTTTAGGGGTTCGCATGGACATCTAGGCCATTGTAGTTCTTCTGTTAGTCATCCAGAATACAGGCAAATACTTGGTGTTATCAAGGCAATGGAAGGCACTTGAAGTGTATTCCTAGAATACATGCAGTGTCTGTGCACATGGATGTTTTAACCAGTCTGAGATAATAACCAAGATTAGCAGACGAACACTAGGATAGGCCTGAAGGACCTGCACTATCTCAGAACCACTGGGACACAGGCCTGCTGAGGCTCATTCTTAGTTCAGCAAATGGGGTACTCATAGAACTTTTGTCTCATGATGCGCTGAGAAGGGAGGCAAGCTCAGGCCATGGGATTAATACCGAATCATGCTCTATTACTGCCTGTGTGTTCCAGTGTATTCTTTTAAAGGGCCTTATGTGCTTTAGTTCCTCTTCTACCTTTTGGGCTCTTTGATTTTCTGCTGATAAGGTACCCTGTGACCACTCTACCTTGTCCTGGTCCTGTTCTCTGCCACATTCCTTTGCTCCAGATTGATTTCTCACTTGGGGTTCCCACCACCGTCAGAATTCCCACTGCTGTTTTAGCCTTAGTGCCAGGGTCTGTGTGTGTGTGTGTGTGTGTGTGTGTATGTGTGTGTGTGTGTGTGTGTGTAAGGGAAACTAAACTGAGTAAACGACCACCCTGAGACGTGAGTGTGGATGACTGAGGGTCCCTTTGCCCTCCCAGGATGTCAGCCTGCATGCCCCTCTAATTAGAATTTCAGGGGAGAAACTTTAGGCATTCCCTTAATATTTTCCCCCAGTGTGGGTCTGGCCTTAAGAAGGGAGTGGTAAAAGAAAGTTGCAGTCACAGCCCAGAGAAACCCACTCTGTTCCCATTCAGTGCTGGAGGGAGAGTCAGTCCTGTTTCCTTCCCCTTCTGTCACGAGCTTCTGGTCTGAAGCCCGAAGTCAGAGCTGATTTTATTGACCTTCTCTCCTCCGTAAATAGAAGATAACCCAACTTCCTGAAGGAAGCCAAGTCTAACTGTAAACCTTAGAGGTGTCACAGTGGGAATCCCTGGGGGGCGGGGTCAGCTGACAGCTCAGGGATCCTGGGAGACCCAAGAGAGTGGGAGGCCCTGATAGGGCAAGAAAGGGTTCCTCTGTGTTAGCTGATGAGGGGCTTTCCATTGGGCTGACTAACTTCTTCTTACTCTGCTTAGCTGACCCTAGAAATCTTGGCTTAACTGCAGAGCTGTATCAATTACCATAATTTACATGAATTATTTACCAATTATCCTTAATTACCAGGCTGTATGATAATGATTATGCATATCATCAAATGTGTGCCAGATCAACTTGGTTGTAAGATGTATTTGATTGCAATACCAATCATTGTGCACATCTGCTTGGTCTTTGTGAGTTGCTCACATAGTGTGGATATTTTCTTACACCTTGAAAGCAATGGAGGTAACATTGGGAGGCACTTGGTGTTTTCACTGATGGGTTGAAGAAATGGTTAGTATGTGCTCCCAAACCCAATAAGTCTAGATGCTTAATTTTGAAGATTAAGCAAGACCATCTGTGCTTCATTAGAATACAAGTTTCTATCATCAAGGGCAGGAGCTTATATTCTTATTCATGTGTCTACCTTGGCCTGCAACATACTAGGAATGTAATAAACATTTGTTGCATTGAATTGAACTGAATTGGAAGTGGCATTAGGCTCTATTTCATTGCCAAAAATATTAATGGTCATTTTTACAAAATAATATACTGAGACTATTTCTTCCTCTATTGTGAAGGTTCATAAGGTTGCATACGTTATATATATGGGCGTTACAAAGTATTACCCATAGAATGAAAAGCAGTAATGAAGTGCCTTCATGACATCTGTAGCCCATATTAGTCTATAGAGTTAACCTCACATTTTCTGAGAAGGGGAGTTAAGCTCATCAACTGCTTAAATATACATGGCGATGAGTTAGACCATCACTAATGCAAAAGCCTTGTGTAGATATTATCAAATAACCTAGGCTTGCTAAGTTCTAGAAAAACTATCATTATAATGAGAACATTTTCACATGGTATAAATTCAACACTATGATTCAAACTGTGTAAGAGTGAAACTGCATGATAGTGAAAGGTGACTCTTGCTCCCACCCCAGACACCCAGTTTCACCCATGAAGGCTAATACTGTCAATAGTTTCTTTGACTCTTTTCAAACTCTGCTATGCATGTATTTATATACATGTAGACAGTTTTGTTTGACAATTAGGTAATTAGTAAATAGGTAATATTTAGAACATACAAAAAGTATGAAGAATAATGCCAATAAATAAAGCCAGTAGTAAAAATATCCTTTATATTTATGCATCTTTGTCCTTATTTCTCTTGTCACGTGTTTTAAATGCCCCTTCCTGATTCAATTCCTCCAAGAGGTAACTGCTCTTTTGAATTTGGTTCCCATGTCCACTTCTTCTACTTTTATGATATATTTATATATCTTAAGCAATATATAGTAATGCTTTTAAAAATATACTAGTACATTTTCTTCTGTCATGATTTTTCTCTCAGTATTGTAAGTCAGTGACATAGATATGCAGAGCTATAGTTTATTCATTTCATAGATTGTTTTCAGTTTTTGCTACCACCACCAATACTATGATGAGCGATCTTGTCTATGCCTCCTCATGTCAGTGTGTGATTTTTCTCTAAGGTATAAACCTAGGAAAGAAATTGCTCAGTCATGGGGTATGTACATTTTAAACTTTTCTAAATGTCAAATTTTTCTCCAAAGTGATTGTATGTATCCTTTAAAAAATTATTTAATATAATAAAAGGACTTTTCCTAGGGTGATATATGTGTAATAGGCAATTGGTAGGTTTTGAATTTGTATTGATTTACTTATCAACATCCATTTTTCTGAAGGAACAAAACAGTAGTCTCAGACACAGAGAAGTGACTAGTGGTTACCAAGGGGAGAGGGGGGCTAAATGGGCACAATTCTGAATCATAATATAAGTTTGTCATGGGGATGGTTGTACAGCATGGAAAATATAGTTAATGATTCTCTAACAGCTTTCTATGCTGACAGATAGTAACCGCACTAGAGGGGGTGAGGGTTTTAATAACATGGTTAACTGTTGAACCACTGTGTTGTACATTTGAAACCAACATAAGACTGTTTCAATGATACTTCAAAAATAAAAACAAAAACAAAAACAAAAAAAGACTGGAAAACCCCATCCATTTCTTTCAAAAGGTATGCTCTGGCAAGAGGTGCGGCTGGGATTTGGACCTAGGACTTGTACTTCAACTCTGTGCACTTTTTGGAGTTTCATATTCTGTTTCTTCTTTACCTGAAGGCATCCAACCTCCTTACATATGTGTATCTTTTGGTGCCAGAAATTTGAGCCAACATGAAAATATAAGTTCATGTGTCATTTGGGTTGCACTTTGTTTCGTGAGTATACAGGAGAATCTAATTCCCTGGCTTCCTTTGGTCTTTGTTATATTGGAGCATTTCTTTTCCTCTTCCTCTTTCTTCTCAAATAACTCCATTTTTTGGAGACTCAAATAATGCACTCAAATACCCCACTTTGCTTGCCAGACTACCACCAACTTTGGGTGGGTATCCTTTGGGTGAGACAGGGACCGTGGGTGTAGTCAGAGTAGGGTGGAGGCCTCCAGGAAAAGCAGGGCTGAATATTTACAGTCAGAGCAATGTAACAATGGGGAAAGAAGTCCCTATTGAACTCTGTGTTAAGCATTATGCAAAGTGAAGATCACACTAATTCTCTAGGGAAAGATACCAGACTAAGAATATCGACACCTTCAGTGAGATCAGTTAAAGGTCAAAAGGCCAGGAGCAACTTGGCCTGGAATGTTTGAGTGTTCCGCAAGGGTATCTCAGCATAACCTGTGACTTCACTGTAAAGAGCCCTAGCAGACAGACAAAAGCCCAGCTCACCTTGAGGGCAGGGCAGGTGATGTAAGTCCACACCCCTAAGTTTTTTTTTCATGTTTTGAAAAATCCTCAATTGCCTATAAAACCCCCTAGACAACGCACCACTATGGGCTCTCTTGTCCCCTCCCGGCATGAGCCAGGAGCTCTATTCTCTCACTTTATTTCTAAATAAAAGCCTGTACCTTGCTCTCCTACCTTGAGTGTTTGTGAAGCTCATTCTTCGGCTTCGTGAGCAAGAACCCCAGCATCACTGGGTTCTTGTGGGGCCATTCTTTGTAATACTCTATTTTTCATGTTACTTTCACCCACTAGTTTTAGCATCCATCAGTTATTACTGCCTAAGGAGTTACTACTGTGGTGGTGGCCCATTAGTGATGTGTAGTCTTATTTAAACCTCAAAATAACTTTAAGAAATATATTCTATTATATTTCTATTGACTCTATCTTATGGCAATTCTTGTGATAGTAAGGATTACCACTCTATTGACAAATAAGTGAGGGAATTAATGAATTTGAAGGGCTAATTGTTATCATCTAACTTCTGAATCCTCACTCAGTGTACAACCCCTACCAAAAATACAAAACAAAAACAAAAACAAACCGCAAGCAAAAATATCCATAGAGTTAAATAATCCACAATTGCAATGGGCTAACACTGGGAGTATTCAAATTAAGTTGTAGAAGGAATACTGAAGTCTATCCATTTCCAAGAGTATGATTGTATGAAAATTTAAATGCTTATGAATCTTAATTAGCACCTTTAAAAAAATGCAGCACAACTTAGAATAAAGCTGCCTGAACAACTTGTAGTTCATCTGAAAGAATTTATTTGCTGAAGTTGCAAAAACCCTACAACTTTTCTTAAGAGGTGTGCATCGTAAAGGCTTGTAGGCAGCTCCTGCACCCAAGATCTAAACTAAAGACAGTGCAAGTTTATGCTTTATTCTAGTCAGACCTGCAGGGGTCAACTTGTCTTGAAAATGAAGGTTAAAATTTCACTGTGCATCAAGAGACGTGTTTCTGCTTCTAATCCTCATGTTTAAAAACATGTATATTGGGAAAAAGAATGCTTCACATCCTTATCAAGTAGGGCATAACAAAATTGGAAATTGGTTCGTGATTTATTGCACCTCCGGCAACACACTGAAGTGTGCAGTAAAATTAACTTTTGGTATATACAGTAGCTGCTTGCACAGTATGACTAAAGAAAGCCCCTGTGAGTAGGAGAGGTCGCAGACGAATGAGGCCAGAAATGGAAAACTTCCACCAGTGCATGTGGCACAAACGCGTGTTGTTAGCCTTGGCTAGATTTGCATTCGATCTTTGTGGCTACTAGGGACACAGACTCAGAGGCCCTGAAGGTTGTTCCTACTTCCTTCCTCAGCCACCTGGACCTGTGGAAGTCCATCTGATACAAGGATCTCTTTGTTTGTTGTCAAGTCGGGGCTGCTACTGGTCAGCAAGCAGAGAAAGTGAAGCAGGAGTCCAGCCTGCCGCTGCACAAGACCAGATTGTTGCAGCCTTAGGCTTGTGAGGCATTTTTTTGGCCAGCAGGACATTTTGAACAGCCACAGGAGCTCGGGGTTGTGGACACAGCCATGGATAGGGAAAATATTTGATAGCAGAGCTCTTTCTGGAAATTCCCATGTGGTGAACAAGGATGTACAGTGTAATTTTGGTTTCATATTAAAATTTCTTGAAGCAGGCCCTGGGACTGTATCTGGTTCTCAGATCTTTCCTTAATGAAATCGCCAATGCGACACTTTAGTGTTAGGATTGCACTGCAGTAAAATAAAGCAAAAAAGGGGCTAATTTACATTTGTGCCCACACCATTAATGTAAATTAGTTATTAGCTATTTATGCTAAAGAGCAACAATATAAAACATAAAGGTAGTTTTATTAACTACATTTTGCCCTCTGAAATCTGCTGTGCACGGAGTTTACAATCAGTGAATTTTTTCCTCCACCATGCAGTATGGCATTTACTCTGCCTAATTAACATATTTATTAACAAATTATTGCCCCCTTTCTGCAATTTGCATTTTATAACACATCACCACAGTGAAGTTAGCAAGACAGGCTTTTGTGATTCTACTGGAATGTTACGTTAGGCTTTCTGTCTTCTCCTGTCTTCATTTCTCTTTAGCCAGGGGTCATCAAAGAAAAATGGCCCTTACAATGATAATGCAGGAATAATGGGGGTGTAAATGAGTTTTGGTCACCACATCTTTTTTTTGAGACTGTGGACAGGTGTGAACAGTGATGTGGATGGGGGAGCGACCAAATCGGGCATGTCAGCCTTGCCCCCTACACCCTGTCCTGCTCACAGCTCGGGAAATGCTCTACCTGCAGGGAAGGCCCTCTTCTCATTCCTGCTCTCACGCTGACCACTCTGGAGTGTAGAACTTTGAGTGAGAACTCAAAAGCAAAAGGAATGTGGGAACAGTTCTTGAGAAATTAAAAAAAAAAAGCAGTATACATTTATTATAAAAAGCTTCCAGAATTCAGTGTCTCAAACTCGGCAATGCTGATGCCTCAGTATCAGGCATCAAACTTACCGAACTTTCTAAGAGTGGGTTTCCACCCAGGAGATTCCAGTGTGCTGTCAGGGGTGAGAAGTGGGGCTTTCCAGATCAGGCATTCTCTAATCTTTTGGTGAGGCAACACCTTTTTTGTTGATTTATGATACCACCTAACCGAAAATATGTGAAGCTTTTAACGTTTTTTTCTTAAAATTCAAGTTAAATAAAATGAATCTAGTTTTGAGAATTTGGAGTGGAATTTATTGAGGCCTTCCTTGAAATAACTGGAGTGTCCACATAAGGGTCATCAGTTCTGGGCAGGAACCCCTTATTTCCACAAGTATAAGCCTTTTTCTTTCACAAGTGGCTTCACTCCAAATTCCACCCTCAAGCAACAGTCACAGGCAGGATTTTCTGATCCTTACGGACCTAAGAGGACAGGCTGCTGCCAGCCCTCCTGCTGGCCTCGCCTGCTTGCCTCCTTTGAGCTTCCTTGTTGCCCATTTTCACATGTTCTATGCTTAGATCTTAGTTCTTGCCTCTGTCTTTACTGTTTTTGCAGGCAGCTTGAAGTGCCATACAAATGTACTGTAAATTGCTAGAGTCATTCGGAGAGATGTGCCTGTTAAGAAGAGAGCTGGCAGGAAGACATTAGTATGGGTATAATATCCAGAAATCCTGCTGGAGATAGTTGTGCTTTTCCCAGTAGTTTTTCCTGAGAACCTCTCAGCTGTCTCCTCATAGTTTTACTCTGGGCTGAGAAACTGTGGGAGCAATGGACGCCCAGCCATATTTTCTCCCTCTGCTCCTTCCTGACCGTCACTCATACTTTCTTCATCTATGCCTTCCATCCATGTCGGGAAGAGAGAAGTCCTCAAGCAGACTGCTTAAGATGTGTCTGAAAGGCCCACCACGAAGGAGAATCCAGTCACAGAGCAGCACTGTTTCTTAGTTCCGAAAGAGGCTCCAGGTGAGAAATCCAACCTGTGTGGTGGGTATGAATTGGCTCCATGACACTCAGGTGCAATACCAAAAAAAAAAGTCCTATCCTTTTATATTTAAAATCAAAATAGATATGGCTTATTATTTATAGAGAAAATGAAAATTCCTATAGCCAGAATTCTCACCTGACCCTGCGGCTTGCCCACTGCACAAGTGTGGGCAATACATTGTTACTGACTCTCTGTAAAGAGCTCTGCCCAGTGCTCTGGGCTGCAGGGCTGCATGGCTTTAGGAGAGCAGTGGCTGGAGTGGTGGCTGCGCCAAGGGCAGAGCCTGAGATGGCTGTGCGGGCAGAGAGGCTGGGAGGCAGAGACCAGCTTGCTGCAGGCAGACTTGCCCCAAGGAGGACGGGATTCTAGTGCTTGACCTGCCACCATGGGAATAAAGTTGGTTATAAACGCTTTCACCCCAAGAACGTTCCATTCTCATTTTTTGCTCTCACGGAACCAAGAGTGAACTGATAGTCTGGGGTCCAAGTGTCCAACTGTGTTGACTTACCCCAATATATACAATAACACTAATAATCAATACCCTGTATTAATTTAGAACTTTAACATCTGGGAGGAAAGCCACCTAATTTCATTTTTAATTTTTAAAAAACCACTATATTAAGGTATGGTTGACATGTAAAAATCTACATATTTAATGTATACAACTTGATGAGTTTGGGGATAAGTATATGCTTACACTTAATGAAAACAATGTAATGAAAACATTATAACCATTAAGACCATAAACATACCCATCTCCTACTAATGTTTCTTCCCACCCCCTTTATTATTTCCATTATTTTTAATTTTTGGGTGGTGGTAAGAACATTTAACTTAAGAACTATCCTCTTAGCAAATTCTCAATATACAGTATGGAATTGTTAGCTATAGGCAGTGTGGAGAATAGCACATCTCCAGAACTTATTTGTCTTGCATACTGAAACTTTGTACCCTTTGACCATAGTTCTCCCATTTCCTCCTCCTTTAGCCCCTAACAACCACATTCTTCTCTCTGCTTCTATGGGTTTGACTATTTCAGGTTCTACGTATAAGTGAGATCACTCAGTATTTGTCTTTCTATGTCTAGGAGGTCAGTTAATTTTAACGCTGTGCGTCAAGAAAAGCAAAAGATCCTAAAGCAGGTTTTTGGGCTTGTAATTAGTTTATAGGCCCCTTAAGGGTCTGGCTAGGCTTTGATAAGTTCGTGGACTTCCTGAAATTGAGTAAAAAAATTTAAGTGAATTTGGTATACATATTTTGGGTAGAGGGTTTAAGACATCTACCAGATTCTCAAGGTGATTTGTGGCCTTAGATAGGTTAATAACCACTACTGATTTTAAAATTGAAGATTATGAGAAATGGACATTATATGGCTAAGGTGGGATCTTTAGGAGGCGCCTTTTCAAATAAATATTTGTGGCCACCATAGATGTGCTAAACTATAGAAATCTGACTGCTCAGTTCTAAAGCTGTCTCTGGCTCTTGTTCCCTTGGGTGTCAAGCAGCATTTACTAAAAAACCAGGGAGCTGGGGAAATAAGTAAAGAAAATACAGACTAGGGACCTACCAGAGCCAAATGAATGTAGGGGTAACATGGAACCAGTAGGAAGCGAAGCGTTTCCTAGGCCTGACCTGCCCTGACTCCAGCAGAACTTGACAAGTGGGGTGAAGCCAAGGGGTTGGGTGTCATGGTAGAGCTGGAGAGGCAGTACCCACAGGCACTGATGACATTCAATAATGGCATTTCCCTGGGGGTTGCAGGTGAATTCTTAGTTCAGCATCCTGGAAAATGCAAGCAGTGACTCCTCATTTCTTCATCCTGTAAAATAAGAGACTCAGGGGTTTCTTTGAGGCAATAGAGCCACATGGTGCTACATAAATTTCATTACTCTTATTATCATCACTCTGATTTTAATTTGATTTAAAAATTTTATTGGCCCTAATTGTAGCAGTTATGAATGTTGATGTTATTTTCTGCCATTTCTAATTTCTATAAAGAATACAGATCTTTGCTTCTTAATAATTGAAAATGACTCCTGCTTAATGGATTCATGCATTCATATGGAATTTCAATCTTTGGCTTTGACATTAAGGGTTAGTGCATATCATCAGTTCCTTTAAAAATCATATTGTTTTATAAATACAGTCAGGTCCCATCTGTATGATCTAATAGTCTGATGTTCTTCATAATGGAGGAAAATCAGTCAAGTTAGGATGTAAAAATAAGCAAAATAAACATACTTGTATATGCAGAAAGAATAGTGCTTATTGATATGTTGTGATAGGCTTTTGCTAAAGTTTTTTGTTTTTTTTTTCATTTGGAGTTATGCCAGATAGGGATCTGAATAGATAAAGGGAAAGAATGTGTGTTCATGTTGTGCCAGGCATACTTCTCGGTCCCAAAGAGGTAATACATATTTGGATCACCCTTATTAAACAGGCTGCTGTATTAGGAAGACTTGTATAAATACTCAGGAAAGGCCTTGGGAGAGAATGATCTGCTGTACTCTGTGTTCTGGTCACCATATGCATATGCTAATTTTAAATATTACAGCTCTAATTATAAAAGACCACTTCCCTGAAGGATGGGCCATTTGGGAAAGAGGAGGGTGAGGACGTGGGTGGGTGAGTCACAGGCTCAGATGAGTGAGTGGGTGGCGGTGATAACTGGCCAATGTGTGTAGGATCAGTCCTTGGGCGCCTCTGTGTCCTGCTGGAGAGACTCAGCTGGGTTTGTTCCTCTGACTACAGTTTGGAAGACTGCTCTTGATGAAGCACTTCTGCAGATAACTCTCACATTCTGAGGAGTAAAAATAAGCTGCAGTTTTGATTTAGGCAGAGGGCTGTCCATTGAGTAGAACCCTAAACATGTAGTACCGTGGATATGCATTGTATCAAGTGGTCTGTGGTTTAAGAGCAGTTACTGGAGGAGGGGCGATCTAGGGCTCAGCGAAGCACTTTCATACTTTCACTGAGATTCTCCGGGTCAGAACTTTTCTGTCTCTGATCCTGTCTGTATTTTTTTTACTTATTTTCCCCAGCTCCCTGGTTTTTTAGTAAAATCTGCTTGAACCTAACTGCTTCTCCCAGTTGTACTAAGGGAAAATAAGGAAAAGAAAGGGTTTCTTTCTGGACTCAGACCCAGAGAACAATGGCAGCAGGAACCCCTGGGCACCTGTGGTACAAGATGAACAGAGCTTTCCTTCTGGGTTTAAAGCTCTATACTGTCACTTTATAACCATGCGACTTTGGGCAGAATCACCAAAACTCTAGCATCTCACTTTTGTCATTTACAGAATGGGGGTAATAATACTTGCCTTGTGAAAGTAGTGTTACAATGAAAGGAGATAGACTGTCCCTGCTGTGAATCTTGCTGGGACATATTTTCAATTCAATGTTTTAAATGCTATTCATAATAGAGATGTGCCAAGATACCGAGATTTAAATTTGTTTTCTCTCTCTCTATTTTCCCGCTGCTGGCCCATTTCAGATAGGAGGTTGAGTTCTTCTTGGGTTCTTGTTTCAAGGGAGGTTTATAAGTCACCTCCAATCCCTTCCTGCTTTTCTATGAAGCCTTACATGAGGGTTCTGGAGAAGGAGGGTAGGATAGAGAAGTCTCAGGGGAGACTGAGAATGGGAGGGAGGGGATTGGTGGGTCCTGGAGCAGCAGGCAGCCAAGTTTGGCATGGAGGCAGCAACCTGGGGAGGGCAGTCTGTCTCAGAGGCTGGGATGAATGCTACATCCACAGATGTATTTTGACCTTACATCCAAGGTACCAGGGTGTCCACCTAGTCTGGACCCCAAGCGTGGCATAGAAGAGGAGCCAGGAGGACTAGGACTGTGGCATCTCACCAGTCACCCACCTGTATGGGTAGATATACATGACCAGAGGGGACTCCATCTTTCTGCTCTCTGGAGCATTTGCTTATATTGGGGAGGGAAAACTCTGGAAGTAACAGATTGGATTTTCTGCCCACACATTAAGATGCATATCAGGTCAGGTTTAATTTGATGTGACTTAAATAAAGATGTAGATATTTTTAATACCGGGTTTTGGTTGAAATTCATACCTATTACATATCTGTGCATGGATTTCAAGGGAATACAGAAAAGGTGCACCCAACATGGACCAGAAGTATAGTGAACAATTTCCTTAAAGAGCTGACACATGAATTAAGTCTTAAAAGATGAATTGCTCCCCCAAGGAGCAATGTGTGGGATGGATTTGATGGGAAGGAAGCTAGAGGCAAGGAGACCAACTAAGAGGCTGTGGGAGGACGCCAATATCTCCTTGTCCTCTAACTCAGGTGACATGTGACTTTCTTTGGACAATGAAATATGAGCTAAAGTGATATGTATCACTTTGGGAGCAGAAGCTTTAAGAGCCAGTTCCTGATTTGCAATACTCCCTTTTTTTCCTTTATGATACCTCTTCTCCAATAACAAGAAACATTTCGGATGAAGGCTGCTCCAACCACCTTGATCCCAGAATGAAGGTGGTGTGGAGCAGAGTGGCAGCTGACACATGATGGGCACATAGTGTGAGCAAGAAATTAACTTACATTTTTGTCAGCCACTGAAATTTTGGGATTATTTGTTACCACAGCAGAATTTAACATATCCTGACTGATACAGAGATAGTGCAGGATACCTGGACAATGGCCTTGGCTGCATTATTGACAATAGCCAAGAAATGGAAACAACCAAGTTGTCCACCAATAGATGAGTGGATAAGAAGATGTGGTATATATGCAGATATATACAATGGACTATTATTACTCAGCCATAAAAAAGAATGAAATATTGTCATTTGTGACAACATAAATGGACCTAGAGGGTATTATGCTTAGTGAAAAATGCCTGGCAGACTAGGACAAATACCAAATGATTTCACTTATATGCAGAATCTAAGAAATAAACAAATGAACAAATAGAAATGGACTCATAAACATAGAGAAAAAACTGTGCTGTAGGGGTGGGGTTTGGGATGGGTGAAGTAGGTGAAGGGGATAAAGAAGTACTAACTTGCAATTATAAAATAAATTAATCACAGAGCTAAAAATATAGCATAGAGAATATATTCGATAATATTGTAATATCTTTGTATGATAACAGTGATAGACACACTTATTGTGGTAAGCATTTAGTAATATATATAACTGTCAAACCACAATGTTGTATATCTGAAAGCAATATAATATTGTTTATCAACTATACTTAAAATAAGAATAAACAGATTGGTAAATAGTCATATATTTATTTATTGATTGATTTTTATTAAGGTATCATTGATATACAATCTTATGAAGGTTTCACATGAGCAACATTGTGGTTACTACATTCACTCATATTATCAAGTCCCCCCCCACACCCCATTGCTGTCACTGTCCATCAACGTAGTATGTTCAATGCTATAGAGTCACTACTTGTCTTCTCTGTGCTATACTGCCTTCTTACATTATGTGTGCTAATCATAATACCCCTTAATCCCCTTATCTCTCCCTCCCCACTCACCTCCCCAGTTCCTTTCCCTCTGGTAACCACTAGTCCCTTCTTGGAGTCTGAGTCTGCTGCTGTTTTATTCCTTCAGTTTTGCTTTGTTGTTATACTCCACAAATGAGGTAAATCATTTGGTGCTTGTCTTTCTCTGTCTGGCTTATTTCACTGAGCATAATACCCTACAGCTCTATCCATGTTGTTGCAAATGGTAGGATTTGTTTTCTTCTTATGGCTGAATAATATTCCATTGTGTATATGTACCACATCTTCTTTATCCATTCATCTACTAATGGACACTTAGGGTGTTTCCATGTCTTGGCTATTGTAAATAGTGCTGCAATAAACATAGGGATGCATATGTCTTTTTGAATCAGGGATCTTGCTTCCTTTGGGTAAATTCCTAGGAGTGGAATTCCTGGGTCAAATGGTATTTCTATTTTTAGTTTTTTGAGGAACCTCCATATTGCTTTCCACAATGGTTGAACTAATTTATATTCCCACCAGCAGTGTGGGAGGGTTCCTCTTTCTCTGCATCCTCACCAGCATTTGTTGTTCCCTGTCTTTTGGATGGTGGCCATCCTAACTGGTGTGAGGTGATATCTCACTGTGGTTTTAATTTGCAGTTCCCTGATAATTAGTAATGTGAAGTGTCTTTTCATGTGCCTGTTGGCCATCCAAATTTCTTCTTTGGAGAAGTGTCTGTTCAGATCCTTTGCCCATTTTTTAATTGGGTTATTTGCTTTCTGGGTGTTGAGGCATGTGAGTTCTTTATATATTTTGGATGTTAACCCCTTACTGGATATGTCATTTACAAATATATTCTCCCATACTGTAGGATGTCCTTTTGTTCTACTGATGGTGTCCTTTGCTGTACAGCAACTTTTTAGTTCAATGTAGTCCCATTTATTCATTTTTGCTTTTGTTTTCCTTTCCCGAGGAGATGTGTTCAGGGAAAAGTTGCTCATGTTTATATTCATGGGATTTTTGCCTATGTTTTCTTCTAAGAGTTTTATGGTTTCATGACTTACATTCAGTTCTTTGATCCATTTTGAGTTTACATTTGTGTATGGAGTTAGACAATAATCCAGTTTCATTCTCTTACATGTAGCTGTCCAGTTTTGCCTTTTGCCAACACCAGTTGTTAGAGAGGCTGTCATTTCCCCATTGTATATCCATGGCTCTTTGATCGTATATTAATTGGCCATATATGTGTGGGTTTATATCTGGACTCTCTATTCTATTCCATTGATCTATGAGTCTGTTCTTGTGCCAGTACCAAATTGTCTTGAGTATTGTAGCTTTGTAGCCATATATTTATTAAAAAAATTTTTATTTGGAGAGTTGTTGACTTAAAAATCTTTACAGCTCATAGATGATCCTAAGCCTTAAGCTTTATTTATGCTGTGCCCTTGTCTTTATACAGCAGCCATTCTCTCTTTGTATTTGATATTAAGGTGTTTTTTATTATTTAGTTTGTGCTTTTGGACAAATCAAATTACATAGAGCCAGGATCATTTCATGAGAAAACTCTCTGATAGCATTTGGGTTGCAAGAACAGAGCATGGAAACAATTTAGTGGAGACACAGATTTCTGTTAAAAAGAAGTGTTGGAAATTGAGGAGATTGGTTGGTATCTTTCAGATGACTTTGCTCTGTTTTATTCCACTGAGGAGTCATTAGTTTGAGGTTGCCCTTCCAACCCCAAAGCCAAAAACAGATATAATTTGGTAACTAATTTTATAAAGGGTTGAGCACTAAAAGCATGTTACTGGTTGACTTGGATCCTTTTTTCCTTTTCCTATCAGTAATAAGTGATACTATCTGTTTCCTCAGAGCAATAAATTATGGTACTATTATAGCTGATAAAATATATCATATTCCAGGGTCCAAAATTGGGATGATGTATATCCCATGTGTAGTCAGCCTTCTTCTGAAGATGAAGATTTTAATAGTCAGAAAAGACTCAGTAGCAGCATGGAAAAAAATGCTGTGAATCACCCACAGTAGTTATGTCACTTTTTGGGCCCAACTTTGAGGAGTTCATGTTGTTACTTGACCTGTTTGTGTGCATAAATGAAGGTTTGGAAAGAAAATGGGGTTACTGGTGGGGAGGAGAACAAGTTTGTTAAGATAGGTGGTATGAGCCAGAGCATTTATAATGACTTGACTGGGGTCTACTGTTCACCAGGATGATTTTCTGTTTCTTTTTTGTTTCCTGTAGTACAAAAATACCCTTTTTTGTTCTTTCTTGGCCAAAAATAAGAATCTTAAAAAACAGGGAAGCCACTGCTATGCTGATGGACAGCGACTACAATGGGGTGTGGTGGTGGGGACTTGATAATATGGGTGAATGTAATAACCACAATGTTGCTCATGTGAAACCTTCATAAAGATTGTATATCAATGATACCATAATGAAAACAAAAAACAAAAACAGGGAAGCCGCAACTCATGTGCTTTTCATGGACCCTAAAGTGCTGGTGGTGGTGGTTGGGGGTAAACAAGGTTGATGTGTAGCCTCATCAGGACTCAAAATGCTGTAGACTGCTTCTGTTGACAAAATTCTTCCCTTGTCAAGGGAGAAAACGTCAGGGGGGAAGAAGCACTAGGCGGTGTCTTTGTTCTTTGACATTCTTAGTCTGTTTTTGAAAGGGGAAAGGGAAGCTTTCATACGTTTCCAAAGGACTAGGCTGGAATTTTGTATATTCAGTTTCAACTTGTATATTCACTTTCACAAACCACCCATTTTTGATAGCCACTCTGCCTCAACATCTATAATAGAGTTGACATTTTTCCCTCCAAAAGGAAGAATTTTATCAATAGAAGCTTTTCTGTGCAATGAGCCAGGAAACTGCATAGTGGAGTGGAATGTCTTCAAGTAAATTGTTATAAAGTGAATCATATTTTCCTCCTAGGAGCTGCAGTAAAATTAAAGATTGTTTTGCAGACTGAAAAGTCAGAAATAAATCACAGATATATAAATATATTGTGGAGGAGAGATACAGGTATAAACTTCAGTAATAATTTAATGGTAAATTAATGAAGTAATATAAAGGGGTACATAGCCAGAAAGAAAAGCCAGTGTAATGTAAGGTACACATAGGACACAAGACAACTCATGCATCATGAATTTGGCCCCAAATTAATGATAGCTGTAACAAACATTGCTTCCTTAGGAGTGATTTACTTGCCTCCTTAGGAGTGGTGTTCTGAGCCTTTAAAAGAGGCAATCTAATGAGTTTTAACCAATGTTTTCTTTTTCTTACAGTGAATTTCCATAGAGAAGACAGGCACTATTGACCTTTATCACTGATCTTAAAATAGCAGGTGTTTCATAGATGAGTGTTATTGTTGATTATGGGGCTTCACCCACCTCCAAAAATTATTTTCTGAAAAGAGGCTGATTGTTCTGTTCACAATAACATAAAAATATAAAGTATTAGGGATAATCTTAAGAAGAAATGTTTAAGTCCAATATGAAGACAACTAAAACTTTACTAAGGGAAATAAGATAAGATTTTATTTCTTTGGTGGGGGGTGGGGTTAAATGTTTTAAAGATATGAATTACATTAAATTTTTTCAAAATAAGTTTGGTGAAATTCTGATTATTCATATAAGACATTTTGGGGACTTAAAAATAATTCCAAAATTGTTCTGAGAGGAAAAAATAGAGAATGGCCAAAATTTTTTTTGACAAAGAATCGTAATGAGAGAACATTTTCACAATCATATATTAAAATGTACTGTATCACTTCATTCCTGGTAGGAAAGCTATTATCAAAAAAGAAAACAAGTGTTGGTGTGAATGTGGAAGAACTAGAACCTTTATGCACTGTTGGTGGGAATGTCAAATGGTGTAGCTGCTCTGGAAAACTGCTTTACTGTGCCTCAAAAATTAGACATAGAATTACCCTTTGATCCAGTAATTCCATGTCTGGATATATGTATAAAAGAATTAAAAACAGATTCAGACAGACATTTGTGCACCAGTGTTCACAGCAGCATTATCCACAATTGCCAAAAGGTGGGAAATAACTCAAATGTCCATCAACAGATGAATGGAAAACTAAAATGTGGTATATACAGCCAATGGAATATTATTTAACCTTAAAGAGGAATGGAATTCTGATATATGCTACATGAACTTTGAAGCCATTATTCTAAGTGAGACCAACCAGACATAAAAGGACAAATATTGGATAATTTCACTTATATGAGTTTACTAGAATAGTCAAATTCACAGAGGCAGAAGGTAGAACAATGGTTGCCTGGGGCTGGATGGATAGGGAGTCTGGCATTGGTGTTTAGTGGGTACAGAGTTGCAGCTGGGGAAGAGTAAAAGCTCTGGAGGTGGGTGGTGGTTGTTTGCACAACATTGTGAATGTACTTTATGTCACTGAAGTATACACTTAAAAATGGTTAAAGTGGTCAGTTTTATGATGTTATGTATGTTTTGCCACAATAAAAACAATCCTGAAATTGTTTTACAAAGTGATAGTAGGCAAAATGGCAGAGTAATTGCTCAAGATTGGTACTCAGTTCAACATAACCACATAGAGAGTCAAGAAAGAAACTCTGCTAGGTTAATGATTTAATGTCGGGTATAAAAAGCCATCATAAGTAAGGTGGAAAAAGAATTATTTAATAAATACTGGGACAGTAAGTGAACTATTTTGGATAAAAATATATACTAAGTTCTTATTATAATATGAAATGCCATGGGGATCAAGGTGTTCTATTAAAAAATGAAGCTATAAGAATACCTGTTTAATCTTAGGATGGAAGAAGACTTCCTAAAAATAAAAAAATAAAATAATGCCATTACAAAGAAAACTGTGCATAAAAATCTTCTGCATATAAAAACTATCATAAAACTTAGAAAAAATATTCATAGACAAAAGATTTACTACAATTATCCTGTACACAGTTAATGAAAAAATGGACAATTTAAAGAAGGAAAAGATAAGGGTTAATATTATTGTTCAGCCTTGCTAGAAATTTGATTTGTAATTTGCCTATCTATGAGCAATGCTATTATTAAAGATAATTCTCAGTGTGTAGCGGGTTTGGGGTGGGTGGGTCCTGTCATTCACAGCTGGTGAGGGAACACATCTGCGCAGCCTTTCAGGAAAGCTGTAAGCGGGACTTTGTTGGTTGTGACAGAAACTAAGCTTAAGCTCGTTTAAACAAAAAAGGTAATTTTTTTTTGGATTATGCAACCCAGTTCAAGGAATGCAAGTGGCTTAATGCCAAGTTGGATCCAGTGGACAAATGATTCGTTGTTTGTCTCTGCCTCTGTCTCTCTCTCTTTTATTTGCTTGCCTCTGCATGGCTATATTCTCAGTCAGGCTTTCTGGATATGGTGAAGAGGCAGCTGCTGGCAGATCCAAGCTGACGTTATCCCAACTGCTTGCTGTCCTAGAGAAAGGAAGAGTGAAAGTGAGCATCTTAAAAAAAAAAAAAAGAGCAGCGTTATGGAGATAATTTATATACCATCCCAATTCACCCCTTTAAAGCATACAATCAAATGACTTTCAGTATATTCAACCGCAGTAAGGTTTAGAGAATTTTCATTACCTCAAAAAGAAGTCTCATACCAAAGAGCAGTACTCTGCATTTTCCCCTCACTACCTCCCCACCCCAACCTCAGTCCTACGCAACCACTGATTTACTTTCTCTATAGATTAGCCGGTGAGTGAGCATCTTTTAAGGTATCTCCTGCAAAGGACCTGCGGAAACCCCAGTTAGCCTGGCTTGGGTTATGTGTCATCCCTGAACCACTTCTGGGGTCAAGGAGGTGGAGTCCTCTTACAGGCCAGGCCAGGTCAGGTCACCATCTCAGCCACACATTCTGGGCATGAATGCTATGGAATGGGAAGGGGTTCTCCAAAGGCAGGAGAGTTGGGAAGGCAAATGTGTGCCCACACCAAGGGCAACTTGGCAGTGCATACCCAAAGTCTAAAATGTTCGTATCTTTGAGCTTAGCAACTCCAATTTTGGGATGTTATCCTAAGAAAGGATGAGAAACAAACATTCACTCTTGCCGCACCTGCGGTGATGGAATGGAAGCAGAGGAGCAGAGAGCAGCAGCGCCCCTGCTGGTGGAGAAGGGAGCGGCAGCCACGTGAGCGAAGGTGGAGGGCCCTGATGGAGCAGGAGCCCTTCTGAAAACCTGTCGACATCATCTTTCCCTAACGGCACCGGTGCGGCAGCTGGCGGCACCGAGCCCCTCTCCTGCTAAGGTACTGCACTTCCACTCTGAGGAAGCACCTTCCTCACCAGCACCCATTACAGTGCTGCTTGCTGCTTTTAAATCCTGCCTCAGCCACAGTGGCAGCTTTTGAGTCCTGACCTGTGCAGGTCAGGCAACAGGTGAGAAGCCTTGAGCCGGATGTCAGCTGAGCCGCATTGCCTCAGCCGATCTGTGTGTGTTACCTCCTGTCTTTCAATCTCGTCAGATGTGGAGTGAGGGGGCATTTGCGTTCTCTTCAGTCTGAAGGAACCACTACGCTGCAACAGATCTCCCAGGAAGGTCTCCGTGTGGCCCACAGACTTTTAACTGCATAAATCTATTTTTTAAAGACAATCGGAAGGTGGGTACTTTTGTTCAGGAGCTGTCTGCTCTTTTATGAGGGAGGCATAGAACTCTAAAAGTGAAATTAAATCTACAAATTGAAGAGTTAGTTTGGGGGAGTTGAAGAAGTAAATACATGAGCCTCTACAGTGTAACCACTGGTTACATCAGGCACTCTGCTTGTTTGAGGTTCATACTAAAAGTTTGAATGGGGTTGTTAATTGTTGGAGGTTAGGGCCTCCCTGGGATTTCAGAAGTACAATAGACAAATTGAAGACAGCTTTGGGATTCCCAGGGTGTCCATTGAGATTCAAGTGGTAAGTTTTGTGGTAACTGTCTCAAAGCCTAGGGTGATCTCGCAGATGGGAGTTTCAGGTGTTTGCCCCTGCTGTGCCTCCCTATGTATCCCCTCAGTGGTGAGGCAGGCCCTCAAAGGCTGTGGAGCTCCAAGGCTGGAAGCCGGCGTTTCTAGAAGCTGGGACCCTCCCTGGCTTGGCCACATTATTTGGCTTTCTTCCAGGTGGGAATTAGAGTTTTCTTCCCTTGATTCCAGTCGGGACTGGAATCTCCGATCCAGGTTCAGTTAGAAATTAAGTCTGGGGTGCTAAAAATCATGCATGGTAAAAGTGGGTTTCTTGCCAATGGGTTTCAGTTCTGGACAAGTTCACTATGGATTCAGTGTGACCAAAGAAATGAGAGTAGAATGTTCTTGGGGTGAAAGGGTTAGACCCAGCTTTATTCCCACGGAGGCAGGTCAGTCACTAAAATCCCATCCACTCAGAACGAGTCTGCGCACAGCAAGCCAGTCTCTGCCTCTGGGCCTCTGTCCTCAGCGCTGCCACCACTCCAGCCTCTGCTCTGCTCTCCTCCTGCCTTGCAGTCATGCCACAGTGTCACCCAGAACACTGGGCAGGGTTCTTTATATAGAGTCAATAACAACATATTGCCCACACCTGTGTAGTGAGCTAGCCAACCAGGGCCAGGTGAGAATCCTCGCCACAGGAACTTTCATTTTATCCATAGTGGGCTGTTGAAGAAATAACAGAATTTGGATTGGCAGTGAGATGGGTGAGGGTGGGGAGCAAACTCTTCTTGCTTTCACGATTTTGTGGTTTAATATTGATAGAGAACCGGCTTTTGCCACATTTCAGTTCTGATGGCTGATAGTGTGGAAGATAGTGAGGAGCCATCATTCTTCTGTTGGGTAAGCTGTTGGTATAAACAGTTTATGCACAGGGCCACAGTTTCTCCAGCATCACCTTCAAGTTCCTGTCCTGGAGTCTGGCATGACCTTGTGGTGTAGTGAAAAGATGAAAGGGATTTGAGTTTACAGGATCCAAAGTTGTGTTTCAGCTCAGCTATATGCCAGCACTGTGAACTGTCTGCTTAAATTCCCATCAGCGGGTGGAGGAATTTTCTCCAGGTGCTTCTTACATTACCATCCCTTGCAAATACTAAATATTTTTAGAATTTCAGGTTATATAAGTCATTTTACTAGAAGTAGCCTAAGAAGCATGAGTTTCAGAGTTAAATGATCCTCTGCTGTCCTCTGTCCCTCTCTTCCCTAAGGCACTGAAGCTGAATTGTGCCAACTGGCAGTTAGAAGAGAAGGATGGCATTTGGGGAAATTTTAGATATCTTAAGCTTTGAAACTTTTCTTATTTTCTCCATGTCCTAGATGTTTTAATTTTAATATAAACAATGTGCTTTCACACACTGGTTTTGAAAGGCATGATCCTATTTTTATGATGTATTGTCTTCCGTGGTATTTGAAGGAAAGCAGTGTTAAAGTGTACCATCCTATTTTGCTTTCAGCGCCTGAGTAGTTTAATTTTGTTACCAGCAATGCTAACCTGAATGTGATCTGGTCACCTTGGAAATGTAGGAACTTGTATGAACACACTGTAAAATAAAATGTGGACTGATACCCAGGAAAACAAAACAAAAAGAAAATCCCAAAGTGACTTTGAATCTGTATAATGGATTTTCAAAGAGAAAAGGAGAAAAAAGATAATGGTGCCAATGATTATGATGATGAAGACAGTGTTACCTGTCACTAGTCTGTTCTGGGCTGGTGCAGGGGCGAAGTGGGGTGGGGACTGGTGGTGATCTGTGGGTCTTTACAGGGATGGAAGAAGAAGAGGGTCATGGAAATCAGCTTTACCCTGGCCAGATGGTGGCTGCAAAGTGTTCTCTTTACCACTAAGATGTCTCAGGTGCCACTGGGGCTTAGGGGCTGTGGGGCTAGTGGGGAGTGGTTTCCCCCTTTCTCTGGTGAGTTAACACAGGGACATAAACCTCCAATAAGTTTCTTTCAGTTTCTAAGTACAAGTTCATGATGATAGAACATACAGAGTGTATACTGTACAGGTGTACTGGGGCATAGGTGAAATGTGAGGGGTTGCTGCCTGAGGGTGGCTGACTCATCTCTGTGCTTTGTACACCAGCTTCCCTGAGCACACCTGTGGGATGTGTCCCTGTGGGTATTCTCTTGGTTGATAGTGTTCAGCCAAGACCCCTCTCTCCTTTCTACCAGAGGTCTCTACCTCTCTTTGTCTTCCCTCTTGCTATGCCCCAAGCATCTTCATTCCTTTATCATAGGTAAGATAGTCCCTCCCAAGTCTTTCTTTTGCTGGCAAGGGAAGGTAGAAGTTGCAAGCCCTTAGGGGTGGAGGGGGAGAGAGGATGGTGGGTGGTCTTGACTTCAGGGGCAGCTTACCCTTTTCATCTCCTTTTTCTGCTTTTCTTTTACATTGCCTCCAGATATGTAAATGATGAAATCTCATGCTGTGAGAGTTAATTTTCTCATTGAATCTACTTAAAAGGTCGTATTACCTGCTAGCACAGACCTTGGTCATTATGGGGAAAAAAAAAGGCATCTTCTTGCTGCCCTTTGCGTACTTGAAAAAAACCTGCTTGCATTTACTTTCGTTTTTGGAAACCCATACCCACATGCTCTTTTCTGGTTTATGTTTCTTTCCTTTCTTGGTTGCATCTGGTAAGTAGATGTGCTGTCCTGCAGCCATGGTGGCAGTAATGACATGGCTGCTGCTGCTGGAGCAGAGATGCCAGCTTTTGTTTAAGGGGAATCTGGGTATGTCTGGGCCTGTCAATTAAATTGCTAGAGCAGGCCTGCCAAAGGACTGTGCATATGAGGATTAGGGATTCTTTGGGAAAGGGATTCTTCAGGAAGAAAGGAGGAGGCAAGGCACAATGAACTTGACCTAATAACCAATCTTAGATCTCAAAAGGGGGTGCTGGTTTGTGCCTCTAATTTAAAGTTCCTCCCTCAGGGAGGCCTTCTCAGATCATCCTATCTTAACTGATATTCCCTCCCCACAACTCTCCCACCTTTCTTTTATTCTTTCACCCTTTAACATTTTTCTTCATGCTGCTTACCATATAAACTGATCTTTCTTGTTGCTTTGGTTGCTT
Source organism: Manis pentadactyla (assembly GCF_030020395.1). Classification (NCBI taxonomy): domain Eukaryota; kingdom Metazoa; phylum Chordata; class Mammalia; order Pholidota; family Manidae; genus Manis; species Manis pentadactyla. The sequence continues at coordinate 88,122,624 of NC_080020.1, forward strand.
ATTTATTATCTTTCTCCTCCTTGAATAGAAAGGAACATCAGGGATTTTTCCTTTATTTCTACTCCAGCTCCTGTGCCTAGAAGAGGGCCTGCCACAGGGTAGGTGTGCCATGAGAGTATTGTTCAGTGAGTAGCTGTCTGGGATCTTCTCTGACCTAACCTGTGGACTTCGGTATGTATGCTTGGCAGAGAGGTTTATAAGTAAAAATGGAAAGATAATTTCATAAAATGAGGTAAAATATGGGGGCCCACAGAGCACCTTAACAGACCCTGGCCCTAATCCTAAAGCATGGTTGTAGCTCATAGCTCTTTGGAATCTCTGAGCTACCCCGCTGCAGCTGATGTGAAAGCTGCCTGAGGTGTGTGCCTGTGGGGAGCCTTAGGCTTTAATGCTCATTCTTTTGAGAAGCATCTGGGGTGAGGGTTTGGGGATCTCATTCCTTTGGCCAGAGGTACTTAAGTCATGTCTGGGATTTCACAGCCCTTTTCTCATTCTAGACTTTGACCATAAGTCACAGAGAACGATGTACTGTCTCTGTTGTCCTCTGGGGGATGTGATGGGGCACAGTGTCATGTAGTCACACTAGTACACGGAGAGGCGGTGGGGAGTAGAGCAGATTGGAGACTTTGATGTTAGATGGATGATGATTAAATGCTAGTCATTTCATTTGATAGTTTTGAAAAATGTTCAAGATATTAACTTTTCTATGCCCCAATTTTATCATCTGTCAAATGGGGATAATGATACTGCAGTAAAATTGCAATAATTTCTAGTAGCCTGTGATTTTGTCCAAGGTCTTGTTCCTTAGACTGCTATAGAGAATGGCCACTAGTTAATGACTCAAGGTAGCAACTGATAGAAAGGAGCGATTTTGTCAGCTGGTGCAGATGAAGACTGGAGTCTTTTATTCCAGCACAATCAGATCATTTTCCTTTTCTACCCAACACCAAGACAAAGCCTGGGATGTCCATCTGGCTCCTTAAGGGCCCTTCAGTTACACTTTTATTATTCCTTCTCTCTTCTAAGTGTCATCTTAATGATTATTCACTTTGTGCTGTTTTATTCATCTCATTATCCTCATCATCTCATTATCTCATTATCTATTAAGCACATAGCATGGAGCTTGACATGAGAGCGATGGTTATTGCCTATTGAACTCAACTGAATGGACTCGCCTCGGCTCTCAAGCTCGCGCTCAGGGCTAGGTTGCCTTCCCATTGTGTTACAGCTCGGATTACTTCTCCCTTTTCCAAATGCCTATGTCTGATCTTGGGCATCATCTCAATAAAGGGAAAGGTCTGGATGCCATGATTCCTTCCCTCTCAACACTTTGCTTATGCTTTTAGACATTTTGCTCCTCTTCTCACACATTTTATATGGAATTACATCTAAAATTTGAAACATTTGAAGAGTAATCACTCACCCTAGTCATGAATATACTGCATAGGTCCCTTTTTAGAAATTTCACAAGTTTATTGTATGCAGAGAACTAAGTCTAATCTCCAGTGTTCCAATTTGTAAACATTGCTTGGCTCTTTAATGGTTTGGTGTTTATACCAAATTCCTATTTCAACATTTCCATATGTTTATGACTGTAGTAATTTTCCCTACTTTGAAATTAGTAGCAGTTAAGTGTGTATGGGCCAGCAACTAATTCAGTTGTCTGTCTTAAGATGGCTTAATACTGACCTGTGCTAGAGTTTATTCATGTAAAGACTGTGTGAATGTAATGCTTTCAATTAATCTTTTCAAGGAACAGTGTTGATCAATAAGCTGGGCCAATGGTTTACAGAGAAGTCAAGTAATAGTGATTATTTTTCTACTTTTAAGGAAACGTAAATTAATGAATGGAGTATTTCCTCCATTTAAAAATTTCTTGCACTTGACTATATTGCTTCATGATAGTGAAGGCTAGCTGGTGAGTTAAGTGTGCATAGATAGAACAGAAAACATCTGAAAATAATTTCTTAAAATTTGTGTGTTATTAATTTTTGAATGCAGAAATATAAATACGTATCCTATAAGCCAAATTTTACTGCTAGTAAAATTATTTGTAATTTATGTGGTGAAAATAAATATATCGATGATATTTCATGATATTTTGCTGTAGCTCTATAACAGGTCTCCCATGAGTAAAGTTGATGATCATAGAGATCAGCATTCAGTATGAGTTTTTGTCCAGTGAATTTCCAGAAAGAGTGAGTGGAGTGTTTACTATATGGCAGATACTTTGCAAGATCTGGGTATGTGAAGTATGATGTGACTAAGAATCTCCTTAGTGAGCTGGCCATGTCAATGATCCTTTCTTCAAGGCAGATGTGACAGTTAATCTACATTTCATGCTGTTCATCTTAATGGGGGAAAGATCAAGCAGTTCAAACCAATCAGTTGTTACAAATGTGTTTACAGATACTCAGAGATGCTTTCAGGGGGCAGGGTGTGGGAGGATAGCAGGCAACTAGCCTTCCCCACCTTCCCCTGGCTCTGCAGCCCGGTTCAGTGGCCCATTCCCACCACTGTGCTCAGAGTCAGGAGACTCGCAGTCAGTGAAAGGACTTGACTGTCAGTGATGTGACTTTGGGAAGAAGACTATTCTTGCCTTCAGTTCCTTCAGCTATATACAAAGAGATAGATCTCAAAGGTCTCTTCCAGCTTCTAAGCTATAAGGGTGACTTTTACTGTCTAAAATGCTAACATAGCTGTAGGAAGATAGAGATGAGGTTTCTGTTGCTATTATGATAGTTTTAGGGCCAGGAACCAGGAATACCTAAATCATTTACTACTCCTCCCCTCAGTTTTCTAGCTGAGGGAGCTGTTTAAAAAACAGCAGCTAAACAGACAAGAAAGCCCTGGTGTATTAATAGCTGGCCAGCAGATACTGACCTCCAAAGCACGGTTCTGGCAGAAGCTGAGTTGGACGACCCAGCTGAGGCCTGAAGACTTACATGAGGCTTCCATCCCCCTCACTGAGTCTAAAATGGTGACCACCTCTGTGCAGCAGGCCCGGACCTAACTTGGTGAAGAGGAGGCCAAATACAGAGAGAAAACCTGGTCAGCCCATCTCCTCAGAGAGGCTAGACCTGCAGCAGGGGGAGAGTTTACATCAGGCTTCCAGAAGCAGATCTTGAGGCTACGATACAGGGGAAGTGGTTGTTCCAGAAATGCCTCAGCGGAAACTGGAAGGGCCTGAGTGAGTGAACGGGAGGTGAAGCCAAACAGGAGAACTCCCAGACTCCAGAGGCCGTGGGGCTCTGCCTAAAATTGCCACCCCAGAATTCATTTTATTTGAGGTGAGGCCACTGGGCATTCACACTCCTGCATATCCAGTCACCGGTCAGGAGCCACCCTGGGGTAGGGTGGGGTGGGACAGGAACTCCTGCGCGCACAAGGCTCTGTGTATGAAGGGGCTCCTGGCTGGTCCTCTGAGGAAGGTGGGAGACTTGGCCGTCAGGAGCAAAGCAGTTCACAGAAGCTGGAGGCTGGTGCACCGAACTGGTACAGGGGATCTAGGGGATCGGATGGAGCCCTGACAGCACCTCTTGGGAGAGTGAGAGAGAAGAGGATGCCTTAGCTGGGCTTCATGTCGAGGGCCAGGAAGTGAGACCTCTTATGATCCTGACCTTCTACTGCCTGCTACTAAAACATTCAACTGTGAAGCTGGGGTAAAAAATAGCCCCATCTCATCAGATGATCTTAAAGATTAAATGAGACAATGCATGTAAATGCCCCGGCACAGTCCCGGCACATATTAAGCATTATATGAGTGTTTGCTAATAGTAACTTGACATTTGACCCAGTACACATATACTTCCACACATACATCTGAAACAGAAATTGATTGTGTAATACACTTTAATATTTTGTTTTATATTATTCTATCTCATTAAAAACATCTAACTCATCATCCTCTAATGGGTTTTGAACTACATTTTCAAAAACTGTCTTATGTATGACTGTCAGCAATGCTATGAAATAGGGGACTTTGTTCAAATGTTTATGATATAATTTACTTTCCCTCCTTTGATAAATTAATTAACTATTAAGCCTTCTAGAGTTAAAGGAGGAAATAGGGTAAGGAAATAGGTAAGTGCTTGACTAGGAACATGCGGTATTTGAAAGCAGGAAAAGGATGGGACTTGGTTATTAGAATTTTGGACTGGGAAATGCTGAGGGACTTGAGAGAGGAAGAAAATGAAACTTTCCAAGATTCCTGCTGTGTCCATTGAACTCCTGCTCTCAAAAAGTACAATTAATAATATCACTCTTCAGTCCATCTGTCTCCTGTCTTTTCCTGAGGAAACATGTTGTTGGCTGAACCTCAGTGAGTTGAAAGGGCAGGTAAGTGAGGACCTTGTTCTGTGTCCCCCAGCAACCCACCCCTGCCCCCAGGTAAATCATCTAAGTGCAGATAAACGTCTTTGTGTTTTTTTAGGATTAGGTGATTTGTTTCCAAGTGGGAAATAGGTTATGCTTTCATTTTTGAAATGTCTTTCTTCTCTCCTTGTGATAATTATAAGTGCATCTAGAGGTGATGTTAAGGCCTATAAAACTAATTCATGAGTAGTGTAAATCCACATTAAAATTATATGCACCTTTAAAAATGGCTTCCCTTCATATAATTGCCCTCATGCAATGCTATAAGTTTCTGGCTTCTGATAGTAAATGGGTGAAAAGGTAATCATGTCACATGAATTCAGATGTGTTAGGCTGATTAAAAATGAATTTCTAATGAGGTGGTATGTCAGTAAAATCACAATGAAAATAGGTTTCACATGATCAGGACTTGCTTCTATTTTATATTTTGTGGCACAGTATTTCTCAGAAGGTTATGACTGCATATGGCAAAGATGGGAAATGGAGACATGAAAATGAGGTCATGTCCAAGTGGGTGAGAGGCGATCACCATCAGCAGCCAAGACAAATCTGCTTCCTATGCAAATGATGGCCCAAGGGCTGGCAGGAGAGCCGTTAAGGTCTTTGTTAAGTCCTGACTCATCGCAATCTGCTCTCAAGTAGCACTGTACTAAGTGGGCAGTGTTGTAACATCTGGGTTATTTTCTTCAGTGCATTCTGATTTCAGATGGTCAAACAGGTTCTGTCTGATTAAAAAATGGTTTAAGCTTGCTCATCTTTTGAGTCCCCTCCTTCCCCTCTTCTTTTCATACCCAATTTTAAAAAGTTTTGCTTAATAGCTTCTGTTTATTTTTTAATGGTCAAGGAGGGTGGTTGGGATGACGGTGGTCAGAACCGAGGTAGGGATTAGTACACCATTTATATTCCTTCTTTCTATCATGAATCTAGAGATTCTCTTGGGACCCCTTTTGCATTCATTCATCTATTGTTGATCTTTTATTCAACTGCTATTTATTGAACGTCTTGGTTATGTGCCAGAGATTGTGATGGGGCTGTGGAATCACTTGAACAGAATCAAAGAGGCCCTGGCCCCCATGAGGATATTTTAAGTGGGGATAATGGGAAAATAATAAGCAAACACAATTATGCTTGGTTATACTAAAATTGTGAAGAAATGAAATAAATCACCCAAGAAGATTTTGGTGGGGTTGAGGTCACAGGTAGGGGTAACAACAGCCAACCTGTTTTAGATGGGCTGGTCAGGAAGGCTGTATGTTAGGTTGCTAAAAGTGAATTAACTGAAAGCTAATTTGCTGAAAGAAAATTCATTGCATGCCCAAATTCACTGAAGGATGAATTCAAGCTTATTTATGTCATCTATACTACTTAGTTTTGGTTTTCATTTTGATTTTTTAACATCATTTTAAGGGCTTTTCAACATTTTTTTCCCTAGTCAGATTCAAGAGCTTGAGGGACAGAAAGCAGGGGAAATTGAAAGATGTATGTGTAAGGTTGAGGACCACAGTAAAAATATATTGATAAGGATATATTCTTGAATAGGAAGAATTGTTAAGATATTTTTCATTAAGCTATTATCCATATATCCATATGAATGCTTTACATTTAAGAATACATGCAAGAAGACACTGTTTAGGAAGAATATATTCATAAACAATATTTTCATTGAATTTATTTGTAAAACAATAAATTCATGGGGATAATATATTTATAAGATGGGTATGTTCAATTTTTCTCTGCCATGGCTCCCTGCTATTGCTGCAGGAGATTAGAGGACAGAATTAGAGGCAGAGAGGGGGAGACTGAGGCACAGTTGGAGAGAAAGACCATGGGACTTAAGTTTCCAGCTCAAGTGATAAGGAGCTGGGGAAGAGACAGTCTAAACAGTTCTTAAAATGGTATTATGAAAGCAAAATGAAAACCAATCAACTAAACTAGAAAGTTAAAAGACATAATTACATTAGGCAAATTGGTCATTTGGGGAAAGGGTCATTCAAGAAATTGGTTATTTGGGAAATTAGATTGACTTTAGAATTTATCATCTAAACTGGATGCTTTTGAGAGTGAAAGGGGTACTGTTCGTAATTATGCTGGGACAATAGTCATAAACTAGAACTGTCTGGCAAACCGAGATGTAAGCTCATCCTGCTTCCATGCCTCCTGGTCCAGACTGGTCTCTGGTGCCGGTGTTTGAGTAAGGCTGGGTGGGCAGGCACAGACCTGAGCAACAGTTTGCATCTGCTGGGTTTTGCAATAAGGCTACATGGCTGGATTTGAAATTGAATATGTGGATTGTTTCTCAACATGAATACCATCTTCTGTTTGAAAGAACCAAAGCTGTAGGGTATTAGGATAAGTTTTAAGGAGAGCTGTGATTTCTTGGATGGCATCCATGGCAGTTATTACCTTTCAGTGGATGGCTTCCAATTCTACATCTCTAGGCCAAGCTCCAAACTCAGATTTCCAAACTCAAGCTAGACATCTCCTGTCAGCACCTGAAATCTCACATGTCCCAAATTAAACTCCTAGGAAGACAGTATAGAGAAAGAAAAGACCTTTGGGAAGGATTTCTTGTTGTTTATTTGCTCCATCCTTGAGTATATTTTTAACAATCTGAGAGGACTTTCTTATTCCTTTTTTAACTTAAAACCTACTTTAGAGCTCAGCTCAAATCTCATCTTTTTTGTGGTATCATCTTCATGAAATAGCTACATTTCTCTCTCTGTTATCTAAATTACCAATTGTTTATGGTGGCAACCAGAGTGGTCATAAATAAGGCCTGTAGTTAGTACCATTTATTTCAGAAATACACTGTTTTCTAAATGTTTTAGATGTGCTGGGTATTTTTACCCGCAGCATTTAGCACATTGCTAAGCAGGTAACAGGGACTTAACTATTCATTAATTCATTCAATGAATATTTAGTGCCATATTATTTACCTGGTACTCCTCTACTTTCTGGAGATAGAGCAATCAACAAAACAGAGGCCCTAATATCAAGAAGCTTATATTTTAGTAGAGAAGATGGACAATGAACAAATAAAGAACTTATTTTAAAGATAAGAAAAATTAGGCCATGAGAAGTGAAGGGATGTGCCCCAGGACACAAGAGTTTAGTTTAAGAACCAGGGTTTGAACCTGATCGGTTTTCTAGAGTGACATTATTTCCCAGCAGAACAAACCAAGTGCTCTGTATAACATTCTGGGGGACTCACTCCCTGTGCTGGACATGACAGGATTATTTATCTGCCTTTCATAGCTGCGTTTTTGGGTGGTCATGAGGGAGCCCAAGAGTCCCATCTGCTTCTGGTAAGAAGAGGGCCCCTTGGGTTTCTGCACCTCCATCTGTGGGAGCCAAGAGAGAGCCGAGGAGCTGTGGGCAGGAGTGAAGAGGCAATTTTGTGTGTTCCGGGTGGACCCTAAGTCAGCCCTCCTTGCAACACTCAGAGCTTCACCACTTTTTATCTTGAGACCTTCAGGACTAATTTCATTATTTTCTTGCTCACAGTTACTATTAGTTACCACAAGAAGCCCAGAACCAGACAAATACTGCATGATTCCACTTGTATGAGGTTCCTAGAGTAGGCAGATTCATGGAGACAGAAGGTAGAGTGGTGGTCACCAAGGGCTGGGGGGATGGAGAGATAGGGAGGTGTTTAATGGAGAGAGAGTTTTAGTTTTGCAACATGAAAAGCATTTTGGAGATTGGTTGCACAACACCGTGAATGAGCTAAGCACTACCAAAGTGTACACTTAAAAATAGTTTAAGATGATAAATTTTATGTTATGTGCATTTCCCACAGTTTAAAAATAAGTAAAAGAAGCCCAGGGCCTGAGTTTTCAGCCCCTAGTTGCTCATCCCCATTTGTGTTTTTGACCATAAAGCAACTCCTCCTCCCCCAATCCCAGTCCTGCTGCTCCCTCCTCATAGCATTTATGACTATTGGACCTCGTGGATGTGTTATTTATTTGCTGGTCTCTCGCTCTCCTCAACTAGAATGTGAGCTCCGTGGAAGCAGAGATTTTTGTTTTGTTTACTGCTGTAATCCCAGCACCTGAAAGAGTGCCTGACATATAGTGGGTGCTCCGTGCATATTTGTTGACTGACTGAAGAGTGGTGGATTTTGTGTGAATTGCACAGGAACATGCAGCTAATTAGGGACATAGCAAAAGAAAGGCAGATAAAAGTAGTGGCAGTCACACTCTCACCTAATTAGACATGGCCACAGAAAATAACTGTGTGTGCCATGCTTCATTAAAAAATAGATTTAAGTATTTCAATGCATTTGTTTTGAAACATAGCTGGAAAATGACTGGAGAGGGTGTGCTTTTTCTGTTTTATGAATCAGCCTATTTGTTGCTGCCTGGAGTGTTTCCTTTGGGGCTGCAGGGTGCTTCTGCCACCCCATTCTTTATTTAGTGACATTATTTCATGCCTGATTTCCACCTTCATTTTCCATTAAAAATATACTCTTTTTCCATATTCACCCCCTCGAACACATCATTCACTTGTCTCTTGTACATTATAATACTTTGAAATTGCTGCACCCATTGGCAATCCACAGAATTCTACCTTATTAACAGTATAACCAGGAGTTAATCAGAGGTCTTCATTTGCCTGACAGTTCACAGCCTGCAAGGAGCCATCGTACCATCACTTTTGCACATGAAATAATATCACTAAATGTCACTTTTTTCCCCTTTTATTAAAAAAATGGGCATAAATTGAAATAAGAGACGTTCCATAATTTCTCCAACCCCTACACTACCTTGGCCTCCTCCCTTTTTCTCCCCATTGTTTTTCATTCTGAATTCATTTGGTTTTTCTGCTACTTTTAGGATCTTTGAGCTTTCTTGCTGTATCTACATACATGTGCTTAAACTATTTTGTCTGACTTGACTCTCTATTTAATTAATTATCTGGTCAGCTCCATCAGAAACGTTATATCTTTTTTTTTTTTTTTGGACAACATTGGACTTTTTGATTGATTTGACTGATGAATTCAGTCCAAACAGTCTTAACAACCATCAATGGTGATTTGTCTTCTGTCTCAAAGAAATTTACCTTTTCTTCAATCTGTCCCTCATTTTCTTTTTATTCAATGCCTTCCCTTTCCTTTTGCTTCAGGTGGGTCCCAGAGCTCCTTTTGAGGTATGGGCTTTTCTTGAATATTGAAACAGCTTATCTGCCCTATATTATATTTAGACTCTTATTGCTTGAAGGGGTTTTCTTGTTTCTAGACTTCTGCCTAGTAGAACTGAAGATGGTAAAGCAAAAAGTATGCATGTTTTTATATATGCTATATACATATAAGTTCATAAATTTATGGGTTTTTTTGTACCCTTGAACTCCAGGAGTTTTGATATAATCAAATTAGGGTTAATGATCCAGTTAGTCTTATGTAATTTACTGTTGGTAAACTTTTTTTCCCTTTTATTAAAAAATTGGCATAAACTGAAATAAGAGACATTCCATAATTTCCCCAACCCCTACACTACCTTGGCCCTTATATTAGTTACCAGTAATTACAAGTCGCAGTGTGGTATCGCTTCATTGTTCTGAATGTGGATATAGTGGAAATCCCTCAAATGAACTCAAATAGGTAATGAAGATGCTTATTCCATCTCCTGCTTCTGCTTCTTATACCTTCCCTTCTCCCATTGCCCCCCTCCCACTTCCCACACAGATATACAAACACATGCCACATATATGCTTTCTTGGCATTTCTAAGCATTTCTTTTATATGGAATATGTGTTATACATCATATCACAGTAATACCTCAGGAGCCTGGCATGGTTTGGCATAAAGTGTTTGGGTGAGTGTTGTTGTGGATGATTTGATTTAAGCAACAAAACCTTTTCTCCCCCAATTTTTGTTTTAAATGGAAATTTTCTAAAATAAAGCTTAAACTTTACATCATAATAATATTTGTATAAAATACAACGGAATCTTTTCTTAACTATGTAGGTCATCCACTAAGGAATGTTGGTGGGCTGTGTATGCAAGTGCTTTTAGAGCTGGTTTTTGACTTAGAATTCTTGTTTGCAAGCAACAGAAATGAACTTTGGCTTATTAAGGATAGAAGGCACTCCAACAATTATATAGAGGCCTGGAGACACCCGGTCATGAGGCTCAGCTTCCAGAAGCACTGCCCAAATGCAGGCCAAAGACTTGGTCCAGTAAGGACAGTACCGTCCCTGTAGCCACTGATACTGGGTAGCACAGTTTTAAATGCAACTTATGTGCTAGGAACTTCACCTTGCAGCTTCTGCTGTTGCCACTAGTATGAGAGAAGGGGAGGGAGGGAGAAAAGGAGAGAGGAGAGAGGAAGAAAGACAGAGAGCACTTAGTGTGAGGGAGGTACCAAGCCTGGTGTGATGCTCTGACACTTTGCTCATGGTGAGGGGTTGGCTAACATTTTCACCTCTTCCAGAGGGAGACTGTCTTCCTCACACCAAAACTCTTTAAGTATGGAATTCCCCGAACAAAGAAAGGAGTTCAAAAAAGAAAAAAGGCCAGATGCCTACTTTAGGGTAAATGTATAATATTCCAGGACAGATCTTGGCACTTACTTCCTTGCGTATGTCATGATATGAGCCCAGTTCCTCTGTTTCTCAGCAAAGTGGAGTGCAGCCTATTCAATTGCGGCATAATTTGGTTGCCTTTCTGCCAGTTCAGAATCAAAATCCCTTAGGGTGTTTTCTTGTCCTCATTAAATTCTTTAATATTTGTATCATTAAAGTTTGGCTTCTTTGGCACTGTTAAAAACAATCTTATTTTAGCATCCAGACCAACATGTTTTAGCTTCATGAGATTTTTTTTTTTTTTTTTTGCTATTTTTTAGAATTTCAGGATTTTTATCCCTCGTCTATGAAAGATAAGTAGTGTTTTTGTGGCTGCATACATAATTGGGCATCCTGTTTTTAGGATTTCCTGAGTGCCAGGTAATTGTGAAATTTGGAGTTCTGGATAGAGGTTAGCACAGGCTTGCTATTGTCTAGTTATGAAGAAGTTGTCAGAGATTTCACTGTGTAAATCTGGACAATTACTTTTCTGTGAATGTGGGTGATCCTTGTTGGGTTGGAGCCCCAGGTGCTAGGGGAAAGGTTGAGATGATGGTTAAGAGGGGGGGTGTAAGTGGAGGAGGAACCCAGAATCTCCTGACTCCTGGGCATTGTGCCTATTCTTCTTACCTCCAAATTGTCCCCAAATCCAACTCCCCAAGCTCTTGACTTGTGGCATTTTCCTTACTTATTGCACCTACCTATCAGCTATTTTTATGAATTTAGAAGCATTGGTAGTAGATTTGATGGGAAGGAAGAGAAGTTTCAAAAGCATTATCTAAAACTAAAATGCTATGTTTTGGAGTTCAGAACCAGGCTCTACCCCTGACTGTGTCAACTTGAACAAGTTATTACATCTCTCTGACCTCTAATGTCTTTCTCTGCAAAGTGGAATAACATTTGTTTTGTATAGCCTTTGAAGATTAAGTGAGATAAATAGGTAAATTGCCAGTTATAGAGAAAGTACTCAGTAAATGTTTAATCCCTTTTCTATGGAGTTTATGCACACTGGCCCTATCTCCCTTATGGGTCTCTTTTTACAGCGTTCCCAATGAAGGATGCTATCAATCTGGAGTTTGACAGCCTCTGACTCCCATGTAAGTACAACATCACTCCTGAAATCATGATGAACTTTCCAACTTTTTGTGTGTGTGTGTGACTTGATGGGGTTGGGGAATTATGATTATGCTGGACTGTTTCCAAACATTCCAGCATAGAAGCTACATACCAGAAGAAATTTAATTCTGGCAAAGTATCTCCTCCAAGGAATAATTCTGTTTCTGGAGGACTACCAGATACATTTTGCTTTATATTATACTTCTTAAATTGTATTTATTTCTTTATTTTTAAGTAATGCAATAATTTAAAAGAAAGTACCATCTTGGCTTATATTTTCCCCTGAAGACGATAGCTTTCTTCACTAGGATGTCTAATTAAAAGTAGCATTTGTGCTTTCTCTGCCAACCTTCTAAAAAATTCACTGCTGGGCAGAGAAAGAGGCTGATAAATAAAAAGTAATTTGTTCATAAAATTTATAAGCTGCTGGAAATAAGGGCCCAGGAGGAAAGTGCCAAGTCAGCTTTAAGTAGGAGATAATAATCAAAGCAGCAAATGTACAAGTGCATCATGTAAGAATAAATCAACTGGCAAGGATTGATGTGAACAACATGGAAAAAGCAACTAAGTGAAGAAATGTGAAATGAAGGATTATCTTTGCTTGTGAAGAATCTATTTAAGTATAATTCAGTGCAGGATTTCTACTTCTCCAAACCTTAAGGGCTTCTACAGAACACTACCATCATCATCATCACCACCACCATCACCATCACCACCATCACTGTCACCACCACCATCACTGTTACCATCACCACCATCTCCGTCACCACCATCACTGTCACCATCATCACCATCACCACCATCATCACCATCACCACCGCCACCATCACTGTCACCACCATCACCACTACCACTACCACCACCACCACCATCACCATTAATACCACCATCACCACCACCAGCACCAACAATAAATCTCTTGATCCTTTCAGCTCCTAAAAGTTTTGTGTCTAAGAGACAGGCTTTTTCAGTGGACTGCTTTTTTCGTTGCAGATTTAACTCTAAAAGAAGGGCTCCTCTAAGCTCTGCTTCGGGCTGGGAGCATGTATCATTAGTTGAACATAAGTTTGCTTCTCTAACTGGCCTTTGACATCAGAGCATTTGTTGACCATTTTAGCCTTGACCTCCTAAAGTAAATGTTTCATTTAACAAGCTTGGCTTTATAACAATAAAATAACTAGGTTATTATTTTTTTCTTCTGCTGTTATTTTACTTCTATTCTGTGGAGCTAGTTCTTCCCTGCCCCTGGATGAAAGATAAAATTTAGGGCAAATCATAGTAGCTATCTGGCCTCTTTCAGTTAATAGTAGGTCATCCTGTTAGTATGTCCAGGCCAGTGTAATAATAGGAGTGGTGTATTGCAGTAAACTTAAGTGCTTTTTATCTTCTCCCAGCTCAGGCCTACTAAGGCTGGCTCAGCATTGGGGAAAAGGGAATTTGATAAGTTTCTTTTCTTTTTTCTCAATGTGCATTATACCCCTCCTTTATTTTGAGCTGAATGCTACTATTTTCAATCACCTTCAAGGTAGAAGATGAAAGGGGCTTGGATGAGGTGGGCTGGAGCCAGGAAAAGTCCTATCTGACTAGTGCTATCACCAGTTGGCAGCTGACTCCACAAATGGGCTGACTTCATTGTGGGGCACTTTGGTGGGTTACCTGAGTATCCCCACCTTGGGGCTCTCTCATTTGCAAAAACCATCCCAAATCTGTAAGTTCAAAAATACTTTTCAAAACATCCCTCAGGTAACCGTTTGTATCCCTTCCACAACTGCCCATGGGCCACACCGTCATCAATTGTCTCCTAGATTGTTGCAGTGGCCTTCTCCTAACTGATTTTCCTGTTTCTGCCTATATCTTTTTTATATACAGTAGCTAGGGGGATCTTAACATATAGTTCAGATGATGTTATTCCCTTGTTCAAATCATTTGGTTGTTTCCTATTTCACTCAGAATCCTTGGATGGAATACAGGCTATGTGGTTTACCTTCTCCACCCATACTTTTGTGATCTCATTTTCCAACAGTTTCTTTGCTTTTCCAGAAACTGCAGACATGGTCCTACCTCAGGGCCTTTAGATTTGCTGTTCCCTCTACCCAAGATTTTTTTTTAAGTTAAAATTTTTTTCAAAAATTTAAGTATCATTGATATTCAATCTTATGAAGGTTTCACATGAGCAACATTGTGGTTTCAACATTCACGCATATTATCAAGGCCTCCACCCCATTGCCGTCAGTGTCCATCAGTGCAATAAGATGCTTTAGAGTCATTATTTGTCTTCTCCGTGCTGTACTGCCTTCCCAGTGACCCGCCTATATTGTGATTGCGAATTATAGTGTCCCTTAATCCCCTTCTCCTTCCCTCCCCTCCCACCCTCCCCAACCCCTTCCCTTTAATAATGGCAAGTCCTTTCTTGTACCCAAATTTATTTATTTATTTCTTAAGTATAGTTGATACACAATATTATATTGGTTTCAAGTATACAACATAGTGATTTGACAGTTATCTACATTATTAAACTAAGATATGTGTTCATGCTTATGCCCTCATTTCCTTAAAAGTTCTTTGTGCAAGTGTCTCTTCCCTAGTAAGCTTTCCCTGAAAACTGTAAACTCTCTTTTTCCTAGTACACCCCTGATTTTTCTCTCCTGCTTTATTTTCTCCATAACACTTGTTTTTTTTGACCTATTATATATTTTATCATATACTTTTTTTTTCTTCCTTTGGTAGAAACTTAATAAAAGCAGAATTTTTTCATTTTGTTCACAGTTGTATCCCTAGCATGTAGAACAGTGCTTGGCTTGTAGTAGGTGCTCCATAATGTTTTTGAATCAGTGAATGAATGGTCGATAACACTTGTCATGTTTTATTGTAATTCGTCTGTTCACACAACTCTCTCTCTAGAGCTCTTGAGCATAAGTCAAGGTCTTGGTCATTTTGTGTTCCCTGCATATATAGCTCAGTGCTTGGCACATAATAAGCTCTCAATAAATCTTTGTTGAATAAATTAAAGAATGAAAGATTGTTGGAGAGGTGGAAAAAGAAATGGAGGATAAACTATCATTGAAGATTGGGGAGAAGAAAGTTCCAAGGTAAAGTGGTCAAATATTAAAGGGAGAAGAAGCCATGAATTTGGAATGGGGGAGGTGCTGGGTACTTTTGAGGAGTGGTGGAGTGGAGAGTGTGAGGCAAGTTGCAGTGGGATGAGGGGTGAGGTGCAGTGACTGAGCAGAGACTCTGTCCAAAAGAAGCATGGAAAGGGGTGACATGGAATTCAGTTTGAGGAGAAGTTGGTTTGGGGGAATTTATGTATCTACCATAAAGGAGAGTTGAAGATATTTGTAGATGAATATCTAGTGGAGAGAGAGATTAAAGAGACAATGGAGAGAGAATAGATGTTGGAGCATATGTGTGAGGATACAGGAGGAGATGGGTTCTAGAGGACAAGAGAAGACCCAGTCCTGGGAAGAAGTAAGCTAATCTCTTCTCTGAGGTAGAAGACATCACTGGTCCTGGCTTGAATACACAGATGTGGAGTAAGGGGTGTAGGAAACTACCTCCTGACCTACCTATTTACCTGTGTTATTCTACCTGCCTACTCATCCATCCATTTGTTCATTCACCCATCTTCTCACCTATCTATTCATCTTTTGAGTATTCCATTTTTCTTAGAACCCAGTCTCATTTCCTCAGTCCTTCTGACTGCTTGTCCCCATTGATGCTGGGAGCCTGTGTCATTCTGAGGGTGGGGCTAAGATACAGAGAACTTTTCTCAAGATGTGTGCAACCCACAAGTTGGGAATTTTGAATTGCCCCTTACAGTGATTTCTCTAGCGTAAGATCACTTTGAGTCAGATATACACAGTGCAAGATAAAAAACAACTTACTAATATTTAGAACTTTATACTTTCAAAGTATTTTAAAATCCAAAATCTTCCAAGTAATTGCTTATTCGTACTTAATTCTCTACAGATTTGGCAAGATGATTGTAGGTATAATTTCTACCTTTTCCTATAATATCCAGCAGAATAATTGAGAAATGCTTTTTTTCTTCCGATAATTACCACTTCTATTTATGAACAATGGAAGGAAACAAAGAGTAAATGGAAGAAATGAACAAATAAATCCACCCTGGCTTGACACTCTGTCCAGTTAATGAACCTTACAGGGGAACTGCATTAACACTGCCACTGTTTTTAATGATGGAATAATTCAATATGTGCACTCATTTGGGACATTTATAGATTATTAATTACCCACACATGGTATTCAAGCTATGAATGTAATTACCCAGAGTCTACCTTTCCTCACTAGCCCAACATCTTAGGCCTCCCTCGGGTGTGTGAAGCCCCAGACATTCTCTGTGCCCCTCGGGATCATTTTGGCAAAGTTCCCCTGAGCCTTTGCTTGTATTGACTTGGCAGGCACCCTGAACTAAGTGCCTGTTTTAAGTATTGATTCTAAGGGCAAAGACGTTATGATCATGACACCCCCAGTCATGCTCATGTTCACAACAAGGAACATGGGAAGCAGATTACAGGGATTAATTTATTTCAGAGACTTAGGGGACATTCTTTCTGCCTTGGCCTCTGAATTGTGCTTAAAGACAGTTTAAAAATAATGAGGCTGTTAGCTGGGGAAAGAGACATGCTGAACAGATGGTCTATCAGAGGCTGGAGCCTAAACTGATGGTAACTAGGGTGGAGATTTTGAAACGGGGGCCTCCTTGGGGAAATTATTTCTTGTTTCCAGATGTGGGGTAGATATTCAGTAGCAATAAGGGTGGCCTTAAAAAAGGGCCAAACTCTGACGTGACTCAAGGCATGCCCAGTCCTGGTGGGCTTCTTGAGCCCACGGAGATGGGGTATGGACTTGGCCTTCATGAAGGAGGAGGGACATAGGTCCTTCTTTTTCTCTCCCCACGATGCACTGGTAGTAGTGTTTTTTTTCTGATTATAAATATGTGATTATAAAACATTAAAAATCTGGACATAAATAAAATAGAAAGCAAAAGCTCTCCCAGTTCAAACCCCACAGACATAACCATTTCTTGTATGCTTTTCTGGAAATTATTCTATGTATCTATAAACACATGTATTAGCACATATATATCTTTTTGATAAATTAAAAATCATATCAGGACCTACTCTTCTATGAAATTTTCAAGCATAAAATATTTCATGGACATCTTTCTATGCTAATACATATAGATTTTCTTGTTTTTGTCCAATGATTAAGAGTGTACAGTTATATAGCTATGGTACAATTTATTTAAGTTCTCACTTAGTTTTCAATTAAAAAGTTTTTATAAGTCCTGCTTCAGAAAAGAAAGCATGTACCTTAATTTTTGTTCATTTGTTTATTTTCTTTGGGTGAATTCTACAAGCTTAACACACCTATGTGAAAAGGAATATTTATGTAAAAGTTTGGTGCATATTGTCTAATTCATTACCTCCAGAAACTTGAGCTAATTTATACTCTACCTGTAGAGTATTTACACCTTGACCAACTTTGAATATTATTATTTTGTTTAAGCTTTGCTTATCTTAAGGTGGTAAATAATGAAATATTGTTATTTTAATATACATTCCTTTGGTTACTAATCAGACTTAATAACTTTTCATAGGTTTTTTTTGGCAATTTGGGCTGCTGCTATTGAAATTGCCCTGTCCATTAGTCTTATTTTTGGGAAAGGGGAGATTACTTGTCTTGTGTTGTTAATTAATATGTGAACTCTTCAGAATATAGAGGTTCTAGTCTTTTTATTGCCCTATATTTTACATATTTTTCTCCCCCAAATATTTTATTGCTGTCATTATTATCATAGCTAATGAGTTAACCAAGAAAGTCTCACTCATTGTATTTGGTTGCAAGTTATCTTTGGTTTCTTAATATTTTATAGTCACTCAAGGATTTTTTTCCCAGATAAAATTAACTTTTTCAGAAACTGGTTGCCTAAAAAAAAATGTTCTGAATCATATTACGTAAGTTTTCTTCTATTCTTAGTTTACCTATAGGTTTAACCTAGAATGAATATAGAATTTTATCAACTATTTTCTGCAATTATCAAAATGATATTTGGTCTTTTATTTTAATCTGTTAAACTAGTGAATGACATTGATAGATTTTCTAATGTTTATCCATCCTTCAATTTACTTTTTTCAACCTTTAGGTTACTTTTTTCGCACTATTTTGGTTATTTTTTATATGAGTTATACTAGCTTTGTGAAATGAGCTCTTGAGAGCTTTATAGAACTTTCTTATAAAGCCAATGTCTGGAACTTTTTTAGGTGTTGAGTTTACTAATTCTTTCAATTTCTATTCTTTTTTAAAAAAATCCTTGGAGAGTTTCTTAGAAATTGTTTATCTTTTGTGTGTGTGTGTGGGGGGGGCTTTCACACTTGGCATAAGGTTATAAGTAGTAGTATTTTATTAAAAACAGTCTCTTCCCTACCTGTGGCTATATTTAGTTTTTCATTGCTGATGTATGTGTTCTCAAACTCCTTTCCTTTTGTCAGATTTGTCAAACATCTCATAATGCTTTTTTTAAAAAAGAGTTAGTGTTACCCGACAGTTCTAGCTGTTTCATACTTTGTAATTCATTGGTTTCCTTTGTTTATTTTGTTGTTTTTTTTTAGCTTCTGAGTCTAATGTTCCCAAAATAGTTATTCTAGACATTTCTTGTTTTAGGAAAAAACTGATTTAAGGATATGATTTTCTCTGGAGTATGGTTTTGGCTACATCCCATAGAATTTTCCATTTAGTGTTTCAATATATGTTCATTTCCAAATAATTTATGCATTAAGTTTTTATTTATTCCTTGACCCAAGAATTATTTAGGAGAGTGAGGTTTTAGATTTAATTAAATTCTAATCAGTGAGTGGACCCTATGAGTTCTACTTTTAGAAAATTGAGACATTTTTTACGGCCTATTAAATGACCTTTCTCTCTCTGTGTTTTAAATGTACCACAGACATTAGAAAAGAATGTGTCCTTTCCCTTTTTAGAGAGATCATGTTTTGTTATGAAATCAAGCTTGTAATATATATTATTCACATCTTTTTCTGTATTATTATTATTTTTATGTTATTTAGACATGACAAACTTTGGGAATGGTTTGTTAATGTTTCTCACCATACCTAAGGGTTTCACAATTTTTTTTTTTTTTGTATTCCTAGCACTTCCTTTTTACTTTTTCAAGAGACTGTAGTAAGAAGTTAAGAGCATGGAATCTGGCCCATCTGCCTGGTTTGCACACCCACTCTGCCCCCATAACCTGACAGACCTCGACAAATTTCTTCAACTGTAAAATCACAGCACCTACTCTACAGGGCTCTTAGGAGGATTACATGAATTGCTGTGTGTTAGGAGCTTAGAACTGTGCCTGACATACTGTAAGCACTGTTTTACTTTTTGTGTATCTGCTACCTTGACGTTGAGAGTGAAAAGGTTCATGCGAGGGTGGAATGACATTGATATGAATGACAGTTTGCACTGGTAATGCAAGTAAGGGCATTCAACTTAGAGAAGTGCCCCTAAACCAGCTGCTGGGGAGATGTGCAGCCCTGATCTCACAGGGATTCCATAGTTGAAAAAAAAAAAGCAACCCAAACAAAAATTCCTAACTTACAAAAATATATATTTTGGCAAATTTTTTATCAGTATGAAACAGCTTTCTTTGTCTTGAAGACAGAACTTTTTGCCTTGAATTCTGGATGAGCTAATGTTAGTATTACTATAGTAGCTTTCTTTCTTTTGTATTTACTAGTCTGTCTCTGGGCATCTGTATATTTCCAACGTTTCTGTATTATTTTGTGTTAGATGAATCTCTTGTGGATAGCATAGAGTGGGAGCTCACTTTTTAAAAAAGTCAGCCTAAAAGTTCTTATCTTAAGAAGTGAACTTAACCTATTTACAATTGTTGGGATTACTGATATATTCCTGATATTCCTGTCAACTTTATGTTTTTTGTTGTTGGATATGTTTCTGGATCTCTCGTCTGGCTGGATTGCTGCCCCAGTCCCTTTCTAGTGCTAGTAGCTAAGCTTAGATCTCTCAAGCCTGGTGTGGCTAGAGCAAAGTCTGCTTCTCCTGCTTCGAAGTAAGAAAAACCAGAAGCTGGCCAGGGGGCATAGCCTCATAATCACACTCCTTTTGGTATTTTAGAACTGAGTTTTCCTATCACTGCCATTCAGTGAGTACCTAATATAAACCAGGTGCTTTTCTAGACACTTGATGTAAATATTACTTTTTAAAAACATATATCCCTTCATTTACCTCTCACAACTCTGTGCTATAAGTATTATTATACTTATAAGTATAATATTATAGGGAAACCAGTTAAAGAAATTAGGGAGTGCTTCTGAGGAAGTGAAGAATGTATTGTTTGTAATGTGTAAACTCACTCCCTTTCCCATCATGTATGCATGGGTTGTGGAGTAGGCTAAGAAGTGGGACCTGAATTGATTTTTAAGGACTTTCTAAATGAATGGTTTGGCAATGCTTCTGGGAACAGTGGTGCATCTTATTCTCCTTCCCCCATTTTTTGTACCAGTTTAAGTTTCCACTCTAAGTTGATTGTTCTGGTGTGGTTCATACTGAGTCTAGTAGTTTTTTACTGCTAGAGGAAAAAACGAGTGGTGTGTGTCACATCTTGTCTTTCAGACTGTTTGTCTTTTATCAGGAACTGGGTGTGGAGTTAGTGGGATCCAGGCTTGCTGGCCACACAAAAGCCCAGGGAAGAGAAGGCTCATGCTTTGTTCACCTTTATCTCTAGTGCCTAGAAGAATGCCTGGCTCATAGCATTCAGGTCTCAAAATGACCTGAGCTCAGAAGAGGGAAAGTTGTTTCACATTAACATTTGAATTATGAGGTTTTAGGAAAAGCTTATAGACTAGAAATTCATTCTCTTTAAAATTATGCTTTCTATGACTCCTATAAGTACTATGTGTAATGTAATAAAAATAAAGTGAGTTTATTCCTCTTTCAAGAGGTTACTCTGAACTAAAGCAGTGTGTGCTTTCAGTAGGAGAAGGTCTGAGTTACCAAGGTGGGATGACATTGACATGTGAATAACCGTTTGCATTGGTAATGCAAGTGAGGACATCCAACTAATAAAAGTGCTCTGAAGCCAGCTGCTGGGAGATGTGTAGCCCTGATCTCACAGGGATTCCATAGTTGAAAAAAATAAAAAGCAACCCAAATGAAAACTCCCAGCTTACATCAGGGAAATACTGCTGTAGAGCTTTAATGAGATCCCTGGGTGAATCAGTTTTTTATATAGGCCTGTTTGACTTCCACAGATATCTGGCTGGACCTTGATTGATTGTCAGGCTTTTAAAGTAGCATTGATTTTTACTGCTGCAGCATTGAGATGATGAGGTCATTGTATTTTGCCATGTTATTGAGGTTCTTGTTACAGTGACCTGGAGGTTATAAGCACCTCTAGGTACTGGCTTCTTGTTTGTGCTAAGTTTGAGAGGAAGATGGGAAAGTTGAGGTAAGTAAAATAGTAAAAGGAAAAATTTCTCTCTGGTTGCAAGGGGGAATTTCAGAGTTATGTGAATTGTAATGGTAATGGTAGCTATTAATTACAGCTGATCATTTCTTTTCATTATTAACTATCATTTATTGAGTATGGCACTACATAGGCCCAGGGACTGTCATAAACGTTTTATACACAAGAGCTCTTTATCCTCACTGCTCTGCCATGGGGCTGGTGGTGATATCTCCGCATTGCAGATGAGGAAGCTGAGTCTCAGAGAGGTAGTGTTGCTTGCCTGGGGGTCAAGGGAAGAGCTAGCTTTTCAATCAAGGGCTGTGTCTACCCCCAAAGCCTATGATTTAAATGCTAGTTTCCTATATGTGTGAGTTGTTAAAGATTTCCTTTGTGTAAATTCAGAGAGTAATATTTGAGGCTGCTGTGTAAGTGCTGACCCCTCTCTCCCCGTAAGTGCTCCTGGAGAAAAGTGGAAACAGCATAGTGCCTTAGAACACCGCCTTGGCTTTCTCTGTGTGTAATACGTGACCACCTGAATCTCCCTCCTGCTTGAGTGAGGCCACACCTGTAAAGGGGCCTGAGAGGACTTTGCACGTTTTGGGATTCCTCCAGCTACCACCTATTGATCAGCGGCTGCCAGGAGCTTTAATCCGATTAGAGTCTGTAAAACTGGTTTCCATCTCTGGCGCCTGACTCAGGTTTCAGAGCAAGGGGAAAAAGTATGACATCACCCCAGCCTGCATCTGTGCTGGGTGGCTAATGAAATTACGTGATGGTTTTGAGGACCATTAAAGTCAATGTTGATCCTTATTATTATTAAGAGTCCTTTCAAATTTACTGCACCATGGGGCAGGCTCGAAAGCATTTTTCATAGGTGTGTTCATTGCTCTGGATTTTAGCGCACAACTCCACAGATATGGAGACTGTTAGCAGCACAGGGAATCAATTCTGAAAGCTACAAGATGAAATGCGTGTTCTTTTGCTGGAGGGAGAGAAGGTTCTGGGACTTTTCCATAATGAGGCATCATGATGACCTCGGATTAAAAAGGCCTAAAATGAAACAAAACATGTCAAAGAAATAGGAAACACCACTGCTGCCATTAGCATTAGCAGTAGTGTTTTTTAAAAGTTTAAATGGTTAGTGTGCAAAAAATGTGCTCAGTTCAGGCTACCAACATTTTGCTGAGCAGAGGTACTAAGCTAGCACCAGAGACACACTATAGTGAGGGGAAAGAAATGCCTACTTTTTTCATCAGTATATCGTCAGGGCCTAGCTAAATGTCAGACATGCAGAAATTATTCTTAAAAAATGTATATATACACATATACACACATACATGTATATAACATAATGTAAAGTGCATACATTTCAACTCTACTCAATTTATACACACACACACACCTGTGAGCTGTCACCCAAATCAAGAGATAGGACATTTCCCACATCCTAGAAGGCTTGCTCTTGCCTCTCTTACATTCTCAGAATAGAGACAACCACTATCTTTGCTTCTATATCTACAGATTAGTTTTGTCTATAACTAATATACTTCATATAAATTCCATGTAAGTTGAATCTTCGTATAAATGGAATCACATAATATGTTATTTTTTTGTGTCTGGCTTCTTTTGCTCATTTCTGTGTTTGTGAGATTCATCCATGTCACTGCATGTAAGAGTATCTAAAAGTAATTTTTTTTATTGCTGTGTAATATCCCATTGGAAAACTATTCCACTCTTCTGTGATGGATTTTTGGATTGTTTCCAGTTTTTGGCTATTTTAAACAAAGCTGTTGTGAACATTCTTGTACACATCTTGATGGCCTTTTCCACTTCTTTTGGGCATATAAGTAGAACTGGAACTGCTAGGTCATTTAAAATATTTTTGAATTGTTGAATTGAAAACTACAGTTCTTTATTTGCCTGTGGCCCACTCAGGCCTTGCAAAAAGACCCATGGTCACCTATCCCATGTGTCCTGAGTGCAAAGTAACTCAATGATAGCAAAGAATTAAAGTAGAATATATATACATCACTCATTATTTGTTTAAAAAATGACAATATGTACTTAAACATGTGGTTTTAAGGTATGAAACGACACCAAAAAATGATAGTCTAGTAATTTTATTATGCCAATCTTAATATTATACTGTAGTTTGTATAGCATAAATTCACAGCATATTAGTTCATTAAAAAAATTATTGAGAACCTACTGTGTGTCAGGTGCTGTTCTAGGCCTTGGGGTTATAGTAGAAAACCCACAGATAAGGAAAAGTCTCTGTTTTTATGAAGTTTAAGTTCCAATACATTAGACAGACAGTAGATACCAAACAAATATGTGCTACAAAACATGCCACCAATGAAATGTACAGTGTAAACAGATATTGGGGGGATTGCAGATACATCTGCTCTAGCAACAGACTTATGGATGACTTATATTTGAACTGCATCTGTACAGAGCTTAAAGACTAGTTATTGGAAACTTAGAGACCAAAAATCATATTCATGCACCTAATAATACTAAGAGCTAACTATGTGTTCTACATTCTTTCCATGGATTATCTCATTTAATCTCAGTTCCCTCTGATTGTACATACTAGTCTACCCATTTTAGTGGTGAAGAAACTGAGGTACAAGAGGTTGAATAAATTACCAAAGTCACATAGCTAGTATGTGGCGATACCAGGATCCAAACCAGGCAGCCTGCCTTTAGAGCCTGGACTCTAATTATTAGCCAATTCTGTCCTCCAGATGGACAAACATGCATCACTATAGACTATAAGGCTGCCCAAATGACACATAAACTAAACTGATCAAAATGTTAACATGAGTGGTAATTTATAATGCAAGAGCAAACCTCGAATAGCAGTGGTTGAAAGCCATGACTGATAACAGACAGCATCAATGGCATATTATTCATGCTGTCTTTCCTGAAAACCACTGAAATTTTGTCTTGTATGCTTGTGCTTAATAGAAGTTTTGCACCATTTTCAAATAGAGTGGCCGCCAGAAGTAACAGAATACTGAATTAAAGATTCAGCGAACTCCATTTGTACGTTCAACTTCAAAACTACTGCTAATTCACTTAGGAGGTTATTAGTAAGTAACTTAAGTTGTAGGTAAAATAAAACCTAACAGAAAGGACGTTGTTGGCTGTCAGTTGAAAGGAAAACTTTCATTTCTGGGTCTGTTCATGGCAATGGGTAGGATCTCCAGACGACTGACGTCTATTCTGAGAATCCCTGACCAAAGTGAAAGAAGATGGACAAAGGACAAACATTCCTCAGCAATAGGCTGTGTGCTGTGGCTATGGATATGTTGGGGGTTAGTGGGGCCTAATAAATAGCACCCCTGTAGCCCTCTGGAGTTCTGAAGCTATTAGGAAATATCCAAATAAGATAGAGATAAAAGTATTACTGTTGTTACTGATTAAACAGATAATGGAGAGTCTGGGATGAGACAGATTTCTGCCTGCAGGCATAGGCAGCACTGGACAGACAGACCTGTCCAGGAGGGACAGCTGCCCCTTATGGCAGCTGGGGAGCAGGAAGAATATATATCTTTGTGGGAAGTCAGCTCTCATGAAGGAGAGGAGCAAGCCTCCTCCAAGTGGCTCCATTTCCCATGGGAGGAGTAAGCGGGAGCAGAGAGACACAAGCAATGTTATGGTAGCAGAAGGCCCTCCACATGGAAGCAAACTTCAGGCATGGGAAGAAGTTTTTCCTGTCCCTTTAAAATACATTCAGCATCCAGGCTGCAGGGGTGCAAGGACGGGTGCACCTAACCAGGAGTAGGAGAGAGCGCTCTCATGAAGACAACTCATGCCGAGTCTTGTATAAAAACCAGGAGACAGGCTTGGAAGGCAGTATGCTTTAGAGGAGGGTTTGGCAAACAATGGACTGCAGACCACATCTGGCTGGTTGCCTGTTTTTTGAAATAAGGATTTATTGGAACAGTCATACACATTTCTATATTGTCTATGCATTTGTGTTATAATGGCAGAGTTGAGTAGTGACAGAGACCATATGGCCCCCAAAACCTAAAATATTTACTATTTGGTCCTTTTCTGTAAAAGCTTGCCAACTGCATTAAGTAGAAGGCTAATGCCTGGGGGTATGAAGCAGTGGGCTGGGCATGTAGGGCTGGGCATGCTCAGTGGTTTGCTAGTGGTAGGACATGAAGCAGGAGTGTGAAGGGGGTGGGAGCAGAGGGCAGAGCTGTGGGAGATGCTGAGCGATGACAGAGCTGAGTATGATGGGAAGCTGGGAAAAGGTCATTAAACAGATGGACCCCTGGTTCTCTAGAACTTTACGGTCCTCTACAGAAAGCAGTGATGCAGGCAGACAGGTTAAGTATATTCATTATGTGCAGAAAAATGAACATTTGACAGAGACTTTCAATTCATAGAGAATTTGCATCACATACAAGCCTAAAGATACTTGTAGAAGGAGCTGTTGGGGCAGTACCATGCTTAGGAAGGATGAAATCAGTCATTTCTCTTTGAGTAGCTTGGGGAAGGGGTTCAGAGAAGAGACAAAAAAGCTGTGGGAAGAGTCTGGAAAGAGTGAGTCAGGAGGGGGATGTGTTTCAGGCACAGGAATGCAATTTAGCGTCAGAATGGGAGACTGAAGTGGACCTGTCTTTGCCTGGGAGAATGAATGAGGAGTGGATGTGAGCAGAGAAGCACTATGGAGAGAGGGGACACGGATCTTGGGACCAGTCTTTTCTTTTTAAAATAAGATATTCGGTCCCATCCCCAGCTGTTAGAATAAAAATATTATTAATGTATGAGCATTCCTCTCTACTTATTCTGCTTCCAAGGAAGATTATTTTTACTTTTTGGCTTCTGGGGTTTTAATTATGGTGCTTAGGGTAACAGATAGAAAATGCTCAATTAGAAGGCATAGGAGATCAGAATTGAGAAGAAATAAAAGTGCTGGGAGCAGGGTGGCAGAGGGCCGGGAGAAGACATCCAGGCAGGGAGGGAAGGAGGGGGGAAAGACCGCTCTGTTGCTTGGGCAGGGCTGCAGAAGCGAGGATTTGGGGGGCTGAGGGGGAAAAGGAAAGACTCTTTGGGGCTGCTGTACTCTGGGCATCTGGAAAAGGTAAATAAGATGGTGGGGATGACGAATTGAAGGTGTTGTGATATCAGTTTTGAATTGGGTTCCATTTGAGGTTTTTCAACAGCCTCAATAAAGATTAAGACTATTGTTACTTAATTCTCGGCTGCCAAACAGTTGTTTAAATGTGATATGCACAGACTGGACCAAATATGATTAATTCTTCTCCCTAAATCTTTAAACAGCTTTTATTCTTATTTGAACAGCTTTATCAAAGTATAATTGACACACAATAAACTGCACATATTTAAAGTGTAAAATTTGATGTTTTGACATGTAGTACCCCTGTGAGATTATCACCATAATCATGACGACGAGCATATTGATCACTTGCAAAAGTTTCCCCACATTCTTTTGTAATCCTTCCCATGCCACTGTTCCCAGGGAGCATGGATCTGCTTTCTGTCATTATAGGTTAGTTAACATTTTTTAGAAATTTGTGTAAATGGAATCATGCAGTGTCCACTCCTTCTGATCAGTATCAGAATAATTACTTTGAAATTTATTCATGGTTTTGCATGTATTAATAGTTCGCTTCTCTTTACTCCTTAACAGTATTCCATTGTATAGATATGCCAATTGTTTATTTATCTATTGATGGATATTTGAGTTGTTTCCAGTTTTTGGCTATTGCAATAGAGCTGTTACAAACATTCCTGTTGACGTCTTTTGCAGACATATGCTTTTACTTCTCTTGGGCAAGTACTTAGAAATACAATAGCTGGATCATACGGTAGGTGTTTATGTAAGAAGCTGTCAAACTGTTTTCCAAAGAAATTGTACTATTTTACATTCCCACCAGAAGTGTATGAAAATTCTAGGTTCTCCACATCTTTGTTAACATTTGGTATGCTCAGTCTTTTTAATTTTAGCTATTTCAAATAGGTATGTGGGCATCTCATTATGGGTTGAATGTTTATTTCCTTTATAATTAATGATGTTAAACATCTTTTCAAGTGCTTATTTGCCATCCATATAGGTTTTTTGGTGAAGTGTCTGTTCAGATCTTTTGAGCTTTTTTTATTGGGTTGCTTGTATTCTTATTGTTGATTTTAAGAGTTCTTTAAATATTCTGGTTAACAAGTCCTTTATCAGATATTTGACTTGTAAATATTTTCTTTCATTCTGTGGCTTGTCTTTTAATTACCCTAACAGTGTCTTTCAAGAGCAGCTGTTTTGAATTTTCAGGCAGTGTCCTTTATTGATTTCTTTTTTTTTGGTGGATTGTGCTTTTGTTGTTGTATCTGAGAAATATTTGTCTAACCCAAGATTACAAAGATTTTATCATCTGTTTCTTCTAGAAGTTTCATAGTTTTCAGTTTAGTTTCACATAAGTGTAGATTTGTGAACCATCCAGAGTTACCTGTAGAAGTGTGAAGTATGGGTTAAATTCTTCTCCTTATGCTCCTTCTCTTCCTTTGTTTTTGCATATGGCAATCCAGCTGTTTCAGCACCATTTAGTGGGAAGATTATCCCTTTTCCATTGAGCTGCCTTTGCACCTCTTTCAAAATCTATGTACTTATGAGCCCACTCCTGGATTCTTCTATGCCATTGTCCTATTTGTCTTTATACCAATATTACTGTATATTGATTGCTGCAGCTTTATCATACGTCTTGAAATTAGGTGCTGTGTGTCTTCCAATTTTGTTTCTTCTTGGTCACTGTTGTTTTGGCTACTCTGTCATTTGCATTTTTCCCATGGATTTTAGAATCGGCTTGGTAATTTTGTGGGATTTTGATTGGAGTTGCATTGACTCTCTAGATCAATTTGGAGAGAATTAGCATTTTGACATTATTGAGTCTTCCAACTCATGAATATGGTTTTATTTAGGTCTTCTAAAATTGGTCTCAGCGATGTTTCATCATTTGCAGTGGAGGTCTTGCATAGTCTTTTGACAGAGTGATCCCAAGTGTTTTGCTTTTTTTGGATAGTATTGCAGATGATACATATTTTTTCCAATTTGTGATTCTTTGTTGTGAGTATATAAAAATACAGTTGATGTTTATATATTGATCTTCAACCTTGTAACCATGATGTACTCACTTAGTAGTTCTAGTAGCTTTTTTGTAGGTGAATAACTTTTAGTGAGCAAACTGAACAGGAAACATGTCCATAGGTGAAAAATCACCTTGTACTATATTGGTCTGAAGTTGACTTTTTAAGCTGGTCAAGGATGCCCTCCATGTGCTCTGGGAATGGCTCTGTGGTGCTTCCTCCAAAATGTAAGGTCTTTCATGAGAATGGCTTAGGGTAAAATCACAGTGAGCGAATTATTCCCAGACAGGGAACAAGGGAAGTACATTTAAGATACCGTATAGTGGGCAAGAATAATGAGGATGTAAGTAAACATGAAAAGTATGTCCAAGGACATTCCTCATATGCCAGATGGAGGTAGGTCTGCAGGAGATGGCATGCCAGCCTTGCAGGTAGTCATAGGAGGGGGTGAGGGAAAAGACCGTGTGACAGCAGTGTTTCTTGTCCCCTAGGGTGAGAACATTCTTCTGAACCAACCCTGAGAGGAAGGGCTGAAGTGGCAGGAGTGTTGGCTATGTCTGTGTGATGGTTAACAACTAGATGATAGCTGGAAAACTTAGCTACAGCATTTGGAAGTCTACTTCAGTTTCTGGATATTGTTATCAGGTAGATAAGATTAATTGTTGGGGTGACTTTGTTTGAGCTGCTTATTTCGTGTCGTGGAGGCACAGCTGTTGTAAAATAAAAAACAGCAGGCTGTGGTGACAGATTGATTATGGCAAAAGATGGATTGAATTGAGTCAAACAGAACTCCAGTGTTTCTTCTGTGAGGGTTTTATGATGTCGTCTGCAGTGAGGAGGAACTCTGGCACAGGCAAGGGCCGTATAGCTAAGGCTTACATTGAGTTCATCCTGGCATTTGATTTTAAGTAAACCTGGTGGGGCTGACCAAGTGATTGATGTTCTACATCTGCTCTATAGAGTCCCTTTGTTCCAGGGAGATTCTTTGGGGGCTGCAAAGATGATAGATAAGCCAAGTGGGCAGAGATCTAGACCTTCCAGCTTCCTCTGTCCTTCCCCTAACTCCTCCATTCAACCAGATGACCTTCCTCTGTTTATAAAACAAACTGTATTATGTATCAAAATTCCTAATAAGTCTTTCAGAAGTTGTTCTCTAAAGAACTTTGTATGTGTATGGTTGAAAACCACTGGACTAGATCAATGAAAGTGATCAATGATGAATGCCTTCTTCAGAAACAAGGAGCAAAATGTCATACTGAACTTGTACTCTTTTCCAAAGTTGAAGGGAATCGCTTCCTTCCTAGCATGAAGTCCTGCTGAGGTAAGAAGTTAATGACAGCCAATGTCGGGGTTGCTAAATATTGCAGGGGGGCATACTTGTGCTAAAAATTATTTGCTCTTTATCTGAAATTCAAATTTAACTGGATATGTTGTATTTTCATTTGCTAAATCTGGCAACCTTAACCAATGCTTAAGTCATAACAAATAGTCAATGGATTCGCTAATATGATGATTCTGCTAAACATTGACCAAAAAATTCTCCCATCTTGGCTACACACATCCCAATACACTAGTCCTGTGCTCTGGCATGCACAGGCTTCTCAGCCCCCAGCAGTCCATCCTGGCTGGGATGTGGATAAGGAAACAGGTAATGTCAGTGTCTTTTTAGGCCAGAGGACCTCACTCTCCCCCAGGACATTGAAGATAAATTAGTACAAATTCTGTCATTGAACCTATTTTCCAATTCTTGTTTTTTACTCTTAAGTATCATTCTATCTTTGAAATGTCAAGTTGCAAGTTTTAATTAGAGTCTCAGTGGTATCATGGAATAATTCATCAATATCATATACTTTTTCCTCAAGGAGAAAATTTGAAAGTATTTTTGTTGTTATTACTGCTTCTTTGTAAGCCTTAGTTCATTTATCTTGCCAAGCACTTGGTTAATGCTACCAAAAACAGCTTTCTCTGTTCTCTATCCTTCTTTCTTTGTTTTATAAAAGCCCGTGGGAGATCTGAGCTTATCAGAGAAACCCCTGGGTGGCTGCATTGGCATTTCGGATGTCTCTTGCTTATCTTTCTTATTTAAATCCTATCACGATAAATACCATTATAAGAAAGTTTCTAAGCAGTAAAATTAAATCCATGTTTTAGATGATCCATTAAGTGAATGGTTAATGTCTACTTTTAGGAATATGCTAAGTGCTGTACATTAATCATCACATTCAATTTTCATAACCCTATGAGATAGGTGTTACATCATTGTTTTATAGAAGAGGAAACCAAGACTACAGAGACAGAGCAATTTGCCCGTGTTCACCCAGAGTTAGACTATGGGCCCATTATCTCTAATTTCAAAATTATTGCTTTGGGCTGTTGTGTTGTACTATGCAAATAGGGTTCTGTTGGCCTGGCTCTAGTTAATTATGTGCAGCAATCATCTGAGGGAGTGATTGTCCTTATTACAGTCCTCTAATAATAAGAAAAATTGGTCATATGCTTTCTGCATTGTGGCTGAGAGAGGAGAGCTGAGCTCTTCTTTGTAGGTTTGTTCTCCCAAGAGAAATGGTTTTTCTTCAGTAACACTTATTCTTCATGAAGAACTATCCATCTAGTAGGGTACCTTCTCATATTCCAAATAATTAATTTAAAAAACCCACATATGACAGAAGCCCAGCATCTAGTATGGGAAAGGGGAGAATATATATTTGTGTATTCATGACTATTCCTTCCCCTACTGGTTTAATTCCCTTTGATTTATTAAGCAGAAGCTGGATGTTGGCATTCTTTCTTCTCTAGATCCCTCAACTTGGAGCCTGGTTTCTAGCAAGGTGTTAATTTTAGTACCATTTTAGTTTTTTAAAATAATTGGCAAGTTCCTTGAGTTCATCACAATGGGAGTTTACCTATTTTTAACTGTCTAAAACTTAATGTGGTTGTAACTCTGGGGGGAAAATCCCAGGGCAAAATACCTCTAAAACTGAATCAGTCAAAGGGAGAAATAAAGATAAGAAACCCTTTTATAGAAATACAAGCAGTTGTCCCCATTTCTTTCTTGATCCAGCTGCAGCAGAAGATAGAGCTCTACCCAACCTCGGGCCCAGATAAACCCTCACATGCCCTTGTAATTACCTATTGATATGTAGATGGACCACTTCTCCCTTTGCAACACCTATTGATATGCAGATGCACTAAAGCTAGTCAAGAGATTCTGAAAATATTACAATTTTACCCACAGCCCATCCCTCCAGAAATCTCACCTCACAATCTACACATTCCCCATCTTCTGCAATGGCCCCTGTGTGAGAAAACTGGAGCACTGTTACCAGGCTAATAACATAAAATAGCAACAGCAATAAAATCATGATAATCCTCAAGCTGGAGGATTCAGCTAGGTTCAAAGTCCTAGGCAGATTAAATCCATAGCTCGCCCATTCCACAGGCGGTCAGTAGCTGAACAGGTAGGGAGTTCAGAGTAATCATGTGGCAGCTGCAGTCAGAGGGTGCATCCAGGACACAGGGACTGTAGAAGAAAATAACCTTAAGGGTGATAAGATACATGTTTTAATGACACCAGCATAGGCAAATCTTGTCCATCAGGTAGGATACATGCAAGAGAATGGTCCTGTGATAGGACAGTGGCAGGAATGGGATCTCATCCTGGTCTAGTATACCAGACTTTCACCCCTCTCCCTGTGGGGGTTACTGATAGGTCAATATGGAGGGCTCTGGGAGACACATGCACTGGCCACAATGGTAAGACAAAACTCCCCAGTAAAATGCTCTTATCTTCCAACCTTTTTGGTTATACTACCATTGTCTTTGGGGGCCACTCTGCTGTTACTCTAGGAACACACAGGAGGCCAGCTTCTAGCCCTTGTTCCCAAGGTGCCAGAAGGGCCAGCCATTGCTGTTCCATGTGTCAAAATGTCCAAGTACGCATAGTCTCCAGGTTGCTGTGGGACTCAGTCACACAGTGCACTTCTGACGGGGCTCTGCTGACCTTTTCAAAGGTCAAAGGCAAGCCCCACTGACAGGCTACAGCCTACATTATCTTCTGTCCAAGGCAGGCTCTGCTGCTAGCCAATGCACCTGGGCTACAAGGCGTTGCTGAGGCCCCAGCCTCAGTCAGTCACATGGACATCCAGCTCACAGGGCCCTGATCAGTCTGTCTCAAGACTTTCCAGCCTTGACTGTCCATTTTGCAACAGCAGAGGTAAATGCACATGTTTCATGCCAGTCCCACCTGGTGCCCTCTCATACCAAATGGCATTAGGGCTTCAGAATTTGTGCCAAGTGTGGGATAAACACTCTCCAGCAGCCTACAAGACTGAAAACCTCTTGCAAAAATGCCACATTTATCTGTAAGGTAATCAGACATGAGTGTAACATTACACAGTATTAGATGCCCTATTCTCAAGGGGATTCAGGCTTTTTTCACTCTAATTGCCTTACCCCCATAGCCATCTATCATAGCAGGGGGTCCCAGGAAAATGCTCAGGGTTGCCATAAATCAACGAACATTCAGCTCCTGTGTCCACCAGGGCCAGGACACAGTGTACGTTCACAGGGAACCAATGAATTGCTAATTCTATATGTGGCCTCTGGTCCCCACCATGTCCCCCAAGGTGGGGGCCTTGATCCTCCCCTCAGTCGAACCACAATGCCCAATCATAGTCCTGTGGTGGCGAGGGCCCAGGCTGAGCCTGAGTACTGTTCCCCAGGAAGTCTTGCAGGGACACAGGCCTGACATAGGTCTTTGCCTCTGGCTTCTGTGTCCTGGACCTCAGTAGCTGGAACTGCTGCTCTGGTTTTAATTGGTGCCACAGTTATAATAAGATCCTATCAAGTTTTTCTTTCACTATGTTGACTTTTATCGAATCAATCCATGTCTGGGTCCTCAAGACCTTCACAGGGCATTTTGCTTCTCTCCTTTCAGTTGTAGCCCATACTTCCTTTCAGGCTCTTATTGTTTCAACCTCCCCCAGACCTGCTAAAGTATGAGTAGCCACACTTATGGGTTGCTCTATGTGGGGGGCAAGAATAGTCACTAGGGACCCAAAGAGAAATGGGGGAGCTGTATGGAGCAGCAGATTTCTCATTCCTATGGTGAACGACTCCTCACTGGGGCCCTGGGCTCCATATTATAGATGATAGTTTTTATGCCCAATTCCTGCAACACCTGTTGGAGCTCTGCATGCATTTTCCAGCTAGTAGGTAAGTATGGTAAATACCCTGATCAGGCCAAACTGCCCTGATGGCTGCTGTCAGCCAATTCAGAAGCACCCAATTCCCTGAGGTGTGACAGGCACTTTGCAACTGCTGCCAGAGAGAAAGGTGCATTGTCAGGGAAGCCAGTCTACTCATTTCAGAACCTGACATAGCAATGTTTTCCACCCCCATATCCCAGAGATGCAAAAGCCATGTAGGAGAGGTTCTGATGGCTTCTGTCGATACTGGATGCTCATGTCCACCAGCTCATCCTGGGTAAGGGGTAGAGTACAGTGCTCCAAAACCTGGGGAGGGGGCAGCTCCCTCCCCTTCAGCAGCCGGTGGTTGTTGTATTTTATTTTCTTAATTACAAGGGCGGGGCTTTAATGCAGTGAGAGGCTGGTGCCTCAGGAGATGGCCTGGGCAACAGATTGGACCTCCGCTCTGACACCTCCTCCACCGTCTCCGGAGCTGAAGGCACTGCTCTTTCTTTCCCCTCCCCCACAACTTTCTGCAATTCAGACTCTCCTGCTGCCTACCCCCTTGTTGCTAAGGAATTTTCCAGGAGCACAACCTGTCCTCTCAATAACTGTCTCTCTTCCTTAAGGGCATCCAATAGGTCATCGCCCAGCTCTTCCAAGCGATGCTGAAGTGTGTTTCTATCCTGCTGAAATCTCTCTCTCCTTGATAACCCTCTCTCTCCTCAATAACACTTTCCACTATTTTGATGAAAAGAGGTCCTACAATGCCAGCTGCTACACGGCCACTCAGGGCCTCTAAGCAGTCTTCTATCACATGGAGGGCTAATTCTGTAGCTTCTGGTGTCTCCACTCTTCCCTAATTCTGGGGAAGACCTCACCCCTCTAGGAGGTGCTTTACCCTAGACCAATTCCCCACTAGGGGCTCCCCAATTGGAGTCCCACATATAGGGGGTTCCCCATTGAAGCTGCATCCTCTACTGCTGCAGCCATTGGGACCTTCTCATCATCCCTACAGGCAGCCTGCCCAAGGGTCGCACCCATTTAGACAGATTTTGGGTTCAGCAATGCTGCTGACTATGCCAGATGTATCTCCAGGGGGATAATCCTGGGGCAAAATACCTCTAAAACTGAAATCAGTCAAAGGGAGAAATAAAGTTAAGAAACCCTTTTATTTCTTACAAGCAGTTGGCCTCGTCTCTCTCTTGACCAGGCTGCAGCAGAAGAGACAGCTCCACCCAACCTCTCTGGTCCAGATAAACCCTCCCGTGCCCTTGTAATTACCTATTGATATGTAGATGGACCACTTCTCTCCACCTCTTGAAACACCTATTGATATGCAGAAGCACTAAAGCCAGGTGAGAGGTTCTGGAAATATTACAATTTTGCCCACAGCTGTGGTGCTATTTTTACTCAGAAAATAATTCTTCAAAAGTTACTTCTGAAAAATTTTCTCCATAAAGGAGGTCCATTTAACTATTCTAACCCACAGTAGAGAGAAAGCCAAGTCTCCGAGAAGTTAAATAACCCCTAAGGGGGTTTCCCAGAGCCCAACTCAAGTTCCTGCTCACTCAGCTCTCCTTCTGTCCTTGGTAACAAAAATGATTCAACCCACAATGTCTGTAACTCTCAGCCTGGCATTCTACTTGCATCTACTTATGTCCTTGATAGCATGAAGGACATAATCATCTCCATTCGGGGCTGTGACAATCCTCCCTGAATCTTTAGGAGGTGTCCCTCATCAAGACGTTTTCTCAGCTGTTGACCTGGTTTGCCTCTGTTTCTCTCATTGGCCACTTTGATTTGGGGAGGCTGAGCGAGATGTCTGGGAGAGGCCTGCATGGTTTTCCTTCTCTTCTCACCACTCCACTGTGGCGGTGCTCCTTGTTCTCTGAGATGGTTTCTTGGACCCCTTCACCATTTTTTCTCCTGGTGTGGCTTCTGTGAAAGGCCTCTGGCTGCTTTTTAAGGGTGGTGAACAGGCTGAAAGGGAAGTGCTGCTTTCCTAAGGAGGAAGGGGAGACTCACTGACATGTCACCAGTGAATTGTCCTTCAGCTGATGTTGAAAGATGTTAGAAATGGCATAAAACTAAATGTGATCTATTCCCAGAGGAATTAATATTTAAACAAAAGGGTATTAACAAGAACCCTACATGTCAGAATATGTACCAGGGAGTCACTCTGGCTGAGAGGGGCAGGAAGATTAAGAAAGGGAGGGCTGTGCATCACTTAAAAAAAAAAAATGCAGAAAAAGTTTTAAACCAGCCAGTAAAATTAAGATAAATGTAAAGAAAGCCTAATATGGATATAACTTGCTTAGGCGATGTCCAAGAAGGACTGTGAACCCTGTAGTGCTCAGCCAGTGAGGAACCAGGGGAGGAACTTGCGCGCCAAGGAATAAACTGCTTGTAACCACCCTGAGTGTGCCTGCTCACCAGAAACCCAATATTGCAAGACCACCATTAAAGTCTCGCTCTGCTGTTCTTTTTGACTCCATGTCCACTTATAAGTTTGGACCAGTGAGCACGTTTCTCACAAGGAGAACAAGAGACACTGTCTGCAGAAAGTCTAAGTTAAAAGTGCAAATGTATTGTGAGAAAAGAGTGACACAGTATTTGAACTTGGGATCAGTTCTGGCCCCCCCTTCTCCATCCTGTGACTACAAGCGCCTCCTCTGTAGATGACCCCCAACCTCTTTTCTGAGCTCCACACCCTGTGTCCAGTTGCTTGCTG
Organism: Manis pentadactyla; assembly: GCF_030020395.1. Taxonomy (NCBI): domain Eukaryota; kingdom Metazoa; phylum Chordata; class Mammalia; order Pholidota; family Manidae; genus Manis; species Manis pentadactyla. Next base: position 88,159,204 of record NC_080020.1, read on the forward strand.
AACATCCCACTTGGATATGTAAATGGTGTGTCTAACCAGCCTGTTAAACAAGACTCTTGACCTTCCTTTCCAAACCTATTCTTCTCTCAGTCTTCTTTCCCAGTAAATGTCCATTTCAGTCTTTCAGTTACTCAGGCCAGTAACCTGGGCCTTATATTTCACTCCCTTCTTTCTCTCATATTTCACATCCATTCAACCCTCAAATCCTGTCAGCAGTCCTGTCACAGTATGCTCAGGACCTGACCACTTTTCATTACCTCATGTCTATCATTCTGGCCCGAGCTGCCCCATCTCTCTCCTAGATTATTGCAGTAGCTCCTTCCTGGCTTTTTCTCTTGCTTTGCCAAGTCTCTTCTCCACATACAGCTAGACTGATATTTTAAAAACATAGATTATAGTTCTCTTCTATTGAAAACCCTTCAGTGATTTCCCATCTGATTTGCTATAAAGTTATTCAAGACCTTACATGATCTGCACCCTGTGCCCCCAGTCTCTCATCTCATCTCCTGCCCCTTGTTCCCATCCTGGCCAGTCACAGTGTCCTTCTCACTGGGAACAGGCCCCAACCCCTGCTGTTTGGGTTCCTGCATCTGCTTAGGACGTTCTTGCCTCAGGGACTCACATGACTCCCTCCCTGACTTTACATCTTACAAGAAAGTCTTCCCTGACTTAGATAAAATGCTACCCCCACCTGAGAGCAGGCCCTTTTCTTGTTTTTGTTTATTGTATATCCTCGTTACCTGGCACAAGGTAGGCACTTGGTAAATATCTGCATTCAGTAGGTATGACTGAATTTATTAGTTTCCAGGCAAGAAAAGAGTTGTTTGTTGTTTTTTTCCCTTGACTACCTTTGTTTAGTTCCAAGTTCAATAACACCTTGATTAAGATCTTGTATGCTCATGGGAAGATCATATATCACAATTTCTTCATCTGTATAGTTCAGGGTTGGACTAGATAGTGTGTAAGGCAAGTTTTAGCTACCTTTTCTTATCTTATAAATGTGGGATTTCTCCCAAGGTCCACTAGTAGCATATCAGGGTTGGGGGTCTCTTCTATGGTCCTGCACCTGTGTCTCATGTGGTGGAGACAGCCTACTCGTCCACACTTCCCATCCAATCTGTGAACCCTCCCTCCTCACCATGAAGCATAGTATGTACTTGTGTCATTAACACACACTGTGTGCAGGAAGGGTTGGGAGATGCTTTGCCAGATACCAGTTAATGGTAACATCATCAAAGTTTGTATATCATGTACATGAAAAGTCAGACTGGATATAAGATTATTTATAAGATAACCTGACTTGGCTCATCTTTATTCTGTTGTTCCCTCTTGAGTAGGAGAGAAATGGTGGAGCACAGTGGGAATTATGCATAACCCAGTGAATGTCTTGTATGTAAATGTCATTGGTTTTATGTGTTGTGGTGGAGAAACAAAAGCTTTACATCGACTGGTGTTTCAGTACTTGAGATACAGAAGTAAAAAATATGGTCTCTGCCTTTGTAGAGTTTATGATCTCGATTAAAAGACAGGACATATTTGTACTGTAAGAAAGAGTGTAAGAATACAAATTATTATGTGTGAGTGCTGGATGTGTGGTGTATTTCATGCTCAGGTTTAGGGTGGCATCCTTATAGGCAGAATGTTTGTAGAGATTGGATCATAAAAGAAAGGAGCCTTGAACTGTCATGAGGGGTCTCTTTTCCTCTCAAGAAGCCACTTCTTCAAGATGCCCTCCCTCACCTCCTTCCTGTAGCCTGTAATGATAACAGCTTGGTGAGCAATAACCATCAGCTTTCTATACTATTCTTTCTGGTGCCCCTTCCTCCACACCATCATAAATAAACTCTCTTTGAATTAACCTAGTTCAGGTGGATCATCTGTTTACTGTTGGGATCCAGGCTTATACAGTCATACAACAAATTTTCCTTTTAAGGGAACAGACAAGACCTCTAGATTATGACTATTTTTCTTCAGCAATATGCAGCCTTTCAGAAAGATAAGCTTGATATCTGCACCAAAGGAGAATGCATACCATTTCTAAATCCCCAACCTACTTCTTCAAGTCCCTTGACTTTGGAATCCTGTTTGTTCTGGTTGATGCATATGCTAGCTTAGATGGATCAAGGAAGCATTTGTCCTTGGTATTCTAAATAAGTAGGTTGACATTATACTTTATTTCTCAAAGTGGAACATTTTTGAGAGTGCACAGTGCACTGTAAATAATTACCCAGGGACGGTAGGTGTAAACTGGAATTATTGGAGGCAAACATGACTGAATGGTCATTCTACAGATAAAGGGACATTGTGATTGGCTTTCATTAATCCAAAATCACAATTCTTCCCCAGAGAGTAAAAAGCATCCTCCTGTTTGCTGGAATGAACCTCTTGGTCATCTTCAGGGTCCCTGGTCTGGGCTGCAGGGAAGACCCCTGTGTTGTCTCTCCCATTTGCTTACTAAAGAAGGCCAGCTCAGGGACTCAGGACTATTTGGAAGATTGAAGATTCTCCATCTGTGTAGAGGTCAGATGGCAATATGGGTAATAGCTGGGCTTTTCCTAGCATTACCTTTGTTAGGGAATTAAGGTCACATGACACCTTTTGAGTGGTCTGTTGCTTAGTGTCTTCAAATTTTATGTCACTGTGATCAAAATAATTGAAGCAAGGTCTGGCCCAGGGAAGAAAGTGATTCTAAGTCTAGCAGACCCACAATAGATGGGAAAGATGCAGATCCTCAGAGAGGAATGCCAAGAACACTTCCATCAGGACTAGCCTTGTGAGAAAAGGCCAAACATTAGGGTGCCAGCTGTTACACAAAGCAAGTTAAAGATCTGAGATATATCACCAATGCACTCGTGTGTTTGCAGGACTAGGCTTACTTAGAGGGCTACATTTTCTTTATAAACCTTTCATCTGCTAAAAATGTGAAGAGATGCTTCAAAGCACCAGACTTCCCCAGTAGCCTGCTGTGTGCGGGGAAGCTGAAGTTCTTCATTTGGCTTTGTGCTGTAAGCTCAGACACAGTATTTGGGATTATCCAGCCAATTACTACACCAGTACTCTGTCCGCCTCTCAAGGGATTTCCCTTTAGACTGTCTAATAGAAACATGTTGTTTTCCCTAGAAGAATAGTTTGGCTACCCTTTAGGTAACCGTCTCTTAAAATCTGTGCCAGAGTTTGTGTTTATTTCCACAGCTCGAACATACTCTTTTTTTCTTCTCTGCGTACTTGTTGTTCTTGCTGGTTATTTATGAGGTGCACTTTGCATCATGTTCTACAACTTGGTAATCGTCATTTCTGTTTTTGAAAACAAAAGTGTTTTCTGCAGTAGAAAATTCTTCATGTGCATTCATAAATTTGTGTATATATATATATTAATTTTGTGAAAGAGCAGGGGGCTACTGTGGTTTGTTGGAAAACATCTTCCAGGATTATATGGTACTCTTATAACATCAAATCAGAAGCTTCTAGCATTTGGGGCCTATTTATTATTTATTATGACTCATATTGACATGTAATTGAGTTGGAATTTCAGGTATGCTACATAGATAATGGTTAATTCCCTCAGTAATAAATTATGCCTAAAATTCTACAGCTGGCTTAAGGTGAATGACTCTAGTTGAGATTATAGGCCTAGAGGCTTGGCTTTTCTTAAGTATGGTTGACTTACAGAGGTTAGATAGATGAGCACATGCTTTCAATTCCATAATGCAATATTTGTGAGGCTTAATTATGGAGGTAATGTATGGACAAAGACTAAAATGAACACAGACACCTATAAGTAAATTGGCATGTGCTTGGTTTTCTGTCAGTTGGCTGTGGACTATTTTTTATTTTTAACTCTCTTCCTAGATTTAGAAAGCTTCCCCTGGCTGCTTTTATTTTTTTTGTCTGTATTTCTAGACCCTTCGCTGAAATGCTCTTGCAGGCAAACCTTGGCTAGATGCCTGCCCTCATTCAATAGAAGCATTAGTTTGCCTCCTTCAGCCTTCTAATTCACTCTGAAGTGCCTTGGGGAATGTCTTGTATGTAATGAAAGATGTCTAATGTTGCTTCTTTCTTGGTCAGAATAACAAAGCCTCCCTATACAATATCTCAGCTCAAATGAAAAGAGGAACTTAAAGAACACACACTACAACTCACTCAGGAAGATCCTTCCCTAACCGGGAACATATTCCTTATGGACATCATACTTACTCATCTTCTACTTTACTAGATCCAGAAACTTATGTGGTTTCTAGCAAAGAAGTGGCTGTGGCATTCAAAAGGAAGATCAGGAATTCACTGAAATAGCGCTAAAATAGGAAGAGCCTTGATGTTCCATGTGAATAATCTCTGACCCACTTCATTTGTTTACCCATTAAATCACTTGTTCATTCATTCCCAAAGCATTTATGGAGTGCTTTCTCTACTTGGTGCTAGAGAAATTGAGATGAATGACGCTTTTTTTTTCTGATGATGTAATAGTATACTCAGAAAACCTAGTAGGCTTTAGTAAAAGTTCATAAGAATTAATACAATCTTTGTAAATGGCCAATTCAATTTTAGTTAAAAATAAAAAAGCTGTTTTTTTCTCTATATTAATAATGACACCTGGAAATGGAAATGGAAATGGGAAAAGTGTTTCATTCAAAATAGTGATATAAAATTACAAAATATTAAAGAAATTACAAAGTATTTAGAAATAAACAGGAGGAAAAGTGAAAGGCCTTTGTGAAGAGACATGAAATAAATCTGAATAAATAGAAGGGCATACCACACTCTTGGATGGGGAGATACTATGTCATACAATCTCAAATCAATGAAAGTGATTAAGTGAATTTAGTATGAATACAATAGACTCTCAAACCATTTTTAATTGAAGAAAAATGTCAAACTTCATATAGAAAATTAAATGCCTAAAAAATGGTAAGAAAAGTATGAAAAAGAATAGTTAGGAAATACTTTTCTTATTAGGTGTCAGTATATTTGACAAACCCACTTTGTTAAAAACCAGTAAGGCACTTATGAAGAATAAGCAATCAGTAGACTAGAAAAAAGAATCAAGAATATATCCTAGCATGTATGAAAAATTACTGTATGATAAAGGGAGTACTTTAATTCAGTAGGAAATTAATGATTTATTTAATAAATAGTGCTGATATAACTGCCATCGTATTAGAAAAAAAAAGTTGGATCCTAACACACACAAAAAATGCAAGTATAAATTCCAGGTGGCCTGAAGATTTCAGTAAACAATAAAATAATTAACAATTTAATCTAAGGAGAATCTAAGAGATTGATTATCTGTAACCAAGGAGTAAGAGAGACTTTCATAACCAATTCAAGAAAGCCTGACACCAAAAAAACCAAATTTAGTAGTGTTCAGAGAAAAGAAAAGTAGGGTAACAGTGAAGTATCATATTTTGCACTTCAGATTGGTAAAAGTTGTAAAGAGCAATAACATCTATTGCTGCAAAGTAGGCAGGGAGAAGAAGTTTCTCATACTCTACTGATGGAAATATGAGTCATTACAGTCTTTTTGGAGGCATTTTGGTGGTAGCTATGAAAATTAAAAATACATATACCTTTTAAACCACCAGTCCAAGTACTGGACCCTTTTACATCAAGATTTCTGTAAAAGAATGTTTACTGCACATTATTCACATTGCAAGAAAATAAAACAAAATTGAATGGACATCACAAGAGAAATGTATTCATAATGTATCTCCACTGTGAAATATTACACAGCTATTAGAAATAATTATAGCTAGCTGGGTTGATTCTGGGAGGGATTGCTGTGAAGTATAGAACAGGAAGAAGATTCAGAGTGGTATACTTAAGATGCAAAATTTGAAGTGAGCAATAGGGATGAGGATGGGGAGTGGGGAAGAGAGTCAGGCAACGAAGAATAGAGTGCACTAAGACCACCAAGGGGTGTGCATGTGCACGCGCATCTCTCTAGGTATACGTGTGAAAGAAATTGGAAAAAGCTAGAGTTTGAGGAACATAAACTGACTTGTAGGTACTTTGGAACTCCAGGCTTTGGAGATGGAGTAGGTGCCATGAGGCCAAGGAACAAGATGTGGCCGTGGTCCAGTGTGACTGAAGGGAAGCAGAAGTGACAGTCCTGGGATCCCAGGAGGGCTTTGCCATGAGGTTTGGAGGCTATGGTCTGTGTGGACGTGTTAGAAGCTGCTGGGGCAGAAGGCCTGACCCGAGAGCCAGCACTGATTGTGAGCCAGACAGAGTGCAGGGCAGGTTTGGGGGTCTGATGCTTACACAGTCCTCCAAGAGGATCGATCATGAATGCTAAGTCAGGTGCAAAATAACACTTATTTAGAATGAGAAATGAACCATGAACAATTAAAAATTTGAAATAGCTGACAAATACCAGAAACAGCAAAAATACATGGCTTCATAATCTTTGGTTGTCTCTTCCTATGACAGCAATTTTTTGTTATCCTTTTCATAGAATAGAAAGATAAGTCAGTTTTTCTGTTAGCATGGTTGATTAAAGCTTTTAAATAATGATAATTTATAAATATATATTTTTAGGTGTCATAACTTATGTTCGTATCACATCCATTTTTGGGATTGCTGTCAAATTTGGAAAAATCTGAATCAAGGAGAAAGCTTCTGTTTTGATGAAGTATTGATGAAATCTGAATCCCTGATGATGAGAAGAATTTCCATAGATTAGCTTCAGGTTCTGTATATCTCAAACCTGGTTTCTTCCTGACTACCGAATGCTACTGGTACTGGGTGCTGAAGTATGTGTTCACACTGAGATGTAATCTGTTACCCTTCACTTCCGTTTCACTCAGGGGCCACCCGAGTACTCCTGGAAGCCATTGTTCCACCCACATGCTAGCAATCATGTAACTAGCACAGGAATGACAGATAACCACATAAATATATTTTATGTTTTTACTGAACCCAAATGAAACACATCCTCAACTGAGGTTTCTCTTAGCTGAATCCCCTACATGCTCAGTGATTTCTCTCATGCCATCCAATACAGAGGAGAAATTGGAGTAGAGGGACTTAACCATTGTAAGCAATCTTAACCATTTTGCTTACAATAACTTATTTTTGCAAATTTTACAAAAACCTCTGACCATGTCCCCTCCCAGGGCCTTGCAACATAAACTTCATTAGTTTGCTGTTATGTTATGTTCCTTTTTTTATTGGCAACCTGCTTGGTGTTCTGGATACAGTACGAAGCTCACTGAAATTCTGTGTGTATGTTTATAGCATTTCTTTGCTTGCATATTTTCTTTGTCACACTACAGCATAGGTCCCAATAAGTCAGTCTTGCTTTTCTGCTTTCAAATCATTTTTTTTTTAAATGCTGGAATCCCAATACAGGAACATTAAACATTATGACTGCAGTGATTTCAGAATCACTGTCCTGAAAAATGAGAAATCCCGATGAAATGATGTACTGCACAGCATTGTTTCCAGCTTCCTGCTCTATCACGGAAGCTTTGCATATGTTTTCCTCCTTCATTTTCATATATATTGAATTTACCATCAATCTTGTGGCAAGTTATAGAGCAGGAAGGCTGGGTGACATGGTTCTCTGATGGGGAGAACAATCCATAAGTGGTTTTTTCCTTCCCATGGGGGTGGGGTGGGGACCCTGAGAACACAGCATTGCTACTCATGGCTCTTTCTTTACCCACAGTGGGAACTTCAATCCTGGTAACAGTAGCCAAACAGTCAGCCAAAGGTCTGAAGAGGAAAACTAATCAAGAGGAAGGAAGCAAAACCACAAGAAGTGATTGTGTGGTCGCTTGGGGCCAGTTTTTGATGAATTTGAATATAAATGCAAGAATCCCAGAAATGTCACAAGAAGGCCTTGGGTAAAGCACTCAAAGCCCAATTTATATGTGGGAAAATATTTTTATTTATTAATGGCCTAATTTTTGATTTTTCATGCCCCTCAAAAGGTTTTTGTCCCATACACATAAGGGTTTAGTGCAACTAGTTTTGAAATATCTCCCATTTTGAAATTAGAAGGTTTATACTTCAGACCCAGGCTTTTCCTCTCTGTCCTTCTTTCCAAGAAATGCCATCATATCTCTGTCCAAACGCTGCACTACCCAGAAGAGAGCGAGTGTGTTGTGTGTGCCTGTGTTTGTGTTTAAGCCCACCCTTATCAAACTTTGGAATAGAATGCATTGCAAACACACACACATGGTTTCAACATTACTGGTTTAACCACGTTGTAATTGTAATAATGAGAAGCAGAATGGGCAGAAGCCCAGGGGCTCTGGGTGTGTATTCCAGAATGGCTTACACAAATTGGTGGGAAAGAAATAGCTTCATGCACAGAGAGGATTTTGGAAACAAGGGCATCAAATGATTTCTGGGAAGAAATGTAAACCAGATGGAGGAACCCAAAATTAAGGATGATGAAAGGAAAGAAGTAGCTGTGTCTGAGAAGCAGTGGGGAATGGGTCCATTCTCTATTACCTAGTTGTCAAGCTAATAGTGTGGGAGGAAGGGTGGTGCAGTGCACACATCAGATTTGCGGCTGTGATGTCCAAGTGAATGCAACTCTCCAGATGTGTTTGGCTCCATTCCTCTGGGCCTGGCCACTTGCTCAGTGGAGAAGCCTTGGCCACCACCTTTCCATGTCTGTTAACAATGTCAGCTGTCCCAGCCTTCCTAGGGGGAAGGCCCTTCTCGGGCATGGCTCCACTATGCTCACTGGACGGGAAGGGCACAAATCATTTCTCTGGCCTTTCTGCCATGTCCAGGCTTGGAAGAATCATTGGAAAGTGGCACGGGATCTCACTATCCCTGTGGCTGACTGGAGAGGTTGGGTAACACTAACATACCCAGAAGTTTAGGGGGGGTTAACACACCCAGAAGTATAGAAGGGTCCTTTGAGCAGTGAGAGGCAGGAGACGGAAAGCCTTGCATGCAGATGGATTCTAGTCCCTCTTTCCTGCAATGGACTATTCCAAGAATCCAGTGGCCTTTCTGGAGAGTCTGCATAAAGAAGAAACCAGCTGTATTTTCTTGTGAGGCTGTGGCCAGCTCAGTAATAGATTACCTTATATGTGCTGTCCTTCCTTTCCTGTGTCCCTTCAGGAACTATGGAGATTGTTGATTATTTTAAATATTGTGCCATTAGTTTGGCTTTGAGACAGCTGTATGGTAGTTTGAGTACACCATTAGGAATGATTAGATTGGTTATAGTTATAATTTGAGGTGCGAGATCACCATGAAATTTTAAGCCACTACATAATACAACAGTTGACATAATTAACTTATGAGACACTCGAGCATATTCACTTAGTAATATGAGGCAAACTTGATAAAATTTCTGTCATTTACTATGCATTCTGTACTTGGTAGAGGCACAAATAAAATGGTTTACTTTTCTCCAGTTACTGCTATTAAATATATGCTGTTGAATCTCCTTGTATTAGTTTTCTATTGCTGCATTACAAGTGACCACAAACTTACCAGCTTAAAACAGCACTAATTGATTATATCATAGTTTCTGGAGGTCAGAAGTGAGGCATGGCCCAAATGAGTTCTCTGTTTAGGGTCTTGTGCTCAAGGAGTCAACTAACTGGACACGTAACTGGAGGATCTTGGAAGAGTCCACTTCCAAGCTCATTTGGGCCATTGGCAGGACAGCTTTGTGGCTGTAGGACTGAGGTTCCAGTTCCCTGGCTGTCAGCCAGGGGCTGCTGTCCTCTCCTGGAGGCTGCTTCTGGTGCCCTAGCCAGAGGCCTTCTTGCAGGCTTTCCACAGACCCTTTCACAACATTGCAGCTGGCAGCAGGGTCCCTTACTTTGAATCCTCATCACACTTCAAATCTGAATAGTTTAAATCTATTGGATGGGTACAAGCAATACCATTCAACTCCATCTACATGCTGCAGTATTCACTTGAACCATGGGAAACTCATATCAGCCATTTTTTCATTTTTGTCAGGTTTTCCAAATCTTTGCAATTCTCTTCTCCTGATACTAAAATAGGTATTGAAGCCCAATCAGTAAGCCTATTGCATAAACAGATTTCTAACTGGGGAATGAGCTGTTAATCCACTCTCTTTTGCTGACAGCCCAGTCTCTGTGAATGGTTCCATTACTGGGTTCTATAGGGACTGAATGGGTGGAGGAGGGCCCTGTGTTAGTCCAGGTCCTCAGAGCAGCAGATGCCGAGATGGCATGAGATGTGCAAGGGATATATTGGAAGAAGTGCTTGTAAGCGGAAAGGGGCAAGAGCTGAAGAAGGTGGGAGAGCCACCAGTGATGCTGGTCTGACGTCTGTGAAGGAGAGAGGGAAGAAAGGAAGGCAGGTCCTAGACTTCAGTTCCATCAAGGCTCCTAGGAATGGGCCTGCCTTAGTATGCCTGCTGCACTCGGTCATTGGTCTGGGAGCAGCCAGCACAAGGCTGGACCTGGGCTCACATGCAGCGGTAGGTTCCAGTGTGCAGCAGCTGGGCAGCTGGTTATGCTCCCTGCAGGAGGAAATCCAAGAGACGTGTTTCCATGGCCTCCCTGACCATAGTGTCCTTCCCTTAGGTCAGACCAATGGCTCATGATTACCAAGATTCTCCTTAAGTCTCCTGCATCCTACCGTTGCCTACATGTGTAACCTGGAGCGAGGAGACAGGGCTTGGCGGGGTAGCTGAGCCAGCTCAGTCACCTCTCCGAAGAATTCTCCTTCCCCTTATATTTTGTCTTTCTTTAGGTTGTGGTATCTTTATGGCTCTTTGTCACTCACTTTGGATTTGGTAGCCAATTTTGGGAGCAAGATGAAAAGTCCCTCTTATCTTATTACATCTTTCAACAGAAGACCAAATAGAAGGAAGTCCCCTATATACTTAGGTGGTTTTGTTATCCTTGAGAATTTCTGGCATGCTCTTGTTTCTTTCATTCTTTAAAAAAATCTTTTCCAGTATAAAAGAGATATATTTTCCTTGAAGAAAAGAGGGAAATACTAAAAAGTAGAGCGTAAAAAATTATACAGTGATCTACCATCCTAAAATAACAAAAATTAATATATTCAGTATTTCCTTCCAGGGTTTTTTTCCTATACAATTTTGTATTCTGCATCCTCTTCTCTCCCAATAATGTGGCATACAGACTTTTAAATTCTCATGAAAAATAACTTCTTGGTGATTATGAAACTAATATTGGTTTAATGTAGAAATTTGCTAATATAAACCTTGATTCCACAATTGAGTGATAACCATCAGTAATAATGTGTTTCCTTCCAAAAAATATGTAAACAAATGCAAGGTTATTTTGCATCTATTCTTTTCAGTTAACATATTATGAGCATGTTCTCCTATTACTTATCTTACAGGTGCAATTTAAATAATTGCATAATTTTTTACAGCATGGATTGTCCTATTGTGTATTTAGATGCCTAATTTTTCACCATTATAAATAATTCTGTGACATGCATATTTCTCCACCTTTCCTATTATGTTCTTAGGGTAGATGCCTGGAATCAGGGTTACTACGTCAAAAATCCAACATGTTTTGAAGGATTTTGATAGTATGTTGCCAAACTGCTTTCTAGAAATGTACAGTTTACACTCCCATCACAGTGACCGAGATTATTTTCTCATCTTAAACTCTTCCTCCTTATCTTGGTCTCAAAATACAGGTCATTTCTCTGATATATTCTACTTTCTTTAGCTGTGTGAAGATGTCTTGAGCTTGTTTTGAGGGAGATGGTTTTCAGTGAAAAGAGATGAGATTTAGTTAGCTTCTCTTAGTATCTTTAGCATCACCTCTAAGCAATTGCCTTTGATATTCTTTAATTCAGTTTCTCATCCCTGAATTTAGAAGCTATCAAGATGTACACCAATTTTCCTTTGCATCTGTAGAACACAGAGACTGGAATACACCCTTGTCTGGTTGCTCTACCCACAGGAGGCTTTTCAGATTTTACTACTTTTAATTTTTCTGCTTTTTTCTGCCCTCTCAGAAGGAATCTTTGTCTATCTTACTCTCCATCAGTAGCCTCTGGCTACTTTGTTCCAGTAACTGACTTCTTTAGAGACTGTTCTGACACAGAATTTAAAGTGACAGTATCCCTTCTAACAAAGTAGAAAATCAAACACAAATTTAACTGACTTTATTACATTCATAGTTGCAAAATGCCAGACTACAGTTTTAGTCTCTGGCCTTGGATAGAATTTTCCACTGTGAGAAACTGGCTCATGGATTGCCCAAGTTTTGTCCTCACTGGCATCTGCTCTAACTGACAGGAAGCACTAGTTTTGCCTGGAAAAGACTAAGGGTCACATTCATGGTTTTCCAGGCGATTTCATCTTGCATCCGGGATTTCCAGACCTGGGTCAGTGAATCATGGCAGGGGTGACAGTGGAAACTCTTGCAGCTAGGAGACAGACTTTGGGATCAACAGCCTAATTTAACCTGTGCTGAGGGCTGATGCCTGCTGAGAGGGGCACACGGGCTCCCCCAGTCTATGAGGGCCGCAGAGCCAGAGCTCTTAGGTCAGGATGCAGTGTCTTTGTGATGTCAGGCTATTTGGTTTTCCACTTTTCCACAGGCTTTCATATGCCTCCAAAGGGCATGAGGGAAAAACAGTTTGTTGGAGATTCTAATCTTAAATTTGCTGTTAGTCTGATGTTTGAAGCAGAGGCTGCATTGTACTGCATTACAATTAACAGTGTAACACTTCAGTTCTTTGTAACTGAGGCCTCAGATCTCGTTTTGTGAGGCAGAGCCACTTCACCTGTGGCTGGAGTCACGTGACTCTCATGCTTGGTTGGTCGCCCAGAGAGGACCATGGCAGGGTGGCTTCTATTCCAGGACCAGCCCCTCTGATGCTCCAGGGACGGACTCAGAGTCGCATCTGTGTCCGGTGAGCACCAGATCCGAAAAACTGGTCTCAGACATGGTCACATCCATGCTGATATTAGAATATGTTCAAATGAAGCAATCTGTAGTTTGGAGACTTATTTCCACAAAACACCTCTCCTCTGCTCCTTGCACGGGGGCTTCTGTGACTTAAGTATGTGAGGAAGACCTTGCCATGTACCATGACTGTAGTGCCATCTGGGAGAAGTTTCCAGGGCCCAAGCTAGACCACATTCTCTTTCACTTGCATCAAGTAGACTGGCGAAGAAGGTGAAAGGGAACTTGTTACTTTCGCTCAAAGAACAAGGATAGATTTGGACCTAATGTTTGCCAAGTAAGAAGTAAGGGAAAAGGACTAGGGCAAGAGGCCAGAAGCCTTGGGTCAGGATTCCTTGGTCTTCTCTCTATTTTGAGTCTACTCTCTGCACAAGTCAATACAGGCAAAGCAAGGGGAGGATTTAATAAGGGCCCAGAGAATCCCAGCAGTGTACGTAGACAGCAGGGAATATTTGGTTTCCAGACTGAAACTGTTATTTTCAATTTCTCTACTCCCTCTCCCTCTCCTTTTTCCTAGTAAATTGGGATAAAACTCATTTCAAAATCACCTGTATAAACACCAATGTTAAGGCCTCTGGTGAAACAAGCCTGTGGGTAGCTGGATGGTAATTAGAAACAAAATGAGTCTAATAGGAGAGAAAAAAGAAAAAATTGAAATTTGGAATGGGGCAACGTTTGGATCAGAACATAATGCTCTGGTGAATATCAGATTGGATAATACAGAAAAGAGGACAGAGGAAAAGAAAGAAAATGTTTAAAAATAAATTAATTGCAGCCACATACAGATCCTTTAGCAAAATTAGAAACAGCCTGAACCGAGACAGCATAACACAACTCCAAATTAATAGGCTATGTTCAACTTAATGGCTGTGCAAGCCAGGGAAGCAATACAATGGCGAGTCATTTAAAATGAAGTATATTTTTTGTGAAACAAAGAAAGGAGAACAAAAGGGTTGAAAGACTAAAATGAAGATAAAAGTTTAAATATGTAGATCCACAGTGCAGAGGAGACTAGAAGCATTCCAAAGCAAGACAAAATGCATAGTGAGAAATGAGAATATTGTGCTTAACAAAGAAATAGTTTTTGGTTTGCTTCATTGTAGGCTTCACAAAGGAAAGTAAAAGGCAAATACCAGGAAAAGACATGATTCCATGGAGGAGAATGGATGAAAACCAACATGGCCTGAATGAAAACAAATGAAGATAAAGATAATCTCTTGAACAATACCTTCTCATCACAGCTGAGGAAAGTGGGAAGAGGCAGAAAACTGGTAATTATTGCCAACTCTTAAAACATGCATTTAGGCAATGACTATTTATTTTTAAATTTGCAAGTAATCTCGTGAATACATTTTTGTTACAGTAATTGTAATGATACAGTGAAAGGCAAAGTACCCTGTTGGCCTCACCCAATCCCACTTTTCTTTCCAAAGAGTTTATAAAAAAATGTAATACAAGTAACAAATGTAGATGGTCATATTTTTTCATTAAGCAAATTGTATGCCCTTGCTACTCTTATGCTCATTTTTGATCATTAGTCAACTTTGCTTTGAGTATACATTTTCTAGTATTTCTGTTTCCCTTTTGATTTTTGTGGTGCTAAAATGTTCTTAAAATTAAAATGTTCTACCCCTCTCCCACTCTTCAAATCCCCATCTGTTCTCCCCTGAGCACAAGACCCGCACAGCTGGTCTCAGAAATGGTCACATCCATGTTGATATAAGAATATGCTCAAATAAGCAATCTCTAGGTCAGATTTATTTAGTTCCACAAAATACCTAAAAAGTACTAGGTAGTATTTCTAGGAGCTGGAGAGACAAAGATAAATAAGACAGGGTTCCAGCCCTTAGGAAAATCCTGGCATAACACTAGAGAAAGCTCACAATATTTTAATCCAGGAGAAGCAGGAATTTAGTGGTTAATACCTAGGCCACACAGTCATGCAGATCTGGGTTTGAATCTCAGCACTGTCACCAATTATTTATACAGCCTTTAGAAGTTGATGATATCAATACTTAAGGTTTTTGTCATGCTTTGCCTTTTCATATTTCAATTTAATGCAACAGTCTATTCCTCTAGCCACAGAGGTGGGCACAGATAGACCAATCATAGTGCTTGTCACCCCTGGCCACAGTGATTAGTTCAGGAATGGTCACATGATCTAACACGAGCCAATCAGAGCCCTTCTCTGTGATTTTTTTTTTTTTTCTACCTGGAGATAAGGAAGAACTTTTTTCCCCATGATGAGGCTGTAAGAATGTAATTTCAGAGGTGTCTGCAGCCATTGTTTCAGTATTGTGGGGACAGAGAATAAAGCAATTTAACAGTATTATTATGTGTTATTTGAAATCATAAAAAATCAATATGTATAGTATACATATATGCACATTAGATATGTATTATATAAATATTGTAATCCCAATTCCCTTATCTCTTTAAAGGTAATTACAACCCTGAATTTTGTATTTATGATTCCTTTGCTTTAAATATAGTTTTATCACAAGTATATATATATATATACCTAAACAATTTATTATTCAGTATTGTTTACTTTTGAACTTCATGAAAATGATATACTGTATGCTGTTTCTTTCACTCTAAGAAATAAGCAAAAATTAAGAATCTGACAATTTCAAGTTGGTGAAGTTGGAAGTGATGGGAACTTACATAACTTCTATAGAAATGTTAATTGCAATACCAGTGGCATTATCTTGTGAAGCAGATTATGAAAATGTAGTGTAAGACCCTGTAATTTCACTTCTAGGTTTCTGTTCTACAGAAACATTTGCACATGTGCTCCCGTAGACATATGTAATGACTCACAGAACCTTTGTTTATAATAGAAACAAAAAAATAGAAAAAAGGAAACAAACCAAATGGCTTTTTATGGGAGGACAGGTGAATAAATTGTGCATTTACATGGCAGAATAGTAGGCAGGAATGAATATGAATGAACCACAGAGACATGCAACAACATGGATGAATCTTCGAAGCAATACTGAGCAAGAATAAAACCATTTTAAGGGCAGCTGGGCTCTGTGAAGAGCTCTGTACACTGTCCTTCTGGTCTTCAGTTTGATGACAGGCCTTGACAATAGCCCACTTTCTGGCTGTGGTAGAAGCAGCGAGCAGAGGCTGACGGGCAGTTGCCCTCACTCTGGGCACACCATGCTGGTCACCCCAGAGGATGAAGAGTACTGGAGGGGGAAAATGTCTGCCTTGGTGGTGAGGTTGAAGGTCACCTTTTGCTTGAACATCTGGACTCAAGCTGAGTTGCTTCAGTGGTCAAGAAGTAGACAGGAATCTTTCTTCTGTTCCAGGATCAGAAAACTGAGACA
Organism: Manis pentadactyla; assembly: GCF_030020395.1. Lineage (NCBI taxonomy): Eukaryota > Metazoa > Chordata > Mammalia > Pholidota > Manidae > Manis > Manis pentadactyla. Next base: position 88,175,444 of record NC_080020.1, read on the forward strand.
AGCTCTTTGCAGGTCTTATCTGGGTAGTCTGTATGGCCTGACCCAAAAGGCTTTTGATTACTGATTTACTGTATTGATGTCATCTTTGAGATGAGTTAATGTGTTTAGGTCATGAGCCCTAGCTGCTGGGTCCTCCATTTGGGGCCTATATCATAGTAAACTGGTCATTTTGGATTTTTACTTGGAAGATGTCATAAACAACCTCTCTTTTTGAGAACTGTGCTGCTATACGAAGGCCATTTATGCTTTATTTTCTATATATAATATTTCATAAAGAATCATTGTTTTATTTTAACATCTCTACAATGTCTTACAATTGACAGCTTCTTAACAATGATAGAGGGTAGCATTTTTTTCTTACCTGATGATACATAAAATGTCAGTGTGTCTCACAATCAACGGAGTCCTAGACTTGATTAAATAGGTTATGTTTACCTAAGAAATAATCTAATCTTGCTCTTTTTCCAACAATCATTTTTATACATAATGATCTGCGCACATAAACAATATTCACTCTGCACTCCTAAGAAAGAAAGGAAAAATCTAAAGTTAAGTCGTTTATATGGTTTTGCATTGGTCGGTGGTGGGGGCAGAAAGATCTTCACAACTCCTTCCATTGTATCCGGCAACCAGGAAGAGGCATTGTTAGGTGAGGGTGGGGGGAGTCGGGGGCTGGGGAAGGAGGGTGATATTTGGACAAGGGGGTGGGAAGCCAAAGACTCCATACAGAAGGGATGGTCAGCAAAGGCAAGGGCGGGGCCTCATTGAGGAGGGAAGAATGTGGGAGCCCGGATAGTGTGAGTCTGGGAGGGGAGGCCAGACCTGGGTGGGAAGGACCCGTGTACCATGCGATGAGATTTTTACTATATTCTGAAAGGCTTGCAGAGGAAGCCAGAAAAGTGACAGCATAAAGAACTTTGTTTCAACATATCAGACACCAGTGTGTTAGATGATGTGGAGAGGAACAGAACTGTGTTGGGAAGCTGAGGCAGTGTGGGTGAGAAGAAATGAAGGGGAGTGTGCGGTTCCTGTTCCTCTCCCCTGTGACCTGAAATGGTGCACGTGGTGCAGAGGAGTGAACGGGTCTGCGTGAAGTGAAGAGTCTCACACTGACAATGCAAATGGCTCTTGGCTGCACAACTAGCCTTGTCTGCTCCACGCAGAGGCTGTTACACTTAGGTGACTGCTCGATTAGCAGCTGAGTTGTGTCCTTTGACTCATTCCCTCAATGCTCCACTTCATTGCCCATCACCTGGTCTTGCCCTGTTTCCTCCCCACTCCCCTGCTCTTTTATCTGAATCCGAAAGAAGATTTTTCCTTTCTTCCTGGCAGCTTTGCACATTGATTAGAACATTTCAGATATTCTTTGTGTAAGTCCGTGAGAGAGTGAGAGCACATATGTGCACACACACTCACATCACAGGGTAATTTGGGAAGAGCCTAAAAGTAACAATTTATACAGGCTGAATTGGGACCTTTTTTCCCTTTACTATGGCACTTTGACAGCAAGAAAAATGACACTAGGATAGCTCTTATTGATTCATAAAAGACCTTCCTTGTGAATTTGGATAGAGATTCATCTGTGCAGTCTAGACAAATCTATGTCTATTTGGGAGGTAGAAACTGTAGTATTATAGATTTTGTCACTGAAATTGACCCAGAAGGACGTTCTGCTTTCCCAGTGGGTAATGCAGAAGTAATCCCTACACATATTTGGCTCAATAAATATTGTTATAAATTATATTGAGGAGGATATTTTATGTCTGGGGGAATAATTCTTATACAGTGGAAGTAAGGGAAAAATAAATTGGGAAGATAGATCTTCCTCGACTTATGATGGGGTTACATCCCAGTAAACCCATTACAAGTTGAAAATATCACCAAGTCAAAAACGCATTTAAAACACACCTAACCTACCGGACATCACAGCTTAGCCTAGCTTCCCTCAAACATATTCAGAACACACTAGCAGCCTGCTGTTGGGCAAAACCGTCTAGCACCTAGCCTATTTTATAATAGTGTTGATTATTTCATGTAACTTATTGAACAGTGTGTTGAAAGTGAAAAACAGAATGGCTGGATGGGTGCAGAGTGGTTTTGAGTGTGTGGGTTGTTCACTGTCTTAGAGGTGGGGCTCACTGGGAGCTGGGGCTCACAGCTGCTGCAGCATCCCAAGGGAGTATCCTGCCACAAATTGCTAGTCTGAGAAAAAAAAAATCAAAATTTCGAATTTGGAGTATGGTTTCTACTGAATGTGTATTGCTTTTGCACCACCATAAAGTAAAAAAAATCGTGACTTGAACCATTGTAAGTTGGGGGCTATCTGTATATTGCTCAGTTCTGGCCATGCTGTCCTTTTTATGGTAGAGGAAAAACAGAGACGGAGCAAATGAGTGCTTCTTTATGGCAATGGGCTGGCTATTTAATGCTCTCAATTTGGAAAGATGGAGGTGGAGTGAGATGTGATAAAAATTTACAATATCACGAAGGGAATGAATCAGGTGAATAACAACTCAGGAAAATAAGAGTAAGGAACACATACTGAAGGTGGTTTGAAGACAAAAAAAAAGTGTGGCTTTACACATTATGGTAAAATCATGAAATTCATTATCCCAAGAAGTAGTTAAGTCAAAACAATTTTTAAATATTAAAAATTCTATACTCTCTTAGAGATAATAGCTATTGGTATTTTGGTGCAAACTTCAATACTTTCTTTTCCTGTTTGTTTATTTACCCAGATGGGCTCAAACTAAATATATGGTCTTGCAATTTGCTTTTTTGATACAATATTTTGTGATCATCTTTTCATGTTAATAACTTTATAGCTACACAAACATTTCAAATGGCTGCAAGGTGTTGCTTTGTATGGATTTACTATAATTTTCTTAATTCCATATTGCTGTTTATTATTCTGGATTTTCTTACATATTTATCTTCCACGTTTATGATACTTCTTTCAACTTAAAAATGTCCCATTGGATTTTAAGCATAATCGCATTATGTTTGCAGACTACTTTGGTGGAAATCTTTACAGTATTGAGCAGTTCTATTTGGAAACACAGTATATCTTTTCCCTTATTCAAGTCTTCTTTTATGTCTTTCAGTAAAATATTTATAATTTCCTTCATATTGGTCCTGTATATTTCTTATTAACTTGATTCCTAGGTTCACAAATAATTTTATAATTTTTACTCGTATTGTGAATGGTTTTCTTCCATTTTTCTACTGTTCATTTAAGGCATATAAGAAAACTATTGCTTTTAAAATATTTTATTGCTTCAAGTGGCCTCCCTGCCAAACTTTCTTGGCAATCCCAGTTGTTTTCCCATTATTTTCTTAGATTCCGCAGTTATGCAATCAAATCACCAGCAAATAATGATACTTCTGCCTCTTTTTTTCAATATTTATACTTTATTTATGTACCCATTTTAATTGTTATGTACTTGTAGAATGATGTTCAATAGGAGGTGTATGCATGTTTTGTTTCCCACTTTAAAAGGGAATGCTTTCATTATTATTTCTTTAGGTATAACATTAATAATTGGATTGAGAACTTTCTTTTCCCAGTTATATTAAGAAAATACTAACATTCATATTCTGAATTCTATTTAAAATCAAGAATACATTTTGATTTTTCAAACAACTTAGCACCTTTTACACGATCATATAATTTTCCTCCTTTGACTTACTGATGTGATTAATTTACTAGTGTCAAAAAGTACTTGCATTCCTAAAATGAATCCTGTTTGGTCATTGTCCTAGTTATCTATTCCTTTATAACACTATGCCTCAAAAACTTCATTTTGCTCACAGTTTTGTGGCACTGGGGAAGGGCTTGATTGGGTGGTTCATCGCTGATCCTCATGGGATCAGCTGGGGCAGTTGGAGCAGGAGGATTCACTTACAAGATGGCTTCTTCATGTATGTGTTTGCTGCCTAAGCACCCCTTGTCCTCTTTCTCTTGGTCCACTTGTTCTTTCCTCCTGTAGTGATTTTTTGTGTCATTTGAGATTCTCATGGCATAGCAACTTCAAACTAGGCACATTTCTTGTATCTTATCTGGCTTCCAAGCTCAAATGTCCCCAGACATGGAAGCTGCAAGACTCCTTCTGGCCTAACCACAGAAGTTCCGGAGTGTCATTTCTGCTGGATTCTGTTGGTTAAGCAAGTTGTGAAGGTTCAGCCCAGATTCAAGTGGAAGGGAATCAGGCTCACCTCCCAATGGGAGGAATGGCAAAGAATTTGGGGCCATCTTTAATCTACCCTGGTTATAACTTATTATTTTAAGAATATGTTGCCAATTTTATTTGCTAATATTTAAAATATCTGCATGAACATTCCTAAGTGATGTTGGTCTATAGACTTCTGTGCCATAGTTGCCAGGTTTGGTGCCAGGGTTATGCTATTTGTTTTTTAAAGGTGAATTGGGAAATTTTGATCATTTTCCCTAGTCTCTTTAAAAGAATTAAATAGCATTAGACTTTTGTGCTCCTTGAAGTTTTGTAAAACCCCCAAGGCCAAGTGTCCTTTATAATTTGACAGTTCTTCAATGTGAGTATTTTTAGTGTTATTGACAGTATTATTAGCTTATTCATATTTCTTACCTGTTCTCGAGTCAATTGGTTGTCTTATATTTACCTAGTAAAACCAGTCACAGTAATTTTTTGTCAAATATTTGTCATGACTTTGCTTGTTTTCTAGGGCTGACATAGATGTTTTCTTTCTCATTTTAATTTGCTTTGCCTATTTCAGTGGGAATGCAGGAAGGAAGGCAATTTAATGCATGGGTTCAAACTGGCATCTTGTGAATGTTCTTATAGTCCTCTGTTGGAGGTCGGAATGTCTTAGATATGTTGGTAGTGTTGTTCTCATAAGCAGAGCTTTGGGCAGAAAGATCCATAAATCTGCTTTTTGTGGCATTTAAAATTTGTGTTTTGAATTAAAACTCAATGGGAACTAAATATCTTATACTGTAATCATAGAGATGCCAACACTAAATGAAGGCTTTCATCAAGATGTGTCAGCTTACAAAGGAGAGAAAGAAGATGAATCCTAAATAGATGAACTCATACATCTGACTATTAATCATTAAGGCCATTAAGAAGACTGTGAGGACCACATAGGTTGTAGGATAATTGCTGGGTAATTTTCATTAATAGGCTTCTAATGTGAATCTGTGGGGTGTATGTATATGCCTTTTGAAAGGTTCAGAAAGTCCTTTTGGGAAGGATGATGAGATTATGGGGAAGACAATGCAGGATGCTGGGAAGAGAGATGCAAGTAACTTGCCATTGGTAGCATCTTGCTCTTAGTGTAAGTTTCCCAATCCTAGGAACATTTTTCTAATGGAATGTGGCCTATATCACAAATGACAAGAGGAGGTTCTCAAACTCTGGGTAAGTTAGACTGGAAGCAAATGAATGGGTTGGATTGCTCACCTTAAGACTTGGTGCTGCAAGGAGAGGTTCCAGAAACTATCCTGGTAAAGGATTTCACTGTTTAGATAGTAAATTTTACTTAAAAAGAAGCTATGGGTAGACTGTGCAAAATGAGACCCAAAAATAACTGGAAAGGCGGCAGAAGAAAGAAAAGAGAGTTTGAATAAGTCCTGTAAGCCTAAAGGCTAAGAATACCAGGATAATTTAAAAATACAGGCAAGATTGGAAAACACATGTAGCTGTGGGGAGGGTTGGCCAAAGAACAGAAACAGAGAAAACCATAGGAAATGGAAAAGAGGGCAAGTGGAAAGGGATGAAGATGTTACCCTTACAGGAATGCAGACGCACATGGAAAGATGCCAAAAAAGCCAGGCGAATAAGTGCCCTGGATGGAATTTAGTGTATGTAGCCGAGGAATAAAAGCAAAACCCACCACTACATGAATAATAGTGGGTGGGAAGACTACCAAAAACCCGGGGGAAGAGCAATGTGGGTTTTAGAAGGAGGTTAATATATTGTATTCAGAGGCATTTGAGCAAACAGCACAGCAATTAGACATGCAATCTAGAGAATGCCAGGGCAAAGAGCCGAACAGGGAAAAAAAAGTCTGGCCACTCTATATATAAACCTGTAAGTCTGAGCTAAATTTCTCTTTGTCTCCTCTGGTTACTGTTTGTGCCTTTGTTGACATGTAAAGCATTTCCACAAAGTGGTTTGGGGTATTTTAATGAAATGAGGCTCATGGTAGAAAACAAGAGACTATGGGAAGATTTTATGTTATTTGATAGTTGCTTTGTAATATAAAAATGGTTTTATTTCTTTTTTTGTTTGTTTCTGTGTATCTTGCAGAATCAGTCTCATGGCTTAATAACCTTATGCCTTGGGCACCTCTGAATTTTATGCTTAAAATGTTATGCTTTATTAGCTCTTCCTCGGGCATTCTGGGGATCACCTTTGAGGAACTGTGTTTTCCAAGAATTCAGCTGACCATATAGTCCTGAGCCTTTTATTTTAGGGAAAAAATTTGGTTTGCAGCTACATGTTTGTGTTTTTGTTCCAGCAGAGTTAGAATTTGCTTTATAAGGAGTAAATACTCATCCTTTGGTACTGGGAAGATGGGATGGCATGTTCAAATGACCAGAAAAGTGGCATAGGAATCTGTTAGCTTATCTTTTTCATCTAGTCCATTTTCCCTTTTTTCCCCAGTAGAATGGTATTTAAAATAAAATACAGTAAAATTCACCACTTCACTTGATAAGTGAGATCCAAACTAACCCAAAGAAAGAAAAATATCTTTTAAGTTAAGGGAACTCATAGACTAAAATATTGATTTTTGTGGCAACCTTTTGTCCTCTGGGAAAATGCAGGTTTCTAGGAAGAAAAGAAGAGCAATGTGAAGAGGCAGGAAGGAAAAAATGATGAAGAATCTCTTCTTAGCCATTTAACAAATATTTCATAGACAATGAACTGTGTTCTGGATACTATATATTTTTAATGACTTTTTGGGTTCCTCAGTTAGATTGAAAGTTTTCCAAGAAAAGGGATATGTCCTTTTAGGTTTCTGAACACCAACAACAAAGTCAAATAGCTGCATTCAAAAAATCTTATTCTCTTTAACCTCTCTATGCCATTTGACTATGTTAAATTTTTTCTTTTAGATACTCTTTACTTTCTCTCCTTCACTACTAGCACTTGCTGTAGTTGGGCTTTCAACCTCTCTCACCTGGTGCCCCACCGTCAGTCTTACTTCTCTCCCCTTCCCATTTCATCCTTCACATTACCATCATTACCTTTGATTAATTTCACATTCCTGCTTCAACACCTGCGATAGCCCCCTACTACCTCCCGGAACTGTTCCAAAACTCCTTGGCCTTGTAGCCAACTACAAACCCAGTGGGTGGAGGAGGAGCATTTCTGCACCCTCAGCTGGGCCAAGTTTCCTTTCTCCTCCCCGGAACCATGTACAGCCACACTGACAACATGCAGCTCTGTAAGTGCTTCCTGTAACTAAGTTGAGTCTTAGAAGGAGACTATAGCTGTGAAAACCTTTCAATAAGCATCAACTGTAGTGGAGAATAGGTTGACAGACTGAAAGCCAAAGGACCTTTCTGAACCATCGTGACCTCGGCTGTCTGGGCAAAGTCATTTACTTCTCTGAAAATAACACTTTTGCTTATATAAATAACCACAGTAGAGAAATCCAGGGCTTGAAAGCTGAGGAGTGTGCTGGCTCATGTTCCACACGTTTGCTGTGTTGCATTGGGATGGGAGAGGGGTGATTGCTGGATATGGGGAGGCGAAAGGATGAAAATGCACAGGAAGTGACAAATGCCTCCATTTGTCTGAACTTACTCTGAACCACTCTAACTACAAGAATCAAGTTTCCCTGAGAACAGGTTCATGGGTTAAAGAGAAGCTTTTGAGAGGCTATTTTGGGCTATTATTGTGGATGCTGTTACCCTTAGTGTGCCTCTGTGTATATCATAACCATGGTGAACATGTGTTTTCAGGTTAGCTCATGTCAAGATGGCAAATTTGAATATTTACTTGGGGAAATATGGCCACCAAAGCTAGGAGCTACCTACAAAGAAGAATGATATTCTCAGATGGCCAATGCAGAGGATGCCTCACTAGGCAAACAATTAGGAAAAATTTAATACATTGAATAAAAGCAGGGCAAAGCATGGTGAATCTAAATTAATTATAATCTGATTTTAATACCCCCACATTCTCTTCTTTTGAGAACTTTGGTAAATTTTGTCTTCTTTTTCATAACCTTAAAGTGGGCTAATTCTAGAGTTAAATTGATTAAGCATAGATCTTTGGACTTGTTTTGAAATCCAGGGCATGAAATTTTGTATTTTTATGAATAAATTGCAGTAGAAAATGAGCTCTCAAGTTTGTACATGATCTTGGATTAAAAAAAGCTGCAATACTTTGCACAGTCCCCATTAGTATTTGGTCAGACCATCAGTCTGTGAAATAACATACAATACACGTGATGTGATACTTGTTACCACACCCCGACCATTCAAAGGTTGCAGAAGAGCATTTTCCTGCTACCTCCATATCCTCTGTCATCCGGTTTTCAAATACCTGCTCATCTCTCAGCTCCACCAGAATGGGAGCAACTAATCCTGCAAATTTTCCTTAGACATTGGGCTTTCAATAAGCAAGTGTCATCTTGTCTGCCTTCTAAAGCCCAGCTGTTTTTAATGCTGCATATTCTCAGTGCAAGCGACAGCGAACTTCAGAATAATGGAGCTTCCCTTTCTAAATAGGTAACCAGGCAAATGTGCCATGTGAAGTGGGCATATCAGGGTGTGTGTGATTACCTTTTGAGCAGGAAAAATGTAAAATGTGAGCATCAGCGTGATTCAAGTCTGGGGTGACCATTGAATAGGGCCAGGGTGCTTGTGCAAAAACCCCAGGGACTGTTCTCAGTCTCACCTCTGTGTCCTTGTGTAAGCCAGGCTTGCCCTTGCCTTCTCAGTGGTTGAACATATTGCAAGCTCTTGAGCTCCCCTTCCAACTCCTGGATGTTGTTGTCTTGGGATTTACTGGCATTTGGGGGATTCAGGCAATGGTTGAACAAACGTACCCATCATGGGATATCCCAGTGGCTCCAGTGCATGAGAAGGTGCTTGATATCTTCATCTGTCCTTCTACATCCTTTCTCCCTACTTGACCTTGTTTGGTGCCCCAGGAGGCTGCCTTGTGCCGACTGCATCAGTGAGCTACCAGACTCTCAGCTTCCAGTTGGGTTTGGCGGTGGAAGCCCTGGGGGCACCTGAAGGGAGAGAGGAGAGCGAGGTCCAGGTTGGCTTTCCTTGGCTCTGTGCCTGTGTGCCCATGGTGTTGGTTGTCTTCCTCAGCTGAAGGTTTCAGCACCTGTCAGCTCCACATAGCTGTGTCCCTGAATTCTGTGGGTCGGGCCTAGGGTGGTGGCAGTGCCCTGCTGTTACTAGCTCTGAGGTAAGGTGCTCTCTCTTGATTTTTTTCCTACCCCCTTGCTCACACCTTTATAAACAGTTCCTTAATTACATTCTTCTCAAATTACACAGTTTGAGTTTGCCATTTCCAGCTGGGACCCTAACTGATGCAGGGGGTTATTCTTAAGTAAATGATGTTGGTAGAAGAGTTCTGAAGGACTTTATTGGTGACCCCCAGAACCTGGCAGGAAGCAATGGAAGTAATGCACATGTATAAGTTGCACCTGGATCCTGCGATGGGATGAAAACTCTTGCTGTGTGTGATTTCTGTTGCTGCGTTCTGAGATGTCACCTGGGTTACCAGTCCGCTTGCCCGGGGGCAGTTGCACCACAGCTCTGGTTTTTATTTGGAGCCTGGGAGAGAGGAGGGAGCAAATCTTCTCCATTAGAGTTGCTGGCACGGAAGGAGGTTTTGGAGTCAGCAAGTGAGAGCAGACGATTCTGAAGCACCGTCCTTCCTGGTGCTGCTCATCTCCCCTCTGGTGCTGCCGGCCTAGGTCTGTCCTGGCATCAGGCATCAGTGAGGGGAACTGCCCAGGAACACAGGGCCTCGTGCCTCCCTCCTGCAGTCTTCTTTGGCACCCCTGTGCCCTTGCAAAGCAGAGCCCCATTAGCAAGCAAATGTTACAGTTTCAAACAGACAGGCCCTGCCAAACTGTCTGGGTGAATCACAAAGAAATCATAGTGTCTGAGGCCTCCTTTGGGCCTTCTCTCAGGGAACTCAGCGATCCTTTCATGGCTGCAGCCAGACTCGCTTCCAGCTTGCTAGTGGGTGGCCATCTCCAAAGCTGTGAGCACCTTTCTACCAGAGACCCTGCCTGAGCAAGCCTGGTGAGGTCCCCAGGAGCTGGGCTATCCTTTGTGCACTGCTAATTTAGGCTAATTGGTCACTGGGATTTAATCTAATTCCTACCTTGCATCCTTTCCCAGTCACAGGTTCCCTGAGGGAAGCCTTCCTCTCCACTTGCTCTTTCTTGGCTAGCTTATGCAAAAACCCCAGGGACTGTTCCAGTTTGAGGGAGTGGTCTGCCTGAACCGACAAAGCTAACTTTCATGTAGTGAGGGAGTAAGGAAGATGCAGCTAGAGTTCAGTTTCCTGGCAAAGAAATAGTAAACAGCAAATAGTCACTTCAGAGGGCAAACTATTTGCCTCCCCAATAAAGCAGGGCTCATGGTGGAAAATAACTCAGAAGAAAGTAGGGAGCAAATGGATTTAGTTGCTATGGGAACGCAGTTGGAAAAAAACACGAAATATGTAAATACTGTAATTTGGTATTTTAATATACTTCTTTTCCATGAAGAAAATTCCATGACAGCTAAAACTAACAACTCATTCCTCTGTTATACACAGCACTGATTGACAGAGGCTGGGCAAGCAGGTTTCTGAATTCAGTTTTGCCCTAGGAGCAAATACATCTTTATTCTCAGGCATAAAAATCAGACATCTGGAGCAGTGGTTCTGAACTCTGCCTGTATATTAGAATCACACAGGAAACTTAAAAAAAAATCACTACATTTAATTTAAGACAACTAAATCAGATTCTGGTGGGTGGTAGGGTGAGGAGGGTGTGAGGCTTAGGCACTGGTCTATTTTAAAAGGTCCCCAGCATTTTCAGATGGGCAGCCAGTGTTGTGAACCACTAGCCTAGAATCCTGATTTGATCGACTTGGTGAACCTAGACCACTTATTTTTCTATATTCCTTTACTAGGTTTTGTTTCTCCCAATTATTGATGACTTGGACATTTTAATACCAATAATGAGAAGTGATTAGCAATCATCACTCTTCCATTATTAGTATTAATATCTTCACCAGAATAGATTAGTGCTTCTCTTATTATTTGGAGCAAACATATGATACCATATTACAAATCATTATCATTTACCCATACTAGTAATGGTGATTAATTGCTGTTATTTAAAAAAATTATACATTGATAATTGAGAGTTTAGATATTGCTCTAAATGTTTGTATCCATCTATATTTTAAAAATTACTATCATAAATTATCATTAGCTATATAATAAATCAATAGAAAACATCTTTATAGTCATAATTGTTCTGCTTAATAATAGCCCACACGAGAGTTGGTAAGTGGCATAATTTCTGTTTTCAAGAAGGGAAAAATGTTACATACAAGAGACATATAACTTGCATTAGTTTATATGTTACAACCAGGCATACCTGAGTGCAGAACTCCAAATTTGTATTTTTATCTTATTGCCTTCCTCTTATTTCATTAGCTTCATGCAACATGAAGTCCCAATCCTTCTCCTACGGGCTTGATCCAGGCACAAAACTACATGTTAGTCCAGAGCTTCATGGTATCCAAGGAGAATTTGCATGAGTACCAAAGAAGAGTTCACGAAAAAGTTAGTTTTACAGGAAGCAAGAATGAATTGCAAAAATCTCCTCTGGTCATTCAACCTAAATACAGGTGGTCAGAGGTCTAAGAGGTTACTTGGGATTCCAATCCATGGCAAGCCTGCTTGTTTCTGAAACATTCTTTTTGCCTTTAACATTATTTTTATTATGTCCAATGCTTGGAGGCCAGCCCTTGAGACCAGTCTGACTAGTTGTATCATTGAGCCAGGCTGCTGAATCTCCTGGAGACAGGCACTGCACGGGGCCCCTGTTCTCTTTTCTGGTGGACTTTGAGATGACCTCCCTTGATTCTCCAGGCCAAGTTAAATTCTCTCTTCTCTGTTATCTGTTCCTATAGCACTTAAAAAACAAACAATAAAAACCTCCTTTGTAGCCTTTAACACAAGTAATTCATAATTACTTATTTAATGCCAGTCTTTCCCAAAAAGCGGTCACTCCATAATGGCAGGGAACAGTCATCTTCATCCTTGCATTCCAATTATCTAAGCACAGTCCTTGGCACATGTTAGATATAGAATAAATATTATTGAGTAATGATAATTTCTTTCTCCCCATCCCTATTAATTGAAGCTGCTCTGTTTCAGACACTTAACAATAATTATTAAAACAAACTTTTCTGTTACAGAAATTTTCAAATATACTAAAAAGTAGAGATTTTGTAAAGAACTCCTATAAAGCTATCACCCAGCTTTGACAATTACCACATCTAGCCAATCTTGTTTAAAATTTTTTCCAGTTAAAATCTCTAAGTTTTAGATGTCCTTTTCAGCTCTGAAAGCTCTTTAGATTGGAAGTCATCACTCCCGTTCTTACAGGAAAGAACCGAACAAAGTGAGCATTGTAGGCTTTTTCTCAGAACCATTAGAGAAATGAAGTTGCAGGGCAAAGCGCCCACCACCCTGAAATCTGGAGAGACAGGTGAATTCAAAGAGCCACAGCTGAGCTCTGCTTATCTGGAGTAGACATTGCTGGTAATTTTGATCATTAAGTTGTAATTTTGATGAATTGCTAGAGGCTGAGTGTGAGCTAGTCAGAGAGAGAAACTTCTAGTGCTGCAGTCTAGGGGACCCCTCACACTTTTGTGGGTTATACTGCTAGGAACCCCTCCAGGTTCTCACAGTAAAGATCTAGGAAAGATCCCTTGTATTGGCAGGGGGATGGGGATAGTAATCATTGTGTTATGTCAAGAGCATGTTCCCTAAAACAGGCCAAAACTCCAGAGGAAATACTTTGTTAGAGCCTTATCTCACTGGGGAGAGGACCTTCCTCCCTTTCTAGCCCCCCTTAGCCTTCTCTCTCACCTAAGGGCTGGGGGGGCTAGAAGAAGCACATGTTAAGGTCACAGCCCAGAGACACAGGCTCACCTAAAGACTGAGAGACAATCATATGATTATAGATGCTTCCTTTCTTCCATACCTCAACACAAGGCTTGCCAAAGGCAAGAGAAGGAGAGTCTGAAGAAATAAAGCAAGCACCAGGACAAGATGCAGATAGGACACAGGTGTTGGAATTATCAGACACAGAATATAAAATAATAACTATGACTTACAAATTAAGAGCCCTAATGATAAAAGTAGACAGCATGCAAGAACTTAATATAAGCAGAGAAACTGAAGTTCTAGGAAAGAATCAAAGGAAATTCTAGAAATAAAAAGAACTGTAGTAGAGATGAAGAATGTCTTTGATGAGCACATCAGTACACTGGACACAACCAAAGAAAGAATCATTGAACTCAAAGGTAGGTCAACAGAAACTTCCCAAACTGAAGTGCAAATTGAAAAAAATAATAGAAAAGAACTTCCATAAAAGGGAGAACTGATCATCCAAGAATTGGAGGTTCAATTTCAAAAGGTTTAATATATGTGTATGTAATTGGAATACCAGGAGAAGAGAACAGAACAGAAGAAATATTCGAAGGAATAATGACCAAGAACTTTCCAAAATTAATGGCAGACACCAAAGAACAGATCCAGGGAGCTGAGAAAACACAGGACAAATACCCGCTTGACATATTCAAACTGCAGAACACTGAAGACCAAGCAAAAATTTTGATAGAAGCCAGGGGAAAGAATACCTTACTTATAGAGGAACAAGGATAAAATCTACAATGAACTTCTCATCAGCAACCATGCAAAGGAGAAGCAAGTGGAATGAAGTATCTAAAATGTAGAAAGAACAAAACTCAGACTTCTGTCCATCACAAGTGAAGAAGAAATAAAGACAGTTTCTGATAAGCAACAACTGAAGGAATTTATGACTATCAGATCTTCATTGCAAGAAATGTTAAAAGAAGTTCTTTAGGCATAAGGAAAAAGACATAGGTCAGAAACTCAGATCTATATATAAGGAAGAAAGAGTATGATAAAAGGAATAAAGATTATATTTTTTATTTATTTTAATCTTAATTGATCTAAAGGGTATCCATTTATTTAAAGTATCAACAGTAACAATGTACTGGGTGATTGATTATAGGATATGGATAAATGAATGACAGCACTGTCATAGAGATAGGAGGGAACAGTTAGGAATACTCTGTTATAAGGTACCTGCACTCCTATATAGATAGGAACAATTTGAATTTCAAATTATAAATACCATTTACAGTACTAAAAAAAATACCTAGGCAGAAATCCAACAAAATACATATAGGAACTATATTCAGAAAACAACAAAACTCAGATTAAAATAACCAAAGAAGAGCTAAATAAATGGAGAAATACTCTTTGTTCATGGATTGGAAGATTCAACATTGTTAAGACATCAGTTTCTCCCAACTTTGATTTATAGATCAAAACAATCGCAATCAAAATCCCAGCAAATTATTTTGTAAATATTAACAAACTGATTCTAAAGTTTATATGGAAGAGCCAACACTATACTGAAGAATAGACAAAGAGATCAGTGGAACAGGCAAGAGCCCAGAAATAGACCAATACAAATCAGCTGATCTTAACAAAGGAACAAAGGCTTAAATTTAATGGGGAAAAGATAATATTTTCAACAAATGGTGTTGGGAAAATTGGATGTCCATATGCAAAAACATGGAACTAGGCATAGATTTCATACCTCGCAAAAGATTAACTCAAAATGCATCAGACTTCAGTATAAAGTGTAAGCTATAAAACTTCTAGAAGAAAAATGGGAGAAAATCTAGGTGACCTTGTGTTTGGTTAGTTTTTAGATAAAACACCAAAACTGCAATCCATGAAAAAAAATATATTGAACTTTATTAAAATCAATAGTTCTGCTCTATGAAAGGGACTGTTGAGAAAATGAAAAGACAAGCCATAGATCAGCAGAAAATGTTTGCAAAAGATGTATTTTTTTTTTTTTTGGTTTTGAAAATATCTCTTTTTTTCTTTTTGAGAGGGCATCTCTCATATTTATTGATCAAATGGTTGTTAACAACAATAAAATTCTGTATAGGGGACTCAATGCACAATCATTAATCCACTCCAAGCCTAATTCTCATCAGTCTCCGATCTTCTGAGGCATAACGAACAAGTTCTTACATGGTGAACAAATTCTTACATGGTGAGTAAGTTCTTACATGGTGAACAGTACAAGAGCAGTCATCACAGAAACTTTCGGTTTTGATCATGCATCATGAACTATAAACAGTCAGGTCAAATATGAATATTCGTTTGATTTTTATACTTGATTTATATGTGAATCCCACATTTCTCCCTTATTATTATTATTATTTTTAAAAAAATAAAATGCTGAAGTGGTAGGTCGATGCAAGATAAAGGTAGAAAACATA
Organism: Manis pentadactyla; assembly: GCF_030020395.1. Taxonomy (NCBI): domain Eukaryota; kingdom Metazoa; phylum Chordata; class Mammalia; order Pholidota; family Manidae; genus Manis; species Manis pentadactyla. Next base: position 88,191,021 of record NC_080020.1, read on the forward strand.
GTTTAGTGCTGTAAGAAAGCAAATGTAGATGATCAGGTGTGTGTGCCTATAGACTAAGTATTAATCCAAGCTAGACAAGGGCAATAAAACATCCACAGATGCAGAAGATTTCTCTCAAAACAGGGGGGGTGAGGTTCTAAGCCTCACCTCTGTTGATCCCCAATTTCTCACCTGATGGCCCCCCTGTGACTGTGCCTGTCTTAGGTTGTTCCTCCCTTGAGGAATCAAAAGATGTATTTTATAAAGGACTTGTATCCAAAATATACACAAAACTTTTAAAACTCAAGAGTAAGAAAATAACCAAGTTAAAAAATAGAAGTCAGATCTGAACAGATACTTCACCAAAAAAGATGTGATATTAGATATCAAATAAGCCTATTAAGAGGTGCTAAACATCATTTGTCATTATGGAATTATGAATTAAGGCAATCATGAGATACTATAACACACCTATTTGGAGAAAATAAAAAAAACTGACAACATCAGTTGCTGACATGGATGCAGAGCAACAGGAACTTTTATTCATTGCAAAATGATACAGCCACTTTGGAAGCTAGAATGACAGTTTCTTACAAATTTAATTAATGTCTTGCCATATGATCCAGCAAGTATGCTTTTAGGTATTACCTAACTGATTAAAAAATTTATATCTCACAAAAACCTGCACATAAATGTTTGTAACAGTTTTATTCATAATCACCAAAACTAGACATAACGAGGATGTTCTTCAATAGGTGAATGAATGAACAGAATGTGTTACATCCACACAATGGAGTATTATTTAGTGATAGAAAGAAATGAGCTGTCAGGTTATGAAAAGACATGCATCAATCTTAACTGTATATTGCTAGTGAAAGAAATCAGTCTGAAAAGGCTACATTCTGTATCATACCAATTATATGACATATTGGAAAAGACAAACAATAGAATATAAAAAAATCAGTGGCTGCCAGGGGTTTAGGGGTGTGGAAGAGGGTTGAATAGGTGAAACATAGGCAGTTTTTTTAGGGTGGTCAAACTCTTCTGCAGGACAGTGTAATGGTGCATACATGACAATATGTATTTGTCAAAAACTATAGAACCTTAGAGTACAAAGAGTGAACTTAATGTATTCAAATAAAAAATCATTTAGGAAGCCAGGAGATCCCAGGATAGAATGAAGAATGTGAGAACAATCTGCTGCATTACAAATGTATGAAACACCACCATTTAAATGGGGTGGAGGAAAATAGTTGCTGACTGAGTGGAGTCCTTAGGTCTAATGAAGGTGTACATAAGCACTGTACTCTCGTTAATGCAGTTGTGTTCTTGGGAGCATGGTTTAGCAATTCTGATGCCGATATAATCTATTAAATAATTAAGTAAATGGATGGTGGATGGTGGGAGCCAGGTTTCTTACTGTTGGAGTAGTAGTTACAGGTAAGCAAGGGGAGGAGGAGGTTAGAATGATTCTTATAGTAAGCGACTTGGAGATATCAGTATGAATTCATGCTTAACCTCATATAGATATAGATGGTTATGTGCAGAAGTATTATAGATCTGATCATACATAGGCTAGTATGCACACGTGCATTTCCTTGCTCTGTCAGCTGACGGGAAGCAACACCCCACTTCCCCCCACAGCAAGCAGTTCTCCTACCCTGGATATTGTTTCTAACACCATTCTTAATAAAGGAAATGAAGAAATAGTTGACTCTGGGACTGGGGCAGGATATATATATATACTGTGAGCTCAGAGCGTCACTTAAGGAATTCCCAACAACACCTTCATGATAATCAGGTTATGTCAAAGGGATTTAGGAGCTCATGGAAAACATTCCCAATGGCAAAAGCTGGAACAATTTGATAAACAAGAAAAGAAAAAGAGTATTGGATCATAACCCAAATTATAAAATAAATATCCATGCATTCATACTGATGTAAGTAATTGAATGAATACATAAATGGGAGAGAGTGGAAATCTTCCTTGTAGAAGAATGCCAAATAATTCAGATAGGTACTCTGCCCTCAAATAGGGGAAGCATAACTCCCTATACCTTAAGTGTGAGTTGCACATCCCAAAAAGCACAGTATGGAAAAGGGAAAAAATAGTAACTTCACAGTGGAGAATCTGACAGAGACTGCCTGGGCCAAGTAATCAAGACTGACATCAACAGGGGTAAGTCGTGCTGATAGCAGGTTCCCTTGTGATGTAACGAAAATGATACTTTTATCCCTGGAGTCTTCCTCTCAAGAACATCTAACCATGGCTAATTATGAGACAAATCTCAGCTGAGGGACATTCTATAAAATACCTGCTAGGACTATGCAAAACTGTTAGTGTCATCAGAAACAAGGAAAGTTTGGGACACTCACAGCCAAGAGCAGCCTGAGGAGATATGACTGCAGTGGTGTCCTGGATGCGATCCTGCAACATAAAAGGACATTAGGTAAAAACTAAGGAAATCTGAATAAAATGTGGACTTTGGTTAATAATATGTATCAATATTGGTTCATCAATTATAACAATGTAGCATGCTAATGTAAGATGTTAATAATAGAGGAAACCAGGTGCGGGGTATATGGAAACTATCATCTTGATGTTTTCTGTCAATCTAAAACTGTTCTAAGGTAGTTTATTTAAAAAAAATAATTTTTGGAAATGTCTTCTGGGGTAGAGATACAGTAGATCCAGGCCTACAGCCATGTCTAACTTAGTCTGGAGCCTGGGGAGAGGCATTTTACTTGCAGAACGATGTACTGAAAGGTCTCAGAGCCCAGGAAGATGTTATTCAGGTTCTTGATGGTCACATGAAATGAAATGGCCTTAATGGCCTCTGCCATCTGCACTCAGTGGTACTGAATTAGGGTGAAGCCACCATGTTGGGGGTGTTTTGATTTTGCCACAATAATTGGGGGATGCACAACTGGCACTTAGTGGGCAAGGAGAGTATATGCTTAATGTCCTGCAATGTGTATGATTTTCTGCATGACTTTCTAAAGTGTCCCTGAACTCCTGTTTAGGTAGAAAACCTGTTTAAGATGATCTAAGCCCACACTCAATCTCTTTTTCATTTATAAACACTAATCATTTTTTTGCATCCTTTTAATATACATTGAATTTTTCAGGAATGTCACTATCATGTAAATCCAAGGAGACTCTACCTTGTGTTCAGAAGAGTTGCTTACCTATTTGGAAAGATTTTACCTCTGAATGTAATGTGGCTTTTGGTATTGAGTCCCTGGTACAGCATGCTTACAAAAAGCTTTTGCTTTTTATGGTATTTTTACATGTAAGGAGAGTAACAATATAATTTATTATCCATACGAGACACTTCTGAGGGTAAAAAGATGGTGCTGTTAATAATTATGCCAGGGAAGTGGACATAGACCAAGATTGTCCCAGGAAAACTGGCTCAGAAAAGGGAAACTGGGAAATGTAGTTTTAGGTTTCCAGCCCCACAGTATGGGAAGATATAGCAGAAGGAGATTAGAACAGATATTGAGGGAGAAAATCCATATATCCTTAGTTATATTTTTGTCTGTCTGGTCTATCAGTCACTGACAGAAGCATATGCAGTTTACCTCTATTAAAGTGAATTTGTTAATTTTTCTTGTGGTTCCTTCAGCTTTTGCTTTACATTTTTGAAGCCCTACTTCTTAGGGGCATAATTAGGTTCATAAGTGTTATATCTTCCTGGGGAATAGAACCTTGTATCAATATGCAATGATCCTCTTAATATCCAAATAATACTTTTTGCCTTAAAATGTGTTTTGTTTGATATGAGTGTCTCAGCTATCTTTTAATTAGTATTTGCTTGGCATATTTCATCTTTTTACTTTCAGTATTTCTGCATTCTTATTTTCTTACCTTTATTGTTTTCTGTTTCTTATAGTTGACATATACTTGGATTAAAAAGTGATAATCTTTGCTTTTAACTGGAGGATTTACTCTATTCACATTAAATCACGAGTACTGATTGATTTGGATTTATTTTTATCTTATTTCATGCTTTCCTCCCATGTTTTCAATATTTATTTCCCTTTTATTTTGTATTGATTTAACAACAGTTGCCCAATTTTTCTACACTAGTTTGGGAATTATGTACTCTATTTTAATTGCTTTAATGGTTATCCTAGAAATTTAACAGGTAAGTTTAATTTGACAATGTCTAGAGACAGTATCTTTATTCTCCTTCTGTATAATACAATAATTCAAATGCCTTAGTTTCAATCTTCTCTTCCTTTAATTATAAATTATTGTTAACATGGCTTATTGTTTTAGTTCCATATTAATCTTTTATGGAACTTAGCCCCTCATGATCATGATTACTATTATTTATATGTCAGTGTTGATTTATGTTTACTCCATGTGTAACATGTACTTGGCTCTCCAGTCCTTGAATCCAAGACCTAGTTTTTTGGAGTCATTTTCTTTCTCAAATACATCTTTTAGAAAACTCTTTCTTCAGTTGCTGCTAGTAGCACACTCTCTTAGTTTTGCTATATTTGGAAATATCTTTATTTCAGTCTTAGTCTTTAAAGCAGATTTCATTTGGTAGAGAATACTAGGTTGACATTTATTTTCTCTCAGCTTTTTTAAGCTTATCATTTTACTGGTTTTTGGCTTATATTTTTGCAACTGAGAAATCATCACTCAGTCTAATTTAAATTATTTATAGGTAATCTGTTTTTTTCTCTCTGCTGTTTTAAAAATCTTTTTGTTTTTGGTGTTTGCAAATTCACTATAATGGGTCAAGGTTTGTTTTTTTTCCTTTTTCTTATCTTCATGGGGTTTTGTTGTGCTTCCTGAATCTGTCATATTTCTTCGACCTCTTTCTGTTATCTCTTTTTAGACCTCAGATTAGACATATGTTGGACCTTCTCGTTCTATCCTCCATATCTTTTAACCTCTTGCAATTTTCTATCTCTATGTCCATGCTATATTTTGTGTATTTTTCAGTATTCTCTTTTTACTTCATACAGTTTAACCCATCATCTGAGTTTATAATTTCAATTCTTGCATTTTTTTATTTGTAGGCATTCTATTTTCATATTTTCCTGATCTAGATCACTGGTTTTGATACAGTTTCATTTTCCTTGGTAATATTCTCAATTAAAAAATTTTCTTTCAACACATTAAGTGTACTTATTCAATATTCTCTATCTGATAATTATATTGGCAGTCTGTACAGTTTTGATTCAGCATTTTTTTCTTCTGATTCTTGATCATAGTAGCTTGTTTGTTTTTTGTATGTTTGGTGATTTTTGATTTTGAGTTGGTGTTATTGGAAACTTTATCTGTAATAAATCCTGAGGCTTGGGTTTGGAGTGTATTCCTCCAGACAGGATTTGCTTTGCTTGTGTATGACTAGCTCAGTACCATTTAAAATGAATATTTCAACTTGAGTATTTCAGTCTATGTATATAGTATAAACCTTTGTTTCAAAGAATGTGAACTTGTGGTTAGGGAATTATTGGGGAAGTGTATATATATTTTCCCTGTTCCATTAAGAATCTAGTTTGAAGTAGACAGTATTTTTACTGACTGTTGGTATACTGACTTCTGTTTTTTTCTTTCCTCTGAGAACTGCTCTCTTGCCAGTGAGTTTCAGCCCCGGGCAAGTTCGATATGGATTCAATGTGATCAAAGAAATTGACAGCAAAATGTTCTTTGGGGTGAAAGGGTTCATTACCCAGCTTGTTCTCCCCACAGTGGGTTGAGCACTAGCGTCTCTGCCTCCACCAAGAGCACTGGGCCAAGCTCTCTATGTAGCACAATAATAGCTTATTGCCTAAAGGTGTGGAAGCGGTAGCCTAGCAACAGGCCAGTTACATCATCAGGTGGTTCAAGTTCAGTGAGGATCCCGGCCATAGGAACCCCAACTTCCCCACAACTGACCTTTTGGAATCTTGGCTTTTTGCAGTGGTCTCATATCTGACCTCTAACCCTGTCTAAGCCCAGGCTTAGTCTCTTATCCTCAGAGCTTATATAACCTAGGCTCTAAGCTGCCAGGAACTGGCAAATTTCCGCAGGGTTCCTGTGCTTGTTTACCCTCTGCATGTATTTGAAAGGTTTCTTGTGCCTATCACAGACCCTTATGTCGATTTGAACTGAATGAGAAGATGAGATTCTTTCTAGGTAGCTTTCTAAAGTGTAACAGGGGGAGGCTGCAAGAAGGGATTCAGTTCACTATAAGGAAGTCTGCCTCCCAATAAAATGAGCTTTCATGAGGTAGTGAGCTTCCTGGTCACCAGATGGCTTCAAGGATAAGCTAGCCAACTACCTACTGGGGATATGGTAAAGGGTATTTAGGTGTAGAGGGATGAACTGGATTGGACAGAGTGCCATCCTCTTCTTCTACTTGCTTGACTGATTTGCATGCCAGACCAAAGGGGTGATGCACTCAGGATGAAGACTTCTTTTTCTGACCATCTGAAAGTTTAAAATAATGGCTTGCCAGGTCTGCTCTCTGCCTGCAAATAGCTCCTTGACACCTGGCAGCAGAGCTGTTGGTGCCTGATGGGCTTCGCCAGAGCATGTGATGCCTGGGCTGCCTGGATCTGCTACTCACATGGCCACATCTCTGGGCTCTGTCAGGTGGCCATGGTTTGTCTTGGCCAGGTTGTTGTCAAGGGGGAGGTGGGCTGGGGGACAAGATGAGTGTGCAACAGGTGTTAGCAGGAGTCTAGACAGAAAAGTATCTTTATACCCACAGGAGCATTCATTTAAAATAGCTCTTTCTCCAAATATTCTTCTGGTGGCACTGGGCCCATCTGTGCTGTGGTTTGAGATCACTTGGCAACTCTCATTCTCGCCATCAGAGAACAGCTTCTAGGGCTATAAAATCATCAGTGAGCTAAGCCAATTAGCTCTGCCAGGAGAGGATTAGACACACCAGCTCTGGTACCAGGGCAGCTTTATGCATGCTGATTTTGCAAAGCTTCAGTGCCTTTGCTTGCCCTATTTCCCTCCAGGGCAGTCACAGTTCAGCTGGGCCTAGGCCCCAGCAGCTCATGCTTCTGGATACTTTTGTAATTGCCCCTGGAGAAACCGGGTGAAAAATGTTCACACTCTCCTACTCCGGGCAGTAAGGAGAAGGGGATGCCCTGCAAACACTGGGGATCTGTTTATATGCAGCAACAGCAAAATGTCCCTTTCCGGTCCGGGAGGAATTGAGGGCTGTTAGAGAACTTGGTCATGGGACACTGGGATGGCGCTCAATCAGGAGTGAGGGGGGTTCTGAGGGCACTGGATGGATGCAGGCTGATGATGAGGTGCAAGCCAGGGGGTCAGTCCAGATGTAAGCTGGAGAGACTGTTCAGTGTTAGTACAAATTAGTGCTGCATGTTACATGTGGAATTGTGCATAATGTAATGTCATTTTGACATGCAAAGAACATTGAGTTCATAGGTGAACTTGAGAAGCAAGAGCTGAGTTTGCAGCCCCCAGCCCCCAAATAGTTATTTTTGTTTTGGCTCTTATTACATAGTACCTTGAGCTGTGCACAGGAGGAAAAAAAAGAAATTAAACAAGATTATAAAAAAACCTACCCACCCAGAGAAAACTACTGGTAGCATTTTAATGCATATCCTTCGAGATCCTTGTCTATGTATATGTACATATTTCTTTTTACAGAAATGTAGCCAGTCTTTTGTCATCTCCTTTTCCTACCTCTTATATCAATTAAATCTGCAGATAGTTAATGAATGATTACTATGTGTCTGGCACTGTTCTGGCACTGTTCAAGGCTCACTCGACCTTCAATGGCTTTCTGTTGCCTATAGAGTGAAATCCAAACTCTTTAGAGCCTGACAAGCCTTCTAAACCACCCTGGCCTCCCTGACCAGTCCTGTCCTCAGCCACACCCACACCCACACCTGTTCTCCAGGTGTGAACCACTTGCAGCTACCTGCCAGGGGCATATTCACTCAGGCTTCTGTATCCTTGCATATGCTCCTCCCTTCTGTTCAAGACAGTTCATTTCAAGGCACTGTTTTCATTATGACCCCATTGCATGTTCTGTCCATAGTTAAATGACAAACAAAGAAACCCTTGCTGTCATGGGGTTGATGTTTTCGTAAGCATGGTTCAGTGAGCATCTTTTCATATCCATAGATCCACTTATGGAACAGCATTTTTGGAGCTATATACTATTCCATGATATAGATGGACTTTATATCCTATTTTTGGAAATTGAGATGGCTTGCAACTTTTTCCTATTACAATGATCTGATGAGCATCTTTGTAGCTCATTTGTATGTACATCCTTATGAGAAATAAAGGCTGGAATGAGAAATTAATAAAACTAGATACTCCCTCAGGCAAGGGGAATAAATGTGTACTCTGTGGCTGTAAACTGCAGGCAATAGTCCCAAAGACACCTGAGCTCAGAGGGTTTGCATCCCTCGGGCTGGGGCAGGGGCGCCACATGTGGGTGTGTTTCAGCTCACCCGGGTGGAGAGCCTGGCAGCACTAGGATCTATGGATTAATTAAGAACATATATAGGTTTCAGGAGTCTTTAGAGGCCCAGTTGCATTCATTGTGGTTTTTAAAAATAAAGGTGTGCTGCTCTGTGATGATAAGCTACCTGAAGACATACTTTAGCAACCCAACGAAGAGCATTGTATACAGCATACATAGATGAGCTGGGTGCAGTCTGCATTTGTGCATAACGGCCGGGCTTGGACAGCAGGGTGTGCAGAAGGACCAGCTTTCAAGAAAACCTTTGTAGGTATTGAGCTGTTGTGAGCAGAATGGGAGATGAAACAATGAGAAGGAGCAGGTCATGGGAATTAAGGGTTGCCTTCATGGGGGTCCCCTGACTTTGTAGATGGGCATTCCCAGGGCTTTAGATCATCCGTGAGCTTCCTGGTGCACTCCAAGGCTCACTGGAGGAAGTGTGTCCCTCTTTATGCTTGACAGTTGGTTGTTATTCTGTGTAGAAGTGCAAAATACTGGAATCATTTTAAATACTTTCCTCTTTTACAACCCCTCTTTCACCAAGTTCTATCCACTGTCCCAGATGAAGTCTCTTGAATCTGTTGTTGAAGCCCCGCTTGTCTGTCCTGTGAATAACTGCAGGAGCTTTCTTGGATCTCCTTTCCCCAGGCCATTTCCCACACAATGACCTAATGCAGCTTTGTGACATGAACTTTGCATCTCATTACCACCCAGTTAAAGACCTTCAATGGCTTTCTGTTGCCTATAGAGTGAAATCCAAACTCTTTAGAGCCTGACAAGCCTTCTAAGCTGCCCTGGCCTCCCTGACCAGTCCCGTCCTCAGCCACACCCACACTCACACCTGTTCTCCAGGTGTGAACCACTTTCAGCTACCTGCCAGGGGCATGTTCACTCAGGCCTCTGTATCCTTGCACACGTCCCTTCTGCTCACAGTTCATTTCAAGGCACTCTTTTCATTATGACCCCATTGCATGTGTCTATTTTTATATCGTAACTTATCATGCTGCTTGTTTTCTTGCTGTTTATCTATATCCTTTACTAGACCATGAACTACTTGAGGATGAGGACTGGATCGTATGCATGTTTGTATCTCCTATCCCATAGCAGCACTTGGCATGTATTTGTTACTGACTATTGGAGGAGTTTATATAATCTGGACTGCAGAAATATTTTCTCTGATGCAGATCTAACCAGATAGAACGTGTTTGCAGTGCTTAGTTTGATGTACATTTTTTGACATCTTTTTAAAGATTTTTATTCTAAAGACAATTTTGTTACATAAGGGATGTTTATTAGATTTGGTTGATTCTTACACATGCACTCTCAGACATATTATTTGATGCTGCAAACACACACACAGGTAGTTCAATTTAGTAAGTGGGAAATTCAAATATGGGGCTCTCTGACTCCAGACTGGGCTCTTGACTTCCATATTTTAATGCCTGGGGATGCTTGTATTTGGGGTCCAACAGAGGGAGTTGTAAATAGAGGGAAAAGGAAATGTGGAAAAGAAAAAAACAATGTGTTTCTATAGACATTTTAAATAAGCAATTGCTTTCTCTCTCAAAGTCTTGGTTTCCATATTTGTCAAATGTGAATGTTATCTTCCTGTAAAAGATAGTTGTGAAGATTAAATGGGATAATGTATTTTATGTGGTAAATACTAAAAAAGGTAGCTATTATATTTATATTCCTAGAATTCCTGGCTTTCTTTTCTTCTACTTGCTTAGGAATCTGTGAGTAGGCCACAATAGAAATAAATCTTTGCAGAGGGAAAGCTCAAGGCTATTTGTAATTGATGAGAAGTAGACAGCTATTAATTATTCCTTCAGGAGTTTCTGAAAACCTCTAAGCACCTCTGCCCTACCACTCCTCTTATTTACTCCATGAGATCCCACAGTCTGATTTCACCTAAGGCCATGTTTGCAGATAAAATCTGTGAACTGATACCTTTGCTAGAGTTAACAAGTTAAAACTTTTACTTTATACCTCCATGGGATTGAGTTTTTGTGTTCTTTTTTTAGAAAAAGGATTTTTTTTTCTTGAGCAGGAGACCTGAGGCTAAATTTGGGGAAGAAGTGTCTGGTGAGAAAAAGGCTAAAGAAAGGAGGCAGTGAAATGAGGGTTTCTGCTGAAAACTGCATTAGATATACCATGCCGGATTAGCTACCTACCTTCCTTCTTCCTGACATCTTGTTTGGGATCATATTTTGAACCATTTCTTTAATATTTTAGTTCAATCCTTTGATAAGATTCTATTGGTCGGTTTACCACCATGGTAGGTATGTGGTGAGGAGCTATTTTTTGGGGAAGGGCAAAGAAGAAAGGCCCTTACTAGCCCAGACATATTCTGGAGACACAGAGCTGAGCTTACTGGTAGACCTGGGTCAGGGCACAGCCTACGAGGCAGAACTGATAGAGGGTAAGATGACGTCCCAGCATGGGGGATGTAGTTGAAAACTTCACTTCCCTCAGCTGCTCTTTCCTTTTAAAGCTGTGGTAAAATATATATAACATATAAAATTTACCATTTTTAAGGATATGGTTCAGGGGCATGAAGTAAATTCACATTACTGTTCACCTGTCACCACCATCCATCTCCTGAATTTTTTTCATCTTCCCAGATAGAAACTCCATTGCACAATGATCACCTCCCCGACCCAACCCCACCCCGCCCCGCCCAGTCCCTCAAACCCAGCCCCTGGCAACCGCCATTCAACTATCTGTCTCTGAATTTGACTACTTTAGTTACCTCACATCAATGGCCTATTTGTCCTATTGTGACTGGCTTATTTCACTTAGCGTGATGTCTTCAAGGTCCATCCATCTTGTAACCCCAGTTGCTTTTGGAAAGTGCTTTGGAAGCAGGAGGATGAGCAAGCTGACCACTAACAAGTGAGCTTTATACTCTAGGCCTGAGTTTAGAAAGGGGGTGCATTTCTCTTTCAAGGAGATTGTTAACACTTCTTGGACACCCAGGAAAACAATCTGCTGACCATGCTCTTTGCCTGTTGCCGTTGCATATTCAGGGACTGTTACAATCCAGAGAGCCAACTCTTCCCACTGAGAAGTCTCTGCAGGCTTGACAGTAAAGCTGGGCACCACTGGTAGCCAGGAGAGACTCTGCTCCTGTTTAGGAACTAGGCCAAGGTTTACCACATTTGGTCTCAACACATGCTTTGCAATAGCTGTACCCTGCTGTCAGTGACCCCCAAGGTACCACAAAATTAGTGGCTTCTGTGGTGGGCTGTTAGGGAAGCTGCCACTGTCTGTACAGGTCATGCTGACAGCCACGTGGGGGTATAGGCAGAGCTGGCCAGTAGCTTCCAGTCTCCTGGATGATTGCTGTGTCTACTCCTTGGAAGTCTTGTCATGGCTGATATGATAGGGTCCGGTTTCTAGAGGAAAGGTTCCCCTGGGATTTTGATGAAATCTGGGCTGTCCTGTCCTATCCACAGAAAAATCTGAGCAGGCAGCAACTGTGATTAATACTTGATGAATCATGTCCACTGGAGGGTTAACTCCTGACAGCCTGAATGGGTGCAACACAGTGTTGGTTGGGTGCTAGCCATGCTTGCTAATGAAAAGTCCACTTTACTTACTTTGGCCTTGGGGTTAGTTAAGGATACAAGTCCAGAAATAAAGTAGCACCCTAAAAGTTGTGCTCTACATCTCTGGGGCTTCTCTTCTTCCTCCAGAGGAGTGCATGCATTTCTAGTTAAGTGTATACCTAGGAGTGAAATTTCTATAGGTGACTTTTTGATGGAAGGATTGAGTAGAGGAGGGTCAGAGGGTTTTTTGTTTTCCCTTTCATGTACCAACCAGCCTTTCCTCCTAAAGTTGTTTTGAGAATGTATTCAGCCTTAGTATGTGAGGTTGAGTGTGGCTTTCTGCTGGCAAGAGAGGATGAAGAAAGTTAAATTACTAGGCTTGTTGGCATGCATGTCCATCAGAGCCGAGGAGGCCTGGGAACCAGTGATGTGTTTGGAGAGCACAGTGTGGGCCCCTTCCTAGGGAGAGTCCCTAGGAACAAGGGCCCTGAGGCTCATTGGCTAAGTTTTGGCATAGTTACCTAGTCCAAGAACTAAATTGGGTATCCTTCCATCTTTTCATATTCTCTACAGAAGTCAGTATCTGTTTCTTGAATGTTTGAGAGAACTTACTAATAAACCTTTTTAGGAATGTAATCATTCAATATGCATATTTAGAATTTTTTCTATGGATATTAGTCTACTCAGATTTTCTACTTTTTCTTGAGATGGTTTTTCCTCAGAAAAGGACCATTTATTAAGATTTTCAACTGTTTCTTACATATTTCTTGTCCCTTAAAAACATTCTCTGTTACGGTTTTTTTTTCCATCCTGATAATTCTGATTTTTTTATTTGTGTATGTGTATAGTTTTTTTCCATCTCTTATTCTTGAGCTAAAAAAGGACATTAACCCTTTACAAACATTTCTCAGGGCTCAGGGTTTTTGTTATTTTTATAAATGTTCTAGACAAACAAAATTTAGAAATTTTATTTCTATTTATTTATTATTAATATTAATATTAAATATTTATCTATTTTTAAATTTTATTATATTTTTATTTTTTATACTCAATTATCTGGAAGTTTCTTTGACCTAAGGTATTTAACTTGTTTTTGCACCAAAAAATTGGTAGCAATTTTTAACCTTATTATTTTTTACATTCAATGCTTTTTCTGTTGGTTTATATAATTCCTTTATTATATACTAAATTCTTTTATATGTATATATACACATATATAATATATATCTTTTATATATATATGTTTCTCTGAAAAATCTCTCATTCTGAAAAATGGTACACTAAAAATAACAGGAATTATGAGGAAAATAGGCTTAGAGGTTAGCCACTAAAAAACCTAGCCCACTTCATAACAAAATCATTACAATTACCATAAAAATTCTTGCATAGTTAAACCTTCACTGGCATTTGTATCCCTTGTTGTAGGCAGACCATTTTTTACAGCTCTACACTTAAGGACTTTGAAATACAGATTTCTGGGAATATTTACTACAATACAGATAAATTTTATCAAAACTCAAATCTGATATGGTATGAAGCCTTTAAAAAAATTAGTTTTATTCTTTTTTAAAATGCATGGGAAGTGATATTATAGTTTTTTGCAGGTTCACCAAAATTGTCATGTGGAAGATATGGTGGGTCTGGAAGCCATTAAACCAACCACAGATTTCAATAAAAGAAAACACTTCTATAGAAGTCTCAACTTTTTCCTCATGTTTTATATACTACTAAGGCTTTCCTTTTTATGTCTTTCCTTTTGATTTACTTTATCAGAAGATGTCTAATTTATTATCCTCCTTACTCTAAGAAACAGCCCATGGATTTTTAAATTGTATGATCCCTTTTTTTTGGTTAATTGATTTCTGCTCTTTACCTTCATTTTTATTTACTTCTTAGGTGGTAATGACATTTAAAAGATTTTAAAATTACTCAGTTCAATGCTTAATTCATATATTTTGAAGATTTTTAAAAAAATTAGTATTATACATATGGCTATGAGCACATATTTGACTTTGAGCACAGCTTTGGCTATAATCATTTTTGATATTTAGTATTCTCACTTACTATTTTAAAAATAGCCACTGTGCTCCCCTATTTTGAACCCATATTATTTAGGAGAGTTCTTTTTTTATGTAATATACAGTCTGTATTTGTTTTCTTTTTTTATATTTAAAAATAGTGAAAGTTTTATCGGCACATAGGTTTTTTAGCCTGAAGAGATAAAATAAGAGAGAACTCTAGAAAGTATGATGGAGTCAAAACCTTCATAACTAAGTTTCTGAGCAGTTTTTTTTTGCTTTTTTTAATTGAAATATCATTGATATACAGTCTTATATTGGTTTCAAGTATGCAACACAATGGTTCAACAGTTACCATATTATTAAATCCTTACCCCCTCTAGTGCACTTGCTGTCTGTCAACATAGAAAGATGTTACAGAATCATTGTATTCTCCATGCTGTACTACTATCCCTGTGACCAACTTATATTATGATTGAGAAGTTTGTGCCCCTTTATCCTCCTCCCCCTCTGCACCCACCTACCCCAACCCCTCCCCCATGGTAACCTACTAGTCACTTCTCAGTGTCTATGAGTGTACTGCTGTTTGGTTCATTCTGTTTTGCTTTGTTTTTAAATTCCACAAGTAAGTACATTCATATGGTATTTGTCTTTCTCTGCCTGGCTTATTTCACTGAGCATAATACCCTCTAGATACATCTGTGTTGTTGCAAATGGCAGGATTTCTTTTTTTATGGCTGAATAATATTTCATTACATGTATGAACCACTATGTCTTTGTCCATTCATCTATTGATGGACACTTAGGTTGCTCCCATATCTTGGCTATTGTAAATAATGTGGTGATAAGCATAGGGGTGCATATATCTTTTCAAATCAAGGATTTTATTTTCTTTGGGTAAATTCCTAAGTGCAATTGCTGGGTCATGTGGCATTTCTATTTTTAGTTTTTTGAGGAACCTCCATACTGCTTTCCACAGTGGTTGTACCAATTTACATTTCCACCAACAGTGTAGGAGGGTTCCCATTTCTCCATATCCTTGCCAACACGTTTCTTGTCTTTTGGATAGTGGCTATTCTGACTGGTATTCGGTGATATCTCTTTGTGGTTTTGGTTTGCATTTCCCTAATGATTAGCAATGTGGAACATCTTTTCATGTGCCTACTGGCCATCTGTATTACTTCTTTGCAGGAATGTCTGTCTGTTCAGGTCCTCCACCCATTTTTCAATTGGGTTAATTGTATTTTTGGTGTTGAGGTATATGAGTTCTTTATATATTTTGGATGTTAACCCCTTATCAGATAAATCATTTACAGATATATTCTCCCATATTGTAGGTTGCCTTTTTGTTCTGCTGATGATGTCCTTTGCTGTACAGAAGCTTTTTAGCTTGATGTAGTCCTTCTTACTCATTTTTGATTTTGTTTCCCTTGCCTGAGGATACGTGTCCAGGAAAAAATTGCTCATACTTATGCTCAAGAGGTTTTTGCTTATGTTTTCTTCTAAGACTTTTATGGTGAGAGTTTTTTTTTTTTCCCAATCTGCAAGTAAACAATAGCATTTTCCATTGAGTTTTTGGACCCATTTTAAGCTTTACTGCTGTTTCGATTTTATAGAGTCAGTCTTTGTGGCCTAATTTTGCTTACATTTTATTAAGTAAAATGGACAAAAAATTTGAACAGATCCCTACTGAAAGTTTTAAACATGCTTACGAAAGTATAGAATATATTTCAGAACTGTCCTACTAAGGGGTGAACAAGTTATCCAGCCACTCCTAACCCTCACCTGTTCAGGGTCACTCCTGGGTGTTGTTAAGTCCCTGACAGGTGGGCCAAGCACCATCCCCTGGCCAGTACATGCTTTTAGGTGGTGAAATGCAGGAAACTGTTGGTGTATATGGGAAGAGTCTGCAGAAGGCAGAGGGCATATTGTGAAGGCACTGACAAGGTCTTCTAGACTTCCCAATGGTCCTGAGCTTGAGTAAGAGGTAATGGTTGGAAGTGGCAGCAAAGAGGTAGGATTTCCCAGACAAAGGGAACAGAATGTACAAAGGTTCACAGACAAAAAGAAAGTATGATAATTCAGTACTTATGATAAAGGTAAAAACCCTATTTTGGGTGTGAAGGGGTGTGTGTATGGGGAGAGGACAAGGAGGAAAATATCTAGAGAGAGGTTAGGATGGAGGCATGGGCCAGAATACCAGGGCCTGGTAGTCCCCATTAGCCATTTTGACCTTCATTGTGATGGTGAAAGGAAGTATTTGAAGGGCTCTAAGTAGAAGAATGATATGATTAGATTTACATTTTTAGAAAAATTATTCTGAATGCTAAGTGGAAAACAGAGTAGAGGATGGTTAGATTAAAATAATTAAAACCAGTTGGGAGGATGCTGCCAAAATCCAAGTGAGAGATGACGGTGACTGAACTAACGCAGTGCTAGGCAGCACGGAGAGAAGTGCTTAGAAGGTGTAATTAACAGGACTCGGTGGGAAGGCAGAGGGGAGAGGTGGGGGAGGCAGAGGATGAATGGACTGGGTGATGGAGGGAGGAAAATAGGGAATCTGACTTACAAGTTCCTGACTTGGGTACCTGTCATTCCTTGAGACGGGAATACGGGAGGAGGATAAGTGTGGGAATTTTGAACATTTTAAGTTTGAAGTGTCAGTAGGAGATCCAAAGGGGAGTTACTTAACAAGGAACAGGACAGAAGGATCTTTAGTTCCTTTGATAGACTGATAGGCAGATTTAGACTTAGGGATGGTCAGCCTAAAGATAATAGTTGAAACTTTAAGATCAAGTGAGGTGGCCCTGGGAGAATGTATTGAATGGGAGGAAGAGGAGAGCTGTGTAAGCACGCATCCTACCAGCGGTGCCATTTAACGTGTGTACTGCTTTTTCATCTGGCCATGAATAAGCCTCCTGTCTCGTAACTTTCAGGAAATGGCACATGGAGAGGCGGGTAGGAAGCTGTGTGCACGTGCTCGCCTGAGGCCAGGTTTCCTGATGAAAGCTCTCCTCGGGCTTGCGGTGTCGCATCTGTAGCTTTCCTTGGCATGACCCTTTATTTTGAGAGAACGCTTTTGGAGGAACTGATCTTTTCTTATTTCTCTTCTGGTTTAGCCTTATGCTATAATATTTATGTTGGCCACTTGCCTTTCTTTTACCAGTTGGGACTAGTTGTATCCTCACAACCATTTTTTCTCTATTCTAGAGAAATAAAAAATGTAAATGCCAGGTTAAAGGTAGCATGTTTGCCAAAGATGTGTCTTTTTTTTGATGACATGAGAGAGAAAGCCCACCTATGGCAGGTCAGCCCATTTCTAAATCTAAATCACATCTGCTGTCCTGGCTATGGGGGAGTGAGAGTGGTTCCCCCTTTGTGGGTGTAGAACCAGCTTCAATAACACCATTCTTTGCACTTATTGTTGGTAAGTGAAATTCATTTTCCAACATGAACTGTAAACTGTGAATTATTAATAGCCTCCCCAAGGTAATCCACTGGCCTAATCCAGTCCTGCCTTGTGTAAATTGGTTTTTGAAGGGCCCCCACCCATAAGATGGCGAACCTCCTGCTTCTCTTCTGGGTCCTCGATTCCCGCTGGCGCCATGTGAACCCCAATCACCCCTTGCCCCCCTAATCCCAGCACCTAGCCAATAGCCACCAGCCCCGTAGAAGTAACACCACAATCACCCCATGCCCCTTCCTATATAACCCAGCACCTTTCCCTAATAAAGCGGAATTCTCCGGTGAATTGCTGCTGTGTGTCGCTCCTTTCAGTTTTGATTCTTCTCATTTGGAAGAGACTTTTGCCATCATCGAGACCAATCCTCATTTGCATTAATGCATGGATCTCCTGCTCAACAAATCTTATGTAGTCTATTCAAGTTTTGGAGGGGTCTCTCTGTTGAAAATCCCTTGCTCTTCTCTTATGCCTTTGCTTTGCATTTCAGAATCATGCCCAATAATTCTAATGCCCATTCCAAAAAGACAGGCTTTCAAATATTTAAATTTGAGTATTTAAACTATCCTATGGTGGTGGCCTCCTCTCCTTCCTTAAATTTCTTTACTCTCTTCTTCTACAAGATTTACATGTGACATATACAGCTTAGTCTCTGTCTTTTTGGAGTTATTCAAACCAAATCTAAGTATTTGCAGTTTAGAGTCTATACTTTAAGAGGAAATTTATTAAATTAAAGTGATCATACTTGTGACAATACTTGACACTCTATTTGGGGCACCATGTCTCTGAATACAGCCTGAGGTCCAATATTTTTTTTGGCAGCCAGTTCACACTCTTGCCTTACAGTCTGTTGACTATCAAATGAAACTTCCTATTATTTTCATGAGAACTACCATCTTCCTTACTCTGTAGTTGTGTGCAGGATCTTGTATTTCTTCTAGTTAAATGATATCATGCTAGACCTAGCCCATTGTTCCAGTTTGTGTATCTCTTTTTGGATCTTTTTTCTGTCATGCAGTCTATTAGCAATTAACCTCAGGCTGTTGTCATATGCACATGTGAGCACTACTTCTCCTTACAATCACTGATTAAAACAAAGTTTGTTTAGAAAAATGTTAAGGAAGGAAAACTGCAGCAAACTGCCAGACATTTTTGTCCACGTTGACACTACTCTATTAGTCAGTTCCCTTTGTTTAATACATAACGTAGCTAAAGCTCAGTTAGGCATGCAGCAGTAATAAGCAGTCTCCAAATCTTAGTGGTTTCCAGTAACAAGGGTTTATTTCTCACTTGCAACTTATACTGACTGTTGTTCAGCTGTGGCTTTGCCCCATTTGTCTTCATTGCAGGGCCAGGAAGAAGTCAAAGTCTGTGATATACTTTTTTTCATGTCAGAGAGAGAAAAAGAGATATTGCTAATCCCCACAAAATTGTTCTTGAAGCTTCTGCTTGCATGCGGATACCTCACACACTATTGGCCAGAGCAAGTCCAATGACCAGGCCCAGCATCAGCGGGATGAGGGTGCATACTCCTTTTACAGGAATGTTCTAGAAGTATGACAATGAGTGGCAATGGATAATTAGAAACAATTAAATGATCATTCAGTAAATGTATTTAACATTTGTGTATCAGTTCTAAAATGTTTCCACATCTCTGTGTTCATCCCCGTAACAACTTTGTAAGGCTAGGTTATTATCTCTATTTATCAAATGAGGTCCTGAGAGGTGAAGTATCTTGTTATAGCTGGTAAGTGCCAAGGCAGGCTTAATCCCAAATGCTCTGAAGCCTACAATGCCCTTTCCAATACTGATGGTGATGATGAAAACAAATATTATGTCTATTGAGTGCACTTTACCTGGCAGGCATGAGTGCTTTACTGTCCTAATGGGCAGGATAATTAGCTCTAGGTGCTTCAGTAGATAAACCTCATAATTCCAAGGTTTTAACACAATAAAAGTTTATTTCTCATTCATATCATATTCCAAGGTGGGTTGGGTGACTCTTCAGGGCAGCTCTTTCCTTTAAGTATTGACTTGAGAATCCAAGTTGCTTACATCTTTTAAACTAGGCCCTGTGGAATATGTGACCTCTAAGCCTATCATTGCAAGGTAAAAGACAGAGAGAGAGAGAGATGAAAACACCTGGTAGATGTTTTGAAGAGTCAAGATGGGAATTGGATCACATTTCTTCTACCCACATGTCATTAGCCTGTATTAGTCACATGATATCACCTAGCTGCATAAGGGCTGATAAATAAGCAGAACACTAGATAATTGATGAACATTGATAGTCCCTGTCACAAAAGTTAGAATCATTATCATTCCCATTTTTATGGATGAGAAAACTGAATTGAAGAAAATGTAGTACTTTTCCTTGGGCACATTTATAGTAGCAAACTACATGCAGTTTGACCCTAGACAGCCAGGCTTCAGAGTCTGTGCTATTCAGGCTTCAGAGTCTGTGCTATTAGCAACTGTTCGGCAGCTCGACTGCCTTGCACCTTTTCTGACTGGCTAGCTTCTGAATATATTGACTATGCTGGCATCCAGTCACATTCATCTATTTTGTCAAAAACATCATACAAACCATTTAAATTATTCTTTTGAAATCCTGATACACTGGAGATACCATGATCATAATTCCATTACTAAAACATGCAATAAAGCGGCTACAGCAAGATTAGTTATCAGTGATTACTGTTTTTTCTTTTTTTCCTGACAGATTCGTACTTTTGGACCCAAAATGGCCACAAGGACAGGGACAATGGATGTCCCAGATTGCCCATCTGCGCCTGTCTGCCCTGCCCTTCCTGTCTTACATCTTGGTTCTCTGTAAGACCCAGGGATCATGGAGCAATCTCAGGAAGCACTGAGGTTACATTTTTCCAATAGCCTGGAAATAAGGGCTCAGGCTGAGAAATTAAGCTGTAGGAAATCAAGAAAGTAAAATTTCTTGAGTCGGTGAACTGAGATGAATAGCTACTACATAAAAATATCCTAAAATATTGCCCATGTGGTGACCATTCTCTTGTTTATGAATTCTTTCTTTGCTGTGCTTAACAATGAGACTGACTGCCTCCAATACCTCTCTGTGGTTCTTCGTGGTTCCTCACTAATTCTTGACCATGCTTAGGGCATTTTACCTGCAGATTTTCATGAAAGAAGTATGTGGTGTTTCAGAGCAAGTGTATGTAACTGGTTCTGAATACCTAGGTAATATCTAATGGCTCTTCATTTACCTTGGCTTTTAATTCTGCCTTAGTTATTTTTTTCTCATAATTCCCAGAAGATGTTTTTTGACAAAGGAGCTGGAAGCAAACTTGGAGCTGGAGTCGCGATTTCTGACTAGCCTCCATCAGCCTGGTGAGAATCCCAGCTTTTAGCCTAAAAGGTTGTCATCCTTGGAGTTCAATATGAACTTGCTTGTTCAGAGTACTGTGGACAGTGCTCCTTTAGTTGAAGACCTGAGGATCTTCTAGGGATAGAATTACCAGAAATAACAGAGGAAAGTGAGGGTGGAGGCCGAGAAGTTTGTCCATGGAAAGCAATGGGCCAGTTAACAAAAGGGGGGGTGATTCTGAGCATGACCCAGGCTGTGTCACTACAGTTTTCCTCTGGGCCAGCTCCCCACCTCCCCAGATCATGCTCACATCCAGGGTGAGGGGGCCATTACAAGAGCCAAAAAGCTAAGACAGCAATTTTTTGATAGCTTTTGTGGGCCTTTGAGAGTGCAAGCATGAGAGTGGTGTGTCAGCAGTAGAGGTGTTGACAGAGGTGGTGGCTCTTTAAGGAACAGCATTAGCTACCTCCTTTGGGGAGGACTCTGGCTTGAGAACTCCCCGCAGAGAACCAGAGGAGGCAAGGAGAAAAATGACGATTGTAGCAATGCAGCCTGCATGATGTGGTATTGTCTCTGTTTAACCTTGGGTATTCCAAAAGCCATCTGAAGGGAACTTTGTGTGATGTGTGTAAGTGTGTGTCCATGTGTGTCAGGAGTCCTGCAGAATGGGTGTGGTTGAAGCCAGAGAAACAGTGTTTTGTGTCCATTATTATCCTGATCCTGTTGTTATTCCCATGTTTGCATGGGCTGGGAAATATGAGTTATATGAGTTTTACTCCATTTGTCCCAAATAGCACTTACATCTTTTTTGATCTTCTCAGTCTAAACATAAGGAAAATGGTCCTTTTCATCATCTTTCCATAAGGCATAGACCTCAGCCCACTTTGGGCTTCCACTTCCTAACCCAGGGTCTCAGCCTTTTAGCAGACTTTTGAATTCATCTCTGTGTGTATCCTCTTCTCTGCCTCTTCTGAATTATTTTTGAAGATCTGAGTGTATTAACAAGTTTCCTTTGTATCCCTATTGTCCTTGACAGGTATCTTTTCTCTCCTTTTTTTCCCCTCTTAGGCTGTTAACTTGCCTTTCTTGCTCCATCTCTTTAAAGGATCAACTTGGAAAATGTGTTCCTCTGAAGACAAATGTATTAACTTTACATTGTAGAAAATGTGAAAGTAGAATAATCAATAAGGAAAGATTACCAGAACTTCATGACCCAGAGACAGTGTTAGCCCTTTATTTGATGTGTTACTTTCCATTTTTCTATGCATATCTATACAAACAACATGTGTATGTGTTTGAACATAATTGTATGTAACTATATACTTACAGTTCTGAAATTGGGATCATACCACATATGACATTCTGTAAACTTTTTTACTTCTTAATCTATCATGATTCTTTTCCCATGTCATTATTCTTAATAATTATAAAATATTTTAAAGCTTTTAATTCATCTGGATAATTTGCTTTCCCAGCAAAGGAGATAATAGTGTCCACTCTTACCTGGAGCATTTAAGAATATAAATGCTGGTTCCCCTGCATTCTCATTAATACACAATTTAAAAAGTTCCTGCTAATTGTATAGGTAAAAAATGGAATCTTACTGTTACAATTTGCATTCCTTTGATTGCTAGTAAGACTGGACATTTTTCATGCTTATGGCTATTTGTATTTTCCTTTCACAAGTTGCTTGTTTGTACCTTGTCATGCATTTATAATGGTCTTGTTGGAATTTAATTTTTCAGGTGTTTACCAATCCTCCTGCTCCCTCTGCTCTATCAGGAGTCTCAGACAATGTGTTCATGCTGATAACTTATCTGAGGATTTGGAAATATGCCTACCTAGAGTCTACTGCTCACATCTGACTGTACCTAACCACTGCATCCCTGACAATCACACAATTAGATGGCCTGGCTGCTTCCCTTGAATTTCATTTTCCTCCAGTACCAGACTGATCGTATCAGAGTGGCTTGCCCTCACTCCCTTGAAACCACAGTTAGCATGGGGTTGACATCATTGTTCCACTGAAGCCAAAAACCTGAATGAAGGAGAGGAAGGAAGAATCTTTGAAGGAAGTTGGAGGTAGGGCCATGAGCTAAGCAGGGCACAAGAAAGGGCATGATTTGTGGCCCTTACTGTTTGTGCAAAGTTGGGCAAAGAGAACTAAGGAAGGATTTGTAGAAAGCTAGCAGGGCAGGACTTACTAAGTTGAATGTGGTGTCATGCTTCAGGGTAATGTGATCAGAGACCAGGATGTTATTCCGGAGGGGAGGACAGAGATAAAACCTAGAGCTTAGGTCGTGATGGACTTCAGTCAGTCAAGGAAGGGTAGTAAACCAAGAGCAGGACCCAGATCCTTGTTAGAAACAGGGCACCCTGATGGACTAAGGCAGGGCTGGGTCTACACCTCTAAGGAGCCAGAAATGTGTAGGGAAAAAAAGGCCTTCCCATCTAAGCTAGGAAGCCAAGGCCAGTCATGTTGAAGGGACTGTGGTGGGGTAAAGGTTGGCTATGGGAGGGGGACACCATAGGGTTCAACATTGGCTGAAATGGAATGGAATGGGGACTAAGAACTAGAACCTGCTTTTGAGCCTCCCTCCCTCCCACATATGGACTCCCTCCTCACTGGCAGCCCCCATTTCTTACTCCCTCCTCACCCCTCTATTACCTATGCCCTCCAAAGCTCATTTTATTTTAAATTAAATTTTCTATATCCTAAACTTCTTACAGAACATTCTCTTCACTTCTTCCTTTAACTGAAATTTATTTTTCCCTAAAACTTGCTTCCTCAGTGGCCTATTGAGGAAAGGAAGGTCATTCCTTCATATTCCACACATCACTGGGCCAAGGGAGGTGTTTATATTTCTTCATGTCCCACTAAACCATTTCTCTTGGATCCTCATGCAAAAGTCTCTTTTCCTTTGAAATTTATGTGATTTAGCTATGCCACTTTCCCTGTTTCTTGTCATAAATGTTGGCTAGAGCTTTGGAACCTAGCTTATAGGTTTATTTTTCATTCCACTTCCTGATTGGCTTCAATTTCCATCTAACATTTCTACTGAAAATTATTTAGCCTCTTTGACTCCTGTGACCTTCACCTCTTAAGGCACCCACTCTTTTGGCCTTTTCTTCTGTCATGGAAAATCAGACCACCTTGCACTTGGTCCTACAAATAGCTGATGACCCCACCTTAATTGGGCCTCATTTCAGCTCATCCGTCCTCTCCCTTGCCCCTGGTCAGCTCTTTCCCATGTCCTGCAGGAGCTATTCCAAGTCCTCTCATCTTCTGGAACTGTCTGTTCTAATCGCCTACCTTCTGTCTAAGGGGATGCCCTTTCTTTCTATTGCATAGTGGAAATTGAGGCCATTAGTTGTGACCTTACTCTTTTCTCTCCTCCCTCCTCACCTGAAAACTCATCTGCATTTGACAGTCTTCCATCCTTCACTCTTGAATCCAAGTAAAATGTCCCTCTGCTGTTTAAGGGGAATCTTCCCCTCTGTGCTTTATATGACAGCCCCTCCTCTTTTGCCTGGGAGCTTGACCATGTATTATTCTCACTCTGTTCTGTAGCTTCATTCTGTCTCAGCTGATTCTTTCCCTTGGTACATATATAAGTACTTGCCTCTTCTTTCTTAAAAATCCCTCCCTAAATACTGCATTTTCTTCTTTCCCAGCCAGACTTCTTAAAAGTATTCTCCCTATTTGCGATCTTGACGTCCTCCTCTCCTCTTCGTTTCTCAGCGGTCTGCCATCTGGCTTCCTGCCAGGCTACTCCGCGAGGGCACCGCTGACAGAGATCACCAGGGAGCTGGTCATCAGTCAGTAGGTACTTTTGGGACTTATACCACAGGCTCTTCCTTTTGTATTTGGCAGTGTCGATCACTCCTTTTCCTCAACATTCTTCTCTGGTTTCCGTCATGTCACTCTCTCAGCTCTCTGTGTTCCTTCTGGATCATCGCTGCCCTTCACTCTACTCCAAGAATTTTCTTTCAGAGGCTCCCAAAGGTTCTGTGCTGTTCTTCTTTTGCCATGATACACGCTGTATATTCAGGGCTTGTGGTATCACTTACCTGTGGACTCTTCTGGAGTTTGAGACCAGAATATCCATCTGCCCACAGGAAAAGTCCACCTGAATGACCCTATAATGCTCAAACAGGATATGGTGCTTAACTAGTAACTTTTTTATGAATCAGTGTCTGGAACTCAATTCATCATTTCTCTATGTCCCAAATCCGTTTTTCTTCCTGGTTATTAGTTTTTATATGCATGCAATGACCATTTATTGCTTATAGTCAAAGGAAGTGAGACTTTCTGTGCCTGAAAAAGTCCCCTTCTGCTTTATTGAAGGAAGACGAGGAAAAGGTAAAATGAGATGTCTGAAAGCTATAGTTTTGCCTATTCTACAGATATGTTTCCCTTTTTGCTGAAGCTAAGAGGAAGTTTGTCTTTGCTGGTGTCTGCATTCAGCTGTACATCCCATAGGTGTGAGAAGCTGAGATTCCCTGGCCTGAGATGCTGTCCTCATGTATATAATCCTGTGGTTCTAAAATGTTAAGAGTACAAAACATTTACCTGAGAAGGTTCTTTGTTTGCTTGGTTTTGTTTTTGCAGAGTCATGGACCCTCTCCATGGAATTCTAGGGTTATAGAAATCTGTTCTCTCAGAGGCTTCCCACCGTATTTATGATGAAAGTGGTTTACGGACCACATTTTGAGAAACTCTTCTAGTATCTTGGAGCTGCTAATTGTGGTTTGCCATTTTTTCTAGCTATTGAAGATATCTATCACCTAAAGTCCCATTTAATAGAGATGCCAGTGTATTTGGGGGCTTGATTCTGTAAGATTTGCACATGTAGATCATACAGGTGACCGTATTTACATTCGTCCAAAATAGCATTCCATTGAGCTGTTTTTATCTATAGGATACCCAGTTTGGCTTTTTAGGAGAGGGAATAAATGACAGATTTTGAATGAATTGACTTATAAAGACAAAGCCATAGTTCTTGTTCAGCGGGAAAAGGGAGCAATTTTTTTTTTTAAGATGACTGAATATGCTGTTCGGGTTTTGAGCACAAGCAACTATTATCTTCCCATTCCATTGTAGAATTGCAAAACAAAAATCTGGAAGCATTTACTTGCCAAAACTGTTCACACTAGGCTTCAAAGGTGCCTTCCAGAATGTGCATGTGATCGGTTTATCCATAACAGGCATTTGCTTATTCTGTGATATGCTCTTCTAAGGCCAGTGCTACCTATTACTGGTATCCTGGCCAAGGAGTGTTTACATCTCTCTCCCTCCAAAGATTTGTGTCAAAAGGGTGTTTCTTGCTTGCCAATGGTAGAGCTTATATGTAAAAACAAAAGGATGATTCACAGCTTTAAAAAAAAATATTTTTTTGTGGGCTTTATAGCCAGGAACTTTACAAATGCTGAGTAGCTCAGTAACAGCCATGGCATTAAGGCACGCAATGTTCAGAAACTGTGCATAACCTCCCAGGATGACAACACGGGGAGCCATTCCTCAGTCTCTAAGATTCCAGTGTTTCTTTCCAGCTGCTTCTGTTTCCTTCTCCAAATGTAATAAAACTTTCCATGTGACTGCCTCTTATGACTTTGGTGATATTCAAATGACAACTAGTCACTTTCGCTATTTGGTAATTGCGAATAATTCTGAGCTTCAACTGGAATGTTTCAAAGTATTGTTGCATGGCTCAAGAACATCTTCTGTTTACTGCCTCCAGCAAAGACCTTTAAAGTGTTGGCAGGAGGGGACTGCAGGGGATAAATGCGCTCTAGCATAGATTAGTGAGATTTCCCACTCATTATAGGATTTCCCATTAGCAGTGTTGCAGGCAGTGTAGAATTGAAAGGTCTACTGGAACATGACTGTTGTTTGAGGCTTGTAATTAGGAGCCAGGCAGAAGTTGTATATATATGTATAACTCCAGTCAAGGGAATTCTCAGCCCCAGAATTGTCTAGTGGTTGAGAGAAGAGAGTTGAGAGTCAAAAAAGGATAGGGTCCTATCTTGGCTCAGCTACTTATTCACTAGGTAGCTTTGGGCACATTACTGGACTTCTCTGACTTCTATAAAGCATAGTTAGCAATTCTCACTCCCACCCTATGAGAAGAATATTATAATTTCTTTAAAAAATCATTAGTCTCCTCTGGCAAGGAGTTGTAAGGGTCAATAACAAGTGGCAGCTAACACTCTTTTATTCATTCAGTGAATTTTTGTGAGCCAGGCACTGTGCTAAGGACTAGAAACAGATTGGTGATCATGAAAAATAATATCTTTAACCTCATGGAGCTTACATTCTAGTTGGGATGAGGTGGATGATACACAAATATTCAAGGTAATTAATTACAAATTGTGATTCATGTTATAAGGAATGAAACAAGCTGACGTGATAAACAGTAACCAGAGCAGGAAGGTCAGTTTAGATTGGTTGGTGATATATGAGCTAGGAAGTAAGGCTAAGAATATCTGAGGATGGGCATATCAGATAGAGCGTGCTCCTGTGCAAGGTGCTTTATGGAAGTTTCCTGTTTAATTCTCACAAAATCCTATGAGGCAGATATAATTAGTGTCAGGATTTTTCAAACAAGGAAATTTAGGTTTAGAAGATTAGATGCATTGCCCAAGGTTACATAAGGATAGTTCGGCAGAGCTGGGATTAGAAGTCCAAAGCTCAAATTTATAACCACGCCATGCCAGGGATGATGTGTTTTAGGAGAGGGAAGAAAGCTTAGAGACCACCTAGCTCATCAAAAAACCTGGTAGCTGATCTGCAAATGAAGAAACACAGGCTCAAAGAGTGCATGTGACTTGTTCAAGGTGATGAAGGCACGACCATCTGGTCTCCTGCTCACATGTCCAGTACTTTTTTTTTTTTTAAACTGCTCACCATTGTCAAGTGGGTTTGCAGTAAAGGTCTTAGTGACCCAGCCAGTTTCCCCATTTGATCCTAGTTTCTGATAAAGATAACAGTTGGCTGATTTTTGGACTCCTAAAGTGTACAATGGTTTGTTGAAAGCTTAATCAACTTGAAAGGTTTTGTTGTAACACACATTCTCATTTTTGTTTTCTTTTGAATGCATAGATACACATTGTAAAAAGAAATTGAATCATCCTATAGAAGGGCATTTTTAAAAAGTCTTTTCTTTCTGGAGATAACTGCAGACCCCCACCTTTAAAAGGTATCCTTTATTACCACTTTGGGTATATCTTTCTAGAAATATTCAGTGAATATTCAAGCATATATCCATACATACCCTTTTTTCATAAGGCATACCGTATTATATACAATATCTGCACCTTTTGTCACTTAACATTAGATGTTAAAGCTCTTTCCTTTTCATCAATATAAAGTCAATTCATTCTTTTTTGGGGGTGGGGTCACTTTTCAAAAACAGCAAAGTGGTTTATTAGTAAGCTCAACTTTTGTGGGACTGCAACTGTAGGCAATAGTGAGTTAAGCAGGGTGGAATCTATTTGCTAGCTCACACACAGACCTAGAAGTCCAATTTTAATCAGCCTCATTTCAATTCTAGGGATATTTTCAAACCAAAAAAGGTTGAAAGAATTAGATAGTAAGCATTCAAATACCTATTATTTAGATTGTACAATTTACATTTACTATATTTGCACCTGTCTCTCTATCCATCAACACATTAATCCACCTTATTTGTGATGTGTTTTAAAGTTGTGGACATGAGTATATTTGACCCTAAACTTCAGCATGCATATCATTGACTAGGGGTCAATATTTGTTTACAATTCTTGATATTTTTAGAGGTAAAATTTGCACAGTGAAATGCTCAAATCTTAAGTACATCATTTGATGAATCTTACAAACAGTATACATCTGTGTAACCCCAAACCTTATCAAAATATAGACATTATCACCCCCTCTCATACACCATCTCAGTCAATCCCCACTCTCTTAGCTTCCTCCAAGTAACTACAATACTGATTTTCCCTTCCTCTATGGCTTAGTTTTGCCTGTTCTAGAACTTACTGTAAATGGAAACATATAGAATATACCTCATATGATCCATTTTGAATTAATTTGTGTGTGGGGTGAGACAACTCATTCTTTTTAATGGCTCCAGAGTTGTTTGAGCCAACCTAAGTATATTCATCTCATCCCAATCAATCAATGCTTAGGCAGTGTACAGTCTTTTGTTATTACAATTTGCTGTAGTGAACATCTTTGCAGAGATATTTGTGTGCACACATCCAAGTTTGTCTTTGAGATGTACTTGTAGTGGAAAGGTTGCATCAAATGGTATGCAGATTTTAAGTTTTGATAGGTATTGCCAAACTGCCTTCTGGTGAGTGGGACATGCCCAACAAGTGTGTAAGAGTATCATCTTGAAGCCTGGTGACTGGTTGATGAGCATCCTTTTTCCTGTGAAGTCAGACTAAATTGCTGGGGAAGATTTTGAAGCCTTTGGATTTCTCTGCCTGGAATGCCCTAGGCACCCTCCTTTTCCTGGCAAGTTTACACCTGAGGCTGGAGGCACCCAAACCCCTGGCAGCACCTGAAATTCCCTCCTGGTTGATCCTCTGTGCTTAATTTAGAGTCTCCCTGGGTCTTCTCTCAGATTCCTGGCTTTCCTGGCCCTGGTTCCTGGACATGTATTTCCCTAAGTTATATCTCGTATTTCTCTTCTCATGCCTATCTCTTTGGGGTTTGTTTTCTTTAGATTTTGAACCTTAATGGGAACTTTGGGCCACCAGTCCCTCAGTCATTTTTGTCTGTTTGTCAGTGAGGTCTCCAGGGCCCATTGTATCGCAGCTGCCCAGCTTGCTTCTTTGCTTATTGCCATTTAAACCCACAGGGAACTAGACTTGGAAAAGATCTGAGGGAGAGTGGAATGCAGTGACTTCCAAAATGTTCTCCTTGGGTAGGGATGGTATCCCATGGAGGTGGCTCAGGAGTTTCTCAGGGGGCACTGAGGGTCATGACCCATAGCGGGGACGAGGATAGTTCGAGCTCTGGGTCACTCAGTTTTGCTTTAACCAGAAAGGTTTTGATCCAGTTTATATTACTGAACTTTTATGTAATACTATATTTAAAAAGGGACTCTCCTGCTTAAGAAAAATATGTTTAAAAAAATTCCCTCTTTTTTCATTTAATCCAGTTTAGTCCAGTTTAGTCCAATTCTGGCTTTTAGATGTAAGCACACTGGTCTGTAAAGGAAAGTTGACTTACTCAAGTTCATCCAGATATTTGAATGATGAAGGAAGAATTTGAACTCTACAGGCTTCCAGTTCAGTGCCTCTTCTGCTGCAGAGCACGAGCTATGTAAGAGCTTATAACTGAAATGTAGGGCTTCTCATAAACCACCCAGGTGATGGAGAGGCCTAAATCTCTAGTTGAAACTCAAACCAAACTTTTGTGAAATTTCTTTGCTCCTTGAAAAAATAATTTTCACTTTTGCACTGAACCCATCTGGGAATAAATGTGTTGAAAACCTCTCAGAAAAGCTGTTCTCACTGTGCATACTTCTTTCCATCTAGAAATTCCAGAAGGACTTGCTATTTAGTATGTCTCAGGAGGAAACTGTTAAGATACACTTTCTGGCTATATTCAGCAGACTTCAGCCATCTCCTACCCTGAGAGCTTGAAGACTGAGAAGCACTTAGATCTGTTCCAGAACTGATTTCAGATCTGTTTGAGGTGTGCAAGTCACTAATACAGGGGGATTGTGTGTTTGGGATTTTATTCCTAAAATCATTACTGGGCTTATTTGTTTCAACAAATGATGCATTCCTGCTGGCCTGTGATGCTGCAGGCCAGGCCATATCTAGATAACACCATTGGAAGTCCATGTAAGAGAAGTGTGAAGACAACAAAGAAACAGAGGCAACAATGTACATGCAAAAAATACTGAGAAAATATAGACAAAAGAGGCAACATTCAAACATCTATTTCTAAGTCAAAACAAACACATCTAAGAAATGGATTGGAAGTGGAAACATACAAATTCTAGAGAACAGAAACTTCAGTCTAGAAGTTGTTTGATACCAATTCCCTCTGTATTATAGCCCTTGCGGAAGGTAGAATTTTCTTAAAGGTTCAGATTTTCCTGTGCTTTCCTTCAGTCTCTCCCAGTTACAGCCACTTGAACCATCTTAAAAAAAAGTCCCTCTTTGTGGTGTTTGGTTACACCCTTCAAATGTTCAAGGGGATTTATTTGGGGACTCCCTTCAGGCGTCATTTAGCCAAGTTCTACATATTTAATTCTTTTACTTTCCCCCATAAATGAATATTTCTGGCCCTTTGATCCTCCCCCCTCCCTTCAGGAACAAGCTGAACTGAGCTATTGATGGGCTCTCTTTCTCCGTAAATGCTGGAGGAGAGAGGGCAGGTACTTAGCACACTGCTTACTCCAGTGCAAGTGCACAGACTTTCTTATTGCAAGACACAGAGGAAACTGTGGTTTTGAAGGTTATTTGGACGGGGTAATGAGAGATTTGCATGGGGAAGCAAGGAGCAACAGAGAGTTATATCAAAGGCTTGGCTGCTCAGTGGGGCCTTCTGGAATTTCCCTGCCTTGGAGTCCCTCCCTATTCCAAACAGGACTGGATAAATACATCTCGAAAATCACATAGCCCATGCTTGTTTACCCTGGCTGCTTTCATTCGATCACTGGGATGGTGGGACTTTGGATCACTCCTGGAGTCTGGTTTGATCTTCCTCCTCTGGGGCATCAGAAGGACTAGTAAATCCATTCTGGCGAAGGGTGTTCTAAGTCCAAGTGCAAATGCACTCCTCTGTGATTCTCGTTTGGATTCAGTCTTTCAAATGTATGTTTGCATGAACATCCATACTTCTCTTTCATTGCTGCATCTGTATGAAGTGTATTTGTGGAAGCACATTGCTTATTGCATGCAGTAGTTGAGTGCAGATATAGGGCCTGTAATTGAGGAACTTACTCTGGGGCATTAAGATTTATTATAAATACAGTTCCACTAAACTAAGATGGAGGATTTTCACTGTAAGTAAACAAAGCCTTGTTCTTAAAAGAGCTGATGTGTACAGGTAATTGATGCTTATTGCCGGAACACCAGTGGGGACACTTAACCGGGGTTTCTGGGCTGAGATGCTGCAGAAAGTTCTCAGTGTGCTGATCAGAGAGGGTAGTAAGGCTGTATCTCCTTTCACTTCTAATGTCAAGCATTGTTGGGTACCCAGAATTTCATTAAGGTTAAAGGAGAACAATTAGGAGTAGAAGGAAAATAATGACATGAGGACAGAGGCAAATAAATGAAGATTCAGGAATCAGAATCTCTTATCAACCAGAGATTTGAACTCCAGAGATTTTTTTTTCCCCATCTGGTGTATTCCTGTGTTTTCTCTGGTCTTCCTCCTAGGGATTAACTTGAGGCCAGAGGTATTTAAGGATGATATGGAGAAATCTAGGGCCATTGTGGACTTTTCTGCCAGAAGGTCTAATATGAGAAAGGTGTGTGCAGTCGCCATAGCTGTGGTGTCCTCCCTGTATTCATTCCCTCCACACCCTTCTGCGCTAGTGTGTGTGGGCTGTTCTCCGTCACCGTCATGCAGCTAGAGTGCCCAGCTCTTGCCTCTGGGCACAGCCTCTTTTCAGGTGTTCATTATTCACCCGCGCATTTTTTCAGTCATTCAATGAACATTTGTTTATGTGTGTCAACAATGTGTGCTTGAGATAGACTATAGGAGGGGCAAATGTAAACCATAGACCCATCTCTGGGCCCTTCAAATTCCAGGGAATGCAGGCCAGGCTCTCAAACGGTCCTGGGGTTTCTGAGGTGGGAAATACATGGTGCACTGGTAACTGTCTCCAAAGAAACCCCTTCACCTGACTCCCCAGCTTGAACTTCTTATGTGAGTTAGAAGTGGATTTAGGAGCCAACTCCATGCTCCTTGTAATTCTTGTGAGAATGGCCCAGCATCTCTAGAGCTATGGTTTTGTTTTGTTGGAGTGACTCTTACAAAGTCTGAGACAACAGGAAGAGAGGGGGAGTTGCACTTAACATCTGGCTGCACTTCCATGCCCTGCTCTGTGAGTATATGGTGCTGGAGAGGTGGGGGGCGGTGGGTGGGGGCGTAGCTCTCTAGCCCAGGGAAGGAAGAAGGGGGAGGAGGGAGGGGAACGGGACAAGAGGGCATAAGGGTGAGAGGCTCAGTCCAGTCACAAGTGCACCCAGATCCTGAATGAAACCAGATGTTCTTTCATCACCCTTTCGTCGTCTTTTCTCCACATGCTTTATCTTGCCCCTTTCCTTGCCCTATGCCATCTGGGTTAAGTAAATTCCCCCTCTGCCATTTATTTTACTTTTCATTGGCCATCCTGATAGGATCTTTCACATGCCTCTCTGGGCACAAGAACGCCTTCTTCAGGCCCCTACTCCCCAGGGGCAGCCTGGTGTTGTGGGGGCTGCACAAGCCAAGCCCAAATGCTGCCACCGTTTGTTGTGGATCCTCACAGGCGAGCTGTTTACTATTTCTGACTTTCAGTTTTTTCATCTGTACCAATGGGCATGATAGAAAGGCCACCTGAGCCTGGGGGCGAGGAGAAGTAAATAATACAACTATGGGCATGTTGTAAAGATCTGTATATATGTTACTTCCTTCCTTTTTTATTCCACTGTGTCATTTCTAATGTAACTTGTGTGCACTGCTGTGTATTTTCCTCATTAAATGGGAGAGGGTGAATTAACATTATCCTCAAATTATAATTTCCCTTTCATCTTCTTAAACCATATTTCCCTCTTTCTGTCACTCAGAGTTTGAATAAGCTCACGTACTGGTCTTTGGCCATGCATTTGCAAGTTCCCCAAGCAGCGGGGGCCATGCCTTTGCTATGTTCAGCAGGTGTGCGCCACCTGTTGGAGACCTCTCCTTCTGAATCCCATTAATTATCTGCATAAAGGAGTCAGAGCATTGATCTGAAGCCACTGAGGTTCACTCACTTCAGTGAGGCCCAGGGGCTGGAGAGTCCCTACGCTGGGATTTGATTCCCCAGACCATTTGAATGTTGTTTTTCCCTTCAGGCCCCTTCTGTTGTCGGAGGATGTACATAGATAAACAAAGAAAGGGTATGTGAGAAGGTGCCCATGAAGGACACAGAAGAAGGTGCCAACATTAGCATCACATTAGCTCTTTATTGGCACCAAAGCAGAATGAAACACAGCCCTGTCTTTTCTGGGCCATAAATGTTTAGGACCAGAAAAAATGTCAGCATGCGTAATGGATAATGGAAACTCTTCCACACTTACCTATTAGGATGAAGAAAAAACTTTGCCATGTTATATCTTAATAGACATTATTAGCTGCTCTGCTCAGCTCAGATTTTGACCAAGCAAGGAAATCAACTGCCAAGATCAGGGCTGACTGGATAGAGCCTGTAAGGTGAGGTTAATGTTTTGTCATAGGAATCTATCAGTATTTTAGTGGAAAATGCCTGCTGACTCTTTTACTGATGGCAGGCCAGCTATACCTGGGCAAGATTGTTTAACTGTGTGGGTTTCTTTCTACTTGGAGTTAATTTCTCCACTAAAGCAGGGTCTGCCTCTTTGCCGGTGTCCTCCCAGTGCCTAGCATGGTATGCAATTTGTACTAGTTGCTCACTAAGTGTTTCTGGAATCAAGTAGAGAAGTGTTGATAATATGAAATAGACTGAAAAAAGTCAGAAAAATCCAGAATGTTAGAAAAGGTGTTTTTCCTCATTAGATTAGAGCTTTTGGGCAAATATTACCAAAATTCCTCTTGCTTTGGGGCTTAGAAAAGCAGATGAAATTTTTTTTAGACCAGCATGAATGGGCATTTTCTGTTTGAAGTGCAGTTGGGTATACAGTCAGCTGAGAGGTGACCTCCCCAAATAGCCAGCTGGAGGAGAAGGACGGCAGGCAAGATGGGGCCGGAGGGGAGCATTGTTCTTGACCTGGCTGGGACTCCAAAATGGTCTCAGCAGGACCACTAATTTCCACAGGGGTAGCTGGCAAGAGTTTCCTTGCCAGCTGTAGCGTGTGACCTGTGTCTGCCTGGGTGCAGGTAGAAGGGAGAACAAAGGCAGGCAAATGGTGCTTGTGTGCAGGGGCCCGGTGGCCAGGGTCGCTGTGGCCCAGCCAACTTCCTCCCCAGTGTTATATTGACATGGCTTCAGGGAGAGGAAAGGACAACAGAGCAACTAATATGGAAAAATGGGTTTCTTTCCTGAGTTTAGGGATTGCAAGGAGTTTAACAAAGCTCTTAATCACTCACTCAGAGGTGACCCGGTTTTGAATGGAATTAACACCAAATAACATCATTGTCCATTACAAACAAGACCCCAAACACAACACACAAAAAATGTGTGGGGAAAGGACAAAGCAAAGCAAAACAGTAAAATATTTCTGCCCCCTTCCTTCCAAGCTCCTGATACAGTGTCTCTTTCTGAGGGAACACGGATTCCCACGAAGCCCATCCACCTCCAAAGACAGGGAGAGCAGCCCTGAGGCGTGAGCCTGACCGGCCTCAGGAAGGGCTGAGAGCGCCGCGGCAGCTCCGGGGCCCCTGCTCGTCCTCTGCCTGTGTCTCCCCAGGCCAGTTTCATTTCTGTTCCAAAGTGCATGGGTCCTTACCTGTCATATTTCATTGTTGCCATCCAAGTGCTACATTTAAAATTTAGGCAAATCTACTGAAATAATTCTCCAGCTAGAGTGAGGAGAAGAAAGCTGGGGAATTTGCTGGGGAATGCTCACTCTTTCCTCACTGGGTAGCAAAAATTCTGGGAGATCCTGCCAAGGATTAGGAAGGGCCTTTCTTGGAGGGGAAATTTATTGGAAAAGCTTAATATAATGGAAAAGAATGTGAGCTTTGGAGTCAGACAGGCCTGGGTTCACATCACAGCTCTGCTCCTTACCTAGGGTGGGATAGCTCACAAGTCACTTGCTTGATGTGGCCTAAATTCCATCAACTCTGAAATGTTTAATAATAACCACCTCATGGCACTGTTGTGAAAATTAATGTAAGCATTTAGAATGGTGCTTGAAACATAGTAGTGTTGGGCTTACTATGCTCTTGTTATTGTGTTTGTTAAAAATGATATGATTATGTAATTTGCAATGATTGTGTAATTATTCATAAATTATGAGAAGGCAGGGAGAGGGGGCAGTGAGCAGAACCCTTTGCAGGTGGCAGCCCTGAGTAGATCTGGGAAGTAGCTCAGGTGGATTTTTAGGTGGGGGGCTTCTTTCCCTTCTCCCTCTGCCACACTCTTACTCTCTTCCCCCAAATCTGAATTCCTCTCATCCAGGCTCCCTGGAGCCTCACAAATGGCACCACAGTGAGGGAATGGCCCAAGGGGTTCTGCCCCAGGCAGGGCAGAGCCTTGTGAGAGGGCTTTTTGCCATCCAGACACAGGGTCTTCTGCAAGCTGCTTCCTGGAGGTCAGGGAGATGTAGCTGCCCTTCGCCCTAGCCTGAGAGGAGAGAGGCTGTCAGGGAAGGGCACGCCCTGTCCTTCCCCCGGATGTGGTAGGACACCCAGGGTCACCTTCCTGGCGAGCCGGAAGCAGCCGCCGGACTGAGGCCCTGGTCTCCGAGCCTCCCCTGTCTTGGGAATTTTGGTTCTTCCCATCTTTCTTTCCCTGTAGTGCTTTGTCATAACCTTTAAGAGAGAGGAAAAAAAAAGAATTCCGCATGACAATTTTTGGGGACTATTAGAAAGAAAAAGAGCTGGGGTGAATGCTTCCTTGCATAGGCAACCTTGGAGAGGGCGAGAGGAACCTCAAGAAGTAGGGTAAGAGGTGGAGGCCTTGAGGGGAAATGAAAAGCCAAGGTGGGGCTTTGGGCCTGCTTCAAAATATGAAAGATGAGATGAGAGCTTGCTGGAATCTAAGAAACAACATGACCCTTTTCAAGTGAGCTGCAGTACCAAATGACTCTCTGCCAGGGCAATATGCCAAGGATGTTCCATATGTTAGAGCTCATCTTTATGAAGGTCCTCTAAGGTCATTATCCCTCCCATTTTTCAGCTGAGGAAACTGAGGCTCAGGCTAGAAAATGGCAGGTCCAAGATTTGCACTTAGGAGTGTCTGATGGAAAACATGTGTGGTCTTACTCTCCTGAATGCTCCAGAATTATCCTTCCTCATTTCTTTCCATGCAATATTCCCATTTTCTCAAAGCTCTTGAGAAATCAGCTAGCAATCCTGACTCAAGGGTGGCTGACAGTCCAATTTTAGTTGTGTGGTAAGGACTGAAAATCACTAAGTCACTCCACTTGCTATAATTCTAAAAAAAGAGCTTGGGGAAGGTGAGGTGAGCCAAGGAAGGAATTGCTGAAGGTGGATTTCATTGGCTGTGAGAAAGTAGGGGAGGGTAGGCGGCAGTGTTGAACAGTGGTTTCTTCCTGGTACCCCTTTAAAATCAGTGGTAGCATCTGTAAGTTGCCTATTTATTATGTCATTCTGAATTCTTGGAAATATTAAAATGCGTGTGTAGCTTATTAGTTTTTGAGGCTCTTTTCCAGGTATTTTAACAAGAAATCTCCTTTACTGTTTCCACTTTGGGCAGAGTGACAGGGAGGTTTGCCCTCTTTTGACTGCCTGTGCTCCACTCCATAAACAGTCCGACTAAGAGTTTATGCTCAGACACTGCTTTTGGTTCTTGGGGTACAGGATCCTTGATGCCTTTTCCTCTCCTCCACTAATGTTAACTGCCCACAAATCGCTTATCCACTCCATTACTACCACTAATGTTAATTGCTACCCAAGTATTACAGTGTGAGGACCAGAAGATACGGCAGTTAGAAGACAGGTTTTGCAGGAGCACAATGATTAAGACTTTGCTCAGAGATCAGGCAAGGAGCAGGGTATGGTTAATGCAGGCAGTACCCATTGGGTCCAGCCAGAAAAAAAGAAACCACAGTAGGGCTTTCAACAGAGAAGATTGAATATAGGGACTTGGTAAATGTGTTTTACAAAAAGCAAGAAGGGAGCACTGAGGTAACACAGGTAAGTGTTGCATGAAGGGCCTGCCACCCACAAGGCTGGGGATCAAAGGGAGGAGGTGGGGCTGATCGGAATCTAGAGGCTGGGACAAGGGCCCTGCAGAGGTGGGCTCCGAGCTCTGAGGAGGGGATAACACCCAGCTCCTGACACTGCAGCAGCTCAGGGGTGACGCCCTGCAGTTGGGGGTGAGAAACAAACCACTGCAGTAAGGACCTGGTCTGAGTGGTTCTGAATGGGTTCAGAAAGAAGCAGGAGACTGGAACCAGCTGTCACATTCATTTTTGGGGTGAGCAAACAGGAAGGTGAATGTTGCTTCTCCTGACTTCTACCCGTCAGTGTCTCTTTACAACCCCTCCTTTGGCAGAGTCAAATATGCAGCCACCTGGCAAAGAAGAAATGTGGTTTGCTGAGCTCCAGCTTCAGCATCACAAAGCAGAGATTAAGGGATAGGTTTTGAGGCTGAGCGAACAATATCTTAACAACTAACATGTAGGGTGAAGAATTATGTCTGGTTGCCAGCAAGTCACTAACTAAAAGGAACTTCAAGTTTGGTATCTGAAGAGAAGAGTAAGAGACTGTGTTTAGTGAAGTGTTTTCTACCTCTGCCTCTCTGTGGTACTTTTACTGTAGTGAATATTGACCGTGTGTTTGTGTGTGTGTGTGTGTGCTTAAGGGTTAGGAAGAGGGCTTGGCCTTTTTCGCATCGGAAGGAGTTCACTCCATCATGTGGGAAGAAACACTATCACTCTCCTCTGAGTTAATGGGACTCCAAAATAAATGTTTGCCTTTAGATTACACCTTATAATTTATGATTCAGTCCCAGAAAAGAAACTTCAGTGTATTGGGAAATGGGAAAAGAAGAGGGTGCACTCAGAGAAACTTAATGGGGCCAGAGCTGGAAGGATTTGGAATAAGGACAAAGCCAATTGCCAGTAAACCTCCGTTAAGCTTCATGTCTCCAAGTCTTAGAAGCAAGCTAATGGCTTACAGTTTTCTCCTCGTGCTTACATAGTTCCAGGAAGACATGCAGCTCACAGCCCAGAAAGCTTAGTAACTGAACTTTACGTAACACCTGGGAACATAAGAGTGTGTGGGGAAGTGATGATGGAGCCATTTGCAGGTTGAAGTTAGCGCCTGGAAATTGCTCATCACCTGCTCAGCAGGCAGAACCACTGGAGACTAAATTGATGATGATTATGCAAGAATAGTAAATGGGAGCAGAATAAACACCATGTGAAAGGCATCACGGTTGTTGAATGAATTAGCAGTGCGTTGCCGCTTCATGTTCCTTTCCTGGGTCTTGTTTAGCTTTATTCTGTCAAGCGACTGGTTAAACCGGAGCCCACCACAAGAAGCACAAAGTGTAGAATTGCAAGTGCACTGTTTGGTACACTCCTACGTGGCACCAAAATAGCTGAGTGAGGATCTCATAAACAACATTATCTGCTGGCAGTGGAGTGCTCTGGTACCCAAAGTTATCAGTGAGCGAAATCAGAGTAGCCAAAGAAATTTCCAAGGGGTAGGCTGTTTATCTTGTTCTGTCTGCAGGATTCCTGTTGGCAGCACGTAAGGGTTAATAGGACGGAATGCATAATGAAATTCATTTGTCAGAAAGAATAAAGAGCACAGGCTCTGGAGTCAGATGAACGTGGATTTCCATGTCTTCTCTCCCGCTTACAACGTGTGTGTGATCTTGAGCAAGTGACTTATCTAAGCTGCAGTGTCTTCATCTTTAAAGTGGGATAATTATGCTCCCTCTCTTGCAGTGCATTTGTGCAGACTAAATGAAATGATGCAAATAAGATGTTCAGCAGAGTTCTTGGTGCAAAATAAGTGTTTGAGAAATGTTTCCTCGTCTATCTTTATTATTACTTTTGCTGTTATTAATACTTACTGAAAACTTACTAGGTACTAGAACCAGGACCTGGGGATGGGAAGATGAATTCAACCTAGTCCCTGATGTCAAGGAGTTCATAACCTATTACAGAAGGCATTCAAAGGCCTTTGTTTAGGGAAAATGACCCAGCTCAGGTGGTTGTGTGTGTACTCATTCTGGGAGTTTTTAATCTGATGTGTGTGTGTGTGTGTGTGTGTGTGTATGGGGACCAGAAGGATGAAGGAGGAATATAGCTGTGGATGTAAGGAGGTGACTGCAATCAGAAAGGGAGCCTGGATGTGCAGGGCTGGCTGGGAGTCACTGAGGAAGCAGGAGGAGACACCTTTGAGAGAGAAATCTGCTTTCTCTGCCTACTGCCTTAAGTCTTAGGAACTTACAGAGCTAGATCAATGTGAGGGACCCACCTCCTCTAAATCCCGATTTGTGTAAATGATGCAATCATGTTGAGCTAATGACAGGGGCTCTGTTAGATATCATTATGGAATGTGAATTTGTTCAGTTGTGAATATTGACAACTCTCTTGCTGTTAAATGGCTGTCTCCTTGTTGCTGAAATTGATTATCTAGGATAAGATGTGAAATGTGTTGATTGCAAAATTGTGGGAAAGACCACAACTGACAGCAACTGCTCATAATCCTTGGGTTAGGAATTGAACAGGTGGGCCTCCTCTGGGCTCATGAGCAGACCTTGATGGGTCCTGACAAATAGGCTTTCAGTATCTTCTGTGCAGAGAAACAGGGTGGCCTGGTTCTAAAAGGCCCCTTGAAAGATTTAAATGTGCTGCCTTGTAGAAGATGAAGGGTGGCAGGACCCCAAAGACCACAGAGGAAATAGCTGTGTACCGCCAAGATTTAATATATAGAGAGGTTATTTTGGGGACCATCTATATCTTGGTAAAAGGAAATAAAGAATCTCTCAATTAAAAGAGTTATTAATTTTTCTATCCTGCAATAGAATATTAAGTCTCAGTTAACATACATGTTTACCTGACTGGGTTTCTATGCAATTGCTAGTGCTCAGCTGTCAGCATTTGCTTATCTTGAGTGAGTCCCTTGCAAATTTTGTGAGAATTTTTACAGTTGATAGGCGATCACTATTCTCCTTCATGTTATTACAGAAATTTGATAAACCACCTGAATAAAAAAAAATTCATGAAATAACACTCTGGCAAAAGGGAGATCATGGCTTTGGGGTATAAATTTTCTCTTTTGTACAAACATGTTTTTTCTTATATGGAGTCTGCTATTTTTGGTTGACATGTGCAAACAGATGAAAGAAGCTTAATCTTAGGTTAAAAGAAGCTGCTAAATGGTTTATATTTTAGTGAGCCAATAAAATCCAGAAGTTTTCCCTCTGGATAAGAACTCTTTCCACATAGCATATATTTCCAGAAATAATAATAATAATAAAAAGGGATCATTTCCCCTGTGTTCTCTCAAAATTGGTTTGGCTCTTGGAAAGGGAGTGCCATATGTGAGGCTTATAGTAAATTCATTCATGGGACCCTGGAACCTACTGTACAGTAGCCCAGAGTCTGAGCCATGAGAAAGTCATGGGTGAAATACCTTATCATTCAATCATTTTCAGATCTAATTTTAGTGCTTTGGTGACTAAACCCCATTGAGGGGAGTTCATTATGAGGATTTTATAAACATATATGCTCAAATGCCAGGTTCTCCCAGGATATGCAGAAGCATTATAAGAAAGTCAGGTTCCAGGCTGATATTAAAATTCATGCAGCACAGTACATAGGTTTGCCACCTATTTCCACTGCATAGTTTTGAATGAATTTGATATATGTATGTATTTATTTAAGAATGGAGTCATTAGGCTTAACTGCGAAAGTTTAGATATTAATTAAAAATGAAAACAGAAAGGAGGAATTGATCTGGAAGAGGATGCTGTCTTTAACATTAAGGAAAATGACTAGGTTGGTTAGAAGGTAAAAGATTCAACCACCACCCAGGCTGGCTCGAAGCGGAGCTCTCTTGGGAAGCTCGGTGACCCTGACTCTTCTGGTCTCATCATCTTCTCTCCCTTTTCCCCTCAGTTGTCCTTTCTCTTCTGTCCAGAATGCCCTGTAGTGTCTTCCCAGAGGGTCTGGGTCTGTGGAGTTATCCATTTCAATTCGTTTATTTTCCAAATCCCTTGTTATAAATAACCTGGTTCTCTATCCTTGATCAAAGTTCTGTTCCTTGGGATTGACCAGGTAGGGGATGGGCCCAGCCTAGACTTGGGAATGTAAAAATATGGATATAAGGATAATAATAAAATCATGGTTCTGCTTACTGTTTATTATTTCATTAGCAGCAGCTTTATCACAGTATTTTTATAATGGGAAATGGAAATAATCTGAATGTACATCAGTGGTAGAAATGTTGAATATATTGAGGTACATTAAGACTGGAATATAGTGTGTATTAAAATTAAACAGTAGATATGCATGTATCAACCTGGAAAGATGACCAGATGTTCTTTAGTATTCAAAGTAGTATGTATAGTATATATCAGAGTAAAAGGAAAAGGGAAAAACCTTTCCATGTATGCATTTTTGTTTCATGAATTTGTATGAGCACAGAAAATGGTGTGAAATGACACAGAGCACACTTTACATTGGCAACTTCTGAGGATGGATAGAGAGCTGAGAGGCAGATCATGAGCTGAAAGACTCAGTCTGTGTTTTTTATTGGTTATGGTGAACATGTATTACTTGTGTAATCAAAAATCCAATCAAGTTTAAAATAAAGAAGTTAAGGTTTTTATGCCCTCATGAAACCTTTTTTAATGAGTTCTTCCTGTGGGAGATCATTATTCTAGACTTTAATAGATTATGATAATCCTACTAACTCTATAGGTATATGTACTA
Source organism: Manis pentadactyla (assembly GCF_030020395.1). Taxonomy (NCBI): domain Eukaryota; kingdom Metazoa; phylum Chordata; class Mammalia; order Pholidota; family Manidae; genus Manis; species Manis pentadactyla. The sequence continues at coordinate 88,233,584 of NC_080020.1, forward strand.
ATATAATTTCCACCTTACAGGTGAGGAAATTAAAGGTTAGAGAGGTAATCTGGCCAAGTTCATACAGTGACAGAACTTATTCTGTCATATATCCATGTCTCTGCAAACTGGAGATCTGAGAAGAATTTAGGTAAAAGCATCAACAGACATGGAATTTTTATTTTCAAAGCATAGTTTCCATGTTGTACATCCATACAATGGAATGTTATTTGACAATAAAAAGGAATGCAGTACTGGTACATGCTACACATGGTTAAACTGTGAAAATGTTATTCTAAGTGAAAAAGGCCAGCTACAAAAGACCCCATATTGTATGATTCCATTTATCTGAAATGTCCAGAACAAGAATAGGCATATCCACAGAGACAGAAAGTAGACTGGTGATTACCTAGGATGCGGAGGTGCAGAGGCGGGGAGTGGAGTCAGGATTGGGGAGTGACTGACTGCAAATGGTACAGTTTCTTTTTGCAGAGACAAAATGCTCTGAAATTAGATTGTGGGGATGGTTGCACAGCCCTGTGAATATGCTAAAGCCCATTGAATTGTGTACTTTAAATAGGTGAATTGAAGGGTATGTGAATTATATCTCCATAAAGATGTCATTAAAAAGTAACTCCATTAATGAACATTCTTTAATGGACAGAAGGTATTTGTACATGCTTCTGCCTGGATTTGGACTGTCCCTAGGTCTCCTGGGAGAGGACTCATTCAGGTCAGATTACCCTGATTTATTGAAGTTCCAGGAACCTTGCAAGACAGTGTTAATGGAATGAATGATTCCAAGGACTTCATTTTTCATTTTTTTCTGTAGAATGTCATGTTTAAGAAGTTTGCTTAGCTCTCTCTACTTCCTTAAATGATCTCTATAGTCTCCTTTTTATTCAAAACCTCCTTTGATTTTTTATGATGTTGTCGAATCTCTCCTGGAGTTGTGAGAATTCATGGATCTGGGGATTACCATTAATTCTTTCTTCAGCCAGGTTTTTGCCCAGCCACTCTTAAACAAATTCAGTTTCTCAAATATTGTCTTTTAAACTTGTCACTCTTTCCTCTGACTCATTCATTAGCACAGGTTCAATTGTTAGTTTTCAGTTGCCCCAACACCATTAACAATAGCTATTATATTTTACTAGTGATATAGTTACAGCTACAGTTGTTTTTAAAAATTAAAAATAATTATTACTAGCAATGGTTAAAATTACCCTCAGTATCTTTCTGTTATGAAAGTCACTGTTACCATTTGGGTTATGACTCACAATGCAACTACTGAGGTGACTGAAAAAAATTAAAACCTCAATATGTTAATGAGGATGACTTGTAAAAAAATCCAACAAATATTTATTGAGTACAGATTATGTTTAGGGCACTGGGATTTTCCTGGCAGATAGAAAACCTGTTAGGAACTTAAAATTTTTTAGGGAAGATAAAGCGTGAGGGACTGTAGGTTCAGAAACAATGTAAGAGTTAGCAATAAATACCCCCAAATGCTAGCATTGTTCATTGTTCCAAATATAAATGGAGTCTTTGTTAATTGATTCACTAAACAACTGTTTATTCAGCATCTCTTATAAGCAAGCTCTTGGGGCTGGAGGTGATACTTTGTGGGGTCAGAAATCTGATGAGAGCTCCCTCTCTCTCCTTGTCCAGGCAGTGCGATGGAAACCTAAACCTCAGGGAGCTTATAATCTAGGAGGACAGGCACACCGTAATGATTCCTCCAGTCCCGAAGATTCAGGCTTCAGGCTTCCTTCCCAGGCTCCACCTTTCAAAGGCCCCATTTTAGCCCTCTCAGCGGCCTGAGAAACCTGTGCCCACAGCCCCCTGTGGTAGACACTGTGGGTACTGGGGGCCCTGGACTTCCCTGCCCAGATGGCTTGAGTCAGCCTCTGGGATCTGTGCTTACCCAGGAGAGAGTCTTTGGGCTACACTTTGAAGGGGCAGGTGAAGTTTTTATCGGTGGTAATGAAGGGAGGGAAGAAGAGGTCCTGGAAGTAGAAGTTGCCTTAGCCCCATGTGTAAAATGTATTTGCCGGAAGAACAGCGGTCCATTTAGTTTTTAGCAGGGTTTCTAAACCTTTTTATGCCATGGATCTGTTTGACAGTCTGGTGAAGCCTATGGCCTCCTTAGAATAGTATTTTAGATGTAGAAGTCAAAATAATATGATTGCAAAGGGAAGCACTTATACTGAAATAAAATCATCAATAAAATAAACACATTTATGATATAATGATATATATATATATCATTAATAATACAATAAATAACAGGGTCTAGCAGCAATGTAATAATAACTATGATATCCAGGTTGATGAGCATAAGTGGTATTTTGGGATATCTGTAACACCTGTAACACCTGTAGTGTGACATGAAAATACCTGTGATCTCAAATGGTGACAAAATTACTGGTACTGCTAATACCGTGGTTTGGTGCCTACAGTCATAATTGAAGAAAGCCCAAAGCTTGTGTGATTATTGAAAATAAAGATGAATATGTTCCCTGGGTAAGAACCTTTTGAGACTAGGATTCAGCATAGTAATATATCCCTGTGTTGCTAGGGCTTTAAGATAGAATCTGGTTTGCAAAATCAAGATTTATTCAACCCCAGAAAGGACCATGCTTACTAAATAAACCCACATCATCGACAATGATGTAGTTCTTCAGGCCACCAATATGTTTTGCCCTCTGTTGCCTAAGAAGACCTCTGGATGGTACTTGCAGAATGAAGAGACTATTTTTCTCAACCCCACAGAATGACATCAGTTGCAAGGTGTGTAACAGAGGTCTGAGTGGCCAGGTGGTCAACAGCACAGGGTGCTCTCTGGCTTCCAAACCTTGAGGAGAAGGCGGATGGTGGGAGAGAAGCTGCCTGTTGTCCTGGCTCTGGGTGCTGATTCCAGGCCTTTTTGTTTTTGGGCTGTTTAGCTATCTGTCAGTTGGAGAGTTCTCCATAAAATACAAATGAACATTTAGATGGAGAGATGGAAGGACCAAATAAGCAGAAGGAAAAGGTGAGGGGCACTGGGAAGGCGTTTTTGGCAGTCAGTGTCCAGAGGGCCTGGTTTGCGGCCCTGAGATTTTCCCCTGTGTCTGGGCCTAGTTTAGATGACAGCCTTTTGGTTTTGGAATATGACAAAAGCTTGGGATGGAGCTGCTTATGTTAGAAGCAAATAAGGGCCCCTTTGTTCTCTAACAGTGGAATGGAAACAAAAGGGCTTTACGTGTGAGGCTCCAGTCACAGCCTGACCACACAGAATAGGAAGCCCTGGACACTTGGAGCTCCTGAGGCAGAGAGAAAATAAACCTTTCTGGTCCTGCAGTCCTCCTACCACTTCTTTTCTTCCCTGGGCAGTGTGAGTCTGCAGTGATGCGGTGAGAACTGTGCTTGTGAAACTCACTCTTTGTGCAGTTTCTGACTGCTGTTGCTCATGCCTCCTGGTCCCTGGGGGCACCTGGCGTGGCTCTGAGCTCAGTGTCCTCAGGGCATCCTAGCTAGGCTGCTCTACAGTTCTTGTCACTGCCATCAGATGCCCAGGCTCGTAGGAAATGTCAGCTGTGCCACTTGCTGCACAAAGGCATGTTCTCTCTGCAAAGGCAAAGAGGAAACATCTGATGTTGCAGCCAGCCATCTGGCTGGCTGTCTTTGGAGACTGAACATGCATATTCATTTAATCTTCTGTTCATTACCTAGTTCACCCTCAACCATGTAGGTGGTGGGAATTGCAATGTTTGTGAAGCAGGCTCCCCACTGTAATCCATCCTTTTAATCCCAATCGTTGGGCAATCCCCATTGCTGACCTATTTCTAGTTGAGTGTTCTAAAAGCAAAGTGGGCTGCCTGTGTCTGTTTCTCTTGGGTGGTGATCAGCCAGTTTCTGGCTCCTTAAGATGCAAAGATAAATATATCATTGAAAGATTTAATTTTCTATAGTTAAGAAATTCAAGGGGAGTGCCTCAATGGAATGGTGCTGTCTGAAACTCATTTACATAAAAGGTACAAAAGATTTAGGTAGGTCAGAGCTTCACTGGACTTAAAAGGAAAATAAAGTTCTAAGACAGGTAATTTGGCCCGTCTTGAATGGGTTTTAATACTCCTTTGCAAAATTAATAAACCCAAAGACTACATAGTCCATAAATAGCCTTTTCCTACTTGCCGAGCATATGAACAGGCTAGACTGACAACCTAGTCTTGACAGGGGCACCTGTGCCTTTACGACTTCTCCTTTCACTTCCTCTTATAGCACATGAACTGCCAATCACAGATGAAACGAAAGTGGCCTCTGATTCCACACAGCAGAGAGGCAAGGGGGGAGATAACGACTGGTTAACCAGATCACCACACAGACTAACTGGTCCCTAATTCCTCTTTTACCTAGAACAGTAAGATACCTGCAAATGTGAGAAGGAATAAACACAAATAAAAGGCAGCAGAAGAGGAATTTGGGATAAAACTCTGGATAGATAATAACCTTTCATGATCTTCCTTTCACTGACATTTCAGTGATGTGTGATTGAGGAACCTCTGTAGGGAATATTTATAATTCTGACCCTTGTCTGTTAGGAGGGTGTGGGGCTGAGCAAGAGTAGAAAGCTTATGACCCAGAATGAGAAAGGAAAAGAGAATGGGGAAAGTTAGGAATTTTTAGAACTAAAGGAACATGAAGTTTGAATCCCTCCCAGAATCAACATTTCTGAAAACACACAGAGCTTTATTCTTAGCAACTTTTGCACATACATCTTCTATTTTATTCGTTTCTAATAGATAGGTAGCTGGGTAGCCACTTATCTTTCCATGGGTTTACAGTCAATGCAAACTCCTAGGTGTCAGAAATAACACACTGATTTCCTTGTCCTTACTCTCTGTGTCATATCAGCTTCACTGACACATGTATACTTTGAAAAGCTTGAAGGGAAATCAGGTTGGCAAAAATATGATTTGTGACTTAATTGTTGGCACTGTTTTGCAGGGGCAAATTAAGTAAAAACGTAAGCAAGTAATATACAAACATATGTATTTATTCTCTACAACTGGGCTTGTTGGAGGTAGCTTAAAAATTTTTTTTTTATTAAGGTATCAGGATATACACTCTTATGAAGGTTTCACATGGAAAACAATGTGGTTCCTACATTCAGACTTATTATCAAGTCCCCGCATACCCCACTGAAGTCACTGTCCGTAAGTGTAGTAAGATGCCACAGAGTCACTACTTGTCTTCTCTGTGCTACACTGTCTTCCCAATGATCCCCCCTACACCATGTGTACTAATCATAACACCCCTCAATCCCCTTCTCCCTCCTTCCCCACCCGCCCTCCCACTCTCCTCCCCTTTGTTAACTGCTAGTTCCTCCTTGGAATCTGTGAGTCTGCTGCTATTTTGTTCCTGCAGTTTTGTTTTGTTGTTATATTCCACAAATGAGGGAAATCATTTCATATTTGTCTTTCTCTACCTGACTTATTTCACTGAGCATAATACCCTCTAGCTCCATCCATGTTGTTGCAAATGGTAGGATTTGTTTCTTTCTTATGGCTGAATAATATTCCTGTATATATGTACCACATCTTCTTTATCCATTCATCTACCGATGGACACTTAGGTTGCTTCCAATTCTTGGCTATTGTAAATAGTGCTGCGATAAACATAGGGGTGCATAAGTCTTTTTGAATCTGAGAAGTTGTTTTCTTTGGGTAAATTCCTAGGAGTGGAATTCCTGGGTCAAATGATATTTCTAATTTTAGTTTTTTGAGGAGCCTCCATATTGCTTTCCACAATGGTTGAACTAGTTTACATTCTCACCTGCAGTGTAGGCGGGTTCCCCTTTCTCTGCATCCTCACCAGCATTTGTTGTTCCCTGTCTTTTCGATGCTGGCCATCCTAACTGGTGTAAGGCGATATCTCATTGTGATTTTAATTTGCATTTCCCTGATGATTAGTGATGTGGACCATCTTTTCATGTGCCTGTTGGCCATCTGAATTTCTTCTTGGGGGACTTGTTTGTTCATATCTTCTGCCCATTTTTTAATCGGGTTATTTGCTTTTTGCGTGTTGAGGAGTGTGAGTTCTTTATATATTTTGGGTTAAGCCCATGTCGGATCTGTCATTTACAAATATATTCTCCCATACTATAGGATGTGGAGGTAGCTTTTATAAATAAAGTTGTGAATCAATTATTTATGTTTCTGGCTATTTTACATTTTGTGCCTAAATCCCCTAATATCCTGGCTTGTGAATGATTTTTATCAAATTAATTTGATAAAACCACCTTTTTTCAAGAAGAAGATCTGAAGCACATGATATGTTATGCTTCAAAAAATAGACATCTAATAAATACCTGTAGCATAAACGCCAAGCTCAACACTAAAATCTTATGACTTTCTCCTGCTTCTGGGCATGTTTATAAGCACACCATATCTTTTTAATAATTAACTTTTTCACAAAGCACGTTCACCTGCATTCCTCACAGCATTATTATTCCTTCTTTTAGACTAGGGTATTGAGATTCATACAGTTTTAGTGGCTTATTCACTTAAATTACTAATTTTTTTGTCTGTCATTTTATCTGTGAAAAATTTCAAACCATTTCTAATGTTCTTTATTCCTTCCTGAAAATCCAAGTTTATGTCAGCCTGAAGAACTTCCCATAGCATTTCTTATATGCAGGGCTACTGTGATAAATTGCTTTGTTCATTTTGTCTGAGAGTGTCTTTATATTAATTTCATTTTTGAAGATATTTTCACTGAATTTAGAATTCTGGGTTTATAATTATTTTTCTTTCAAACTTTGAAATATATTGTTCTGCTGTTTTCTGATTTGTTTGTGATGAGAAGTCAACATCATTTGAATCATTGTTTCCCTGTGTGTCATGCTTTTTCTAGATTAAAAAAAATTTTTGGTTTTTAGCAGTTTACTATGATGTGTTTAGTCATGGATTTATTTGTATTCATTCTGCTTGGGGTTTCCCAAGCTTCTTGCACTTGTAAAATTATGTCTTTCAGTGAATTTGTGGAACTTCTGGCTCTTAACTTTTCAAATGTATTTTCTGTTTCATTCTCTCCTGTCCTCCAGAACTCCAGTCACCTGTATGCTTGGTAACTGTTATTTTAATATTGTCCCAGAGGTCCCTGTTCATTTTTTCTCCCTCTTCTTTCTCTCTGCTTTTACATTAGAATAGTTCTACTGATTTATCTCCAAGTTCACTGATTCTTTCCTCTCTGTCACCTCCATTCTGTTTTCTTTTTATTGAAGTATAGTTGATATACAATCTTATCTTGGTTTCAAGTATACAACACAGTTGCTCAACAGTTACCCACATTATTAAATCCTTAGCCCAACTAGTACACCTCTATTCTGTTTTAAGGCTGTCTAATGAGTTTTTGTTCTAGATATTTTATTTTTCAGTTTTAGAATTTCCATCTGGCTCTTTTTAAAAGAATAGTTTCAGTTATCTGTTGATATTACCTTTCTTTTCATTTACTAAAAGTACATTTTTCTTTGTGTCATTGAGCATAGTTAAAATAGAAGCTTTAATTCCATCATCTGGGCCATCTCCTGGTTGGCATCTCAGGACTGTCATTTTTCTCTTGAGAGTGGGTTATATTTTCCATGTGAACTTTTGGGTTATATCCTGAAGATTATGAATGACATGTGTGGTAACTCTGGGTATTGTATATTTCATTCAACAGAGTTGATTTCTTTTCTTATAGCAAACAACTGTGCTAAAACTGCATCCACTTTCTTGGATGGCAGCTCCAATCTCAGCTTAGTTGTTTTATCATTGGTTGAACTGTTTGGAATCTGCCCATACATGTGTGGTTCAGTGGCCAGAGATTTGGAAAGAGTTTATACATTGAATTTAGAGCTCCTCATTTCTTGTTCTCTACTTCTTGAGATCCTGCTCTCATGATAGAAGCAATGAAGACAGGAAATTAACTCAGTGTTCTGTTAAGTGTTAACTTCCTTGCAGAATCTGCCTGCTCTTTGTTGCTCTCTTGTGTCTTCAGGTAGTTGGCTTTTGGTTTTGTTCTAGAGTTTTGTCCAGAGTTTATAATTGTTATCTGTGGGAAATTCAGTCTGAGTTTGTTTGGCAATTTTTAATTATGTTTGAACCTTTGGTTGTAGTCACAACTACCAGAACCAGGACTCTAAAAGCTAGCGTTCCTTTTCCAATTCTAGAGCTCCCCACTGGTAAGTTACCCTTTGACTTGTCTGCTGTACACCAGTTCTCCTTAGGTGAATGAGCAGTTAGAGGGTTTTGTTCTAGATCATAAAAATATAGGTCAGTTTGGATCTGACTATGGTCCTCATTCACCTTTTATGGACCTTTCTTAGAAGTCTGAATAGTTAAAAGCTTTTGATACCCTGTGTTAAAAAATTAGTTACAACAAAAACCATTACAATTATCTCTTCATAACAAAGTTAATTCCAAGGTTAGTATAATGGCTTATTTATTTTGAGTCATATTTTATATGAAAAATTGTCAATCTAGCAAAAGAACTGGGCAATTTTGTGGACTTGTCTATGCTGGGATTTGAATTATCTTAATCAATTCCAAACATGGGAACAGTACACATCAGCTTGTTAATAAGGAAGTTAAAAACAGAAGCATGATGTTAACCTGCTGAATTTTTCTTTCTTGTTTGATGTTCTATTAGTTTAACTGTCAGAAGCTTTTTTTATAGATATTTTTTCATTTGACATAATTTTCAAATATAGTTTGGAACATACTAAATAAATGATTTTCAGCCTACTGAAATATTAGATATTTATTTACAGAGTCTGTAACATCAGATATACTTAAGCATTTGGTAATGTCAATCTAAATTGGAAAAATTCCAGTTTCATTAAAATAACCACTGGAAAACTTCTTCATTAAATATTTCTTATAATACACAGGTTGTGTACTATTATTTTGGAAATGAGAGTTGCAGAAACCTCTTTTTCTCTATTACTTTGTATTTTTGATATTTTTCACTTCAGATGTTTTTTGAATAAACATTATTTTCTTAAAAATTGGAGATTGTTTGAAAAGCAAAATGATACACCATTTCATGGTATAATTTTATAGTTTAAACTTGATGTTGATTAATTTGCTTCTCAGCAACTCAATCCTTCTTCTGCAATAAATTTAATCAGCTCAATCACCTATTCTGTTACTGTTTTTCTTCCTGATTTGTTCTGTCCTTATAGTTACCTGCTTAAGAAAATGGAAGTTTAATCATATTCCCTCTTAAACCTTTTCTTAGATGGTGATCAGTGTAATTGAAGTAGAAGTTCCAGTTTGAACGCATCTTTTCATGTACAGGCTGACCTGTCAGGTAGGAACCTTATTTCCTGGAATTTATGTTTTGACTTTGTACCTAGTATATGATATGGCAAGTCTCTAGGGTTCAGTGGTCAGAGATTTGGGGAGAGTTTATTTGTATTCATTCTGCTTGGGATTCCCCAAGCTTCTTGCACTTGTAAAATTATGTCTTTCAGTGAATTTGTGGAACTTTTGGCTCTTCTTTGCCATTGAAAAATTAGCTATATCAAAATTTTTTGTTTACTTCTTATGGTGATATCCAGACTTATTTATTCAAAGCATAAGTGGTACTCTGTTAGAAAGTTTAGCTAGTTCAACTGGTTGTTGTAGTGTTATTTTTAAGTGTAGAAACAATTTCTCTTTTTAATAATTATGTGTCTTACACATAGTAGGTGTTTAATCAAGATATGCTTAAGTCTAATGGTATGGGCAAATCCTAAATAGTGTTCTTTGGCAATATATAATTTTCATTTGAGAGTTTATTGAATTCATTTCTCCTAACTTTAAGCTTTTTGGTTTTAGGATAATTAAATATGGTAGTATTGCCATGACAAGTAATACTGTTCCTTTATTTATATATCTTTTTTATTTAGTGTAAAAATGGAAGACTTTTATTTTTAAAAAATGTTCTTAAGTATTTTTGCAGCAAGGGGGAAAAGTCCCTGAAACTTTGTGTAAACTAATAAAATCCTTCTAATTCAGAATGCTATTTGGATTGGAAATTATTAAACTTAGATAAGGATGTTGGTACATGGTATTCATGTCATAAATATATACCAACTTGAGTTTTGTGGGTTTTGGGTATATTTGTAGTGTTGAGCTATCTTAGCAGTATCCTAGACATCCTAGACAAACTAGAGGATGAAGGTATTTAAGTTTAAAAGAATTTTGAGAGAAGTGGTGGGCAGGAAATTATAAAACTCTGTATAAAGGCCCTTTCCCTTCTATGGATTTCAGCCTACTAAATTGGATATTTTGGGGAAAAATATTTGCTTTGTAATTTGTATATTGTAAATTATATAATTTGTATACTTTTCATTGCTGTGACTGTCATTTTTCATATTTACAAATCACTGAGTAATATTGCCTTTTTTCCTTATTCATCTAGATCTTCCTTCTGCTTAAGTAAGAGTGTAACGAGATTGACAGACTCCATTGGGTTGCATTTACATTGTGGTGCAGTGGAAGTCTCAAGGCTGGCTAGTTGTATTTTCATCCTACACTAGTACTAACTGTCATCCTCCTCTCTCCTTTCCCTTAGTCCCATTCACTGCCTTATAGCTGGTTTTGTACAAGGAGTTTTGAGCTTTTTGAAAGCAAGAGCTGTACTCATCTCAATTCCTCCCATAGGACCTGATATAGTGATTGTTATGTAAAAAAAATCACCATTGTTGTGAAAGAAAGAGCAGTTGTTATTTTTGTTGTCATTGACCAAATGAGTGAACTGATGTATAAAGTAAAGATATGTGGAATCATTCTTAGCAAGATTGTGTAGATCCGCTGGTGGAGAGGCTGACCCAGGACCCAGAACGGGAAGCCCCAAGTGCCACGTAAGCATTGTGCTTCTGAGGCTGCTGTCAGTCTATGAAAGTAACCATTTCCTTCACAGAAACCAGTACATATAAGCTAGCACACATTACCTTTGAGACCTAGATTACTCAGTGTGATTGTATGCATAAATTAAATTCTCCAAATGTTTGTATGATTGAGACAAAAAAATGAAACCTCTCCTGGTGTTAATGAAGTATGATAAGGAAAGTTGTCTATGAGTAATGGTCAGTCAGTCTGTCTGTTTTTTGGTCTGCCTAGGTAATCGAATCTGGTTGTGATTTGGCTAAACTGAATCCAAAACTGTTCGAGCCTTTTAGCTCTGTGGAATTTCAGCAGGTTTGAATTTTTCAGAATTATTCATGAAAAATCACGTCACACTCAGCATTCTAGGACCAAAGGAGCAAAATTATCAGGCAAGAATCTGTGCTATCTTTATAATCTGTCAACATCTTTAAGCAACACTAGCAAATGTGTGAAGTAGGTCTAAAATTATTGACATTAACACCAATGAAATTGTGAAGTAGGCATTAAAAATCTTTAAATAACATCAAGACATTTGTAGAGAGGGCAGGTAACTGTTTCCTCAGCTCTGCCTTTAGATTTGGTCAGGAGCCGCCTTCTGACTGGCCTGCCTTTGAAGTAGTAGTTCTTCACTTAAGCTGTCCGGTGTTCTGATGGTAGCTGCTTCACAGTCCTTGAGAAATCATGTCCACTTTGAAAATGGAGTTGCCACAAGCAAGAGATGTTGGTCCTTACTTCTTATGGAGAAACTGAGGACTGAAGAGAAGAAATTAGAGATGGAGGTGGTAAGTGAATCACACCAAAGATTAAGACCTTCTTAGAAGGATAGAGGGAGGGAAAAACAGTGACCGGAATTAGAGAGTGATGGAAGCTGGGAGCTAGGGAATAACCTCAGACTTGGATTAGTATAAATAAGGATAGCTGAGTTGACAGGCTTTCAAATTTTCTGGTAATTAGAGTCAATTTGATCACTTTCAAGAGTCTCAAAGCAGAATATCCTGAGCCCTCTAATGATGTCTGAAACAGTGCTCTATAGAATTTGTGCCATTCTTGTAGTTACAGTACACTGGAACAGTTTATAAAGTAAAAGTGTCGCATCATACCTTTATTATAGGACCAACTCATCTGTAATTCTTCAATAACCTTAGAATATCACAGGGAGTTAATTGAGGCAGACGTCTTGGTCTAGGCAATAAAAAAACAACACTGGAACTAGAGGAGAACGTGAAACAACGAATAGGGCAGTAACCCAGGGTCTTACAAATGATTTCCAGGAAGTCTCAGTAAAGCTCCTAAATTGTGTCCTTCCACCAGTCCATATGAAAGAATGTATGAATAGGCTGCATTTCTGAAGCACACATCTGTGTTTAACTCTAATCACCAGTCCTTGCATCTTTTGCACTTGCTCTTGTTATGAGTTCCCAGTGATTCTTACCGTGAGTGGAGTTGGTCTTCCTGTACTTCTCTCCACCGTTCATTTGATAAGAGATTAATACCAAGTTGAAGTCAAATGTCTATCTTTTCTTACGGGTTTATTCTGAGATCTTATCTTATCCTAAGACCTAAGTGGTTACCTCTAATAAAGGATTTTGCATCATAGTGCTGGGAATCACACCCAGCACTTGGCAGGCAACTCTAAATAGCCAGAGTGTCATTATAAAATCCATTGTTTTAACTTCTTGTTGTGTGACTAACTCCTAAGAATGGATTGCATTTTGACATATGGACTTTAAGTCTTGTATGATTTTTATGAGTGATTTTTCAAAGATTTAAAAATCTGTACCGATGGGGTCTGTGATCAAGCATACCAAGAGTTCAAGGCTTGACTTTCATTTAGTGGTCAGTAACCTGAGTATGCCTGAGGAAACTATTTTTGATGAAAATATTCTTTAGTTCTTTTCATTTAAATACATCAGTTGAGGAAGATGGTGGCATAAATAAAAGATAAAGATGGACAAGTAACTTGTGAATAGAAACTTAGGTAAATGTGGATCCCCAGGCACATCTCTGCTCAGCACTTCCCATCAGGAGGGGTAGCCTGTTACTGATCAAGTTAAACTGAGCTTCTCACATGACCCAAACGCTGATGCTGTGCCTTACATTCTGCCAGGGTCATTGTACCACTGCTAATTAGTACATCGCAGCCAAAGATGCCCTCTGAGTGCTACTTTTAAATAACAGCAGAAGAACATGGCTCTCTTCTGAAAGTCAGTGCAGTTCCCCAATGTGCCCTAGTGCAGTGTCACAGACTCTCCTGAAGGAATCAGAAGGTCTTCATCTGGAAAAGCAACACAGAGTGGGTGCTGGATCTGGTCTCAGACTCAGTGGAAGCCCAGACTCTTCACAGCCAGGGGAGACCCTGAAGAGCTACGGTTGTGACGTGTGTATGGAGAGTTGGCTTTGCCTATTATCTGTTTTGACTGACGGACAATTGGGACAGAAGAAACAATTTCTTCCCACCTTAGTCTCATTTTATTTGTATATGTATTCCTTTCTTCCTTAAGAAGACTTCTCCTCCAGGGCTAAGTGAAGAATGGCTCATTTGGCTTCTGAATACCATTCTGTACCTGTATTTGCTAAACTGTCTAATTACCATGAAGTCTTTCAGTTTGAATCCTTCTTGGGCAGATGAAAGGCTTGTGGAAACACCCAAAGTTGACTTCACTTTTGCTTCTCCTGTTGAAATGGGGTAGCCTTCCAATTCATGGAGCTAAAATTCATGATTTGGCATTAACTTTCCTTAACAGGGTATAAGGCTGGTGCTTAAAAATACTTTTTTTTTTAATGCCATCTAACCACTATGCAGCTGGATTGGGAAGCTTCCTGGCAGTATAACAGCCCTGAGGAGAAATGTGGTCACTGATCAATAAAACCCCAATGTGGGCAAAATAACAGGAGACCAGATGCAATATTAGGAATGCTCTTTTCACCTTCTTTCTCATTTCTTCTAAGTCTGTGTTTGTGTGTGGCAGCTCTCTTACTTATTTTCTCACACAAAAGCTCAGTGGAGGAGCTGTTCTCACTAATTGCTAATGGGCCAAATTGCTGGTGCTCACAAGGAGAGATTCTGGTGACAGATAATTAAGTATCTAAATAGTTGAAAGTGTCAGGAGAGAAAAATGATGTCTTCACTTCAACGGGTTCATTTTTAAAATTATTGGTGGGGCTTGTGCTTTTTCCTTTCATCCTCAATGAGAAAAATCCAGAGATATTGAAAATTCCCCTTGACTCCAAACTTGTTTTGCCCTTGATGTAGTTCTTAGATAATGAGGGTATGGAGAGGCCCTTGGGAAGCCACCAGGACTGGGTCCCTAAGACTTTCTCTCTCTAAGCCTGCCTGTAGCCTCTGCTGAGCAGTCTTTTCAGAGTGGGTTATGTTTTAGTTCTGGAATAAGTGGTACTTTTTTAGGGCACTGCTTTTATGCAGTGGAAGTGAATGTCTACTTATGGTGGTGATTAGGATATATACTCCAAACAGTGCAGGAACACTCTAACAATTAATAGAGTCCTCAAAAGTTCAGAAAAAAATTAAATTATTTTGGCGGGGGACGCTATGGGAGTTTTAGATTTGAAGGGAATCCTTCTGTGATTTTTTTTTTTAGTAAAATATTGAATCTTTTTTTGAAGCAAATTATCACATCCCAATTTATCCTGTGTAAATCTGGAATGCCACATGGAGTCTCAACTTTAACTGGAGTGTGCCTCTGCTAAGCTAGTTCAAAGCCAGGAAAGGAAACCCCAGGAAAGCAAAGTCCTGCTGTTGTCTGGACTGCTGAGGCTTGAGAGCACACAGTAGTTAATCACTAAATATTTGTTGAATCAATGGGACAAAGGAAGAGGTGGACAAGGAGTTAATACTCTAAATAATGTGAAGAGATAAGGTCCAGAATTCCATGTTAGTGCTTATATTTAAAAGAGGCCTTGATAGGTTAAAATGGAAAGAATTTTGTTTGGGTTCTTAACATAAGAGCTGAGTACTAATTTTACCCTAATGCAATTTCTGTAGACCAGTGGAGTCCTTTATAAGTTTATGTAGGCTACAGATAGCACCTGCGGAGAGAAATGACCTGGAGCCAGCCACCTGGGGGTGTTGGATCGCACATTCTGATTGGCATTCTTTTTCTGTGTCAGGACACGGTTGTAAATTCATGCACAGGTCATGAACTGTCAACATGTACATTTCCAGCACTTGTCGTTCCATGCCATGACCTTTCCTTATGAAAGGTTAAATGGGAACTGATACAGGGTGGGGGTGGGTAGAATACTATTTAATAGAAACATGGTCCTGCTGTATCTCTTACTTACAGTGAAGCTGAAGACACAGGCCCTCATATCACGTCCCTTGTTCATGCTATACTTGGAGAAAACTAGAGCCACATGTTTGAGTGGCACCTTCTGAGCTCCTGTTTCCAAATTCCAAACTAAGCTGACACATGGTATACATGATTTCAGCTCAGAAGCAGATTTCACTTAATCCACAGGGCATCTGAGTTACATGAGTACCAAATGAGAAACAGACGTGACTGCAGGTGCTTTCTGCCTTGCTTTTATGTAACTAAGTCAAAGGTGTCTTTGATTTCAATGTGAAATTTGGCAGACAGCTTGTCCATAAAGCAGTTGAACTGCATTGGTTTTTGGTAAAAGGGCTTCTCTCTCCTCCCATCTCACTCTCACACACACATTCAAACATGCATAAAACTCCCATTAGAAAGAGCAGAATGTGTTAAAAGTAAAATTGAAATTGAAGGCCAGCCTGTAAGTTTCCCATTCTCCCTGTAAATGGCCATCAGTTTTCTTGCTTTGGAGAGCCTGATTTTAAATAGGTAATAATTACCTAGTAGTCCAGAATGGTTCCACATCTATTGTGTAAATAATATAGCTTTTAAATATATTAATGAGTAAATATTTAACCAATAAACCAAAACAGCTTCAAAGAAGTCAGTCAAGGGGACATAACACACTAAAAAAAATTGCCTAAATAACAATTTGTTCAACAGACCATAGCCGTTCATGGTTCAAGAAAGAGTATTCTACCTGTTTGTCTGGGAAAGTTTCTAGCAAAGTCCTCATGTCGGAGATTGAAGGCTGTGTTGTGTGATTGATGCAAAGCCCTGTCTTACTGTTGCCTCATGGGCTGGGACTTTCAGAGGGACTCTGTATTCTCAAGGCTTAGCACATAGAAGGTGTTCAATAAATGTTAAACGATGATGATGAGTAAGACTCAGTTTGGGGTCTGGGTAGATTGAGTATCATTCATAGGAAAGTGGCCTATTTTGGCCATTTGTGGGAAAAAGAGTCTGTTTCATCTTTTTAGTATAGTTTATTGACCTTAGGCAAGGCATATTATGTCTCTGGCCTTCAGTTGCCATATCTAAAAAATGAGAAGATGATCTAGATGATGTCCAAGGTCCCCCCAGTTATAATTTAGGGTAGGATTCTCTGGGAAGTTTGGGTGTGTATTAAGAATTTTCTATCAAAGAATCCACAACTTAAATTTTCTATAGTCTGAAGCTGCCACACCTGTGTGGAAATTATTATGGGCATTCTTCTGACTTAGATACCTTGAGTCAGGTCTAAGTTTGGTTTCACAGGTTGCACACTGCACACCGCAAGGGGCACCATTCGTATACATGATGAATTGTATGGTGCCTACCCCCCAAGTTATGCAGTGTTGTTGTTCTGCCTTAGCAACAACACTGCATAACTTGGGGGGTAGGCACCATACAATATATTTTATTTCTGGCTAGTGTACAGATTCATGTTGTTAGTTTTTTTTTATGCCTCTGTTGGTTGGAATTCTGCCAAATTCTTCCTTCAGAGTCTTTTTCCAAGAAGACTCTTCCCAAGCCTTGATTAAAATGAAACTAACATCTAGTTTAAAAGGTAATCATTCTCATTCATATGGGTTTTACTCTCACAGTGAGGGAGGAATGATCCAGAATTGAG
Source organism: Manis pentadactyla (assembly GCF_030020395.1). NCBI lineage: Eukaryota > Metazoa > Chordata > Mammalia > Pholidota > Manidae > Manis > Manis pentadactyla. The sequence goes on from NC_080020.1 coordinate 88,250,401, forward strand.
GTGCCAAGCTGTTTTTTTAACCCCTTTCTGGCATTGTGCATGTAGGGTAGGATAGTGTCAGATGGCAATAGACCATAGGTTTTTGGTGGCCTGGGGGTTAGGTAGCTTCTGTATTTTGCATGTTTCCAGTCTAGAAAGGAATCGACAACAGATTCTTGTTTCTTGAAACTCTGCCCAGTGGTTTGGCTGATGGGACTTTTCCATCTTGCAGTAGGGAGAGAGTTTGGTCTTGAACTAGAGTTGATCTCATCCCTAAGTGGGCTTCAGACCTGGTGGCCTGGGGAAGGCACTAGTGGCATGGTAGCTGACTGCTTGTCTGCTCCCATGCTTGGAGGAGGCAAAGACCACTGGGGTTTGCTCAAGCTGGTTTGCTCCCTTATGGGGAACAGAACTGGTCTCTTTTAAAAAAACATCATTGCTTAAACATAACAAGTGGGAGCTGAAGTGCTTTTCAGCTAATGGGTAAAACTAGCTCTTTCTTACTAAAGTCAAATTAATATTTAAAGCCTGGATTCTGGGCTTTGAGATGTTCTCACTAACTTAGTGGAGTTTTCACCACCTGCTACTGAAGAGAGCTGCTTTTTGCCAAGTGCACCCTCTCTAGAGCATGCTTCACTTCGCTGGCAGCATTTTCAGGTCTAGGCATGGAGCTCTAGGGTGTGCAGTGTACAGGAGACAGTTAACCTCCCCCTGCCTGTCCACACTGTTTAACTCGAATGATGAGATTATTTGACATTGAAAATTAGACCTGTTTTACCAGCTGGCCTCTATACATAAGCTTCTAAGAAATGAGCAGCCCAATGTCTAACAGTCCATATTGTTATACCAATATTTAAGATGAAACATGGAGATTGAAACCTCTTCAACAGAATTCTGCCCAGTTAGCCTCATCTGATGTTTATATGTTGCCTCTGACTAATCTCTCAGTAAACAGTAACAGAATTGTTTACCCCAGCAATGATAGCTTCTATTGAGACCCTGCTTTGCATCGCCTTCTTGAGACACATTATCCAATCTCTATACAGACCTTTGAGGAAGTAGATATTATTACCCCATTTTTTTCAGGAGAAGATATTGAATCTCAGAGAAGGGAAAGGCATTTGCTCAAGGTTGGGACAGTCTTCAAGGCCAGGCATAAAGCCTAGCTTTATCCTCCTGCCCATGTCGAGGTCCTTCTCTTCACTCCAGTGAGAAATGTAAGCTTTCCTGCCACATCTGCCCATGCCATCCTTCCTTGTCAGTCCAGCCCCATTTTCTAGTCTCAGGCCTTTTTGTAGGGCCTCTTCCAATTGCCCCTAGGATTCTTCCGTCTTTCCACAAGATTTCCTTTTCTTCACTATTTCCTGGTTATGTAATCTTGAGAAAGTTCTTTAGTTCTCTGGCCTGAAGTTTCCTTATCTATATTGTGTATACACAGTTACATACATCTCATTACAGGCTTTCTCAAGGCTTAAGTGTGATAATACCCATGATACCTTCAGCACAGTGCTTGACACATGATAGGGCCTCAATAAGGGACTTTGTGTATTGTGGGCATTCAAATCTTGCGGAATGGATGCTGTATTCCAACTTCAGCCACTTAATGTCTCTTCCAGCTTTGCCACCTTCCCTTTGCACTGCTTATGTGCTAACTCAGATTCTCATGACTTAATTCATCGGTATATTGCAACTGGCTGCTAACTTTTCTTCTCACATCAGTTTTTTCTTTTTTATAATCTTTTCTTTTTTATAAAAATTATTTTATAAAAAGAAAATATAATTTTCTTTTTTATAAAAATTAATTTCAGCAAAGCAAAGCTCTGATCATATCACCTTTCTGCTGCTCTGAAACCTTCAATGACATCAAACTGCTCATTGATTTCAGCAGACATTACATGGGAATATTCTAACTAAAATGTCCAATGTATCTCTTCCTATTGCCTAAGTGTATCCTTGCTAGATTAAAGTTTATCCTGGAGATACGATCATATGTGTTCTGCCATCTCTCCTTTCAACAGAAGTTCTCATGCGCAGCCTTACTGAACAACACACATGAACACAGCTGGTTGGACCAGAGTTGGGTCCTTTATTCAAAGGCTGCCAATTCATAAGCTGTTTAATGATCTATAATGTTTGACTCAGTTCTAAAAGATGACTTGGTCTAGTTAGATTTTATCTTGGGAATATTAACTGAAACCAAGGAAGAATTGTCCAGCTAACAGAAGGAACTGAAGCAAAAAAATCATGAGACAGGCTGATGGAGATGGAAAACCAAAGGCACATGTAGATGAAATAATACGCAAGCAGGGTTAGCATGGCTTAGCACATGTTGACCCTCAATAAATATTTGCTGAGGGAACAAATAAATGCCAGCTGGAACAGGAGAGCAGAGGAGAGGAGGAAGCTGTTATACCAAGTGTGTGTTAATAGTGTTAATTGTGGACCAAAAGGAAGACCTCCTAGAGGGAGGTCTCCATCTTTGTTCTGTGTGGGGCTGAAGGCCTGTTATGGCTCCTGTTCTTGGATTTTGGAGACATTGTAGTACCTTGTCACTTCATATGCATCCTCACAAAAGTGCCCTTTATTTGAACTAGCTTGAGTGGGTCTCAGTTTCTGGTAGACTAAAGGCAGGATTGAAGCACCGCTGGAATGAGAACCGAAAAGCATAGATTCTACTTCCAGTTCTATTGCTATTTCTTAGCACCAGTGAGTCAATGGGTATCTATTGAGTGCCCGTCTGAGTCTGGCATTTTTCAGGAGTCATGGATGTGGTAGTAGCCAAAGGCAGTGTGCTCTCTAGGTGATTCTGTAAGGGCGATAGACAATACACATGCCAACAAAGGAGTGAAATAGTTTCAGCCACAGGTAAGTGCTATAGAGAAGATGGGAATGTGAAAGGGAGGGACTGGAGGGCTGCTCGAGCCAGTGATTGGCTTTCTGAGCCAAGACCTGAGGGATGAGAAAGTAGTAGCCATGTATAGATCAGTGGGGAGAGCAGTCTGAGCAAAAGGAATCGCCATGCAGAGCCAGAGCCAGGCATGAGAATGGTCTGTTCAAGGAACAATAATGGCCAGTGTGACTGGATTGAATGAAAGGGGAGCGGTATAGAGAGGTGGAGTTTGCAGGGTCAGACTGTGTAGAGAGACTGGCAAGGAGTTTATGATTCATTTTAAGTGTGAAGGATTTTAAGCAGGGGTGTGAGATGATGTGTTTATGCATGAGAAAGATTATTCTGATTACTATGTTGTACATCTACTGTAATACTTTGAAAGAGTGGAAGGAAGGAGGCTAGGTCAGAGCTATTGAAATAAAACAGGCAGGAGTTGACTGTAGTGTAAACGAGGGTCATAGTGGTGGGATCCTGGAAAAGAGTTGAATTAGTGATTTGTTTTTGGAAATGGAACTAGTATCTCCATTTAAACTAATGCTAACTTAGATATGGGATCTATGAGAAATGGAGAATTAAAGGATGATGGTGAGGTTTTGGACCTGAGCAGCTCTGGAAGACTGTATCTGGTGCAATGTATCAAGATGGGGAAGATATGGGGCAGGGGGATGGAAGTGGGAGAGGCTTGGGGTAGAAAAGAAAGTTCTGTGGGGAGGTCTGGGCCTGAGAGTTATTAATATGTGATGACACTTAAACTCATACAACTGGATGAGCTTTCTAGAGAGAGAAAATGTGAGATGAAGACAAGACAGAATTCTGGTCACCTTGGCTGACCTCAGGCTGGTCATTTCATTTCCTGGATCTTGGTTTCTTCTGCAAATGAGGGACATGGACTAGATCTCTACACTGGCCTATCACCATAACATTCTTAGGTTCTATAACTGAAACAAGGACAAATACATAAATCATCCAAATTTGAACTTAAAATCATATATTGTTGAAGTCAGATATGCTCAACAATGGCTTTGCCAACCAAACAGTGGCCTGCAATAAGGTCAGGCTCACCTGGCTGTGAGAAGCTGATTATTATTATTTTCTTTGTTCAGGAAGTAGAATTTCAGGAGAAGATTGACTTATGAAAAGTACCTGTGTTTTTGTGCTGAAGTGGAAGATCAAGGGGAAAATGACATTAAGGGGCAAAGGTTGTGGTTATAGCAACGACACCCTGCTCACCTGTTAACTTGGGCCTCAACTGCCTAGTTGTTTGAAAATTCTTTGTGTTCCATAAAAGGCATCTGTCCAATAGGAACAGCTTGTGCCTGACCATGGCGCCATTGGTTGGTCTGGCTCCTTGGCCTGAGTTAAACCAATGCCAAGGCATTTGCAGCAGATGAATTCCAGCTTGAAGGTATTTGTCATGGGGAGAAAAGTTGCTGACAGGATGCACACCTTCTTGCCTCAACAGAAGGAGAGCTCAAGCCCAAGCCTCGCCATCAGCCAGGGCACATGGAAAGTAACTTAGATAGGCACAGAGCATAATTTGTGAGCTGGGGAGCAAGGTTGAGAGGAGCAATTAATCTTGGGACTTGTGTGGAAACTAGTAACACCAGGCCCTGACACTCTGCTATTACTCAAGAAGCCCAAAGTAGCTCATAAACATGGAATAATTTATTCATGCCTCCAAATTTTTCCTGTCAGACAGCTCAGTGTTCTCCTTCCCTCCTCCTCCTGTGACTGAGGGAGCACGCTGAGTCACAGAGAGGTAAGGTACCTCCAATCCCACCACACTTAGTTACCAGTCACAGGATATGAAAACCCCAGGGCAAGTGTTCTCATGCACCTTGTTCAGTATTTCCCAGTTTAATGGAAATAGTCCCGGTTTCCTTAGGGGACTTGGTAGAACTTTGTCGATAGGCTAAAAGCATTTATGAGCTACAAAAATTGTTCAGCTGTCAGCCTGGTTTTCCACCCTAGCTAAGACTTACTGAAATTGCTTACATGGCTGAGCTGCAGTCACATGGCAGGAAACGTCCTAGCCTTGTTGTAAAGACGAGTCAAACACTATAAGGTATTTTTTCAGGATCCACATGGCCTCCCCTGCAACGTGGGGTAGCCCACTGAGCCTCTCACCAAAACCATCTGGGGCCCGCCCCTGATCAATTCTGTCAGACTCTCTGGGGGTGGGACTTGGACGCCATAGTCTTTAAAGGTTCCTCAGGTGGTTCTACTCTGCTGCCATGGCTGAAAACCAGAGGCGGAGCAGAGACCACTGACTGTACATTTGTTTGCTGTAGGTGTGTCACTCAATGTTTCTGAAGTTTGGTTTCCTCATAAGTTAAAGATAGGAATACTTAACTCACGGAAACAGTTTCCATCTATCCTGTAACCAGGGTAGTTTCCTTTCTTAAAAAACTGAGGTATAACTGACATACATTCTGTTAGTTTCATGTGCACAACATAATGATTTGATATTTGTCTATATTGTGAAATGAATCGCCACAAGTCTACTTAAAGGGATTTCTGTAGTATGATAGAAATGCACTTATACATCCCCTTGATTGATTAAAAGACTAAAACACGAAGGGACCACAACTTTCAGCTTTGGGTTTAATTGAAATTAGATAGTAAAGCCAGGACACCTCAGGTTCAGCCTTCCTAAAGGGCAGGTCCTTTTGTTTCTAACGAGACTTCAGCTGTCCACTTCATCAACAGAAGCTGGGATGAAAGGCTGGAGTGGAAGGGAGGTGCTTTCTAGTAGGTGGGCAGGTCTAGCCGGGTCCCTGCACCTAGCGAAAGAGAAACGATGGCCCTCGCCTTTTCAGAAGAGGTGTCTTAGCAGAAGCAGAGCTCTGGCCATGAGGAAACATAGTTTGACTCCAGCTTGACTTCTTTGCTTCATTTCGTCCTCTGCCCATCAGTTACTCTGGGATTGGTGCCTCTCTTTTCCTGGTCAGGACCTGTTGGGACTCCCAGTGTCTGAGGAGCTCGCTGCCCCTACTTGAGCTCTGCCGGGCTGGAAATAAAGTGGAGTCAGTGAAATGGCATTTCCACAAAACCAGCTACCTTGCAGTCCAAGGCCTTGTCTGGGAGGAAAGAGCCCATTGCACACATGGGGCTCCGGCTGCATGGCTCTGTAGAGCAGGCTGCCGCAGGCTCCAGGCACTCCTCAGCTGCATCGGGGTGTACAGTCACTGTGTCGGAGGGGGCTGTAATTACAGACCCTGCCCAGCCTCCCAGGGAGGGACTGGGCCTCCACCCCTCTCTCTTCACAGAGCAGAACAGCAGAAAGAAGGGAAGCCTGCCTCGGCTGGGGTTAGTGAGGGTCCTTGGGTTCCACAGGTGATCTCAGCATGGTTCCCTCCTGGGCCTCCTCTGGGGGCCGCCTCCACCCCCAACTCGACTTAGTTTTGGGCAGGTGACTCACGGGGAAGAGCCACCACACTGTCACACTCTGACTTGGAGCCTCCAGAGGTCTGTGTGGGTTTTAAGGTCATGCCCCAAGTTGCAGCACACAGCTATAGCTGGGTTCCTCAAGGTGCACTTCCCATCACCTGCCCTGTCCACCAAGCGCAACACTGAGGTCATTTCCCATCCATTTACCCCTCCCTCCCTCCATCAATCCAAACAGCATTTCCAGGCATCTTCTGTGTGCCTGGCACTGTGGTGGGTGCTGCAGGGCTATGGATGAGGAAGACACTGCTGTCGAAGATCTTAGGGTTAGTGAGAGAGTAACAGTGAGCAGAGGTTGGCTGATTAGTGGCATGCCATATGTTGAGATTCTGAATTTTACAGCAGGAGCCCTGGTTGAGGAGGGGGAGAAGACCCACTTCCCAGGATTTTCCTGAGGTTAATCAGTGCTCTGGGACAGCTGATTCACCTCAGGGACCTTCTGCTTTGAGAGGGGCCCGGTGGGAAGCTGGGGAGTTGGGGCTTGGTGGTTGCTCTGGCTGGCGGCCTGCTGGTTGTCCATCCCTGCTCCCACCCGACAGGGAGGCTCTGGGGAGCAGCAGTGGAGGGTTGCTGTCCTATGTCTCACTAGCCCAAGCTGCCCACCCCAGGAAGAAGCTTGAAGATCCCCCTGTCCCATTTATTATTTTGGCAGGAGAGAAGCGACAAGTGCAGAGATGGTGGTGGAGGCTGCTTTCAGGGGTCTATTCTGAGCCCGACTCCTCCACTCAAACAGAATTCTGAGCAGGCTTTCAGGTGGGTGGAGCTGTTGCTTGGCTGGGCAGTTTTTCTTTGGATACCGAGAACAGCTACCTAAACCTCGGTTGAGGAGGATCTTTCATTCATTAGTGGGAGGAAATGCGAGAAAGTGTACTTTGTGAGCTTAAACAAGCCCCCAGATTCCATTCCAGCTGGAGCAGATTAAAATTTGTGGCCCCTTGATATTTCCTGAGGAAATAGAATATTTTTTTCCCCCAAAAACGACAGGTCACTGGTTCTGCAATGAGGCAGTGAGACTTGAAAATAAAGAGAAACAGATCTAAAATTCATTTTGATTGAAGCCAAACTTGGTTTGATGCCTGTTTACAATGACCCAAGATAATTTTGCATCATTATTCAGTGTATCATGTTTGCATGGGGTTTCTGGAAAAAATTGTTATTTGTTTAAGATATGACTGAGATCTGGTCACTTTTCACTGTATTTTGGGCTAGTTCCATTCTTCCTGAGGTAGAAATATGGAATGAGGGTGGGTATGAGTTGAGAAGCAAAGAAAGATGATAGCCTGCATTTCCGTTTTCCCTGTACTAGGGAGCTGCAGAATGAGCCAAGTCCCTTTGCTCTCCTCTTACCTGGGACCTTCTTCCCTTTCGGCCTGAACACTCTCAGCTCATATAAGCACCACTGCCCATCCTCTCATGAACACCTTCGTTGACCAGCATCATGCAGAGAAGTTGAATAATATGTCATCCAGGTTCCTCTTGCCCTTGAGAGAGGTTCTCTGGGAGAATATACAGGAAGGTGACTACTTCCTCAGACCCACCATCTCATTTAGCCAATAGCCAGGGATCTCTGCAGCCCAAGACTCCTTCCTTAAAGTCATATTTGGGAGAGTTTCTCATTGTTGTACCCACATGTAATTTTGATGTCAACATAGGATCCCCTAATATATGCCCTTTGGACAATAGCTATCAAGAACCAAAGATGACAGAAAGTCATATTTGTGGCACAATTCTGGTTACAAGCACCTTGCCTCTCCCCATATCCCTAGTTCCTATCTCCCAACCCATCAGTTTATCAGAGTTCACCTGCAGTTCCTTGATGGAGCTAATATTGCCAGCACCATTTCTGCACAGTGAAATATTTATTCATTCAACAAACATTTAATCCAATGCTTCCTATGTAATGGGGACACAAAGATGGGAGATCTGGTCTTGTTTGCAAGAAGTCCCCAGTCTAATGGGAATATAGACATGCAGAGCTGGTATTTACAGGAGGTTGTGTGGGTGGTAGTGTGGAAGCACAGAACATGACAGGCACATGGAGTAAAGTGAGTATGAGTTGCTCAGGGGAGCCAGAAGGAGCAGCGTGTACAAAGGCTCAGAGCCACAAAAGAGGACGGTAATTTCTGGGGCTGGTGAGAAGCTCCATGCAGCTGGAGCCTAGGTTATATGGGGGAGATGGCACATGGGGTTTGGCCTCTGAGCCTCAGAAGAGCCCCATGGGCTTGCTTAGGAAGATCTATTTACTCCTATGGGTGATGGGAAGCCTCTCAGGACTTTCAAAGAGGAATGACAGGAGCAGATTTTGATGTGATCTCTTGGCAACTGGATTTAGATTTAGAGGAGAAGAGTTGACATCCTCTCAGCTGTACGGTATCCCCTGATCCTAGGCACTTGTCCTCCATCTGTTGGGGGTACTGGCTGCTGCTGTCTCACAGCTGAGTCCTTCCCAGAAAACTGGCTAAAGGCTGCTGCTTGCTCAAGACCCTAAGAACATATAAAGGCTTAGCTGCGGCTTGGGACAACTCTGAAGGGCCATCCCAGATCCGCAGTGCCCTGTGGGATCTGCTGATACCTTTGTTGGACTGTATCACAGCTCAGCTCTTCTTTTTGCCTGATTCTGCTTCCTTCTCTCCCTCCCTCACTGGTGGTGTTCCAAGAGCCTTAACCAGTAAGTCATCAGTGGGCAAAACTCCATCTCCAGGGTCTGTTTTGCAGAGACCTCAACCTGCAACACTCTCCCCTGGTCTGGAGAGTTGGTGGCCTGCCCCTCCTCTCTTGGGTCACCCTCACTTCACCAAGTATTCGTGGCAGAAGGACAGAGGTTGGGACTTTGGCACTCCACACTTTGCAGTTTCTGATTCTTATTGTACATGCAAACCTTTCTCCAGGTACTTGCATGGAGGAGAGCAGGGGTGACCCTTCACTGACCACCCTTTTCCTTCAAGGCATGGGGAGAAAATTTAGACTTTTCCCATATAAGGAAAGGGAACTTCTGCTGCAGTGAGCAATGGAACTCTGGTTTTGTGGGATTCTATTGGGAAGTTGAGACTTGGTTTATTTGCTCAGCATCTGTCTGTGCTCTTAACCAACTCAAAGAGAATCTCCAACATAATACTTACAACAGGTCATAGAATTTACAATAAAAAAATAGATAATAAATGCATATAGTACAAAATTCATGTAGAAAAATTGTTTTGAATTTTTGGAATAAGTGATAAATGCATATAGCACAATATCCAAAAGGTACAGAAGGCTATGAGGTACGTGTACTCCTGTGTTCTTCCCCTGATCCTTTCAGTACTTCCCTTTCTCCCTGTCCTATCTCCAACCCCAAACAACCAGAGACTAGTTTCCTGGAACTTTGCAAAGGTAAAAGATTTATCTCTTTCATCCTTTCTGGTGAATTGATCTCCACTGACAAAACCTCAATACGTAAAGGCTGGGAACCAGGTGTGTCATATAACTAAACTGGTTTATTTCTCAGGCTATGGCTAATTTATAGATTTTCAGTGTTTGAGGGGTCATTAGATGCTTAGAGAAGCCTTTCCTAGTTTCCCTCAGGAAATCTTTACCCACTTTGAGATGCTATGCCTTTGTGTTTACATCTCAAGACATAGTTTCTGTTTTAATGTTAGACATACCTTTTAATTTTTAATTATAAAATCAGGTAACTTCATTTCAGGAAATGTAGATAAACCATACCTATACTACCACCATCCAGAGATAAACATCTATACTTTGCTGTACATACTTCTAGAACTTTCTCTTTATGTATGTATATATACGTTCATATAATACTCTTTTAAAAGGTAATATCACACTCTAAGGTTTTCAATTTATTCTACTCTAGTATACTCTGTGAATTATCTTTTCATTTTAGTAAGTCATTTTAACATTCACCTTAACTGGAGCAACCAGCTTTTATAAATAGGCCCAATCATGGGATGGATGTACTTGGTAGAAATTTATTTCTTGCTCTTGTACCAGAACCTGAACATGAATAGGCCATGAGGGCAGCTTTCCTCCAAGTGGGTCCTCAAGGACTCAGGCTTTCTGAGAATCTGTTGTCTTCAGCACATGACTTCTGGGGTTTGCTGATCTTGCCATCCCACCCAGCCAGAAGGAGGAAAGAATAGGGGGATCTCATAGGTCCATCACTGGAAAGGGTGCACGTCATTTGCATTCACATTTTATTGACTAGACCTCAGGTCATGGGCACACCAAAGAGCAGAGGAAGTTGGGGAGTATATCTAGCTATGTACCCAGGAATAACAGAAAGACTTTGGGTGAAAAGCTAGCAGTCTCTGTCATATATGTATTAATATAGCTGGTCTGTGGTCTGTCCTGTGCCTGGAAAGCTGAATCCATATCTGATTTATCCCAACACTTTTTATAATTGGCACATAGCTGTCACTGCTCCATAGATATTTACTGAGTGAATGAATGGAGCTTATTTAGGTCTATTGTTCAGGATTCATGAGAATCTACTACTTCCATTAAAGGGTAAGCAAAACATACCTCTCAGATCACGAAGGAAATGTGGGATAAAAATCTGACATCTGAGAAGTAAAAACCTTCTTACAGGAAAGGCAGGGTACTTAGCTGGACCGGGAGTGGAAGTAAAGAGAATTCAAACTTCCTGAAGTTGAGGATCCTGACCAGAAACAATCTGGACTTGCTCCATAAGGGAACCTGTGATCTTTCCCTGAGCTGCATAGAGCAGATCTTCCTACAACCTTCATGGGGCTGAAAGGTAAGCCTTGCTGTTTTTGTAGTCTGTATCTTCACCACATGCTTACATTTACAGTAAAGAACTTTTTCATTGTGGTTCCTGAGAAGACAGGCCTGAAGGTGCTTTGTTGAAGGCTTATTCTGAGAAGTAGGGAATTCTCTGCAGCCTAGGAAATGTCATGGCCCCAGGAGACTGGCAACGGGAGTCTGGGGTGGCTCACAGAGAGCAGCTGGTAAGGACAGCTGGCATCCTGGCCTTGCTGGTAGGCAGCAGGACCGAGACCTTCACTCATAAAACAAATGTCTATTTTTCTATGCATCAGGTGATCCCAATAGTGATTCCAGGCAGGCAGGTGGGGGCAAGGGAGGTCATGCCAATTTTCCATGTGCCCTCTTCCCAGGAGAGACATACTTTTTTGTCTCCCTTCTGCTAACCCCCTAAGCATACTGACTGGTGGCAAGGCAGCTGGCAAAGGCGGCTGAAACCAGCTCAGGATTCCCTCCCCTCTTCAAGCCTGGATTTTACTGTAATGTCAGGAACCAGTGAGCTTGGTGTGTGGTCTCCCCATTCTGACCTGGCCACCTGTGCCCTTCACCTTTATTTTGGGATATCCGTTGTGGAATAGCTGACTTCTCACTGTGCAATCTGATGCCCCCAATATGGACTTTTAGAAACTACCTACATATTCTGGTCTCCGCTTCCTCTTCCCTGTAAGAGGGTAGCAGGAAGAACTCTGGTAGTTTCTCATTGGCAGTGGCTGTCCTGTTATGGGGCAGATAGCACAGTGACTCGGACCTACAGCTGGCCTGATTGAGGAGTGGACTAAGGACTTGGGGGCATCCCGAAAGCCTTTGCTTTGCAGGGTTGGTCCCGACCTCCTGGGACGGCCAAGACCCTGAGGAGGACAGAGAAGTGATGCTCAGCCTCTCCCCCAGTGTGTCTTCAGAAGCTGGTGGCCAGTCAGCCAACATCTGCAGGCAGGCACACATTACTTCAGGCTTGTGGATCTACCTTCTTGCCTCCTGCAAAGGGAAAACGGATAATTGGGTGAGGTAATTTCATTATTGGACAGAAGTTATGGTCCTTTAATATTTAAAAACTTACTTGAAAATCATCTTAATGTGTTGAAGGCTACTTACTTTTTCAGTGGAGTTTTAAATGGTGTAGCAGTTACTTCAGGTGCAGTAAAAGCTTGGAGTAAGTCAAGTGAAGAGTATATATGGTTTCCTTTAAGCATCCCATGTGGCACATGTAGTTGGGAAGATTTAAAGCATTTGGCCTTCAGATCATAAAACTCTTAGAGCTGGGGGAGGAGTGGAGGTGAAGGGACAAAGGAAAGGAAGGAGAAGGGTAGGAGGATTCTTATCAACATCCGTAGCTGTGGAATAACGCTGTTTCATAGATCGCCGTCCATCCGACAGCCTTGGATCCCTTCATGGGATCACCCCATAACCTCTAGACAGTAGGAGGCAAAGGGCAACAGATGTGATATATGCAGAGAGAGGTGGAAGGATGGGGTATCAGCTGGTTGCTGACTGTCACCAGGGAAGTTCCAACAACATGCCTGCGGCCAGGTGTCCCGACCCCTGTGAGAATGCTGACTGCTCGCTTGGCCTTACTGGCTGAGTAAAGCACGCAGGACACCCTCTTGCTTACGGACCCCCTGGTGGGTGGGGAGGGCACCAGGAAAGAACAGGAAAGATCATTCAGGGCAGAAGTAGGAGCAAGGCTCATTGGGCTGGGCCTGCTCATAGCTTTATTTACCTCCACTTTAATTATGAAGTTGTTTGTTTGGATGGGGCTACCATTTGAGAGCCCCCAAAAGCAACTGAGAACATAAAAGTAATCACTATTAAAATAAAATTAGTGGGAAAAAGCGCAGCACGGTTGGGTGGAGAAGGGAATATCATAACTTCTCTTCCAACCCCTCCCTCAATAATTACTTCCCACAAATCTCATTAGTTGGTGTATAAGGGGGGACCTATAATTTAGTCATGGTTGAATGTACCCTATTTCCTTTCAATATGTAGAGACCTTTTTTTTTATAATTATACTTTTGCAGTGAGAGAGGTATTGGAATTCTCTGTGGCTTGGGAATATCTTTGCTTTATCCTGAAAGCACCTGTCTATTCCCTCTGTGCAATGGTTTCTAATCCTGCCTAGAATGGAGAGATATGAAATAGGCTTCTAATTTCATGGTTGAAGTGAGAAGAGATAACATCAGCTCAGTTCCCTGCATAAAAATTATTTCTAACACAAATCTTCTAGAAGCTTGCCTTTGTGGCTGCAACATGGTCAGGAGGATTAGCATGTGTATGTGGTTTTCATTCATGTTTATTTATAAACAGATCATGGGAACAAATTCATTTCTTAACCCAAGAATTAGGCAGGGCATTCTATATTATCAATGTGAGCGTATAAGGTGATTCCTTTAAAACATTTTGTAACATCCCTTGAGATAGAACCATGGCTAGTGGCAGGTGTGCTGGCCCTTGATGGGGAGATACATTTCAGGCCCCCTTAGCAGTGGTTATCTCATGATGATCCTGTGTGCAGAGGCTGTGCATATGGGCCATAGGCATTTGCTGCAATGTCATGTAAAAGAAGCCAAGAGAGGAGAGGGTTAAGGAAAATAAATGGGGTCCAGTGTGAACATCTTTCCTCTTTTTCAGTTTTTTTAGAAGATAAATGTTTCAGATTTCAATCTGTGGTTCCCAGCAGTTCTTTGGAAACACTGCAGTCGGCCCACAAAAATCGCTACTGCTGAGCCAATCCTGGATAATGCGTCTCAGCAGGGATGACATAATGTTCTAAAAGAAGACTATGATGTAATGCCCATCTCAGAAATCAGAACCAATTTCCGTTACAAAGCCTTGGAGTGTAGCAGGAGGTAATGAGCTAGCATAAATTGTGCAGCATAGAAAACTTCTAGGTTTGATATTCCAATCTGCATGTTTAAAGGCAAAAAATGAAATAAAATAGAATTCCTAGATCTGCTGCGCTCAAGAGCATCTGTTCAGCAAGCTTTACTGTCCCTTCCAGTTTGGACAGACTCAGACTAGTGCCCCAGGCTCCACAGATCACCTTGGCCCATGTGGGAGATAGTTGTCTGGGTCCATAATCTGCAGCAAGGTGGTGATGTAATGCATAGTGCTAAATCTGTTTCTGCAGATAGTGTTTTGAGAAGTGGGTTTGGTGTTTGAAGGAGATTGTGCCTTCCCTGGAATGGGGGGTGGGGGTAACTGGGCTGCATATGCCCAGGAGGAAGTCAGGGTGAAGAGCATTGAAGAAAGTCATATTCACCTTGAACACTTTATTGGGTGCAACCTGCTCTGGCTTGGAGAAGTACATGCATGAGGCACCTGAAGCTCCCAGATAACCAATCTCTGCAGCCTCACCTTAATTAGTGATGATGCCGACCTCCTGGAGTGTAGCCTGCCTGGCAACCAGAGTCCAGCTCTTTGTTGTGTTTCATATAAATGTTGAAAACAGCTAGAAATTCATCTAAGCCATGATCTAAAGTGTCAGAGAATAAGGAAAGGAATGCGGGCTGTTTGATTAACAAGTGTTCCACCCTGTTCCCACTACAATTTCCTATTTTCATTCATTCTTCCCTTCATTTTACTTTTCATTGCTCTAAGTGCACAAGGAACACATTTCTATTTTGTTTGCCTTCTATGGTTTCAGATGCTTATTTTTCACTGCAGATGTGATCCTGTAACCCACCCTGCATACCAGTAACTCCCTCTGGGTGGAAAGGCAGTGGTTTTGTGTCACTTGTTGCAGATTGGGTCTTCAGCACCACAGACCTGGGTGGTAACAGCATTGACAGCTGGCTTCATGAACTGAATGCTGTGTCTTTAAATAGGGAATTAACATCAGGAGCAGATGAAATTTTTCTGGAATAAGAAAATGAAAGAAATAAAACAGAAAACATAGGTTAAAGAATTGCTCCTGTGGTATGCAAACTGACATGGGCATTGCTTTCTAGACCTTTCTGTGAAATGTTAGCAAATCTTTTCAGTGTATTCTTCCTTGCTGAAAGGATAGTCACCATCACAGCCATTGGTGGTTATTTGCAGACTGGTCACCAGTCAGATATTAATTCTGTGAGTCGTAATTTTTATCTAGTGCTTTTCAGCATACAGCAGGTGCTGTCTAAGAACTCCTTCCATTTTCTCATTTCATTCTTACCAGAACTTGCCCTATGGGGTAGGTACTAGTATTGCTATGTCCATTTTACAGAGGAGGAAACCGAGGCTCAGAAGGTTTAAATAACTCCCCAGGTTCACAGCCAGTTCACAGCTTGGACTGGCGTCTCTCCTATCCTAGACTCTGAAGTCCAGTGCTTAACCACTGAGGAAACTAATAATCCAATGATACCAGGTACCAGGTTTAGGTGGAGGTGGCTCCTCTTCAAGGTGAGGCATTCCATAAGGCAAATGAACTCCTTACATTAATATTTGCACAAAGCCAAGGATTGGTGACCCATATCTTTGTATCTGCATCACTGGGCCCAGGGCTGGGCACATACCAAGTGCTCAGTAAATGTTTGCTAAGGGGTATGTGTGTGTGTGTGTGTGTGTGTGTGTGTGTGTGTGTGTGTGTGTGTATATAGATGGGGGAGATGGAAGAATGAGTGCATGAACGAATAAAGTGAAAATCAGATAGAGAGCTCTCTGAGAATGATTTGGAGTCAGGTTGCTTTTAGTTTATGAGGGAAGATGGCCTGAAGTGGATGGCCAGCAATGTGTCGGCTTTAGCAGCTAAGTAAGATAGGAGGGCTTTATTATTTATCTCCAGACCTTTTCGTACCCAACTAGTGATAGAGCTGCCCAGTGAATAGGTGGTAGAGAAATGGTAGGTGCAGATTGCATTCTTTATTAATAGAGGACCCTCCATATGCAAATCTTACCAATTCAATAAGGTCAATTTTTAAAGGGAATCTCTGATATAAAAATGAAAGGGTACAGGAGCAAAACTGAACACACAAGAAGCAGAATTATTGATTTGGACAGTTTGTAATAGATTGTCTCCTTTATATTCAACAGCCATGGGTCTATGACTATATAATTATTGTATTTACACACCAGAAAGGAGATTATGAGACCTCCTCTGCTCTTCTTTAGTCTGAGATATGCGGGATCAGATGTCTGTTTGTTTATCCTGGTCTTTCTAAACAACGAGACAGAGAAGGGACAATAAAAAAAAATTCTCACAAACATCCTCAACCTACAATAAGAAAAACCACTCGATCAATCTACAAATATTGAGCTGCAGTGAGACCACCTCAGTGGTAGGTTCAAAATCCCATGCTTTCAAGTATCCATTTGATATGGTGGAATTTTGTTTCATCACAAGTACTTGACAAAATGCTCTCTCAGCCTTCACACCAAATTATTCTTGCCCTTTCTGCATTCGTAATGCTAGTGAATCTGTGTCCTTTTCATTCTCACTTTGAGTGCTCTCTCTCTCTCATTTAGATCATTGTAAGAGGCTGATCGCTCCCTCTAGTGTCTTTCACTCCAATCCACTGTGGCCCAATCAATCTGCCTAAGGGCCTGCCCTCTGAAAAGTTTCAGTGTCTGCCCATCACCTAGAGAATTTAGCTTGAGCTTCTAGCTCATTATTTTAGATATGTTGCAGTTGGCTTCTGACAAAATTTTCCAGCTGTGTATCTCCCTTCATTTATCTGTTCTATCCTTAAGCCAAACTGGGCCACTTGCTGTTTCCCAAACAGATATTTTATTCTTATGCCTTTGTGTCATTTCCCCCCTTTTTTTTTCAGGAAGCCTATTCCTCAGTGTCCTCTTATGTTTAATTTCTAGAGGCAAGACTATGTCTTCTCCATATTTATGTCCCTTAGAGAGTGCAGCGGAATTCTTAGCACATGGCAGATGTTTGGTAGATGACCGTCAAATGAATGAAATAAGCATTTAAAATCCACAGTTGCAATATTAACCACTGAGGCATCTCTAGTGCCAAAGCTGGAAAATGGGGCTCACTGGAAAAGATAAACTTGTCTCTGCCTCTTTTTTTCCCTTGGATATGGGTGACCCAGAATTTCCAGTGACATAAACTTGCTGATATCTAGTTTATCTGAGGAGGCCAGAGAGAACACAAAAAATTGCTGGGAAGAAAAAGGTGATGGTGAGATGCTGACAGGCAGCCTCTGACTGATTGGCTTTCATTTCTCATCTAATTTCTTCACCCTTGACTTATTTCTTTCCTATCCCCCTTATCTTCCTCCTATTCTCCACACATTTTGACCCATGGTGAGGACCATGAATGGTCAAAGAAGTTAAGAAAGATACTATTATACTTCTAGCTCCATGGAAATTTTCTGGTTCTGCTGAATTATTATGTCTGTTGAGAAAATTTAAGTCTTGCTTTCCCATTCTATCAAATGAAAGGGTGATGATGGATTAACCCTGAGTTCCCTTTTAGCATCAGAATTTGCTGAGATCTGGTAAGAGGCAGTACTAACAACATTTCCCCCTCACTTGGGCTATTGAATTCTTGAGTAGAGCACTGACATTTTCTTTGCTATAGATAGCTTTATGGCACATATAGAGAACAGAAGCACATGTTGAACCAAATAAAATCCTTTCATATTAAACCTTGAGAAGGTGGAAAGGAATTGAGTTGATTGGTACAAAAACTCACAGGGTTGAAGAAATTCACTTTAATGAATAATAAGGTAATGAAACTCCCCTATAACATATAGCAAAATAGAGAAAAGAGTGGATATTACTGTGGTAAACTTATATGAGCAGAGGGGTAGCTAAATGTAATGACGCCTTTTCTTGAAGTTGGTGTAGGCACACATATCTCTGAATCCAGGAAAAAAGACCTTTCTTGTCCAAATTCAAATAACTGTTAAAAGACATGTCAGTGAACCTCCATCCTTGAATAGCAGCTATGATAAGCTCCATCGCTGACACCCTTAAAGCCTTTCCTTTGACTGAAGGTCGCCACCTCAGCTGATCCAGGTTGACTTGAAGCCAGCTACTTCCTGCGCAGATCAAAATAACTGTGAGCCAAGCTGAAGGGTAAGACAGCTTGAAGGGGTCAGTAGAAAGAGATGACAGTGAAGTGAGGCCCATCAAGATGTTGTTGCCTCCATGATTGGTTCCCAGGGTCTCCTGGGCAAATAGGGAGTCTGGGAGACCTCCCTGGGGATACATGTGGATTAAGAGCAGTTCCCCATGACTACTGTTGACACCCTCCTTCCAGGAATGAACTTACCAACTGACTTCAAAAGGAGCCCAGCCCACGTCTGCCTGCCACTGACCACAGTCTTGTCACCAACACCTTATGGTTAACTGAATCAAAAGCTTCCGACGGGTCTAAAATTAGTCCAGCTAAACATATCATTAAGGATTTAGGGAGGAGTGTGAATGACCTTTCTTCAGCCCTGGCCTCCCAGATCCAGTAAGCTGTGGGGACTCACTGCAGTGCTAAATCAGGCTTTTAGGCTCTTGAAATAAATGACCCTTTAGATTGATTTTTTTTTAATTGCCTGAAGGTACATATTTTTAGAAAGTTTGGAAGCATTCTGTTCATCTATTTTGAATCATTTGAGTATAAAAATGTGGCATTTTCACACTTTGGGATATTCAAGTCCCCTATTCCTTTTTTTAAAGTCCAATATTTTTTTAAACCTTTCAAATTAGTTTATTTAAAGGCCAAATTTGATTTCCTCACAGTTTCTGGGGGTAGGAATATAACTTAACCAGCTTTGAGGGAAAAGAAAATCATGGTGGTTCATCATAAAGAAGTTATAAATATGCAGGAATACTATTCTAAGCATTATATTTCTGGTAGGGATTTAAATACCCACAGAGAAGAGAGGCAAAGGCAGGGTCTGTGTTTCTACTCTTTTACACAAACCTTTAATGGTAAATTAAAGAAAAAAAAATTATCCTCTTTACCCTTACTTCTCTATCCTCCATTTCTTTCCAAGTTCCAAGCATAAAAGACCAGGGGAAGAAAATGAAGATGACATGGTGCTACTTCTGAACTCTTGCTTGACATAAGCCAGACTGTTTCAATTTCTTTACTTTCCAGCCCAATTATTTTGAAATTCATTGCTGTTTTCACTGAGCCAGCATGTCCCAATGTATGATTCCTAGAACATGGGGTCTGTAGGATGTCAATAGATGTGACTTGGAAAAAGAGTTTTGAGTTAAACAGATTTCTTTACCGCCAGGCTTCTTTTGAGATTCCCTAATGTGTGATGTGAATCTCCAAGAAGGGAATTGGTATATAGTATTTCTCATGCTTTTGTAGCCTGGGCTAATTTACTTCTCTCTCACTCTCCATCTCCATCTCTTTCCTTTTTCATTTCTCTGTTTATTAAACTAGTATCCAGGAGACTGGTGATGACTTCAGAAGTACAATCTGGGAAGAAAGAGAGGATGGTATTTGTAATTTCAAAATTATATCTCTTTTTCAGTTGACTGAGCAGCTCATTTTCTTGAGCAGTGATCATCTAGACTGGCTACTGGTATGCTCTGGCTCACCCGCCACCGGGCAGTGGCCCTGGATGGTCAGTCTTGTTTTCTCTGGGCCTCCATTCCTTTAGGTGTAAAATGAGAGGGCCAGGCCAGATGATCATTTGGACCATGTAGGGCCCCCTCCCTACATTCCTGCCAGGTGGACAGTCACAGGGCTCAGCTACCTGGGCCTTTAACCACAACTGCTTGGACTAGAGGTAAAATAGTGTTATTTGTTCAGGTTTGAGTGGTATACTTTTGGTTTATTATTTTTCAGATATTATCAAAGAGTCATTAGTTGTCAGAGAATAAACCTAAAACATTTTAGGCTAAAGGAAATCCTTTAACAAGAAGCAGGCATCTGAAAATAGGAGCTTGGCCAGAATGAGGCTTCTCAGTCAGTATTTTAATATAGGTCTCACAGCACAGCTAAGCTAGTTTTCAGGATTTTTAATTAAAGTGTGTCTGTGCTAATGCTATAATTACAAACAGGCTCTGTCAAGTCAAGGAGCATTTACCCTTCAATCATTATATTTGAAGGCAACACTGCCTACTTTTGACAAATGAAAAATGTCCTGAGTTTGGAAGTCTATTACAGAAACTCATAGCTTTTATAGTTAAGCATCATATTCTCCCTGTTTCTTCCACCTCAAACCCAGAACCTGCTACAAATACATGAAGAGCCCTGGACTGGAAGTAAAGCCCATGTTCTATTTAAAGACACTTGATTTTAAGCTCAGTAGGCTCTGGTTTCCCAATCTGTCAAGTGACATACCAATTATACTGTCTCTGGGAAGCACACCTCCAATGGCTTCTCTGTCCTCTTCTGATCAAAATGTACCTGCCCCTGGGCCTTTCCCTGAACCTCCCAAGCTAAGAATCTAGAAAGATGCTACAGGAGGTTGGTATTCATGGCTGAGAGCTCCATTGCTTTCTTGGGGATGTTCTTTGCAGCAGGACCCTCCTACATCCATGCTGCTGTCATGTAAAGGAATGCATTATTCCTGATGTAAATGTCATATTCTGAATGTGGCAAGTGTTTTTGTGGCATGGCATATTTTGGAGCCAGCTTCATTCATACTTCCAAGCTAGATTCCTTTTTCCAGGTCTGTTTGTCCTTAATAACCATATAGAGAAGCAGGGGTGAAGCCTCATTATCTACACTGTATCCCCACCTTGGCTCAGCCAAGCAGCAGAGGATCAGAATGGTGAATACAGCACCTGTCTGCACATAAAGGAATCCTGGGGAAGATTCTCTTCTCCGGTAGAAGTCACTGCATAGCTGTCCTGAGTCTACAATCTGTCCTTTAAGTTTGTAAAGGCAGGCTGTGCTGTAGCAGTTCCTCCCATAACCCCTTTCTGGTAAATCAGTCACCCTCTCTAAGTTTCTCCAGGGTAGACGGTAGGTTGTGTGACCTGGCCCCCTTGCACCTCTCAGCCGGAACTGAATGGACTAGGAGTAGGCACCTGGTCCCAGAGGAATCAGACTGTTGGCTGGCTTGATATTTTCTCTCCTAAGCATTTGAATTGTAAGGCTTAGATTAACCACACTTGAAGTTACAGTGACAAACCTGTCATCACTGGCCAGCACACCCCTCTGGCCATGAGGGGCAGGAGCTGATCATTCGAAGGACTTGTGCCCAGTCCATCTGAGTCTCCACCTGCCCTTATGCATGTGGCCCGTCCGAGGACTACCTTCCCTCCATGCTTTAGAGTTTGCTCCTCACCTTAAAGCCTCATCTTGGCCATGCTTCTGCATAACCTTCCTATTGTCCCCACCATCTCTGCTTTCCTAAAATTTGAGCTGAGAAATTCTTAGCTCTTAGTTTTATATCAGGCTCTGTCTTCTGGGGTAAACACAAGCTAAGACAGAAAGTTTTTGTAAATACTATCTTTACCTGTTGGTTTCTTTTCCATCTATATGGAGGTTTGTCTGCCCATTCATACATGATGGAGGAACAACAGGTAAATTTTCATCCTGTTAGGAGAGGACATGAAGTGACCTGACTTAAGATACAGGTTGTGTGACATCTGTGGAATTCACCTTTTGGGAATGGATGGGAATAGCTTGAAGAGGGATTTCTTTTCCATAGACATTTTCCAGAACACCTACAGAGACTGAGTCACAGTCACATTGCATTTGAGCAATTGGTTCTAGCTGTTTTGAATGATGTGGTTTGGTGTGGAAGTTGAGATAGGTTGGGAACTAAAGGAGATGGGGTGTTTTATGTGTTTCTTTCAGAGGGAAGCACAGAGAGACGTCTGGGGGGCTGAGATGGGGACCTGGGGTTGGCACGGTGTCGTGTCAGGGATCTGAGATCTTATTTGGGTCCAGCCTTTTCCCCCCAGGATGCTCCTCAGAAGCTGTGGAAAGCAAATGCTCAGGCATATGGGCTGCTTTCGGTGATAACAAATATATTGTGTATTTTTTCCCTATATTCCTGGAAACTGCATTCCCACATGGCTGGATATAAAATAACCTCTCCCTTGTTTTAGACTACGTGGGTTTTAAAAAATGATGCTGACATATTTTCAAGAAATTAGAATGTGGGGGGAATGTTGATGGTGTATCCTGTGGTGATTTCAGTGACATTTCCCAACTGTACTTTTCTATTGGTGTGGTACACCCTTCAGTTCTGCGATGAGTTGGATGTCGTTAAAACACCATGAACTGCAAACTTCATAAACTGAAGGAAAGCAGAAGTGGTTAGAAGGACCCCTTATAAAAGTCCACTCAGTTTGTATGAATGATTTTAAATTTATGGAGCCTCCTTTGTTTGTTATTAAGAATAGTGGAAATGAAAATAACATTTCTCGTAAAGTGACAGTATGACTTTATGTTGTCTTGATACACCCCTGAACACGGAAGGTGGGCACTGTTGACATCTGTGTTTTAGTGATGATAGTCAAACAGATTAATAGACTTGCTTGAAATAACTTTGCTGGTAGTGGAGTGAGGGCCTCCCTCTTGTGCTCTTGCGCTGCCTTTCAGTCCAGCCATTACCGTGGAAACCAGCTACATCACCTGCCTCCCTCTTTATGCTTGCAGGACTTTTGCCTTGGCAGTGTGGGGTACTTGCAGCTGCCTGCCAGGCCATTCTCATGTATGCATCAATCTGGAATTAGTTTGATAAACTAGTTACTATAAAAATCCTTGGCCAGTGGAGGGTAGGAGCTAGTCAACAGAGGCTCCCTTCCTGGATCCCTCCATTTACATACCTCTGCGGTATACCTTGCATTAATTTTTCCTCCTTTCTGGCTTCACTCTTTCTGGCTTCTAGCTGTTTTCTATATCCATCTCCATAAATTAATGACCCATTTGCAAGTTTTTATATCAGGCTCTGTCTTCTGGGGGAAACACAAGCTAAGACAGAAAGTTTTTGTAAATACTATCTTCAAGATCACTCACTAATTATAGTGGGTATTTGTTGTTTCTGTCACTCAGCATCTACCCTTTTGTCTTATGATAGCCATTACTTGAATTCTTCTTTTTCTAACTCAGCCATGTGGCTTTGGTGTACCTGATCCCATCCCCTGATTCCACATGTTTCAACCACAGTCTAGTTTTGGTGGTGAATATGTGACCCAGTCAGATGCTCTCAGACTTTTCCTGGGAATAGGACTCTTGCTCCTGTGTGCTGGGCTGGGTCCCTGAGAGGCTGAGAGGTTTATGATGCCAATGGCATCATGTGGGACTTCAGACTGGGGAAAACAAGACTGACTGAAGGAAAAAAAGCCACATTCTGATCATATTATTTGAGTTCTGAATCCATCTATGCACCAAACCAGATCTACCCCTGAACTTTTAATTTGTGTAAAAGCTCATAATTGCCTTTTGGCCAAGTTGCTCATTTGCCATAAGTGTCTCAACCATTCTCCAAATCTTTGGAGTGTCTAAGTTTGGGCCTTTCCTGCACTGGCAGACATCAGGACACATCTCAGTTTCTATCACATAAGTATCCTCCCAACAACCAGACTAAGGAAACTACCACAGGGAGACAGACTTTCTCTCCCCATCCACATCCATCCAATCAGACTGAGATGTTCTGGGTGAAATAATTTGTGGCAGCGTTTCAATCTTCTCTCCTAGAGGAACAGCAGATTCTCAGTATCTGCTGATGAAATCATGGAAGCTGTGGCTGACATGGAGTAACTTCTGCCTTGATGAAAGGGCTGGGCTGGCTGTGTAGTGATGACTGGTGTGACTCACTCCTGGAGCCCTGCTCTCCTCT
This sequence comes from Manis pentadactyla, assembly GCF_030020395.1. Classification (NCBI taxonomy): domain Eukaryota; kingdom Metazoa; phylum Chordata; class Mammalia; order Pholidota; family Manidae; genus Manis; species Manis pentadactyla. Next base: position 88,274,179 of record NC_080020.1, read on the forward strand.
TCCACTTGCTGGAAGTGCTGTTTTGGAGGAGCGCTCTGTGCATTTATAAGCATCAGTACAGTGGCTGGGGTCACCTAGGCTCTATATTCTACTGCTTTGAGCCTCAGGCTTCACTGTCTGGTTCTTATTTGTGCTCATCTTGCTTATCCAACTTCACGGACTTCTTCCCTAATCTAAAGCAGTGTCTTCTGCAAACCTATGTCTTCTGAGGAAAGATAAGCCAGATTTAGAGGAGTTGTAGCAGAAAGATCTTTCCTTTGAGGAATGGTAGCTCATAGCCCACATCTATGCTTCTACATCTCTGGGTGCCAGGGCCTGTACAACCCGAGGGTGTGCTGGAGGTAAAGCCTTGCTAGGAAAAGGGGTAAGAGCCGCTTTCCGGTTTCAAAATGGCCCAAGCTATTGAATGTCTTAGAGTAAGCCACCTAGAGCTGTTTTGGTTTCTAAACTGCCTCAGACTCCACATCGAAGTGTCTCTGTCTCTTTAAAGGATCAGTAAATCCATAATCTCATCTCATCTACTCACTGTACTCAAAACCTTCTTTCCATATGCCAAACAGTTTTGTAGCTTTCCTAGTTGTCTGAGGTATAGAAAGCTCGAGATGCCTAGAGTCCCTGTGGGATAAATGTAAGGGCAGACTTGCCGGCAGAGGTCCTGAACTGGAAGGAGATGCCAGACTAAAGAAAGGTTCTGTCCATCTTAGCAGGCTCCCTGAACAATGCCTTTTTCCTGGGGACCAGGTCTACCAGTATCCATCAAATCATATTCTCGCTATTGGTTCTATCTCTGAAGACAATGCATTCCTTTGAGAAAGACCTGTTTATCTCTGGCATCGGGGTTTCTGTTATATTTGCCAAGGGGCCCTGTGGCTCAGTCTTAAATTCCGAGTGTGCTTATGTCTTCCTTTGAGTTATTGTTAATTTTTACTTCTAGGTAAAGAAGTATAATGTAGCTAGTTGTGTAGTTCTCAGCATAAACTCTAAAACAGCCATGCTTTTGCCTCTTGGTATAACTTCAGCAATCTACTTTACTGCCAAGAGAACTGGGTCCTGTTAAGAAAGAAGATAACTGGGCAACAGGAGGAAGGGGGAGGGAGGAAGGGGCTTCCCGATATTCTGGTAGCCTTGGGCTGACTTGATGCTTCATTGGGCTTCTCTCAGTCCACTGATGAGGGCCCCAAACAGAATCCTGCTCTATTTAGCACTGCCTTTGGGGACCCCAAATAGGACCTGTTAAGATTTCTCATACTTTCTGCTTCATATGAACAAACAGAATTGCATGATGATTTAAAATAAACAAACAAACACGGCCCACTAGCACCATCAGACACCCTCAGGTGTTTAAGATTTATAAATCAAAGGTCTGGAGAGGACACATCTGCCCTCACAGAGCTGAGCAAGCTGTCTCCACCTAGCCAGCGGTAGGGATTTCTTAGACACCCTGTTGCACAATTGTGAAGTTCATCACCAAATCCTCCAGTGGGCTTCTCCTGGTGGTCATTTCATAAAGCCTTTAAAGCTGCTCATTAAGTGTTAGTGGGTACCAGCTCTGTGTAAGACACTGTAAGACAGTACGAAGAAGGGTAAGAAAGTGTTCCTGCACTCAGTGCATTTATAATCTTGACTGGGAAGTCAGGGCACAAAGACAAAATTAGACAATGAAACAAGTGTTTTGTAGGAATGGAAGGCTGCAGTCCGGTAATGTTACAAGGCAGTTTGGGATTACTGACCAGGTTTACTCAACAGAATTAACTTCTTCTATGAAAAATAAATACATCCATTGTTGTTTTACAGAACCTTAATATTCACAGCCACCCAAAGACAGATGTAGATTTTATTTCTGTTGATGAATACCCCATGATTTATTTTGCAGCTAGAAAATGGAAACAAAGATGCTGTTGTTATTTTATTTACCAAAACTAACAGTTGATGGAACTAGATTGGATATTTTTATGGTCCAGGAAAAGTTCTGAGCCATTGAGCCACTGAGAGTACACTGTTATGTGTCTTAAGAAGTCAAAGAAGCAACATGTGGTGGAAAAAAAAAGAAAGGAAGGAAGGAAGGTAGGTAGGTAGGTTCTGGAGTCAGATGGCACTAGGCTCACATCTAAGACTTACCTTGACCATCTGTGAGCTATGTGACCTTGGGCAATTTATTTAATGTCTTTAATGTTCTATTGAGTTACTGGTAAAGCAGAGACAGTAATACCTCTTTTGCAGGGATTTTGAGGAGAGAAATTGTTTAATGCTCATAATGCATCTAGCACAATATGTGAAACCAATAGGCACCCCATAATGATAGCTTTTATTTGGAGGTGACTATAAACATCTGAATTACCTCTTCTTGGGTCATTTTGAATCTTTACTTGGAAAGACCAGGAATTGTAACATATGATGAGGGCTCCGGGTAAGCCATGCTGGGCTGTATCTTAACTAGAGACTATACAATTTTAAGTGCCAGATGTATAATAATAATAATAATAATAATAACCCAAGAAGATGTTATTGGCCTCAATAAATTTAGAAAATCTTGAATTTGTTTTTGTTAATCGGTAATTCATAATTAGTAAAAACACTCCCTATACTCTTTTTTTTTTCAAATGAGATTCATAGCTTCTAAGATTAAAGCTATAATATAGTTGATATTGCTGGTAGCACTGTTTCAATAATTATGGTTTGGTCACAGAAGAACTTGTCTGTGCCATCACAGGGAGGTAAGACAGAAACATTTAAAGAAAGCAGTGGTTTAAACTGGTTGTCAGGGTCAAAGGCAGTTATAGTACACAAAATAGACAACATACAAGGAATTATTCGGATACTGTTAGGGGCTGAATTATGTCTCCCCAAAATTCATATGTTGGAGTTCTTACTTCCAATACCTCAGAATGTAACTGTATTTGGGAATAGGGTCTTTTAAAGGGTCAACTAATGTAAAATGAGGTCGTATGAGTGAGCTCTAACCCAATATGACTGGTGTCTTTATGAGAAGAGGAAATTAGAACATAGACAGGTACAGAGAGAAGATGACATGAGGGCACAGGGAGATGACGGCCATCTGCATGCAAGCCAGGGAGAGAGGCCTCAGAAGGAATCAACCCTGCTAACACTTTAGTCTCAGACATCCAGCCTCCATAACAGTAGGGAAATAAAGTTTTTACTGGTTAAACTACCGGGTCTACGGTACTTTGTTACGGCAGCCCTAGCAAACAAATACAGATACCCGAGTAGTCCTAAAGAATTGGGAGTTTATAACTTTGGGCCCGGATCATTCCTTCTGGATTTGGGCACTATTTTTCTCAAAGGTAAAATAAATAAATAAATAAATAAACACAGAGGAGCTTGGGAGCTTGGGTTCCCCTGAACCAGTTACTTATGCTGCTGAACCACACCCAAAATGTGATATATTAAATAAGGAAGCCTGAGGAAAGAGTGCAAATTGTGTTTTAACTGATGTCATTTAAAATGTGTGAAAAATCAGCTAGAGTAGGTGGAGGAAAGAGGACTTGCCATTAAAATGAAGATGGAAACCCTCACCATTCCAAATCTGGCTTGTAAACAACAGTGTAGAAATGTGATGAAGCTCCTAAGGTGTGCAGTTGGGAAGGTCTTCATGTGAACCTGCATCAGCACTTTTGAAGGGTGGGGTTTTGCTCCAGTTACTTAATCTCTCCAAGCCTCTGTTTCCCATGTGTAAAAAGAGGTATTTCTTATGGTTGCTGTCAGGATTAAATGAATGAATAATGAGCTATTGTGTAAATGTACAATAACTGTAAGCTGGTATTATTTATGTTAACATTAAAACACAAAGTTTTTAAACAGTGATGAGGAAGCAATACATATTTTTGCAGACAAACTCTGCAGAGGACCTCACATTCATCTGTAGTGGTTTGCACAAATGGTACCAAATGCCGTGGATGCAACATGATATTATTTTCTAATGCAATGGCTGATGTGGAGACCCCAGTGGTTGTGTACTCTCATTTATCATAGTGTGGGATTACCTTACAATGAAATATCCTCACTGCTTAAAGACTGTTCGTAAAGGGGTCAGGATATTCTTTGGGCCAGGGTGGGCTGTGGTTAGTCACAGTATTCTTTATTGATTCTTTTGAACTGGGGGTGGTTTTCTCTTCCGGGTACTTGTATATGTATGTTAGAAGAAGTAGGATATGGTTAGTGACTTGTTTTTAGATCTCCTATAACTCTGAGCTTTGCCTCTGTTATAATTCCAGGCACCATAACTTCCTTGGTTACCATTGCTTTGCTAGCTCCTTTTACTTTCTGTGGTAAACCAGTCGATCATTGGGGCTGAAGAAAATAAATTACATATAGCTAAGGATTGAGAAATATATTTCTTTCACAAATCTTAAAGAGGAGTAGTGACTCATACCTGGGTGAGTGTAGTGTTACCAGGACCTCTTAAAATAGAAATGTTCTTTCCCTTGAGGCTGTAGGGGATTAGAGCTGTGGGCCTGGGAGTTCCTGAAATGAGTGCCTCCCGAACTGCCCCAGGGCACAGCGTGGGCCCCTGCACCTTCCTGGAGGAGGCTGGGGCCCCTCAGTCCCCATGGACACCCTTCCTGCCCCCTGAGACAGTTGAGCTCCCCGAGAAAGGACAGAAGAGCCGATCCTGGGGGAGGCGGAGAGAAGAGAGCAGGGAGCGAGGCAACAGAGCTCCGAGGGGAAGCCTGCTGGCAGCACCACGTAGCCTCAGGGCGACCGACTTTGGTTGGGAAACGTTCCTCTGTAGCTCCAGGCAGTGCACAGTCACCCTACACAGCTCATCAAATCCTTTCTGAAGTGGCTCCTGCCTGGAATATGATGTTACTTTCTCCAGAATATTGTTTGAAATTTAGAGCCTAAAATCACAAATCATTTTCCTTTTTGCTGTCTTCTTCCAGAGTGGAAGACCTTATAGAACTCATGGAAATTTGGGGGCGTTTTCCAAACCAGTATCAAAATACAAACATTCTTTCTGGGAGTGCTGACCAGCAGCCAATTCAAATTTGAAGGAAAATAATCTGAAACATATCTGTCCACTTCATGGGGAGAAGAAACCTGGGAAGCAACCATGCCAGAGGGGAGCTGGGGTGGGGTGGGCAGACACCAAGCAGCCAGAGTGTAGTGAGGGAAGGCAGCAGGAAAGGCCTGGCTTGTTCCGGGACATGCCCCCCGAGTCACATAGTCACAAAGACCCGAGGCGACAGCTCTGCTCTCTCAGCTCTGCAGAGAGTAAGCATCTGGACTACCACGTTGATTTTGTGCAGCTTAGCTTAGGAGCGCACAACTTTAGGGAATTTGGAGAAGGGCAAAGAGAAGAAACAGCTGGAGATGAGGAGGACCCAGGGAGTCTGATCAGAGGAAAGATTAAAGGAGCTAAATATAGGTAGCTAACAGGCGACGGCAAGAGTCTGCTCTTTCTGACACCTTGGCAGGCAAGAATTATTTATAATAGGAAACAGTATTATTAGAAGGTAAGAAATGGGAACTGAAAGCTGAATGGCACAAGAAGATGTTCTGGACGATTATATTAGCTTGCACAACAGGACCACCATTTCCCAAGGAATTCCAGTGTGTGTGTGTGTGTGTACCCTATTTCTTGAGATACTGGAAAGTAGATTTCCAGTACAGTGATACTATAAGCTTCTCTGGGTCAGAGACCATTGCAGTGCAAAGTGAACTAATATATAGATCCCCAAGAACAGGGCGCTATGAGAATATAATTTCATTACTTGATCAAAGTGAATTATATACCTGTGGTCACCTGACCTCTAAACTTGGCAACAAGGGTTCACACATAGCTTCTGGGAAAAAATTTTGATTTGATTCTTATAGTCAGTTCTATGATGGGAAAAGGAATTCTACCAAGGCTGAGAAGTAGAGGGCTTAGAACTCATGAGGAGAAAGCACAGCCCATCCGTGCAGACATCGGGGACCACAGAGAGTGAAGTAGAACGCAAGGACCATGCTCTAGTAAGGGCCCATCGATAACTTGAATACACGAATCTCGAAGGATGCTGGGACATACACGGTTTCCATTACAGGGTTAGAGATCTGGCTAAGTGTCTGGAAATCCATGGAAGAAGGCATATTGTATAAGCAGAGGTTGTGATTCAGACTGAAACAAGCCTGCCTTTTGTTAATTCTAGTTTCAGAAACAAAAATTTGCTGCTGGGTTTGGAGGACAGCTGGGAGAAACCTCTGGACTGGAATCCACGCAAGTCTTCTCAGACATCGGGGGCCTATGAGGGGCCAGACGCTTTTGCTGTCTATTTTTATTTATAAATAAATCCTACCTCTCAGGTGCTGGAAAGCTAATCTAGGCTGACATATTTCCTTACTTGCCTGCCTTGGCTTTCAATGGCCTGTGTCACTGCTATTAATAGTAAACTCTATATTCTTAAAGAGCTTTTCTGTCTGCTCTGCCAGTCCCAGAGCAGACCTTGGTAAGAAAGATCAAGCTGGGGTTAGGCTGGAGGAAGACAGAAACAATTAAGGAGAAGGGACAGGGAGGCACTGAAAGAAGAAAAGCCAGGAATTTCTCCAGGGAAATTAACCTTAAGTTGACTTTGAAATTTTCTTTGATACATTACTCTACAATTGATTTTAAGGTCTACATAATGCAAGGTTAAGGAGCTCAACAGGACCCATGGGTAGATGGAAAGTGATTCTGATTACCAGATTCGTCGGCCTCTGTGATTTGGGGACTCAAGAGATGATCTTGTTGAGTGATCTTCTTTTCTGGCTTGCTTTCCCTTAAACAAATATAAAAGTCGTCCTCTTAAAACAGAACAATATGTATTTTTTGCTAGTCTCTTCCATTGGCTTTCAAAGCGCATTGCATGTTTTGGAAGAAATTCCCATCAATTTCAGTGCTTTTGTGTCTTGCTTATTTATCCTACTGTGGCCCCGAGTCTCAAGCAAAGACCACACAGTGCTCCCGAACACTTTAGAAGTAAAATCTTTATTAATGGAATTCTGGGGAAGTAGAATTTATCCTTAACTCCTAGTTAAACATAAAACCCCTTTTGCTTTAATCCTTGATGTTGAAATTGCTTCTAAATGTTTACATTTGCTTTTATGTCTGTGCACAGTATGTGGACATGCTCTAATTCTGCTTTGATGATTCAGCATCATGCAGTCCTTCCATTCTAACATGTCTTATTATAGGAGTAGAGGGTACAGAAGATTGGAATGGGTCTAAGCCTTGACTGAAAAGGCTCCTCTAATTGTGTTTGAATCCTAGGACAGGCTGGTCTTCCTGGTTCCATTCTAAATACCTTCAGACTCCAGCCCCAAACATAAGCACTCCTTTAGTAGGTCCAAAATGAATCCTCTGCTTCTAAGTTACCTTCTCCTAGGAGGATTATGAAGCCCTGATATTGAAGACTGGGGGAAAACCTGTGTCTACAAACAAGATGAAAACACAGGAACTATTCTCCTGGGGCATGCTGCATGTGGCCTTACTTTCAGGCCTGAGGCCATGTGCTCCTGAGTTTCTGTCTTGATGGGCAAGAGACCTGGATGGGCCCTTGAAGCACATGGAGATTCTAGCTCTTTCCCAACACAGACAGCTGAGGAAGTGTAAATGTATTCATTTATGTGGGGTAGTGGAGTCACGCTGCCATCTGTCTTGGTGCTCCCTTTGAGTTCAAGGAGAAGTGCCAGTTGGAAGACATAAATAGCCCATCCAAAACCAATTTTTAAAAATCTCCTCTCTCTCACCCTTTCCTATCCTAGTCGTCAGAGTAGTGGTAATGGGGATCACATGAGACAGAGAAGAATATATGGTGGCAGGTCAGGGTCCCAATTCGCCTTGGCTTCTGCGTGTTGTGACCATGAGGAAAGAATCCAATGCATCAGAACTTCTGCACAACCTCTTTCAGCTACAGGATTTACCACATTTATGAAATGGCCAAAGAAATTAGAGCTGGGTCAAGGACAAGAGGCTTAGTCAAGGGAGGCCCGTGGTTCCTTGCTTGTCATGAATGATGTATAGAATGAGGTAATGCAGCCAGAATTGAGAGCTGCAGAGCACTTTCCACACAGCTGGGAGTGAAGATTTTGATGACTATATGATTTTTAAAAATATTCTGGAGCACCAGAAGGCCTGAATTCTAGAATCACATTACCTTACAACCATATACCACAGGTATATCTAGCCTTCAAGGAAGCAGGGCTGTCTCCAAGAGAGAATGCCAGAGATATTTTGACCTTGGGAGATTTGGTAGAACATTTCCTCCAATTTTTCCTCCTCCCCCACTTGTGGTCTTAGCCTCCAGCCTAGAGAATCAGCATGATTGCTATTGGAAACTTCAGTGATGGAAGGTGTGGTTGGGGAGAATAAGAAGTGAAAAATCTGAAATGGAGCAGTATGTCCAGAGGGACCTAATTGCCTGAAGCAGAGTTTACCAGAAGGGCAGCCTCCAAAATCCACTTAGAAATAGGGTTTTGCCTGCCTTGAGCTTTACTTGAGGCTGTATTTCTGCTGTTTACCATGGCTCCTTTCCTGGCTTATGGACTTTACTTCTGAGGAAAGGAGTCAAGCAGACATGGGCTAGCCCCCTGTTCTGGCTGTGTAGCCTTGGGCCTCATCTGCAAACTGAGAGGAAACATCTGCCACAAAAAATGATTTTGAGGATGGATGTAATGTCAATGGCCAACAAATATCAGTTCTCTTCTCCCTTGTATTTTCCCAACCTTTATTGTTTTTTCTGTTGACTTTCCTCAGTAATATGCTAGTAGATGTATACCTCAAATCTGATTCTGCTCCTAAAGTGGACTATGGGCCTGCTTTTTTTTGGAAACCCTGCTTTAGTCGATTAGGTCACCTTGGAGAAAAATATTCTAAGTATTATTAGAGAGAAAGAGAGGAAGAAAACCCCTCACCACTTAAGGAAACATTTTGGGTGAGTATGAAGAAAGGGGTGAGAAAGAGGACATTTTATCCACCATGAGTAAACATAGAATAATATTCTTATAACCTGCTTGTCTATGGCGTCTTGAGCATTAGCAAGATACTGCTTGAAAAATAAGGAAAAAGATTTTCCATGAACCTGTCACTACTTGACATTTGATTTCATTCTATCTATATTACTTGGGAAACCTACAAGCTGAGAAATTTTTATAAAAAGAGCTATTTTCTGGGGTTTCTGGCAGAAGCAAACACAAAACTGATATGTAGGATGAACTCTTAATCAGGATTTCCACAGATAAATGCTTGTTATACGTGAGCTCATGATAAATAGTTGCAAAATACACAAGAAAACAATCTATTATAAATGTGCATAAGTAGACATTAAAAACACATTGGAATTAGTTTCCAATAATTTAAGATGGCTATGGGTAGAAGCGATGACAATAATGTTTTAAATGATTAAAGACATATAATAGGGAATTTAAAATGTGAGATAAAAGCTATTATTAAAAACTAAAAAAAAAGGAAAGGCAGATTTTGAAAGAACTTACTAGAACTTTTAGAAGGGAATGTAATTGAATGCAATTGAAATGAGAGTTAGTAAACTGGAAAGTAGATTTAATAAAATTATCCAGAAAATAGCACTGAGAGATAAAGTGATGAGAAATATATAGGAAAGGTGAAAATGTAGAATAGAATGAAAAAGTTTATATATGTTAATCACTGTTTCTAAAGGGAAGAATAAAGAGAGTAGGGGAAAGGCAATACTTGAAGAGATAATGATTAAGAATTTTCCAGAGTTAAAGGTAGATGTCAGTCCTCATATTTGGGAAGTACAACAAATCCCAAGCAGATTAAGTAAAAAAGAAATGAAATCTCAAAATTCAAAAGACAAAGAGGAAATCTTAGAAGTAATAAAAAGAAACAGTATATTAGTTAGAAGAACTGGCAACAGCCTTTTCAATAGCAAAAAGAAGAAAAATATTTCCAATGCACCAAGATAAAGTTTTATTACATCCTCACTCTTGAATGATAATTTGGCTGAACATGGACTTTTTTCATTGACATATTAAATCCAGAAATTAGAAGTGAGATACAAGAAGGAATAATGAACTCATAAATTAGTAATCATGGGATAAATCTAAATTAGTATTGATTCTCTAAAATAACAATGTCAACAGTGGAATGATTTACAGTTATAAAGACAAGGGAAAATTAAAAGCTGTCTGCAAGCAATGTGCAAAACAGAAAGGCACTGTTTGATTAAAAGTGTTCCAAGTTCTTGAACTGCTTTGGAGGACCATAGAAATATTGGTCAAATTTAGGATTTGTTAAGATACTTACATATTAGATACATAAGGTACATGCATATACAAAGTATGCATATTAACCTTTTAAGAATAACCACTAAAGAACAGAAATTAAATATGTAACTTCCAAATCAGGAGAGAAAGGGTAAGGAATAAAGAACTTAATCCAGTAGAAGCCAAAATAGAAATATACCTTAGGGTAAGTAGGAAACACAAAATAAGATGATAGTAATAAATTCTAGTATGTCAGTAATTATAATAAATGTAAATGGACTAAAGTCTTCTGTTAAAAGATCAAGATTATCATATTTTTGAAATAAAAAATAAAACCCAGAGACCTATATAAAACATAAAGACTCTCAAAGTTAAAAGTAAATGATGGCAATAGATAATTCAGATAAATGTTAACCAACATAAAGCTGATATACCTAAAAATAGTGTTTAGCTATTAGAGGTGAAATGGTCTTTAAACATGAATGAAAGAGATAGTATGCTAGGAAGAGCCAAATTCCTTTCAAGGAGTCCTGGGCCATTTCAATAAACTACTGTGTACCATTATAAAGAAAGTCTTAGTGTGTATGTGTGTGTGTGTGTGTGTGTGTGTGTGTGTGTATATATATATATATATATATGTATGTAGTAAATGCCAAAAAAAAACACATCACCATCATGTTCTCTGACTATAATGGAATTAAATGAGAAAACAGTAAGTAAAGATTTGTTTAAAAAAACAATTTTTGGAATAAAAATAACTAAATAAATCATGGGTCAATTAATAACAACAGAAGTATTTATAATTAAACAATAATGAAAATGTCATAGGTGAAAGTACTGTGATGGAGCTGAAATGCTACTTTAGAGTGCAATTGACAGCTCTTAATTGCTTTCATTACAGGCGAAGAAAATCAGGACTTAATGAAGAATCTAGTAAAAGAACAGAGTAACTAAGAAGAATTAAAAGAAAGGAAAATATGAGGCTGGAAACATCAACTAATAAAATTAAAAGCTAAAAACTAGGATGTTTCATTAAAATCCAAGAACTGACCTTTTTGTGTTCCTTTACACATTCTGTCCCTAGGAAGCTGGGATGACTGACCTAATTGCTAAATTTGAGAGGAATAAACTAAGTTCACTCAACCCAGCTCTGCCCTTCCTTTTTCAGAGCAAACCTGTTTGGAGCCAGGATAAGTTTTTCCCCATTTTTCCATGCCATGGATCTTACCCAGGCAGTCGTTCTGGGGAATTCTGCTGGCTCTGTCAGTAAGTCAGTCTAATTCTGGCTCTCATATTAAGCTACAATCTCCAACACAGTCTTTATCACTACTAAAACTACTCCTTTATTTGATTTCTCAATTTGTTCATAACCTGGCAGGAAAGAGAGAAAGCATAAATCAGTCTTTTTAGGAATGAATAAGGACACATTGGTAGTTACAGCATATATTAAAACATAAAAAGATTATACTATGGCTAACCAAATACCAATAAACTTAAGAACATTGATGAAGTAGACTATTTCATAGAAAAATATAAATTTACTAAAACTATCCCAAAAAGAAACAGATAGTCATAATCATTAACAAAACCCAGTCTTTTGTAAAAATCTACCTACGCGCATGTTTATGCACACATGTTAAACTCCTAATTTACATATGAGTTCTTTTAAGCATTTAGTTCTATACAAATATTCCAGAAAGTTAAAAGAACAAATGGTCTTCAACTCATTTTTAGTATAACTTTGATAGAAAACTAGATAAACAATATTAAAACAAAAAATCAGTATGACAAAGGAAATTTGCAGACCAATAATCATTATTAAATGCAGGACAAAAAATCATAAGATATTTGCAAGTTAGTATCCAGCAGCATCTTGCTGAGTTTTATATATACATACTTGTGTGCATGTATGTGTGTATGTGTAAACCAAGTAGGGCTTTCTATGTAATGTAAAGATGGCTTAACAATGGAACTCCTTCTAGTGTAATTTAGCATATTAAATAAGTAAGGAAGTAATATAATTCAGTCACTTAAATTGAAGCAAAAAAAAAGCACTTGAAGAATTCAATATATTTTTGTGATAAGTTCTGGGTAGAATGGAAAATTGGTGAGTATTTGATAAAGGATAGTTAACAAAATTTTAGATTAAACATTATAATCTATGGTATTACAGTTAAAGAGGCATAAGACAATGTGGGGAAAATGGATGTTCCTATGGCCAGGACCCTCACCTGACCCTAAACTACTTGATGATGCAATTGGCCTACTGCTAGGCTAATGATGCCACACCCATAGGCAATGAGCTATTATTGACTGAGTCACTATGTAAAGAGCTCTGCCCAGAGCTCTGGGCTTAGGCAGAGATGGAGGTAAATTTGGACTTGCAGACTATTGGATGCAGATGAGATTCTAGTGCTTGGCCTTTGGTTGGTAGAATAAAGCTGGTATAAATCCTTTTACCCCAAAAATGTTCCATTGCCACTTGTCAGTTTCACTGACTCCACTGTGAACCTGCCCCAGGTTGACGGACAAGACAGACAAGAATGCATGTCATCAGAGCAGCTATTTATCAATATACTAGAAGTTCTAGCTCGATTTTAAACAAAAAAATGTTTTTCTCATTTTTTAGACAATATATTTACATACCCAACAGAAACTGTCAAATAATTCAAGTAATAAAGTTGTTGGATAAAAGATTGTTGTAGTTTGGGTTCCAGAGAAGCCAACTCTGTGAGAGATAAACCTGTAGAGTTTATTAGGTTGTGTTTTTGATACCAACACCTGTGGAAGGGAAGGGCGTGAAGCAGGATTGTGCAAAGGGAGAAGTTGAGCTGTGATGTCATCCTAAAGGTAAGCCCCAAATAACCCCAGGGGAGGATCTGAAGCTGGCAAGTTCCTCTAAGAATTGACCCAAGTTGGGGTGAGGAGGCCAAGCCATTGTATCCCCGAGTTGACCAGTTACTGGCTGTGGGGTGCCCTGAGAAGGGGCATGGCTCTGGGATTGGCAGCTCCTTTTGGCCAAGATGCTTCTTTAGTAAAGGCTGTTACATGAGGTCTAATTGCTGGCGTTACTGCCTATGCCTGAGGGGATAAACTCTTCAATTCTATGGGGTCTCTGGGAGGCCCTGAGATCTACTTAGTCATTTCTAAGGGCTGGGAACTATTCCTTCAGGATTCCAGTGGGAGTCTATACCCTGGGGAGACTTGTTAAGGAGGAGAGTGAGATGGACCATAGCTCCTATTGTTGTAGCTGTTCTGGGGGGCCACAACTGACACTCATCGGTCCTGCTTTGCTATGCATTCTAGATCCCTCCTCTCTTAGCTAGTTCCTCTGCTAGTCTCAGTGCCCTACCTGCTGGGTGACCCAGATCCTCACTGCAGAGAGGCATGACACCCTGGCCACTGGTGCCCTTCTTAGGCCAGGGTTGTGGCAACTGTTCAACTATCATCAAAACTGTGCCAAGAGGCACCCAGGTTCATCACTTAAATGCCAAATAAATTCTTTCTTGCCTACATTGTGGAACAGCAGCCCTACCTTCTCCTGATAATCAGCATTAATAACCTGGCCACTCCAAACCTGCTAGTCATTATGATAATTGCATCTCCTTGGCTTCTAACAGTTAAGTGCTGCTACCTGACTTCTATTATTTCAGCATCCTAGTATCCCTATTGTTCCCAGTAAGCCCAGTTCTATAAAGGCCTCTTCTACACTGTCACCCCTGGCCTGCACAGGGGAGCCACCACTGAACCTAGGAAGGCTGCTGGCCCTTTCACCAGCACATTCTTTATTGCTTTGGGCCCTTCTATGGAGCATCGACATTCTGGGGATTTTCCCGTTTTATATGCAAGTCCATTCTTGTGTGCCTACTTATTTGAGTCTTTTAACTATTTCTTCTGTTTTCTGTGTTGGCAATTCAGGCATTTCTACCCTCATTTAATGTGAGCAAGGGTCAAACAAGCTTTTTCTATAAAGGGCTAGAGAGTAAATATTTTAGGCTTTGTGGGCCATGAACAGCCTTGTTTGCGTATCTTTGTTTTTTTTATAGCCCTTTAAAAATGAAAAACACATTCTCAGCTTGTGGGCTGTACAAAAATAAGGCATGGGCTAGATTTGGCCAGTGGACTGTAGTTTGTGAACCCCTGGCCATGGCTTTTTTAGGTTTCTGGAACCATCCTACCAGGGAGGGTGTTTGCACACTCTCCCAAGGGCTTTAACAAGATCCGTGTTAAATCCTGTGTCCGTCACAGTGCTCCTAAATTAATAAACTCTCCTTTCTTCAACTTTATATTCTGCCTCCCATGAACCAGCATCCTCAGAACCCAGTCCTGTGCCTACTCCCTAGCTCCTGCTGAAAGTTAGCTTCGTCCTGGGCTCCTATTTTGCCATATTCTCATTCCTTTCCATCAGGTTTTGCTCGTCCAGGCTGGGTTTCCCAAGTTATTGTCCTACTTGCACAGAGGGCAGGCAGAGGCCGACCCCAGGAGGGATGGATGTTGTCCCAAGGAGAGAGGCCTCTTCAATATATGCAAATAAGAGGAAAGAACTAGACCTTAGCAGGGAGAGGTGGGCCCCTTCTGCCAGAGCAGAGAGAGGTTTCTGGGGCATGTGGCGACGAATGTTTCAGGGGCATCGACCCAGTGTCCCGTTCCTGGGAGAGCATTCATTCTTTCATAGTCAGGGCTCTGAACTTACGTAAGCCCATGTGTATGAACAGAACTGGATCTTCTTTGGAGCTGGGATCTTCTTATGGTGAAGTCCCGGGCCTGCTCTTGAGCCCTCCAACTCTGCTCTTCCTTCAGGCTGCAAGATGTGAGAGGCACTTCATATAATACTATGAAGATCCTTGGGCTTTTACATTGAGTTTTGAATCAATAACTAAATTCTCTTAGTCTTCCTATATCTTTTTCAAACGATTAATAATCTTAGGTATAGCCACCCAATTCCACTGTCCGTCATTATTATTTGCCCCATATTTCTCAAATGCCTGATCAAGCGCATTCTCTTGTGCCCTCCCTTTCACCAGATAACCTCTCAGTTTGCCACTGGTGGAAGTTGTAACAATTTCACCTCTACTCTGTGCCAATGATAGGTCCTCATTGCGAGGCAGGCAGAAGATGACTCGGCTGCAAAATTTCTTCTTAGCATCTGCCTTCATTGACTACTTCAGGATGGGCTCTGCAAGAAGCAGGCTCTGAGGCAGAGATCAGTATGCAGGAAGCATGTTCTTGAGGTTGATACCTGTGGGCAGGACAGAGAAGAGGCAGGACTGAGTAGAGGAGAAGATGGGCTGGCATGTAGGCTCAATAAAGACATTGGTAGGGCAGCTCTAGAACTGGGGTGGCCCTGCAGAGTTTTCTCAAGCTGGTGTGAAGGGGATGAGTCTGTATTTCCTGTCAGTCAGCCTTTGCATGTGGGATTCCCCAGGAAAGGAATGTGACCTAAGGTAAGGTACTTCCTGAAGAGCACCAACATCTCAGTGCTTCTTGCCAGTAGGTATCCCCTGCTGGCTAAATAAGTCCTTCAGTCTTAAAGGGAGATGTGAGTGTTACATCACAGCACTCACTACTAAGGTCCTTATACACTGGCCGCAAAGGTAGAAAATCTTCAAAGTTTGAAAATGTAATTTAAGCAATTCTAAGGTGTCTTGGAATAAATCTAACAAATGTCCAAACCATTTTAAGAAAAAATTGTAAAACTTTATTGAGAAACATTAGACTTAGATACCATCTCTATGAATGATAATCAATAGTTTAAAGATGTTAATGCTCTGTAAATTAACATAAAATTCAAGAGCTCCTAGATTTTTTAAAAACTTTACAATCTTACCCTAAAATTTATATAGAAAAACAATGGCCAGGAATACCCAAAACAGGTTTAAAAAGAACAAGGCAGGAAAACTTTGTACTGGGTATCAAGATTTACTAAAAGCTAAAATAATCAAAATAGGAGGGTACTGCCAAAGGAATATATAAATAGACTAGTGCAATATAATAGAGATTAGAACCTTGTTTGAATAAATACTTAATCTATGGTAGTAGTAGCACTGTAAATTAGTGGGAAAAAATAGATTTTAAAAAAAATGGTGCTTAGGTAATGAATTATTTCTATGGACAAAGAGAAAAATATATCTCTGCCTCATTCTATGTATAAAAGTTTGGTCCCAAGTAGGTTGCATATGTACAAATTATAAAACTCTAAAAATTTTACAAAAAAATATACAGAAATATCTTTTGGCTTTTAGATAGTGACAGCTTTTTTAAACAAGGCATGACAACCACATGTCAAAGGGAAAATACCGATACCTTTGACTCCTCTAAAAGTTTTGTACAACAAAGACAACTTATATGAAATTCATAATAAGATATTTGTAATATATGTAACTGAGAGGAATGATATGTGGCATTATTTAAAGAACTCCCAGAAAAAGGTAAGAAAAAGACAAGCAAATATATAAATAGGCAAAAATAAGAACAGGTAATTCACAGAAGATGAACCATGAATGGCTGATACACCTTCAAAAGGTAGTTCACCTTCCTCCATGATCCTTGGAGAGTTAATAAAAACCACAATGAAATAATTTTCATATCCATCAGGTTTGAAAACTTGATGGATATTCCAAGTCTGCAAATTCCAAGTGTTGGTGAAGATGTGGGACAAGGAAAATTCATACTCTGCTCTTGGGAGTGTAAAGTGGGAGCATACATTAGAACAGCCACTTCAGAAAGTAATTTGGTAACACCGAATAAAATTTAAAATGAACTTAATTTTCAACCCAGAAATTCTCTGCTACCCTAGAGAAATTTTGTCACCTGTGGACAAGAATGTTCAATTTTAGTATCATTTGTAATGGATGAAAATGGGAAATAGTCTTAATTTCCATTCACTGGAGAATGGGTAAGTTGAAGTATATTCGTACAAGGACATATTATATTGAAGTTAAGGGGCTCTAGAGTTACATGTCTCAATGTTGACAGACCTTTAAAGTAAAATTTTGAGCCCAAAAAAATCCACTCAAGTAGCAGAATATTTATAGTACAATAACTTCTATTTATGAATCTATCATATTACATTTATGTATTTCATATATGTAATACTGTTACATATGTACATATATTACATATTTGTATTACATATTAATATTATACATATGCGACATATATTATGAAATATTATATAAACAGGAATGAAAGTAAAAATCACCAAATTAAAGACAGTAATTCCTTCTGCAGAGAGGAGTATGAGAAGGAGAATAATAGGATTGAGAAGAGAGCTTTCATCATAGCTGTAATTTTTTGCCTTTTAAAAAAACCATGAGGCTATAAAGATAGAAGACAAATTTTTAAGTTTTGAGGAAGCTGCATGGTGGGCACATAAATGTTTGTTGTTTTATATTCTAAACTTTTTAGAGTATTTGACCTACTTCTGAATTTACTCAAAGAAAAAATTTAGAAGTTCAAATAAATGGACTCAGGAAAACACTATATTTTTGTGATTTGATTAAAATTAAACGTGCAAATCCTTGTTTCTGACCAGTGCAACCAGCTTTCATGGACCACAGCGTTTAGCCTGATAAAATCCATCTCAGACTCTACAGGGACTCTGAAAAAGGACAGTTAGGTGAATGTGAATAAATCAAATGTGCTGATCAGATGGGATTTCTTTAGTCTTCCTTTGCTAGGGATGCTGAGGGTGGGCCAGGGGAAAGAGTGCTGGCTCAGGAAGCAGCTCAGTTCAGGAACTTGTAAGGAGACTCAGCAGCGTGCACAGCACCTAGTCAAGGCCCCTCTGTTTCTGCTCTCAGTGTTGGGCTTCCTACCGCTCACATGACCCCCGGCACCCTGGCATCTCTGTGTGCTCATTAACTTACTGCTCTAGGCATCCTGGTCAAGAGGCAATGAAGCTGTGGCATTCAAGACCTTCCTGTTACAGAGAGAGTATTCAGGTGGTGCACTGATAACATCCCGTTGTGGGTTCAGTGCAAATGGAGACACTGGGTTGTGGGGAGTGTTGGTGATCAGAGCCATGAGAGGGAAAGCTGGGAAAGTCAGAGAAGAGGCCTTTAAAGGGCATTCAGTTCAGGTTTTGGGGGGTGTGGAGTGTGTGTTCAAACTTTCTGTTGGAGCAGAGTAGGTAAAACAGGTGATCATGAAACTGCTCTGGTTAAAGCAAATGGGGGACCCCAAAAACTAGTCCCTTGGCTCCTGCTTCCTCCTCCCCATCCCTCCCCTTCCATTTGCACCCCTGACAGTGCTGGCCAGGCTCCAGGAAGCACGTGGTGTAAAACATTGTTCATGTCCAAAGCCGTCATCAGTCAGAGGAGGACCCTGAGCCCCAGTGGGGCGCCGTGATTTCCTCAAGGCTATGCTCAGCTGGAGGGGGCAGAGCCCCTGCCAGGGTCTTTCTACCTCACCCTTCATAGAGTTTCTTTATTTTTCTTAGAAGTGAGCCAATAAACAGACTGTACTGATTTTTTCTTACCTTTATTTATCTATTCTCTATATTCTAGATTCAAAAAGCACAATTTTGAATGTTTCTGTATCAAGCCATGATGTTATCATTCTGCTGTGTTACTGCTTATTTCACTGAGCTCCATGTGAAGGAATAAGGATTAATTCTTAAAGTGTTATGATCATGCAGGAGAGGAGAGGGATCTAGACTAATCCCATGTGAATTAGGAAAAAAATGTTAAAAGGGAGAAGAATAGCCTATTCTGCCTGTTCTCTCCAAACAGCTCTCCTAAACCCCACATTTAGATAATAATTGGTTAAACCAAGCTGCACCTTTAACATGTCAACATCTTCCCTCCAGGTAAAACCCATTGATCACTTACACCACAAAGTAAATATTAATAACATTTCTTGAGAGCTTTCTACATTCCAGGCACTGTGCGACATGTTTCATATACATTATCTTATATAATCCATATAATAATGGCATGAAGTAAATACAACTATTATTGTCATTTACAGAAGGATAAATGGAGGTTTGTAGAGGTTAAGTATTTCACTTGAAAGCACAGGGCTAATTAATGGCCGCATCAAGATTTGAGTTCATGCCATCAGTGGCTGTGCCATCCTGTAATAGACAGTAGGTCTCATACCCAACTACCCAGTTAAACAATGTGTGTTTCACTGGATATGGGGAAGAAGGGGCAATTAATTACAGAGCAGGTGAGCATGGCTGGGTGGGGTTTTCCTCTCCATTTCACAACCTGGCTTAAGTGGCTTCTGTAAAGATTTTGATGAGAGACTCCTGAAAATAAAGTATAAAAGAAGACGACTCAAATGTAACCAAATTACAAGAACCAAAAACTGCACTTATAGTATAATATTTTCTGTAAAACACTTATGTAAATGAGAGCATAATTTCTAGGGAGCTATATGTTTCTATTAGCCCCAATTTCCTATTGCCTTTGTAGACTTTCAGCTCCTAAAATCAGCTTTATAGTGAGAAGGGACTGTTAAGGACCTTTAAGTAACATAAAAGTTAATTACTGATTATCCACTTCAAAGAGAGAGAAACTGAATTTTTGAAACAAATACTTAAAAATACCAATTTTTGGAAATGGTGTCAGTTTTCACATCATTCAGATTCATTTGCAAGAAACAGACTACCAAACTCACACTGGTTTAAACAACAGGATATTATAAGCCTTTTAACAGGCAATTCAAAGGTAGAGTGGGGTTTATGTTTGACTGATGTGATGACTCAAAAAATGTCATCAAATGGCCAGGTTGTCTCTGTCTCTCCATTCTGTTGCTTTAAGCTTTGGTTTCATTCTCAGGCTGGTTTTCCTTGTGCTTGCAAGCTGGCTGCCAGCAGCACTTGGGGCTATAGGCCTCCTTATTCACATGCAGTGAGGAAGAGAAAACACAGCTTCCTTTTTTTTGCTTTCTCTTATGAACCAAGAACATACCCAGAAATCTCTTTTCCTTCTTACTGGCCAGAATCAGAGATTGCATGACCATTTTTTAGCCAGTCTCTGGAAAATGAGTTGAGATGACTCAGAGTCAGTTAGGTTCATCTCTTTAAATGAGGTCATTGCCTCAGACACCATTGCTTTTTCTCAATAAGAGAGAGGTGGAATGTATGTAACAGAGGCAACCACAATCCCCAGTGTAGAATTTGCTAATGCCAGATGGGTACCATGATTCACTGACATATTCAAGAGACATGTATTAAATATCTGCCATCTGCTCATAACCAAGAGACTCTAAAGAAAAGTTACACATGAATCCATTTTCTTATTAGGTGACAAAAAATGACACACTGGCTCATGCTCCTTCTGCCTTTTCCTCCCTATCTTTTGGTGTAAGCACTCAACAAAAATCCCCACACAGCCAAAGATTGGACTGAAGATGAAAACTAAGCCCAAGTTGATGAAACAAGGAAACAGCCAAGTTTAGTCAACCATTTTATTTACTAACCAATTATTTTATTAAACACAATCCTTTAAAAGAATCAATCTTTCTTTTTACAGGACCAACATTCCTTTATCAGGTGATAGATTACACTAACTTAACATTTAGTTCTTGAGAGCATTGGGTATGGGTATGCATTTCCATCACCCACAACTCATCAATTGGACAGCCAGCAACTTTAGTCTTGGGCTTATTCTGTTATATACTTACATCTTTTATTTTTGGAGGGGCAGCCCAAAGGCTAAAAAATTCTTATATGGAGAGCTCAGAGTGCCCTATATTGGAAAATAATTTCATTTGTATCTGTGAAATACCTTCAGAAGCACTTCCCTTGAAAGCAATTGAGGTATGGGTGCTGAGAACAAGTTATGAGTTGTCTTATCCTGTGGTTTAGCAAGATTTAAAGTCAAATTGGTCAAATACACAATCTTAACACTCTTCCCACCCCACCCCCCACCACTCCACCACAACAGCCTAGCTGACTGCACCTGCCTTTTTATTAACTGCAGAAAAGTGAAAACCTAGCAACATGAAATCAAATCTCTCTCTGCTCTGGCACCAGTATGCTCACGAAGAGTGCTAAAGGCATGTGGAAGATTTAATGCTTAGGCAGAGGGTAGGATTATTTTCTTCTGCCCCAGCAACAGCTATTCTAAGAGCTCTGTTTGCTTAAGAGAGGCAGGGCACAGACATGGCCTCCCTTTCTGTCTCTTGCTTAAACTTTTCAATTCTTGTTGCTTTGTTTATTTGTTGAAGAGATTATTAGCAGAGTCTAGAGCAGTGGTTTTTCTGAGTTCATTCTTCTGACTGACTCCCAGACTGATCACTAATAGCATTTGTATTTATAAAGAGATAAACATCAACATTTTTGCTTTGACAACATTTTATCATTTAACTATTCATAAAGCTCAAGAAGCATCCTAGTCTAATTTTAGCAAGTGTTTTGATAGTGGAAGTGAATAAAGACAAGTGGGAAGGAAAGAGATGTGGGAATAGGTGACCTGAGAATTATTTTGCTCTACCAAAATGGCAACGTGGGGCTTTGACTTGCCATAGTCCTAAATTCATGATTTCTCAGAGCTCAGCCTTTCACTTTCAAATGACTCTATATTTTATGACTTTAGTTTCTTAGGGAGATTATATATCAACTCCCAAAACTATTTTACACTGCCCTACATGTCTTTCACCATGTAAACTTTTATCCCAGTCTGAGTATGAATCCCAAATATGTCAGAATCTTTCACACACGGAATTTGAGAGCCACTACTCCAGAACCTTAAGAATATTCTGAATACTCTGAAGAATGTAATTAGTAGCCAGTTGGAAGAGAAAAACATGAGGCTTTCTGGTTGAGTCTATTGCAACCTAATCATGACTTATTTATTTATTAAAACATCAAGGACTTGGTGAGTTATTTTGGTGAGTTGTAGATACATTCTCCTATTGTTCTTCAACTCAATAAATAGAAAATTATCTATCCTTTGTTTAGATTAGAAATATGGAAGTAATCCCTAAAATTTCCATTTTTGTTATTCCATACATCTAAATCATTCTGAAATCCTGTGATTGTTCCTACAAAATACACAAGGAATGTGTCAACTTCATCTGCCCAAGCCACCATCATCTCTAATTCTCAAGACTTTTCCTTCTTGTTTCCTTGGGTCAATCTTTGCTTGTCTATGGTCCATTCTTCACCATGAGGCCAGAATTTTCTTTTAAAAATACAAATCAGAGTGTGCCAATCCCCTTCTTAAAACCTCTATGGTTTCCCAATACTCTGAACAAAATCCAACTCCTATGATCTCCTAAGCCCTGCTTTATTTAGCTTCTGCTAACTCCTCCAAAATCTCTATTGCCCTCAATTACTAGGTCCAGAGTTGTTACCCTCATGTTTTTTTTTTTCTCTAACTGGCAAGGTTCTTCCTCAGTTCTTCACATGGCCCTAGCTTAAATGTCACCTCCCTGAGAGGCATTCCCTGCTTATTCTTCCAAAGTGGTGTGGTAGTTACTATGGTCTAATATCCATTCAAACTCTCTTTTCCTATGCTGAGAATGCAAAACTAAAATTCACATTTCTTAGACTTTCTTGGAGGTTGGAGTCTAGAAATGATTTAGTTTCTGTGAACAAAATGCGGGGCACCTAATATGTGGCTCAGAGGATCTTCATTTTGATGGGACTGAGCATTATTTTGCTGGTGTGGGTTGTGGCAGGAATGGTATGATTCTGGAACAAAGAAGCTGTAGCTATGTAGTAGCAATAGGCAGCTTCCTGATTCAGTGGTTTTAGAAGAGCAGCAACAGCTATTTTAATTGCACTGGGGGATGGAAAGTTTCTGTAGTCAGCAGAGGTGTAGCATTTTCCTAATACAATAGCTTCTCATAACAGATTGTGAAGAGGCTGGGGATTGTTCTTGAGAGGTCAGTCTAGAGCCTGCTCCTCCAACCCTCTTAACAATTTTATTATCACTGAATCCCCTATATAGAATCCCTTTCTGCTGAAGGTAGCTTGAGTGGATTCTGTTGTCTGCAGTAAAGTCTGGTCCAGTATAAGTACCTGCCATAAGTTACTGTTTAGGTCATCTTTTAATTTTTTCTTTACCTTTATCATAATTTAAATTAAGACCTGTATTCTATAAAACACTGATGAAAGAAATTGAAGAAGACACAATATGGATAAATAAATGGAAATCTATCCCATGCTCATGAATAGAAAGAATTAATATTGTCAAAACAGCCATTCTATCCAAAGCAATTTACAGGTTCAGTGCAATCCCCATCAAAATACCAATACCATTTTTCAATTAACTAGAGCAAAGAATCCTAAAATTTATATGGAACCATAAAAACTGCCTAATAGTCAAAGCAATCTTGATAAAAGAAAAAATGCTGGAGGAATCATGCACCCTGATTTCAACCTATACCATAAAACTACAGTGATTAAAACTGTGTGGATACTGACTGGCACAAGAATAGATACATAGATCAATGGAACAGAATAGAGAGCCCAGAAATAAACCCATGCATATATGATCAATTAATATATGACAAAGGAGACAAGAATATACAATGGAGAAAAGATAATCTCTTCAACAAATTGTATTGGGAAAACTGGACAGCTACATGAAAGAGAATGAAACTGGATCACTGTCAAACACAATACACAAAAGAAAACGAAATGGATTAAAGACCTAATTATAAGATGTAAAACCAAAACTCTTAGAAGAAAACATAGGCAAGAATTTCATGAATATTGGCATGAGTATTTTTTTTTTCTGGGTATGTCTCCTTGGGCAAAGGAAACAAAAGCAAAAATAAAAGGCAAAAAAAAAACTACATAAACTTAAAAGCTCTGTACAGCAAAGGACACCATCAACAAAACAACAAGGCAACCTATGGTATGGGAGACTGTATTTGCAAATGATATATCCAGTAAGGGGCTAATGTGCAAAATACATAAAGAACTTACACAACTCAACACAAAAACAACAGATAACCTATTCAAAATGGACAGAGGATCTGAACATTTCTCCAAAGAAGACCTTCAGAGGACCAACAGGCACATGAAAAGATGCTCCATGTTGCTAATCATCAGGGAAATGCAAATCAAAACAACAATGAGATATCACCTCACACCAGTCAGAATGGCTACTATCCAAAAGACAAGAAATAACAAGTGTTGGTGAGGATGTGGGGAAAAGGGAACCTTCCTATACTGTTGCTGGGAATGTAAATTGGTCCAGTCATTGTGAAAAACAATATGGATATTCCTCAAAAATCTAAAAATAGAAATACCATACAACCTAGCAATTCCACTTCTGGGAATTTACCTGAGGAAAAATTTACTAATTTGAAAAGATATATGCACCCCTATGTTTATTGCTGCATTATTTACAATACCTGATATATGGAAGCAACCCAAGTGCCCATTGAGAGATGAATGGATAAAGAAGAGGTGGAACTTGTAAACAATGGGACATTATTCAGCCATGAAAAAGGCAATCTTGCCATTTACAACAATGTGGATGGACCTAGAGGGTATCATGCTAAGTGAAGTAAGTCAGAAAGAGAAAGACAAATACCATATGATTTCACTTATATGAGGAATCTAAAAAACAAAACAAATAATCAAAAAAGAAATAGGCCCATAAATACTGACAACAGACTGTTTTTACCATAGGGGAGGGGAGTGGGGAGGTGAGTGAAATAGGTGAAAGGGATAAAGAAATACGAACTTCAAATTATAAATTAGTCATAGGAATGGAGGTACAAGATAGAGAATATAACCAATAATATTGTAGTATCTTGGTTTGGTAGCAGGGGATAACTACACTTACTATGGTGAGCATATAGCTTATTATTAAGTTACCAAGTCACTATGTTGTACATCTGAAACCAATATAATATTGTATGTCAATTATATTTCAATAAAATAATGAATTGTAGGTCTGATATAGGAAAGCCCCAAGCCACAGTTTTAAACAGACATGGTCACTTTTAGATAGGTTTTCAAAACATCAGGCTCCACCCTGATAAAAGCAAATTATAAAATCTTGTCATTTATCTAATAAAGACTGGGTACTAAGAATAAAAAAATAATTAATTAAACTGTTCATGTTTTGTTTTCTCTTGGGTACAATAAAAGCTTCATGAGGATGGTGTTTTGTCCGTCTGTTTCATTGCTTTGTCCCTGGCACCTAGGACAATTCTTGAAGCATGGGAGGTGTTCCATCACCATTTGTTGCACAAGCATTTGCAGAGATACTCCACACCATGACCTGGCAGTCTTAGCGGGGGTGTTTGCTCTGCAGCTGTAGTCTTTCATTTGACTCACTGTTTGTTTCTGGTCCAGCTTCAATTTAGTTCTTCTGTACCAGCCATGGAAACATGCACTTCTGACGATGATGACAGAGCAAGCCCTTGAATTCTCTGAAAGCTCTGTGTCAGGAAAGTTCTGCTATATGGTGTCTTGCACTGCTGTCAGCAGAGCACAGGTCAGCCAGATTTCATTACCAGCAGAGTTGGGTGGCGGGGCAGAGACTGGATTAGAAGGACCAGCCCAGCCTGGCCATTGTAGGCCTTTCTTGCTTGAAAGACTATTTCACAAACAGAGGCATGTCTGGGCACTCTGCTTCTGAACAACTGCCCAAGATCACCCCATCTATTCTGGTTACTTGCACATCTCTTTTCCATAACCCAACAAGCCTTCTTTTGCAAAACGGTCACAAGGTCACAGCATGCCCTAGCTAATTTAATACTGTATCTATTCTTTCTAAGAGCCCTGACTTTCCCTTTGCCTATTTCCAAATGAAGGAAATGCATGTCCAGAAATGTAGGTAGTCTTTTTGCTATTTTAACAAACAGAGAAGTTGGGTTCTTAGCATGAAATGTTGAATAATAGATTATTTGCCTAAAACAATTTATACCCCTCATTCAGTTTTTTATCTTAGAGTTTGGTATGGGTTCTGGTACGTAATGAATACTCAATAAATCTGAAGAATTTTTGAATGTAGTATGTTAAATTTAGCAAATAAAAAAACCCAAAACAAAACAAAAAAAGAATGATTGAATGAGTGAATCATCCTGGTTTTGTGCTTTTTTAAATTTGGCAAAAGGTTAATATATGCAGGGAAGACTTAGTATATGAGAAAAAAAGATCCCACATATGACTTTGATTCTATTCAAATGTGTTCCTGCAGTTAGGCAGGATTTCATTAACATTTTCTCGACATCATGCTTGCAGAATATCATTGCAAGGTTTAGTTGACAAGTGCCATTCACAAGCCACATCCCTGAACTGAAGAGGGTACCCTGCCATGTGGGGCTTTCTTTCCTCAGCCCTGACACAAATAAAATGTCAAATGCCAAATGTTCTGTTTTTAGAATTCATATCCAGAAGATGTGCTTCTCCAAGGTCAGGGCGAGCACCCACCTAACTTTGCATTCATGAGCAAGAATGTTCCCAACAGGTAACCTTCAGAGGGAGGCTGTCATTGGCAGAAGGGTGAAGGCTGGGAATTTAATCTTCCTAAAAAAGTCACATCTGCTGGCTGGCAGGAGAAGGAACTCATGTCAGGGCAGGCAACTGCCTGGCACTGGAGGGCTGCTGGTTACTGATTAAGCTGGGCAAGGCATTGTAAAAGCAACGAGCACTCCCCCAGTTGAGATTAGGCAGGCTGTCACAGCTGGGAGGGGAGCGGGGAGTGGAAAGGGTGAGGTCAGGGAAAGGACAGGGAACGGGTATGTCCTTGGCTTGGTGGGAGGGAGAGACCTCATAGGTGTGGCTAGGCCCTCTCTTCTGTCTCTGGAGCTGCCAGAGACAGGTAATATCTATCTCTAGTGCAGAATTCCTGTCCTTGAGTTTGAGACACTTAATGGGTTTGCCAGCCGTCTCAAAAGGCAGTGTGAAATTCTCAAATCCAAATGGTTTCCAAGTCTCTTGACTAATACGTCTATCACACAGCTACCTTCAATGTACCTTTTGAAGGCTAAATGTTTCCACTCTCAAAATAGCTGTTGTGATTGCTACTGTTTTCACTTGTTTGCTATATAACCAGTCTTACGTTATGTGGTTTGCAGATATTACATAACTATTGAATTGAAACCTCACAGCTGGTGAGATAGGTGTATTTATCCCCAATTTATAGATATAGTGCCTGAGATCCAGAGAGGCTGCACAACCTGGCCCATATCACAGAGTTGTAAGAGAAGCTGAAAGCAATTCTGCCTCGTCTAGGGGAATGAGTCCCCAAATAATGATTCTTTGCTGACTGCAGATGATTTAAAAAGACATTTGGCCCTAAGGCATGCTATTTTCCATAGTTAGAATGAACTGTACATTACTGTCCTTGTGTCCCTCAAACAGTTTATTTCATTAAATGCAAATTAAACTAAGTTTTTTCCAGTCTCAACTGAATGAAGGAAAATGTGGACTGAGTATAGGATGGGCAGCAAGCACAGGAGGAACGGGCTGCTGGCTTACAAAATACAGGAGAGCCAATGCTCCAGCTTCTCCCTCCCTTTCCCCCATCCCATGTTGACCTTCCTCAATGCCTGAAATTCTCCTGAACAGAGCCAAGTGTTCAGATGACAGTTCTCACAGTCCCCACTAAAATGCCAGTTTGGTACCTGTAAGACTAATGCTCTGATAACAATATTAGCGCTCCGCCTGTATATATTGATTTCTCTCACTTGCTTTTCTCAACAAGCCATAAGGCAGCTGTTTCCTCTTGTCATGGGTTAGTTTACCAAGAATAGACAGTCCTAAGCCAAGGCCTGAGCGAATGGAGCAAAGGGTAGGTAAGTTTTGATGTAAGATAGGTCATCAGGAGAGGTGGTCAGATAAGGTCAGGAGCATTGGGCCTGCCCCTTGGAGGTGGATCTGGACGGAAAGTAAAGCAGCCAGAGATGAGCATGAAGGCAGATATCCCTGGAAGTTAGCATAAGGTTGTGGAATGTTGTGGAGCTAAATGTGAGGAATGTTTGTTCACGGAGGTAAGCACATGGACAACTTGGAATACTAAAATTTCTTTTTTTAGGTAAGATTTATCAATGTACCACTCAACAATTATATTTTACTAAAGAAGTAAGCCACATCTCTCAATAATTGTGCCTTGGCAGTCCTAGAGGGAGCACTGAGATGTGAGGACAGAGGATGTTGTGAGGTCAATAAACACATTTTTATGTCTGAACCAGAATAGGGCACTCCGATGTTGCCAGCTCTTGCTCACATGCTCTTTCCCTACTTGACCAGAACACTGAGATGGGCTCGGAGAAGCATTCATATGTGCTTGGCCACAGCGTGAACCTGCCTCCTTGGAGATGGACCCTGGTATGTTCCCCAGTGGGCAGTTCCAGGGCCTCTGACCCACTCCCCTCCTCCTAATCTGGAGAACTTCTGACTCTTTCCTACAGTTTCCCCTGCTCCTGCTCTGCTTCTGACACTCAACCCAATCTAAGAGCCCTTTGAGAGCTTATTGTTTTCTTAGGAGGGGGGCCAATGAGGGACATTACCTGCAAACCAGTCACATCACCCTTCCCCTGGCGTGTCCCCTCCCTGTATACTGGTAAAGGCAGTCTTGGCTCCACGCAGATTTGCAGTTCGGCAAGTTTAGTTTTCATTTCCTCTGCTCCTCCTGCTCCATTTCGAACCAGCCAGTGTCTACTGCCCTCATCCGCCTCCTCCACCCATCACTACCCCCTTTACTACACCATGTGTTCTGGCCCCAGACTACCCCCTACTGTGGATCACTTTTTCTCTTCCTTTTTTAGCCTACTTCTTCAAACTTAGCTGTCCCAGGTCTTATTGTTTCAGGACCTGTTCTCTTTGTGGGCGTCCAGATATATGAAAATTTATCAACACATTAGCTAACTAATATGTTACTTCTTCCTGATAAGCAAC
Organism: Manis pentadactyla; assembly: GCF_030020395.1. Lineage (NCBI taxonomy): Eukaryota > Metazoa > Chordata > Mammalia > Pholidota > Manidae > Manis > Manis pentadactyla. The sequence goes on from NC_080020.1 coordinate 88,303,220, forward strand.
ACCTTAAAACACTACACTGTAGGCTTTTATCTATATAGAAAGCCTTCCAAGGAGTGACTATAGTAGCAAACTTAAGAATTACTGCCAACCAAATGGAAAGACATCTCAGTTCCAGGGCCCCGTCCTATAGAGTCAGCTGCCCCTTCTGTGTCTGTGGGGGACAGGCCCTGCAGTGGAGGTCTGGAAGTCTAGACTCGTGCTTCAGTTATGACTCCAAAAAGATCTTGGCACCTAAATCTCCCTCTGTGAGGCAAGGGTTGATAGAGGGTGATCTCTTTCCTCTAGGTGGTGATTTAGAGGGCTTCTAAATTATTGCACAGTACTCCGCAAACACTTGAGTGTTCAGGAAAAGCTTAATGAAAGGTTTGGATGAAATTTCTCTAGAAGTTGGATAGGAGGTTGAGATGGGATCCTTGGCAAAGTCCAGTGCTAAAGAGTGAACTTCTTGCAATGCATTAAAAAAATCACTAACTGAAGTATTCATAGCCATTAGATGCTTTCTGCTCTAAAAAATACCCAAGTCTGGCAGGTTTGGGAGTTGATTGCTGCCAACCATTGTCTAGTTCTGTGGTGCTATCTTTAGGCATCTTGGAGACATATTGTGCTGTGAAGGTTTTTAGGCTGGAGAGGAGGGGCAAGTGGGGGACAATATCAGGGTATGGCTTCCCTCTTTCACAGAGTTAACTGTGCGGAACATGCATGCTTCCAGATGTTGGCCTGAATAAATCCTGACCACTTGCCTTGTTCCAGAAGCCACCTAGAATTGAATTTGGTAATATTTATAGGCAGAACAGAGTGTCCCAGGATAAATTCCATGATACCAAATTGCTCATGAGGGCATCTTGACTTTTCCATTTTCTCTTAGAAGAAAAGCTTGGGGTATGAGTGCCTTACATTCGGCCACTTTGATTTACATGGAAATGTACCTTTTTGAGACCTGAAATGCCATCTCTGCAGTCTTTATTTGGACCCCATAGCCAGTTCTGTACAGCCCAGAGTAAAATCAGGCCCTGTTCTAGGAAAATGGGCTACACAAATGGACCTGACCATGGCAGATTTTGGGTTGAGATATAAATCATATAATGAGAAGAAACCTGAAATATTTTGCTTGGCATAAGATGAGCATAATTCACTTTTTTGCAGGCTTTATTGCTATTTCATGTGTGTATGTCATGACAAGACAGAACAAGAGAGCACTGAGCATTTGACTCAATGTTTGCCTCTCCTCTCATTCTCTCGATCGTGTTACTCCGTGGGGCCCTGCTGTGGGTTCCGTGTCTGCACAGCATGCCCAGCAAGAGGCAGAGGCCAGGCCAGCAGGCTCGGCCTTTTCTATCTCATTGCTTGTGGTCGTGTTTTCTTTGACAACTGCTTTTGGAGAAACCATTAATGCTATTCCCTAAGGAAATGGAGGGGAATGGGACCTTCCATCAGCTATGGGATAGATTTCCCATGCCTGGAAGGCAGCCCTGTACTTGGAAAATCCACTACCCTTGGTGAGAGTGACAATAACCTATTTTTATTTCCTTCAACATTTTATTTTTTGGTGTTCTTTTAGCCCCACCACTTCCTTTAGGGCAGAGATTCCTTTATGATACTTAACACATCTTTAATACCTGGTCTTTTTAATCAGGAGGAGGTGACTTGCTCAGGGCAGTCTTGCTACAAGAACAAGAAGAGAAACTGTTGAAGGAAGAGGAGGAATATTGGAACTGAAGTTTCAGTGATAAAATTGGATTGAAAGAGAGACCACCAGTAATTAAGGTAAGAACGAATATTTGTCTGTTTATTCATTTAACCTATGATACCTACATTTAATGGCATACTATACAGAAATGAAAAAGAACATTTTAGGAATTGGAGAGGGGACAGGAAAGGAGCTCTGACTGCTGGCAATGGCTCAAACTACCACCTGGCCCTAGACCACAACCCAGAATGGTATATGAGAAAAACTCAATTTTTATCATGTTTTAACTTTTTTTTATTGAAGTATAGTTGATATACAATATTACATTGGTTTCAGGTATACAACACAGTGGCTCAACAGTTGCCCACATTATTAAATCCTCACCCCCACTAGTACAGTTACTGTCTGTCAACATAGAAAGATGTTACAGAGCTACTGGCTACATTCTCCATGCTACACTTCCATCCTTGTGACCAACTTACATTATGATTGATTGAGAATTTTATGCCTCTTTATCTACCTCACCCACCCCAACCCTTCCCCCCTGGCAACCACTGGTCACTTCTTAGTTTCTATGTGTCTACTGCTGTTTTGTTCATTTTGTTTTGTTTTGTTTTTAGATTCCACAAATAATTGAAATCATAGGGTATTTGTCTTTCTCTGCTTGGCCTATTTCACTGTGCATAGTAACCTCTAGGTCCATCTATATTATTGAAAATGGCAGGATTTATTTCTTTTTATGGCTGAATAATATTCCATTGGGTATATGTACCATATCTTTATCCATTCATCTACTGGAGGGCATTTGGGTTGCTTCCATATCTTGGCTATTGTAAATAATGTGGCAATAAACATACAGGGGCATGTATCTTTTCAAATAAGAGATTTTGTTTTCTTTGGGTAAATCCCTAGAAGTGGAGTTATAGGGTCATATGATATTTCAATTATGATGATGTGGAGCATCTTTTCATGTGCCTGTTGGCCATCTGTATGTCTTCTTTGGAAAGAAGTCTGTTCAGATTCTCTGCCCATTTGGTAATTGGATTATTTGTTGTTTTCATGTTGAGGCATATGAGTTCTTTGTATATTTTGGATGTTAACCCTTTATCAGATAAATCAATTATGAATGTATTCCCCCATACTGTAGGTTGCCTTTTTGTTCTGTTGATGGTGTTCTTTGCTGTACAGAAGCTTTTTAGTTTGATGTAGTTTATTTTTGCTTATTTTTGCTTTTGTTTCTCTTGCCTGGGGAGACATGTCCAGAAAAAAATTGCTCATGCTTGTGTTTAAGAGATTTTTGTCTATTTTCTTCTAAGAGATTTATCCTTTGATGTCTTAAATTTAGATCTTTAATCCATTCCAAGTTTACTTTTGTGCATGGGTTTAGACAATAATTCAGTTTCATTCTCTTGCATGTAGCTGTCCAGTGTTCCCAATGCCAGTTAATGAAGAGACCATCTTCTCCCCATTGTATATTCATGGCTCCTTTATCATGTATAAATTGATCATATATGTATTGAGGTTGTTTCTAGGCTCTCTATTCTCTTCCACTGATCTATGGGTCTGAAGAACAAATATTTAAAAACAAAACCTCTGGATCTGTGAATTCAGATGGTGTTCTTGAGTCTATTCTTAGAAGTAGTACCAATCCAGTGCTGGTTACAATGTGGGCACTTGATGGTTGTTGACTCACTGATAATATACCCATCTGGGACTGAGCCAAGCCCCAGATTTCTGCTTCTCTTTTTTCTTTTTGTTTTATTCAAATTTGTGCTCAAAAAGGTTTATAAGAATGCAAAATAAGGCACTATCACTTGCAAATTTTTTGGAAATAATGATATTTTTCATCAAGTTAAGGGTATTTAGCCCACAGTTCCCCATTCCCAGAGCTTAATAGTAGAATAATTAATGAAGACCCCTTGCTGTGGTCAGGAAAGAGGCTGTGCAGGTAAGTGGAAGTAGAAATCCTAGTCTCTTTCATGGAGAGTTGATGATGCAGGTATGGAGAAGGAGGCCTTCTCAAACTCTATCCCAAGGAGACCAGGCTCTGCCAGCCTGATGAGAGCCAGACACAATGGTCTGGGTGAGTGGAAGGAAAGAAGAGAGGCCTTAGCCAAAAAGTCACAGACTTACCTGTTTCCTTGGCAACACTTGATCTCCCTGCCTTGCCTCTCTCCATGGAGAGAAACAAGCTTAATATAAAAGCTTTGGCAGAAATAAGCATTCAACTGTGTGTACAGGGTCTTGGTTTTGTTTTGATTTTAATTGCAAAGGTAATTTAACTTCAACATTAAAGGATATTTTGAGAAGGTAGAAATATTATTGATAGTGCTTTCTTTTTAATTTTTTAATTCTGTTAAGTATTTTCCATAGTTCTTATAATCAATATGAATTACTTAAAAAAAATAAAGTAGCATTAAGACTGAAAAAATACTCATAATCCTTCAGGCTACTGTATCTTTTTACATTTGAGGTAGTCTCTCTTTCAGTGTTTGTCAATTTTGTGTGATTTGGGCATACATTGAAAATTAATTTATTACACAACATAAAATCAACCATCTTTGAACAATTCAGTGGCATTCAGTGCATTCACAATGTTGTACAACTACCAGATCTATCTAGTTTCAAAACGGTTCCATCTTAATTTAAATGAAATGATAATCTGTATTAATGACTAAAACCTCTCACCGATGAAGCAGTTTTTCAGCATTTCTTTGCATTTCCCCTTTCCCCCAGCCCCTGATAACAATGAATTCATGTCTGTCCATGGATTTATCTATTCTGGATATTTTATAGAAACAGAATCACATATTATGTGGCCTTCTTTCACTTCATATACTGTTTTTTGGGGTTCATTCATGCTGTAGCATGTTATCAGTACTTTTTCCATTTTATGGCTGAATAATATTCCATTTTATGGATATACCATAGCTCATTTCTCCATTCATCCATTTGGGCTACTTAAACATTTTGGCTCCTGTGAATAGTGCTACAGTGGATATGCTTGTGCATGTGCTTGTTTATCTCTTTTCCATTCTTTCGGGTATATACCTGGTTACACTGGTATTAACATAGTTTCTGGGTTATATGGTGATTCTATGATTAACTTTTTGAGGAACTGCCAAACTGTTTCCACAGTGGCTGAACCATTGTGTCTTCTAGCCAACAATGTATGAGGGTTCCAAATTCTCCATATCCTAGCCAACATTTGTAATTTCTCCTTGACATACTTTTAACCATTCTGAACATGTCAGCTTATGCAATTGATTAAGTATTAAGTATTAAAATTTATTTTAACCTGTAGCATTTGTGTATGCTGGTGCATTTGACTTTATCTGGGTCACTTCACAACAATTTTGTTCCATTATCTCACCTTTTCTCAGATACTAAGATTCATTCTTGTGACTTTACATCTGATAATTTTGAGCACAATGTTTAATGTTGGAGCAAATTCTCATGGATGTTAGAGCAATCTCTGAATTAGATATATTGGGCCTTACCCTATTTTTTTGGTTACATGAACTTTTTGGAAGCATGATATTTAAAACAAAGCTCTGTCCTGAAAGCCAAGTAGAGGTGCTCACATTTGGCTTCTGTGAAAGCTCTGCTGAAAATAGGAATACGTGTATGACACAGATAAACCAGATGGGAACTGTCTTGGGAGTATGTGCCTTTCTTCAGCCTCACTCACATTCCCACATTTCAGCCTCACACCGGGTGCAGGAATGAGGAGGAATGGAACTGTCCAGCTAGGCCAACAGAGTTTGGAGGCAGAGGGAGAGGCAGGATGGCCTTGTACCTATAGGAATGGACAGGATAAAAGGCAAGAAGGGTTATCTTGAGCTGAATTTGCCTGCTGTAACTCAACTGGTGAATTAACTCATCAGGGAAGAATGACAGAGATGGAGTTCACAGTTTCTCAACCTTGGTACTATAGACCTTTTGTGCCAGAAAATTCCTTGTTGTGAGAAGGCTGTGCTATGCACTGTAGGATGCTGGCCTCCATCTAACCCCAGCCTGCCTTGCCCAGACTTTGCCAGATGTCCCTGGAGGCAAGATGCCTCCCATTTGAGAACCACTGGGCAAAATGAATATGAATTTTTTTACTTACCTGTTGGCATTATCAGTTGGTTATTATTTAAAGCTGATATTTTTGAGGCCCTGCTATGTGCCAGACACTATATTCAGCATTTTCATTAGTTTATTCCTCAGCAAATATTTGAATGTCTATTCATGTAGGAACTGAGCCTATAATATGGACTAAACAATGGCAAATTCTTGTCCCCATGCAGCTTACATTCTAGTGGAGAGATGGAGATACTGAAAAATCACACAAACAATCACACTTGTGACTCTGACAAGTGATATGGGAGGGGAGACCTTGGGCGACTGACAAGAGCAGTTTTCTAGTGCTTCCTATATAACAAGGCTTTGTTCTGAAACCATCACATGCGTTAACTGTGTGACCTTCACAACAACTGTGTGAGGGAGGTACTGGTGTTGGTGTTCATGCCCATTTTGTAGGAATGAAACTGACTTTTATATGGGTGAAAGTTGCACAGATGGTAAGTGGTGGAGTCTGGGTTTTGAACCTGGTACGTTGTCTTTAGAGCCTGAGTTTCCAACCACCACCCAAGATCTCCTGTGAAGTGAGACCTGCAAAATGAATATATATTAACTGGTTGAAGAGGGAAAAGAAGAGTATTTCAAGGCAGAAGCAAAAGCAAATGGATAGGTCTTGAGGTGGGAGACAGCATAGAGGATAACAGCAACGAAACTCCAGAAACAGACTCACAAATACAAAGGACAAACTGATGGTTGCCAGAGGGGAACAGGGTGGCGGGATAGGCGAAATAGGTGAAGGAGATCAAGAGGTACCTACTTCCAGTTAGAAAACAAATAATTCAAGGGATTACAGTATAAGGAACATAGTCAATATTGTAATGAGTTTGTATGGTGACAGGTGGTAACTCCACCATGGTGAGCACTTTGCAATGTATGTAAATGTTGAATCACTATGGTGTACACCTGAAACTAATATAATATTAGGTCAACTATCTTTAACACAAAATTAAAAACAAAAAACCCCCCAAAAAACAATGGCCAGCATGGCTGGAGTGGGGAGAATGTTGGAGGTGGTAAAACTGGAGAAGGTGGCCAGGTGGCAGGGTCACTGCACCTTGTCTTACAGGCCACATTGAAGAGATTCATCTTTACCTAAAAAAGCAATGGGGAGCCACTGAGGGCTTTTAAATAGGCAGGAGATACTCTCAGCTGTGCCTTCACTGCCATATTTAATATTTGCAACCATGAAATGAGAAAAGTGTGAAACCCGTTTTGTCCATGAAATGGAGCTCAGGGAGCCACATGCTTTGTCAAGGTCATAGAATTGAAAAGTGGAGAATTGGCCTTTAAATCCAAGTTTGTCCCATTCTGCAGCCCATTCTCTTAACCACCACACTATGTAGTACCCTTCTACTCTGGGGCCTTGAGCACAGCTGGTTTACTGAGCACACCTCCCTTATGGTAGCTATGAGTTTGGCTGAGATCTGGAAACTGTCCCCTTTGGGTCTCAGTGGGTGAATGCAGACACAATTCCATGCATCTCAATAGTCATTCTTTAACTTTTGAATTTTCTAGTCTCTGTTTATTGTTCACCCTTTCTCCCTGCCCACCCCTTAGCCCTGCAATTCTGCCCTGGGACACTGTACACGTGGCCTCTGATAAGAATCACTCCATTCAGAGCAGCTGGCAGGGAGATGTCCTGTGTGCTCAAACATGCATGAAGGTCCCCACTCCCTCGACCTCATGGTGGAGCCTGGAACTCTTTGGCCGGCCTTCTTCTGTTCTTTGGAGATAGTGTTTCCCCCTCCAGGGAAACTTCAAACTAGTGTTCATTTAAATATTAATTTGCAATTGCACAACCTTGGCTGCAATATTACCAGATTCTGTGGGGATTAGGCTGAGTGAGCCTCCTTGCTCACTTTAATCACGTTTCGGCAGTGCCGAGACTTGCAGCAGAGCCGAATTCTTCCTTTTACACCATCCAGAATGCTCTGCAATGCTAACCAAAATGAAATGAGCCCCTTTATCTTATATACGGACAATTAAACTTCAAACACTGTTTATCTCAGTCCCCAAATCCTCAGAATGCAGAAACAAATTAATTTTAAATCTATATCTGCTTTAAATAGTAATTGTTTAATCAACAGGCTTGATGTTTAATTATATTCTTTGTTTGTACTCCCTGCAGGCTTGAATAGACCACATAATTCCTGGGTTGCTTTCATTTCTGTGATTAGGTCATGTGACAGACCCTTACTATGTTACAGTTGGCTGTAGTTGCTTCTCTCCCATCCCTTCTAAATTCTAAAATGGTTTCTCATGAATACTTAGATTATAACAGCCCAGCGTACCATCGAGCTGTGAGTATTTGCTCTAATCCTTTACTCTTCTTTCACCCAGTAGTTTACTTGGGAGCCAATGATTTTTACTGGTGGCTGCTATGTTGTGCTGGCTGTAGCCTTTCAGAGTTGAGTTCTTGTCCTTATTTTGAACTTATGTTTCCCTAAAAGAAAACTGCTCTTGACCACATCGAAACATACTGTTTAGACCCCTTGAAGTAAGTGTTATCCTTATAGAAGTGATATTTAAGGTTCAAACTGAACAATAAAACAATATACTGGGCTTTTCTTTTCTGACTATCTGGGGCTTGCTTCATGGAGAAAGAGGAGGTAATTTTCCATATTAGAAAGAGTAGTTTTGTCTCCAAGGATTTATTTTTACTTGCCTGGATTCATCCCATAGAAATGAGAGCTGGACATTAGATAATTAGGTCAACATTGAAATATATTCTCTAATTGGAGTTTGTTTACCCCATACAATGTGCCTGATTTTTTATAGGTCTGTGCTCGAAATGATCGCTCAGCCAGACTTCATTTCCTCTATCATTCATATCCTCCAGCTCAGTATCATTCAGATTTTATTTCCCAGAGTTCTTGCAATTCTTAAACTTTTTCTCATTTTTGTTATTGAGGTATGTAAAATTAGGTAAGGCATAGAAAGTATGGCCTAATGAATATTACAGAAATTGGGGGGAGTTTGGGAGAGAGAGAAAATCATTTTTGTTTGTTTAAAAAAACCATAGGGTCTATTGTTAAAGCTCAAAATAATTAGGGCTCTTTTCTCTTCACTCTTTTTCAGCTTTATTCATTTGTTATTTTCTTTCCTACCTATTGAATGTCTGTGTTTTTGATGACTTCCTCTTACCTATACCTGTACATTTGTTGGATAGTGTCTCATTTTGCTGTTTTGATCCAGCTATGCATTTTATGAGGTTCACCACCATTTCCTGTCCATATTTCTTCAACTGTCAGTTTTGTCTTTTTTTTTTTTTTTTAATTATTTCACCATCCTTTTGGGTATTTGCAACATTTCCCAGTTATATCTGTAGAATTAATTTTTGCATTTGTTATTCTCCTTTCCAGATCACCCGTGCAAATGCTAAATTAAATGTGACATGTTCATTGATACCACTTCATTCCCAGATTAATAATTACCCTGTATTAATGGATCTATGATTTTTTTCTGGTTGGAGAGTTGTGACCCCAATTTCTTTCCTGTTCTTCACTGGGAGATCAATCATTATGTAGCTTATATTTTTATATATTCCAAGATTTAGAAACCCAATATAATCAGACAGAAATAATCTGAGATATATTCTGATTTAGATGCTGTGTCAGTTAAGGTCAAGTTGGGAAATAGAAACCACTTTGGTCTTTCTGATAGAGGGAGTGTAGTATAGAAAACTGGTATTGTTACCAAGGGATGGTAAAACCGGGAGGTTAAAGACAAGAGGCTACAGCAACCTGCAGCTTGGTGATGGCTGGAAGCTGCTCCTGCTCCGCGGCCAGATGGGCCACAGTGGGAGGTGTTACCTGAGCCCAGAGCTGGGGCAGCCTCTGCAGAGCTGGGAGCTCTACAGAGGCTGCCTGCTGGGAGCTGGGCCGCAGAGGACAGGGTTGCTTCTTGGAGCTGGAGGCTTCTGGGAGAAACAGTGTGCCCAACATGCCACCCTGGGCAGGGAGAGCAAAGAAGAAACATCTTAGTTTCCTTTCAAGCCTTCTAGCCTGCCATTGGCTGGTCCTACCTGGAAACCAGTTAGTGAGAAATCCAGTCTCCGAATATATGGCTTAGAGCAAGGAAAGTGAAGAAGTGTCTCTGAGCAGAGAAAAACGACCAACTCAGACGTGGTCAGGTGTGCTGTGAAAGCTGGTACAAAGACCTTATGAATTTCAACGAGCTGGCCAGCTCACCACTGACCATTGCCTGCCTCTCTAGGCCATTCCTGGATGCACTGCTTGGTCTTCCTAAAACACTGTTTTTACCTTTGCACAGTGATTCTTCCTGCCACATCAAGCCTGAACCCTTCAGGACTTCCCTGATCTGGACTGTCCTTGCCCGCTCATAGTCAGGCCTAATTCACACTTGTCTCAGTCCAGTTCTTTGCCAGAAGGGAAGGTGGAGAAAAGGTAAAGCAATTTTGGTTGGCCACCTGTTAGGCAATGGACGCTAACCTAGAAACTTTGTGTATCTTCTCTTATTATGTAATTCTCAGGGATCACTCTTGTTTTTAGGTAGAATAGTGGGGCTCAGCAAGGCGACATAGTCTGGCTAGAATTGGAGCCTGGTCCATCTGACACCAAATCTTGTTTCCACAATGACGTTCAGAGGAAATAAGTGATTTATTAAGTTCCTGTGGTTGGTAAGTGCTGCCTGACAATCCATCTGTTTGGAATTTAAAAGGATTCTGTAGCAGTTACATTTTAGCAAATTCTTACCCACTTATCCTGAGTTCAGGTTCTGCGTACTCCATGGTATTTCCCTCTACCTGAAAATGTGGGCATCAAGATCTCCTCTTTTTGAACTTCTCTGGCACTTAAACCATTTAAATACAAAATGTTATTGAGTCGCTAAGTGCTTCATATAAGAGATGTAAATTCTGGAGTCAAGATGTACATAACAGCCACCATTGCCTAAATATTCCATCTATCACTTTATAAACTCTTATTCTAGTGACATAGTTAACTTTTAATGATCTACTACCAATCTGTATTCAGAAGTGTGATAACAGCTTTGCAGTTTAGACAGAGAACTCCCTCCTTCTTAGGGGTGATTTTTAACTTTTATTGTACATAAGAATCACCTGGGGTTAGTGTTGAACTATAGATTTTGACTTAGCAATTCTAGGGTGAGACCAGAGTTTCTGCTGATTTTATTCCTCCAGGAGCCACACTTTGGTTAGTGAGCCTAGAACACAAATTTGCACATCAGAGGCAGCTGACAGCCCACCAGGGACATTCATTGCCATGGACGTGATGAACGGACAGCCATGGATGCTCAAATCTGGGGAATAGGGACAAATGGCCAATCAAATTAAGGGTCATAGTGTTGGAAGATGAGAAAGTGAGAGTAAAACTATACCAGTGACAGTGAATTTGATGAGGGCAGGGCTGGCACGGAGTATTGTATGGCAAAGATTTGTTCTCCTTGAGAGCAAAGTGCATAGAGTTGTTGCCATTTTAACACTTCACTTGAGAGCAGAAAGGCTGCAGGAAATGTGAGGAGTGACAGCCTCTGAGGTGTTCTTGAAAGGGAGAAAAAGAAGGTTGTTCTTAGGCTCAACTTAGTTCTGACTTAGTCCTCTGACTTAGTCCTCTCTAAAGAGGACCAGGAAGGCACTCGTTTGGCTCTTGGTTCGGGAAGTGTATTGGGAGAGGCTTATGATGTGCCATGATGTCCCGTGTTTCTTGTTCTCATTTGCCAAGTTCTCACTGGGCTGTAGGATAGAAGAAATCACTCTTAAAAAAAGAAGGAAGAGAACTGGTGATGTTTATGTACATATGTACACATACACACACACACACACGCCTACGCCTGCCCTGTACTCTTGATGTCCAGTAAACTGGTGTATGGAATTTAGCAACCACATCTCCAGACTGTGTTTGACCCTGGAGTCAGGTGGAAATTTCACTGGGGGCAGGGGCACTGGTCCTCCAGTGTCCTGGGGTGGGACTGCTCTGAGCACATTGTTGGCTGCTTCTTGGGGATTCCTGGAGAAGAATGGGAAGGTGGACCCTCCTTCCCCTACCTCCTCTTCCTAGGTCTCAGCAAAGTGCTGAGGTCCCTGATTGATTGTTAGAATCAAACTGAGAATTTTAATAGGAATCGAAGAAGTTTACCTGAGGTACTGGCTAGAATCAATCTGACTTCCATTTTCAGAAATCAATACTGTATTTCCTATAATTCAATCTTCTCATCTCTCTCCCAAATCACCATTGCTGATAAAAAAAAAATCATTACTGCTTTTGTCAGACATTTAACTATCTATGATCCATACCATCTGCTGCATATTTTTCAGTTTTATTTTAGGATTTTAGTGAAGTTTTTTATTTGTTCATTTCATATCTCTTATATTAACCATTATGTTTAAGACTCAGCTCAGCTTTCCTCAAACCATCTGGAAGAGGATTGGATCAATCTCATGTACACTGCTGATTTTGGAACTGGATCAGAATTTTTTTTTTTGAGATTTATACAATTTTCCCTCATTGGTCATGCTCCAGAACATCCTTGCTGATAGCTGAAATTTTATTCACAATGTGGTCTTCCCTACCTACCAAACACTGGCAATTTGTATTGGCCTTGATATTTTTGGGTGGTCATGTTTGAAAAAACCTTTGGGTAAAGGAGTGGGGCAGAAAGAGCTAACCCTGTTGGAAATAAATATTAAGTATAAAATATTACCACTCTCTTCTATTTCTGGCTAATCTTTAGGAATTTCAGATCTGAATTTGGCTAAGTACATTGTTTCTCTACTCTCTTCTAGAAAAGACTGTGACACTTTAGTGAGTTTTAGTGTTGAGATCATGTTTTTCATCTGTGTGTCTCATACTTGGCATGTAAGTACTCAGTAAATACTGATAGCTGAATCAATGAGTGGCTTTATCTGATTAGCCAAATTGTGGTTCCATGATAGGAACCTTTTTGAATTCTGTGAAGGACTGGCTAGGAGGGGTAGGCATATCTTTTCCTTCATAAAGTGAAGGTCAATTTCCCTAAAGTCAGTATCTTTGCTCCTTTGTGTTTACTTATATAAGCACAGATACTGTATTTCTATATGGAGATATTCTATATTGAAACACAGAATTGATTTATAATTTGCTTCTAGTGAAACATCTCATCTCAGAAGGTGGAGGGAACTGCAGAGGGAGACAGATGGGGCAGCAGAAAGGACGTGGGCTTTGGAGTTAAACAGAAGTGGGTTTGAGCACTGGCCTCCCCTCTCTCCGGGGATGGAACCATGAGCGTGTTATGGTGCTGGGTCTGTAAAAGGCAGATATTAATGAAGTACAAATGAAGTATCTTAATAAGGCCTCAAGGGTCCTGTCTGACCTGGACCTCATGTGCCCCACCATTTTTCCTTTGCTCTCTGAATTTCACCCAACTTCCTTCTTCCAGTTTTTCAGGAACCCTAATCTCCTACCCACCCACTGCACAAGTAGTTCCCTCTGCCGTCCCTACTTTTTATCTATTTAGTTCTTATTCATGCTCCAAAGCTCATCCAGAGCATCACTTCCTCAAGGAAGCCTTCTCTGATCTTCCTCAAGTAAGTGAGATCCCCCCCGGGGTTGGCATACCCTGAGCTTTGAAAGACTTCCCGTGATTGTCATTAAATAATAATCGTGTGTGAGTTGTTCAATCCCCCCTACCCTTTCCCTGGTGAGAATATTCACTCCATGAGGACAGAGACATGGCTCCCTCATTCCTCTCTGTTTCTGCAGAGTTAAGCAAGAGTGCCTGGCACAAAGCAGCTTAATAAATGTTGTTTGATAAATGAATTAATGGATGAAAAGTGGTTAATAGAAGCAAAACACAAACTAAGTACACAATTATTTTCATTTCTGTCCCCTCCTCCCAATCGCCTTTTCTGAGGCTTTGCATGGGAGAGTAAGAAAAATTAAAAGGGTTGATAATTTGGATGGGCACATCCTGACCTCCTTTAGCTGTCTGAAAATTTCTCCCTGGCTGTTCCTCTAAGTCCGTGATTCTTAGCCTTACCTTGCACCAGAATTACTTGAGGAACTTTTTAAAACTACAGGTAAAATTTCAGTCACTATAGGGTGGGTCCTGCACATTGGCATTTTAAAATGCTTTCCCGGTGATTTGAATGTGTAGCCAGGGTTGAAAACCACTGCTTTGGGCAAGAAATTATTTTGAAAAGACTTGCTAAAATTCAAGAACGTCTTTGTATGTCTGTTGGAGTGAATTCAACACTTAAGCATTGACCAGCCCTTTTGTACTGGCTGATTAGAATGGCCTTTGTAGAAGGGGAGGGGGGAGAGACTAATCATCATATTGGTAAATCATAAGATATTTGTAAATGTCCTGTATGTGTACCAGCCCGTGGTGGGCATAATTAGGTGGAATCCTGCAAAGACAAACTGTATCTTCTCAGTGTTTTAGAGTGAATTACACTGGGCTAGTCCTGGATGTGCCTTTTTCCTAGGTGACACAGTGCTGGAATGGGATTCTCATATGGGAACAGCTTCAAGGACATTGCACAGAGGAGAGTGGTCTGAATGTGCTTTGGGAAAGGATTTTGGAAGTCAGTTGGCAAAAATGATGGGAAAGAACAAGTAAGCTTTGACTTCAAAGAATGAATTTATAGAGTCTTATTAAATAAAAAAAGGAAAATAAAAAGTAGAATAATAATTTGGAGCATAAAAGCTTTCTGGTGTAGCAGAAATGCTAAATCTTAGAACTCCTTTAAAGCAGGGGTTGGCAAGCTATAGCCCATAGTCTATACTTTGCCTGTCACTTGTTTTTGGATGACGTGTGAACTAAGAATGGTTTTTACAATTTCATATGGTTGAAAAATAATGAAAAGAAAAAAAGTATTTCATGACCCATGAAAATTATATGAAATTCAAATGTCAGTATTCACAGATACAATGTTATTGGAACATAGCCACGCTTATTCTTTTACATATTGTCTAGGGCTGCTTTCATTCTGTAACAGCAGAGTTGAGCAGTGGTGACAGAGAAATGTGTAGCCCACAAAGCACAAAATATTGACTCTCTGGCCATTTGCAAAACGTTTGCTGGCTCCTCTATTAAAGAATCAGAGGAGGAACTGGCTAGAAGGGTTAACCATGGGTGAAAAAAAGCAAGAGAAAGGGAGATAAAAGTATTGTAATGATTGTTTACTAAGTGCAGGGCACATTTAATCCTCTCAACAACCCTTAAGGTACAGTTAGGGTTCCAGCAAAGCACAGATGCACATCAAATTAAAATTATTGAAAGAGGGTTTAATAAAGAGACTATTTACAAATTGAGAGCAGGGGTAGAGATCCATAAGAGATAGTGCAGTATTTCTGGGCTAGTAACAAAGGAGCTGTTACCGCCTCTGTACCTGGAGGGCTGAGGTAAGGGAAGAATTTCCAGAATCCAGAAGGAAAGAGCTATGCGGATAGGGCCGCCTGGAGAGCAACAGTGACCTTCAGTGGAAGGACACAGCTAGTCCGGTAGGATCCCATCGGAGTGAACCAAGCATCAATACTCTGGCCTCACCCTCCTCCCTTACTGCAGTCTCTTGCTGGAGCAGGGTCCTGTTGCACCCCCAAAGGAGTCCCATTGAGGAATTTCATACAGGTCAGCCTCCTGGGGCAGAAAGGATAGTGCAAGGGGCTCTTTGCGGCAAACAGAAACTAGCTGGCACAGGTGGTACCGCCGTGATCATCGGCCCCCACTTTGCTACTGTTTTACAAATGATGAAACTTACAAGCGCCTCTGTAAATGCCAGGTTGGGATTTGAACCCAGACACTCTGATTCCAGGACCCATTCTCTTTAACTATCGTGTTATTCTGAGTTTAGATGGAAGGAACCTTAGAGGGAATCCAGCTTTCCTCTCACAGTTCAGGAACGGCTTCTGCAGCAAACTTGTCAGGCAGGCCTTTGGCCATCACCCGACTGTTCGGCTGCTGGGGGTTGGCCAGTGTCTTGTCATTTTCTTTCTGCTGAGGGATCTCTCTTGCAACTGAAAAGTTCTCCCTTAGATTTGACAAACTCAGAAGAGCACGTTTACTAATTTAAGAAATTCATAGGTGTAGATATATAGCTATAGATACATAGTTATCTGAAGCTTCAAGTTTTCTTTACCCACTTTCTTTTATTTTTCTCATGAGAGTTAGTAGGAAAATTCCCCCATTTCTATTTTCCTTTCTGTGCCTCTCTTGGTGCCCTTTTCTGTATTCAGTTGTATGACTTTTTATGGATACTCCCTCCTCCGGCCAGATGGTCTCTTCCCATAGCTTCCTTCATCATTCAAAGTCATATAGCCTTTGATTGGAAGGAACTTGGGGTGCATGGTTTTCTTTTTTCTTTTTTAAAGATTGAGCTTTTAAAAGTCATGGAAGGTGCATTTCCAGGTCTTTTGGTGGCTGCTCAGTCCCATGTGAATCAGCAAAAGTAGGGGGCAGGCAGGGAGAGTGAGGCGTCACGGCAGGCTTTGTGCTGCGTCTTGCATGCACTCTGGGAAGAAGGCTGACCTTGTGAAGGCCACACCAGGCCTTTTGTGCGCCACGGTGAGAAGGCATGTCAGGCACCCTTCTATCCTGGGTGTGGTAACAGTATCTCAAACCTGCTGGTGCTGATGAGTCCTTCTTATGGTTCCATGGAACGTAGGATGTGGTTTCTCTTTCAGAATAAATCCAGGACTTGATGAAACTCTGTGGGCTCTGATGATAGCAGTAACAGCAACAAAATCTTATTGCACGCTTGACCCTTGCTATGCCAGCGATAGTTCTCAACATTTACCACTGGAGTCCAAGAAACCCTTCTTATGTTTTTATATTTTTAAGTCATTTTGTGAGTAATTTACAGAAGTAAAATCAGAGACATTGTGAAAGACAACTTTATTAAGAATTTTAATAAAAATTTAAACATAGTGAGTCCCATTTTCTTATTTCATGATTTCCTGGTTTAGAAGGTATATACACCTCAAATGGGCAGCGCCCCTCTGAATGCCATTAACTGGTCATCACCTGTCATGTATGATTCTGGAACGTATTCTTCTTGTGAATACTGATTCCAGATTTCAAATATATCTCTGAAAGGTTTAGTTAATCATTACTTCTGATTTTATCTTCTTGCAGTTTTATCATCAAAATTTAATCTTTTGAAAACTTTAATGGCTCATTATTTTGTTTGAGAGGTCAGCTTTGTTCCATAATTACAAAACATTTCAGATTTATAAACATCAGTTAAAATGATCAATTCAACAGAATTTTTGATTTTCACATTATATTCTGCCATCCATCTTTTTATACATATCTGTCATGTCCACTTATGACCCATATCAAGCAAATTTTGATATAAAGTCATTATAAAAGATGAAAGAATATTGTCACTTATCTTTTTAGCAAAACCCAGTGGTCCAGGTTCAGATCATAAGACGTTGCATGATAACCTTCTTATTGAGTGACTAACTCATTCAGAACACCATGTTTCCTCTTTGTCCTTAGAAATACAGTGTTCATTCATTGATTGTAGAGTCTGAGAAAATTTCATGTAGGATATTTTCATCTGAAGACTCATAGTCTGTGGTTTCACTTGTATGAAATCTCTTAACATTAATCTTCTGGTTTGTTTAATAACTGTGAAACATCTTCTTCTGCAAATGTGCTTATTTTCACCATTATAGGTAGAGAATGAAAATTATGAATTCTCAACTGTTTATTGAAAGATTGATTTAAAAAAACTACAAAGATGGTATCTCAGGTCTTCTCTTAATCCTCGAGAGAGGCTGAGAGGCTTGGGGCAAGACAGTAGAACACTGAGGAGTGATGTAATGGTGGTGGTCTATTTCATTATTGCATCAAACTTTCAGGCAGTTCCATCACTTTTCCATGCCACATTATTTTAGTACTTTTGAGCAGTTGAGAATAACTGGTGAGTAATATCAAATAATTCCTAAAGTGATGAATAGCAAAATATTTTAAGAGAGAGGAAAAATAAAATTTCTAAGGTCTCATAATCTTAAACTTATAAAAATTCAAGATAGAATGAGTTTCATTCTATGTTTGATAAAGCAAATTTTCTTCATTTTTTGGAAGACTTCTAAGAAAGAGCAATACAGTATTAATTCCTATGAAAAGAACAGCTCAACATGAAATTCACAAGCTGAAACAGAGCCCCTTGACCCTGATACATATACAGTTAATGTATATTAGGTAACATGCTAAGAAATTTATGGACATGACTAAAACCAGTTAATGGATCAAAAAATAATAGAGTTTCAGTTTGGGTGATGGAAAGGCTCTGGAGATGGATGGTGGTGATGGTTACACAACAGTGTGAGTGTACTCAATGCCACTGCACTGTACACTTACAACTAGTTACAATGATAAGTTTTATGTTATGTAGATTTTAACACAGAAAAAATAGCAACAATATTTACTTAAAGGTATTTAGATAGTATACATAGAATTCTCTATCACCAATGTGCAGAGAACAATTCCTTAGTCAGTCACCACAGTCCAAAAGTGCAGAGGCCTCATTGCCTTGTCTGTGACATGCCTTCCACCTCCCCTTTTGAAATTCTTCATGAGTCTGGGATTCCTTATTTACTTCTTCAGAATTTCTTTCTTCTGATTAAAAAAATCAAAACAAAACAAAAACTCTTTACATGTAAAACACCATGCATTTTTGGCCAAAATAGCTCTGACGCTCTCAGAAGGGAAGACAAGCATGCTCACATCCCAAAGGCCAGATGAAAACAGTCTCCTTTCTGCAGCCTCTGGACTCGGCTCTATGTTGCCTCCTTCAGACTCTGTGTATGAATGGCCATGACACTTTCCACCACACTTATTTGCCGCTCATCTGCCAGGTGGTAGCAATTCTCATTAATTTGTACCAGTTCCATAGATAACAAGCTCAATTTGATTTTGTGATGTTTTTGAAGAAGGTAATATGTGATTAGCTGGATGTTAGTGGAATTGTTTTCTGCAAGTTGGGTGATGAATTCTAAATAAATATACCATGTAAATATCATTAAAAATGATAAACACAGATAATCATTATTATTCTATTCTAATAAAAATCATATTGATGTGAATAAACAAAGAGCCTAAGTAAGCAACAGAATATGTCCATTTCTTGAGTGGAAAATAAAATATTATTCACAACTCAAAGAAATTTATTTTAGGGTAAAGGTAATTGGGGTAAAGAGCTGGAAGTGTCTTAGGAGCTGTAGTTCCAACCTGGACCAGCTGAGGGCAGTAGTTCTGGAGAGAACCACTGTGTATAGATTCCACTCATGATGTCCTGTGAATCATCATTTTGAATAATTAGGAGAAAAGAATATCTCTAGGACTCAGAGGGCCCAGTTAGGGTAAAGGGTGACAGAAACTACCCAGATGGTCTATTGTGTTCCTTAAAATGCTCCTAAGACCACCTTTCCAGGTACATGCCAGAAATGCAGATTCCAGGGCTCCACCCATGACCTACTGAGTCGGAATTTCCTCAGGCAATTCTTCCACACAGGAAAGCCTGAAAACCATGGCTCCCTCAGTAGGGCAGCCTACTGGGTGGAGGACAGTGGACCTCACCAACAGGCAGGCTTAGGGAGGCACTGCTGTGCAGGATCCGGTAGGCTGGGACTAAGTGCTGTACTGTCATAGCAGCGAGCCTTCCTCCTTCTGTCCTGGGCTGGATGGTTAAACTCGCAAACCCCATTTCCTGTCACACCTCTCTCTTGTG
Organism: Manis pentadactyla; assembly: GCF_030020395.1. NCBI lineage: Eukaryota > Metazoa > Chordata > Mammalia > Pholidota > Manidae > Manis > Manis pentadactyla. The sequence goes on from NC_080020.1 coordinate 88,322,728, forward strand.
TTAGGCATCTCGTGGCAGGCACTCCTGTTACAAACCTAACAAACTAGTTTCAGACATGGGGAGCTTTGCAGTGTAAGAGGCTTCCTTAGGGCTCAGAGAACACATTTGCTTCATGGCGCTGGTCACATCCCTTACACATCACCTCACATGTCTTCCTGGCTCACGAGGGCAGGAACATTTCAAGTAGCAGGATCAGTGTGAGCACAGCAAATGACAGGGTGAGAAAAGAACCAAGCAGTTGGGGATCACGTGTGTGTGTGCACGTGCGTGTGTGCGCTCACATGCATTCATGTTTGATACAAGGCTGGAGAGAGCAGCCTACTGAAGACTTTGTTTGGGATTTATCCTGAAGGCAATGGGGTCCATGGAAGGGTTTTAAGCTAGAGAGTGACATGAGCAGATGTGTTTTTAGCCTAAGAAGTACAATAGCTGGCCTGGTTATTTTGATCATATCAGTGACAAGAGAATCAGAAGTGGGGCAAGTTAGTTGCTTTCTCATTTTCTGCTCAGACAGAAATGTACACATTTTGAGGAATTTAATGGAGGCTAGACCTTAGGTCACATGGCTGGGTTTGTCCTCCATCTTTCTCCCTATTCCCCACAGTTAACTTTATCTGATGTTCTTTGTAAAGGAAACAGATTTCTAGCTCTAAGCAGGAAATGGAAAGGGATGTTCTTGGGATGAATTTATTTTTTGGAATTTTGTCATATTTTCTTCCAAAATTTGAAAGCAATTGTTTCAAAAGGGATGCAAATGTTAGTGGCTTTAAAATGTTGCTGATGGGACCTAATCATTTTTGCAAAAAGAAACAAGAAAAATGAGCCAGAAGCTAATGAATTGGTTATCTAGAGGGGTGAGTGGGAACCAAGTGCAAGAATAGACCTCTCTTGAGTATATCTTTTGATTTGGTTTTGACTTTTAAGCTGTGTTAATGATTTACATTTCCAAAAAATAAAAGTAAACCAACAAAAATGTGAAAAAAAATAGATATTGAATTCAAACAGTAAAAGAAGAACCTAACTTTACATCAGATAGATAAAAATCCTACACTAGAAAAGTTATTCATTTTTTTCTTTATCCTCTTTACCTCTTTCATCCACCCAGCCCAAGTCCACCCCATGGTAACCACCAGTCCTATGATAGGAAGTTTATTTGTTCATTTGTTTTGTTTTGTTATTTTAGATTCCATATGTTAAGTGAATTCATACAGCATTTGTCTTTCTCTGCTTGGCTTATTTCACTTAGCATAATACTCTCTATGCCCATATGTTTTGCAAATGGCAAGATTTATTTCTTTTTTATGGCTGAATAATATTCCACTGTGTGTATGTTCCACATCTTCCCTATCCATTCATCTATTGATGGATACTTTGGTTACTTCTATATCTTAGGTATTGTAAATAATGTAGCAATAAACATTGGAGTGCATATATCTTTTCAAATCAGTGATTTAATCTTCTTCAGGTAAATTCCTGGAAGTAAAATTACTTGGTCATATGGTATTTCAATTTTTAATTTTTTGAGGAACCTCCATGCTGTTCTCCACAGTGGCTGCAGTAATTTACATTCCCACCAATAGTGTGGGTGGGTTCCCTTTTCTCCACATCCTTGCCAGTACTTATTGTTTCTTGTCTTTTGGATAGTAGCCATACCATTCTGGTATGAGGTGATATCTCATCATGCATTTGATTTCAATTTCCTGATGATTAGTGATGTGGAGCATCTTTTCATGTACCTGTTGGTCATCTGTATGTCTTTTTTGAAGAAATATCTGTTTAGGTCCTCTCCCCATTTTTAATTGGGTTATTTGTTGTTTTGGTGTTGAGTTCCATGAGTTCTTTATATATTTTGGATATTAACCCCTTTTTGGATATATAACTTGAAAATATATTCTTCTATACAGTATTTCTTCATTTTGTTGATGGTGTCCTTTTTAGTTTGAAGTAGTCCCACTTGTTTATTTTTGCTTTTGTTTTCCTTGCCCAGGGAGACATATCCAGAAAAAAAATTAGGCTGAGTTCAAGAGATTCATTCCTATGTGTTTTTCTAAGAGTTTTATGGTTTCATGTCTTATATTTCAGTCTTTAACCTACTTCTCTGTATCGTGTTAGCCAATGATCCAGTTTCATTCTCTTGCATGGACCTGTCTAGTTTTCCCATCATTGTTCATGTAAGAGACTGTCTTTTCTCCATTGTATATTCTTGCCTCCTTTGTCATACATTAGTTGACTATATATGTACGGGGTTATTTCTGGGCTCACTATTCTGTTCCCTTGACCCATGTATCTATTCTTGTGCCAGTACCATAGTACATTAATCATTGTAGCTTTATAGTGTGTCAAGTCACTTTTAAGCCCAGTATTCTGACTAATGTGATATTTTCTAAGAATAAGAATTAAAATGCAAAGAAATTCTTGAACTTTACTTACTATGCTGTTGGTAGCAGTAATGGTGTGGTAATATTGAAACTGTTGTGTGTATTGCAGGACTAGATAAATGAGTAAAAATACTGTGGCTGTTGGGAACTTCAGGTCTCATGATGGGAGAGGGAGAATATAATTATGGACTGGGAGATGATGTTCTTGCCTGAATTATTAATATGATGTTATAAAATGGTAATTTTCTAAACTCATACCTCATTTATTAGTTTGTATTCTTCTGTAAAGAGCTTTCTCTTCTCCTCCTTTCCACTGGTGTTTTTTTAATATCAGGATATATTCTTTTTTACTCATAATGTGTTATAGCTATTTCTTCTCATTAGCCATTTTGATGTTTAAATTATGCCAGTTTTTCCAGTGGGAATTCCTTCAAACTAGATCTTATGTCCTTCTGACATATCTCCATTATACTAAGAAATATATTTTTTGAAAAAATAATTATTGACATATGAAATCTATACTGATACTGCTGTGACCAATCCAGTACCACAAACCAAAATCAAAACAAAGCAGAAAGGAGACCAAAGTAAAGAAACATTTCAACTCAATACAATGTGAGATCCTTGATTAAGTCCTGGAGATATATCTCTGTATCTGTATTATATATTATATATCTGTATATAATATATAATTTAAATATATACATACATATATATTTAAATCAGCCACATAAAATCTTACAGGGACTATTGGAGAACTTAAAGACTGTATATTAGGTAGTAGTATGGTATCAATGTTAAATTTCTTGAGTAAGATAATTATATTGTGGAAATGAAGATAATTTTTCTGTTCCTTTGAGCTACACCCTGAAGTATGCAGGGATGGAAGTGGCACGAAGTCCTAAAGCTAAAATAACTATTTCTCAAATGGTTAAAAGTATGTTTATATATGTACAGAGAGGTAAAGCAAATTTGGGACAAGATGAACGTCTGGTATATCTGGCGTTCATACTGCTTTTCTTACAATTTTTCTTCAAGTTAGGAAGTTTTCAAAATGAAAAGCTGGTAGAGGTGGTACAACATGTTGGGTTGAATGAGAAAGGCCCTGGAAGGCAGGGCTGGGGTCCAGTTGAAAACTTAACCTCTGTGAGATGTTCTAGAGGGCTTCCCAAAGGCAGTGTCACACGGGAAGGTGGTTAGAGGCAGATGGCAGGAACCAGCATCTGGGGCAGGAGTGATTTAGGGCCTGTAAGCCTTGGAATTTTAATGATGCAGCTATTTGTTTTAAACACATATATAACATTTTGTTTCATATACATATTTCAAACAAAAAAATTCAGGTTATATTCCAGCCCCATTCCCCTCCCAGTTACTGAATGGGAGGTGCATTTATTGGTTTGTCCGGTAGATGGGTTTTAGTCCAAAGTTCCCCTTCATGAGTGATTTCAATTCTCCCTTGGTATTCTTGCTGTGGAATCAGTTAAATGATTGTGGGAGAGTACATTTAAGATATCCCTATCAGAAATGTAGCTTATTTTCTGTCAAGTTTGACTTTGTTGTTTTTATCTGATACTTACCACACAGCTTCACATAAAAACAGGTTTTGCTTCACTCCCTCCCTCCCCTCCCCCAGCTCCCAATGCAGATTTGTATTCTTGGCATCCTGCTCTTGTTTGATGAGTTTCAGGAGGCCTCAATTCTTGTTTTGTCCCCAGGAGTAAAGCAGAGACTGCTTTAAACTGATAATGACACGATTTTGCTGCCCTATAGACAGTCATTTAGACTCTGTGATCTGTGGCCACTGCCTCGAATTCAAGCAATGGAAATGACATCATTATCAGCCGACTCTTTATGATGAAAAATGACCCACATTAGGAAACAATCTGCACCCAAGGAAACTTTGGTGATCAATCATCACAATTATAATGTGCTGGTCTTTTATGTAAATCCAACCTACAGTGAAGCCGGTTTGGGTGGAGAAGTTGGGGGAGGAGAGATCCTGTGGAAAAGAACATTAGTACAGTATAATTAAGCAAAAGAGAAAGCTTCAGATAATGTATGTTTCTCAGGGGACCATTTCATGCCTTCAGGACCCTGTCGGATCTAGGCTGAGAAGGTTGCATCATCTTCATTAAAGGCATTTGTTAAATGCTCAGAGCTACACAGAAATGACTGGGCTCTGTGCTGCATGAAGTTAGTTGAAACAGGCCAAAGGCCCTCCTTCCTTTGAAACTGGAGCCCTCAGGGGCCACCTTTCTGATGGGGAGGCACACGGGGCAGGGTCTTCCCTGTGCAGGGAACCCACCCAGAGGATGATGTTACATCATGGGGGGAGGGGTGCCTGTCTTGCCTTATTCTATGTCAGTCCTTCTGATGGGCCGTTTTTTCAGTGCTCTGTGGCCTGTTGTAGGCTCATGTTGGCCTGAATGTGAGGTAGAATGGAGTGGGATTGTCACATACACCTGCAAGAAGGTGGATTGTCTTCAGAGAGCATGGAAGGGCAGGGCCTTTGGTGGTGAATCTTGCCTTGATCCATAGGCACAAATGATCACTCCTGAGTAACCCCTGTCCATGTGTGGTCCTTGGAGTTTGTGTTTTGTCTAGTCCCTTTTTCTCAGACCTAGAAAAGGGGAGCGTGTGTGAGAATGTGTGAAGAGATGCAGATAATTGATGTGGCTGCATTCATCAAAAAAAATCACAGATACCAGACTTATCCAGGTGTCTCAGGGTCGCCCATGCCCTTAGATATGCGAGGAGCACAAGGAGCAGTTCAGCTCACTATTGCCTTGCCAAGAACTCCTGAGGCAATCTGCCCATGTAGCCAGGTAGCCCGTGGCTAGTGAGTGTACAAGCAGGATCTCCATATCTTGGTCTCCATCTGGGATACAGGGGCCTCTTCAACCCTATTTTTTTCTGGAAGGATCCTTATGGTATTAACTCTTCTGTCCTTTTTGACTCTACCTACAAAACTTATGTAACTTTCAGGGGAAAATATGTTCCCAGACCAAGGCAAATAAACCAGGGAAATCTATGAAGCTGAAATCCGCCAAAGGGAAAAATAAAGTGGGAGAAACCCGTTTATTGCAAGAATCCTGACTCCGTTTGTCTACTTCCACTCACCCTGCCAGGGACTCTCCCCGATCTGGCTGGACTAAGGGGAGAACAGCTTTTCTCCATCCCTTGTAAACACCTATTGATGTGGAGATGGACTAAGGCCAGGCGAGAGATTCTGGAAAAATTGCAATTTTAGCCACAACTTGTTACACATACTCTTCTTATTCTAAACTCACTGTCTAGGTTATGAGGCCCTGGCTTGCTCCCTCCTCAGTCTTTGCTGCTCTCCTGTGGGGTACAAAGAGCCTTTCCATCTGCAGACCAGTATTATCTGAGATTCCCTCCTAGGAATTAGTTCCTTGTACTAAAAATTTTGCCCTCCTATGAAATGGAAATGCTCCCAGTAGGGCAACACATTAAGACTTGTGTGGATTTGTGGATTGTGCGCCCTTTTCCATACTGCAACTGAAAGCGGGTTTCCAAAGGGGAAAGGGAGGAACAGCCCAGAAAGCACCGCCTGGTGGGGCAGACCAGCTGGAGTCTCCCGGAGAGGGGAAGAGGGTGGGCCAAGTGCTTGGGAAGAGGAAAATAGAAGCTAACATGACTCCATGTTTACTCAGAGTCAGGAAATGTTCTGCCATGCCATCTAACCCCACAGCAACCTCAGGATGCTGTGCGGGAGCTTCTATCATCTCTTTTGGTAGAAGAAGAACCTGAAGCTCAGAGAGGTTGAGTGAGTTGCTCATGGTCACATGGTTCATGGGCAGAGCTGGGATTCAAACCTTGGCAGCTTGACTTTCACCATCGCACTGCCCTGGGAGGAGGAGGAACACCTGTGGGGAAGACGTCTGCCAAGCTTCCGGAGAAGGCAGTTCCAACTGCAGTCACCCGGCTGGGCCTTACTCTGTGGCCCCTTAGTTTGTCTGTGGCTGTGTTAGAGATGTGTCATGGTTACAGCAGGAGGCCACACCCTGTCAGAGAGACTGATGGGCTTGCCAGCACAGCTCTCTCTGTTCTGGTGCGGTCAGGCCCAGAGCAGTCTTGGGATCGTACCCTTTGGCAGAAGCCAAGAGCCCTTCCCGGTCACCTCTGGACTTGTAGTGCCAGCAGCTTCCTAATCTGACCTGCCACAGCAGTTTAAAACTGCCAGCAAATGCCCAGCAGATTTGTCCACAGAGATTAATGAAATCAAATCTTGGGCTCTGTGGATGTCACTGGGCATGCTCCAGTTGACCTTGGTTGTAGCCCAGTGGCTTCTTCCAGAGAGCTCCATCAGTTAAACTAGCTCCTGAGGGTGTTGTATTGAGCATTCTCTTACCCTATAGGGGGCAAGGGTGTGTTTTTTTGTACAGGAAACAACCTCTTTTACTCTGGGCTAAAAATGGGGAAAGAAAATCACTTAGGAACATACCCTAAAAAAGGCTCTTTTGCTCCCTGGTGTAGCTGACATTAGTCAAGCCACTGTCCCTGTGCTCCCCAAAGTGACAGAGTCAAAGAGTTAGAGTCCTTTGGAAGCTTTGTATGGTGGTCCTGGCTCATGGAGTGTTTACCTGCACACCTGCAGCTTGGGTCTGGTTGGGGAAGGGCAGTGTGGGACATTTTGAGATAATCATTTCATAGCTGTGGTTTAAATCGTGCTTTCTCTGATGAATAATCCATATGTGGTTACCAGGAGGCATTAATTGCTGTCAGTCTTGGATTTCCAGGTGGAGGGAGGGGGGAGGGTAAAACAGCATGGAGTCAGGTTTGCCTCTCTGTTGAGCATGGCCCTTCCAACCAGCTCAGGCCCTTCTTCCCCACTTCGCAGAGAGGGTGGGGCATGGGGACTCTCTGAGTATGTTGTGCTTGGAGGGACAGAGTAATTCCCTGGGGCCAGGAGTGATCTACCTATGCTCCTATGGGATATCTACAAATCCCCGTTCGTCTGTTCTTTTGGTGAGACTATCATTCAGTGTTGAGGTCTTGGGACACCCTATCACTAAAATTTCCATGGTCATGGTAATATTCAACTGGCTCACAAATCACGGCTCATGTCCAGTCTGCTTCCTGAAACTCACCAGTAAAGAACCCCCCAGAAATTCTTGGACTTTCTTTTTCATTAAGTTTTTTTCCATTAATTCCTTTTGTATCTGAATCCTCAGGGCCTATACGTCAGGTATTTCTAAACAGAAGCAGATTGGATCAGTGAGTGCCAGGTGGTGAGTGTGGTAGGGGATGTGGTGACCAGTCTTCAGTGGGTAGAAAAAGCTGAATGGTATAGTGCAAGGAACACTGGGGTCACAAGGCCTGGGGTCAAGAAATAACCAGGTATTGGCTAAGTGACCTTGGATTTGACTTAAAACTCTCTGAGCATCAGCTTCTTATCTGTAAAGTGGAAATAAAAATACCTACTTTGAAAGGTATGGGGAAGGCTCAAGTAAGATAAGGTATGGGGAAGTGCATTGGGAACTACAAATCTTATATACACACAAATTGCAGCTCTGGACTTAAGTTGGATCAAATAGTTCTTGAAAGAAGATGGTCTAAATCTGGAGCTTTGCTAAACAGATATTCCTTATTGATTTTTCTCCTAACAAGATTTAATCTATACTCTGTTGTGCCTAATTTTTCAAAAGGTAGGCAAGCTAAAAAGTCCTGTCTTTGAATTGTGTTGGACAGGGCCTTGAACCTTGCTGTGTCAGTGTAGGGACACATCAGAGACACAGCACTCCGTGTAATCCAAGGAACAGGTGCGTGTCCTTACAAGGGGATTCCGGCCTGACTGCCACGGTGGACCCTCCCGCCCCGTGCTCCCTTCTTCCACCCCTGCCAAGCTGCTGCCTCAGAGGTGTGCCAAGGTCTGTAGAGTCTGGGGACTGCAGTTACTTCTGCACCCAGAGTCTGCAGGCCTTTCAGAAAGAAGGATGGTTTGCCATTTAGAGAATTATTATAATTTCTGCCACTTATTGTTTCCTGTGTGCCAGGAGCTGAACTAAGTATGCTGCATGCATTACCCCATTAAATCTTCACAATAGTCCTGTGAGGGAGGAACTCTTATCACCCTCATTTTACATAGAAAGAAACTAAGCTTAAAGAGTTGTAGGTCAGTTTTCCAAGATCAACAGTTAATGTAGTGCAGATCGGCAATCCCATGTGGGTGTGGCTGACCTTGAAGGTTGCCTTAGCAGAATGCTGCTCCAGTGCCTGGCCAGGCTGGGACTGGACACAGCAGCCAGAGCCTCCGATCACACAGTGAGATCAAATTCGGCCCTGAAGAGTGTCCTCCTCTTGCTGAAGAGAGGAGAGACAAAGGGCGGGAACTACACGCAACTTCCATCTCATGGCACTCATGTCCCAAGCCTGACATCAGTCCCCAGACTAAGAACGCCACAGGTTGATTCAGCAGGTGTATGGCCACACATAGTGCATGTGAGCTATGGGGCACCTTTGCTTTGAAACCTGTTCATTAAAACAAAATATGGCCATTTAAAACAGCTTTCCCCACATTTCTGGGAAGTTTAAAGGAGTGGGGTGAGCTGCAGATTATTACAGCTCTTCCTTATGACTTCTTTGATTCTGACTTATTATAGTTCATTCATAATTTATAAATTATTGTCTAGAAAAGGAAAGAAAGACAGAAAAGAAAAGAAAGGGAGAGAAGGGAGGGAGGAAGAAAGAAAAGAGAAAGACGGAAAGAAAGATGGTTAATTCAAGAAAGGTAAGGAGGAGAGAGAATGGGAAAAAGCTGAATGTGATACAGGGTTGAGTAAAGCAGCATAAAACCAAAGACTTTTACGTCTTCTCCACCCATCCAGTACCATCCCATAAATCTGTAAGTTACATTCCACTAAATGTGTCAGACATGCAACTGTGCTTGCAAATAACTGTTGCCATTGAATGAATCTCCCCTGGCATATCCATTTGAGCTCAAAATAACCCATATAACCTAAGAGTAAATCAGTGACTGGACACCAGTGCCAAGCATAATCTCAAGCAACATTTAACTGGGTTCAATTATTTATTTCCCTGCCTTGAGTCATTTTCAAATGATCTGGACTCAGTTCAGACAGGACCAGCCCTAAGTTTATGGTGCTCTTGGAACCCTTCCAGCAGCACAAGGGCTCAGATGTCAGGGAGTTCCAGAAAAATGAGATCCCACAGCAGATTTCACAATTTAAGTCACCCTCCTTCCAATATTTTGCAACATATGGGCCTTTTGACTGAAGATGTAACTTTCTAAACACCTCTAAGAAGTATCCTCACTCACAGCCCAACTCCTACCTCATCCCCAGGGATGGGGCGGGTACAGTTAACCTGGTTAACAGCTTGCATAAATAACATTTCTGGATATCTACAAGTAAAAAAAGAGTAGTCCACAATTTATTACCATTTTTCTCAACATGACATTTTCCACACAGTTATGGACTCCAGATTTGGGAAGCTTTGAGACACATTAAAACAGCAAATAATGCTGCTCTGAGTTTGATGGATACAGGGACCTATCAAATAAATAGCAGCCAATTCTCAAGCTTTTGTATCTCACATGCTCAATCAATAGAAAACCAAGCAATTTTAGTGTACATCAGAAATAAATCTCAAGATGGCAGAATTGACTTATGCTCCTTGTTAAAGGGGTATTGAACTGACATTGAGTGACCTCACACTCAGCCAAAACATTTATTATAAAAGTCTGCCATGGTTAAGTGAGATGATTGATATCAGCCCATTTTGGTCTCAAATGCAGACTCCTACCTTTTTTTAGTTGGGAAAAGAGCAAAGGACCTCACTCATGAATCAAACATTTTCCTTTTCTTTATTTCTCCTTAATCTAGAGATGATTAATCTTACTTCAGACTAACAGCCTGCATTCTGGAGTTTGAGAGACCTAGACATCATTTATCAGTTTTTGAGCAAAATTTTGAGCTTCTCTAAGGAACAGTTTCATTATCTGTAGAACTGAGAAGAATGGAATGAAATAATGTATTTAAAGCAGTTAGTAAAGTGCCTGGACACATACTCAAGACATTCTAGTTCTATTACTGTTATTAATTTTTATAACTATTGTAATTGTTATAAACTCTCATTTTTATCATTATTTGTTATTTTGACTCCTGACTTCACAGTTCCATAGATTATTATGCCATTAGCAGAGGTAATAACAACAATAGCAACAATTATAGACACCTTTTGTTGATACCTACTGGGTAGCAGGCACTGCGCTCAGTGCTTAAATATATTTTCTCATTTAATTTTCACAACAACCCTCTGAGGTAGATGTTATTATTATCTCAGTTATTAGAAATAAGGAAACAGAGGTTCAAGGAAATGAATGAAATTGCTTGAGATCACACATTTGACCAAGACCCAGCCGTACTACCTTTCCCTGGCCTCCCTGCTCCACATCACGTAGATAATTGTTTTTTGTGCTGTTACACCTTTAGGCAGACAGAAAACTTTAATAATTTGGAGGACGTCACCATATTTCTCTGGACCTTAGGTTTCCCATCTATCAGATGAAAAACATGAAATAGATTATATCAGACACTTTAGGATTCCAGGATACTAATGGAATCAGGGGTTGTCAAGAGAGACCAACTTGGACACATAGAGACAAATCTATGTGTAAATAGATTTTAAAGGTGTTGGAAAGGAGATTATATAAGTATGGCAAGTTCTTACTTCCTCCAAGCAGGCTGGAAGGAGGAATGTCACTGGCAGTTTCCATAATGGCTTAATTCCTTCTCCTTCAGCTGAGGAGGAAACTGTCAGCTCAGCTGCCAACAGGCTTGCCTGCAGTGTACATGGTTGGTCTAGCAGAAACTAGCACGATCCTTCATTTAGATCAGGCACCACTTCCTGCTCCCAACCTGGGTGCCTCTGAGACAGGACTAACTTAACAATAACCACTTCTTCCCAAATCCTAAAATAAACTCTCTAGCCATTCTGGGAATAATGTTGTGATTAAAAAGTTATTTACATTTGGTTCCCCAGAATATAAAGCCATTGGTTGCTGTTGTCGCAGGGTTAGGATGTTTAAATTACTTCACATCCTGGCCACAAGCACAGCAGTTTCCAGATACAGCCTGTTTTGAGGCTGAGCTTCCAGGTAGGAATAAGTGGCTGGAGGATGGAGGGATCTGGAGGTAATAGAGGGGCATCTGAGCCTCAACTTCCAGCTGTACCCTAAAGCCCTGGGCACTTCCTGACGACCTGCTGTGGTGGTCTAGCTCCATGACATGGACACAATGTCCTGGCTCTGAGCCCTGATTTCTACCTCTTAAACATAGCTGTCTGCTGGTCCCGGCCTCCTGAGCCATTGTTTATCCTGGCGGTGTAAAGGGCTTGCAGAAATATTGTATGTGCTGGATTGCCTTTTCAAAAGTAGTCAGGACTCCACATTGTGGCCTTCCACTTTTTTAGGTTCAGACTAAGGTAAAAGACAGAAAAAAAATCATCTGCCTCCAGTTCCTAGAAGTAGTTCCTTTATAATGTGTGGTTAACAGACACAAACCTGTTAGAGTATTTGATCTCCCTAATAGCTTCAATCAAAGCAGAGATTATTGGGAGAAAATTGGAGTTAAATAACTAATTGACTCTAAGGATACTCATCAGTTACATGGCTAAATTAGAAACAAATTTTGTTTTCTTTATTTGACTTACATGCATAGACACAGACCAAGTCAGAGAGCTCAGACAGATGCATGAGGGAGTATGGTCAGCTGTCTCATGCCTTCTGCCAATCTGAGGAATATAAAAAGAAAATCTCAATTGGGCGAAGCATTTTAGGGATGGAAAGAGGGACAGGAGTTAATGGTATGTTTTATGGAATATTCTGTCAACATCACATACCAGAAGCCAAGAAAACCCTTAATCTAAAAGTGACTGGCCTGCTCTGATGGTTTGTACCGATCCATTGGAAGTCAGCAGAAAGTCACTCATTGTTGACCTTTTTCATGGGAAAACTAGAGTTAGGTTGTTGAGTAAGCTTTGCTGTCTTTTAAATATTATTTACCAAAAATGTATAAAGGAAATAAAAATATCTGTTTTTTTCTGTCTCTCTAACCTTGCAGTTCAAGTCTTGTCAGAGATTTTACCAAACCTGTTTTTCAGGGATTTAAAGTCTGCTCATAAAAATTAACTGCAGGCTCTTGTGCAAGTTAAAAACAGAATTCATTTGCTTCTTTTAAAATCTTGTAAGTCTTTAAAAGAAGGACTAATAAAAATATACCCTCCAAATGGTTTTTCTGTGGCTTTCTGGCCTATTTGTTTAAGGACCTATTACAGTTCAGCAGCTCATCTTACCCCTGGCCCCAAGAAGTGCAAAGTATTTCTGGTTTTATTCAGAGCCCTCAATAGAAAATGCCAGCCATTCTTTGTTTTTCCTGTTGAAAATTGAATTAAGAGCTCAGGAAAAGGTATAAGATAACATCCCATACAGTGCTGGCGTTCCCGTGTGGGTTCTCAGGGGGCTGAGGCCCACTCATCTTGTGCTCAAGAACAGCTTGAGACACAGCATGGACCATCAATCTGTTGCCACACAGCCCAACCCAATTTCTTTAGGGCCCCAGGAACAAAGGACGATGTATTTCCAAGGTAATGTATCATTTACCTGTCCTCCAGGGTTAGCACATCCCAGTAGGAAGCTGAGTAAATACTGGCGTGGCTGTGGGCAATTTCACTCATTCTCAAGAGAAGGAGAAACCTCTGTGACCCTCTGCAGAGGGTGGCCTCTTTGGCCGCTACTCAGTACAACCTCTTCTTGTGTTTTTGTCTCATCTTCAAGTGAGGTCATAATGCCTTCTCCCTGCAGTATTAACGCAGTGCCCCAAGATTAGCTGCTTGGTGGAAGAGGGGACCATATTGCAGAAGATACCAGGATTCTTTCATTAATTTACTCATTCACTTAAACATATAATAAATGTGGACCGGGGAGGGGATCGGAAGATGGTGGCATGAGTAGAGCAGTGGAAATCTCCTCCCAAAACCACATATATCTATGAAAATATAACAAAGACAACTCTTCCTAGAATAAAGACCAGAGGACACAGGACAATATCGAGACCACATCCGCACCTGAGAGAACCCAGCGCCTTGTGAAGGGGGTAAGATACAAGCCCCGGCCTGGCGGGAGCCGAGCGCCCATGCCCCCAGCTCCCGGCGGGAGAAGAATAGGCAGAGCGGGAGGGAGACGGAGCCCAGGACTGCCGAACACCCAGCCCCAGCCATCCGGGCCAGAGTGCAGACACAGTGCGTGTGCAGGGGGCCCTGGATACTAGGAAAACACGGCAGCAAGAACAGTGAACGGGCACCGGAGGCCGGGCGCCGGAGGACATAAGAAAAGCGAGCGACCAATATTTTTTTTTTTTTGCTGTTTTGTTTTGATGAGCGCTTTTTGGAAGTCTTAAACGGATAGGGACCCCAATACTAGGGAAACAGGGCAGCAAGACCGGTGAGCAGATGCCTGAGGCTGGCACCAGAGAATAAAGAAAAACGAGCAGCCACCCTTTTTTTTTTTTTTAATTAAAAATTTTTTCTTTTTTTCTTTTGTGGTTGTTGTTTTGTTTTGGCAGGTGCTTTTTGGAAGTCTTAAAGGGGCAGGGCGGGACACTTAATCCAGAGGTATGGAATCCGGGGATCTCTGGGCACCCTAACCCCTGGGCTGCAGGGAGCAGGGAGGCCCCTTACGGAGATAAATAGCCTCCCAGCCGCTCCCGCACCAACGCGACTCCACCACTTTGGAGTAGCTGCCCGAGCCAGGCCACGCCCACAGCAACAGCGGAGATTAACTCCATAGCAGCCGGGCAGGAAGCAGAAACCCTGTCTGCGCGCAGCTGCCCAGCACAAGCCACTAGAGGTCGCTGTTCTCCCAGGAGAGGAGGGCCACAAACCAACAAGAAAGGAAGTCCTTCCAGCCGTCACTCGTCCCAGCTCTGCAAACTATTCCTATCACCATGAAAAGGCAAAGCTACAGGCAGACAAAGATCACAGAGACAACACCAGAGAAGGAGACAGACCTAACCAGTCTTCCTGAAAAAGAATTCAAAATAAGAATCATAAACATGCTGACAGAGATGCAGAGAAATACGCATGAGAAATGGGATGAAGTCCGGAGGGAGATCACAGATGCCAGAAAGGAGATCACAGAAATGAAACAAACTCTGGAAGGGTTTATAAGCAGAATGGATAAGATGCAAGAGGCCATTGATGGAATTGAAACCAGAGAACAGGAACGCATAGAAGCTGACATAGAGAGAGACAAAAGGATCTACAGGAATGAAACAATATTAAGAGAAATGTGTGACCAATCCAAAAGGAACAATATCCGTATTATAGGGGTTCCAGAAGAAGAAGAGAGAGGAAAAGAGATGGAAAGTATCTTAGAAGAAATAATTGCTGAAAACTTCCCCAAACTGGGGGAGGAAATAATCGAACAGACCACGGAAATACACAGAACCCCCAACAGAAAGGATCCAAGGAGGACAACACCAAGACACAAAATAATTAAAATGGCAAAGATTAAGGACAAGGAAAGAGTTTTAAAGGCAGCTAGAGAGAAAAAGGTCACCTATAAAGGAAAACCCATCAGGCTAACATCAGACTTCTCGACAGAAACCCTACAGGCCAGAAGAGAATGGCATGATATATTTAATACAATGAAACAGAAGGGCCTTGAACCAAGGATACTGTATCCAGCACGACTATCATTCAAATATGATGGTGGGATTAAACAATTCCCAGACAAACAAAAGCTGAGGGAATTTGCTTCCCACAAACCACCTCTACAGGACATCTTACAGGGACGGCTCTAGATGGGAGCACTCCTGGAAGGAGCACAGCACAAAACACCCAACATATGAAGAATCAAGGAGGAGGAATAAGAAGGGAGAGAAGAAAAGAATCTCCAGACAGTGTATATAACAGCTCAATAAGCGAGCTAAGTTAGGCAGTAAGATACTACAGAGGCTAACCTTGAACCTTTGGTAACCACGAATTTAAAACCTGCAATGGCAATAAGTACATATCTTTCAATAGTCACCCTAAATGTTAATGGGTTGAATGCACCAATCAAAAGACACAGAGTAATAGAATGGATAAAAAAGCAAGACCCATCTATATGCTGCTTACAAGAAACTCACCTCAAACCCAAAGACATGTACAGACTAAAAGTCAAGGGATGGAAAAACATATTTCAAGCAAACAACAGCGAGAAGAAAGCAGGGGTTGCAGTACTAATATCAGACAAAATAGACTTCAAAACAAAGAAAGTAACAAGAGATAAAGAAGGACACTACATAATGATAAAGGTCTCAGTCCAACAAGAGGATATAACCATTCTAAATATATATGCACCCAACACAGGAGCCCCAGCATATGTGAAACAAATACTAACAGAACTAAAGGGGGAAATAGACTGCAATGCATTCATTCTAGGAGACTTCAACACACCACTCACCCCAAAGGATAGATCCACCGGGCAGAAAATAAGTAAGGTTACGGAAGCACTGAACAACACAGTAGAGCAGATGGACCTAATAGACATCTATAGAACTCTACATCCAAAACCAACAGGATATACATTCTTCTCAAGTGCACATGGAACATTCTCCAGAATAGACCACATACTAGGCCACAAAAAGAGCCTCAGAAAATTCCAAAAGATTGAAATCCTACCAACCAACTTTTCAGACCACAAAGACGTAAAACTAGAAATAAACTGTACAAAGAAAGCAAAGAGGCTCACAAACACATGGAGGCTTAGCAACACGCTCCTAAATAATCAATGGATCAATGACCAAATCAAAATGGAGATCCAGCAATATATGGAAACAAATGACAACAACAACACTAAGCCCCAGCTTCTGTGGGACGCAGCAAAAGCATTCTTAAGAGGAAAGTATATAGCAATCCAAGCATATTTAAAAAAGGAAGAGCAATCCCAAATGAATGGTCTAATGTCACAATTATCGAAATTGGAAAAAGAAGAACAGATGAGGCCTAAGGTCAGCAGAAGGAGGGACATAATAAAGATCAGAGAAGAAATAAATAAAATTGAGAAGAATAAAACAATAGCAAAAATCAATGAAACCGAGAGCTGGTTCTTCGAGAAAATAAACAAAATAGATAAGCCTCTAGCCAGACTTATTAAGAAGAAAACAGAGTCAACACAAATCAACAGTATCAGAAACGAGAAAGGAAAAATCACAACAGATCCCGCAGAAATACAAAGAATTATTAGAGACTACTATGAAAACCTATATGCTAACAAGCTGGGAAACCTAGGAGAAATGGACAACTTCCTAGAAAAATACAACCTTCCAAGACTGACCCAGAAAGAAACAGAAAATCTAAACAGACCAATTACCAGCAACGAAATTGAAGCGGTAATCAAAAAACTACCAAAGAACAAAACCCCTGGGCCAGATGGATTTACCTCGGAATTTTATCAGACATACAGAGAAGACATAATACCCATTCTCCTTAGAGTTCTCCAAAAAATAGAGGAGGAGGGGATACTCCCAAACTCATTCTATGAAGCTAACATCACCCTAATACCAAAACCAGGCAAAGACCCCACCAAAAAAGAAAACTACAGACCAATATCCCTAATGAACGTAGATGCAAAAATACTCAACAAAATATTAGCAAACCGAATTCAAAAATGCATCAAGAGGATCATACACCATGACCAAGTGGGATTCATCCCAGGGATGCAAGGATGGTACAACATTCGAAAGTCCATCAACATCATCCACCACATCAACAAAAAAAAGACAAAAACCACATGATCATCTCCATAGATGCTGAAAAAGCATTTGACAAAGTTCAACATCCATTCATGATAAAAACTCTCAGCAAAATGGGAATAGAGGGCAAGTACCTCAACATAATAAAGGCCATCTATGATAAACCCACAGCCAACATTATATTGAACAGCGAGAAGCTGAAAGCATTTCCTCTGAGATCGGGAACTAGACAGGGATGCCCACTCTCCCCACTGTTATTTAACATAGTACTGGAGGTCCTAGCCACGGCAATCAGACAAAACAAAGAAATACAAGAAATCCAGATTGGTAAAGAAGAAGTTAAACTGTCACTATTTGCAGATGACATGATACTGTACATAAAAAACCCTAAAGACTCCACCCCAAAACTACTAGAACTGATATCGGAATACAGCAAAGTTGCAGGATACAAAATCAACACACAGAAATCTGTGGCTTTCCTATACACTAACAATGAACCAACAGAAAGAGAAATCAGGAAAACAACTCCATTCACAATTGCATCAAAAAAAATAAAATACCTAGGAATAAACCTAACCAAAGAAGTGAAAGACTTATACTCTGAAAACTACAAGTCACTCTTAAGAGAAATTAAAGGGGACACTAACAGATGGAAACTCATCCCATGCTTGTGGCTAGGAAGAATGAATATCGTCAAAATGGCCATCCTGCCCAAAGCAATATACAGATTTGATGCAATCCCTATGAAACTACCAGCAACATTCTTCAATGAACTGGAACAAATGATTCAAAAATTCATATGGAAACACCAAAGAACCTGAATAGCCAAAGCAATCCTGAGAAAGAAGAATAAAGTAGGGGGGATCTCACTCCCCAACTTCAAGCTCTACTATAAAGCCATAGTAATCAAGACAATTTGGTACTGGCACAAGAGCAGAGCCACAGACCAATGGAACAGACTAGAGAATCCAGACATTAACCCAGACATATATGGTCAATTAATATTTGATAAAGGAGCCATGGACATACAATGGCGAAATGACAGTCTCTTCAATAGATGGTGCTGGCAAAACTGAACAGCTACATGTAGGAGAATGAAACTGGACCATTGTCTAACCCCATATACAAAAGTAAACTCAAAATGGATCAAAGACCTGAATGTAAGTCATGAAACCATTAAACTCTTGGAAGAAAACATAGGCAAAAACCTCATAGACATAAACATGAGTGACCTCTTCTTGAACATATCTCCCCGGGCAAGGAAAACAACAGCAAAAATGAATAAGTGGGACTATATTAAGCTGAAAAGCTTCTGTACAGCAAAAGACACCATCAATAGAACAAAAAGGAACCCTACAGTGTGGGAGAATATATTTGAAAATGACACATCCAATAAAGGCTTGACGTCAGAATATATAAAGAGCTCACATGCCTCAACAAACAAAAAACAAATAACCCAATTAAAAAATGGGCAGAGGAACTGAACAGACAGTTCTCCAAAAAAGAAATACAGATGGCCAACAGACACATAAAAAGATGCTCCACATCGCTAATTATCAGAGAAATGCAAATTAAAACTACAATGAGGTATCACCTCACACCAGTAAGGATGGCTGCCATCCAAAAAACAAACAACAACAAATGTTGGCGAGGCTGTGGAGAAAGGGGAACCCTCCTACACTGCTGGTGGCAATGTAAGTTAGTTCAACCTTTGTGGAAAGCAGTATGGAGGTACATCAAAATGCTCAAAACAGACCTACCATTTGACCCAGGAATTGCACTCCTAGGAATTTACCCTAAGAATGCAGCAATCAAGTATGAGAAAGATCAGTGCACCCCTATATTTATCGCAGCACTATTCACAATAGCCAAGAATTGGAAGCAACCTCAATGTCCATCGATAGATGAATGGATAAAGAAGATGTGGTACATATACACAATGGAATACTACTCAGCCATAAGAAAAGGGCAAATCCGACCATTTGCAGCAACATGGATGGAGCTGGAGGGTATTATGCTCAGTGAAACAAGCCAAGCGGAGAAAGAGAAATACCAAATGATTTCACTTATCTGTGGAATATAAGAACAAAGGAAAAACTGAAGGAACAAAACAGCAGCAGAATCACAGAACTCAAGAATGGACTAACAGGTACCAAAGGGAAAGGGACTGGGGAGGATGGGTGGGTAGGGAGGGATAAGGGGGGGGAGAAGTAGGGGGGTATTAAGATTAGCATGCGGGGGGGTAGGAGAAAAGGGAGGGCTGTACAACACAGAGAAGGCAAGTAGTGATTCTACAACATTTTGCTATGCTGATGGACAGTGACTGTAAAGGGGTTTATAAGGGAGACCTGGTATAGGGGAGAGCCTAGTAAACATAATATTCGTCATGTAAGTGTAGATTAGTGATACCAAAAAAAAAAAAAAAAGGCAGTTCCTGTGTGGTAACCTCCAATGAGTTCTACACAAGGGTATAAAGGGCATATAAAAGTGTAGGCAAAGGGTCTGTTTGTGTTTATACAGAAGATCAAAGCCTAATTGGGCTACCCCAAAAATGAACTAAGATACAATATGAAAAAGAACTTCCAACATCAGCACTCTCTGGAAGACTCATGCCAGAAGATGATCATCAAAAAACCCCAACAAAGATCCACACACTGCTACAGCTGTAGATGCACTCATCCCACCAGTTCCTGGACTTATCATGGGAATGAAGAAGGAGATATCTAAGCTGGCCTGTGCATACAGTAAAACAACAAATTTGACTGGATCTATACTGTTGGAACTCAACCAAGAATTAGGAGAAGTGCAAATTGTAGCGCTCCAAAATCTTACAACTACAGACTATTTACTGTTAAAAGAACATAAGGGATGTGAACATTCCCCAGGAATGGGTTGTTTTAATTTGTCTGATTTCTCTCAGACTGTTCAAGTTCAGTTGGACAATATCCACCATATCATAGATAAGTTTTCACAAATGCCTAAGGTGCCTAACTGGTTTTCTTGGTTTCACTGGAGATGGCTGGTAATTACAGGTATGCTTTGGTTATGTAACTATACTCGTATTATGTTAATGTGTGTGCGCAATTTAATTAGTAGTTTAAAACCTATACGTGCTGAAGTTACTCTACAAGAAGATATGTCAAAGAAATAATCAATCTTCCCATGTTTTCTTCCGCCTGCTACTTCTATAGCTTTTCTTCTTCCTTCCTAATTACAACCCTTAAATAGAATTCGTGCCTCATATCAAATTTACCAAGTATCATAATTCTTCCAAGTGGTAAAGATACCTCAAGACAAATGCTGGGCATAGAAGCCACAGGGCATAAATATGCAAAGAAGTAAAAAGCTAACCTTTTCAAACAATAAGGCTTCTCTCTCACTTACCAACTTTACATTTTCCTGTATGGCCCCGGAAGATGACTGGTTAGCCAGAGACGGGTAAGATTCCTCAAGGGAGGAACAACCTAAGACAGGCACAGTCGCAGGGGGGTCATCAGGTGAGAAACTGGGGATCAACAGAGGTGAGGCTTAGAACCTCACCCCCCTGTTCTGAGAGAAATCTTCTGCATACGTGGATGTTTTATTGCCCTTGTCTAGCTCGGATTAACACATAGTCTACAGGCACACACCTGATCATCTACATTTGATCTCTTACAACACTAAACTATGTTTTCTACCTTTATCTTGTATCTACCTACGACTTCAGCATTTTATTAAAAATAATAATAATAAAGAGAGAAATGTGGTATCCACATATAAATCAAGTATAAAAATCAAATGAGTGCTCGCTTCGGCAGCACATATACTAAAATTGGAACGATACAGAGAAGATTAGCATGGCCCCTGCGCAAGGATGACATGCAAATTCGTGAAGCGTTCCATATTTAAAAAAAAAAAAAATCAAATGAGTATTCATATTTGGACTGACTTTTTGTAGTTCATAATGCATGAGCAAAACCGAAAGTTTCTGTGATGACTGCCCTTGTACTGTTCACTATGTAACTTATTCACTATGTAAGAATTTGTTCTCCATGTAAGAACTTGTTTGTTATGCCTCAGAAGATTGGAGACTGATGAAAATTAGGCTTGGGGTGTATTAATGATTGTGCATTGAGCATTGACTCCCCTATACAGAATTTTATTGTTGTTAACAACCATTTGTTCAATAAATATGAGAGATGTCCTCACAAACAAAAAAAAACAAAAAACAAAAACAAAAACAAAAAACAAAAGTACGCACTTCCAATGGTAAAATAAATAAGTACCTGGGATGTAATGTATAGCATAAGGAATATAGTCAAAATATTGTGACAACTTGGTATGGTGATAGCTGGTACCTAGAATTATCATGTATATAAATGTTGAATCACTATGTTGTACACCTGAAACTAACGTAATGTAATACTGTGTGTCAACTACCCTTCAATAAAAAATAATTATCTTCAAAAAAAATAAAATAAAATAAAAAAATAAATGTGGACCATGCATAAAGCCCAATTCTAGGTGCTAAAGTTATGAGTCAAAAGGTGTAAGCCTCATCAGCAGGGAGATGGAGCCGTAGGTGAGGAGAAGTACCACAGCGCAGTGTGCGCAGTGAGCAAGTCAGGGCCAGGATATGGTCCTGGGGGGCAGGGGAGTGGCATTGAAGCCAAGGTGGGAAGGGGTTTATGGAAGGCTTCTTGGAGGCCATAATCATGGGTGAGGTTTGAGGAAAAATAAAAATGATGGTTCTGGTATAATAAATGCAACGAACAATTTATAGCCAAGATAGAGACGTTGGTGATTGAAATTAAGTCCCAAAGGGTATAGCCTCTCAGGGTATAGTCTGGTGTCTTTCCTTTCTAGCTGTTTCCTTGAAGAAGGAACCATTTTATTCCCTAGCATGCAGTGTGGACTATAGAAGACTTTATCCCAGTTATGATCAAAGCCCAAAAGGTGAGATTACACTTCACTAAGCTCAGGTTCCCATCCCCACCCCTATTATTTCTGTATGTAGGAGTAACCTGGTTACTGATGCGTGGCCCAGTCACGGTGTCCAATACAATGAGGGACATCACTGGAGATGCCTCTCAGGAAAAGTGTTTATGGCCTGTACTTAGCATAGTGCTCTAAATGTGCAGCAGCTACAGTCTCCACAGAATAAGAATGAATGAGTGTATGGTATTAGGAGGGTCCCTTCTCTCAAAGTCAGGACAGAAACCCAAATAGTGCTGCCTTCCAAATGGAGCAAAGCTTCCTTAGCCTGAAAGAGAATCATTGCATTGTAGAAAGGATACAATGCAAGTATACTGTGAGGTAGCCCAAGATTGGTGTATGGAATATGAGGAAGAACATGGGCTTTACTGACAACAAATGTGGGGTTAAATCCTATCCCAGCCACTTTCTAGCTCTATAACCTCAAATGTAAAATAGATTGGGATAGCTGTGAAAATTAAGATAATTTCATATGAACTGCTTAGCATAGGCCCTAGTATGCAGTGAGTACTCAATACATACATACGATACATACCTATGATAAAATTTAATTTATATATCAGGCACAGTAAGAGATTAGCAACAATAACTGATAGTAAAATAGAACAATTATAACAATATACTTTAATAAAAGTTGTGTGAATGTGGTCTCACTTCCGGAATATCTTATTGTACTATACTCACTGTTCCTCTTGTGATGATGTGAGATGATATATTGCTACATGACGAGAGGACGTGAGTTGAATAATATAGGCATTGTGATATAGGGTTAGGTTACCAGCGATCTCCCAATGACACCCCGACAGGGGGTAACTGAAACTGTTGGAAGCACAGCCACAGGTGGTTGGGGACTACTGTGTCATGATAATGATGATGATGAGATGCAGATTACAAGAACTGCAGAATTCAGAGAAGGGGTAGTTCAGTGCTGGCTGAGATGGGGAGAGAAGGCCTACAAACCAGGAAGAGGTGGGTCCTTGAAGAATGAGTTCAAATTAGAGTTGGATCGGGTTGGGCACCCTCAGGCAGTCAGGGACAGACAGGAGGGCAGAGGTGTGGAGGCAGCAATGAGAAGGGCCTTCCTGGGGAAATTTAGGGGAGGGGCTGTGGGAGAAGCATGGAAGATGAGGGGCAACCAGACTGTGGCGAGTGGCATAGCCTCCCTCTCTCCTCCCAGACGGCCCTCACCGTCTTGGGCTGCTTTTCCCCATCTGCAGCCCAGCAGCAGGAGAGCTGTGCCAGGGGCTTTTGGAACATTCTTCTCAGTGCCTGCTGTCACCACCGTTTAGCAGGGACGTCCTCCTCCACTGCAGGTAATACACAGACTAGTAATTGAGAATCTTGTTATTGTAGTTGTTGTTGGGGGAAGTGTAGACACCTGATAGGAAAGAGCCAGCAGGTAAAAAAAGGTCATGGAAATGAAACCACATCTGTCATTTTCTTACGGGGTCTCCCCCTCCCTGAGGCCCTTGTAAAATCCTGTGCGTTCACAACTTTGGCAGTCTAATGACATTCTTACCACTAGAAAGTGATCCCCTCTCCCACACCCAGAGGGACTCAGTGAATGTGTTTAAACTTGTTAGTGTCTTTTCAGTTTGGCTTCTGTAACAGTTGTCTTTTTTCTGCTATTTCTTACTAATTACATAGAGTGGGAAGTTTCTCCCACCCATAGAAAACCCAGAAAGCGTTAGCTTCACCACTACCATTCACAAACCTGCTTAGCTGAATGGGAAGAAGGCTGCTACAGCCAAATTGCTATTTTGAAAGAATGATTATGTGTCCCTTGGGAATATTTTGAAGTGTGGTTCTTGATAGCCTCACCAAGAAGAGAAGCTAGTACATTTCCCATTCAAATAGGTATGGAAAGCTCATTGTAAATGAGTTTCTGAAGTTAAGAGTCAGTAATAGCTGGTACCTGGGCCATCTAGCTAGTCCTTTTCTTAAAATAGCGTAATGGAATAGCTCGGTTCCTAATGTCCACTTTAAGCAGCCCCTTCCTCTTTTACTTTAAAAAGGAATTAGTGTAGCCTTTGCAATTGTCACTGTGGCTCCTTCAGTCACAGAGGAACAGCCTGCAAAAACCATGGGTGGCAAACTAATTATATATCAGCTACAAACTGGAGATGCCAAGCTATTTGGTGGGACGATATCGTTTTATCCCCTTCTCCCCCCATGATTCGTGCTGTGCAAACAGGGAAAATAAAATGTCTTTTACCTACTGATCTCTTGGGATGAGGCAGAGCTGTCTAAAAAGAAAGTGTAGGGGATTGTTTAATTTTAAATTTGTTTGCCAGTTGGTATTTAATTTATTTCTTCTATTTTAAAAATAATTGTTTCCTTTGTCACACTGGCTTCAGGTGCAACAACAAAGAACGGACATTTTCTCATGAGTAAGACGTTACATAGCAACAGTGATTTAGCTTATTGTTTTAAACACATAAACAGTGTTCTTGGTTTTCCTCATGGGGAGAGTAATGAAAATGAACTTGATGTCTATTTGAGAGGCATGGGGATTCTGTAGTCTTATTAAAAAAGACAGGTACCCTAAGCTCGGATGCTTATCAACTCAACCCAAACCAACCCCCAAAAGCAGACCTGTGATTAAAAAGGAGGCAGCTCCTCTGTTAGGAATGTGTTAATATTTATTGTGCTTTGGGGGCTTGCGGGGTTAGTGCTCCCCAGGAAATTAAAAAAGGGGTTACTCTCATGTGTGATGTAGCGGTCACTTCAAGTTTCTCAGAGGGAGCATCTGCTGCAGAGGACAGGCATCCTGTCTGCAAAGGATTCGCGGTGACAGAAGTCCTAAGGATAGGCCCATTACAAGGGAAAACAAAACCTAAACCACAGCAAAACACTTCCTTTTAGAATTCAACTACCTCTTGCATAAAACAAGCCCGGCTTTTGATTTTAATTTTCCCCTTTTTATCATCACCTCTTTTAGTTGCTAGTCTCTGAGAAAACAAACAATTGCTAGTACCCTTGGCCTCTTTCAATAAATATTAAAAATGACTCCCAGGTTTAACCCTATATCCGTAGCTGGCTATTCCATTTTCTTAGACCTTAATGTCAGGAAGCTCTTGAAGCAGTCTCTTTCTGAAGAACATGCCTTGGTCAGGTTACCCAGTTTGTCAGGTCCTGGTGTTGATTAACTATAATCTTTTTGAGGTCTTTACTTCTCTCTCTCTCTCTTTCTTTCTTTTCTTTTTTTTTTTGCTTTCCCCACTCCTGATCTTTTATCTGTTGCTTTTTATTTGCTGCTGCTGTGTTTCAGTAAACATTTCTTCCATTGTATCTGTGACTTCTGTTGTCAATTTCTTACCCACCTGAACACTTACGTATCAATATCTAAGACTAAAAATTAGGTCTTACATCTACAAGTAAATGCGTCTATAGCATAAAATAAAAAGATAATATCCTAATGTAATTAGGAAAGGTGGCTATGCGTCACAATTGAAAAAAGAAAGTGGGTCTCACTGTTACAAATGCAGTGGGTTATTGAAAACGCATCATGAGTATCAATTGGTGCAGCTCTTTCAGAAAATAATTAGAGAACGCCTATCACATTGGAAAATGAACATGCTTTTTTACTCAGTAATTTCACGGTTAGGAATTTATCTTATTGATATAAACCTGAAATACATAAAAATATACACAGAAATTTTGTTGAACATTGTTTGAATAGGGACAAAAATTAAAAGAACTAAGTATCTTACAAAATAGGCTGAATAAGTAAAATATGAAACATCTTTACAATGTAATATCATATAGTAGTTAAAATGAAATAGATCTGTTTAGACTGATATGGAAAGAGTATGGATTATATGAATCAGAAAGTTTCAGAATTGTTCACATAAAATGATTTCATTTATGTGAAAAAGAACAGTATAGGATTACATTATAATCAGCACAGTATTATATTATACATAATTCACATAGAATGATGAATATTAAAAAGAACAGCATAGTATTACATTATAATCTGAAGTATAAAATAAATATATATAAATATAGAAGTCTATACTGATATAAAGAATTAAATAATTTAATCAAATAAATTAAATAAATAAGTGAACTAATAAATTAAATAATTAAATAAATAATTTAATCCTTTATATTAAGGGGAGGGGAAGGGGAAATATTTTTCCCTTCAGAAGAACTGCAAATAATATATGTAGATACTACCCCCTTTAGGGTGGAACTTAATTCCCTTTGCATTGAGTATGAATTAGATTTAGTGACAGGCTTCCAATGAATGGAGGATGGGAAGGGAAAATACTGACTTCACGGAGGAGACACCTGGTAGACATTATCTTAGGCAGGTGGTCAACATTAATATCACTAGTTATAAGCCATGTTGACAGAATGTACCCCTGATGTAATGTGATAAGAAGGGCACTGAGACATTCTACAAAATATCTGACCAATACTCCTCAAAACTATCTAATGAAAAATAAGAAAGAGGTAATGAAAAAAAGGAAAGATCAAGGAATCAAACAGAGGAGACTAAGAGATGACAACTAAATGCAATGTGGATCCTGGATGGACTCTTAGAACAGTAAAAAAAGGACATTTGTGAAAAAAAACTATTGAAATATTGAAAGCTGAATATAGTCTGTAGTTCAGTCAATAGTAATATACCAATATTAATTTCTTACTTTTGATAAATGTACCATGACTGGAAAATGTTAACAATAGGGGACCTGGATGAAATGTATATGGGAATTCTTTTTTTTAAACTTTTCTGTAAATCTGAAATTCATTTTTTAACGTTTATCTTAATAAGGTAAGAGAGGGTT
Organism: Manis pentadactyla; assembly: GCF_030020395.1. NCBI lineage: Eukaryota > Metazoa > Chordata > Mammalia > Pholidota > Manidae > Manis > Manis pentadactyla. The sequence continues at coordinate 88,349,653 of NC_080020.1, forward strand.
TTGATAAAACACATACATGCTTAGATATTTCTGGAAGGCTGAACTGTTAATACCATTTACCCCTGATAAGTTGGATTGGAGTGGGAGGTGTGGGAAATGGAAATAGAAAGAAAGAGAGAGACAGGCAGGCAGACCGTGATAGAAACAGAAAGTGACAGAGCTAGAGAGAAGGATAAAGGTGGGAACTTTCTGATTTTCACTTTTACCCCCTTCACTATTTGATTTTTCCCCCCATGTTTGACTTTTATAAGCCCACCATGGTAATCAAACCACTCTCATACCTCAATGTGATCTCAACTTATCTTTCCAAAACAAAAGAGACACTTTATTTAGCTATTGTGCTGAGCACAACCCAGTATATAGTCCTGTACAATGTATTAGCTTAATTCAATATTTATGCCCACCATATAATGAATCTGATACCCTGCAACTCACATTCTAAAGTCTGAGTACCTCCTCAGACTACAGTTTGTCATAAGGTTAGTCATAGTGAATCCTTCTCCTCAACAATCACCCTTGCTAGAGATCTGTTCTAGTCTAAAACATTTATGTTTTGCCCATAGTTACCTTTTTAAAAAATTTTTATTTTGTATTTAGGTTGCTATACCCAATTCCCTGTAGTAATAACTGAAAAGTTTTTGGCCCATATTGGCATCATCTTGAGGTCATGGATTTGTTCAACAGAGAACTTCTCAGTGAGAAACACTTCCAATTAATTGTGTGAGCAGAAGAGAAAATTATTATGTCAGTAAGAGAATGTTAAGCTTCTAGATAACTAGGAAACAGTAAAATAGATCACAATAATGAAAGCCACTTGATATAATTTAGTTCGTAAACAGAAGTCATTTAGAGACCACCTTTCCTATCTCCTCGTGAGATGCAGTTAAGATTGTAATGTTCAAATAAAGAGTTTATGCAGGGATCAAGAATTTTTGAGAACATGTAAAAGAAAACACACACATTGCCTGGTGATTGAACTGGGGAAGGGGAGAATGGAAGTATGTGCGCTCAGAGAGGAGTTAGAAGGAAGGGAGTAAGACGTGATGTTCCACTATCATATAAAATAATCATATGTTAATGGAGATAGGTTGAATATAAAAAATTATCTTGGCATTTGGCTAAAATTAATGAATTGTGTCCTGTGTTTTGAAGGATAAAGTTTGAAAACTTCACAGAGGCTATTTTTTCAAACACAGTTTTTGTGGAGATTTGTTAAGTTTTTTTCATAAATCTACTTTTTGTTTTGTTTTTGGTTTAGACTAATTCTCTTGTTTCTTGGCTTCTTTTTATGTAGGTAGATCTCTGGTAACTGGGTCTAATTTTTTTAACTCTAATCTGACAGTCTCTATTTAGTCCGTAGGCAATTAATGGAGTTATTGATATGGTTGCATTTTGGTCTACCATTTCATTATTTTTTGTTTTGTTGTTGTTTCTCTATGCCTTCTTTTACCCTTCTTTTAAAGTATTTGAATTGTTTAAAAGACGTGTTTATAATTATCTATTGTATTTCCAGACATGAGTCTTTACATTGTTTGTAGTAGTTATTTTAGAGATTATAATATACATGCTTAAGTTTTCAGTCTACTACTTAAAATTAATATTGTACTACTTCATATAAAATGTAGAAACTGTACAATTGTGTGAGTCCATTCTGTCTCCATATCCTTTGTGCTATAATTATCACATGTACTATATCAACATATGTTATGACCTCCATTGAGACAATATATGTTTTTTTTGTAAACACTCATGAATTTCAAATAAGTAAAAGGGAGAAGGTCCTTTAAATTTACCCAGATATTTCCTCTTCAATTTGGTATCATTTCCTTTTGGCCTCCAGAATTTCCTTTAGCTATTCTTTTTATGCAGATCAGCTAACAATAAATTTTCTTACTTTTATTTTATTTGAAAATGCCTTTGTCTTCATCCTTGAAAAATATTTTCTCTGAATACTGAATTCAGGATTAAGTTGTTGTTGTTGTTTTCACTCTTTTAAAAGATGTTTTACTCTCTTTGGCTTCCATAGTTTCCAATGAGAAGTCATTGAGTTGAATCACAGTTCTCATACGTAAGTGTTTTTATTCTACTGCTTTTACAACTTTTTTTCTTTATCTTTGGCTTTTTGCAATTTGACTACAATTAAACTAGGCATAATTTTCCTGTTTGGAGTTCACCGAGCTTCTTAGATCTATAAACTTGTCTTATACCAAATTTGTAAGATTTTCAGCCATTATAGCTTTAAATATTCTTCATGCCCATTTTGTCTCTCCTTTCTTCATGAGACTCCAATTACGTATATAGTAGACCTTTTATTATTATTCCACAGGTCTATGGGTACATAAGGATCTGTTCCATTTTCTCCAGTCCTTTTTCCCTCTGTCTTTTGTATTGGATAACTTCTATTTATGTGTCTTCAAGTTTATTGATTCTTCTATAATTTCCATCCCATGCATTATTAAGCACAGCACAGTTAATTTTTAATTGTAGGTATTATATAGTTCTGTTGTATTATTTCTATATAGTTATTCTTAATAATATTTTTCTCAGCAGAGATTTCCTGTCTTTTCATTCATTGTGAGAATATTTTCCTTTATTTTGTTGAGGGTCTTTCTTTATATGGTAAAAATTTTGGATTTTACCCTGGATATTGTGAATGATTGGTTGTAGATATTCTTAATTCTATTATATTTTTTTGTTTTGTCTCAGCAGGCCGTTAACTTGATGACTCAAACTGCAAACTGTCTCTTTGTGGTAGTTCAACACTCAGTTTTTGGTTTTTGTTTTTTGCTAAGGTACTTAGAGTCTACCATATACATGTGTGATTCAAGGGTCATCCAGATAGTGGGAGAGAGTGTACATACAAAATTTGGGGCCCTCACTCTCTGGATCACTCCTTTCTGGAATTTCCTCACTTTCCAGTCACTGTGGTTACCCTAAATTCTGTTTCCTATTAGAGATTTAGTCACCTTGTATGACACTGACTTTAGCCTGGTTTCAAGCAGAAGGCATAAAAATACCTTTTTTTGTACCCTGCAGCAATCCCTTCTATAAAATCTCATCTCCTAACCAGAATTTGCCTGCTTGAGTTCACTTTCTAGTAGCCTTTGGATACTTGATTTATACTTGTATAGTTTGTCCATACTGTATAGTTAACTACTGGAGGCTAGGGTCTGGCAGGAACTTTCTTGATCATACTAGAAGGGGAAAAATAGTTTAAAATAAAGCCAACTTCTTTGATAAAGTGGAAAAAGCATGATCCACCTATTTTCTGTGGAAGTTCAAAATTTGAGACTAAGAGTATATTTTTTGAAAAATGTATAAACTCAGTTAAGCTCCACAATGGGTTTTACTTGTATAAAAACCCCATCAAACTATATAAACTGGATAAACAGAAAAATAAAATATAGAAAATACTTCAGGCATAATTCTGTTTCAAACTCATTGCCAATATTTAAGGGCCTTAGTCTGAAGTCTGTAATGTAACCTTTCTGAGTAGGTGAGAGAAGATTTAGCCAAGGCTTCTGAAAATAGGTACTAGCCCAGTGATGCTATCTAGGACTTTAAGTGGGTCTTTTAGGGACTCTAAACCCTCAAGCTCTTCTCAGGTGAAGTTATCTAATACCTGCTATTGAGTGGAGGAGAGGAAGTCATACTAATGTGCATGAATCCAGTGATAGCTGTGGGAAATAGTTATCTGTGGAGATATGTTAAATTCCCAAAAAAGTATTTATGGAAATAATACAAGAATCACTGGTCTATACTTCTACATGAAGAGAAAGTACAAGTGGAAAAATTATTATATATAATTGAGAAGTCCTATGTGGGGTTGGTTCTGCATGTGTGACTTCTGAATCAGAAGTAGGCAGGTGAACATTTTTAAGAGAGGTGAAAGCCGAGTTTCTTGATCTTTTCTTAAATGTGGAAGCTTCAGGGCCCATTTTCTGTCTTCTACCTGTTTTATTGCCAGTTGTCCCATGACAGGACAGAATTTGAGAGGCTGAAAGGGAGGGAAACTACACAGGCACTAGGGTCAGTTTCAGACTCTGGCACATAGCTCAAAAGCAATTCATTAATGTTTGACAAGTATAAAACTTTAGTTGCTGGTGATGTGTGAACCTGAATTATTGCAGCTTGAATGTCCCCATATCCAATGAGCTTGGAGAAGGCAGATTACATCTGGTGTGTTGATGCGCTGAACCTAGCTGATTTACTGATTCAAGCATCTCTGCTGATGGCGTACTTGCTGTTGGTGAGGACGTGGCAGTCTGTGAAAAGGTCTTTGAAACGCTGCAGGAGAGCTCTGTGTTCTGCTCCTAGAGGAATCCTCAGCCAAGCTAAGCTGGAGGATCTGGAGTTTTATGGGAAATTGGGGACTTGTCATGGCTCAAAGAAGCTTTTGCAACTGCTCATTATGGAGCCTCCCCTTGAAAGGTCTCCGTATTTTTCTTTGGCTTGATGTTTTAGTTGGCTTGGGATCACTTTGGCTAAAGGACTTCTGCCTTTTCTTTAGATTATTTTCTGGAGAACAAAGTCAATCTTTGAGTTTCCTTTAAATAGCCTGGGCAGTCCCCAGGCTGTATTTGGTCCTTCACACCTCTGAAGCCCTCCCAGTATTCTCCTCTCTTTTTGCGAGGAGGTAGTCAGAATGGCCAAGGACTTAACTTACAACCCTTGTAAGGATATTTATCTGAACCAGAGGGTTATTTGCTGCTTACATTAAAAGGAGCTAGTAGAAATTCCCCTAGGTGGGCACCCGCTAAATAATCTGTCTCCCATCTTTTTGTAATTTTTGATACCACAGACTGTATCCGTGACCCAAAACCATGTCACCACATGCTTTTGTGACAGCTAGGTGTCAGGCTGCTGTAGCAAACTGGTTGCTGATTGGGATGCATGGGTTATTTTGACAGAGATGGAGATGTCACTGGCCACAACCAGACATCGAGACATCCAAACACTCTGTTCTAAGGATGATCACACTCCTGTGCTACACCCTGTTCTGCGCTGAGATGCTGGGCTTTTATCACTACTCTAGACTCTAACCTTGAGAATTCTGAACTTAACTCTGAAATTTCAAATTCCCTCTGTTTTTACCCCTTGCTATGTTTATTTTGCCCTAAACCTACCTATCTGCTGTGTTTCTCATTCCAGACTTCAGAACTTATTTCCAGTTTTAATCTGCCCAGAGAGAGGGTTTCGATAGGAAATCTTTTTTCTTTACACCAACAAGCCTTTATAAGATAAATTGTTCACAGCTCTCCTGAGGAGACAGTTATCTTAAATGGAAAAAAAGAAAAAATGTCAACTTTTCCTAAAATATTATTTGTTAAAAGAAACTATAAGGAGCTTCTTGCATTTGAAATGCAGTAAAAACAGAATGACAAATACTGCTATGAGGATGTAGATCAGTACAAGTTTTCTGAAGCGCAATATGGATAATGTTTGAGGAGCCTTAAAAATGTGCTTCCCTTCAAATTCTCATTCTAGACATTTTATCCAAATAAAGTAAGAGGCACTAAATATTTATTTAAACTGATTTCACTGTGAGTAATTAACATAACCCAAGTGCTCCAAGTGAGAATTAAATTAATTTTAAGTTCAACCATATGAAATTATGGATAGTTGACAAATGTTGACCTACAAAACAGCTTTGTGTATGATTCAACTTAATAAATTGTAAGATGCTCACAGGTACTTAAGTCTATGCAGGTACTTAAGATTGTGTTTTTAAAGAATACTTAATAGTCATAAAGTATTATGTAACAAAGGTAGGTTATAGAAATAAGTATATAGCATGAGATCTCCATTTTATTTCATTAAAATGCATTATCAGAAAAATGACTGGAAAAAACAGTCATGTTAATAGTAGTTCTCTAGGTGGTTGAATTATTTTTTGTTTTATTTTTGTCCTTATACCTCCCTGTCATCTCCAAATTTTTGTGGTTATAACACTAGTATTCTGCATTTCCTCCTAAAGTCATATAGTAAGCTTTTCTGTGTTGTTTCATACTCTTCAAAATCATTTTAATGGATTCACAATTATCTCCTCAGTAGAATTCTATCAATTGTTTAAATATCCCTCAATGGTAGGCTTTTAAGCTGTTCCTTCCTTCCTTATATAAACAACCTAAGACTCCTCTTCCCATATTTCCATAAAATATATTCCCGGAAGTATAGTCTCTGTTAGACATGGAAAGGAATGAACTGGAAACTGAATGTTGCTCATGTACTTTTTGAGAACCTCACCTCTGACTCTGTCAGTCTTTTGAAGGCCTGGAAAGGTACTGTTCTAACCCTGTTGTTGTTAATGCAAACATCATTTCCCACAGTTCTGATTTCAAGGCAGTAACATTTTTTTTTTTTGAAGACAGAATTTATTAAGAACGCGAAATTAACAAGAAAAAGATAATCAAAGAAAAATGGGTGTATCACCAAAGAGTCTATCTAAATGTTCAGTGAACATTTAAAAAGGTGTTTCCTTAGTAATTTTTTTTTTTTGTAGATAATTATTTTTTATTGAAGGGTAGTTGACACACAGTATTACATTACATTAGTTTCAGGTGTACAACATAGTGATTCAACATTTATATACATGATAATTCTAGGTACCAGCTATCACCATACCAAGTTGTCACAATATTTTGACTATATTCCTTATGCTATACATTACATCCCGGTTACTTATTTATTTTACAATTGGAAGTGTGTACTTTTTTTGTTTGTTTGTTTGTGAGGGCATCTCTCATATTTATTGATCAAATGGTTGTTAACAACAATAAAATTCTGTATAGGGGAGTCAATGCTCAATGCACAATCATTAATCCACCCCAAGCCTAATTTTCGTCAGTCTCCAATCTTCTGAGGCATAACAAACAAGTTCTTACATGGAGAACAAATTCTTACATAGTGAGTAAGTTACATAGTGAACAGTACAAGGGCAGTCATCATAGAAACTTTCGGTTTTGCTCATGCATTATGAACTATAAACAGTCAGTTCAAATATGAATACTTATTTGATTTTTATACTTCATTTATATGTGAATACCACATTTCTCTCTTTATTATTATTATTTTTAATAAAATGCTGAAGTCGTAGGTAGATACAAGATAAAGGTAGAAAACATAGTTTAGTGTTGTAAGAGAGCAAATGTAGATGATCAGGTGTGTGCCTGTAGACTATGTGTTAATCCAAGCTAGACAAGGGCAATAAAACATCCACATATGCAGAAGATTTCTCTCAGAACAGGGGGGGTGAGGTTCTAAGCCTCACCTCTGTTGATCCCCAATTTCTCACCTGATGACCCCCCTGCGACTGTGCCTGTCTTAGGTTGTTCCTCCCTTGAGGAATCAAGGCAGTAACATTTAAGCTCAGCTCAAGTGAAACAGGTTAGTGTTTGCATTCCTTCTAAAATAATGAGGAAAACTCACAGAAATCAGATAGAAACATTGCCAATCTGTTGGCACACACAACTGCTCAGTTGTCATTATTCTCCTCTGTTCAGGTGACATTTATATACCTTTGGTTGCCCAGTGCTTGCTTGGCATAAACCCATCTGGAAGCCCATGGCGGAAGGGTTTAGAGGAAAACCATGTAAGTGGTTTTAAGTAGGTAGTGCTACTATGTATTTGGGTAGCTGGGCTCCCCAGCCCTTTGATGTGTGAGGAAGTCCTGCCTGCATGGTGATGAGGATTGGTGTGATGAATGAAGCTTGTGTTCTTCCCCACTGGTAAAACAAGGATTGGAGGAATACTGTCTCTCCTTTCAGAAAACTTTGGTGCCTGCACATATGACTTGGAACTGGTCTTCCATCATATTTTTGTTTGAATGCAGAGGGTATAAGGCAGTCAAAGGACACAGAAGGGCAGGATCCCATAGCCTCCATCGTATTTGGGAAGTATACCCTCTCCATCCTTCAGACCTGGTTGCCCCATGTGAGTGGGTGTCTGTTGAGGGCCTGGCCCAGCTGGGAGGCTAGAACAAGCCAGCTGCTCAGGAACTTGGGAATGTGGAGGCTTTCTTAGGGCTCAGTAATGTCTGATGGCAAAGCCCAGGAGAAAGGAGCTAACTGTCTGCTGGTTTGTTTACAAGCATTTGTTGAACTTTTCTATGTATCAGATGAGATGCTGGGCCTGCAAATAGCAGCTGAATAAAACATGCTTCCTACTTTCCAGGAGCTCATGTGAATGGATGGGACAAGTAAGTAGATGGATCATTTAGAGCCTAAGAGTTGGTGACACAAGAGGAATAAAGAGCATTGTGGGGGATACAGAGGAAGAGCCAGGTTGGGAAGCTTCCAGAAGAGGTGAGATTTGAGTCTGGTGTTGAAGGATGAATGGAATGCTGCTGCTGTCAGGAGGTTGAAGAAAGGGAACAAAATACCCTTCCACAGAGGTGCAGCCACAATTGCAAGCCTGGGGTCAGGGAGGTCTCTCTGAGCTCTGGGTAAATACATTTATGGGCCCCTGGATCATGTCAGCTGCCTTTGCAACCGCTGACAGTGAGCTGTGGCTGCCTTTGTATTCGTAGCCTGATGGCAGAGTAAGGACCATACATGTCCAAGTCCATGGCACACAGTACACTTCTTTCTTCATCTAGATCATTTCTTTCTTTCTGAAGTTTCTAAATAATAATATCATGATTAGCTGTTTCTAATTATGAAAATGACTCATGTGTATCATTAAAATCTCAAACAATACATGAAAAGATCAGGAAGAAAGTAAGCATTACCTCAAATCCTTTGACCTAGAGCTCATTGCTGTTAACATTTGGCAAACATCCTTCCACATACCCTATACCCACACTGAAGCATTTTTATAGAAATGGCACACAATTCAATTCAGTAGGCATTTAGTGTGCCAGGCTGGACAAGACGTTTGGCATACAGCAGGGAAAAAGCCAGATAATGGACTCTGCCTAGTAGTTTCACTCCCAGTCTCAACTTGGGCCAGGGTCTAGAAAGGTAAAGCTGATTGCAGAACCACACATAGACCGGGAGCCCTTCCCATTACAGGCTTTTGCACAAGCTGGTTTCTTTGCCTGGATTGCTACCCTATACCCCCATACTATGGACAGATTTCCATGTCAGTAGATGTGATTCTACAGTAGATTTAACAGAAGTATGTTTTCTCTTTTATGGATACATCATTGATTCATTTTTATTTTTAGCCAATGACTTACTGATAGGTTTTAGGCTGTTTCAAATTTTTTCTATTATAAACAATTATGTAACAAAAATCGTTTTATATATGTCTTGACCATTTATCTTAGGATAAATTCCTAAAGGTGGAATTACTGGATCACATGATATGCACAATAAAGTTTTGATACATGTTGCCAAATACACGCTGCCCTTCTGAAAATTTCTGTCAATAGTAGGCAAAATACCATTTTCCCATACCCTACCAGCACTAGGAATCCTCTGTGTGTAAAACCTTTTGACCATATGATGAAATTTCATTGTTTAATCTACTTTTATTTGTTACTAGTTTGATAATTTTTCATCCATTTATTTATTCTTCTGTGTCTTGTTTTGTGAATGTTCTATTCATATTCTTTGCCCACTATTATTGCTTTTTCTATTGGGATACCATTCTTTTGCATATTAGTGATTTACAAGTCCTGCTCATAAACTAAGGGTATTAACACTTTGACAGTTATACCTACTACAAATGTTTTTCCATGTATCATTTGACACTGTTATGTTGTCTTTTGCTATAGAGAGGTTAGAACAAACAAAAATAATATAGTCATATCTAATCACCTTTTCTTTTGTGGTTTTATATTTTTCTATGTTATTTTCTTCATTTCTGATCATATTGTCTCATTGCTTGTGCCCAAATGAATTTGAGGTTTGGAAGAAAGCCAAATGGCTAAGAATTCACTCTAATAAGATAGAGACTGTGTTATTTGGCAAAAATGGGGGAACGCTTAGGTAATGTGTCTGAGATCATCTCTGTCCTCTCATTCCAAGGCATGACTTTTGTCTTTCTCTTCAGGGATCTTGGGGTCCCTATGCTGTGGTTCCTGGTCCATCTGAGACCAGACATACATAAGGTAGCCTTTCCACAAACACACAAAATGAAGAAAACCATCTCTTTAAGAAGAGAATCTCCTGCCGGTCCCAGCTTGGGTTGAGCAGTACTGAGGACTGAATGGGGCCCAAGTTCCAGGGAGGACAGAAGCAAATTGATGTAAAGATAAAATCTGTTCTGAAGAGCTAATGTAAAATAGCCACCATTTGTTAAGTGTATATTCTGTGTCCTCCAGTGTCTTACATGATAGAAAATCTTGTCCCCATTTTACATATCTTAAAAACTAACAAACAAACAAGGCTTTCAGAGGGGGAAATGATTGGCTCAAGGGAAGGTAGCTAGTAAATAGAAGAACTGGGATTTGAACTCTGATCCTAGCTGAGTCTAAAACTAGTAAAGCAACAATAAGCTAGTGTTATTGAATACTCGTCTTGACAGGCATTGTTCTAAGTGCTTTACATATATTAGTTTTTCAAATATGATAACCATTTGATGTAAGCATTTTCATTTCAAAGTTGAGAACACGGAAGCAGCTAAGTAGTATGCCCAAAGTAACACAGCTAGTAAATTGCGGAATCAGGAACTGAACCGTAACATTCTGACCTTGACACTGGTGCTTTTTTCTTCATCCAGATCTATTCTTTCTTTTTAAATTGTATTTTTAAAAGACAGTAACTTCATTATTTATAATTATGAACATGCTCGTGCTTGTTAATATTTCAAAAATACTTGTAACAAATCATTCTTGTTTCCATCACTCCATTCTACTTGCTCCCAACATGTCCTGAATTAGCAGTCATCCTTGGGAGAATTTAGTACCCTATTCCTACCCCCCCATGCTTTGAAGGTTATGTCCTGTTATCTTTTCTTCTTGAAAATATAGTTTTTGGGTAACTACTAAATGGGGAAAAGGAATAATTTATATAATTACCAGGTAATCTTGGTGTTGTCAAGCATGACCAAAGTACCTGGAAAGTTAATAAGTGAGTGATTATTTAATTACATAACTACTAATGCTTTTCCAGGAATCAAATCATTTGGTTTTACACCTGAACGTTTTCTATGAAGTCGATTGGAAATAACCTGTGAGACAGCAGAGTACTGAGCTCCAAAGGTTATTACATTGGGGTCACCATTATTGATTCCACCATGGGGCTCTACTAAAGCATTGATTGAGATATTGACTAGTTATTTTAATGCATCCTCTCTTTTAGCAGGCCTGATCACATTGGGTGATCAAAAAAACTGTGTTTTCCAGGTTTTGCTCCCTAAACTGGAACCTTTTCCTATGATGTGCTTGTATTTTCTTTCAACTGGCAACCTTAGCTAGAAAATATTTTCCCAATGCTTGGTCATATATTCAATTTGAGTGTATAAATGATGAATGCCAGATTTCAGAACGTCTTCTGATGCATAGAGATCATTTGTATTTGGGCATTTTTCCTACCCCCTTTTCTCAACACACACATAATCCGTCAACCCCCACAATTTCTCCTTCCCCTCAACTAATTGGTTTTGGGATGTTCAGCAAGGACTGGGGCATGAATAATTCAATGCGAGTTATTAGATAGAAACAAAAGTGAGAAAATATTTATTCCTGGATACAAAGAAAATGTTTCTTATCCTTAGAAGAGGGCCTTTTAGTGTGTGTAAGCATCATCTGGATGGCTTGTTAAAACACAAGCTCCTGGGTCCAGCTCCTAAAGAACTGGATTCGGTGGGACTAGGATGGACTCTGAGAGTGGCCATTCTCCTACGTTTCCTTATGCTGCTGATTGTGGAAGTTTTAATCATGGCCACAAACTCTTCAGCACTCCTTCTCTTTGAGCTATCCTGGTCCTCTACTTCTCTGTCACCTCCATATTCAGTTACCTAATAAAGCCTGTAGATGCTCTTTAATGCTTTAATGTTTAACATACCTGCTGACTTCTTTGCACTGACCACCACTGGCCAAATTCCTACCCTCTTCATCACTTACCTGGACTATCATAATTGTCTCCTTCTTCTTCTTCATGCCTCTAATACTGCCCGTGCCTGAAATCCATCCACCTCTTTATAGACAGTGTAATAATCTGATATTAAAATCCATTCCTTCTCATCTTTCTTTCCTATAAAGTTCTCATTCTTCTTTTAAAGCTCACTTCAGAAATTATCTCCTCAAGGAAGCCTTCCTGGAGACCCTGATGGACTGGATGGGTCTCCTCTGTTTCATATATTCCCTGTGCATACTTTTAAGTTAGTTTCTTTTCCATTTATTGAAGTTGCTTGCAGTGGTTTCTTCCATTAGAATTTAAGTCCCTTCAGGAGAAACTGTGGTTAACTTGTCTTATGTTAAGCAGGACATGTTGAGCAGGATACCAGTAATTCATTTATTTATTCATTAAATATTTATTGAGCACTGTTAAGGGGCTGAATTGTGCCACCCCCTCTCAATTTGTATGTTAAAGTCCTAACTCCCAGTACCTCAGAATGTGATTGTATTTAGAGATAGGATCTTGAAGGAGGTAATTAAATGAAAATGAGGCCATTAGGGTGGGCCCTAAAACAACATGATTGGTTTCCTTATAAGAAAAGGTGATTAAGGCACACAACTGGAGAAGGCCATCTACAAACTAAGGATAGAGGTTTTAGAAGAAACCAACCCTGTCAACCCTTTGATCTCAGACGTCTAACCTTTAGAAATGTAAGAAAATAAATTTCTGTTGCTTCAGTCACCCAGTCTGTGGTACTTTCTAGGGTAGCCCTTGCAAACCAACATAAGTACCTGCTATGTATCAGGTGTTATTCCACGTCCTGGGGAGATTTGGATGAATTCCACACACATGAATTCCCCTGCTGTCATGGAGCTTGTAGTCTACTGGATGTCTCTTAAATGTGAGTGACTATTCAATCAACACATAAATGGGTTTTGCATGTGCAGCCATGGGTTCACACAAAGCTGACACAGCTAAAATACGGATTTCGGAATTTACAACACAGCTGCACAGACAATGCTAAACAGGCATATTAAAATGAAGGCTAAGGACAAAAATGTCCTTAGGAATGCCAAAATGGGAAGGGATTGTTCAGGACAAAATGTGGGGAGATTATCCAAAAAAGCTTCAAGGAGGTGGAATTTCAGATAGGTAGGGCTTAGACTGAGAGGAGGAGAGTCTATGCTCAGAGAAAGAGCAGCATGAGCAAAGATCCAGAGGTTAGCCTGATGCCTGCAGGCGTAGATGGAGACTAGCAAAATCATCTGTTGGAGAATAATGAGAATAATAATCTGTTGGGGAATAATTAACAGTAATTGCCACTACTGTTATGTATTTTCTAGGTGCTGATTATAAACATTACCTCATTTAATCTTTAAGGCAAAGCTAAAAGTAGTTTTTATTATTTCCATTTTATAAGTTAAAGTCCAAGACTCAGAGCAGTAAAGTAATTAACTGTGGCTATTAGTTAAAAGAATAAATAAGAGATGATGCCTACCCAATAATTGGTAAGGAAACAATGTGAGATCCTTTTAGAGGAAACAATAAAATGAACATAATTGCAAGCTCAATTCAGTGGCCATTTGTAGGGTGATATAGATCAGTGCTTCTCAAACTTGACTACATGTTAGAATCATTCGGGGAGCTTTGAAAGTTCTGATGCCCAGACTGTTCTCCAGTATCCAAGATCCTTACCAGAAATGTCTTTTCCCCAATATCCTTCCTCTCTGATTTCTCCTCTCCCATACGTACACACCCTGAACCCCATTCCCCTCTACCTCTTCTATTTCCACTGAAATTACTTTGATTTGGCCTATTTCTCCATATCAGATTAATTCCCTTAAAACTGTGGTGCCCAGTATGAATTTTCCCCTTGTAGCAAGTTTCCTGAGTACTTCTCATCTCCTCATTAGTATTACCAGATTAGACAAGCCAGTCATAGACCCTCTTTAAGTTTCTCCCAGTCCCCAAGCAAATGTGGAGACTATTTATCTTTCTATCTATCTATCTATCTATCTATCTATCTATCTATCTATCTATCTATCTATCTATCTATCTATCTATCTATCTATCTATCTATCTATCTATCTATCTCTCTCTCTCTCTCTCTCTCTCTCTATCTATCTGTCTGTCTGTCTGTCTGTCTATCTGGTAGCTCTGGTATAGGTTATAAATATTTGATCTTTTCTTCTTACTTTATTGATGCTTTTAATCAATAAAGGGGCACGTATTTTTTCTATCTCCTTTATCTACTGTAAACTTCTTTTTGTTTGTCTGCCTGTTTTTCTTCTCTTACCCACTGAATTCCCCAAGTGTTAAGAGCCACACCTGTTTCATTTACCCTGACCACCAATTAGCAAAAGTAGCTTCATATGTAGTAGTAAATATTTTTCTACCCTTTCTACCAAAAGAAAGGTTAAGGCCTACATAGCCAAGCTGAGCATATTAGCTCTATCTTCCGTGTGGATTTTAAATTAAAATGGAAAACACAGCAGCCAGGGTGAGAGCCGTGTGTCTTCTTCTGACCACCAAGGCTGGGCGCAACCAGCTGCTCTGTGTTCGTGGGAGGGGTCTGGGTACACGGATAAGCTCAAGGAGCCTCTGATCTGGCTGCAGCACAGTGATCCTGCCTGAATGATCCATCTTCATTCCACTTCTATTTTCCTACCGGCAATATAATCAATCCTTGTAAACTGTAGTTCTCAGAATCATTACTGAGTGGGTTAACACAGATATAAATATGAAGAGGGTCAAGAAAAGTTTAGATAAATTAATAAAGGATAGGTCCATTGATTTGTGTTTTGAAGGGAAAAGGAAGAATATGAGTTATCCTACCAATGAGAATATCACCCAGAGGAGGCCTCTCTTAACAAGTGTCTTCTTGGCCCAGTCCTCAGAGATGACCAATCTGCATTTCTTACATGTTTCAGGGGCATAGACATACACTGAGGTCACTCATTCTGTGTATATCTGGGACAGTTTCAATCTGAGACATGCATGTGTGAGTGAATGCTGCTGTCCTATATGTCATCACTGAACCTCTAACAAGAAATGGAGATTTCAGAAAATACTTAGAAGGAATCTCCTGTTCTGGTAGTCCTTAAATTTTTGTTTTGTTTTGTTTTTTGACTTAAGACAACAGAAATTTATTCTCTGACCATTCTGGAGGCCAGAAGTCTGAGATCGGTCTCCCTGGGCTGAAGTCATGCTGTTAGCGGTAGCGGAAATGGGAATCTGCGCCTCGTCTCTTCCGCCTTCCAGTGGCTGCTAGCATTCTTCAGCTGTGGCCAAGTCACTCCAGTCACTGCTCCTGTTCTCAGTTGCCTTCTCTGTGTCTATTCTCCCTCTGCCTCTCTCTTTAAACGCTTGTGATGACATTTACGATCTGTCCAGATAATCCAGAATAGTCTCCTCATTGCAAGAGCCTTATTTAAGCACACCCGCAGAAACTTCGCCACCCAATGACACATTCACATGCTTCAAGGATTAGGACCAGGGATTAATATATCTTAATCCAGGGATTATGATAGAAATTAATTTTTCTCATAAAAAAGTCTGAAGATTGGCAACCAGGCTCATAAGGCATTCTACAATGTCAGCAGAGTGATAGTTCTTCAGTAATTGACCAAATATATTATGAGGCAAATTTCAAATCAGAGTTGTACGAATGCCTAATTAACTGATGAGGAAGGAATCTGTGGTTGATCTTAATACCAATAAGAAAATAATACAGGAGAACCCAAGAAGCCATTCTGAAGAAAATGCCAAGTTTCTGTGGCTGAGACACCCATCCAAAGGGATTTTTTCTTCAAGAAGAGCAGAAAGAGTTTGCCATCAGATCACTTCAATAGGGCCTTTCTGGTAAAGTGCAGAGGACAACTTAGAATTTCTTTTACAAAGTGTTGACTTTAGGCCTCATTATTTTACCTTTCAGAAATGTTCCAGACACTACAGTAACTTATGCAGAATGAAGGATGACAGGTCAGTTAGCTGCCAAATCAAGGATGAGAAGCCTGGGGGACATTTGTACTGGAAAATTCCACTTAACCTGAGCAGCCAGGGTCCAGGGGAAGCTGACATTTAGGAAAGGATAAATACAGTCTTTTCCTGGTACCGTTAATAGTGTGGCAACAGAAAGAACGAGTTAAAGAAACTCAAACAAAACCAGACAATAGCAACTTCCTGTTGTTTTAAAAAATAACAGTAACCACAACAAAATATGAGATGGAGCTCCAGCAGTAACAATAAACAAAAGAGAGGAAATACGCTTTTGAGATTTGGGGTTCCAAATGGCAATCATCCCTTGTCAAGGATTATTGTGTGACTGTTGACCCCAAGCTATTCCCTTGGCCACCCAGCAGTGAGAGCTGAAGAGCACGAGGACACCAGGGATTTTTCCTGTGTGAAAGGTGGGGTTGCAATGCTCAAATGCTTACGTGGCCTGAGCCCCATCACTACACTGAGAAGCATTGTTTTCTTAGCAACTGAATTGTCAAGTAGGTGGAGGGGTACAGGGGCTGCTTTGTTAGGAGGAGGCATTCATAACCCTGAATTTAGTTCAGTAGAGAGCAGTTCTTCATATTCTCTGAAATTTGAAAAACAAAATGCTAATTCCTTAAGGAAATCAACTCAAAACCAGGACCGGCAAATATCATTAGGGTATTCAATGTAATATATTGGTCATTAATGTTAATATGATTGAACAGATGTGGGTAGGCTGCAAAATTATACATTTTCCTCTAAGTTTCTGTGGCCTGATTCATTGTTTTATTGAGTGAATGTATGAATTTCATACATCCTAAGCCCTCCTAAAGCAGGGGTATACTCCCTAGCAGGCAAGGCCTCTCACAAGTTACTATTTTCACTGCCAAATATGAGATGATTTTTCCCTAGATGTGGGATAAGTAGCAATAAAACACCCCAGTCTGAGCTTTTTATTATGAATAAAAAGTGAAAACTACTTAATCATTAGATAACACAGCATCTTAATAGTGGATCTAGACAATTTTATAAAAAAGACCCTATGGAATACTGGAAAAGAGAGAACTTGATGCCATTGCTGGTAACTATGGTCCAGAGGGAAAAGTAGGACACAGGTTGAAAGATGTTCCATGTGAAGGTTAGGAATGATCATTATTCTCTTGACTTATATTTATCCTTAAAGCTTTTTTTCTCTTTGGAATTATTTTGAAGCTGGTAACATCCATTTAAACCTTAGACATTCAAAAAAATTTCATGAAATCCAGCTCTGATAAAATCCCCCATTTTCTGCACTAGGAGAGTGGAGGTTGCTTATGCTTAGATCCCAAGTTCAGCAAGATATCTACTTGAAGTCAATTAAAATTGTACAAGTTCACATGAATTTCCCTGATTCATTTCTATTTTTAACTCTTGAGGTTGACATACAATCATTGCATCTATTAAAAAATGTATAATTTTGATACATTTTGACATATTCATACACTCATGGAATTTTTACCATAATCAAGTAGTGAGCATGACCATCACTCCTGAAAGTTTGGGTCCCTTTATAATCCCTCACTCTGTTTCCGCTCCTCACTCCCCCCTCTATCTCCAGGCAAATACTGATCTGTCATTATAAATTACTTCACATTTTCTAGAATTTTACATAAATGGAATTATCAGTATGAATTCTAGTTTGCATGGCTTATTTCCTTCAGCACAATTGTGTGAATTAATAATTTATTCCTTTCAATTCCAGTTAGTATTACATTATATGAATATATCCAAATTTGCTTATCCCTTTTTATTGCAGGTAGTATTCCATTGTATGGATATACCAAAATTTGTCTATTCACCTCTTGATAGACATTTGGGTTGTTTCCAAATTTTTACAATTACAAATAAATATTTTAAGGACATTCATATAAAAGTCATTGTATGGACATATTTTCTTTTTTTTTCTTCCTTTTTTTCTCATGGGTGGAGTGGTTAGATTGTATGGTACTATATGTTTAATTTTTAAAATTTGATGTTATATTTTCCTTATTTAAAATTTTTTTAAAATATTTGAAAATTTACAAATTTACAAATTTCCCTTAATACTTCTTTGACTAATGGGTTACTTAGATGTATGTTGTTTAATTTCCAAATATTTGTCATTTTCCAAATGTCATTCTGTTTTAGATTTCTGGTTTAATTTTGCTATATTCAAAAAATGTATTTTTTGATGTGGTACAATTTCTATTATTTTAAATTTGTGAGCTTTGTGGGACAGAAAATGCCCTATCTTCATGAATTTTGCATGTGCATTTGAGAAGAATATGTGTTCCACTGCTGTCCCATGGAGTGATCTGCAAACGCCAGTAAGGTCAGGTTGGTTGGTTGTGTTGCTAGGCTCTTCTATATCCTTACTTATTTTCTGTCCACTTTTCCTATTAATGACTGAAAGAGAAGTGTTGGAACAGTATTGTCCATTATATCTACTGAAATATTGCTCATATTAAATCTGTTTTTCCTGACATCAACACAGCTTCTTTGGCTTTTAAAAAAATTAGTGTTTGTATATCATGTCTATTTCCATTCTGTTACTTTTAATCTAGCTAATAATTTACATTTAAAGTTGATTTTTTTTGATAGCATATTGCTGAGTCTTATTTTGATTTTTATCTAATTGGATAATCTCTGTCTTTTCATTGATGTGTTTTGATAGTTTAGGTTTAATGAAATTATTGATTTGGTTAGTTTTAAATCTACCATTTCAATTAAACTTAAAATAAGAGAAAATTGTTGCCTTCATTTGTTCCATTTCTACTGCTCTTCATTTCTTTGTATAGATCCAAGTTTCTGTCTGGTATTATACATCTTCTACCTGAAGAACTTTCTTTAACATTTCTTGTAGTGAAGATCTAATGGCAATGAATTAACTGAGCTTTTGTCTGTTTGAGGAAGCCTTCACTTCTTTCTTCCATTTTTGAAAGCTCTTTTCTTTGGGTTTAGGATTCTGAATTGACAGGGTTTTTTCTTTCAGCACTTTAAAGACATTACTTCATTGTTTTTTGGCTTGCATGGCTTCTGATTGAAAAGTCTGCTCTATTCTTATCTATTTCCCTACACTTAATGTAACTTTTTTCCTTTAGCTGCCTTCAAGATTTTTCTCTTCATCCTTGTTTTCCTGTAGTTTGAATATCTTGCTTAGTGTTTTCTAAACTTCTTGGATCTGTGGTTTAGAGTCTATTGTTAATTTTATTAGACCATTTGACACCATTCTATAGCTCTTGGAAAACTATTTTTTTCACTATTTTTTTCTTTATCCTTTTGTTTGACTTATTTCTATTGACTCCAAGGTCACTGACTTTTTCAGCTATGCCAAGTTTACTGATGAGCATGTTAGAGGCATTCTTTACCTCTGATTGTGATTTTCTTTCTAGCATTTCTACTTGATTCTTTGTACAGTGTTCATCTCTCCACTAAAATTACCCTTTTGACCTTGCATGATGTTCCCTCTTCCATTATTGCCTTTGAAATCTCATCAGTGTTTTATATTTTCTTGCTATTTGTTTTCTCTTTATATCATTGTTCTTTATTCCCTTTCTCCTTTTTACTGCTTTCTTTTGAAGTATTTTTTATGATTCTATTTTCTTTATTGGTGCATTAACTATAATTCTTTTTAAGGTAACAGCAGCTTTAGGATTTATAGTACACTTAAATAGTTAACCTAGCACAGTTAACTTATGATTAACAGTGCAGTCTGCTTTCAAGTAATGTTGTTCTGCTTCACATACAGCATAAGAACTTTACAATAGTATATTTTCAGTTCTCACCTTCTGTCCTTTATGCTATAGTTGTTGTACTTCTTACTTCCACATATATTATAAATCCTACACTATATTATATTATTATTTTTGCTTTAAATCAGGGATTGGCAAACTAAGGCCTAATAGTCAAACCAGCCTGTACCTGTTTTGGTAAGTACAGTTTTACTATAACACAGCCATACCAATTCATTTATGTGTATTTTAATGGGTACTTTCATGATACAACAGCACAGTTGAGTGGTTGTCACAGAGACTGTATGGTTCACAAAACCTAAAATGTTTACTCTGACTATTTCCAGAAAAGTTTACCACTCTCTGTTCTAAATGGCCAATTATTTTTTAAAGATAATTCCAGTAATAAGAATATTCCAATAATAAATAAATCATAAGAATTTGACCACATAGTTATCATTTCTGATGTTTCTCATTCCTTTGTGTAGATACATATTTCTGTCTGGCATAATTTTCCTTGTGACCAAAAGATTTCCTTTAACATTTCTGGTAGTGCAGGTCTGATAGTGATGGATTTATTTTCAACTGTTGTATATCTAAAAAGTCTCTATTTCATCTTTGTTTTAGAAAATGTTTTTGCAGGGTGATATATGTTGATAATTTTTTTTTCAGAACTTTAAAGCTGTGTTTCCACTATCTTCTTATTTGCATTGTTTTTGATGAGAAATATGCTTTCTTCCTTTTCTTTGTTCCTCTGTGCCTATTACTATGTTTTCTGGTGGTTGCCTTTAAGATTCTCTTTTTATCACTGGTTTTTAGTAATTTGATTATGATGTGCCTTGGTGTAGTTTTCTTCATGTTTCTTGTGTTTGAGGTTAGTTAGGCTCTTGGATCTGTGGGTTTATAGTTTTCAACAAATTTGAAGGTTTTTAGCCATTCTCACATTGTTTTTGCCTTCCTTTGAGGATTCCAATCATACACATTAAGCACTTGAAATTGCTCACATCATGAATATAGTGTGTATTTATTTGTATTCTTTTTTTTCCATGTGTTTTATTTTGGGTAGTTTCTATTGCTATATCTTTTAGCTCACCAGTATTCTCTTCTTCAGTGTCTAATATGACATCAATCACACCTAGTGTAATTTTCATCTCTAAAAGATTGCTGTGTCTTCAAAATATGTATACACACACACACACACACACACACACACACATATATATTTTTTCCATATTTCTACTTAACATGGCCAATCTTTCCTGTAGTTTTTTGGACATATGGAATATAGATGCAATTACTATGTTATGATCTTTGTCTATAATTCTGTCATTGATGTCAGTTCTGAGTTGGTTTTGATTGTTTAATTTATCTCCTTATTATAGGGCAAACATTCCTGCTGACTTGCATGCCGTAATTTCTTTATTGGATGCCAGACAGGTGAGTTCCACCTTTTTGACTGTCAGATATTTTCATGTTCCTACAGGTATTCTAGTATTTTTTCCTAGGATATCATTAAGTAACTTGAAAACAGTTTGATTCTTTTGGGTCTTGCTTTTGAATTTTGTTAATCTGTATTATAGAGGCATCTAGTGGAGGGCTATTTTTACCCCACTACTGAAGAAGACCCTTCTGAATACTTCTGGTCAAAAGAGTCCCAAGATGGCCTCCATGTTTTTGCCTCCTGGTGTTACTCCCATGATTATGTTATGATAGTGGAAAAAGAGATTTTGCAGATATAATTAATGTTACTAATCAGATGAATTTAAGATAGAGAGATGATCCAGCTGGACCTAATCAATATGAGTGTTCTAAAAGCAGATACTTTTCTCTAGATCATTGCAGAAGACTAGCTGAAACATTTTAAGTACAAGGGTTATTTAATGTATCATTGCTGGCTTGAAAATGTAGGGAGAAATGTAGAAAGGAACTGAGAGTGGTATCTAAGAACTGAGCAATCCCTGGCCAGCGGCCAGCAAGAAAATGGGGACCTCAGTCTTACAACCACAAGGAACCAAATTCTGCCAATAACCAGAATGAACTTGGAAACAGATTCTTCCCCATGGCCTCCAGATAAATACCCAAGCCCAACTGACACCATGATTTTGACTTTAAGATACCCTGAGCAGGGAACCCATTCAAGCTTGCCTGGCCTTTTTATCTACATAACTGTGAAATAATAAGTGAGTATTGTTGTTTAGCTGCTATAATTATGGTAAATTGTTGCATGGCAATAGATAACTAATATGGTAGCCTACCCAATATCCTGCAAATTATGAGGTTTTCCATTTCTAGCCAGTTGAAACAGGCACTATTTCCGTCACGTGTGTGCTCCAAGTTTTGTTTCCTTTAGTCCTCTGGTATTATTCTTTCCTGGCCTCTGATTGTTACCTCACATTCCTGTGCTGATCAGTAAGCAGCTGAATATATATACAAGCGGGTCCTTCTGAAGACCTCTGGCGTTCTCTCCCTGAGCAGCTCTCTCCTTTCTGGCACTCTGCCCTGTAAACTTTAGCCTCCCCATATACCCAGCTCTTTTACCTCAGCTCAGAGAGACTGCTTGGGCTCTTTCTCTCTGTGCTGCAGCCTGGAAACTGCCCAGGAAGTAAGCTGGTGAGTAGAGCTCACTTAATTTGTTTACTGTTCCTCAGAGATCACCATCCTTTATTGCTTCATTGTCTTATGTCCTGAAAGCCATTATGTCCTATATTTTATCTAGTTTTTGGTTGTTTCAGGAAGGAGGGTAAATCCAGTCTCTGTTATTCCATTTTGATCAGAAGCAAAAGTCTTCAATTAAATGCACTTGGAATTAGGCACTGTTTAAATCCTAAGTTTGAAGTCTAAGATAATAAAAAATGCCCACCTTGCCAATGGTGGGGTATCAGCATCCTTTGTATTTATAGATTGAGGATACCATATTAAATGTAGAAATCCACCAATATTTTTTATGTAGATAGAGGTAAAAATATTAAAATAAAAACTCTAGTCCAGTCAAACCCTAACTTAGGTTTGTTAAGTTCTGAAGAAGTAGGATAGATTGTCTTAAAGTTGTTGATTTCTTTACAGTTCAACTTTTCTTTCCCACTTTAGAGAGGCTGGTTTCCAGTTTCAGGAGTGGGAATCTGCAGTGATCTGATTTCCCTTCATGCTGAGGGAGTACTTTATTATTCTTTTGGTGATATCAGCTCTTAGTTTAGATAGGGATTTCTCGATGGTATCACAATCTGCCCTTCAATTCTCTAGAAATCATTACCTTAGATGATCTATAGCATTCCTATCTTTATTCACAAGTTTCCAAGCCAGGTTCTGGGGGCTAGTGTGAGAAGATGAAATGTTTTGTTATGAAACCCCTCTGATGGTTGAGACATATGAGCTACTTTAGGGGCTTTATTTTATGTCATGGTGGTGAGCAGCGCCCTTCCTTGCATGAGGGACAGGCTGCAAGTCTCTGCTCTACCTGAGCTGCTGCTTTCTTCAGCTCACCTGCAGTGCAGCATGGATCTGCGTGTGTTTGGGGGTAGGAGAGATTCTTGTGTTTTGCTTTGAAGCAAACAAAACAAAACTAGACCCAGGCAACAAAAAAACTGTAATAACCACTAACGCTTCCTTTGAGTAGCACTGTTCTTCTCACATAGAAACAAGTGCTTACAAAAAGAATAGTTTTTGTGGAACTGGCCAAGTCATAAAGTCTTAGACTTAGGATGGAGTTGAGGACAGAGCCAAGGCATTCAAGTGTATAAATAGGTGTGAGAATCATGTGGTTGTAATGGAATAACTGCTAAATCTAAACATGTGCTTTAAAGGGAGCTTTTCAAACTTTAATATGAATCATGTGGGCAATTTATGAAAATGTAGATTCTAATTCAGTAAGTCTGGGGTGGGTGCTAACTCTGCATTTCTCACAAGGCTCTGGGCGATGCCTATCCTATGGTTTGGGGACCACATTCTGAGTAGCAAGGTTCTGAAGGAATATACTCAGGAGTAAAATATGAGAAAAAGAGATAAAAATTATAATCAATGTTCATTCATTTACTCAGCACCTGAAGGTCTATCATGTATAATAAACTATACTCAGTGATTAGGAAAAGAAATAGGATCAGGATAAAGCCTTCTCCTATAGAACTTACCAAGTAGAAAGAGGTTAAAATGTATATAAAGTGTAAGATAGTAAGTAGTATAGTGTAGTACCTGGTGGTTAAAGATGCCTGGGCCTGAATCCTGGTCTGCGAAAAATTGACCAAATTACTTAACCACTACGTGGTTCAATTTTTCTCATCTAGGAAAAGAAAAAAAAAATAATAATGATAGCACTTACAGCACAGGGATATTGTGAAGTTTAAACAAGTTGTAGGAAAACAAACATAGAACAGTGACTGGCACAGAGGAAGGACTAATTTTACTCTTATAATACCAGTTGAAAGGTAGGAAAGGTTATAAAAAGGGTTTAGATAAAATATGTTCAGTCCCAGCCAATTATCAGTGACCATTCTTTCCAACCTCACATCTGGAAATGGAGTTTTTTCTGCCAGTGCTAGGCAGATAAAGAGGGAATTGATATCCCTGTGATATATGAAAATGGGAAAGGAATTTGAGAAAAATGATTTGATTTGGTAAAGTTTCTTTGTATTTCTGATTTTCCTTATTTTCTTCAATAAACCCAAAAGAACTGAATTTGAACTTTGGCCCTGCTACAATGATATTACCTGAAACAATGACATTTCTTACTCTATCTCTTCCTTAGTAGCTTTATATGTAGAATGGAGAGAACAATGTCTGGGTGAGAGGAAAGGTTGATTAATGGCCCCTGAAAGATATCCAGGCCCTAAACCCTGGAAACAGTGACTGTACCTTATATAGCAAAA
This sequence comes from Manis pentadactyla, assembly GCF_030020395.1. Lineage (NCBI taxonomy): Eukaryota > Metazoa > Chordata > Mammalia > Pholidota > Manidae > Manis > Manis pentadactyla. The sequence goes on from NC_080020.1 coordinate 88,374,247, forward strand.
GAGAATTTGCAGATATGGTTAAGTTAAGGATCTTGAGACAGAAATTATCCTGGATTATCTGTGTGGACCCAATACAATTACAAGTGTCCTTAGGGGAGGGAGCAGAGCAAGATGTGACACAGAAGAAGGTAGTGTGCCACTGAAGCTGGATACCACATGGCTGGCTTTGGAGATGGAAGAAGGGGCCATGAGCCAAGGAATGCAAGAAATACAGCTCTACAAAGTGGGAAAGTCATGAAAACAGACTCTCTTCCTAAGCCTTGGGGCCTTGATTTTGGCCTGGTGAACCTCATTTCAGACTTCTGATCTCTAGAAGTATAAGAGAGTAAAATGTGCATTGTTTAAAGCCTCCAACTTTCTGGTGATCTGTTGCAGCAGTCACAGGAAATGAATGTAAAAATTATGAAAAGCAGCCATAGAACACTTCACAGATATTTTTCATCTCTTTCCTAATTAGAGAGCCATCACTAGCATAAAAAATCTTTAGGTGAAGGCAACTGTAACAGTCTTAGTTTTCCATGAAAAAGCTTAAAGCTATGAAATATTTCCTCCTTGTCTATAAGATTGTGTTGTAAATGAAGAAGTCCTCATGGTTCTCCAAAGGATATGAAGAAATGTGGGGACTACATGGCTCTTAGAAAGAAGTTCATAAAACTGGGTGACCAGATGTCCCAAGGGAAAATAAGTCTTGCTTCCACTTTGCCCAGCAGGTTATCTGTCCTGTGGTCTGAATCAAGTCTTATGGATCCTACCAGAAACTTCAGAAGCTTCAGAACACAAAGATCTATTTATTTCAGAAAAGAACTTCAGGAGGGAGAAAAAAAGGAAAGGATAGTGACCTGTGAAGTGACTGAAAAGAATTCCTTATCCTTTAAAGGTTCAGTTTGGGGTCTAAAACACATTTTGTTTGGTTCAATTTCTCTAAGTTGATATTGACAAACATTTGGTGTTTGAGTCAAGGAGAAAGGTTTTGTGGAAAAGTTTATCTTTAATATTCTTGATATAAACCAATCACTGGTTGAGAAACATAAGATTAAACTCACAAACCTTTAAATCTCCAAGAATAATGTTCAGAATAGGTTAGCCCACTTCCCCCCTTAGATACAGGAGGAGCACATTCAGACCAGTCTGAATTTGTGGTTATTCATTCATTTATATATTTTTGAGACTCTACTATGTTGCAATGTTAACTTTGAATAACACCCAATTAGACACAGTTTTGCCAAGAGTTAATAGAGAGTTCAAAGGCTCTGTAAAAACATGGCATAAAAAACAACTAACTGTTTTAGTTAGCCTAACACATAACCTGGGCTCCTCCGAAAGCCCTTTCCTTTCATTTGGAGGGCCCAGAATTTGATCCTCAAATGAGAAATTTTTGGTAGCATTTGAGAAACTATGAAGTTCCATATAAGTGTTAGATGAGCATCATCATAATTGCAACATCCATGTCCCACTAGATAACAGTTGGAGAACAGTATGTACAGTGGAGATCCTATGGTCAAGTGAGGCTCCCTGTCTAAATAGATTCTTCCTCAATGTAAGGATGCAGACAGTTCCTGACTTCTGGCCTCCACAAAGAAGAGAAGAACCTTATCTGTGTGGCCACAGCAATGAGTATCCCTTCCCACTGAATCCTTCCACACCTGACCATCAGCCTAAGTCCTGACTCCAACATCCAGTATCTCATAAACCAGGTGGTACTAACTCCTTTCTTCCTTCTCTCTCACTGCACTTTTTACTCTTTTATTCTCTCCAGCCAGCTTTTTTGCTCCCTAGGCCACCAATCTCCCAATTTTAATCCCTCATTTTAAAGACCACAGCTTTATTATTCTTAACATTGCCATGAGCCAGGAAGGAAAGAAAAGTGCTGTCTTGAGTATTATAAATGGTGTCATGAAGTTCATGCAGAAAGGCACATCCCATTCAGATTAGAAAGGGCAACCTGGGCCAGATCACAGAGCGTCTTGTGTGCTAAGTGAGGGCATTTCAACTTCATCCTGAAATTATAGGTTGTGTTTTTTTTTTCTGGTGATGAGGAAATAATTTTAATTGAACTAAACCTGTCAGAGAAAACACTTCTAAATCTGGGCAAAATATAAAAATAATTGTGTAAAGGTACAGGAAAATCACCAAGGGTAGGAAGAAACTGGAGGGGATTGACCCTTGAAAGAAGAAAATCACATTGGATAAGATCCATAAGATCCATCTGTTTATAAATTTACCCCAACACCAGTCTACAGTGAGGCAGCTCAAATTCAAGAAGATAGTTGAAGTGTTTTTTTAAAATTCATTTTGTTATCATTAATCTACAATTACATAAAGAATATTATGTTTACTAGACTCCCCCCTTCACCAAGTTCCCCCCACAAACCCCACCACACTCACCGTCCATCAGCATAGAAAGATGCTGCACAATCACTACTTGTCTTCTCTGTGTTGTACAGCCCTCCCCATGCCTCCCCCCACATTATATATGCTAATCGTAAGGCCCCCTTTCTTTTTCTCCCCCCTTATCCCTCCCTTCCCACCCATCCTCCCCAGTCCCTTTCCCTTTGGTAACTGTTAGTCCATTCTTAGGTTCTATGATTCTGCTGCTGTTTTGTTCCTTCAGTTTTTCTTTGTTCTTATACTCCACATATGAGTAAAATCATTTGATACTTGTCTTTCTCCGCTTGGCTTATTTCACGGAGCATAATACTCTCTAGCTCCATCCATGTTGTTGCAAATGGTAGGATTTATTTTCTTCTTATGGCTGAATAATATTCCATTGTGTATATGTACCACATCTTTATGCGTTCATCTACTGATGGACACTTAGGTTGCTTCCATTTCTTGGCTATTGTAAAAAGTGCTGCGATAAACATAGGGGTGCATCTGTCTTTTTCAAACTGGGCTGCTGTATTCTTAGGGTAAATTCCTAGAAGTGGAATTCCTGGGTCAAATGGTATGTCTATTTTGAGCTGTTTGAGGAACCTCCATACTGCTTTCCACAATGGTTGAACTAACTTACATTCCCACCAGCAGTGTAGGAGGGTTTCCCTTTCTCCACAACCTCACCAACATGTGTTGTTGTTTGTCTTTTGGATGGTGGCCATCCTTACTGGTGTGAGGTGATATCTCATTGTGGTTTGAATTTGCATTTCTCTGATGACAAGCGATGTGGAGCATCTTTTTATGCGTCTGTTGGCCATCTGAATTTCTTCTTTGGAGAATTGTCTATTCAGCTCCTCTGCCCATTTTTTAATTGGATTATTTGCTTTTTGTTTATTGAGGTGCATGAGCTCTTTATATATTTTGGATGTCAACCCTTTATCGGATATGTCATTTATGAATATATTCTCCCATACTGTAGGGTATATAGGTTGTTTTTGAAGGGATTTTGAACAGATTATTTTAAGACTAGATTTGCATTCTCAATAGATTATTCTGAGAGCAGTGCGGGGGAGAGATGAGCTTTATATGGAGTTTGGGTTGGATGGGGTAGGGTAGGCTGTATGATGGTGGGGGGCAGACAGATTACTGAGGAAGGTATTACAGTGGTACAGGCACACAGTGCTAAGACTCTGAACTAAAACAATTTACTCAAGGAATGGAGTAAAAAGAATTAGATGGATAATTGATGGTGTTAAGGCAATAACATCTACAGAAGAGAGTGAGTATATGAGTCCAAGAATCAAATAGAAGAATAGGTAAGCAGGTGGAAAGAACTGAGTCAAAGAAACCTTCCTTATTTCTCCAGATGGACATAATAGCTTCTTCCTAGACTAACTTGTCATTATTTGTACTTCCTCATAGCTCTTATGACATTCTACTTTGTATTTTGGTTTCTTATTAATAAATTTTATTCTGCTTCTGAGTGGTAAGTTTCTAGGGAACAGGACTGTTGTTTGTCTTTATATTCCACCCGAAATGGCTAATTCTATGCTTTAGATTAAATAAATACTAAATAAGTGTGCTGAATGAATGAGGGAATGAATTAAATTTTGTAGTATTCTGTAACTTACCAAGTCCTTCATGTGTACAAATCATTTCCAACAACTTTGGTAAAGGTAAGGAAGGCAGTTGTTATTATTCCCATTTTTTCAGATAAGAAAGACTAGTCAAAAATATTTATACAACATAACTAGTAATTGGCAGAGCTGGGCTAAAACATCTGATCCCGTTTCTACCACTCAACTACACTGTTTTTCATAATGAAGGTCTCAGTGGTCTCACTCAGGACTGTTTATTCTTAATAAATTAGGTGTCAGATTTTCTAACCATTATCATGCCTCAGAATAGAAGGTGGAAAGGAGTGAGTGGGGTAATTAAGACAAACCCAGTGAGGAAGTGGTAGAGTGCTCAGCAACAGGCAAATTGCAGGAAAATCATGTGTGTCAATCACACTGATATTCAAAATTATTTTCTCTCTTCTGAACTCTCTCCCATGTACAGGCACTGGCAGTCTGGCAACTCCATTTCCAAATCAGGTTTTGATTTTACCAGTAAGAGGTACTTGCACAAGATGTAGAAGGTGGATAAAGAGAGGCCACTTTCTAGCTGCAGTTAGGGCAGGCATGTGGACATCAGCAGCCAGCAGAGAGAGGTTTTCCATGGACTTCTAGGCAACTCCCTGAGAATCACTTACTCTCATGCCACAGTTAGCAAAGAACATAGGTAGCACTCTTCTATGAAGCCTTCATTTCCTGAATTATTAAGTGCTAGCAGTGCTATCCCTGATCTTTATAGCATCCAGCCTTTCCAGTGATTGCATAAGCTGCTAAATCCCTATACTGAATGCCTTTATGCTTGAAGTACCTAGATTGGTTCTGTTTTCCTGACTCATATACCATACAGAGAAAATACAAGTATTAAAAAAGTATTACAAGCTGAGATCGTGTAGTTTAGAGGCAAATAGCCTTATTTGCCTCCACCACCTATAAAACATTCTTGCAATACAATGTGATCCTTTATTTAAGAATACAGAGGAGTGGGTCAGGGATTGACACATTATTTCTGCTCAAAGTGGTTTAAATACCAACCTCCAGTGGTTTGATGCTGGGACTTCACACTTGGAACATTAGTTGCCTAGAAATCTTGGCTCTTCATATGACCCTGTTCCCCCAAAACATTGGCAGAAAGCTGAAGCTTTACCATGGGTAGAATGGAGTTTCATAATGGTCATGTGCAGGAATGAAAGGTTGCTAAACTTGAAATTTCATGTATAGTTAGATGGGCTGCTGATAGATGGATTAAAAAATAGATTTTTCCAGTAACTCATGGATTAATGGGAAGACACTCAAATGGACTAGAATTGGAGTGCCAAAATTTTCTATACGTTCCTCTGGGATTTTCTTTTCTTCAAATAAGTAAAATGAAGTTCTTAATGCCTGTAAAGATGTCCAACAAATATAAGCTTACTTTTCATCAATACTCTCTTGTTCTTTGCTTTTCTAAATCTTCTGGTCAATGCAGATAATAAAAGCCCACTGTCAGCCGTCCAGCTACAGTGATGACCTTTCTCTCAAATGGACTTTCCTGTTCGTTTGCTGCTTTGTGCTAATTTTTTAGGCTAGACAGCATAGTTACAAACACAGAATACACTGGCTTTGGTTTAATTCTCAATATCTTGGTGGGGCAGTTGGGGAGCAGCTCACCTTTCTCTCAGGTCAATGGATTGCTGCCTTTTATGGTGCTGGGCAGGCTGAGTTACTCAATAACTATTGGGCATTTCCACTACACTCCCGAGGCACACAGGCGATTCTGGTGTTTCTGAAACTTATTTCCTCACAAATATATTTGACATCAAGCCTTGATGAGCCAGATTTCATTTTTCCAAACTCTAGGGATGGGTAAACCTGGCTTTGTGTTCAGTTCACTGAGTATCTCAAAAGTATTTTTCAAATGTCCTTGGTTTGGCCAAAACCAAGTACACTTTGCCAAACATTTTACTTAATTTAATAACAAAAAAAAAAAACCGCATCTGTATTTTAATGAAAATTTAATCCATATGTTTGATTCACTTTTTGCACTCAATCCATCAAAATATTTTGTAAGAGTTATCTGCAGTCCAAGAGGCTGTCTATGCCATTAAAAAAAAAAAAAAAAGGCCAGTGCTCCAACTCCCACTACATTTTTTTCCCCTGCTAATTGGGAAGTTCTGTTTTCTCAGTCCCTGTCTGCCTCAAGTCTTATCTGTGCTCTTTCACTGACTCTCAGTCAACACCAGTTCCTCTCTGGTATGATCAGTAATTGAAGTGGCTCGTAAAGTCATTACCCATTTTGCTTTCCCATGCTTCCTGAAGAAGGAAATAAGTAGAAGGGGGAAAAGAACAAACAAAAATACCCTAGGTTTTCCTTTGGGGAGGAGCCTCATTACCTAAACTTAAGGTGTAATAACATGTGTCTTCTGTGGCCATGGAGTTGAATGAAGAGCCATATTACTACAGTTAATGTGGGTACATTCAATGTTGAATGACAAGAGAGATGATTAAAAGTTCCCCCTAAATATGATGTATAGAGGTATTTCCAACATTGTGGGAAAATAAAAGATGACTAACCATTGGAAAGCATCTGGCTAATTTTTACTCATTTAAAGTTTCAAGTGGATTTAAGCGGGCATTTAGTTCACTGATCAGTAAAGGGACTGTAGGTTCAGTATATCGACATAGCATACATTGCTTCACAGACTAGCTATGCTTCCCTGGGCAGCTGGCAATGCAGTGGTGGCTGAGGAGAGGAAGGGAGACTGGTAGCTTCGGCTCTCTCGTCAGTGAGGTCATCCATCCTCAGTGCAGCACTGCTGTCCCAGTGCCTGCTGCCAGCGCCCACAGAGCTCCAGAGGCAATTGATCTCATTATAGATCAGCACAGAATTGGCTTGGACAGCCTGTTCTTCCCTTGTGATTAGGACAGAGAATATTTTTCTTCCCCCTCCCCTTTAGCCCTATCTTAGTCTCTTGGTGAAGGTTATTTTGTCTTTGGATTAATCTAGGGTTAATCTAAGTTCCTTACTTGCTGCAAGCCTTGAGCTGGCATGGTAGACACAATCTTCAAATAACTGAAAACATTGCTGCCATCGTCAGTGTGTGCTCTGATTTGTTTAACCTTTGTCTATATTGGACTCAAACTAATTCAAAGAAGCTGGGCACATGACTTAGTAGGATTAAATCAAAGATTAGTTCTACATCTTATCTAAGTTGACATTTTCATTTTGATGTCGACTTGCTAGGAGGCTTCTCAGTACTTTATTTTTCTCAAAGAGAGTGTCAAATAGAAGAATCATGGGACATGAAAGGAATTTCAGAAGATAGCTGTTCTGTGCCTTTGCCTCCAGTAAAGACTGCACTTAAAATATTCCCTTAATAGAGAACTTCTTTTCTTTCTTTAATCTCTTTTAGAGAGAGACCCACAAACTCTGCTAATATGTTCTGGGTCTCTCATGTAAGGTAATTCCCTAATGAAGCTGATTATGAGACTTTTGGAGTGGAGATGGGTAGGTAGTGAGATGCTTTCATCTTTTAAGGAAACTAAGAGGTGAACACAATGTTGTAGAGAATGTCTGCCAGTTAGGAGAACCATGTCCTTACTTGGACCCAGAAACAAAATCTAGTTTGACTCTGAGTTAGTGACATAACTGTTCTGGCCTTAGTTTCCTCATCTGTATGATGAAGACAATCCCACAAATCTCTTACAGCTAGCTCTAAGATTCTTCTTGCTTGTGATTTAATTCACTTGGGAAATAAGTTGCAAGTCTCCGAAGGTAATGTAATCAGGGTCTACTTGGTTATTTAACATCTGCCTCAGAATCTTCGTTACTCACACACCCAGCTACATACCCACCTAGCCAGGATATTTGTTTTTCTTGTTTTGGTACATACCAAAGGTTCATGCTTAGAGTTACTAATAGAGTTTCCTAAACTTGCTACTATCAAAGACAAGCATTGGCCCTTGGGAAACCAGGCTATGGAGTCTAAGAATCTGTGTGTCTTCATGCGGAACAATTGCTATAGTGTATGAGCACTAAAGGCAGGCCTATGTCCACAAGCAGCTGGCCTTCTCATAATGGACTGCATTACTGAAGTGGTTAGCACTCTATGTTCTTTCTCACTGTAGCCCCCATCACTTATTTTTTGTTTTTCTATAGATAAGGAACTTCTAATAGACTCTAGATTCCAAGGGAAAAGATTATAATAACCAGAAAAGACATGTTTTTTAAGTAAAGAAAATCCCTGATGTTTCAAGATTATTGATTTAATGTTCTAGTGATATGACCATTACTTGGCAGAGTTTACTCAGGGAAAGACAGAGTTCCCACTTGGGCCTGGGTAATGCTGAGCAAGCTGGTTATAAAGCAATTTTGAAGTTATGAATGAAAAGTAGAGGTATGGTGTAATTTGAAGCAGAGAAATGAGCCTCAGAAAGACAGCATTCTATAAGGGCACAGTTTTTTAAAAGTTTGACACCTGGAAATCACTTAAGAATAGATTACTGATGTCAGAAAAATGAAAACAATTCACTATGATGTTTTAAAAGTAAAACATTTTTGAATTAATAAGAATAAGAATAGTCTTATCTCAACATGTTTGTTTGAGCTTAAGGCCAGATTCCATCTCCAGGTGGCTTATTTTTGCTTTTTTTTTCCACTTAATTATAAAACGTTAATACAGAAGTATACATCCTTAGACATGGCAATAAGTTCTTGGTATTTAGATTGAAAAATTATGAAACATTTTCTCACTGAAGACTACTTTGAGTTTTCCATGATATGCTCAGTTGAGGAGTCTATTACGTTCAAAAGTAGGACATCTGAGTGTTGAATGACTCAATTTGGAAGATGGGGTGAATGTATTACAAATTCATTCTTTGGTAGCACTGGCCTCTGTATTTTTCCATTTCCTGTGTTAGAATCTGGATGGGAGTTTTGAAAAATATGCTAAATAACATAGATTTCTTCCTCTGTGGGGTGAAGAAAATCATCAAATGCTGAAAAGAGTCAAGCTTAGAGATGGAGGCATTTGGGTCAAGGTTTGGTTTTAAGAAATTCTGATGTTTTCTACATAGCATTAAAAACCGAAGAGTTGACCCTAAAGCAGTGGGTTCAATCTATTTAAGATGCAGTATGCTGATATACACCACTCAGGATCAGTGTCACAAGGAAATGTTTTCATTTTATTTTTCATCTCAAAAATCTTTGTGAGAACCCTTATCTTTTATGGAGAGAAGGCTTCAGATGGAAAGACAGAATCTTGAGCTTCCTGCCCATTTCGTGCTTCAGGTCAAGACTTGACTGTATTAACAACTTTCATTAATTCCCTCGACACTGAATCAAGAGCCAGGGACATATTGCTGACCACTAGCTTCTCTCTGTAAATAAGCTAAGGTGTAGATCTATATTCAAGTGCAGTATAAGGCTAAGTAAATGTCCAAACTTCAAGTTAATCTTAAACAGACTTGAAAACCATTTCAGTGACAATTGTGTTTCAAAAAGGTGCTTAATACCTTTGAAGTATTAAGAATATCTTTTCAGGTCATATACAACCCCAAATGGTCAAACTCTATCCTCCGAAAGAACCTATAAACTCAAATTTATCTTGTTGGTTGCCTTTTGCAATGAATGGAGACAAGCCAATCCCTTTTATTTCTTTTTACTCTTTATTTAATAGAAAACATTCATATTTTTAATTTCACTGATACCTTTTACTCAATTATTCCAAGCCTGGGAATAGAGACCATGGGGGATTTGAAAATTAAAAAAAACGGAGGTCACTATTTGCCATATTTCAAACAGAAGGAAAATTTTAGACTAATTAAGACTATACAAGGTAACATTGCTTAAAAGCTAAATAAATTTTACTTAGATATTGCATGTTTTGATTAATAAAGATGAGCCAATTAGTCAACTGTTAATTAAAAATTTAAATTTTTTTGGTTCACCCAGTATTTTTAAACATAGGTTCCTGGTGACAGTAGAGTTGGTCCAGGGCATATAAAACATTGCCTGGAACATAGTAGCAGCTCAACAAAATTGTATCAAGTAAAGAAATAAAGCAAGTTTTGCTTTTAAATTGGTATTCTTGATCTTTTAAAATGCAATGGGTGTTTTTCTAAAAAAAAAATATCTTAGTTTGAACACAAACTGTGCAACAGAGAAAAATGGATTGGCTCTCATTAAACAGGGGGCTTGCATGAAGGTGATGGGGCTCCAGAACCTTGGTCTCTGCAACTTCTTTGACCTGATGGAAGCTCCTAAGGTGACTATGTGGAATCTTAAGGTTTCATGAAAAGTAGTTTTAATGCTACTGCTCTAAACCATCCCATCCCAAATCCCTGCTCTTCACCTGACCCCCACATCCATTTAAGTTTCAGATATTTTATTTGAACAAAATTTTCATTATGTATATAGACAATATCGGGAAAGGGAAAAGATAACTGTTTTAGTTTGCTAAAGCTCCATAACAAGTTACCACAAGCCAGAAGTCCAAGATCAAGCTGTCAGCAGTGTTAGATCCTTCTGAGAAGTAGGAGAGAGCATTGTTCCCATGCCCCCCTCTCAGCTTCTGGTGGTTTGCTGGCAATCTTTGGTGTCCTTTGGCTCAAAGAGACACCAGTCCATCTCCACCTTCATCTTCAGTGGCATCTTCTGAGTGTGTGTGTTTCTCCTAACTTCCCTGTTTTATAAGGATAACAGTTATATTGAGCTAGGGCATACCCTAATTACCTTATTTTAAGTTTATTACCTCTGTAAAGATCCAACCTCCAAAAAAGGTCACAATGAAGGTATTAGAGGTTAAAGCTTCAACATATGAATTTTTGGAGGATACAATTCAACCTATAACAGATACTTTTGTAATTAAGATGAGTAAGTTGATATAAATACAAGTCACAGTCTTATTTACTGGTCAATGATTAGAACACAGAGAAGCCTAATAAATGGCAGCAAAGTGAATAGAGTAGTCAGAACTTGATTATCAGAGGCATTTATAAAACAGATAAAACAGGGGTTAAGAATACAGGCTGTGGGCCAGACCTCCTGGGCTCTGTTCCCAACCTCATCGCCTACTAGCTGAGTGGTTTGGCTAAGTCATCTAACCTCTTTGTACCTCAGTTTTCCCATTTGTGAAATGGGATGATAATAGAACCTGCCCCATAGCACTGTCATGAAGTCAATGAGTTAATACAAATTGAGCATATAGGGCCAGGCCCATAGCAAACACTTTATTCAGCTTAGTTATTATTTATTATGGTTCATTTTAAAGATGACTGTACAGCAATCAAAATAGAGATGTGCTACCCAGAGTTCACTCTTAGTGAAGGCTAAGAATGGCCTACCTTGCCTTAGTCTTTGTACAATGCATGATTAACAATGCAGGTGACGTGTAGCAGATATACTCCTAATTCTAGGATAATCTGGGGAGCAGACATTAGCTTTCTAATAAGGATAACAGTTATATTGGGCTAGAGCACACCCTAATTTCCTCTGCAGAAGAGGTGTCACTTGAAGCTCATCACAGTGGTGAGACACCGTGCAGGGCCTTTTGCACCCTGAGCTCATTGCCTCTCCACCACCTCGCTGAGGCTAGATGAGGGTCCAGGTTTGACAGGGCAGACTAACTCTTAACTTGCCTCACATGGTTCAAAGCCCAGAGTTAAGAGAATGGCTTACATGGCATTTGAAAGGGAGGGTTTCAGCTTTAATGAACAGGGTGAATGTGCTATAAAACAACCCAAGAGTGACACAATGACATGTAAACTGAAGTTCTCTAACATATCTTCACTAAGAAGAAACTGATCATTTGGACATTTCAGATGAGAAACTGTCATGAGCAAAGATTTTTCTTACTGGGGGTAGAAGGGATTTAAAAACACTGTAATTGTACCATTTAAGTGACAACTTTTATTAATTATCTTAATATACATGAAATTCCAAATACTACTTTTGATTACAGAATAAACATTTTCCTCTTTAGTTTCTTTTTAACTATATTTTTAATGGCCACATAAAGGCATTCAAATGGTGTATTATAATTTACTTAACTATCCCCTGACTGGACATTTGGAGAGTTTTTATTTTTTCATAATTACAATTAATGCTGTGATGAACATTTTGGTAAATAAACCATTTTCCATATTTTGGATTGTTTCCTTAGGACAGGTTCCCAGAAGTGAAATTACTGGATCAAAAAGTAACTACATTTTTATACTTCTTCATACATATTGCCAAATTGATTTCCTAAAGAGCTGCACCAATTACAGTTATAGCAGCTACAGATGAAAGGGCAACTGTTATATCTCTCCAGCAGTTGATTTTATATAGTTTTTATTTGGATAATTTTTCCAGTAAAGTGATCTTAATTTATTCTTAATTTAGATTGTATTACTAATGAGGCTGACCATCTTTAAGTATTTTCTAGTTTTTTTCTATCATGAATTGTTTTTCCTTTGCCCTTTGAGAGATCCTGATACCTCTTTTAATACCCTGTTTAAGGTCTTTTTATTTTAAAGATATTAACCTTTTTACATGATATATATTACAAATAATTTCTTTAGTCTATGGCTTCTTTTGTTGGCTTCTGATTCATTTATAGGCATTTAGGATTTAGTAAACTGTGGACTTTTCTCTTTTAAAATATCTTCTATTGCTTCTAGGCTTACAAAGTCATCCTCTCTTCAGATGTTTGATAGCTATCTGATTTCATTTTTTCCTATGATTTGAATTTTAAAGCAGTTTACTCTTTAATCCATTTGGAATTTCTTTTCGTCTGTGCCATAAGAGTTTTGTTTTTTCACTTATTTCAAGTGATTTTTTTCTAAATTTAGAATTTCCTTTTGGAAAAGTGGCTTTAAGGTGGAGAGGTTAAGAGTACCCAGTAGGCAGTCACTAGGAGTAAAGAGATGTGATCTAGTCTAATTGGAAGAAGTGGGGCAGGGAGTTGAGAGAATAAAGAAACTTGGGGGGAAAGCTGTGAAGCTAATGGAAATTTTGTTGAAAGCAGGAAGATGAAGAAAAGAATTACTTTCTGCTTTATTTATTTATTTACAGAATGCTAATATGCCTAGATAATTTATTGAAGGTTTTTTTTTTATTAGATCAAGGAGTCTGCAGCATTACCAATCTTCACTGGTATATTTTCTTTATTGTGCATTATCAGTGAATTCTAAAATAATAAAGGAGAAAATTAGGAAAGTATTTACCTATTCTTTCACCCACTTAATAAATATTTACTGAACACCAGCATGTGCCAAGCACTATGCTAACTTCTGAGGATACAATAGTGAGCAAAACCATTGAGACTGGTGAGTCTGCACCTCTGCACCTGTAATCTCTCAGCAAAAGACTTTATACTCAATACACTCCAGATCTTCCCAGTGTGGCTGCAGCCTACCATTCCAGCCATATTGCCCATTCATCAACTAAGTATTCCATATATTTTTATCACACTAGACATTGCTATTTCCTGAGGACCTCCAGTGCTTTGACTCTGGCCTTTAATCCATATGCTCCCTTCTCTTGAGTCTTCCCCCACCCCGTACCTCCATTTAGAAGGTCTTGAATGATCCTCCTGCTCAGAGCTTTTGATTATATTCTGAAACAGTCACAGTCACTTCCTTCCTGATTTTGCCTCTTTATGGAATTTTCCTCCTTTTGAGGAACTCTACTTGGATTTTAGCTAATTATTTTTATTTCCCCTCATTCCCTCCATATTAAGCCTAAACTCCCAAGAGCAAGGATAAGAGCTTCTTCCATTTTTTAAATCCTTATAGCTCCAAATATGGTGTTATGACAAGTTCTGGTTAATGGGACATGAATGGAAGTAATATGTCACTGGAAACGTGTGTGTTCCAGACTACACAGCTACAAGATTCTGAGGGCCCATCAGTCTTCCCTGAGCAGATATTGGAACACATGCCCTTGCAGACATATGTTGGATAGGTAATTTAAGCAAGAAGTAAACTTCTGTTATGTTAGGCAATTAATACTTCGGAATTGTTCCTGAAGCAGTCTAGCCCTGAAGATGGCAACATTTTTCTGTAAAGAACCAAATGGTGAATATATTCAGGGAAACCAGCCATGACCAGTACATAAACAAAACAAATAGGTGTAGCTGTGTTCCAATAAAACTTTATTTATAAGAACAGTCAGCAAGCTGGATTTGGCCCATGGATGTAGTTTCTCACTACTCAGTCTATCATATCCTAACCATACATCTCCAAAGTATTGTTTTTCTTTGTTCTAAAATCTCATTGAAATTACTGTGTGTGTGAGTGTGTATCTGAAACATGAGAAATATTTGTCATTAAATTCATGAATAAAACAAGGAAATGCATACTCCTGCTATAATTTAATGCTCACTGTTTGAGAGATCCAAACTGATGCAATTGAATAAGAGAAATAAATCCAAAAAGTTTGACTGTAAAATTACTATTTTTTAAAAATTGAAGTATAGTTGATACACAATATTATATTGGTTTCTAGTACACAGCAGTGGTTCAGCAGTTGCATACATTATGAAATCCTTACTCCAACTTGTGTAGTTACTATTTGTCATCATAGAATGATGTTACACAACCACTGACTATATTCTCCATGCCGCACTTCCATCCTTGTGACCAACTATACTGTAATTGAGAATTCTGTGCCCCTTTATCCCCCTCACCCTCCCAACCTACCCACCCCAACCCCTCCCCATGGTAGTGTCTCTGCCCAGTGTCTCTGAGTCTACTGATGTTTTGTTGTTATTGTTTTGTTTTGTTTTTACATTACACAAATAAGTGAAATCATATGCTATTTATCTTTCTCTGCCTGTCTTATTTCACTTGGCATAATATCTTCTAGGCCCACCCATGTTGTTGGCTGAATAATATTCTTTCTTTTTTTATGACTGAATAATATTCCATTGTGTAAATATACCACATCTTCTTTATGCACTCATCTATTGATAGACACTGGTTGCTTCCATATCTTGGCTATTGTAAATAATGTGGCAATAAATATAGGGGTGCATATATTCTTTTCGACTCTGAAATTTTGTTTTCTTAGGGTAAATTCCTAGAAGTGCAGTTACTGGGTCATATAGTATTTCTATTTTAAGTTTTTTGAAGTATCTCCATCAATGATAAAATTATAAATAATAGCAGAATTCAGAAAGATTTCTGAGTATAAAATTAACATAACAAAATCAACAACCTCTGTTATATACTGAATGTTTATGTTCCCCCAACATTCATATATTGAAACATAATCCCCAGTGTGACAGTATTTTTAGGTGGGGCCTTTGGGAAGTGCTTAGGTCATGATGGAGAAGTCCTTATGAATGGGATTTAGTGCCCTTAATAAAAAAAGACCCCAGAGAGCTCCCTTATCCCTTCTACCATATGAGGACACAGCAAAATGATGGCTGTTTATTAACTAGGAAGCTCTCACCAGACACCGAATTTTCTAGTGCTATGAGCCCAGACTTTCCAGCCTCTAGAACTGTAAGAAATAAATTTCTCTTATTTATAAGCCACCCAATCTATGATATTCTGTTATAGCAGCCCAAGCAGATTAAGATAGTCTATATGCAAACTATAATCCTTTAGAAGATAAAATGGAGAAAAGTGTACTTAATAATGCAACCAAAAATAGTAAAATATTAATAATAAATATGCTGAGAAATGTTTAAGATTGATGCAAAGAAAATTTTGAAAACCTTGAGATGGACATTGAAGGAAACTTGAATAGAATGGAAAAGAATAACTTGTCACGTAGAAAGGTAAAGGTAACAATTTTCTCCTAAATTAATCTCTAAATTCTCTTCATGCTAATAAAAAGAGAAAGAATATTTAAAATTTTATTGAAGTATAGTTGATATGCAGTGTTATATTGATTTCAAGTATATAACATAGTGATTCCATAGTTATCTACTAGATGCTGACCCCAAGTAATGTAGTTACTAGCTATCAACATAAAAAGATGTTACAGAATTATTGACTATATTCTCTGTGCTGTACTATGCTGTTTTTAGATTCCACTTGTAAGTGAAGTCATAGAATATTTGTCTTTCTTTGCCTGGCTTATTTCACTTAGCATAATGCCCTCTAGGTCCATTCATGCTGTCACAAGTGGCAAGATTTCTTTCTTTTTTATAGCTGAATAATATTCCATTGTCTACATGTACCATCTCTCCTTTATCCATTCATCTGTAGATGGACACTTTGGTTGCTTCCATATCTTGGCTATTGTAAATAATGCAGTAATAAACATAGGAATGTATATATTTTTTGAATCAAAGATTTTGTTTTCTTTGGGAAAATTATGAGTTATATGACATTTCTGTTTTTAGTTTTTTGAGAACCTCCATACTGCTTTCCATAGTGGTTGCACAAATTTACATTCCCACCAGCAGTGTAGGAGAATTCCTTTTTCTCCACATCCTTGCTAACACTTGTTATTTCTTGTTTTTTGGATAGTGGCCATTCTAACTGGTGTGAGGTAATATCTCATTGTGGTTTTGATTTGCATTTCCATGATGATTAGCAATGTGGAGCATCTTTTATGTGCCTTTTGGATATCTGTAGGTCTAGGTATTATTTTGAAAAATGTCTCTTCAGGTCCTCTTCCCACTTTTTAGTTGGGTTATTTGTTGTTTTGGTGTTGAGTCATATGAGTTCTTTATATATTTTGGAGATAGCCCCTTATTGAATATGTCATTTGCAAAATATTCTCCGATACTGTAGGTTGCCTTTTCATTTTATTGATGGTTTCCTTTGCTGTACAAAAGCTTTTTAGTTTGATGTAGTCCCACTTGTTTATTTTTGCTTTTGTTTCCTTTACCGAGAGAGACATATCTGGAAAAAAAATTGCTCATGGTGATGTTCAAGAGATTTCTGCCTATGTTTTCTTCAGAGAGTTTTATGGTGTCATGTCTTACGTTTAGTTCTTTAATCCATTTAGAGCTTACTTTTGTGTATGGTGTTATATAGTGATCCAGTTTCATTCTCTTGCATGTAGCTGTTCAGTGTGCCCAACACCATTCACTGAAGACTGTCTTTTCCCTATTGTGTGTTCTTGACTCCTTTGTCATATTTTAATTGACTATATATTTATGGGTTATTTCTGGACTTTCTATTCTGTTCCATTGATCTATGTGTCTATTCTTGTACCAGTTCCATACTGTTTTAATCATTGTAGCTTTGTAGTATAGCTTGAAACCATGGTTGTGATCCTCCCAGCTTTGTTCTTCTTTCTCAAGGTTGCTTTGGCTATTTGGCATCTTTTTTGATTCCATATAAATTTTAGTATTCTTTGCTCTAGTTCATTGAAAAATGACACTGGTATTTTGATGGGGATTGCATTGAATCTGTAAATTGCTTTGGCAGGATGTCCATTTTGACAACATTCTTCCTATCCATAAGAATGGGATAGATTTCCATTTATTTGTATCTTCCTCAAGTTCTTTCATTAATTTCTTATAGTTTTTAGAGGAATGCAACAGATTTCTGTGTACTAATTTTGTATACTGCAACTTTGCTGAATCCAGTTATTCTAATAGTTTTTTTTTGGCAGAGTATTTAGGGTTTTCTATATATAGTATTGTGCCATCTGAAAATGGTGACAGTTATACTTCTTCCTTGTCAATTCAGATGTCTTTCATTTCATTTTCTTGTCTGATTGCCATGGCTAGGACTTCTAGTACTATGTTGAATAAAAGTGGTGAGAGTGGGTATCCTTGTCTTATTTCTGATCTTAGAGGAAAGGCTTTCAGCTTTTCACCACTGAGTATGATGTTATCTGTGAGTTTGTTGTACATGGCCTTTATATTGAGGTATGTTCCCTGTATACCCAGTTGAGGGTTTTTATCATGTATAGGTATTGAATTTTGTCAAATGCTTTTTCAGCTACTGAGATGATCATATGGTTTTTACCCTTCCTTTTGTTAATGTGGTGTATCACATCAATTTATTTATGAATATTTTACTATGCTTGCATCCCTGGGATAAATCCCACTTGGTCATGAGGGATGATCCTTTTAATGTACTTTTGAGTTTGATTTGCTATGATTTTTGCATCTATGTTCATCAGGGATATTGGTCTATAATTTTCTTTTCTTGTGTTGTCTTTGTCTGGTTTTGGTGTTAGAGTGATGCTGACCTCATAGAATGAGTTTGGAAGTATTCCCTCCTCTTCTATGTTTTGGAATGTTTTAAGAAGGATTGGTATTAGCTTCTCTTTAAATGTTTGGTAGAATTTATCTGTGAAGCCATCTGGTACTGGCATTTTGTTGGGAGTTTTTTGGTTGTCAGTTCAATTTCAGTACTGGTAGTTGGTCTGTTCAGATTTTCTGTTTTTTCCTGAGTTGATATTGAAAGATTGTATGTTTCCAAGAATTTGCCCATTTCTTCTAGGTTGTCCATTTTATTGGCATATAATTTTTCATAGAATTCTCATATAATCCTTCAAATTTTTGTGGTGGCAGGTGTAACATACTTTTTGGGACCTCTCTCTTTTTTTCTTGAAGAGACTGGCTAGGAATTGTGTATTTTGTTTATTTTCTTGAAGAACCAGCTCTTGATTTCACTGTTTTTTGTCTATTGTTTTCTTATTCTTTATTTTATTTATTTCTGTTCTTATCTTTCTTAGGTTCCTCCTAACTTTGGGTTTTGTTTGTTCTTTTTCTAGTACCTCTACTTGTGTGGTTAGATTTTTTATTTGAGATTGTTCTTATTTCTTGAAATAGGCCGGTATTGTTATGTACTTCCCTGTTAGAACTGCTGTGGCTGTTTTTCTAAATGTTCATCAGGGGTATTGGCCTAAAGATGATTGTTTTTCTATTTTCATTTGTCTAAGGATACTTAAACTTAATCTATTGAATTGGCAATAAATTTATTTCTTTGAGAAATCTAGAAAAATACTTACAGTTAAAAATTATTCTTCTGATGCTATGCCTAACTCATATAGCCTCCCCCACCAATGTAACCTCTAGTTTTCATTTTTAATGTATCTTTCAGTGTATCTTCATATAATATATGAAGTTTGATAATGCATTCATATTCAACTCTTCTTACATCAAAGTTATGCTTACATACTATTTCATAGCTTATTCTTTTTGCTCAATATATCCTAGAAATTTTTTCATAACAATATATAGTCTCTTGATTATTTTTAAGCTTTGTAGTATTCTTTGAATGGATTTAGTATTACTTAACAAATCACAGTTACCCTTGGGTAATTTTGATATTTAAATGTTGCAAAAATAATACCAAATTTATTTTTCACCTGTACAGATATATCTGTAGAATAAATTCTCTCCAATACCATGTTGTTGGGTCAGTGTAAATATTCATATAAGTCTTTGTTCCATTTAGAATGTTTTCTGGTAAATTGAAACATAGGCAACACGACAGTTTTTCAAGATGGCCACTCTGTTCTGACACCATTAATTCGAAATGTCATTTTTATGATGTTCTAAATTTCTGTATTGATTTGGATTATTTCTCTACTTTCTGTCCTGTTCCATTGGTCTATCTATTCATAGCTGGTATTATGCAATTTGAATTATTATAACTTTATAATGTATTTTAATTCTCAGTTGGTCTTATTACCCCTTCACTGCTCCTCCTCAGAGTTTTACTGGATATTCCTATTATTTTTTGCATGAAATTTAAAATCAATATATCTAGTTTCAAACAAAGTGCTTATATATTATAATAAAAATTCATTGGTATATTGTAAATTAATGTAGCATTAATTATAAAATAACAGGATTATTATCATCTTCCATCTGATAAGTGTCTCTTCTTAGTTCAACCTCCTTTGGTGCCTATTACTAATGTTGAATTTCTTTTATTTTCCAATGTGTTTTTGAAAATTCTTGTCTCATTTACTCCTAGGTATTTTGTGGTCATAATAATTGCTACTGTAAATGTTTTTCTTTATTCCAATATTTCTTTTAACTGATTTTTGAATAAGGAAAGCAATTAATTTATATATTTTCATTTGATGGATTCTATAATTACTGTAGTTTTTTGATTCAGTTGATTCTCTTGGGGTTCCCAGGTATGCAATGGTACCTCCTTCTGTACAATTTTTATACCACTTATTCTTTTCCCTCAGATTATTGCATTACCACAGTGGTAATAATGGGTATCATTGTATTATTCCTGATATGAATGGAAATTGATCTAGTGTTCATTTAGTTTTACACCTAGTTTGTCTATTCTGGTTTTAACCCTTTGAACATGATATAATTTTGGAGCTGAAATACACATATTTTATAATATTTAGGCAGCATTCACCAATTATTTTAGAAGAATTTTACTTGAAATTGTGTACCTAGAAACTTATGTGAATAGGAGACTTCAATTAGGTAGTAGAGTTCAGAAATAATATATAATTAATAAACAGACCACATAATAAAAGACATCTTAAAAAAGTATAAAAAACTGAAAAAAATACTAAAGCTAAACGTATCTTCCATATCAATAAATGTAACTGAGCTTGATATATCTATTTAATGAAAACACATTTCCAATAGAATTGCATAGCAAAACTTGATTTGATGTTGTATACGGGAGAAACACCTAAAATAAAGCTGTAAGATGTTTGAAAACAGAAGGGTGAGCAAAAGTACCATAGTAAAACAGATTAAAACACACACACAAAAAGAAAAAAAAAAGGCTGTAGCCCTGATATTAGTTTCATATAAAGTGGGATTTAGGGACCCAAAAAATTTCAAAGAAGGCCATTTAATGCTAAAGAGTGCAATTTATAAAAAAGATATTAGCTACATATATCTATCTCTAATTAATACATTAGAAACATTAATGAAGCATATATAATAGGAATACAGGGAAAAGAGGCCAAAAGAAAAGGAAAAAAAAATAAGGACAAATAAGGTAATATAAATAATATGCTAGATAAGACTTATATGTAGGAACTGATGATTGGAGATATGTCATATTTTTAAATGCCCATGAACATTCATGAAAAAAAAATGGACAGATACTGATTTCATATTAACCAGATATTAATCTCAATAAATTCTCAAAATTAAAAATATTGTAGTCAGCACTTTCTGATCACAATTAAATAAAAGTGGAAATTAATAATATCTAAAAACAAAGACACATTTACCTATTCTATAGAATCTATCTAATAGAGTTGGGGCCTTTGAGGATTGCTCAATTTGGTGTAGTCCTTGTTTTCTATGAAATTTCTATAATTCTATCTATATGTCACTTTAACAGTTCCTGTGTTTAAAGAATTTCATCAAGTGATTGTGTGACTGTGTGTGTGTGTGTGCTCAGAGAGTATTTGATATGCAGCTAAACTGAAAAGAACATTCTCATAAAATTGAGATTAGCCCAGAATGATACTATTATTAGGAATGGAAAGAAGTTCTAGTTATTAATTTAGATATTTTCAAGGGACATGGAGCCTATTCCCTCTGATACTTTTGCTATTATCATTAAGTACTTGCTCTTTAGTGGATGATGAAAAGTAGACAACAGGGGAGAATGACACCAAGATTTACACTTACATTGGTACTTACCCATTTGTGATCTTACAATACCTTAGAAGTATGTAGATGTAACAAAAATTTTGTTGGGATTGCAAGAGTCTGAATTTTAAATTAAATACTTCCCAAATTGAGGGTATGATTTAATGATATCAATTATATTTAGTTTTTTTATATGTGAAACAAAATCAACACTTCCTTTTTACTTTCTTGGAATCACCAAAAGAACAAAGTTATTGAGAAACAGAAACAAAAACTACATTGTCACTGAAAGAAGAATCTAAACCCTAAATCATAAAAGAAAGGGAAACATGGTTCAAGACAATGAAGGTCAAACAGGAGTTCAGGAAGACACAGAGAGTGCTATGAGCTGCACATATTGCAAAAATCTGGCAAACACATCTTTAAAATAAGTAGTACATGCTGAGTTATAAAACACTCTTTTACTTGCATCATTGGAGATGGGGTGAGCAGGCTGGAAGATGGAGCTTTTCTGATTCCATTTGGAAAGAGATTTTGAGAAATTGGTAAGTCAGAATTGAAAAGGAATCAAATAGAAAAACCATATTTACCAGAACGAATCTAATGGTAAGACTGGACAGAAGCCACTCCTGAGTTACAGAGTGAGCAATGCAGTGTGATTTTGTTTGCTGGGAGAAGTATAGATCAGAGAGTCCCATTCATGTATACAGCCCTGTATTGTGAGAATTACTTTATTTTAGAACAAGGTTGTAGTCTTTTCTGTAAAACAAACTAACTAAAGATAAATGATCTAGGAATTACTCATCTTATTCAAAGGTGAACCACAGCAATAATAGAACCACCAAAGGATCTATGTAGAAATACTACAAGAAAAAGTTTGCAAAAGCAATAAAAACTACCAAGTGAGAAAAATGCTTGTCATTAACATAAAATGTTATTGCACAGGCAAAAATTGTGATTCAACATATTTCTGCAGAGTAGCAGAGAAGTTATAGACCTGAAAGACAAAGGAGATCCAAACTTGCATAATTGTTGCCTGTAAAGTGGAGAACAAAATAAAGATATAATTCAAGAGAACTCAGGAGTGGGATACAAAAATTTTAAGGGCATTTCATGTCTGAAGGAAAAATTGGCCTAGAACAAAATATAAATATCTCCTCAAAAAGTTACAGGTTTAAAGCTAAAGAATATTGTGGACACGTAGGCAAAAAGATGGTCACCTATTAAAAAATGGCTTCAGATTTCTTCACAGTGTTAGTAGAGGATGGAGTATTATCTTTAAAATACTGAAGAAAAGAATGTGTGAGTCAAGAATACTATATTCAGACAAATTGTCATTTACATATAAAAATAACAAGAACAGCAACAATAAAATGTTTCTTTACATGCAAAAATATAAGGGATCTTTTTTCATATGAGCCCTTTCTGAAGATATTGGCAAAACATAAATTTCAGCCAACTAGTAGATGAATGAAGAAATATAGATAAAAAGGAGTGGAGATGATCAATAGAACTTAAATATTATAAATTCTGAAAATGTAGAAATAATGTACATAATAAAGGTTGATTGGAAAGTGAATAAAAAGTTGTAGATAATAAAGTTATATCTGATTTTCTAAAACTAGTTATCCTTTAATAAACTGATAAGTAATAGAGACAGAATTTTTAAGGTAAAAAGTCAAACATTAAGAAAAATTGGAAAATCACTCATATAATTTAGTGGGGAAGTGGGAGTTAAATTTTTTATTAAAGAAGTTTTAATTGAAGTATAGTTAACATACAATATTATATTAGTTTTAGGTATACAGCATAGTGATTAGACAATTATACATTACAAATGCTCACCATGATAAAGTATAGTTACCATCTGTCACTATACAAAGTTATTACAGTATTATTGACTATATTCACCTGTGCTATACTTTTCATCCCTTTGACTTTATTTTATAATTGGAAGTTTGTACCTCTTTATCTCAGGCACCTACTTCATCCATCCTCCCACTTCCCTCCCCATAGCAACCACCAGTTTTTTCTTGATATTTGTGAGTCTATTTCTGTTTTGTCTTGCTTTTTTAGGTTCTCCATATAAGTAAAATCATATGGCATTTGTCTTTCTCTAACTTACTTCACTTAGCAAAATAGGTCCATTCATGTTGTTGCAATTGGCGATATTTCTTTCTTTTTTATGACTAATATTACATTGTATATATGTACCATTTCTTCTTTATCCACTCATCTATTGATGGACACTTAGATTGTTTCCCTGTCTTGGCTATTGTAAGTAGTGCTGCAGTAAACATAGGGTGCATAGATCTTCTCAAATTAGTGTGTGTGTTTTCTTCAGGTAAACACTGAGAAGTAGAATTACTGGTTCAAATGTTATTTCTATTTTTAATTTTTTGAGGAACCGCCATACTATTTTTTATAGTGGCTGCACCAGTTTACATCCCCATCAACAGTGCTCAAGAGTTCCCTATTTGCCACATCCTCACCTACCCTTACTATTTTCTGACTTTGATACTAGCCATTCTGACTGGTGTGAGGTGATACCTCATGGTGGTTTGGATTTGCATTCCCCTGATAATTAGTGATTTTGAGCATCTTTTCATGTGTCTGTTGGACTTCTGTATGTCTTCTTTGGAAAAGTGTGTATTCAGGTTCTCAACCCATTTTTTTTTCAAATAGGATTATCTGTTTTTTGGTGTTGAGTTGTATGAGCTTTTATATATTTTAGATATTAACCCCTCATTGGACATATCATTTGCAAAGATATTTTCCCATTCAGTAGATTGTCTTTTTGTTTTGTTGATGGTGTGCTTTGCTGTGTAGAAGCTTTTTAGTTTGATGTGGTCCCACTTGTTTATTTTTGCTTTTGCTTCCCTTGTCTGGGGAGACATATCCAGAAGAAATTTCTAATGCCAGTGTCTAAGAATTTACTCCTATGTTTTCTTTTAGAAGTTTTATTTTAGTTCTTACACTTAGATCTTTAATCCATTTTGAGTTTATTTTTGTGTATGGTATAAGACAGTGGTGTGGTTTCATACTTCTGCATGTAGGAAGTTAATAACTTATGAAAGAATAAGTGGACAAAAATAAGCAAGGACAGAAAACCTATATAACATTATTGAGTCAGATTGTGTTGATATATATAATCTCTGTGTCATGAAAACTGAAGAGAAACTCACTATTTTGTATCCATGAAACATTTATAAAAATTGACAAATATCAAGCCATAACCCACATCTGAATAAATTTGAATAAACTGAGTATATTCTGAATGGTTAAAATAGTTCTGATGAATATATTCTAATTTGCAGTAGAGCTAGAAATTAAAATCATAGAACAAAAGAAAAGACCTCTTGGTAAAGAAAACCCCTCTCTTGAACAACTTTTAAGTCAAAGAGGGCATCAAAGCTGCAATTGCCAGTTGCCTAGAAAAGAACAATGATATGAAAACAAAATACAGGAAATCCATTGGGATATAGGCCCTCTTACACAGTTCTTACAGGAAATTCTATAGTAATAAACAATGAGTTAAGAGTGAAAAATGGCTGAATAAGTTATCAAATTTTAGAAGAGTAACAATATAAAAGCAAAACAAAGCCAAAGGAAGCAGAAGGAAGGAAAATGATAATAAAACAGAAATAAATTTTAAAGTATATAAATACATATAACAAATCCAATAGCTGGCTTGTAGGTCAAAAAATTTTTTAAATGTGTTAGTTGATTTAAACAAGAGAAAAGGAAGAAAACACAAGTAGAAAATAAGAAGTGACAATAGTAAAATAGCCACATGTACTGAAGAAAATAGAGTTACAAGACTTTGTGTTCACATTTATAAAAATTGAGAATCCAGATGCAATGTACAGATTACTAGAAAAGTATAAATTGCAAGAACTAACCCAGAGGAGATAAAAATGTCATCCTACTATTATCATAGGAAAAATGAATAGAGAAAACTGTTCCAAATATATCCCCTCCTAAGAAGCGATAAATTTGACTCAGAGGGGAATTCTATCAAACCTTAAATGGATAGAGAACTATAATGCAATTTAAGCTCTTCTGGACCACAGAAAAAGAAGGTAAGTTTCTAAAATATTTTATAGTTCTAGTATAGCATTGATGTCAAAACCCAACAGAGATTAAACAAAAATCTCAGGCTATGAATTTCACCTATGTATGTTATCATAAAGTCCCAAGTAAAATAGTTGCAAAGAGAATCCAGCAGCATATAAAAAAATTGATAAAGAATGGAAGTTTATGTTAGGAGAGCAAGACTTATTTAACATTATAAAAATTTCAATAATTACAATATTAATAGTTAAAATTAAAAAATAACAGAACCTCCATAGAGGCTTAAAGAGCATTTAATAAAGTTTCGTTTTCAATCCTTAATTTTAAAATCTTTCAAAAGATAGAAATAAGCCTTTGTTTGCATATATATGTGCAAATACATATATATATATATATATATAGTTTGATTAAACTATTAAAATTAAGAACAAGACAGATATCTTCTATAATCAGTCTCATTTAATAAGTTCAAGAGATTATAGCTAATGCAACTAGATTAAAACAACTGGAAAGGAAATAGGCAAGATTTATATGAAGAAACACTTAAATGCTAGTAAAATACTTGAAGACTAGTAAAAGAAGACTTACAGAAATCAAAAGGCATACTGTAATTGATTTTGGATAGGAAGTATCAAAATCAGAAAGGTGTAAATTTCCTGTAACCTATGAATTTTATATAGTCCCAATAAAAAATATCAAAAGGATTTTCCTTGTGGAAATATACATCAAAAAGATTTTCCTTGTGGAACTGTACAAGCTGTCTCTAAAGTTCAAATGGAAAATAAACAAGCAGGGATAGGAAAAAATATGATGAAGATAAAAGGTGGGACAAACTAGGCTAGTAACTATCAGCTGTCATAAAGCTACAGTAACTAGAATAATCTGGACTTGTTACATGAGTAGACAGGCAGATCGGTAGAATAGAATAGAAAGTGTAGAAATAGATCCAAGTCTATATTGTTATGTAGTACATGATAAAGATGATATTTCAAGTCAATGGAGAAAAGATGGATTACTCAACAAATGGTAGTGGAACAATTGAGTGGACATCTGGAAAAAAATTTGAGAAATTTGCATGCTACACCAAAATATATTTTCAAATGACTAAAGGTTTGAGCATAAAGTATAAAACCAAAAAAGTACTTAAGAAAATTCTGGGGATTATTTATAATCATGGGATGGGAAAGAATTATAACACAAAACCTCAGAAGTCCTAAAGGAGTGGTAAAGTAGACTATATTTAAAATGTTTTTGGTAACACTCACTACAATCAAAATCAAAGTATAAATGGTAAACTGAAAGAAATGTTTTAATTCACATTACAGGTATAGGATAATTTGCTTATATAGAACTTCTACACATAAATAAGTACATACCTAAGAATATAATAGAAAAATAGGCTAAGGTTACACATGGTGCATCATAGAAAACTCAAATGATTGTGAGAACTATGAAGAGATGTTCAACTCCCTCAAAATTATAGAAACATAAATTCAAGTAAGTTAGACACTGTTTTTACTTATATTGTCAAAGGTCAAAAAATCCAGTAACTGTTGGTGGTAGTATAAGTGTATAAAATAGTCATGAAAGTGAATTTACCATATCTATCAAAATTAAAAATGTCCATTTTTTAAATTAATCTACAATTACATGAAGAACATTATGTTTACTAGGCTCCCCTCTTCACCAAGTCCCCCCCACATACCCCTTCACAGTCACTGTCCATCAGCATAGTAAGATGCTGTAAAATCTCTACTTGTCTTCTCTGTGTTGCACAGCCCTCCCCATGCCCCCCACATACAATATACATGCTAATCGTAATGCCCCCTTTCTTTTTCCCCACCCTTATCCCTCCCTTCCCACCCATCCTCCCCAGTCCCTTTCCCTTTGGTAACTGTTAGTCCATTCTTGGGTTCTGTGATTCTGCTGCTGTTTTGTTCCTTCAGTTTTCCTTTGTTCTTATACTCCACATATGAGTGAAATCATTTGGTACTTGCTTTCTCCACCTGGCTTATTTCACTGAGCATAATACCCTCTAGCTCCATCCATGTTGTTGCAAATGGTAGGATTTATTTTCTTCTTATGGCTGAGTAATATTCCATTGTATATATGTACCACATCTTCTTTATCCATTCATCTACTGATGGACATTTAGGTTGCTTCCATATCTTGGCTATTGTAAATAGTACAGCGATAAACACAGGGGTGCATCTGTCTTTTTCAAACTGGAGTGCTGCATTCTTAGGGTAAATTCCTAGAAGTGGAATTCCTGGGTCAAATGGTATTTCTATTTTGAGCATTCTGAGGAACCTCCATACTGCTTTTCACAGTGGTTGAACTGATTTACATTCCCACCAGCAGTGTAGGAGGGTTCCCCTTTGTCCACCCTCGCCAACATTTGTTGTTGTTTGTCTTTTGGATGATGGCGATCCTTACTGGTGTGAGGTGATATCTCATTGTGGTTTGAATTTGCATCTCTGATGACAAGCGATGTGGAGCATCTTTTCATGTGTCTGTTGGCCATCTGAATTTCTTCTTTGGAGAATTGTCTATTCAGCTCCTCTGCCCATTTTTTAATTGGATTATTTGCTTTTGTTTGTTGTGGTGTGTGAGCTCTTTAAATATTTTGGATGTCAATCCTTTATTGGATCTGTCATTTATGAATATATTCTCCCATACTGTAGGATACCTTTTTGTTCTATTGATGGTGTCCTTTGCTGTACAGAAGCTTTTTAGCTTGATGTAGTCCCACTTGTTCATTTTTGCTTTTGTTTCCCTTGCCCGGGGAGATATATTCATTAAGAAGTCACTCATGTTTATGTCCATGAGATTTTTGCCTATGTTTTTTTCCAAGAGTTTTATGGTTTCATGACTTACATTCAGGTCTTTGACCCATTTCGAATTTACTTTTGTGTATGGGGTTAGACAGTGATCCAGTTTCACTCTCTTACATGTAGCTGTCCAGTTTTGCCAGCACTATCTGCTGAAGAGAGTGTCATTTCCCCATTGTATGTCCATGGCTCCTTTATCATATATTAATTGGCCATATATGTTTGGGTTAATGTTTGGAGTCTCTATTCTGTTTCACTGGTCTGTGGCTCTGTTCTTGTGCCAGTACCAAATTGTCTTGATTACTGCGGCTTTGTAGTAGAGCTTGAAGTTGGAGAGCGAGATCCCCCCCCACTTTATTCTTCCTTCTCAGGATTGCTTTGGCTATTCGGGGTCTTTGGTGGTTCCATATGAATTTTTGAACTATTCCAGTTCATTGAAGAATGCTGTTGGTAATTTGATAGGGATTGCATCAAATCTGTATATTGCTTTGGGCAGGATGGCCATTTTGACAATATTAGTTCTTTCTAGCCAGTCGCAGGGATGAGTTTCCATTTGTTAGTGTCCTCTTTAATTTCTCTTAAGAGTGTCTTGTAGTTTTCAGGGTATAGGTCTTACACTTCCTTGGTTAGGTTTATTCCTAGGTATTTTATTCTTTTTGATGCAATTGTGAATGGAATTGTTTTCCTGATTTCTCTTTCTAATAGTTCATTTTTAGTGTATAGGAAAGCCACATATTTCTGTGTGTTAATTTTGTATCCTGCAACTTTGCTGTATTCTGATATCAGTTCTAGTAGTTTTGGAGTGGAGTCTTTAGGGTTTTTTATGTACAGTATCATGTCATCTGCAAATAGTGACAGTTTGACTTCTTCTTTACCAATCTGGATTCCTAGTATTTCTTTGTTTTGTCTAATTGCCATGGCTAGGACCTCCAGTACTATGTTGAATAACAGTGGGGAGAGTGGGCATCTCTGTCTTGTTTCCGATCTCAGAGCAAAAACTTTCAGCCTCTCGCTTTTCAGTATGACGTTAGCTGTGGGTTTATCATATATGGCCTTTATTATGTTGAGGTACTTGCCCTCTATGCCCATTTTGTTGAGAGTTTCTAATCATGAATGGACGTTGAATTTTGTCGAATGCTTTTCAGCATCTATGGAGATGATCATGTGGTTTTTGTCCTTCTTTTTGTTGATGTGGTGGATGATGTTGATGGATTTTTGAATGTTGGTTGTACCATCCTTGCATCCCTGGGATGAATCCCACTTGATCATGGTGTATGATCCTTTTGATGTATTTTTGAATTCGGTTTGCTAATATTTTGTTGAGTATTTTTGCATCTACATTCATCAGGGATATTGGTCTGTAGTTTTCTTTTTTGGTGGGGTCTTTGCCTGGTTTTGGTATTAGGGTGATGTTGGCTTCATAGAATGAGTTTGGGAGTATTCCCTCCTCTTCTATGTATTGGAAAACTTTAAGGAGAATGGGCATTATGTCTTCTCTGTATGTCTGATAAAAATTCCTAGGTAAATCCATCTGGCCTGGGGGTTTTGTTCTTGGGTAGTTTTTTGATTACCACTTCAATTTCATTGCTGGTAATTGGTCTGTTTCGATTTTCTGTTTCTCTCTCGGTCAGTCTTGGAAGATTATATTTTTGTAGGAAGTTGTCCATTTCTAAGTTTTCCAGCTTGTTAGCATATAGGTTTTCATAGTATTCTCTAATAATTCTTTGCATTTCTGTGGGGTCCGTCATGATTTTTCCTTTCTCATTTCTGATTCTGTTGATGTGTGTTGATTCTCTTTTTCTCTTAATAAGTCTGGCTAGAGGCTTATCTATTTTGTTTATTCTCTCAAAGAACAAGCTCTTGGTTTCATTGATTTTTTTCTATTGTTTTATTCTTCTCAATTTTATTTATTTCTTCTCTGCTCTTTATTAGGTCCCTCCTTCTGCTGACCTTAGGCATCATTTGGTCTTCTTTTTCCAATTTTGATAGTTGTGACATTAGACTATTCATTTGGGATTGTTCTTCCTTCTTTAAATATGCCTGGATTGCTATATACTTTTCTCTTAAGACTGCTTTTGCTGCGTCCCACAGTAGTTGGGGCTTTGTGTTGTTGTTGTCATTTGTTTCCATATATTGTTGGATCTCCATTTTAATTTGGTTGTTGATCCATTGATTATTTAGGAGCATGTTGTTAAGCCTCCATGTGTTTGTGAGCCTTTTTTGCTTTCTTCGTACAATTTATTTCTAGTTTTATACCTTTGTGGTCTGAAAAGTTGGTTGGTAGAATTTCAATCATTTGGAATTTACTGAGGCTCTTTTTGTGGCCTAGTATGTGGTCTATTCTGGAGAATGTTCCATGTGCACTTGAGAAGAATGTGTATCCTGTTGCTTTTGGATGTAGAGTTCTATAGATGTCTATTTGGTCCATCTGTTCTAGTGTGTTGTTCAGTGCCTCTGTGTCCTTACTTATTTTCTGTCCAGTAGATCTATCCATTGGGGTGAGTTGCGTGTTGAAGTCTCCTGAAATGAATGCATTGCATTCTATTTTCCCCTTTAGTTCTGTTAGTATTTGTTTCACATATGCTGGTGCTCCTGTATTGGGTGCATATATGTTTACAATGGTTAGATCCTCTTGTTGGACTGAGCCCTTTATCATTATGTAATGTCCTTCTTTATCTCTTGTTACTTTCTTTATTTTGAAGTCTATTTTGTCTGATACTAGTATTGCAACACCTGCTTTTCTCTCCCTGTTGTTTGCATGAAATATCTTTTTCCATCCCTTGACTTTTAATCTGTGCATGTCTTTGGGTTTGAGGTGAGTCTCTTGTAAGCAGTACATAGATGGATCTTGCTTTTTTATCCATTCTATTACTCTGTGTCTTTTGATTGGTGCATTCAGTCCATTTGCATATAGGGTGATTATTGAAAGATATGTAGTTATTGCCATTGCAGGCTTTAGATTCATGGTTACCAAAGGTTCAAGGTTAGCTTCTTTACTACCTTACTGTTTACCTTAACTCGCTCATTGAGCTATTATAAACACAGTCTGATGATTATTTCTCTCCCTTCTTATTCCTCCTCCTCCATTCTTCATATGTTGGGTGTTTTGTTCTGTGCTCTTTTTAGGAGTGCTCCCATCTAGAGCAGTCCCTCTAAAATGCCCTGTAGAGGTGATTTGTGGGAAGCAAATTCCCTCTACTTTTGCTTGTCTGGGAATTGTTTAATCCCTCCTTATATTTAAATGATAATCGTACTGAATACAGGATCCTTGGTTCAAGGCCCCTCTGTTTCATTGCATTAAATATATCATGCCATTCTCTTCTGGCCTGTAGGGTTTCTGTTGAGAAGTCTGATGATAGCCTGATGGGTTTTCCTTTGTAGGTGACCTTTTTTCTCTCTCTCTGGCTGCCTTTAATACTCTGTCCTTGTCCTTGATCTTTGCCATTTTAATTATCATGTGTCTTGGTGTTGTCCTCTTTGGATCCCGTCTCTCGGGAGTTCTGTGTGCCTCTGTAGTCTGAGCAACTATTTCCTCCCGCAGTTTGGGGAAGTTCTCAGCAATTATTTCTTCAAAGACACTTTCTATCCCTTTTTATCTCTTCTTCTTCTTCTGGTACCCCTATAATGTGGATATTGTTCCTTTTGGATTGGTCACACAGTTCTCTTAATATTGTTTCATTCCTGGAGATCCTATTATCTCTCTCTGCATCAGCTTCTATGCATTCCTGTTCTCTGGTTTCTATTCCATCAATGGCCTCTTGCATCTTATTCATTCTGCTTATAAATCCTTCCAGAGATTGTTTCACTTCTGTAATATCCCTCCGGATGTCACCCCTTAGCTCTTGTATATTTCTCTGCAGTTCTGTCAGCATGTTTATGATTTTTATTTTGAATTCTTTTTCAGGGAGACTGGTTATGTCTGTCTCTGCAGATCCTCTCTCAGGTGTTGTCTGAACTATCTTGGACTGGACTAAATTTTTTGCCTTTTCATGGTGATAGTGGTGGCTGTAGGCAGGTTGCTGGTGTGTCAGCTGGGAAAAGAAAGTCCTTTCCTGCTTGCTGGATGCCTTGCCCTTCTCCGTTGCCTGTGTCGGTTACCTGCACTCCTGGAGCAGCCACTGGGTTAATCCCCTAAGCTGCTGTGGGCGGGGTCTCCGTCAGAGCAGCGCGGAGCCCTGCGGGGAGTGGCAGGCACGCCAGGTGTGCTCCTCTGTGATAGCGGTGCCCTTGCTGGGCAGCTGTGTGCTGACAGCGGCTTTTGGGTCTGGCCCGGGCAGCTGTGCATTGGGCCAGGATTCTGGTCGGCTGCTGGGAGCGCAGCTGCTCCCTCTGGCACTGCTGCAGGTGCATGCAAGCCTCCCTTGCGTGGACAAAAGGTCCATTCTTTTGTTCCAGAAATGTTTTGGGTAATAATTTAACATCCAGAAAGAGGTACACTTGCATGAAATTACATGTCTACAAGTCTATTCACTTGGCACTGTATGTAATATCAAAAGATTAGAAATAACATAAACATGAATTAATAAGATACTGACTGATTAAACAAATGATGGTATATCCATGCCACCCAATTTTATATAGGAGTAGGTGAAGAGGATAAAGAGGTACAAACTTCTAATTATGAAATAAGTAACAGGGATGAAAAGTACTGCATAGGAAATACAGTCAATATTCTAATATCTCTGTATGATGACAGATGGTAAGTACACCTACGATGGTGAGAATTTTGTAATGTAATTGTCAAATCACTATGTTGTACACCTGAAACCATAATGTGTGTCATCTATGCTTCACTTAAAAATTAACAATTAAAAAAGTTTTAAAAATAAATTAATGAAGTTCTTTATAGTCTGATAGAGAATGATCTTCAAAATAAGTTAAGTGGAAAAACTAAGGTATATAAGAGTGTGTGTACTATGGTACCATTTATTTTTAAGAGGAGAAAATAATATATATAAGCACTTATATATATATATATATATATATACACATAAAATATGTCTAGAAGAATATACAAGAAGTTGATAATGTTAATTGCATCTGGGGATGGGAAATGGGTACCAGAAGTAGAAATGAGACTTTTTAGAATATACTTCATAAAATAAACCTGAATGATTTACATAGAATAAACTGTATTTGTTTAAAGTATACAATTTGATGAATTTTCACAGTTACATATGCCGGTTAAAGTACTAACACAATGAAGGTACATAACATTTTTATTATCACAAAAGATTCCTTGTGCTCCTTTGCAGTCAATCCATTCCTGACTTCAGGCAACAACTGGTCTATTTTATTTTTTAATAGTAGCTTTATTGAGAAATAATTCACATAAAATGCAATTCACTCATTTAAAGTGTACAGTAGTTTTTAGTATATTCACAACATTTTGCAAGCATTACTACAATCTATTTTAGAACTTTTCATTGCCCCAAAAGGAAAGCCTGTATCCGTTAGCAGTCACTCTCCATTTTTCCCAGCCTCCCAGCCCTAGGAAAGGATTGATACACTTTCTGTCTCTATGGATGTGCTTATTCTGGATATTTCATGTAAATGAAATTACACTGCATGATCTTTGTGACTGGCTTCTTTAACTTAGTGTAATGTTTTCAAGGTTCATCTATGTTGTTGCATGTACTAGTATTTCATTTCCTTGTGTTGTTGAATAGTATTCTATTTTCTAGATACACCAAATTTTATTTATCCACTCACCACTTGTTGGATATTTAGGTTGTTTCCAATGTGGGGCTATTACGAATAATGCTGCTATTATGAATTTAAATTATGTACAAGTTTTTTATTTGTGGGAATGTATTTTCATTTCTTTCAGGTATGTAATTAGGAGTGAAATTACTGATCTGTTTTGTCACTGTACATTTGTTTGTATTTTCTAGAATTTTTATATAAATAGAATCTTTTATTTACTCTTTTCTGTCTCCTTTCATCAGCAAAATCATTTTGAGATTTTGTATTACTCATATCAAAATTTATCCTATTTTATTGCTGATTGGAATTTGGCTATATAGAATAACACATTATGTTTATCTGTTTGTTCACTTATTGTCATTTGGGTTGATCCCTGGTTTTGGCTTTCATTAATAAAACTGCTATAAACCTTCACATAGATGTCTTGTGGACTTATGTTTTAATTTATCTGATGCAAATACTTAGTAGTGTGAGGGTGATATGGTCATACTGCACATTTAACTTTAAAAATATTGTCAGTTTTCTGAAGTGATCACACCACTTTGCATGAGTACTCCAGTTTCTCCACAGCATTAGCACATTTGGTATTAGTCTTTTAATTTTTTACATTCTCATATGTGTAAAGCTGTCCCATAATTTTAATTCCCATTTCTTTGATGACTAATCATGTTAGGTACTTTTTATATGCTAACTGGCCATTCATATACCTTTTGTGACATGTTTGTTTAATCCTTTGCCCATTTTTAATTTAGTCGTTTCCCTTTTTATTACTGAGTTATGAGATCTTTATATATCCTGGATACAAGTACTTTGCCATGTATGTATTGCAAATATTTATCCCATTTTGTGGCTGCTTTTTTATTCCTTAATGGTGAATTTGGAAGACCAATTGTTTTAATTTTTGATGTCTAATTTATCAATTTCACCTTTATAGTTCGTTAGTTTCTATACTATGCTAAGAAATGGCCTAGCTCAAATCACAAAGATTTTTCCTAGGAATTTTATGGTTTCAACTTTTGCATTTAGTTTTATGACTGTTTCAGACTAACTCTTGGTATGATGTGAGCTAAAAATTGATGTTCATTTTTTCATCAATGGATATCCTGTAATTTCAACATCATATGTTGAAAGATTTCCCATTTCCCACTGAAATGTCTTAGCAGTTGTCTTGCTAAAACCAACTGATCACGTATGTGTAGTCTATTCTGGACTCTATATCCTGTCCCATTAATCTGTATGTCTACTTTTGTGCTAATAACACATTGTCTTAGTCCTATAACTTTCTAATAATCCAGAAATAAGATAATATGAGGCCTCCAGTTTTGTTTTTATTGTTTAAAGATGTATTTTCCTATTCTAGATTCTTTGCATTTCATATAAATTTTAGAATTAGCTTCTCAGTTCCTATAAAAAGACTGCTAGACTTCTACTTGAGCTTAAAAAGATTGCTAGACTTCTGATTGAGCTCGCAACTGAACCTTTTTTCATATGCCTATTTGCCATCAGTGTATTTTCTCTGACGAAGTGTCAGTTAAACATTTTGGCCCATATTTGAACTGGGTAGTTAATTTTCTTATTGTTGAGCTTCCAGAAATTGTTTGTATATTTTGGATAACAGTTCTTTATCAGATATGTCTTTTGAAGGTATTTTCTCCCAGTTTATGGCTTGTTTTCCCATTCTCTTGATTTTATATTGATCAAAGCAGTAGTTTTTTTATTTTAGTGGTTTCAACTTATCATTCCTTTCATGCATGGACCATGCCTTTGGAGTTGTATCTAAACAGTCATTGCCATTTCTAAGGTTATCTAGATTTTCTCCTGGTTATCTTCTAGGAGTCTTACAGTTTTGTGGCTTACATTTAGATCACATGATTCATTTTATGTTGATTTTTGTGAAGGATGTAAGGTCTGTATCTGGGTTCATTTAACAATTTTTATGCATATGGATATCTAGTTGTTCCACTATCAAATGTTAAAAAGGCTATCTTTGCTCCATTGTGTTGCATTTGCTCCTTTGTCAAAGATCATTCAGCATATTTATGTGAGCCTATTTATGGGCTCCCTATTCTGTTCCATTGATCTACTTGTCTGTTGTACCACCAGTACTACACTGTCTTGATGATTATAGCTTTATAGTAAGTCTTGAAATTGGGTAGCATCAGTCTTCTATTTTATTCTTCTTCAATATTGTGTCAGCTATTCTCTGACTTGTGTTTCTCCATATAAACTTTAGAATCACTTTTTCAATATTTTCAAAATAACTTACTGGGGTTTTAATTGGGATTACATTGAATCTGTAGATCAAGTTATGAAGAACTGACATTTTGACAGTATTGAAGCTTCCAATCCATGAATATGGGATATCTTTCCATTTACCTCTTTTATTTCTTTCATCAGAGTTGTATAGTTTCCACAAATAGATCTTGTACATATTTTGTTAAATTTTTATCCACCTGTTTCATTTTCATAAGTGCTAATGCAAATAGTATTATGTTTTTAATATCAAATTTCACTTGTTTAAGTACCAAATGATTTCACTTATTTGTGGAGTATAACAACAAAGCAAAACTGAAGGAACAAAACAGTAGCAGATTCACAGACTCCAAGAAGGGCTTAGCAGTTACCAAAGGGAAGGGACTGGGGAGGGTGGGCGGGGAGGGAGGGAGAAGGGGATTAAGGGGCATTATGATTAGCACACATAATATAGGTGAGTCATGGAGAAGGCAGTATAGCACAGAGAAGACAAGTAGTGACTCTAAAGCATCTTACTTCAATGATGGACAGTGACTGCAGTGGGCTGTGGGGTGGGGGGGGGGCTTGATAACATTGGTGGATGCTGTGACCACAATGTTGTTCATGTGAAACCTTCGTAAGATTTTATATCAATGATACCTTAATTAAAAAAATTTCACTTGTTCATTGCTGGTACAAAGGAAAGTGATGTTAAACTTGTATCTTGCAACCTTGCTATGATTGTTTATTCCAAAATTTTTTTGTTGATTTTTCAGGTTCTACATTTATGACCACATAATCTGCAAATAAAGGGAGTTCTACTTATTCCTTCCCACTGTGTTTACATTTTACTGCCTTTTCTTATCTTATTGCATTAGCTAGGACTCCCAGTATTATGTTGAAAAGGAGTGGTGAGAGGCCACATCCTTAACTTTTACTTGATCTTAGTGGTGAAGTTTCAAGTTTCTAATCATTAATTAAGTAAAATGTTAGCTGTAGAATTTTAGAAGATATTCTTTATCAATTTGAGGAAGTTCCCCTCTATCCCTAACTTACTTAGATGTGTTTTTTTTTGGATGAATTTTTTTTTAATCATTAATCTACAATCACATGAGGAACATTATGTTTACTAGACTCTCCCCATCACCAAGTCCCCCCTACATACGCATTACAGTCACTGTCCATCAGTGTAGTAAGATGCTGTAGAATCACTACTTGTCTTCTCTGTGTTGTAGAGCCCGCCCCGTACCCCCCCCCCACATTATACATGCTAATCGTAATGCCCCCTTTCTTTTTCCCTGCCCTTATCCCTCCCTTCCCACCCTCCTCTCCAGTCCCTTTCCCTTTGGTAACTGTTAGTCCATTCTTCGGTTCTGTGAGTCTGCTGCTGTTTTGTTCCTTCAGTTTTTTCTTTGTTCTTATACTCCACAGATGAGTGAAATCATTTGGTACTTGTCTTTCTCTGCCTGGCTTATATCACTGAGCATAATACCCTCTAGCTCCATCCATGTTGTTGCAAATGGTAGGATTTGTTTTCTTCTTATGGCTGAATAATATTCCATTGTATATATGTACCACATCTTCTTTATCCATTCATCTACTGATGGACACTTAGGTTGCTTTCATTTCTTGGCTATTGTAAATAGTGCTGTGATAAACATAGGGGTGCATCTGTCTTTTTCAAACTGGGCTGCTGCATTCTTAGGGTAAATTCCTAAGGTGGAATTCTTGGGTCAAATGGCATTGCTATTTTGAGATTTTTGAGAAACCTCCATACTGCTTTCCACAATGGTTGAACTAGTTTATATTCCCACCAGCACTGTAGGAGTGTTCCTCTTTCTCCACAACCTCGCCAACATTTGTTGTTGTTTGTCTTTTGGATGGTGGTGATCCTTATTGGTGTGAGATGATATCTCATTGTGGTTTGAATTTGCATTTCTCTGATGACTAGCTATGTGGAACATCTTTTCAAGTGTCTGTTGGCCATCTGAATTTCTTCTTTGGAGAACTGTCTGTTCAGCAGCTCTGCCCATTTCTTAATTGGATTATTTGCTTTTTGTTTGTTGATGTGGGTGAGGTCTTCATATATTTTGGATGTTAACCCTTTATTGGATCTGTCATTTATGACTATATTCTCCCATACTGTAGGATGCCTTTTTGTTCTATTGGTGGTATCCTTTGCTGTACAGTCCCACTTGTTCATTTTTGCTTTTGTTTCCCTTGCCCGGGGAGATATGTTCATGAAGAAGTCGCTCATGTTTATGTCCAAGAGAGTTTTGCCTATGTTTTTTCTAAGAGTTTTATGGTTTCACGACTTACATTCAGGTCTTTGATCCATTTTGAATTTACTTTTGTGTATGGGGTTAGACAATGATCCAGTTTCATTCTCTTGC
This sequence comes from Manis pentadactyla, assembly GCF_030020395.1. Lineage (NCBI taxonomy): Eukaryota > Metazoa > Chordata > Mammalia > Pholidota > Manidae > Manis > Manis pentadactyla. The sequence continues at coordinate 88,412,943 of NC_080020.1, forward strand.
ATGTAGCTGTCCAGTTTTGCCAACATCAGATGTTGAAGAGGTGGTCATTTTCCCATTCTATGTCCATGGCTCCTTTATCATATGTTAATTGACCATATATGTTTGGGTTAATATCTGGACTCTCTATTCTGTTCCACTGGTCTGTGGGTCTGTTCTTGTGCCAGTACCAAATTGTCTTAATCACTGTGGCTTTGTAGTAGAGCTTGAATTTGGGAAGCTAGATCCCCCTACTTTGTTCTTCCTTCTCTGGATTGCTTTGGCTCTTCGGGATCTTTGGTGGTTCCATATGAATTTTACAACTACTTGTTCCAGTTCATTGAAGAATGCTGTTGGTATTTTGATAGGCATTGCATTGAATCTGTAGATTGCTTTAGGCAGGATGGCCATTTTGACAATATTAATTCTTCCTAGCCAAGAGCATGGGATGAGTTTCCATTTGTTATTGTCCTCTTTAATTTCTCTTAAGAGTGTCTCGTAGTTTTCAGGGTATAGGTCTTTCACTTCCTTGGTTAGGTTTATTCCAAGGTATTTTATTTTTTTGATGCAATTGTGAATGGAATTGTTTTCCTGATTTCTCTTTTGTCTAGTTCATCGTTAGTGTATAGGAAAGCAACAGATTTCTGTGTATTAATTTTGTATCCTGCAACTTTGCTGTATTCCGATATTAGTTCTAGTAGTTTTGGAGTGGAGTCTTTAGGGTTTTTTTATGTACAATATCATGTCATCTGCAAACAGGGACAGTTTGACTTCTTCTTTACCAGTCTGGATTCCTTGTATTTCTTTGTTTTGTCTGATTGCTGTGGCTAGGACCTCCAGTACGATGTTGAATAACAGTGGGGAGAGTGGGCATCCCTATCTTGTTCCCGATCTTAGAGGAAAAGCTTTCACCTTTTTGCTGTTAAGTATGATGTTGGCTGTGGGTTTGTTATATATGGCCTTTATTATGTTGAGGTACTTGCCCTCTATACCCATTTTGTTTAGAGTTTTTTTTTATCATGAATGGATGTTGATTTCTTTCAAATGCTTATTCAGTGTCTATGGAGATGAGCATGTGGTTTTTGACTTTCTTTTTGTTGATGTGGTGGATGCTGTTGATGGATTTTCGAATGTTATACCATCCTTGCATCCCTGAGATGAATCCCACTTGATCATGGTGTATGATCCTTTTGATCTATTTTTGAATTCGGTTTGCTAATATTTTGTTGAGTATTTTTGCATCTATGTTCATCAGGGATATTGATCTGTAATTTTCTTTTTGGGGAGGGGTCTTTGCCTAGTGTTGGTATTAGAGTAATGCTGACTTCATAGAATGAGTTTGGAAGTATTCCCTCCTCTTCTATTTTTTGGAAAACTTTAAGGAGAATGGGTATTATGTCTTCTCTGTATGTCTGCTAAAAAATCAGCGGTGAATCCATCTAGCCCAGGAATTTTGTTCTTGGGTAGTTTTTGATTACTGATTCAGTTTTGTTGCTGGTAATTGGTCTGTTTAGATTTTCTGTTTCTTCCTTGGTCAATCTTGGAAGGTTGTATTTTTCTAGGAAGTTGTCCATTTCATCTAGGTTTTCCATCATGTTAGCATATAGGTTTTCATAGTATTGTCTAATGATTCTTTGTGTTTCTGAGGGGTCCGTTGTGATTTTTTCCTTCTTGTATCTGATTCTGTTGATGTCTGTAGATTCTCTTTTTCTCTTAATAAGCCTGGCTAGAGGCTTATCTATTTTTTTTATTTTCTCAAGGAACCAGCTCTTGGTTTCATTGATTTTTTTTCTATTGTTTTATTCTTCTCAATTTTATTTATTTCTTCTCTGATCTTTATTATGTCCCTCCTTCTGCTGACTTTAGGCCTCATTTGTTCTTCTTTTTCCAATTTCAATAATTGTAACTTTAGACTATTCATTTGGGATTGTTCTTCCTTCTTTAAATAGGCCTGGGTTGCTATATACTTTCCTCTTAGAACTGCCTTTGCTGTGTTCCACAGAAGTTGAGGCTTTGTGCTGTTGTCATTTGTCTTCATATATTGCTTGATCTCTGTTTTAATTTGGTTGTTGATCCATTGATTATTTAGGAGCATGTTGTTAAGCCTCCATGTGTTTGTGAGACTTTTTGTTTTCTTTGTACAATTCATTTCTAGTTTAATACCTTTGTGGTCTGAGAAGTTGGTTGGTAGAATTTCAACCTTTCTGAATTTACTGAGGCTCTTTTTGTGGCCTAGTATGTGGTCTATTCTGGAAAATGTTCCATGTGCACTTGAGAAGAATTGTATCCTGCTGCTTTTGGGTGTAGAGTTCTGTAGATGTCTGTTAGGTCCATCTGTTCTAGTGTGTTGTTCAGTGCCTCTGTGACCTTACTTGTTTTCTGTCTGGTGGATCTGTCCTTTGGAGTGAATGGTGTGTTGAAGCCCTAGAACTAATGCATTGCATTCTGTTTCCTCCTTTAATTCTGTTAATATTTGTTTCACACATGTTGGTGCTCCTGTATTGGGTGCTTATGTATTTATAATGGTTATATCCTCTTGTTGGACTGACCCCTTTATCATTATGTAATGTCCTTCTTTATCTCTTGTTACTTTCTTTGTTTTGAAGTCTATTTTGTCTGATACTAGTACTGCAACACCTCCTTTTTTCTCCCTATTGTTTGCATGAAGTATCTTTTTCCATCCCTTGACTTTTAGTCTGTACATGTCTTTGGGTTTGAAGTGAGTCTCTTGTAAGCAGCATATAGATCGGTCTTGCTTTTTTATCCATTCTATTACTTGTGTCTTTTGATTGGTGCATTCAGTCCATTTAAATTTAGGGTGATTATTGAAAGATATGTACTTATTGCCATTGCAGGCTTTAGATTCATGGTTGCCAAATGTTCAAGGGTCACTTCTTTACTATCTAACCATCTAACTTAACTTGCTTATTAAGCTATTATAAATACAGTCAGATGAGTCTTTATTTCTCTCCCTTCTTATTCCTCCTCCATCATTTTTTATGTTAGGTGTTTTATTCTGTACTCTTTTATGTTTCCTTTGAATGTTTTTGTGAATAGTAGATTTTATTTTTTGCCTTTAGTTAATATTTGCTTGGTCTGCTTTCTTTGGTGTGATTTTATTTTCTCTGGTGACATGTATTTAGCCCTAGGAGTGCTTCCATCTAGAGCAGTCCCTTTAAAATATCCTGTAGAGGTGGTTTGTGGGAGGCAAATTCCCTCAACATTTGCTTGTCTGGGAATTGTTTAATTCCTCCTTCATATTTAGATGATAATCGTGCTGGATACAGTATTCTTGGTTCTAGGCCCTTCTGTTTCATTGCATTAAATATATCATGCCATTCTCTTCTGGCCTGTGAGTTTTCTGTTGAGAAGTCTGATGATAGACTGATGGGTTTTCCTTTGTAGATGACCTTTTTTCTCTCTTTGGCTGCCTTTAATACTCTGTCCTTGTCTTTGATCTTTGCCATTTTAATTATTATATGTCTTGGTGTTGTCCTCCTTGGGTCCCTTGTGTTGCGAAATCTGTGGGCTTCCATCGTCTGAGAGACCATTTCCTCCCCCAGTTTGGGGAAGTTTACAGCAATTATTTCTCCAAGGACACTTTCCATCCCTTTTTATCTCTCTTCTTCTTCTGGTACCCCTATAATGTGAATATTGTTCCATTTGTATTGATCACACAGTTCTCTTAATATTGTTTCATTCCTGGAGATCCTTTTCTCTCTCTCTCTCTGCCTCAGCTTCTCTGTATTTCTGTTCTCTGATTTCTATTCCATTAAGAGTCTCTTGCTCCTCTTCCAGTCTGCTTTTAAGTCCTTCCAAAAATTGTTTTATTTCTGTATTCTCCCTCCCTTAGCTCTTGCTATGATATTTCTATGCAGCTCCATCAGCATGGTTATGACCTTTATTTTGAATTCTTTTTCAGGAGGAGTGGTTATATCTGTCTCCCCAGGCTCTCTCTTGGTGGTTGTCTGGGTAATTCTGGACTGGACCAAATTCTTCTGCCTTTTCATGGAGATAGAGGTTGTCGTAAGCAGGTGTGTGTCAGCTGGGAGAACAAAGTCCCTTCCTGCTTGGTGGTTGCCCTGCTCCTCTCCACTTCCTGTCAGTTCCCTGAACACCAGGATCAGCTGTTGGGGTAGCCCAGAGCCTTTCAGGGAGTGGCAGGCATGCTGGGTATGCTCTCATTGCGAGAACGGCACCCCTTCATGCCTTGCCCTGGTTTCCTCTGCTTGTGCCAGGGAGCCACATGCCAATGGTGGCCCCTGGGTCTGGCCCAGGTGGCTGCTCACTGGGAGGAGACTCAGGGAGGCTGCTGTGGGCACGGCTCCTCTCCAGCTACTTGGCCTCTGGTGGGGCCATGCAGGAGGTGGAATGAATGGCAGGCTGTTTATCATGTGAGGGGCTTCAGAGCTGCGCTGCCTCCCAGAGGACTGGAAGCTCCTCAGATTCCCCAGCCTGCTGGGCTGAATGTGCCAGGCAATTCCATCCAGCTGTGAAGCCCCTGTCCCTTTAAGACTCTCAAAAAGCACTCATTTTTCTTTTTTCCCAGGGGAGCCGGCTGTGGGGACCCACTCACAGATTTTACTTTTCCATTTCCCTAATATCCAGCACACCATGCAATGTGTGTCTGTGCTCCCAGTGCGGATGACTAGGGCTGGGTATTTAGCAGTCCTGTGCTTCCACTCCCTCCCCGCTCTGACTCCTTTACTGCCACCATGGAGCTTGGGTGGGGGAGCACTCGGGTCCTGCTGGGTCATGGCTTGTATCTTATCTCCTTCGTGAGATGCTGAGTTCTCACAGATGTAGCTGTAGCCTGGCTGTTGTACTGTATCCTCTGGTCTCTCTTTTAGGCATAGTTGTATTTGTTGTATTTTCAAAAATATATATGGTTTTGGGAGGAGATTTCCACTGCCCTACTCATGCCACCATCTTGGCTCCTCCCCTTACTAAGAGTTTTTACCTAGAACTTCCAGTATGATGTTGAAAACGAGTTGTGAGAGAGAACATTCTTACCTTTGATCTCAGTGGAAAAGCTTCAAGTTTCTCACCATTAGGTATGATATTGGCTGAAGGGATTTCCCACATATTCTTTATCAAACTGAGGAAGTTCCCTTGTATTCTTAGCTCACTGATAGTTTTTGCCATAAACAGGTGTTGGATTTTGTCAAATGCTTTTTCGGGATCTATTGATATGATCTTTCTTTTTTACCTTGTTGATATTATGAATTACATTAATTTATTTTTGAATGTTGAATCAGTCTTTCATACCATGGATAAATCCCATTTGGTTGTACTGTATAATTTTTCAAATACATTGTTGGATTTGATTTTCTAATTGTTGAGGATTTGTGTGTCTATGTCATGAGAGATATTGTTCTTTAGTTTTCTTGTAATGTCTTTGATTTTGCTATTAGGGTAATACTGACCTCAGAATAGTTCCTATCCTCCAAGAAAGATTGTAGAGAATTGTCATAATTATAATTTCTTCTTGCATATTTGGCATAATTCACCAGAAAACCCATCTGGTGATTTTTTTTCATAAGGTAGTTAATTATTAGCTCAATTCTTTTATATTTATATTGTCTATTTCTTCTTGTATCTTTCAAGGAATAGGTCCATTTCATTTAAATTATGTGGGCATAGAGCTGTTCATGGTATCCCTTCATTATCCTGTTAACTTCCATGGGATCTGTAGTGATGTCCCTTCTTTCATTTCTGATATTAGTAATTTGTTTCTTCTTTTTTTCTTAGACTGGCTAGAATTTTATCAATTTTGTTTCTCTTTTCAAAGAACCACTTCTTGGTTTTGTTGATTTTCAATTTCATTGATTTATGCTCTAATTCTTATTATTTCTTTCCTTCTGCTTACTTTGGATTTAATTTGCCCTTTGTTTTCTAGTTTCCTAGAATGGAAATTTAGATAATTGATTTTAGATGTTTCTTCTTCTTTGATATGTGTATTAAGTGCTATAATTTTCCCTCTAAGCAGTGCTTTTGTTTCATCCCATAAATTTTGGTAAGTCATGTTTTCATTTCAGTTAGGTCAAGACATTTGAAGTTTCTCTTGAAATTTTTTCTTTGACCCATGCACTTATATAGAAGTGCGTTCTTTAATCTTCACATATTTTGGGATTTTCCAATTGTCTTTCTGTTAATGATTTCTACCTTAATTCCACTGTGGCCTGAGGACAGGCATTGTATGCTTTCTACTTTTTAAAAACTTGGTAGGGTGTGGTTTATGGCCCAGAATGTGACCTGTCTTCATGGATGTGGTATTTCTTTGTATTCATCTTGCTTGGGATTTTTTCATGCTTTTTTAGTGTGTTGGTTTATAAATTTTTAAGTCAATGTTGGTATATCTTCAATCATTATTGCTTTAAGTATTCTGTTTCTACCTCTCATCTCTTGATCTGGGACTCCAATTATACATATGTTACAGTTCGTGTTACTGTCTCACATGTTACAGAGGTTCCATTCTCTTTTTTCCCCCCAGCCTCTCTTGTTTTTTGTGCTTGCCTTTGGTTTCTATTTCCATGTCTTCAAATTGAGTGATCCTTTCTTCTGAAATATATGATCTGCTCTTACATTAATTAATGAATATTTTCATTTCATATATTGTGTCTTGGGCTTCTAAAATATTTATGTAGCTCCTTTTAATTTTTTTCAAACTTCTCCTTCATGTCCTTGTTTTCTTTTAAATTGTTGAGCTTTTATAGTGATTCCCTTAAAGTCCTTGTCTGCTCATTCCACATTTATGCCATATCTGGGTCTGTTTCCAGTGAGTGATGTTTCTCCTAATTATGAGTCACATTTTGCTACTTTTTGACATATGTAGTAATTTTTATTGGATGTTGGCTATTAGGAATGTTACATTATTGAGTGTACTTTGTTGTCTTCCTTTAAAAAAGGTTTGCATTTGTTTTGGCAGGAAGTTATGTCACCTGTGATCCACTTGATCCTTTTGAGTTTTATTGTTAAGCTTTGTTGAGGCAGTAGGCTTATTATAGGATTGATTTATTCCTACTACTAAAGCTTTTTTTTTTGTAGCCTTTACTAAAGCTTAGGTATTCAATGAGGTCCTTCCATTCTAAATGATAAAAACTTGAATATCTCTTAGCTTTGTGTCAGCTTAAATAATTTTTCAGTTAGAAAACCTTTGCAGTTGTTCTTTGACTGGTTCTGTGACATTCACTTACACATATGCAATTTTGGATTCAGTCTAAGACTCAGTGAGACTCCTTTGCAGATTTCTGGAGTACTTTTTTTGTGTAGCTTCTCACTCTCTGGAATGCTTCCCTGCAATTTTCAGCTACCTTAGCCTTTCCAAGTTTCTATCTCACTTTCCCTAATTCAGAGAAGTTGCCAAGCTCTGCATGGCCACCTCCTCCTTGTCCTGAGATTAGGAAATTGGTTCTAGGCTGCAAATAATGGTCTCAGGGATCACAAATCTGTACTGCCTGTTATCTAATACCTGTAAACAGACATTTTATATATATTTTCCAATTCTGTAGTCATTTATTGGTTATGGAGAGAGGGGTGAAAACACGATACACTTACTATTCCTTCATTGGTGGAAGCAAAAATCCTCCCCCATTGACATTAAAGATTAAGTAAATAAGAACTATTAAAAGGAAAAAAAAACTCCCGATAATAAAAATAGTAACAATTAACACTGAGTAGTAGAGTTAATGGAAGCTAATGGATGGTGTTTAAATTTGAATGATCTTTCAGGAAGGCATTTTGGCAAAATTTTAAAAAGCTTAAAAATTTTCTATTTTTGAACTAGCAATTCTTTTAGGGATTTATCCAGTGGAAATAATCATATATAAAAGTATTCATTGAAGAATTAATTATAATAAGAAAACAATTTAACCTATGCTACGGAAAATAATTTAACCTAAATGTCCAACAATATAGAACTGGTAAAATAAATTTGTTGGTGCATCTACATAATTCCATGTTATTTAAGTACAAAAAATGATTTTGTATAAATATAAAAATAATATGGGAAAATACTTTAACAATTTTATTAAGTTGAAAAAAATCAGATTATAAAAAATGTTTGCTCAGTTCACTCACAACAATATTAGTCTATTATAAGTATGATATAGAATACAAAAATATTAACAATAGCTACCCCTAGGTGATGTGATTATAGAAATATTGTTTTGTGCTTTTGTGGATTTTCCAAAATTCCTACAATAAACACAAATTTATTTTTAAAAATTTAAAAACATTCTTTAAGAATGCTTCATTAGATTAACCCACAGTTGATATTTGGAGTCTGGATAAAATTGACTTTAAGGGAGCCAATATGGTATAGTGGGTAAGCGGACAGGCCATGAAATCTGGGTTTGAATTTCAAGATACAGCTTGTTAGGTGAATTATTTTGAACAAGTTTCATAACTTCTTGGAGCTTCTGTTACCTTGCCTGCAAAAATGGGGAAAGAGATGCTACCTATCTCTTTGGGTTCCTGTAAGAATTAAATGAGGTAATCTGCATAAACTTCTGGCATGGCAAGATTCTGTGAATGAGAGTTAATGTGTTGTATTATTACTATTATCTCTACTACTACTACTATTGCTATTACTTTGAACAATTCAATTATTAAGATAAAGGACCATATGAGGGCATGGGACTACTGTAAAAATAAGAGTACTGAAAAGGGAGAAAGGACAAGAACCAGAGAGAAACTTTACAAATTCCATGGTTTTTAGGACTAGCATTATTAAACAACAACAAAAAGCTCAAATGGGAAAATAGGGAATTATCTTCAAGATAATTAAAATAAGCCCTTATATTTTAAGATCCTTAAGAGAGATAGAAACTACACTCCTGCTCAGTTGCAAAGAGTATCAGGGGGGTTTTTTTTGACAGAGAATAACATTTTTTGTGAAAAAAAAAAAAGATTATGGACCCTCTTTCAGGTATGATTCTGACAAAATACTTGATTTACTCATGGCTCAATTTCTTACCTGTTAACTAAGTTAAAAATTGTGATAGGCTTTTAAGTGAAATATCTAAAACAGATACCTTAAAAACATATGAGAATCTGGACACTATTCTCCACCTTCACTGAATAACCATGGGCCAAGCCACCATTAGCTCCAGTCTCCCTGTTTCTACCTTTGTCTCCCTAAAACCTATTCTTTATACAGTACCAGGATTTTAAATACTTTTAAAGTATAAATGAAGTCAGATCAGAATGAAGCAATTCTAGGCCAAAAGATCCACATGTACAAAAGCAGGGAGATATAGAGCTAGAAGGTATAGTTGGGAAACTACAGGAGTTTGGTACTATAGAGCTTTGTGTAAAATTTGGGGACCAAGGAAGAGATTGAAGTTGAAGAGGTAGAGAGAGACTATATCCTGAAATTTCACATATAGTTGACCAAGATGTATGGTCTAGGGGATAAAAACTTGAGCAAGTTTAAGCAGAGGTGTGGGAATGTCATGTAAATATTTTTAGAAGATAATCCTGAGACTACAGAGAACAGATTTGAGAGTGAGAAGTGAGGGGAAAGAGATGAGACTAGAATTAGTACATTTAAGAACACATTGTCTAGGGTAATGGTGTACAAGCTTTTTTGACCTTAGTGCACATAAATGGGACAAAATGATTCAACACACCTATTCTGGGAGTTTCACTCTCTAGTAATAAAAAAATTTAAAGAGATGAAGATTCTGAATAGAGTCATAGTTTTACTCAATAAGAGATGAATGTGTATTTAGATGTATATGAGTTTAGATATGATGTTTATTATCTAACAATTCTCTCTAAACTTATTTGACCATTATTGGAATGGTCATTGGAAAGTTATTGGAAGGCCTTTAATGGCCAACCATCAGGCTGAAGATCCTCTGTTGAAAACTACTGGGTTATAAAATAAATGGTTATTATGTGAAAACAGAGGGAAAAAGATGGAAATGAAAGTATTCAAGATGTAGAATTGAAAAGATTTGGTGAGTAATTGTTGTGGGATTTGAAGGAGTGAAAGTTGATAGGTAGGTTTCTGGCTTTGATGATTATGTATGGCCAACAGAGATAGGAATTCAAGATGAAAGTCAGACATAGTGAAGTGGCAGATGATGGGTTCTGCTTCAGAAAAAAGTTTGAAGTTCTTTTGCATCATCCAAGTGAAAATATCTAGTCAAAATGGATTAAGGCACCGGCAGGATATTTGGACTTGGTATGATAAAATGACACAAAATTCTCAAACTATGTTAGTGGTACAGCCTCTCTAAGGGGCATTTTGAAATATGCAAGGATGTTTTAGAGTGGCAAGCAACTGGAAGTGGTACTGCTGTTGTGAGTGAGTAGGAACCAAGGATGCTAACTGTCCTGCAATGTAAAGGACAGTTGCACGCAATGGATTGTTCCAGCCAAAATGCCAATAATATCCCCACTGGGAAACACTGAAACACCGGAAGGGAGAGGGTATAAAGTGAGCAGAGAAGGGAGAGAGTTAGGACAGAAAAAGAGGACCAGCAATAGAAAGCAAGAAGATGAAGGGAGAATAGATAAAGAGTGGTGTCATAGAAGACAATGGAAGGAGAGAGTTTCAAAAAAATTCAGTCTGAGACAGAAGAGAGGTTAAGAGACCAAACACAGCAAGCTCTGAAATGTGAAATAGATTGCCCTAGGATCAGTTTTTTCCAAAGGGAACTGAGTATGGCAAAGGTGAGGAAAGTTGTTGGGGTGCTTTGAACTAGTTGTACTCATTCCCATAATTGTAAAGTATTTTTTTAAATCAGAAATAGGATGCTTTCTAAACTAGAACTAACATTTGTGGTTCTGCCTAGATGATAGTGATAAATGATTCTTTTGTTCTGATTAGTATACTGCTTGGAACAAAGTTTTTAAATTACCCTAATAATGTTACTTTGTACTTATAATGCTAATATTTTATAAGAGTTTATCTTAACTTGGTTATTGTGGTCTATTTCCATAGTCCCCATCTCATTTTGCAGATGGAGAAAGAAAATCAGAAAGTTTAACTCACTATGAAGATGTGCACAGAATAAAAGATATTTGAGTTATTCAATTCTCATCCATGAGATTTTAGGTACTTTCTGCCCTTTGGTTGTTTCTTGCTTCACATGGGTGGAAAAGCTGAGGCATTCTAAGCTTGTTTGCTATGGACAGAATTCTGTTTGGAATTTCTTAATTTTGTGTGCGTCTTTTTTTTCTTCCATCCCTCTATTCTATGTTCCTTTCTTCCTTCTACCATTTGTAACCAGAAAGGATCAAAACCAGTTTATGACGATCTGTAAAACATATAAAACAGTATAAATAAAAGGCAAAGATAAAAAAAAAGAAAACAGAGCAAAGGAGGGGCCATTAAGTAGAAAGAAGACATCTGTTGTTTTAGAGCAGTGAAATAAGGCATTAGATGGTGAAGCTGACTTTGAGGATGTTCCTAGTAATAAAGGTAGGGCCAGAGAGTTCATGGTCCACATAGATTGTTGCTAACTCAGTGAAACTCCTGGCACTTGAGAGGGTTCTTACATCAAGAATCAGAACTAGAAGCCACAACATGCTGATTGTCAAATCCTAACTCCTTCCTTAGACCACATAGAGTAGACAAAACTGTCAAACCCAAATCCCTTGCCTAAGGGGAACAAGCTTGAGTAGCACCATTCAATGAGGGAATAAAGGAGGCCAGGGTAGGTGGGATGAGTGAGGATAGAATGTGCCCAGGAAAGGTGGGGCTTTCAAAACAAATATGCCCAAGTGTCAGAGAAGGCCAGGAGGAACTTGGAGTATGTTGAATGCAAGAATTCCAAGTTGTTCTTGGCAGCCTTAAGGGTCAGGTGGTCTCATGACATGTGTGGGTTAAGGAGACAAAGAATCATCTAGAAGGCAGTCCTCCTTGGGGCAGAATGGCATATTTAGCAGACTATGCAAGCTGGGTGTGTGTGTGAAGAATATGGAGGTGTGGCTTAAAGTGAGTTGGGGGAAGAATCTAACATTGGTCAAATAACAGCTTGGGAGCAGAGGTCCTCTATCAAGAAGTATTTACTGTCAGCAAGCTGTCACATCAGAAGGCAAAACAGCCCGAGTTGCAGAATTCTGGGTACTGTGGAATACATGTTGCCGGAGTGAATGGTATGTGACAAATAAGCATTTGGGACTGTGGCATACCATAAAGTTGCACCGAATCCTTGCAAGTTTGTGGTATGCCACATGGCCACGAGCAGGTGGATGAGAGCCATGCTTGCCTGCATTCCTTGCCTGAAGCTCGTGGCATGTCATATCCCCTTAAGCATTTTTGGATGGGCAACAACTTTTTAGTTGTCTTCCTTCATCATGGAATTTGTAAATTGTCAGAAGATACCAGTTTATGTGAAAGTGGCACTGTCGCTTGACTTTTAAGACAAGAAGCAAAGGTTGATTAATAGGCAGCACAGCTGTTGCCTGTGTCATGCTCCCCACCCCACATACACCCTCCCTGGCATGCAAATGATTTGGGTATGAATTAGTAGGAAGGGGACAAAGGACTCTCTCTTAAGGTTTATAGAGCCTGGAGCTGGAAAGTTACACTCACTTGAGTGAGAATAGAGTAATAAAGTTAAATGTGTGAGCTCTGAAGTTGGCTGCTTGGATTTAAATCCCTGTGTGATCTCAGGCCTAGGATCCCTCACTTGAAGAATGGAGAAGAGACTAGAACCGCCTTTGTAAGAGTGGCTATAAGGATTTAGGGAGCTAATACATGAAGTTGTATTTTAAAAGTCCCTGACTCACCCAAATACTCCATAAATGATAACTAGCAGTGTTATAGTTACGATCACAAGGTTCAGAACTGAGGAAAGGCCTGGCCCAAATGGTAAAGCCCCCAGTGCTAAGGATGTGCCCACCCCCTGCACAGACTCCCCTGTCAGCAGGCTCCTGTCCCAGCCTTGTTCAATTCAGGCCCGTATTTTGTGTCCTTCCCACCGTTCTGTTTCAGTCCTGACAAAACAGGAATGGAGACAAAGTCGTCTCCTGGGTCTGGAAAGAATTAGTGGCTATTGTTGGCCTAGGTCCCTGGGGCGAGAGGCCCAGCTCTTCTGTCTGAGGTGCTGAGTCATGAGCTGTGGTTGCAGGCCCAACTGTGCACTGGCCTTGGCATGGCATTGGGGGAGGATTAGGAGATTATGATCGGAACAAGACACAAAGGAATTACAGCCAATGTTGATAAGCAATTTGGAAGGTACTCAGAGGAGGGAAAAAGAGAAGGCAGTCGGCAGAATCAAAGTGGGTGTGGGCAGGGAGCTGTAAGGCAGGAGGGGGTCATAAACCATGGAACCCAAAGAAGGCAAGGGCTTCCCTTTCTGTTATGGCTTCTTTTGGTACTTAAAGGAAACTGTTGAAAGGACCTGGATTTTGAATATGAAAATGGGTAATGAACACTTATGTTCACACAAAAACCTGAACATTTATGTTCATTGCAGCTTTATTTATGAGAGCCCCAAACTAGAAACAACTCAAAAGTGCTCCAGCAGGTGAAGAGTTAAACAAACTGAGGTATATCCGTATCACGGACTACTACTTAGCCATATAAGAGAATGAACTGATGTTACATGCAACATGCTGGATGAATCTCCGGAGAATTATGCTGAGTGAAAAAGATCAGTATCTAAAGTTATATACTCTATGATTCCATGTATGTAAGATTTCTGAAATAATAAATTATAGAGATGGAGAATAGGTTAGTGGCTGCCAAGGGTTGTGGTGTAGGTGGGGGAGGGAAGTGGCTATGGCTCTAGAGAGGGGTCCTGAGGGATCCTTGTGATGCAGGTGTTCTGTATTTCAACTGTAGTGGTGGTCACAAGGATCTACACATGTAAAAAAATTGCATAGAATGAAATACACAGATACATAAATGACTGCATGTAAAGCTGGTGGCATCTGAATAAGGTTGATGTATCAATATCAATGCACTGGTTGTGATCCTGAACTATAGTTTTGCAAGATGTTGCTCTTGGGGGAAAGTGGATAAAGGGTATACAGGATCTCTCTGTACTCTCTCTTACAATTCTATGTGAATCTACAATTTTCTCCAAAAAAAAAAGGTTTTTAAAAATGTAGAGCAAGCCCTTCAGATGCCCCTTGTTCCTGGCACCTTGACAATGTCAAAGGGATTTTATAAAGAATATTCCATTTTGGTTTTGGAAGTGAAGTCTCCTTAAGAAAACAGCTGGTACAAACCCGTGGTGTAGGTGGAAGCCTGAGCTGAGGGGAGCGGCAGCCCCTACCCTTGTGGTAAGTCAGGGGCTGTTAGCACTCCTCTTCCCGTTTGTGCCCAGGGACGCAAGCCCCTAATTATCACTGCAATAGACGTCAGTGAGACAAGATACGTGCATGGTCTCAGTGCACTTTACAATATTTTATCTTGTCTCTAAGGGCAAGATAAAGGCTGCCTTCCACATGCTGAGGGGTGAGTGATTCCATGAATCTCTGAGAGACACCATCTGGTGACCTGAAGGCTGACCGCGCTGCCAGGTTGGTCAGATGAGCGCAGAACTCACAGGGACAGTGGTTTAAAGGTTGAAGGAACAAAGGATGAATGCTGATGAGTGAGGTCTCTGGAAAGAGGGACCTAAAGCTGGACTTCCAAAACTTTCAAGTGTGTATAAATCACCTATTAAAATGTATATTCTGATTCAAAACTCTTTAGTGGGGCCCTGAGTCTACATTTCTTAAAACTCCAAGGTGATACCAGAGCTGCTGGGCTAAACGTTGAGCCACGAAGGTGCAACCTAGCCACACTTTCAAGAGGAAGGCCTGTCAAAGAAGAGTGAATGAGATGAAGAGAGGCTGGGGGAATGGAGCTGAGGGCAGAAGGGAGTGGCCAGGAGGAGCTCTGGTGAGCGGTGGAGGGAGAGCTCTCCTCAGAGAAATCCAGCCAGCATCAAGTTCCTTTAAAAATGCCCTGTGAGAAATGGCCTAATATTTTACCCACCATGACTGCATCTTCATAGATGCCTTCAATGTCTCAACACAAAGAAAGGTCCACAAAAACGGTGGGGCTTTCAGAGACTGTGAGTACGGGTATATAGATGAGACCGAGTGGATAAACAGATGTATTTGAGAGGACTTTCCCAGAGTTCTTCCAACCACATTCCCTGTCAAAATTAGTGCCTTTCCTGTCAAGGACTCAGGCCTTCTTGGAGTGGAGAGGTCAGATCAGAGCAAAACTCATTGCCCCTTAAGCCTGAGAGGAGGGGAGAGTTGGAGATAAGTCCCTCACTGGCCATGCCCTTATCTGTGACCAGCTGAGGTGACTATTAAACCACAGGTACTTATTTTTGGCTCTCTTTGCTTGGGATCTCCAGAAGCCACCCTGTTGGTGGTGGTTCTGCTAGAAATGAGAAATGGGACCAGATCCACACTGAGAAAGGAGAAGGGTCATTATCCAACCAGCTGACTTGTCCTCTCAAGCTCACATTTGCCAGAAATCCATTCTTTTCTCATAATAGCTATCATCCATTTTCCCCGTTCCGGCTCTTCTGTTTGAGGAACAGCTGAGATTGACCCTGCTCTGTGAAAGGGAAGGCAACTCCCCAGAACTCACCTTGCAGAGCAGGGGCACTTGGAGAGGTCAGATGTGAAACTGTAGTCAAAAGGCTGGCTGGGGCCAGCATGTGGAGTGGGTCCAGAGTCCCAGTATTCAGAGAACTTTGCCTTATTTTTACCATTGGTAGGAAGAGTTCTCGTCTTTCTTATTGACTCAAGATGTATTTGACATGGTTGCTTGGCTCCAAAGCCTGTCTGCCCCAACAACTGCAGAAGATCCAGAGATACACAGCCATCCATCAAATCTGACAGGGCCTCCTCCTACAGCAGCTGTATTGTTTATGAAATGAATCACTTTCATAGCAAATTCAAAAGCAAACTTGTGCTGGATTTGACAGATGCATCCCACTTCATTCTTCTCATTTTCTCTTTTCACATGCTTGCCCAGTTCCTGAGTAGCAGCCTAATTTTGCTAAGGTGGAACTGAGAAACACAAAGTAGGGTTATTTGTCTCAAACTAAATCATTATGCTTGGCTTCTAGGCTGAGAGTGGTTCAACAAGCATGTGTCTTCTCTTTTACCAACTTTGGTAAGTGAGGGAGGAAATGAATGAGTGACCCAAAGAGGTGACTGACACGTGTAACTCAAGAAACAGGACCCCGTAAGTGCATTATTCTATTCAATGGACACACAAAAGGTGTCTAAGTTCTTTTCAGAGCATCAGTTTCTCAGTGGAGATTGAGCTTCACCTTTTTATGAATAATAGCAGTCAAATGGAAGTCACTAAAGATGGGGCTTTTGTTGATTGTGTGACTCTTGAGAAGGAACAAATGGGAAAGATTAATTTAAGAAATAGCCAAGGTATTGGGTGAGAAAGTCACTCAATCCAGTTCATCCTCATACGTAGACAAAATAGGCTTACAGAAAGAATCTGAGTGACTCCACAAGATTCAGTCCTTAGCTCCTTTTTGCTAAAACTTTTTTGGGGTGGAGTCACACTTAATCATGTTAATACCAGGTGACCAGTGAACTGACAATATCATCAGATGTTGAGCTGTGAATAATCTGAGAGAATTTAGCATGTGAGACATAGGCACCTGAAGAATAAGGGGCACCCCAGAGAGAGGAAGCCCTGGTGATGGCGTTCAAGAGGTCAGGTATATAAACACCCATTATTTGCCAGCTACTGTGTTAGCATCCAGGCTGCAATAGTGAACAAGACGCACTCAGACCCTCTCTTCAGTGGAGGTCAGCCTGATGGGCAACACAGACATCTACCTAGACAATTACATAAAATATGATAAATACTATAAGCAGAAATGCTCTTTGATGCTATTAAAGATATTGCAGAGCCACCCTGAGAAAATAAAACATGTCATTAAAGGAGACTGTGCAGTTCCTCAAGACCCCTAAAGAAGTCAAATGTGAAGTATTCCTGGTGTGGGAGGCAGGGGACAGAAGATGCCTCTAGGCAATCAACAAGGCCCCTGAGAGGAAAACACATGTGAAAAGGGAAAGGTAAAAAGGAAAAGACATTACTTGACTACATTGGTATTTAAAATTTTGGCCAAGAAAAAGTCAATGAAACTGAAACTGGAAACTTGGGGGGAAAAAGAGCCACATTAAGAGCCACTTTCCTTCATATATAAAGAATGCTTACAAAAGAGGAAATATGACTGGCTTATAAACATGTAACAACGTCACTCACAAATTAAGTGGACATTGAAACAGAAGGAAGCAGGAGAGAGGCTGCTTTAGAGATCTGCCAGATTCTGGCCTTTCTGGGAAGAGGAAAGGGCCTCAGAGAAGAGACACTGAATCAGCCAAGCAATTTTAGCTCTAAGTGACCTTAGCTGATTACTCATCAGGTTTGTGGATCAAATTCCAATTTCACAGTTATTCTGGGAATAATATTATGAGTTTAGAACAAGGAATGGAAACCCCGTAACTCCCTGGGGAAGCTCAGTTTCCCTTTGCATGTTGTCAGGGTCACAGGAACGATGATCAGGCGAAAGGAGTGCAAGTCTTTGACTATGAACAGGTGAGCCAGGAGGTTCCTGAAGTAAGGTGTTTCTACAACACCTTATGTGCTGACTGAACACTCTGGTGGAGGGGCTTGAAAATCCTGACTTCCAATTTAGAGATGATTATATCCCCAGAATATGTTACCTAGCATGGCTCTCCAAGCACTACAAGAAGTGACAATATCCAGCCTGCAGAGCAAGTTGAAATTTTTTTATTTTGTTGTGATTTTAGGCTTCCAAGTGGCCATCTATAGTTGCAATGACTTCTACTATCTCTGTTATGGGTTGAATTATATCCCCCAGGATTCATATGTTGAAGTCATAACCCCTTGTACCTCAGAAGGTGACCTTATTTGGAAATAGGGTCTTTACAGAGGTCATCAAGTTAAAATGAAGTGTTGATGACTAGTGTCCTTATAAAAAGGAGGAAATTTGGAGACAAACAGGCATACAGGGAGAATGCCATGTGAACGTGAAGATGGCCATCTACAAGCTAACAAGAGAGGCCTGGGATGGGTCTTTCTCTCACAGGTCTCAGAAAGAACCAACCCTGCTGATACCTTGAGTGTGGCCTTCTAGCCTCCAGAACTGTAGGGTAATAATAAGTTTCTGTTATTTAAGCTATTAGTCTTTGGTGCTTTGTTGTGACAGTCCTAGGAAGCTAAACCAATTCCCAAATTCAGTCATTTTCTTCCATAGCCCTGTGTTTAGAGTGCAACAAATTTTTAATTTTAAATGACAAAAATTATATTCTATGAAACTGATTTCAGATGTGAACAACAGTGGAGAGAAGGTGATATAGGAAGAGGAACACTTGGCCATTTAACAATATTTGTTTTAGGAGCATCCCTCTACCTGTCAGGCACCGCCATGTAGGTGGGAGATCTGACAGTGAGTGAGACAACATGGCACCTGCCTTCTTGGAGCTTACAGTCTAGCAGGAGCCGATCTGCACCTAGATGACTGTGAGTGAGTATGAGGAGTACTTTCTCTGACAAGGGTGCATAGCTTCCTGTGGGAGCAGATGAGAGAGCCCCACATCTGCTCTTAGGATCTAGAAACACTTCCCTGACTTTGAGGTGACATCTGAGCTGAAACTTGAATAATGGGTAGGAATTCACTGGTGAAAGGGGTGAAAGATAAATGAAAGGCAGTGAGGGCAATATTTCTAAGCAGAGGCAACAGCCAGGTTCTGTGCTTCACATAAAAACAGGGAGCAAAATTTGTCTTCCATTTTGGAGCTGAGGAAATGGCCTCAGAGTCCTGAGGGAACCAAGCAAAGCAGGTACAGCTGTGCACGGGGAGAAGCGGTTCCGGGCTGCTGTCCCTGTTTGGGCAGCCTGTAGGTGTGGAGATGACCTTGGCCCTGGTGGGTGACCTCGAGCTAAAATCAGGAGGAGTAATACTGGCTGCCTGAAGCGGCCCCTCAGGCATGCTAACTTTCCTGCGCCATCGGCCTCAGCGTTCTCACACAGTGCTTTCACAGCCTGATCTGGGAGCTTCTAAAAATGTTTTGTACAGAGCCAGACTTTGTGAGGGGACCACCCGACAAAGAAAACCCCACTTAGCAGATGGAAGAATTGTTGGGGCTTGTCCCCTGATGGGAAAGGCCACTCCCTCTGCTTCCAATCCTTTCCAAGAACCTTAAAAATGAAAGGGCCTTTTATGTTTCTGATAAAGGGTTTGGCAAACATTTTGAATTTTGGAATCACATCCTACCTGACTCGCCTTCTGCTAATCCCCTCCGCCCTCACTCCAGCCCCACACAAGTGCGTGGTGTCTCCTGGCAGTACAGCCTGAGGAATGAATGGTGTCTCAGGAAGGTTAACGTGCTAGAGGTCGTTTCTGGCTCCTCGTCTGTTTGCTGTTAACTAGTCCTGTGATTGAAAAAAAGTCACCTCTCACCCAGAGTCTTACTTTCTGAGAGAATAAACCAATGGGGGTGAGCAAGACCGCTAAGATTACTCCCAACCTGGATGTTGGGATTATATTATTTTTTCTGTATTCATAAGCACTTTGATTCATCCCTACCCATAGCCCAGTCATTGTCAGGGGTCAGAGGAAGTAGCCTGTGGCAGTGCTGGGCAGTCACCTGGCTGCTGTGTTGGGGTTAGTAAGTGCAGTAAAGAGTGGGTAAACAGAACCAGCGGAAATGCCGTTCCCTCTCTGCTCTCTCACCTGCCATCGTCAACGATGTCAACCTTCCCCTCCACCTCCCTCTTCCACCCACAAATTCATCCACAAACTTTTGCCTAGAGGGAAATCCAAGACCTATTTCTTTAATGGTCAGAATTGTGCTGGGTCAAGACTTTTAACTGTGTATTTAATTAGTCATCTGTATGCATGTAACTTAAAGGCGTTCAGCTGTGCCTTTTTATAGGATTAATAAAGCGGGTTGTAAATCACCTATGCAGCCTATAAAAGTATTTATAGCAGCTTTTCTCTCCCTTTGCCATTACAGCAGCTCTGTTCGAACTAGCTGAGGTTTGCATGGGGATAGTTCTACCCAGTTCTAAGAGGAAAGCGTTAACAGGCCCTTCCTGGCAAACCACAGCTCCATCATTAGGCAACGCAAAATGTGCTGAAATGTGAAGCTCCAGCAAGGACATTCCAAGGCGTTATTGCCAACAGCAAGCCTTCTGTGTTAATGAAAGTCAAAATACAAAAAGCCAGTCAACTGCGAGCACAGAACTCGAGCCGAACTTGAGAAATATGACCAGCGTTGGAATGCCATGGCTTCTTGACTTCTATAAACCTTAACAGGATTTGGCAAGCCCTTCTCCAAGCTCATACATTTGCAGTGACCAAACACCTTTTGGAACCTCCTCAGCCAGTTTCTCGGTTTCACTGAGTCTGCAAAGGAACAAGTCACCTTTTGTCTGATAGGCATTAAGAGCTTTTGTGGGCACAAGAAACAGTTACCAGAACCCCTTCTTTGTGTCAGCAGGAGGTTCATTTCTCACACCCTGCTCTCCAGACTCCCAAAGATCCCAGTTCTTAAGAGAATTAGACCCATGTAATCTCCCCAACATCATTTTGTTAGGCAGAAAGATAGATATGAATGGGGTGGAGAGAGAATAAGGCCAGTAAAGTCCACTAAAAGGGACTGAGTTTACCAGTCAAAACTAGAGAGCCAGAAAAGACTCACAGAGTTAATGAGTTAATCATTTGAAGCTCCAAAGGCCGGAGGCAACTTGGAATATCCGGGTATTCCCCAGATAAAGAAAAGTATCTGAGCACAGCCCATGTCTTTATTGTGTCAATTAGATCATGACATTGTAAGATTTACTTTAGCCTGCTAAAAGGCCCAGTTTGTTCTTTAACTTAACCTATATGCTGTTTTTTTCTCCTCCTCCAGCCCCTAATCAAGTAATTCGCAACCTGGGCAGGAGACAACCATCATGATTAATATTCCAAACAAGCCCACTTATAAACAGCATAGTTAAAACAGGAAAGATTCCTTCCATCTTTAAAGCTAAGATTGCATTTTAAAACCCAGGGAGTTAAGAAGTAAGATTCTTAACGTATTCTTTAGCAAACAAACAATAACTCAGCCCACCTTGGGGGCAGGGCAGGTATTCTTGACTGATATGTTTCCAGAGGGAAGCTGTTATCCTGGGAAGGAACTGGATCAGTAAATTTCTTGTGTTAATTTTGCAGAATTACCTAAAGGACTGATAATAGAAGACACGTGGTGTCTCTCATCAAAGATAAACATCTTGAGACGACTTGACAAGTTGACATCCCTAGCCCTTTGTCACATTCCTGAAAAATCCTTAAAAGGGGCAACTCCCAAACTTTCAGGGCCCTCTTCTCTGAGGTTGCCTGCACTTTCTCTCAATCTTTCAGGGCATGGCCCCTCTCTGAGGACATCCACACTTTATCTCTCTTTAAGTGCATAACTTTTTAAAATAAGACTTTTACTCTGCTTCACTACTGTGCCTCTGCCTTTCAATTCTTTGTTGTGGCAGGGACAAGAACAGAGGAAAGTAAACAATGCCTCCCTAACAATTCCTCTACAAATCCTGCCTGGCTTGAGTTCTAGTTGACTGCAATGGAAAGTAGCACTGATTAGGATCTTGCTGTGGATAAAGTGAAGGTTTCTGAGGCTAGCATTCTCACTTGGCTAGCTCACTACACATGTGTGGGCAATATGTCTTTATTGACTCTATATAAAGAACTCTGCCCAGTGCTATGGGTGACACGGTGGCATGGCTGCAAGGCTGCAAGAGAGCAGAGACGAGACTGTAGTGTGGCAGTACCGAGAACAGAGACTTAGATGGCTGTGGCGGTAGAGGTTCCCAGAGGCAGAGACCAGCTTGCTGTATACAGACTCACTCTGTGTGGATGGGATTCTAGTGATTGACCTACCGATGAAGTTGGGTATAACCCTTTCACCCCAAGAATGTTCCATTGTTATTCTTTGGTCTCATTGAATCCATAGTGGACTTGCCTGGGGCTGAAATCCATTCACAAGACACTTGCCATAAAAGTTGGCAGTAGCATGACCATATCTTAGTCTTCATTTTGGGGCTAACTCTGGAGAGAAGTAGTCAGACGTTTTGGTTTTGTAGACACAGGTCCTGAAACCCCGGTTCATATTTCTTCTTTAGATGAATCTTGACTGTCTAATGATCACTAGTCTCTTGAAAGGAAAAAAGGAACAGGATTGTTAAAGAGAAAACAGGATCCTGTGAAAAATAATTTGACTTGAGGTTTGGGCATTGAAGGCAAAGGACGGGCTGCGTTCTACTGAGGGTAGGGAACCTCCAAGAATAGGTAGTGGTTTACCATTTCCCCAGCTATCGGAGGGTAAGGCACTTGGCCACTTTGGTGGCTCCTAGAGTTAATCAGCCTCAGGGGGCAGCTAGGCTCTTGCTTGGAGTCCTGTGGTATAATCTGTGTGTTTGTATTTATGCAGGAATAGAGTGTGAGGGAGCATGTTTACTGAGGTAGTGGAATAGCAGTGGGATCTCACTGAAAATTGGTCCTGAGAGTTGGGAGCTATGCAAATTTGACTCACCAAGATTGCAAAAATTTTCCAACTTTGGAGATTGGCTTGAGGGTCTTCAAATCTCACATGCTCTGTCTCCTCTTCTAGCTTGTTTGCTTTTCTTCCTCCCTCCCTTCCTTCCTTTCCCCCTACTTTCTTTCCCTTCTTTTTAGAAAAGTTCTTTGGGGAAAATATCATGGATGATTGCCCTAATATGTGACTTCAGATTATGGGACTCGGGACTGATTCTTACTGAAATGGGATACATTTTAAATGAGATGGTTTATTTTACACTAAGATAATGTACAGAACACTAGTTTTCTTTTGATTATGGCTAGGTTAGTTTGAACTTACTTGTTTTCTACTAATAGGTCATCTTCATCTTACGCTTCCAGAAAAGATACTCTCCTTTTTTTTTTCCATTAGAGAACTATTCTCTCTTTTTTAGAGGTGGTTTCAGAGTGGTGTTAATAAATAACAGAAACATTTGAAGTTGAGATTGAGAGTCCAGCTTTACAATCTTCTATTATTGCATTTCCTTTGTTTGTTGCTATTGACTAAAAAATTATTAAGATATAGTTTGCTTATGAAATTCACCCATTTTAAGTGGGCGATTCAATGATTTTTTTTCTTTTTCTATAGATTTACTGAGTTGTGCAAGTCACAACAATTTAAAACATTCTCATCACTCCAATAAGATCGCTAACACATTCACATTTAATTCCTATTCCTCCCCTCAACCTTAGGCAGCCACTAATATACTTTCTGTGGATATGCCTTTTCTGGACATTTCATACAGATGGAATCATTCAAATGTCATCTTTTATGTCTGGTTTATTTCACTTAAAATAATGTTTTTGTGATTCATTAATGTTGTAGCATGTATCACTATTTCGTTCCTTTTTATTGCTGAGAATATTCCATTGTATGTATATACCACCTTTTGTTTATCTCTTCACCAATTTTTGGACATTTAGCTTATGTCCATTATGAATAATGTTATAAACATTTGAGTGCGAATCTTTGTATGGACATATGTTGTCATTTCTAATGGTTAGATATGTTGGTCTGGAATTGCTGGGTCATATGGTAAATTTGTTTAACTTTTAAGAAACTGTCAAAAATTTCCCAAAGCATCTGTACCACTTTACATTCCCACAAGCATTGTGTGAAGGTTCCTATTTCTCCACATCCTGGACAACATTTGCTATTATCTGTCTTTTTGCCTATAGTCATCCTAGTGGGTGTAATATGACATCTCATTGTGGCTTTGATTTGTATTTCCTATCATTAATGACTAATGATGTGGACCATCTTTCTATGTGCTTATCAGCCATTCATGTCTCTTCTTTGGTGAAATGTTTATTTTTACATCTTTGGTCCATTTTTAATTGAGTTGTCTTTTTATTATTCCATTTTAAGAATTTGTTGTATATTCTAGATACAAGTCCTTTATCAGATATATAATTTGCAAAAACATTTACTCCCATTCTGTAGTTTATCTTTTCATTTTCCTACTGATGTCTTTTAAAGCACAACAATTTTGAATTTTGATGAAGTCTAATTTATCAACTTTTCTTTTTATGGATCATGCTTTTGGTGGTGTATCTGAGCAGTCTTTGCTGACCCAGTTCCTGAAGATTTTCTCCTGTTTCCTTCTAAATGTCAAATAGTTTAGCTTTTACATTTAGGTTTCTGATCTCTCTTGTTAATTATAATATATAGTGTGAGTTCTGAGTTCACTCTTTTGCATGTGTATACAATTTTTCCAGCATTTATTTGTTTGAAAGACTATTCTTTTCCTGTTGAATTTCCTTGACATCATTGTCAAAAATCAATTGACCATAAATAGAAGGATTTATTTCTCTCAATCCAGTTGTATTTTTATATCTATCCTTAAGCCAGTGGCTATTACTGACTTTGATTATCCCGAAATTCTGATTGGCTGAAGAGAAGAGTGTAATGGGACATAAGACTTTGAACTGGAATTTTTTTAAGCAACTCCAATGAACAGAAATGGGAGAAATGAGGTTGTCTAAGAAGAGATTTGCACAAAAGGAGAACCCAGAACCAAGGCTCTCTGTGGGATTGGAATGATCCTCATGTTGAGAAGACCCGCTGTATTGAAGGAAAGCCCCAGGCAAATACAAGACTTGAATTAAGTAAGGGAGCTCTCAGGAGAGGACAGAGAAAGGGAGACTTGAGCCAGGTGGTCAGTAGGGAAAATATTTATCTCTCATACTTGCCCAAGCTCATCAAAGAATGTAAACTTGGAGCAATTTAGTAAGAACCTCTGTTTATTTTTTAAAGGAGACATTGTTAAAAGACTATGATATATGAAAAATCACTTCCTGTTTTCCTAAACAAGAAAAAAAGGCAAAAACAAAGCCACCTTGATAAAGAAGAATAGTGGAGTAGAGACATTGGCTTCTAGCTTTCTACTCACTTTTTCCATCCTTTCTCCAATTCATAATATCAGGGATCTGTTATTCTAAGTAGAGAGAACCAGCCTCTGTGATCTTTTTTAAAATAGATATATCATCACAAATATTGTTTAAAATGACAATATAGCAAACCAGGTTTGTGATTATTGTGGTTATAATTCAGAGCAACATGTAAGGGACAAGGAAGACATTGGTACATTATTGAAGTCCATTGATATGAGATGTTCCCTGAGAAGTCTCCTTTATGGAATTATGCATTGCAAAACATTAATATTGAAACTGCTTCCTCAAAGGGACCACTGTTTCCTAAGCTTCTACAGACCAAGAAGAGGAGTACAATAAGCAACATCAGCTGACGGTAGAAAATAAAAGGGCTGTTCCTGGAATTGTGTTGAGAACATGTGGCTGTGACTCTTCATATACTTTGCCTGGAGGAGCCTGGGATCCCTGAGACTCCTTAGAGGACAGGCGTTGAGCTATAACTAATTTGGAGGCCTTCTGTGTCTGTAGATTAAGTGAGTTCTACAGTGCTTAACACTATGGTCCAAGTCCCTTCCTGAATTCACTGTAAGTTGAAAATAATATG
Source organism: Manis pentadactyla (assembly GCF_030020395.1). NCBI lineage: Eukaryota > Metazoa > Chordata > Mammalia > Pholidota > Manidae > Manis > Manis pentadactyla. The sequence continues at coordinate 88,438,467 of NC_080020.1, forward strand.
ACCTCTAGGACAGGAACACATTACAGTGAGTATGGGCTAATACAGTGCTGGCACTCACTGATACTCAATAATGCTGGCTTGTCTATCATGACAACCAACCACTCTCCATTCTCCACTCCCTAAAGAAGGAAGCTCTCAGTGAGCTAGGACATAGGTAAGTATTGATGAATGGCAAAGGAGACAAGCCTTATTATACAAGGCACGGTTGAAAGCTTGCCATTCAAGCAAAAGCTTTGGATCTTAACCTGTGAAAATGAATTGCGCCTTCCGAGTGTTAAACCCAAATGGATTTTGTATTAAATTTCCTTCAAATAACCAAGCTTATACCAATTATTTCCCTCAGTGCAGAACAAGAATTCCATGGACATCAGCTGAGGACCACTATCCTGAGCCCAGCTCACATGCAAATCAAGCAAGAAGCGTCTTTCTTCCTGTCACCACACCATCACAGCAGACACTGAAGACACACAGAGACCCCAAGCACAGGTCTGAACAAACAGTGGGGAAACCTCCCGCTTTTGACACTCCCGCTTCTTGTTCTTCCCTCTGCCCTGCTGGCCCCTGCTGGCCCTTCATCATTCAACATCTCCTCCTAGGTCTGTTTACTTAGGAAAATACCATTTTCATCACCAGCCCTTCCTCAATGTACCCACCCACCACTGTGTTTCTAATGTGCCTTCCAGGGAGGAGGCAACAAATCTGTCAGAGGGACTGTATGGACTCATTGTGTTAAGGTTTCTAGAAGTTATTTTAGTTGAAAGAAGCTAGTTGGGGAGAGACCTAGAGGCTACTGGATGCTTTCAAAATCATACTGCTTTGTGTCCTGGTACCCACTGTACCTACTGTTTAAGTTTTCTCTCTCTTTCCTTGCAGAAGTCCAGAGAAGCCAGGCCATGTGCATGGAAGGTGTAACTCCAGGGGAAAATCCCGGGGCAAAATACTTTTGAAACCAAAATCAGTCAAAGGGAGAAATAACGTGGGAAGAACTCATTTATTTCTTGCAAGCAGTCCTCCACTTCTGCTCTCCCGTTTCTCTCATGACCTGGCTGCCAACAAAGAGGCCCCACCCAACGTGTCTCAGGCCCAGATATGCCCTTGCTTGCCCTCTATTCACCCATTGCTATGGAGATGACCGTTTTTCTCTACCCCTGTTGATATGGAGATGCACTAAGTCCAGGCAAGAGATTTTGGAAATACTGCAGTTTTACCCACAGAAGGGGTAGTGGCAATGTCTTAGTCTTGTTCTGCACAATTCAGCTCAATTATTGCAGTGAGATTCTTGTCTGGTTGTGAAAAATTCATCCCAGGCTGGCCTTAGATGCTCTGGTTAGTTACTGCCATTCTGTGGAGCACTGGCATGAGCCCTGGACACACAGACACTGACAAAAACTGCCACAGGCTGCACTCTGCTCTGTGGCTCAGACACTTCATTCTGACCACACTGGCCTCTTAGGTTGGCTTCCTTTTCACAGAAGCATGAAGTTCCCATTGTGCTGGGGCTGGCTGGGGCTGGCTGGGGCTCAGGAGAGTTGGGAGAGGGTGCGAGTCTGCTGGAGGCTATCTAGTTCACAGGGGCCAGGTAAGAAGATGGGAGTTGCTCTCAAAGCCCAAGGCCCAGTGGCGCTTCCCAGCCCTTATTCCAGGAACCCAGGAAGGGGCTCAGAGGAGGAGATGTTTGTGTACGAAATGTACAGAGGGTCACTTTGGGATGCAGGACATGGTGGGGTGGGGTGTATGGGCAGGGATGCGGGAGGAGAAGGAAGCCTGAGCAGACCTGGCTTTGTCTGTGAACAGACCTCATTACCAGCAATTTTTTGGAAAAAATGTTTACTAACTGTCAAGGCTCAAACTTAAAAAAAAAAAAAGTGTATTTTATTTTCATGATTATAAAAATATCCATGCTTACTATAGAAAACATGGAATATGCAAAAATCACCAATAAAAATATAAAAATCATCCAAACAGGGATAATTCTTCTTAATGTGTTAATATTCTGGTATAAATTCATCTGGTCCTTTTTTCTTTTATATACGTATGTACAGAACATGAATACATATATATATGTATATGTATAGAAATTATATATTATATGAGCATATTTATTTATTTATTTTGTTATCATTAATCTACAGTTACATGAAGAACATTATGTTTACTAGGCTCCCCCCTTCACCAAGTCCCCCCCACACACCCCATTACAGTCACTGTCCATCAGTGTAGTAAGATGCTGTAGAATCACTACTTGTCTTCTCTGTGTTGCACAGCCCTCCCCATGCCCCCCCAACATTATACATGCTAATTGTAATGCCCCCTTTCTTTTTCCCTGCCCTTATCCCTCCCTTCCCACCCATCCTCCCCAGTCCCTTTCCCTTTGGTAACTGTTAGTCCATTCTTGGGTTCTATGATTCTGCTGCTGTTTTGTTCCTTCAGTTTTTGTTTTTATACTTCACATACGAGTGAAATCATTTGGTACTTGTCTTTCTCGGCCTGGCTTATTTCACTGAGCATAATATGCTCTAGCTCCATCCATGTTGTTGCAAATGGTAGGATTTGTTTTCTTATGGCTGAATAATACTCCATTGTGTATATATACCACAGCTTCTTTATCCATTCATCTACTGATGGGCACTTAGGTTGCTTCCATTTCCTGGCTATTGTAAATAGTGCTGCGATAAACATAGGGCTGCATCTGTCTTTTTCAAACTGGGCTGCTGCATTGTTAGGGTAAATTCCTAGAAGTGGAATTCCTGGGTCAAATGGTATTTCTATTTTGAGCTTTTTGAGGAACCTCCATACTGCTTTCCACAATGGTTGAACTAATTTACATTCCCACCAGCAGTGTAGGAGGGTTCCCTTTCTCCACAACCTCGCCAACATTTGTTGTTCTTTGTCTTTTGGATGGTAGCCATCCTTACTGGTGTGAGGTGATATCTGATTGTGGTTTTAATTTGCATTTCTCTGACAACTAGCGATGTGGAGCTTCTTTTCATGTGTCTGTTGGCCATCTGAATTTCTTCTTTGGAGAACTGTCTGTTCAGCTCCTCTGCCCATTTTTTAATTGGATTATTTCCTTTTTGTTTGTTGAGGTGTGTGAGCTCTTTATATATTTTGGATGTCAACCCTTTATCGGATCTGTCATTTATGAATATATTTTTAAGTAAAAGAGAAATCAAATAGTATTTATACCCTGACTTTTTCACTCAACATTGTATATTTTTCTGCAAAATGATTTTATAGCTAAATATTATTCCGTCTTTTATCATGTATCACATGTCACTCAATCAAACACCTATTGTTGCACATTTAGGTTGTCTATAATTTTAAATAAGTCTTTGTTCACCTTAATAATTATATCTTTAGAATAGAACACATTTCTAGCAGTAGAATACACACATTAAGTTTTTTTATATATACTGCAATATTTCCTCCAGTAAGATTATTTGCTGTAAATTGTATTTGTGCCAGTAGTATATGAAGTGTACCTTTCTCCTTGTAGTCTAACATTAGGGGGTAGATTGAATCTTTGTTAATCTTTGTTGAGAAGCACAGAGTCTTCATTAGTTTGATTTGAATCTCTTTGCTTATTAGTGTGATTTAGTATTCTTTCATTTATTTATTCATGAAATATATCTACACCTATCACTGATATGTGGGGTCTTTCAATTTTAATCGCTCTGTAAGAGCTATTTATATATTGGGATATCTTCTCTTTGTTTCATATAATGCAAATACTTTTCTAATTTGTCATTTGGTTTTGATTTTAGTTTATAATTATTTAAATGTCTTATAATCAAATACATTAATCTTTTTACTTCAGAGTATCTATACTTGGTTCTGTTTAGGAAAATTGTTTCCACAGTAGGATATAATATTCATAATTTTTTTTCTAACATTTAGAAATAATTTTTAATGTCACAAGTAACTCTTTAATCCATTTGTAATTTGGGACTACATGGTATGTGGTAGGAAATCTAAACTTCTTCTCCATACCCCTGGAAGTTGACCTATTTTCCCAAAGCCATTATTAAATAATAGAGTCATCCTTCATTGATATAAAGTGCTACCTTGTTGATATATGAAATACACATGAACTCTGCTTCTGGGCACTTTATATAATTTCATTGATCTATCTGTGTAATTCAGAAGCAATGCCAGACTAATCACTTTAGTGATCACTGATTTATACTGCTCTTATATTTATTTATCAATATTTTTATTTTCTTATAATTTCAGTTATTAGTTTTTACTTCTCTTTATTTTGACTTTCTTTATTAAATCTTCAGTGAATTTTAAATACAGTTTTTTTAACTCTATTCAAAAATGGGTTTAATGTTATAAATGTGCTTCTGATTACATTGATTCCATACTACAGATTTTAAAGTATGATATGAGAGCATAAGTTCTGTGATATTTCTGCCAAAAATACATAATCTGATCTAATCATGAAATAATACATACCCAAATTGAGGAATTTTCTGCAAAATAATTGGCCTATAATCTTTTCAAAAGTGTTAAAGCCACAAAAGTCAAGGAAATGTTGAAGAATCACTCCAGATTGATGAGAATTAAAAGCCATGTTAACTAAATCTGAACATGATCCTGGATGGGTACTTTGCCATAAAGAACATTTGTGGGACAATTTATTGGGATTTGAATAGGGTCTATGAATTAGACACTAGTAATGTGTCCATGTAACTGTCTGGATTTTGATGTTAATTTTGTAGCTATGTAGAGAAATATCTTTTTTAGTAGGAATTACACACTAGAGTATTTGGGGTTCATGGTACATAGCAACTTTCATTAAAAAGTTCAAGGAAAAAAGTTCTTTGCACTCTTGAAGATTTTCTGTAAGTTTGAGATTATTTAAAAAGAAAAAAGATTAATTAAAATCAAGAATATTTTAAGTTATCTAGACCTTCTCCTTCTAACCTGTCATACAGCTTGTCTTCATGGTCCTGTTGGGGCCAATTAACATTACCATAAAGTAAGAGTTTTTAACTTTGAATGTGTTAGTAAACACATTTGAAAGCTCTGTCCAGAGGGGGCCCAGCTAGAGCCCAGAGCAGGGAAGGGCAGAACTGGACAGAAGTTGGTTGGGGGAGGGTATGGACAGCAAGGGCATGTAACAGAACTTCCTGGAGATGCTCAGAGCAAGGGAGTGCTGAGTGCCAAAAGAAGGGAGTTGGAGGCAGGTGCCTGGTTCACAGTGGGATGAAGTGAACTTTGCTGAAAGCAGTGACCCTTTGCCTCAATTGCTTTTTAGAGAGATTAAATGTGCTATGCATGGTGCCATTGGTGACCTACAGACATCCCTGTCTCTGGCAATCTGTGTGTGTGGGTGGCAGGGGGTGGGGGTGGTAAGCAGGTCGTTGTCAGGAAACTCAGATCTTATCTTGCCCTTTTACAAACTAGCTATGACATAGAGAAAGTCATTTAAGCTCACAATAATTCAGTTTTCTATTCTGTAAATGATGAGGGTTGGAGTCTAAGGTTCCTTCCATGTTTAATTTTTAACATCACTGAATATGAACATTTTAAGAATCTAAGGAATAGGGAGATCCATTTGGGCTGGCACAGATAGAAAAGCCTTCATGGAGTTGCTGGGAGTGGTGATGGGCCTTCAATGTGGGGCAGGATATAAACCTTTGGGCGGGAGGAGAGAGTGCTGGGGGGAATCCAGGCCTTGCGGGCAGACTTGAGCAAAGGCAGGGAGATGCGCTGAGAGGCAGAGACAGTGAAGAAGGGGACACAGGAGTCAGGCCTGGCTGGGGTGTGGTTGCGCATCGTTTACCCTCGTGAACACTAACCCATGAAGACCCAGGCACAAGTTTTGCTCTTAAGGTTGTTCTGAGGGTGAAGCTCATGAATGTTTTAGTACCATTAGGAAATGATCAGCTGTTAAAAATAGACCAAACCTGCCTTCTTTCACTAGAATCATTAATGTAGTGCTTTAAGGGGGTATTATGCTTGTATTTTTCTTAAATTAGTGGGCAGAGTTGAAGAGAGCAGAGGCAACTGGAGAAAACTATAAAAACTAATTCGGCATTGCCTTATGAAATTTAATATGCCACGGTTGGGCTTGTGGGTGCTTTATTTTTTCCTTCTAAGAAAAGGTCTGGGTAGGGTCCATGTGGAAGGACCAAAGGCAAAGGAAATGGGACTTCCAAACTGGACTGACCTGTGGGAGCTCAGTACACCACATACGTCTCATTTCGGGGACTCCAATACCAAAGCTCCGTGGTCAGCCAGGTCCACACCCTCTCCGGAGAGGTGATCATTTGGCAGTAGTGGATCAGGAACTGCCAGGGGGCAACCAGATCCAAATGGGATGGTAAGGGCTCACGTTGGGACAACGGACTCTGTATGCTGTGGGGGCACAGTGGCTATGTCTCTTGGTGGCAAAGGAGTGTGATACCCCTTGGTTCTCTGCCCACGAGTGGCCAAGCAGGGAGGACTCTGTCCCATGGGGCTTGGTTGGGCCCCCTGGATAGGAAATGCTTCATTTATCTAAAAAAATAAAATTGTGGGTAGACTGTCTATTTGGTGAAAAGCAGACAAATGCAGCTCTGAGGAGAGAAGAGCCTGTACTCAATGGCTAAGTGGAGCGTGGAGCCCTGGCAAGGCGGAGAAGAAAAGCAGGCCTGGGCTGAGGGCCATGGGCAGCCTGCCTGGTGGGAGCATCATTATTCCGCCCCCTCCTGCTCTTTGTGGTTGGGGACACAAAGAAAAAGAGGGTGGGGCGGGAGGTCTTGGCCCCTCTCCCTGCAGAGGTCGGTCCACTGGCCTCAAATGATTATTGCGTTTAATGAATTGCAGCTTGTAAAGGGCTTTGAAGCTGGAAGGCAGAGCCTGAGCGCTGAGGATTTTTTTTCTTAAATCATTTCATTCTATGACTCGAAAAACAAAATTTCTCTTGAGCAGAGAGCAACTGTCAAAGCTGCCAACCTCCACTTATGGTAACTTTTTATTTCTTTGAAACAGCAGGTAAGAGGTGAAGACTACAAAATGTAGAAAAACCTGTGCACAAGAGGACAATGGCTTGCTATTTAGGCAGGAGGTAGGGGAAAATGTTAAGGGGGTTTCCGCTGGAGCAGTAGCAATTAGCCCCATTAGCCTGTGCATAACCCATAAATGTAAGGAGCACATAAACCATGAGAGCAAATCAGCCTGGTGCCCCTGGGAAAAGATCTCTATGCTGGAACCATCTCACTAAATGGACATAAAAATATCATATAGTGTGTGTCTTTCAGTGGCAGTTAACCTCAATTACTACCCTATAGTCCATAAAAACAGCTTCATCAGATAGGGTCCAGGAGGGATCTGTATCTGAGCCTGGGCTACCCTATAGACGATGACTGCATTCGGGGCATTTTCGGACATGGTATAAATCCTAACTAGCATTGTTTACTCCCAACTCTAAAAGAAAGAGTAGCAGGTATGTCTTCCCAACCAAGCCTTTACAGCCTGCATACTGTGACGGCATTTTGAGGGCTCTTACCTCAGTAATGATTCAGAGAGAAACAAGAAAGGGAGGCAAATGGATTCACCTGGGTTCTTTCTGGCACCTTGAAGAAAAAGGTTGAGCCCAGGTTTTTAGTTTATAGAGTTCCTTTCTGTGAAGAACTTCTTGCTGATATTATCACTTTAAAACTGTCTCCATAGTTTTAATTATTAAACGTATTTCATATTTGTATTTTCCCTCATTAACAGAAAATCAATGCTTCCATAAATATCAGAATAATTCATGCCTGTTCCTGAGAAACATTTAAAAAGTCTGCCTCTCCTCTCCCCTCCACAACCCTCTCTCTTCTCCCCGACTCTTCCTCTTCCCTGTCTCTCTCTCTGCTCTCTACAATTAATTTTTCTAATTCTTTTACACATTTCTGGTCTTGGGCTTATTTGTACTTACTTTGTCACTGTCTTTTTAACAAGGCTAAAGAAATACTTTTCGCTGGATTTGCCCACTTTCCTGTACTCCGTAATTGCGGTCCTTCTTCCTCCACGTCCTTCTTGCGGTATATTCATATATTCTCAGGCAAGCATTGGTTGCTCATTCTCCTTTTCTGCCTGTCTCTAAATCTACCCTGAAACTTTCTATTCATGTCTCTCATTACTTCTCAAATTTTGCTTGTTGTTTATGACTTTTTAATGTGTGACATTGTTATTTATAATAAGAAATGTGTGTTTGTTCTTCCTCCCCATTCCTGGCACACAGCTTGTAAACCCTTGAAATTTCCTAAGTGAAGCTCTCAGTTGATCAAGGTGTCTTGTATTATGTTAATGAGGGACAGTTGGAAATCCCCTGGTAACCTAAGGTTGGGGGCTGGTTGCTGTGGATACAACCTTGATTAGAGGGCTGGAACTTTCCAGCCCCACCCTCTGACCTCTTGGGGAGGGAGAGGGGTTGAAAATTGGGTTCAGATACCAATGGCCAATGATTGAATTGATTGTTCCTCGTTAGTGCTGCGCTCCAGCCTTCACAGGGGCAGAAACTCCTGCCTTTGGGACTTCATCCTATGTATCTTCATCTGGCTGTTAATTCATATCCTTGGAGATCGTTTGTAATAATAAACTGGCAATCCAGTAAGTAAACTAATTTCCTGAGTTCCATGTGCTGCTCTTGCAAATTAATCAAACCTGAGGAGGAGATTGTGGGAACCTCTGATTTGTAGCCAGTAGGGCAAAAGCAGAGGTAACAACCTTGACTTACAATTGGCATCTGAAGTTGTGTGTGTTGTGTATGCAGTGTCTTGGGACTGAGTCCTTAACCTGTGGAATTTGCAGGTAGATCCTGTCCAAATTGAGTTAAATTTGAGGGACATCAGGTCTTCAGAGAATTGGGTTCATTGTTTGGTGGTATATTGAAGAAAATATACACCTTGGAAATGGTGCTGGATTGGAAATGTGTGAGTTCTACAATCCATGTAAATGCCTTTGATGTTTTCCACTGTATTATTCTTTTTTTTTTTTTTGTAGATAATTATTTTTTATTGAAGGGTAGTTGACACACAGTATTACATTACATTAGTTTCAGGTGTACAACATAGTGATTCAACATTTATATACATGATAATTCTAGGTACCAGCTATCACCATACCAAGTTGTTACAATATTTTGACTATATTCCTTATGCTATACATTACATCCCGGTTACTTATTTATTTTACAATTGAAAGTGTGTACTTTTTTTGTTGTTGTTGTTGTTGTGAGGGCATCTCTCATATTTATTGATCAAATGGTTGTTAACAACAATAAAATTCTGTATAGGGGAGTCAATGCTCAATGCACAATCATTAATCCACCCCAAGCCTAATTTTCATCAGTCTCCAATCTTCTGAAGCATAACGAGCAAGTTCTTACATGGAGAACAAATTCTTACATCATGAATAAGTTACATGGTGAACAGTACAAGGGCAGCCATCACAGAAACTTTTGGTTTTGCTCATGCATTATGAACTATAAACAGTTCAAATATGAATACTCATTTGATTTTTGTACTTGATTTATATGTGGATACCACATTTCTCTCTTTATTATTACTATTTTTAATAAAATGCTGAAGTGGTAGGTAGATACAAGATAAAGGTAGAAAACATAGTTTAGTGTTGTAAGAGAGCAAACGTAGATGATCAGGTGTGTGCCTGTAGACTATGTGTTAATCCAAGCTAGACAAGGGCGATAAAACATCCACATATGCAGAAGATTTCTCTCAGAACAGGGGGGGTGAGGTTCTAAGCCTCACCTCTGTTGATCCCCAATTTCTCACCTGATGGCCCCCCTGCGACTGTGCCTGTCTTAGGTTGTTCCTCCCTTGAGGAATCTTACCCGTCTCTGGCTAACCAGTCATCTTCCGGGGCCATACAGGGAAATGTAAAGTTGGTAAGTGAGAGGGAAGCCTTATTGTTTGAAAAGGTTGGCTTTTTACGTCTTTGCACATTTATGCCCTGTGGCTTCTATACCCAGCATTTGTCTTGAGGTATCTTTACCACTTGGAAGAATTATGATACTCGGTAAATTTGATATGAGGCACGAATTCTATTTAAGGGTTGTAATTAGGAAGGAAGAAGAAAAGCTATAGAAGTAGCAGGCAGAAGAAAACATGGGAAGATTGATTATTTCTTTGACATATCTTCTTGTAGAGTAACTTCAGCATGTATAGGTTTTAAATTACTAATTAAATTGCGCACACACATGAACATAATAGGAGTATACTTACATAACCAAAGCATACCTGTAATTACCAGCCATCTCCAGCAAGACCAAGAAAACCAGTTAGGCAACTTAGGCATTTGTGAAAACTTATCTATGATATGGTGGATATTGTCCAACTGAGCTTGAACAGTCTGAGAGAAATCAGACAAATTAAAACAACCCATTCCTGGGGACTGTTCACATCCCATATGTTCTTTTAACAGTAAATAGTCTGTAGTTGTAATATTTTGGAGTGCTACAATTTGCACTTCTCCTAATTCTTGTTTGAGTTCCAACAGTATAGATCCAGTCAAATTTGTTGTTTTACTGTATGCACAGGCCAGCTCAGATATCTCCTTCCTCATTCCCATGGCAAGTCCAGGACCTGGTGGGATGAGTGCATCTATAGCTGTAGCAGTGCGTGGATCTTTGTTGGGGTTTTTTGATGATCATCTTCTGGCATGAGTCTTCCAGAGAGTGCTGATGTTGGAAGTTCTTTTTCATATCATATCTTAGTTCATTTTCGAGGTAGCCCAATTAGGCTTTGATCCTCTGTGTAAACACAAACAGACCCTTAGCCTACACTTTTATATGCCCTTTATACCCTTGTGTAGAACTCATTGGAGGTCACCACACAGGAACTGCCCTTTTTTTTTTTTTTTTGGTATCACTAATCTACACTTATATGACGAATATTATGTTTACTAGGCTCTCCCCTATACCAGGTCTCCCTTATAAACCCCTTTACAGTCACTGTCCATCAGCATAGCAAAATGTTGTAGAATCCCTACTTGCCTTCTCTGTGTTGTACAGCCCTCCCTTTTCTCCTAACCCCCCATGCATGCTAATCTAAATACCCCCCTACTTCTCCCCCCCCTTATCCCTCCCTACCCACCCATCCTCCCCAGTCCCTTTCCCTTTGGTACCTGTTAGTCCATTCTTGAGTTCTGTGATTCTGCTGCTGTTTTGTTCCTTCAGTTTTTCCTTTGTTCTTATATTCCACAGATAAGTGAAATCATTTGGTATTTCTCTTTCTCCGCTTGGCTTGTTTCACTGAGCATAATACCCTCCAGCTCCATCCATGTTGCTGCAAATGGTTGGATTTGCCCTTTTCTTATGGCTGAGTAGTATTCCATTGTGTATATGTACCACATCTTCTTTATCCATTCATCTATCGATGGACATTTAGGTTGCTTCCAATTCTTGGCTATTGTGAATAGTGCTGTGATAAATATAGGGGTGCACAGATCTTTCTCATACTTGATTGCTGCATTCTTAGGGTAAATTCCTAGGAGTGCAATTCCTGGGTCAAATGGTAAGTCTGTTTTGAGCATTTTGATGTACCTCCATACTGCTTTCCACAATGGTTGAACTAACTTACATTGCCACCAGCAGTGTAGGAGGGTTCCCCTTTCTCCACAGCCTCGCCAACATTTGTTGTTGTTTGTCTTTTGGATGGCAGCCATCCTTACTGGTGTGAGGTGATACCTCATTGTAGTTTTAATTTGCATTTCTCTGATAATTAGTGATGTGACGCATCTTTTCATGTGTCTGTTGGCCATCTGTATTTCTTTTTTGGAGAACTGTCTGTTCAGTTCCTCTGCCCATTTTTTAATTGGGTTATTTGTTTTTTGTTTGTTGAGGCATGTGAGCTCTTTATATATTCTGGATGTCAAGCCTTTATCAGATCTGTCATTTTCAAATATATTCTCCCAAACTGTAGGGTTCCTTTTTGTTCTATTGATGGTGTCTTTTGCTGTACAGAAGCTTTTCAGCTTAATATAGTCCCACTTGTTCATTTTTGCTGTTGTTTTCCTTGCCCGGGGAGATATGTTCAAGAAGAGGTCACTCATGTTTATGTCTAAGAGGTTTTTGCCTATGTTTTCTTCCAAGAGTTTAATAGTTTCATGACTTACATTCAGGTCTTTGACCCATTTTGAATTTACTTTTGTGTATGGAGTTAGACAGTGATCCAGTTTCATTCTCTTACATGTAGCTGTCCAGTTTTGCCAGCACCATCTGCTGAAGAGAGTGTCATTTCTCCATTGTATGTCCATGGCTCCTTTATCGTATATTAATTGGCCATATATGTTTTGGTTAATGTTTGGAGTCTCTATTCTGTTCCACTGGTCTGTGGCTCTGTTCTTGTGCCAGTACCAAACTGTCTTAATTACTGTGGCTTTGTAGTAGAGTTTGAAGTTGGGGAGCGCGAGAGCCCCCCCCAACTTTATCCTTCCTTCTCAGGATTGCTTTGGCTATTCGGGGTCTTCGGTGTTCCATATGAATTTTTGAACTATTTGTTCCAGTTCGTTGAAGAATGTTGCTGGTAATTTGATAGGGATTGCATCAAATTTGTATATTGCTTTGGGCAGGATGGCCATTTTGACGATATTAATTCTTCCTAGCCAAGAGCATGGGATGAGTTTCCATTTGTTAGTGTCCTCTTTAATTTCTCTTAAGAGTGTCTTGTACTTTTCAGGGTATAGGTCTTTCACTTCCTTGGTTAGGTTTATTCCTAGGTATTTTATTCTTTTAGATGCAATTGTGAATGGAATTGTTTTCCTGATTTCTCTTTCTATTAGTTCATTGTAGGTGTATAGGAAAGCCACAGATTTATGTGTGTTAATTTTGTATCGTGCAGCTTTGTTGAATTCTGATATTAGTTCTAGTAGTTTTGCAGTGGAGTCTTTAGGGTTTTTTATGTACAATATTATATCATCTGCAAATAGTGACAGTTTGACTTCTTCTTTACCAATCTGGATTCCTTGTATTTCTTTGTTTTGTCTAATTGCCATGGCTAGGACTTCCAGTACTATGTTGAATAACAGTGGAGAGAGTGGGCATCCCTGTCTTGTTCCCGATCTCAGAGGAAAAGCTTTCAGCCTCTCGCTGTTCAGTATGATGTTAGTTGTGGGTTTATCATAGATGGCCTTTATTATGTTGAGGTACTTGCCCTCTATGCCCATTTTGTTGAGAGTTTTTATCATGAATAGATGTTGAACTTTGTCAAATGCTTTTTCAGCATCTATGGAGATGATCATGTGGTTTTTGTCCTTGTTTTTGTTGATGTGGTGGATGATGTTGATGGATTTTCGAATGTCATACCATACTTGCATCCCTGGGATGAATCCCACTTGGTCATGGTTTATGATCCTCTTGATGTATTTTTGAATTCGGTTTGCTAATATTTTGTTGAGTATTTTTGCATCTACGTTCATCAGGGATATTGGTCTGTAGTTTTCTTTTTTGGTGGGGTCTTTGCCTGGTTTTGGTATTAGGGTGATGTTGGCTTCATAGAATGAGTTTGGGAGTATCCCCTCCTCTTCTATTTTTAGGAAAACTTTAAGGAGAATGGGTATTATGTCTTCCTTGTATGTCTGATAAAATTCCGAGGTAAATCCATCTGGCCTGGGGGTTTTGTTCTTGGGTAGTTTTTTGATTACCGCTTCAATTTCGTTGCTGGTAATTGGTCTGTTTAGATTTTCTGTTTCTTTCTGGGTCAGTCTTGGGAGGTTGTATTTTTCTAGGATGTTGTCCATTTCTCCTAGGTTTCCCAGCTTATTATGAAAACCAGCATATAGGTTTTCATAGTATTCTCTAATAATTCTTTGTATTTCTGTGGGGTCCGTTGTGATTTTTCCTTTCTCGTTTCTGATACTGTTGATTTGTGTTGACTCTCTTCTTCTTAATAAGTCTGGCTAGAGGCTTATCTATTTTGTTTATTTTCTCGAGGAACCAGCTCTTGGTTTCATTGATTTTTGCTATTGTTTTATTCTTCTCAATTTTATTTATTTCTTCTCTGATCTTTATTATGTCCCCCCTGCTGACCTTAGGCCTCATTTGTTCTTCTTTTTCCAATTTTGATAATTGTGACATTAGACCATTCATTTGGGATTGTTCTTCCTTTTTTAAATATGCTTGGATTGCTATATACTTTCCTCTTAAGACTGCTTTTGCTGTGTCCCACAGAAGTTGGGGCTTTGTGTTGTTGTTGTCATTTGTTTCCATATATTGCTGGATCTCCATTTTGATTTGGTCATTGATCCATTGATTATTTAGGAGTGTGTTGTTAAGCCTCCATGTGTTTGTGAGCCTTTTTGCTTTCTTTGTACAATTTATTTCTAGTTTTATGCCTTTGTGGTCTGAAAAGTTGGTTGGTAGAATTTCAGTCTTTTTGAATTTACTGAGGCTCTTTTTGTGGCCTAGTATGTGGTCTATTCTGGAGAATGTTCCATGTGCACTTGAGAAGAATGTATATCCTGTTGCTTTTGGATGTAGAGTTCTATAGATGTCTATTAGGTCCATCTGTTCTACTGTGTTGTTCAGTGCTTCTGTGTCCTTACTTATTTTCTGCCCGGTGGATCTATCCTTTGGGGTGAGTGGTGTGTTGAAGTCTCCTAGAATGAATGCATTGCAGTCTATTTCCCCCTTTAGTTCTGTTAGTATTTGTTTCACATATGCTGGTGCTCCTGTGTTGGGTGCATATATATTTAGAATGGTTATATCCTCTTGTTGTACTGAGACCTTTATCATTATGTAGTGTCCTTCTTTATCTCTTGTTACTTTCTTTGTTTTGAAGTCTATTTTGTTTGATATTAGTACTGCAACCCCTGCTTTCTTCTCGCTGTTGTTTGCCTGAAATATGTTTTTCCATCCCTTGACTTTTAGTCTGTACATGTCTTTGGGTTTGAGGTGAGTTTCTTGTAAGCAGCATATAGATGGGTCTTGCTTTTTTATCCATTCTATTACTCTGTGTCTTTTGATTGGTGCATTCAGTCCATTAACATTTAGGGTGACTATTGAAAGATATGTACTTATTGCCATTGCAGGCTTTAAATTCGTGCTTACCAAAGGTTCAAGGTTAGCCTCTTTAGTATCTTACTGCCTAACTTAGCTCGCTTATTGAGCTGTTATATACACTGTCTGGAGATTCTTTTCTTCTCTCCCTTCTTATTCCTCCTCCTCGATTCTTCATATGTTGGGTGTTTTGTGCTGTGCTCCTTCTAGGAGTGCTCCCATCTAGAGCAGTCCCTGTAAGATGTCCTGTAGAGGTGGTTTGTGGGAAGCAAATTCCCTCAGCTTTTGTTTGTCTGGGAATTGTTTAATCCCACCATCATATTTGAATGATAGTCGTGCTGGATACAGTATTCTTGGTTCAAGGCCCTTCTGTTTCATTGCATTTAATATATCATGCCATTCTCTTGTGGCCTGTAGGGTTTCTGTCGAGAAGTCTGATGTTAGCCTGATGGGTTTTCCTTTATAGGTGACCTTTTTCTCTCTAGCTGCCTTTAAAATTCTTTCCTTGTCCTTGATCTTTGCCATTTTAATTATTATGTGTCTTGGTGTTGTCCTCCTTGGATCCTTTCTGTTGGGAGTTCTCTGTATTTCCGTGGTCTGTTCAATTATTTCCTCCCCCAGATTGGGGAAGTTTTCAGCAATTATTTCTTCCAAGATACTTTCCATCCCTTTTCCTCTCTCTTCTTCTTCTGGTACCCCTATAATATGGATATTGTTCCTTTTGGATTGGTCACACAGTTCTCTTAACATTGTTTCATTCCTGTAGATCCTTTTATCTCTCTCTGTGTCAGCTTCTATGCATTCCTGTTCTCTGGTTTCAATTCCATCAATGGCCTCTTGCATCCTATCCATTCTGCCTGTAAACCCTTCCAGAGTTTGTTTCATTTCTGTAATCTCCTTTCTGGCGTATGTGATCTCTCTCCAGACTTCATCCCATATCTCTTGCGTATTTCTCTGCATCTCTGTCAGCATGTTTATGATTCTTATTTTGAATTCTTTGTCAGGAAGACTGGTTAGTTCTGTCTCCTTCTCTGGTGTTGTCTCTGTGATCTTTGTCTGCCTGTAGCTTTGCCTTTTCATGGTGATAGGAATAGTTTGCAGAGCTGGGACGAGTGACGGCTGGAAGAACTTCCCTTCTTGTTGGTTTGTGGCCCTCCTCTCCTGGGATAACAGCGACCTCTAGTGGCTTGTGTTTGGCAGCTGTGCGCAGACAGGGCTTCTGCTTCCTACCCGGCTGCTATGGAGTTTATCTCCGCTGTTGCTGTGGGCGTGGCCTGGCTCGGGCAGCTACTCCAAAATGGTGGAGTCGCGTTGGAGCAGGAGCTGCTGGGAGGCTATTTATCTCCGTAAGGGGCCTCCCTGCTCCCTGCAGCCCAGGGGATTAGCGTGCCCAGAGATCCCGGATTCCCTACCTCTGGATTAAGTGTCCCGCCCTGCCCCTTTAAGACTTCCAAAAAAGCACCTGCCAAAACAAAACAACGACCACAAAAAAAAAAAAAAAAAAAAATTTTAAATTAAAAAAATAAAAAATGGCCACTCGTTTTTCTTTATTCTCCGGCGCCAGCCTCAGGCATCTGCTCACTGGTCTTGCTGCCCTGTTTCCCTAGTATTGGGGTCCCTGTCCCTTTAAGACTTCCCAAAAGCGCTCGCCAAAACAAAACAGAAAAAAAAAAAAATGGCCGCTCGCTTTTCTTATATCCTCCAGCGCCAGGCCTCTGGTACCCGCTCACTGTTCTTGCTGCCCTGTTTCCCTAGTATCCAGGGCCCCCTGCGCACACACTGTGTCTGCACTCTGGCCCGGATGGCTGGGGCTGGTTGTTCGGCAGCTCTGGGCTCCGTCTCCCTCCCGCTCTGCCTGCTCTTCTCCCGCCGGGAGCTGGGGGGATGGGTGCTCGGCTCCCGCAGGGCTGGGGCTTGTATCTTACCCCCTTCGTGAGGCGCTGGGTTCTCTCAGGTGCGGATGTGGTCTGGATGTTGTCCTGTGTCCTCTGGTCTTTATTCTAGGAAGAGTTGTCTTTGTTATATTTTCATAGATATATGTGGTTTTGGGAGGAGATTTCTGCTGCTCTACTCATGCCGCCATCTTGGCTCCAATCTACTGTATTATTCTTGGTATTCCCTTCTGAATTGCTTGTTTTTGTATTCCACTTAGCCATCTTTATTTCCTTTATCCTTTTCCACGAAAGCCATACAATATAGAAGAAAGCTGAGTCTGGGTTCCAACCTTGGCTTGATTTGATCTTGGGCAAATTACATACCCTCTCAGCCTCAGCTTTCTCAAGTATGAAATGGGAATAATAAAGCCAAGCTCTCAGAGCTATTATGACTAAATGGAATAGCATAGATGAAACCTCTATGTTATGTGTATATTGTAGGTGTCTATAAATTTTAGGTTCCCTTTGCTGTTTCAGGCAAATCCTATCCATTTTATAAGTTCTTAGTCAAGAAGTAACTTCCCATAAACCTTTCAGTATGGAAGGTTGAACTTGAAGCCTTACCTCCCATTGTTATCTCCTGGCTTTTGGGTATTAAAATGTTAAAAAAAACCTTAGTCGGCAAGTAACTAGGCTTTTGTCATTCCAAGCTTCCTCTTTGAGGAGCACACCTTCTCACTGTAGCTCTGAGAGCTATCAGAGGCCTTGTTTTACAGAGGCTTAGGCAAAGTATAGGAATCCACTCCATGCCTGTGGGGGATGTGTGATTGCACTCCCTTCAGAACACCCTCACTGTCCCAGGTGAATGGGAGAGAGGAGAAGGGTGGCTGTCTCGGCTGCAGAGCCAGATGTTGTTGGGGGTACAGTAGTGGTGGAGGGAGTTGTGTTAGATCCTTTGCCCAGTGTAATCAAAGCCCTCCATGATCTCTATTTCAGATAGTTCATGTTGTTGCATGGTATCAAATTCACTGTTGAATCAACCAACAGTTGACTAATCTGTGAGAAAAGCTGTGAGCAATAATGTAAGATGGGGAAAGAAGGAATATGAGACAGAGAGGGCACAGCCCCACAAAGAAGCCCAGACTCACAGAGAATGTGGTAGCGAGGTTACCACTGTTCTGTGCATCAATGGCTAAGTTCACTGGGGCATCAAAATGGCAGGGCCAGCCCAAAAGACGTAAGAAGTGAGAAGTACTCTACATTGAGAACTAATCTGAGGACCAGTTTTTGGCAAAGAGAAAAGAGTCATAAGCATAGGCTCAAGTCCTACCCCTGAGAGAGGAGCATTCACTTTAAGAGGGAGAGCTACAATTTTAAGGATGTGTTAGGGGCCATGCTTGAGAGTTTATTTGAACTGACTCCATACTCCCTAGTTTTATTTGAATTAACTCCTCTAACTCCCTACATTCTCCTGTTTCTCTACCTGGCCTTAGGTACACCAGCCATTATTCTCAGATTCTCTTTTAGAAAGCAGAGAGGAGAACAAAAGCCATAGAATGGTGCTCTTCCTTAAATATGCTTGGCTGCTATTCGAAGTTCTTCTCTGAATAGTCTTTTTAGAATGTGATTATTGATGACCAGAGTAAAGCAGTAGAGTAGTGGCCCCCAAAATGTGAACCCCTGACCTACTGAATCAGAAACATTGGGGTGACGCTCAGCATCCCATTTTGAGAAGCCTTCCCCGTGATTCTGGTGTATACTGAAGCTTGAGAACCACCAGATGAGAGCGTAGAGTCCAGGAGTGCAGACTGTTACCTGTTCTAATCCCAGGTCTGCAGTTTACTAATCATGTGACATCAGAGGGCTGGTACAAGGATTAAATGAGAAAATGCCCATCCACATGGTTTTAACAGGATCAGAATCAAAGGTGGCACTCAAAGAATGGTACCTATGGACTTGGGAATGGGTATGTGTGTGTGAGTTTACCTGTTGGAAGGCTTGCTAAGGGGAAAATGATGATGTCTTTTTGCATATCAAGCCTCTCTCTACCTTGCTAAATGTCCTGTGTTCTGAACCTCCTTGTCTTGCTTGTGTCCCGCTGCTCTCTCAGAAGTGTGGAAAATGTTGCTCTGGGGAGCCCTGCTGGTGGGTGGAATGGCTCCGCCAGCACCGAAATCACAAGCTGGTGGAAGCTGCAGCTGCATCTTACTTTGGTTTTTTGGACGTTGGGTGGAGGGAGCAGGAATTACCCAGTTTTTTTCGTCTTTGGCAACACTGTTCTTCCTGAACCCTGAGGAGTAACGAGGAGAGAAAAGTGAGCATTTTTGTGGTTCAGCTGACATTCAAATGGGAAAAAGCACATCACTGGAGTTAGAATGTCCTGTTCATTAGTCACTTTTTCTTCAATTAAAATGTCTCTGCAAGCAGGAAAAAGAACAAGCCCTTGATGACCTCATAGCTCATTATTTCTAAGGAATATACTTAATTCCCTGTGGAGATAAATCTGAAATCGATTTTCCATTTTTGTTGGCCATTGACTGGCGGCCTTGTGAAGCAGAATATGTACTTCTGTGGGTTTGTCAGGGGTTGATAGGGAGAGGGGGTGCTGTTGGTAACCTTGAGGACAGCTGCTGATGGAGATCCATATCCATTTTCCTTTGCAAGGTGTTCTGAGCCTTTCAGAAACCAAAGAGGAGGAACTCAGACAGGATTTTTCATCATAAGGCTTTAGTAACTATACATGGCCACTCTTACAACTGAGGTCCCCTTTCCAGGCCATTAGAAAAGAAAATTCCAGGCACCAACTGCTAAGGAATGAGAGAGAGGGACAATGGAGCCTTCATTGACAAGAGGATGGTGGTTAGAAAGAGGGTTTGGTCTGATGCTTCTGTAACATCCTTGTTCTCCCCATCCCCAGGCCTACAAGCTGGAAGTTTACTAGAGCTATAGCTGAACTTTGAATTCTCTGAACCCCGCCCCACCATGCCAGGATTATATCTGTTGCTTAAGCAAGGCTCAGCGTTCTTCTCTGTGGTTAGACCAAAAAAAAACATTTCTGGACATTTTTCAAGTCTCTCGTGCTATAACAGCCTGCACCAACATTGGACCCCTATGTGAGTAGCACCATAGCCATTACCTCGTCCCAAAGTCAACAGACTAATGAGAGCATAGATCATCATAGAATTTAGCAGTGACAAATCACCCCTAAGCTCAGTGAAATATCTGCTGGTTCTTTTTGAACACCATTTTCATGTTGAACTTAGTTACCAGCTGTGCAAACATACCAGATGATAGGAAAGGAAGTCATGAATGACCCACACCTCAGAAAATGTATACTAAATTTAAAATTTTGTAACTTAATTCCACATAAGTACACTCACATTCATTTTTACAGCATTAATTTAATTGAAGTTATGCTTCAGGCAAAAAAAACAAATCATTTCAGGGCTGGCTGCATGGTGCAAAGTCGTTGAATGGTGGACAAACTCTATTTCCTTAGATATATTGACAACCTTAAGATTTGTATTTAAATACTAACATTTAAATATTTAAATTTAAATATATAGATTTATATATAACACTGTAATCAGAGCCATTATTTAGCTGCTCTTCCTCTCCCTAGAATGATAGGCTGAAAACATACTTTCTGGGGACCTGGACAAGAGACTGTTCCCAGAGGCTCTCTAGTCACGCTTATGTCCCTGTAGTAGGCTATATTAATGGTTCCCGAAGATATTAGGTCTTCATCCCTGGAATCTGTGCATGTTAACTTAGATGGCGAAGTCTTTGCAGAGAGGATTGAAAATCTTGAGACGAGGAGATAGATGATCCTGGATTTTCAAAAGGGACTCTAAATGTAATCACTTGAATCCTAATAAGGGAGATTTGCCAGGCACAGAGAAAGCCATGTCAAGCCAGAGCAGAGAGAGATTTCAAGGTGCTGGCCTTGAAGACTGGAGTAGTGTGGTCACAGGCTGAGGAAGATAAGAGGCAAGGAGCAGACTTCCTCTGAGAGCCCCCTCTGGAGGAGTGGCCCTGCCAACCCCTTGATTTCAGACCAGTGATAGGGACTCTGAACTTCTGGCCCCCAGAGCTGTAAAAAAAATAAATGTGTGTTGTTTTAAGCTGCCAGGTTTGTGGCGATTTGTTATAGCAGCCACAGGATAGTAACATAGTACCTACATCCCCCCAAAGGGTAAATTTGATTGGAGGACTAGAGCGCTAGGACAGATTTCATTCCAAGAGCTGAGGCCTCGCTGAGCTGCTCTGCCTTTAATCAGGCATTCTACTGTGAGACACCCAGGTCCTTATGCAAATGCACTGCTTCCTACCTGCTCTCTGCTCACGCCCAGAGGAAGGATCCTATTACAAAAGCCGTCATATTCAGGGCATAGATGTAAGTATAAGAGAATGTAACCTATTCCAAAAAAAATCCACTGTGTGGTGCTTCTATTTATTCATTTGGTCATTTAGTAAAGGTCTTCTTTCTTAAGAGCCTGCTCTGTGCCCTTTCAGAAACTTAGCAATCATTTATCTCCCAGCGCTTTAACTCAAAGTCAAAACTCAGCTGAATCTCACTCAGTGGGGAGTTTAAATGGAAAGGAGAAGTTCTTTTCCTGCTTGAAGAAAGACTATAAAATCTAATCTCACTTAGAAAGTATTTCTGGGCATAGTGGGTGAGGAGTGACTTTTTTCTTCTCGTATATCCTACAGGAGCTCAGCCATTTCTGGACACACAGCCCAGGATGTTGCCTGTGATAATAATATACACAGTCTCATCAGATTTGCTCTTGTTAAATGATTTCAGAAGATGCCACTAACTGTATTTGTACTTCCAAAGTGTCTGTTGCATTTTAGAATAGGGACCTCAGAGATCCAGGGTGGTATCACATTAATTTGTGTTGTATAATTACTAACAGTGTCAAGTCTGTATGTATGAGCAGGTGTATGATTAATTTAATTGTAACAGGAATATGGTAAATTCACTAGACTGATTTCACTGAGTTTTATCCATTAATGTATAATTCAGATAGATTCTAAACATTAAAATGAATTGAGTAACTTTTGTAATATATGCTCATCTTCATACCCCTATGGATCTGTGTATTTGCTGAAAAGTCTGAGTATCTCTGGATTTTGACAATTTTTCACAGGGTGTCAGTGTCTGAAACAGTGATTAAAAAGCCAGACACCAGAGGCAGAATATGAGAGTTCAAATCTCATCTCTAACCACTCAAAAGCCATGTTACTTTGGCCATGACCTGTCTGGGTTCTAGTATCCTCATATGAAAAAATAAGAATTATAATACTTATCTCATAGGGTCTTTGCAAGGATTTTCTGGGACATGCACATAAAGTATATAGCATAATTTCTTCCACCAGATCAGAAACAAGGCAAAGGGGCCCCTCTCACCACTCTTTTTCAGCATCATACCCAAAGTCCTGTACAGATGACATGACTGGCTATGTAGAAATCCTAAAAGAATTGACAAAACTCTCTTGGAAGTAGTAAGTTGATCACTTTCCTAGATGCCATCAATGAACAAGTGAATTTGACATAAAAATACAGCTTACATTATCACCCCAAAAACAAAGTATTTAGATATTAATCTAACAAAATATGTACAAGATCTATATGAGGAAAACTATAAAACTCTGATGGAAGAAATAAAAGAAGAGCTAAATGGAAGGAGAGATATTCCATGTTTGTGGATAGGAAGACTCAATATTGTTAAGAAGTCAGTTCTTCCCAACTTAATCTATAGATTAATTGAAATGCCAATCAAAATTCCAACAAGTTAATTTGTTGAGATTAACAAAATGATTCTTAAGTTTATATGGAGAGACTAAAGCTGCGGAATAGTCAACACCACATTGAAGGAGAAGAGTTAAATTGGAAGACTGACACGATCTGATTTCAAGACTTACTACAAAGCTAATTAACTAAGACATTGTGGTACTGGTGAAAGAATAAACAAATAGATGAATGGAGTGGAGTAGAGGGCCCAGAAATAGACTCACATAAATATAGTCAACCAATCTTTGAGAAGGAATGGAGGCCATACAGTGGAGCAAAGATAGTCTTTTTAAGAAATGGAGAATAACTGGGCATCTGTGTGCAAAATATATATATCATATATGGTATACATGTTTGACACAGACTTTACATACTTCAGAAAAATGAACACAAAATGCATCATAGGCCTAAATCTAAAACATAAAACTATAAGACTCCTAGAAAGTAACATAGGAGAAAAATCTAGATGACCTTAGACATGGTAATAACTTTTTAGATACAACACCAAAGGCACAATCCATGAAAGAAAGAATTGATAAGCTGAACTTTATTAAAATTAAAAACTTCTGAGAAAGATACTGCCAAGAGATTGAGAAGACAAGCCATAGACTGGGGAAAAGTATTTGCAAAAGACATATCTAATGAAGGATTCGATAATACAGAAATTATATAGCACAATGCCTGACCTAGCAAATACTCACTAAATATTACCTATTACTAGTATTTGATTATTGCTGTTTCATTTTGCTTCAGTATCCTTCTACTTCCATGCATTTTTAAAATTTAATTTAAAAAATTTTTTGTTAGTAATAGTTGGTTTATTCCAGCCAAGTATTTCTCAGTTTAATCTTGGCAGCTAGCTGGCTTTCTCTGAGGGTTTATTGGGTGCACATTCTGGACAAGCCTTGAAGGCACAGAGGAAATGTGTTTGGTGGACTTGGGGTCATGCAACAGTCCCCTGAAGTCCATCTTCTGTTGGGCAGATTGAGGGCAGCTCCAGGAAATGCGGGCAGCCCACAGGCCCCCTTCACTTTATTGCTTTCTTGGTGAGGAAAGCGAATGGGGTTGATGACAGGTAGATGCAGCCCTTGGGGAGCAGACACTATTAAGCTACTATAGACAAAGTAGTAGGTTTAAGAAGCACGTGGAGAACAGACAGGATCCAACTTGGAAATAGCACAACGCTAAGAAAGCACCTCCCATGCCTGCCATATCCTGAAGAAATGGATTTATAAAGGGTAACTTTCTCTGGTGTTCTAGAGCCTATCTTTTAGGAAAGGTGCCTCTTGGGACAGGATTCTGGAGAATCTTCCCACTCCTCCTTGTCCACTCTTGGCTGTAGGCACAGCCAAGCACCCTGTCGTGGGACTCACAGAGGCAGTGTGGGGTCTGACCCATGGGAGAGAGTGGACTGTTCTAGTGCCAGTGATAGGAAAGGTGACCCTTAGGTGTGTGTAATGCCTCCTCCCCCTGGCATCTCTCCCATCCTCCCCTCTGGGCCATCTCCTGCTGAAGTAACAAGCTTTCTTTAGCTTCTGGTCAACTGAATTAAAAGATAACTTTTAAAGGAATTAGAAAATATTACAAAGAAGTATTGGAACTTTAGACTTTGAGTTTCCCTCATTGTGAATATTTAAGTGCTTATTAAATATTCATGAGAGGTTGGGAGCATAGAGATAAATGGAGAGTTCCTGGTCAGAAGATTTATACTCTTAGAAAAAAAATGAAAGAAAGCAAAGCTATAACAGACATATTTCAGGTAAAGAGTTAGACAAACCTTCCTGGTGAGCCGCTGAGAGCATTCCGTTTCATGTTCTCTTTGCCCTTGGTTCTGTTCTGATCCTTCAGCCGTACACCAATAAGCATGAAAAGTAAGTAGCAGGGTCTTGCATTATATGATCAACACACGGGCTGTAATGAGAGCTTTGGAAGAGCAGAGAGATGAGAGTTTGACAAACTGGGTTATAGAGCATGTACAAGTTAAAGTAGCAGTGACTGAGAAAAATAAGAAATGGAGAAAAATAAAAACTAGGACGACTTATTTATTGGGAATAAATGGGAACTGAGTAGCCACTACTTGACTTGATGGCTTTGGGTGGGGGAAGGGAGTATATGAAGATACCCTGAAAAGATAGAGAAGGAGTTGTCTTTTTTTTTTTTTTTAAGGGACAGAAGCCTCAATGACATGGGAAGCTGCTGGCACATGGCAATCCCTGATCTATCCTTTGCTCTAGATGAGTGTCTCAATGAGGAACCTGTGTAAGTTAGGATTAACACTGGCTACAAGTAATGAAGACCCAAATTACAGCCGCCCTAACAAGATAGACATTTAATTTTCTCTTGTTTAAAATTAGGAGGTAGGCAGTCCAGAACTGAATGGCAATTTAGTTTCACAAAAGTCCTCAGAGACTTGAACTCTTCAACTCCCTGCTGTGCTAGTCTTTGTCCTCAAGGTACAGGATGGTGGTTAGAGTTCAAGCCATCATATCCAAGTTCCAAGTAGCAGAAAGGAAGAAAGGATGGAGAAGAAAGGGGAAAAGGGTATCCTTCAGTTTCAGTGAGGAAGTTTGCTGAAATTGCATTTATTTCCCATTGGTCAGTAACTAGAGACGTGACTGCATCTAGCTGTAAAGGACAAGAAATGCGGCCATGAGCCTAACTAAAAATTGTGGGAGTTTTATTACTATGGAGGAAGGAGAGGAAATTGCCTTGGTAATTTCCTAAGTCCCAGCTCTCAGCAAGGAATCATTTTAGCAATTTATGCTTGCCTAACCTTCTTAGTATCAAAGTAACACTGCCATTATATGCAATGTGAAAGATACGGCTGCTTAAAACTTAAAGTTGGTAATCAAAGAATCTAGCTCCTTCCTTGATTCTGATAAATCTGAACTCTTCTAAAGGGTAATCTAATATTTGAGTTCTCCCTCAAATCAAAATTAGTCTGACTTAACTGGATTCAAATCGTAGCTCTTCTTATTGCTAGCTGTGTGACTGGAGAAGATTACTTGAAGTCTCTGAAGTTCAATTTCATTATCTTTACAATGGGCATGATTCCTGGACTAAAGATGTTTTTAGGATTAGATATCAATACAGATGTGAAATACCTGGCATATACTACAATTGATATGATAAATAAAAACTTCTATTCCCTCCTTTTTTAGTATACTTTATCCTTTCTTATCTGGAAGCTGCTCTTCTGCTCTCTGACCATGTCTACACTCCCACCTTCCCAAGAAATCATTTTTACCTTCCTGGTTCTCAGTTCCTTGGATCTTTTCTGACCAATTTACATAAAGGGTAGCTCCAGCGTATCCAGGGCTCACCATCAATGGCAGCAATTATCATGCTGACATTCAAAGCAGGAATGCACTACGGTTAGGAACGTATTCCGTGGACTCGTGCTCACCCAGAAACATGCAGGACATACACAACTATGTGTAAGCCTTCCATAAATATAAATGCAAATGTGCACAGGGGTAAGCATTTATATTTTTATGAACAACAGATCATCATGGCATCTTAAATCTC
This sequence comes from Manis pentadactyla, assembly GCF_030020395.1. Taxonomy (NCBI): domain Eukaryota; kingdom Metazoa; phylum Chordata; class Mammalia; order Pholidota; family Manidae; genus Manis; species Manis pentadactyla. The sequence goes on from NC_080020.1 coordinate 88,464,655, forward strand.
TTGGAATACCTGGAGCAAATATGGTCTCTAAAGTCCTTGTTGACATGGACTTAAGGTGGGGGTCTAGATTGGCAGAGGACCAGTACTCTAGACTGAATATTTGTGTTCCCCTCCCAAATGATGTTAAATCCTTCTGTATTTGGAGATGGGACCTGGGGGAGGTGCTTAGGTCATGAGGACAGAGCTCTCATGCATCTGGTGCCCTTCCAAAAAAGACCTCAGAGAAGTCCCTTCCCTCTTCTGCCATGTGAGGTTATAAGGCTATCTATAACTAGGAAGGTGGTTCATATCAGCCCTGAATCTGCTGGTGCCTTGATTTTGGTCTTCTCAACCTCTAGAACTATGAGAAATAAGTTTCTATTTCTGCCCTCCAATCTATGGGATTCTGTTATAGCAGCTGAGCAAGTGAAGACAGCCAAGCTCCTACCCAGCCTGGATCCATGTTCTCTCCTCATGCCTGTCCATGCCACTGTCTCCTCTGTCACGAGGCCCTCGAGAAGTAATTTAATACTGTAGTCATTTCCTAGAGCTGACAGAGCAAAGTGCCACAAAGCTTGGTGGCTTAAAACAATAGAAATTTTTTCTCCCACAGAGTGGAGTCTAAAAATCTGAAATCAAGGTGTCAGCAGGACCATGCGCCCTCTGACCCTGGCTAGTCATTCCTTGCAATGTGCTGCCTGGCTTCTGTTGGTGGCCGTGATCCTTGGTGTTCCTTACCTTGCAGCTGCATCTCTCCAGTCTCTGCCTGTAAGGTGTTGTCCCTGTGTGTCTCTTTTCCTTTTCTTCTAAGAACACCGGTCATGTTGGATTAGGTTCCACCCTAAGGACCTCATCTTAGCTTGATTACATCGGCAAAAATCCTATTTCCAAATAAGGTCACATTCACAGGTACTGGGGGTTAGGACTTTATGTCTTTTGTGGGACATAATTCAATCCATAACACAGAATTGTGTGAAGTTAAAAGTAAGTTAGAACAGATTCAAGGTTAACCCTGTGCAAATTGCATTCAGTTTTCATTGCTTTCTAATAATCTTGGTTAGCAGCAGAAAAGAATGGGGTGGAGTCCTGTTACTGTTGGCACTGGAGGAGCTCAGGACCTGGGTGAGCTTTGGGAGTGGGTCTTGACTATGAATGCCACTACTGTCATGTAGACCCCATAAGGGGAAAGGAAAGCCAGAAAACCTCCTCCTGGGGGTGGAGCTGAGATGTTCAAGAGAGGAAAGAGATGGCCAACTGGTTGATAAGATGGTCAAAGTCAGGAGGTGGGTTGTGCTAAGCTAGTGTGTGTGCATGTGTGTGCTTAGGAGTGGCTGTGTGCCAGTAACCATGTACATGTGAGTGTGACTGTGTATTTGTGTGTGCATGTGAGTTTGTGTGAATGATTGTGTGTGTGTGTGTGTGTGTGTGTGTGTGTGTGTAAAGTTCATAGAAGGAAATGGGAGCCCCAAGATGTTAACATCAGTCAGGAGGTGGGTGGGGAGAAAGGACCATCTCAAGGGCAGACCTTCTAACCATACGTTAGAATGTGACTTTCTGGTGAAAGGGAACACAGAAGATGGTACAAAATTAGAAGCCTAAGATTCTGTGCCAAGTCTATATCCAGTTGCCTTATGCTTCTCTTCCTTTGTTATTCAGGATGAATGGCTATAGGCCAGACTCTATTGTAGTTTTTGCCTCTGATTTTTTTTTTTAATGAGAAACAAACACTAGTATTTTTTATTCTGTTATATGTAGAAAACTATATCTCTTCTTCCCTCTTTCTTGATTCTACTCTAAGTATCATCAGATTGAGATCAGTCTTGTCAAGAAAGTTTTATTTTGAAGATGAAAATAACACAGAGAAAAGTTTTAGTCTGAAAATACAAGGTAGGTAGATAGCTATGAAAAATGGAAATCAAAATGGTAAGCTTAGGCACATTTTGCTGTAATTATTTTATTTGCCATTAGCAATGAATCTTGAGCTGTGGAATGAATCTCAAATCTCAATCAATCTCAAAAACCTATTTGGGAACTTAGTACTAGGAGACATTTTTACCTATTCCACTTATTCTCACTTTATTTTCAAAGTCCTTTGATGTCACATTCAAAGAGTTTGACTGTAATGAAATAATGCGAAAGAACAAGACAGAATGGAAAGTGAAACTGGCTTTGAAGCTATTTGTCCCAGATAAAAAAAATAATGAAAGAACAAAAGCAAAAAAGAAATATGGATTAGAATGTGGTACCCTCCACTTGGAAGACACTAAATAAGAGCTGGTTTATGATGACATTGGTGGGCCTGGTGATTTGCGATCTGGAGTAACTTGAACGAAAATGAATATCCATGTGGCAAATTCGGTTTTCCAAAGATAGCCACATCAAGTTACATGGCTAGCAACACAAATATCTCTTTCCACAAGGTGGTCTTACAATGTGACCTTGGCATACCTCTATTATTATGTCAAAGTATGAGATTTGCTCCCTCTCAACCTGGGCAGACCTTTGTAACTACCTTGACCAACAGAAGTGACAGCAGTGATACTGAATGGCTTCCAAAGCCAGGTCATAAAAGGCGCTATGACTCCCAGGTTTCTGGACCAAAAAGAAAATGCAATACGACTTTTATTTTGTTCCCTAAACCCTTTCTTCCTCTCTCTCTCTGATTGTCTTTGGAGCCCCACTATCATTTCTAAGGCAGACACTCCACATGGAAGGCCATGTGTGGGTGTGCCAACTGACCTGCTAACCAGGTCCCAAATGACAGCCAGCATCGCTGCCAGATATGTGCCTGAAGGAACCTTATGTGATTCCAGCCTCCAGCCTGCAAGTCTTCTAGCTGAGGCCCCAGATGCCATGCCCTGTGTAAATTTCTAACCCACAGGAACTGTAAAAGGTGATAATTATCACTGTTTTAAACCACTGACTTTTGGGGGTAATCGTTCTACAGCAAGAGCAACCACTTCGGAGAACTTGGGGATACCACCAGCTCATCCCCAGGGAGCTGGGGAGTCTGCTTCTTGTGGCACTGCGACCTTGCTCGATGGTCCAAGGGCTCTCTCTGTCTGTCCCGAGTGCGCCTTCTTGACCAAAGGTCCCATCGTTGCTGAGCTCAGTCACTAGGCCCTTCCAGGCTCTTCAAACTGAGGCATCTAAGTTATGGGCAAGGTTCTGTAGTCCATCCTTTTCGTGTTGCACATTGTTTACTTACTTTGAAATTTTGCCTACTATGGGGTGTGGATCATGCCTCCCTACCTCTTATGTGCATACAAATTACCAGGGGATCTGTTGTACTGTGAGCTCTGATTAAGTAGCTCTAGGATGGGGCCCGAGAGTCTGCTTTTCTAACAAGTTCCCAGATTCTGCTGCTGTTTGAGTATTAAGGGTGTAGAAGGCTGTAGGGACAAAATAAAATTTTGTATGACTCAGTCCCCAAGGAAGGAAACCAAGGACAATACTTACTGTTATTGATAATCTACAATGTGGTAAGACCCTTCCTAGGTGTCCTATATACATTGACTCTAATCCTCAAAACACTCCTGCAAGGTTGCCATTTTGACAATGAAGAAACTAAGGGTCATAGATGTTGGATAAGCCTCTAAACTCAAGTTAGAATTGAGCCAGAACTCACCCCAAAACTTTGTCCTGCCACTGTGCCACCCATCTTTCACGCTTCCTGAGCCTTAGATTGGTTCTTGGATTATCATTCCACTTTGAATAAGGAGATTTCTCTATAACAGTGCTGTCCAGTAGAACTTTCTGTACAGAAATGTGTTCTTTATCTGTCTTGTCTAATATGATGGCCTCATGTGGCTATTGAGAATTGAAATGTGGTTAGTGTGACTGAAGAACTGAATTTTTACTTAATTTTAATTAAAAATTTAAATAGCCATATGCATGGCCAATGCTATTCATTATTGTACAGAACAGCACAGTTGCATAGAAAGCGTCCTAAAGATCATTGAGTTTGAAAGGTGACTTGGGGTTTGCACTGTAGATATGTGTTCCGTGACCAACCCTGTATGTAAAACATGTTAAGCATTTTATGCAGTGTTCATAGTTTTCTTCCAGAGCCTTGACTTCCCTCTTCTTCCTTTCCTATATCACATTGCATTAAGCAACTTCTTCCTTTTGTATTCACATCAATTAAATAGAAATCCTACATGGTGCACATACTACAGGCTACAAAGAGGAAGAAACGCCAGCGGGAGGGTATGACGGCGGGGAGGCCCTCCGCGGAAACCACCTTTCCATTCTTCGGGGATTGGGAAAAGAATGAAACTGATCTATTCAGATGTTTCCCTTTCCTCTTAGGACTTCTAACAATTATAATGCCTTCAGCTACAAGTAAAAGAAACCCTGAATCAGAATGCTTTAAACAATGAAGAATGTGTTACATAACTGGAAGTCCAGGGCAGCGTAGACTTCAGAGTTCACTGATTCCGTTCTCAGCCATGTCTTACAAGGCCCGTGTTCTCGCCATCACTCTTTTCTCCCACCATCAATGCTGACTCCTCCTCCTCCTGCGGGCAGCAAGATGGCCGCAGCAGGTCTGGGCAGTATGTCCAGGCATGGCAATCTCCGGAGGCAGGGGAACTGCATCTTTTCTGCAGCTCTCTCTCGAGACTGAGAAGTTTCTCCAGAAGTGCTCAGATTTCCCCTCAGGTTTCTTTGGCTGGAATTAGGTCACATAACCATTCCTGAACAAATATGACAAGGAAAATGAGATTTTCCTTACATCCATCAGGCCCACTGCTGGGGCAGAGAGTGAGGCCAGCTTTTTCTGAGTACATGGGTACCTGAACACAACTGACATCCTGTTAGAAGGAAAGAAGGAGGGTGCAAGCCCAGGGTCTACTGCAGGACTGAACCTTGGAGGAAGGTTGGGATGGAGGCACTATTGAGGCATCCAGTTTGGTAAAAGCGAACCAGAGAAAATCAGGGCAGGTGGCTTATTTCTCTGAGCATGACCATGGGCAGTCATCTTCCTTGTCTCTAAAGGAAGCCCCACATTTGGCTCAATGCCACGTGCAGTGCGTTTTGGGACTGAGAGCCTAGGTGGGGTCCAGACCAGTGGACCTGTTACAGTGCTTCTGATTCTCTACGTCATGGCAGGACACACAGGCACACTGGGGTCCGCACATGCCATGGTGAGGGCCAAAGAGGTGCTGAGTGGGCCAGCGGACTAGCAGAGGGTGGGAGAGTATCAACAGCAAGTGTAACACACCCAGCCCAGAGTTCAGAGTAGGATCTCATTTTCACACCCAAGTCTCTTCCTCTCTATGAGAATATTCCTAACTCCTGGGTATCTCGCACTGCCTTCCTGGGGCTGATCTTTGCCCATCTCCAAGCTGATACCATTGTGTCAGGAGACTGCTCTTGCCTACACCTGGATCTTGAGTCTTGTTCCGTCTTGAGAACACCTGTCTGGCTCCACTTGTGCCTTCAGGAATTCACTCCCAGCCCTCTCTGCCGATCAGTCCCTGGGAATGAACTGATTTGGGTATCTTTTTCCCTACCTAAAAGTGTAGAAATGTCTACTGAAACAGTGGCAAGTATCAGCGCCAAATATTTTCCCACTTAATTAGATCGTTTCCTTGAGTCATATTCTCTGATTTTGCTCTTCTTCCAATTCTCTTGGACTATTCTAGACCTCTCAGAGTGAGACATCCAAGGAGGTTGATTCTAGTCCTGTGCCACCTCACTCCTCTGAATCTTGGGTGACACTGACAGTCTTCTTTATTGAAACAAGAAAGGAGCCCAGTCTCGACTCCATCTCCATGCATCTGGGCTCCAACCACTTACTGCCTTGGCTGAGACCCTTCCTGTCCCATGCTTTGGAAATCCCCAGGGCTGATCCTCTGTCCAGCCTCTCCTGAATTGCTATGTGGCTTCCTGCCTGCCTTTCCTTGCCTCTCAAAAACCCTGTTTTTGGAGGTGCCCTTTTCTTTCATTATTCATATCATGTCCCACATTCCTCTTTGGTTTCCTGAATTCAGCTTTAGATTTATGTGCTCCCCTTCAGCTTCCATGCTGGCTCACCCCAGGCATCTCTGCCTAGTACATGCCTCCAACAGGCGGATCCTGTTGGCGAGGAATGCTGCCAGGCCCTTTGCCAGGGGCCCTTCCCCTTCCTTGCTTCTACATCCCTTGTAACAGAGTGGATTGGTGGGTTTGGAAAACTCTTAACTGATTCCTGATGGATGATCCAAGTCAGTGTTTCCAAAGGGGAGTCCACTCCCTGGAACCAGGGGGCTGTATCAGAGCTGTCTAGGGAATTTTTGAAAAATGCATATTCCTAGGCCATTTCTTGACTACTGAATAAAAGACCTGGGGATTGGGGAAAGGGGAGTAGTCTATATTTTAAAAAATAATACTTACCAGGTGATACTGCAGATCTCAGTGTGGGAAGCACTAGTTTGGTGCCTCTCTAGTTGCCATGCAGCCATCTGATTCCACACGGCTACCTGATTCCCATACTGAAATCACTCTTGTAGTGGTGGTTCATTTAGAAACTGAAGCCTCTTTCAGGCTCTGGGCCAACACAATGCCTTGGGGAGAACAGAGGGTAAAGGAATACAAGCCAGACCATGGGTTTAGGCACTGTGAAAGGCTACCTCCAGGGGTCAGCAATAAAGCACTGTAGATGTTTTATTTCTTCATTTGAGGGGTAGGTGTTCAACGATTTGGGTTAATGATAATGCGTAGGATTTTGTCATGGGTTGAACCCAGTTATTGTCAATAAACATCCATTGAATGTTTACCATGTATTAGACATTGGGAGTTGGTAATAGAGACTTAAAGAATAAATACCTGCACCTAGAGTTGCTTTTAAGACAGCTGGGAAAGAGCACACAGGCTTTGAAACTTATTTTCCAAGGAAAATTGGAATCACTTATTTCAGGCTTATTTTTCTCTTAATCGATTCATTCAAGAGTGACTAAGGGGCTCTATTATTTTGTGCTAAGTCAAGGGTCAGGTAGAGTGGTAAGGGTACAAAGATAAGAAGAGATGGTATCAGTGTACAAGGAAGAAATACAGCTTCCATGCAGTGTGGTCAGGGATACGCAGAAAGTCATACTGATGGCGGTGGGAGACAGAAGAGGGAACTCTTTCACTGTGGAGGCTGGGCCACCACGTCTGCCTAAGAATGAACTACGTACCCTGGATTATGACAGGCAGTTTAAACATGCTATCTTGTTTGATTTAATTTATCATTCTCCAGGATCCTCTTAGGTAGATGTTTTTATCCTAACTTTACACATAGCATGGATTTCCCCTAGATGATAACTGATGTTTCCTTGAGAGGAGATAAAATACCCATAACATGTCCAGTATCTATTTCTGAGGTTTAAGAAGGGCTTGAACTCTCAGGTGGGAACAGTGGGGAACCCTTGGGAGAAAACCCACATGGGCCACTGAGTTGACCCAGTTAAAGATTGGTCAAGGCTTAAGTTTGGAGATTTCTGGACATGGGTACACCTCATAGTTATAATCCATCACTATCTGGAAGAGAAAGCTGTAAAACTTTGGAGCCCACTCAGCATTGTTGCTTCATTTTGGGAATTCCTTGACTGATTAAAACATATGAGAGCTCTCTCTCATGTTCCTAAAAGAACTTATAAGAAACAGCAGTGGTAGTGCCCAAAGGCTTGAGCAAGGAGGATCAAGACAGTGGCAGGGATGGTGGTGGGTTTTTCTCTTGGTTGGCAGCCACTGCACTCCAGCTGGCAATGGAAGTCAATCCCCTTTAGGTGCGCTGTGTGCCTTCAGGTGACTGAGAGGACTGTGGCCGCAACAGTAAGGGTAAAATTCCAGCCTCCAAGTGCGTTTTGTGAATCAGTTGGGTCTGGACTTAGAGTCAGTGTTCAGCAATCTTACTTACCATTTCTCAAAAGTGTTTGGGGAGGGAGATCTGTTAAAACAAAGCAACAAAATGCCCAGAACTGGGTTGCCTTTAAACTGATGGGGGTGGAGGGAGGACGGTCAGGATGGTCAAGCCAGAGAGAATTGGGGATTGGTATTAGGTGCCGAGGTTTTCATTCTCAGCATGGTGGAGCTCTTTGGTCTACCTACAGATGAGAAAACTGAAAGTTACTTATTGCTTAAGGTCATGGAACCAGGAAACTACAGAGCCAGGATTCAGTCCAGATTCTTCTGATTCCAAGTGTATTCCTCTTTGGATAGAGGCTTTCTAAATGGAAAGGGGGCTAAAGGCAGGCCATTCCAGAGATAGTTGCAGCCAAGTTTGCAAAGACAGGCTGAAAGAACAGGGTGTTTGGGCATCTAGGCCACACAGTTTGTAATTCAGCGAGGCTGATGACAGCCTTTGTAGAGGAAGTTACAACAGGTAAGCCTGAAAAAGCACGTTGGCATGGATGGTCAGGGCCCTGTGTGCCTTGCTAAGGCAGAGCATCTAGGTCTCTCTTTACCCAGTCTCCCACCTTTTGATAAACACACAAAAAAACTAATTTCCTCCTTTATAGTAGCTTGAAATATCACTGTAAATATTTTGACAAAAATAATCCCAGGAATGGAAATTTTTAGCATGTGAATTTCCACATTACTATGTTCTTAAGTTCATCTAATACTTTCTACCTCAGCTGCCTGGAGGTAGAGCTAGGAGTCAGAGAGGTCAGAATGAGGCCATCATAACTCTACAAAAACAGTCTGAGGGAGAAGAAACAGATTCAAGAGCCATTTCAGAGAGAGAACTGGTAAGAGCTCTCATAAAGGAGAACTAATAGTTTTCTAATTGCCCTGATTATTGAGGACTTCTGCTTGGAACCAGGAAGATGCAATTGTCCAACTTTTCATAGACATTAGAATTGGATTCTAAGTTCAGGGATAACCAAAAGAAATGAATTTTAGCCCTAATAAATACTTTGTTATTGATAACATCAATAAAATAAGTGTTTTGTGTCAAAGTGAGAGAATCCATGACATTACTGATTTCTCCTTCAGGGAGCTGGACACTTTGCCATATTATTACAATAACTGCAAATAATTGCTGGGCTCTCACTGTGTGCTGGGCACTGTAGGAAGTGCTTTGCGTGTACCATTTTAGCAATCCTCATGACAACTCAATGCCTTAGGTGCTATTTTTATCCTCATAGTACAGTTAAGGGAACAGGGGTTCAGAAAGGGGTGTGACCTGACTGAGGTCACACACCTGATAAGAGGGAGGGTGGAATTAGAACTCAGTCTGTTTAATATCAAAGTCACCCTGAGTGTGTGAGGAGCTCCTGAAAAGAGCTCAGGTGCTTACAGAGTGAGCTGGGGTATGGCTGTACCCCCCGTATGCCTGGGCAGGGGATTCAGGCCCACCAAACAAATGCTTCCTGGAGTCAGAACACATCATTCCTGCAGGGAGATCCTACTGTGTGCTGAAGGCGGCCCTGCAGTCCTCTCGCTTGGAACAGAGGGGGCAAAACAGTCAATCCCCACTTTCTAGGGTTTGCCTGTACTCTTGCCCAACGCAAGTCCAGGTAGAATATAGAATAGGTCTAAGCGCTTGCCGCAAAGCTGGTTCCTGAACTGTGTGACTGATTCCCCAGCTCAGTTGTGGAGGCAGGGCAAGCAGCGAAGCCCACCAGTGCCAGGAACAGAGTCTCAGAGAATAGCAGAGAGAATCATGCAACCCTCTGGCTCAGGGTCCCTGGCCACCCAAAGACCTCAGCTCTTCCTGACCTGGGTTATAGTAAATACAACCTTTACACTTACTTTATTTTTAAAGTGATTATTTAAACATAATTCTGAAAAAGGTGAATATGCTTTTTCTTTAAGAATTCAAACATCATAAAATCCTTGAGCAGTTTTTAAACATTTAACTTTCAAAGTTTAACAACTTAGGCTGCAAAAGGAACAAGTTATAAATGGCATTTAAACCCAAATAGAATTATTTCCTCACAGCTGATACGGATTGATCTTACAAAGGCCTTTGGCTATTGTCAAGCTCTATTCTCCATCTATTTGGCACCTAAGTCTAGGTCAGATGAGACCCCTTGTACTTTGATGATGACCAACCTAAGCATTGTGATATGTGGCCCTAGATACTAAAAAGAGCAAACCCATCTCTCAGAGAGTTGAAATGTATTACTACTTAACTGGCAGAGGCTGAACAGTGTAGTGGCAGAACAATGAATCCACATTTCTTTCAAAGAGACACTAAGAATGGAACAACCTATAAATGTGGGAGGGAGTAGGTAGTGAGTCTCCCAAGGTTAACCGCAATGCTAGTACTTAAGTTTTCCCAAGTTGGAAAAAAACAGACCAAGGTTTGCACCACCCAAAATGAAGTCAGACCAAGCCCATCATGTTTTAAATATACAGTGATGCTTTCTTTAGAAAAGGCCCCAGAAGAAGACAGAAGAACGAACAGTTCTGCCCGCAGGCCTGGTCTAACACTGGCTTTGACAGCTCCTGTGGGCTTTTATGTGACTATTTACTTTGAATAAATAATGGAACCACATTCTCACGCAAGGACTGCTAATTCTGCAGCCTTCTGAGATCCACCAGTTACCACAAAACCAAACCTTGTTGTTACACGTACAAGGGGATCTGGAGCTAACAAGAGGCTTGCATTCCTCTCATGTTGGAATCCTTAGTCTAATGTACACCAGTAGTCTTTGCTGCACTTTCATTTAAGCTGTTGTGTTGCTTTTTGGCTGGTTGGCTGTGTCTTCCACAGTTAAAATTTGGAGGAAGTGATAGGGGAATTTGGATAGATTTGTAGGAAAAAGGTTGGCACTGGCCTGTGCTTCACATGAGTCTAGTGGTACCATTGAGTTTTCAGAGTGATGTCTTGTAAATCATTAAGGGAGTAGAGGGATTAGCTGTTCCTTGACTGTTACTCCCCCCTGGGTGTTGCTAAAAGAATAAGCATTAAACTGCCAAGAGAAAGGGCCAGCCACCATCCTGCACAAGCAGCCTCTAATGTTGCTGGCCTTCTAGCCCCCAAAAGCGTCAGCTCACTGTAATGAGGGAGGGGAATGAGATCAGATGCATATCTCTTCTTTGCTGATTTCTCAAGACTGAAGTCATCCATCATTGCCATACAAACCACTCCCCAGGCCCACAGGGAGCTTTCTCTCATTACTATACCCTTTGGGAATTGAACTCTGGACCAATGAGAATAAATGGATGAAAAAGACGAAAGAAAGAAAAAAGAAGTGGGCTTTCACTTTAGCAGTGGTCAAACTTCCATTTGGAAAGAGATGGAAAGAAATATAGACTGTAGTTACTACCACTGGATAATCATAAAGTTCCACCCATTAAATGAGGTGCACATTTTTACCCTGACCTTTCAAATGATTCTCTCCACTTAGATGCATGGGACCGAAGATTTTTAAAAGTTATCTCATTTGCTGACTGTTGTCTGCAGAACCACAGACATGAAAAAGCTTCCTCAGTAACTGCCTGTTAATTGCTTTTCCCCCTGATCAGAAGCTCCTTAAGAGAGGCATTGGGTCTTAATCGCTGTTGTATACCCAGGGCTTTATGTGTGAGAAACACTCAATAGATAGTGAATGAGTGAATGAACAGATGAATGGATGAATGAATTAGAACAAGGAGCTTTAAAGAGTTAAGAATTGAATGCTATAGTAACAAATACACTAAGTAAGCCCATGAAGTTTAATTATCATGTACATTCATACTGGTGATATTCAGGTGAAAAATACTTTTACTATTTGCACTGAGGTTCGGTTTTAGGAGTGAATGATGACAAGAAGAGGTAAGGGTCAAAGTATTTAGTGAAACTGCAGCATCCAAGGACTGATAAGCAAAAGTAATAAGTAATTGGTGGCAAGTTAATTTTTGAAGTCTCACATCAGTCATTTGCAAGGAGGACTAAAAGAAAAAAGAAAGCTAGAAAGCATCAGCTTCTCCTCTGCCCCATCTCTTTATGACTCAGTCACTTTCTTTGTCATCCAAGGATGTTACATCGACCCTTTAAAGCTGCTGAGTTGGCAAGACTTGTCCCCCAACCCCAGGATTAATATTTATTCTTTCATGCCATGTGTATTTTTTTTAAAGCTATTGAAGGTCAATGTGATAGTCCTATAAAATAGAAAAAAAAATGAGTCCTTATCCTCATTACTTATACTCTTAGTCTGTTTGGGCTGGTATAACAAAAGCACCATGCTGGGTGGCTTATTAACACTAGAAATCTTTGTCTCAGTTCTGGAGGCTGGAAGTCCTAGGTAAGGGTGCCGGCACGGGCAGGTGAGGGCCCTCTTCTGGGTTGCGGACTGCTCGCTTCTCATTGTGTCCTCCTGTGGTGCAAGTGGTAGGGGAGTTCTATTGAGCTGCTTTTATATGGACACTAATCCCATTCATAAGGGCTCTGACCTCAATCTAATGACCTTCCAAAGATCCCCACCTCCTAAGAGCATTATCTTGGAGGTTAGGTTTCAACAGATCACTTTGGGGTATGCACATACATACCACTGTAACCTAGTTGGAGAGAAAGGATATAAACACATGCAAAACTAAGGTAATCAATAATGGAATGGAAATACAAAAAAAAAAAAAAACCCAGAAAGCAGTATGTGTTCAGAAACCTGAAGAAAGGAGTCTGCCCAGCCCTCTTTGTTTTTTGGGAGCCATCCCCTCTCTGTCCTGATATATACAGGATTCCCATGGAAGCCATGTTTCTGTAGCATGAACGTATCTGCCTGGGTAAGTTAAATGGACCAAGGGTGGCACCTGACCAAGCTGGACCATTCAGATTCTCTTCTGTGAGTTTGGAATTGGGTGTAAGATTCCACTCAAGTTGCTTATCCTCCTTTAGAGAAGAAATGTAAATGTTGGTAGTGGCTATTTTCCACCATGACAAAGCAAAGAAAGTCAGCTGCAGTGAAGAAAAAGAATGAAGCAACTGTGAAGAGAGAAGTAAGGGTAAGAGGAGGAGAGAAAGGACTGTTTCCTACATGGGCCCTAGTCCCTCGTTTCAGCAGTTCTGAGATTCAGTTTTCTCCTTGTCTTCAAAATATATGAGACTTTTTTTTTTAAGGTGTACTTCTATTTGCTTTAGTAGAATATAGTTTCTTCCTTAACACATTGACTAATCAATCTAAAATCTGGCTGGCCTGTATCATTGACATCCAGGGAATTCCTGGTTCAAGTGGAGGACACTTTTCTAATACCCATTTTCCCCAGTACCTCTCATCTCAGACCCTGTCAGAGATTGGGGCCTTCCAAAACTCTGTCATGACCCCTTCTTTCAGCCTCCAAGGTAATCTTTTCTTCAGCACTTTAAAATGTTAAGAGCTTTTCATCCCCCACATTCTGCATGTTATTACCTTAAAGCATAAACCTCAGAGCAGAGACAGGGTAGTGCCCACTGATCCCTTCACTCTTGCTAGGCACATGGGAAGTCTAAATGTCCCACTCTCCCTTGAAGTTAATTTGGAGACGTGCTGCAAACTCACCAATGGAATTGGGGCAAAGAGTGGCATATGCTACTTCGAAGCCTGGACATAAACTTCTCTTTGCCTTCTCTTTCCATGTAGATAAGGAGTCCATACCCTGTGGGTAATGGTGGCACAAGTTATAAGGTACCTAGATCCCTGAGTCATTACATGGAAGCGAACTATCTTACAGAACCAACCAACCCTCATGGACCATGACTCAAATGGGAAATAAATGTTTATTGTGCTGAGCCACTGTAATTTGGGGTTGTTTGTTACAGAAGCTGCCAATTTTCCCTTAGTGATCCACCTACTGAATTCAAAAAATTGGGTGAGCACTGGTGACAACCCATAACAAAGGCACTTGGGTATATACATGGAGATTATTTTCTATAGAAACTTCATCCTTTAAGAAATCCGATTTGTGTTATTAATGAAAGGAAGTAATGATAATACGCTCAAGAGACTCAGCCCCGTTCTGTGGTTAAAAGGACAGCACCACAGGAGTGTTTGCCATAACTGGTGGAGTAAATCTTTCTGTGGCTCCTCAGAGCATTCCCTGCTTGGGGGGCCTACTTTCTTGCTTATGCAACGATAGGGACTTTTTAGTCAGAGAGTCCAGGAGTTACGTTTCAGGACAGGATGCTTAGGGGCTCAGCTCCAACTTACATAGAGGCTGCATTTAGTTGCTTTTTGACAGCAACTGAGAGGGATAGAAGGTTTTTTTCCTTAAACTTACAGTGTAGCCATTCAGTCTTCTTGAGCCCATCATTTTAAGGGCTGTCTCCATTCCTACAAGTTAGAAAGGGGCATCACTGTTATCCAAACGGAAAACTTCTGGCTTGCGTGAATAAAAGAGATGTAAACAAGTGGAACTGACTAAGGATTTTTGCAGGTCCACTGGTAGAGCTATAGAATAAAACCTGCTTCTTTATGCTAGGAAGTCCAGATTGAAAACTGATAAAGGTCTTTGAGGAAACAGTTGAAAATAATGCCGTAAAAGTTGCTAAGTTTAACGTTAATCTCATCAAGTCAAAGGTCAAGGTTTTATTTCAAATTAAACTTATCATGAACTTATGAAAATGGACTTGCCACACTTCTAAATGATCTCAGCAGTTCTCTAGTGGTTTTGGTAAATTGTTATGTTGCAAATGACTCCCCCTCCGATTTATTGAGTGCAAAAGGCTCTCTGCCTGACCACCTGAATGTAGGGGGAGACCAAGGGCTCAAATCCATGTTGTTATTTCAACAGTTTAAATTAAATGGCCCAAGAATATCCACCATGTCTTCAAAATGCAGTGGGCTGCTGAGAGATTGCTGCATTAAGATTCAAGGACATGAGCTTTGGAGATGTTCTGCTTAAAATAATCTGTGGCTATTTTCCATTTAACTAATATTTGAGGGCCTCAGATTCTGAGCACAATCTAACTGCAACAAAACTGCTACCCACTGTCTGGTGGGGTAATTATTTTACAGTTTGCTGCCACCTCTATAGAGCAAACCCAGTCTTAATATACTGCCAGATGGGATCCAGAGTCTGGAACACAGTGGGTGCTCAGTAAATGCTTGTGGACTGAATGTCTGAGCCCATTATGAAGTCTGAGAAACTCTGTGATAGCAACAGCATATTATCACCTTGGCTTTATCTCAGTCAGTATCTCCATGAAAAGGATTCACTTTCCCACTTTCAAAAAGGAGGGGAATTGTTTCTAAAATGTATTCATGCAACTCACATTTATTGGGTAGTTATTTTATGTTGGACACAGTGCTGGGCACACTGGTTGGAGACACTTACGCTCTAACCTCTAGTTCTAACAGCAGCATACTGGGTGACCCAGGCTTTCTTCCTTGGGTAGATGGGTAACAACTCAGCTAAGCACTGATGCCCTTTAAAATGCCTCCTTTCTTTGACTGTCAATTATTCCAAGAAGGGAGAGAGGGAGGCAGAGACTTGGTGTAATGTCAGGACCATAATAAACTCTGATTTACTTAAGAGTATGTGGAATGAAACAGAGTGTTAACCAACATTTTCTTTGAAATGAGGTTGGAAAGAATTAGCTTAGGGGAGGGCATCATTAGAAAGAGAAGAGCCATTAATCAATGTCCTGAAATAGTCCAAGTTGAGTATCTTATTGTTTAATTATTTTTAATCTTTTGGAAATATAGCACTGCCCCAGGGTGTTTTCTTTTCTCCCTCCCTCCTACAGAGCAGCCTGCTTTAGGAGCTGAAATCCACCTGTATATCCTTGAACAGGATCCAAATTCATTGCAGATACACTGTGAAGTAGACATAGATAATAAAGCCGGTAGAGAGGGCAGGGGGGAAGAGGGAAAGAAAGCTGCCCTAAGTAGCCAGGGCTGGTTTTAAAAGTTGAAAGGTGATCTTTGACCTTCTCATGACTCATAAAGCCCTTTATGACTCTCACCCCTTAGTCAAGAATTTTCAAGCTCAACAAAAGGGCTTTTAGCTAATGTGCCATTGTAACCTAGCTTCACAAGGACAACTTATTTTAGTTACTGTGTTGACTAAATAACATTCTTCACTTTTGGCTATCTAATAACCACCTGGTGGATACCATGTCTGTTTACTAAGTCATGTGTTTTGTCCACATATGGAATCCTATTTCTCAGTTGTGGGAAATGGATCACAAGATGTCTTATTTAAGTGCATGGATGGAGTAGAGCTGCCATTATGCAAAATAAAGAGAAGAGACTTTTCAATCAAGTCATCCAGAGTTGCAGACCCCAAAAAGGCAAGTTAAGGGAATCCCTGCAGCGAAGGATTTAGCCTGGGCTACAGACCCTGGGCCCATTCCCTGGACTTCCTCACACTTTTGTTGCCTCTGTCCTAAGGCTGATAAAGAGCACCGGTTATTCCATTCACCACCATTGAAATGTCCGTTTTCCTTCTGGGAAAGGAAACTGACTATAGCTGATCTTTGAACAATGCAGGGGTGAGGGGTGCTGACCTCCCACAGTCAAGAATCTGTGTATAACTTTTGAATCCCCCAAAACTTAACCACAAATGACCTACTGTTGACCAGAAGGCTTACAACATAAACAGATAACATAACATAACCATGTGATGAACACATTTTGTATATGTATTATATACTATATTTTTGTAATAAAGTAGGCTAGAGAAAAGAAATTTCTTTTAAATTGTTGAAAATCTCCAAAACAATTTCAAATATGCTTATTGAAAACAATCCATGTAGAAGTGGACCCACACAGTTCAAACCTGTGTTCAAGGGTCAACTCTATTAGAGACTACAGTGGAACTCAAATGTACTTCGAATGCCTTGTGACCAAGTTGATTGGGAAGTATGCTATAGAGGGCTATAGACACTAGAAGATTTGAACCTTCCTATTTTATACCTTTTCCCATCATTTCTGCACTCTTTACTTCCTACACGATAATGCATAATTGGTTTATTTGGCCCTTTCAAAGGCCTATCGAGCCAGATTAAAGAATTACAGCCAGTGTTGTTTTAACAGGCTTTAGCAGATGATGTGTGGTAGATTAAAGATAGTTACAAATTCTTCAATATTCTTTGACTGAACGGTGGGGTCTCTGTCCCTCAGACTGGACCTGGACTTGCTCTATGATTGCTTGAACAGAATACTTTGGAGGTGCCTCTGTGCTGTTTCTATGGTACTTTGTTAAGTGACAATAGAAACCTAGAATTTGTCAGTTGGGCTCAAGATCTGGGCATCTGAGTATGGTGATACAAGGGATCTCTTACAGTTGTGAGAAAAGGGTCACATTTAACAGGATTCTACTGTTTTCCTGAATTGTGCCAGGTTTGGGAGGCATGGATAGTCATATATGACCCCCTTTTTAAATTCACAGTCTAATAGAAATGATAAATGTACAGGACACATGAAGATTTGAACCAGTGATGGTATTGATTGGGTACAGGCTTACCAAGGCACCCTAGGTCATTCTGAAGAGTACATCTGAGAGCCACATTATAAGTACTGCCATAGGATACTGAGTTTGGAGTGACTCTCTGGGTCTGTGCAGGGAGTCATCTGAAAAGCCTGCACAGAAGGTGACAGTTCAGTAAGGTTTCAGAAGAAGAGCAGAAGTTTGTGCTCCCAAATCCAGAATTCTGGCAGCCCTGCATGCTGTTATTGGTATAATATGACAAGTGCTAAAAGGCTTCCTTGACCAAAATGCCTTCTTCGCTGGTCCTGCTAGAGCAATCAAAACTCTTACAATGTTCAATCTTTCAATAGGCTTTGAAGGTCTCTGCAAAATTGTAAGTATTATTTGGAGAGGGTAAAGTAACAGGTCATTTTGAGTCACTAATACATTAACATAAATTTCTCTATTTTTATGTCCAAAGCTATGCTTTGCTGACTGCCTGGGCTAATTTTTGTATACTATAGGTACTCAAAATACTTTTTCCTGATTAAGTAAATACTTGTCCTGGACTCTGAAAGTATGGGTGATTGGTGTGTAAAAAGGCATAGACTATTTTAAAGAGAAACATTCTGGTGGGTTGTAAGGAATCCCTCCTTTCAAAGCACAGATTGCTTCCTGGGTAGAGAATGACCATATGCTCTTGAAAAACAAATACCTGTCTGTGTTCAGAGCATATTTAGCACTGGGGGTGGTAGTGAGGGGCACGCAGCAGTATTTGGTACAGTACATGCAGAGAGGCTGTAATCTAATTAATCAAAATTAACAGCAAACTTAGATAAAATTATGATGTGTACATATTTCAGTGTGAAGTAATGTGGCAGCCATTTAAAATGGTGTAGGAATTCAGCAACCAAGTCAGCCAGAGGGAGCTTCCAGGGCCAGGAAGTTTCTTCACAAGCATAAGGGAAAAAGGTCCTGGCCTTTTTCTGATGTAATATGTTCCATGTTGCTCTAGATACAGTTAAAGAATGTCCATAGATTTTGTAAAAGCATACTTAGAACCAAGAGGAAGATTACCTTTTGGAAAAGATAGTTAAGCATAATAGTTTGTGTTATGAAGGAAGATGATTGTGTTAACTCCTTAGCTGTTAGCAAAACCAAATTCTCTGGGGCTATCTTGGTCAGAAGGAGTTCTTTTATTTATTTTGATTATCTAATTTCTTTGCCCTATTTGTTTCCCAAAAAAGGGTCTGAAGCTCAACAGCATCATTAATCCCATTTCTATATACCTGACAGCCTTTCTAAAATGTACGTTGGATGATGACTTTTCCTTGCTTACAGTCCATAAAAAAATCCCAATGCCTTAACCTAGCATAGGATTCCCTTGCCTGGCCCCCTCACCTCTCCAGGCTCTGGGCACACAGCCAATTTCTGAAGTTCCTTTCCCCCTAGCCCTTCTCTGTCCAAAATGCCTTCTCTTTCCATCCAGATCAGACTCTACCTAAACCAGAATCAGCTTAAGAGCCAAATCCCTTTTAGCTTTTAGCTTACAAGAAAGAATGTGTTTATTGTGCCCTCACTGAGCTAAAAAAAAATATGGTATTCTTGATATCATTGTGCAACCCCTCAGGCTCACTCTCCATCCTTCTCCATTCTTCTCTGTGCCCCAGGAGGCCGGTCCATGTGCACTCTGGGCTCTTGTCCTCCACCTTCCAGTGGGACTTGACTAATGGGAGACACTAGCAGCAGATCAGAAAGGAGGAGGAGAGGGAGTTGAGCTATGTACTCCCTGGCTCCCCACAGGCTGGATGTTACAGTTTGTCTGGGTCTTTCTATAAAAAGCTACATTTCCTTTCAGGCAACCCGTCCCTATAGCTCCCCTTTCCTGCTCCTGCCTGGTATTCTCCCCGTTCCTTGCTTATTTGAGCCTTTGGTGGTAGAAGTGGTTCTTGGTGGCCAGTAGCCATGGAGTACTGCTCTGCTCTTGTTTGCTTCCTGCAACTTTACCCATGGCTTTGTGAACAGACTCTAATTCATTTCTAAGTTATGAGCGGACCAGTTGCATCCTGTGGGACTCGAATATACATAGTTTGCAGAGCAAGAGCAGGAACTTTATGTAATGCATTTATAATATGATAATTTGGTGTCTTTCTTTCAAGACATCATCTGAACTGCTTTGAGTTGTGGAATGGGTAGACCCAACCTGCTAACGGTACCAGAAAATGGCATTCCAAGCCCCCTACTCCTGTACCTTAGATAGGGAATTTGGTGTCACATCCGTTCAGTCAGCACATAGTGACAAGCCTAGTCAACCCAGATCAGGAAACCGCTTAACATTTGAACTTCAGTAGTTGGGTGCACCCCATCCTCATTGGCAGAGTATATATAAAATATTTATATAAGGTGGAGGCAAATATAAAGAACCAATCCTGATCTTCCAATCCCTCCACAAGTTATGTAGGCAGCAATTCAATTAAATAACAGGTGTTTGGATTAATTATCTATGGCAACTTAATTAAACAGTAGGTGCTCAATAAATGCTTGTAGAAGATAATGTAATCAGATGATCACTCACACCACAAGTACTGGCTGAGCTTACTGGAAACCAGAACTAAATTCCTGTTTGAACCAGCTAGTTTCTGAAGACACCCATGTCCTGCTTGGATAGTGGTGGGAGCTTATGTGATGGTCCACCTGTGGAGGGCCCCGAGCAGGGACGACCACCTGATAGTCTCTAACTTGCAAGCCAAGGAGACTAAATCACTGTAAAGTATTTACCAAAATGATAGTGTCAACCACACACTGGCCATGGTGGAAAATTACATGTCTGAGCCGGGGACAGCTGTACATTTAAAGGTTAAGATCTGCAAGGAATCCCTCTGGGTTTCCTCCCCGACAGATGCCCAGGTTTGTATAGGCAAGTGTGTCAGACTCAGGACTGGGGGGTCTGGAGAGGCAGCCACCACAGAGAAGGGGTTTTTCATGAGCCGTGCTTATGGATGAAAGCGAAGCCCCTGCCTGGTGCGCCCAGGCGCTGAGATCTGAACTCCTGGCCTGAAAGAGCGGCTCTGTTGAAAGAACAGTAGGCCTCCCTATGCTGAAATTGGCCAGTGGGATTTTTTCAATTTGCACCTGGTGTTGGGCAGGAGTTCATGAAAATCCACAGAAAGGAATGTTTCCGAGTTGAATGATGGAAGAGGAAAAAAAGTTGAATGGTCGTCCTTCGGAATCATGAAAGGCACCGATTCAATTTCTGGAAGAGAATCTTCAGTCTTTGCAGAGGAGAGGTTTCTCTGGTGGCCCGGAGGTCTGCACTGCTCAAACACAGGCGAGGGAGTGTTTGCTGTCAGCTCATTATGGGGAAGCCTTTGGAAGGTGGGCTGACACACTCAGAGCCACCCAGGGGGAGCAGAAAGTCTGTCCTTTTCTAACTAGGGGCCTTTTTCATCTTCTCTTTCCAGTGAATAAGGCTTTTTCCAACCCACTAAATATTTAAAATTAATATGCAGTGATAGATCTTTCTTAACTAAGCTGAAGATTTTCTCTATTTTCTAAATCCACTTAGTTCCAAAAGAACCAGTCTTTTTGTAAAACATGCACTTTATTTCATCTAAAAGCTTATCTTTTTAGTAGTACAAATATAATAAATGCTCATTACAGAAATTTCACATGCCATCAAAGAGACTGATATAGAAACTTAAAATTACCCTTATTGTTACTCCACAAATGACCTCTACCAAAGGATTAGAAAGTATCCTTCAGTGCTTTATTTTCTAAGCATTTAGCAATATACAAGTCACACATTTCTTTAAAAGAAGAACCAAATGTATATTTTAGAACTTGAAACTACAGTAACTGAAATTAAAATCACCAAAGGCCACAGTGTTGCTTTGTGGAGAGGACACCTCTCTACTCCTATTTTACTTGACTTCCCAGAGTATTTGAAATAGTTGACTCACTGTTTCTTTGAGCTTTTAGTGCTTCATATCCCTTTTCGCCTCTGGCAGCCCTTTCACTTCTTGGTCTCTACAGCCCATGGCTTTTCTTCCATTATGTGACTTCAGGTCCGTATGCCCAAGATTTCCAAATTTGTGTCCTATGTCATTACAAGTCATGCATCTTAAACATAATGTAGAAATGTGAAAACAATGTTATGCAGTGAATTCTCTATACTTAAAAGGAATAAACTACTTCTCTGATAAGTATAAATGATCTAAGTGGTTTCATTCTGGGCACATTGCTAGTTTTGAGAAGTTTAGAAAACTTTCAAGTGACTTTCCTAAAAATATTGGGCAGGGTGTGTGCTAGGGAACTTTGGAGTAATGTGATCAAATGTAGGGTGAGGTAGAGAGAGATTCAGGGTACAGTGTTTATTCTAGGGCTGTGTCCATACCAGTAAGGGAGAAGGACAGACTGTTAACCCAAGTTATGTGGAAATTATTTGCTACCTTTTGTTTAAATGCCTTGTAATTTTTTTTACATTAAGTGTTATTCTGACATTGTGAACTCTTGTTCTCCTCATCATGCGAGGCTGCTGGCCCCATCACTCATTTCAATTTCCATTAAAATGTTCATTTGCTTCCAGATTGACTTAACTCAGCCTCCATCTTATTTCTTTGTGGTCTTGCTTAAATGTGCTTGCATTCAACATGTCTTAGGTTAAGGCTGTGGTCAGAGTTAATTATTGAACTGATGGATGCAAAGACTTCAGAAATACACACTGGACTTTTCAGAGCTCTTATAAAAAATTGAGAATGTTGGACATAGATGATAATGGTAAAGAAAACAGTTTGGTCTTTGTGTGTCATGCATTGCATCAGGTGCTTTATAAGACTTATCTCATTCAATTTTTCATCTACCTTTGAGGTAACTACATTTACTATTCTTAGCCTACAGATATATATAGAGAGGCTCAGAGAAGTTTATTCACTTGTCTAAGGTTATCCAGATGGTAAGTTGTAGGGCCAGTTTTGAACCTAGGCTATGCTACTCCAGAGCCTTAACTACTACATGTCACTGCCTCCCCTTGTCCCAGCACATTTCTCATCAATTTAACTCTGTGGTGGCATTTTAGGCTAGCCGGGGATCTCAACGCTGGATGCTCAGTGACTCGGGGACCTTTTGAAATAAACCAATCCCAAGCCCAGCCCCTAGAGATTCTGATTTAATTGGAGTTGAGGCCAATATTGATGTTTTCAGTTAGGTAGAGGCATTTAAAAAAGAAAAAGTGATTCCAAAGGTCAAGCAAATTTAGAGATACATTTTCTCTGGGAAATGGATACATACACTCTGTGAGTTTAATGGCTTCCCCCATTATTTTCAGTTTGCTCCAAATGCCCACACTTTCTCTCCCATAGATATGCTTCAAGGTTCAGCTCCTATAAGAAGTTTTCTAATCACTCTTTCCCTTTGCACTCTGTAAGCAATTTCATATTTAGTTTGGCCCAGATATCAGTGTGGTGAGTGCCTTGTAGTTAGATTTTGATTGATTTATATATGTGATATTTTCCCACCCAGTTAATTTGTATTTTCCTAAGGGCAGAAGTAGGTCTTCTCCAACTTCTATTTCCCCGAGGGATAACATTGTGTAGTGCTGCATTCTTAGGTGTATGAAAAACACTGGCTAAGTTAGTGGCAAAGCTGGGATTTCAAACTTGTGAGAAGGTGTGAAGGAGTTAAGAAGAAAAATCAAGTACTGGCAGCCTTGTCATTACAGTGATCAACCTGTATGTATTCAGTAAGTATTTGTTGAGCATCTACTATGTGGCAGTCATAGTCTAGTGACAGACATAGAATCATCATGTAAATAAAACCATAAACAAAACAAATCATTTCAGATAAGATTAGTATCTTGAAGGAAATAAAAGAAGTTAATGTGGAAGAGAGCAACTGGGAGGGTTGGGGAGGCCTTGCTGAGGGAGGGGACAGTTGAGACTGAAATCTGAGGAGTCAGTCATGGAAGTTCTGGGGAGTGTGAGAAGCCTCAAAAGTAGGCATAACTTTGGTTTGTATGCTCAAGGAACTGAAAGAAAGTCAGTATAGGGTACACATGCTAAACAAGGAGGCTAGTGAGAGGGTCAGAAACGAAGGCTGTGCCAAATCCTGCAGGCCTTGAACGTCACAGTAAGAAGTATGGATTGCATTGTGGGCATAATGAGATTTTGAAAATTACAATTCATAGTTGAGTGATAATGCACATGCAGATACATGTGAGCTGTTCCAGTTATTTCATATATTTGGATGGGGGGCCTTAAGGAAATTCTAATGACTCTCTAGGGTAGGGAATGATTCAGTGTATTTATTTGTTCCAACAGAACTGTCCCTTGACATAGTGTCCAAATGCCTGAGGGACGGAGCACCATTCATTATGTTTTTTTTCTAACAATGCTGAAAGAGGGGGAAAGGCATACCCCTGACCAAATGTTTATTTCATTTTATTCTGGTGGTAAGTTGGCAGTAGTGGAGTTGTGGCTCATCTTGCCATTTATAACATCAGTTGACTAAAAAGCTCAGATTTCTTTTTCGTTATTTCAGTATGAAAATAAGTCACAGAAACCACCGTGGTAGACACTTGGCATACTGGTTATCCACTGCTGTATAACAAATTACTACAAATTTAGCAGCTTAAATTGATACACACTTGTTACCTCATAGATTCTCTTAGTCAGGAGTCTGAGCACAATTAGTTGGGTACCCTGCTCAGGGTTTTATCAGGGTGTCTGCTGGGCTGCATTCTCATGTGGAGGCTTAACTGGGGAAGAATCTGTTTCAGAGCTTACTTGAGTTCTTCTCAAGTTGGATTCTCAAGTTTGGAGGATTCATATCCTTGCAGTTGTAGGACTGAGGGCCCCAGCTTCTTGCCATCTGTCAGCCAGAAGCTGCCTTAGAGAGGTTGCCCTCAGCCCCTTACCACGTGGACAAGTCTTAACACAACATGATAATGGAAGTGACAGCCCATCACCTTTTCTATATGCTATAGGGTTAGAAGCAAGTTTCAGGTCCCACCTGTTCATAAGGGGAGCAGAGTACACAAGGGCAAGCACACCAGGAGTGTGGGACCAGGGGCATGGGGCCATCTTAGAGTCCGATCACCATACTTGAATTAAAAAATTTATTGTTATTTATACTTGTACATTTTGTTCTCCAGGCGTCTCTTCTAGAGGTAGAAGGGGAGTTGCGTCTTTTAAGCATTAGTTTAAAACTGGCTTATAAATGGAGAGATGTCTGCACAGTTATTGATTTTTATGGCAGTCCAAGGTTACCTCCTATCTTTTTTGAGGTAAGATGATCCTGTTCTATACAATAGGCAGCCAAAATAAGTCTACTGAATTTTTCAACCTGCCTTTCTAGGAGACAGGCCTTCCCTGGAATGTTTGCAGAGTGAATGTCCTCTCTGTACTCGCTGTGCATGCACATGATGCTCTGTCATCTTTGGGAGAAGAGCTGATATTCTAGAAAGTTGCCAGGAAAAAAATGGATCACAGCAAAATAGCCTGGGCATTTAACCAGGCTGTGAGTTCAGCATGCTTGATGTCCATATCCTTTTAGCAAAGATTTGCCATTCATTAGTACTCTTGGCTAGGCAATAGTTTAGTGAAATAATCCAGTTTTTGCGTCCGGAAACTTCAGCCCCCAAGATATTCGATCCAGAGTGTGGTGTTGTCAGGTCAGAGCAGTCCTAAGGAGTGGCACAGAGGGAGTCCCAGGACTCCCCATCACTGCCGCAATCTGCCCCTACTGCCTTCCCCTTCCGTTGCCACTGCCCTTTCCATGGAATGGATGGTTGGTCTTTTCTCAGTCTTACGTACAGTGCCATGTACACCAGGCTCTAGGACAGATCTCTACACATGCTCTTCCAACCAGATTGTTGCCCCCAAATCTCTGCCACTGAGATGTTCTGAGGCTTCTGTTTCGGGTTGATATCAGCTAAGAGAGACTTTGAAACTTTTCTTTTAACCTTTCTCTTAGAATTCAGAGGGAAAAGTACCATTTAAAATTTTGTCTGAAGGATGTGTGAACTAGCTGCTTCCCAGACCTACAACAACCGGTTTGATTTCTTCTCTAAAAGGTCGTTGCCGCCAGCCTCTCCAAGTTCCTTGAGTCAGAGAAACAGAATTTAGAGCATTGTAAGTGTTGACCAACACAAATGCCACAACTCTGATCAGTTAAGTATGAATAAATCAGAAACTCATGGTTTAAATTCCCTTTGAAATTACACATGTAGATGTTACGGAGAGAGAGCATTTGGCAGAATACATACAAGGAGTTGCCAGCCATATAATGCTTGAAAAATAGCCAGACAGTTTGCCAAACCTAAAAGCCACCAGGTTTGCTCATCTCCACATTAAAGGAACATTAAGGTCTTTATCTATTGACCTGAACCTTTGAAAGAAAAGGAAATTTTCGAGTTGAGACTAATGCTTCTTTGAAAAATCACCTTCCACTGCCTAATTATTGTTGAGATCTCTGTGCAGTATTGCATATCTTATGCATGATATTCAATAATATGCAAGCGTGGAGTTTGCAAATAAGTAAAGGATGTTATAAAGAGGGCAGGGACCAATTAGCCTCATTAGGTTGAGCAAGTGTAAGAACAAATAATGGCCTCTAACTGCAGATGAAATGTTAGAAAAGATGGCCTTACATAATAAGCCAGGCCACAGTGGCATCAGGAGGTAAAGTGGCTTCCCGAAAAATTCAAGTTAATAGTGATAATTATTATTTGTCATTTGTTATTATTATTGCTACCATTTGTTAAATTACTAGCATGTGCTTAAAACTGGGCTATGTTCTGTGCTAAGTTCTTTGCATATATTATTTATAAACTTAACAGTTCTTCAGCCTAAGTATTTAAATAGTTGGTATGACTTCTTTTATAAAATTCCTGATCAGAATCTAAAAGTCATGTTGTTGTCTACCTGAATCTTAGGTTCCTGTGGAGAGTTATCTCTGGAATAGCCAGAATGTCTGATACTTAGAGTTTCTTGCAGATTTCCACCCATTCAAACATATCATCTTGCCCATTGAGTTTTTGTAGCTTATCATGGAACTAGTTTAACAGCTATGAGGGATGGGTGGCCCAAGCCATGCTCAAATTTGCCAAGAAGAAGATGCAAATTATATTTTTGAGAGTTAATGGACCAAGCTGAGTTCCTAGATCTACCCAACTGGTCAATTCTATACTGATTATGGTATGTAAATAAGACAATAGTTATAGAGAGTTTGTCATGTACTATATATTATTGTAATAGTTTCCACATATAGTAACTCATTTAATCTTTACAGTAACTTTATGGTATTTAGTCAGAAGTGACTAATACTTCAGGATAGTATTAGAACTGACTAATACTGTAACAAATATCTCCCAAATCTTAGTGACTTCACACAATAGAACATTTATTTCTTGCTAACATCACAGTCAATTGGATGATTGTTAGATGATTACATCATAATTCGGGGAGGCAGTAAAGTATTAGGGGCTTCAGAATCTTCTGGATCTTCTGCGACTGGCCAGCAGACACTGAGAGGAGAGAGAGCATGGACAATCTTGTGGGAGGTTTCAGGGGTCAACCCAGTAGTGTCAGAACAACTTCTGCTCACATTCCAATGGTCAGAACTGGTCACTGGGCCCCAGAGAGATAAAAAGAGAGAATGTGAAATGTGTTTTCCCTTTGTTCCCAGGAGGGACAAGAAACAGTGTGAGTGGCACATAACAATGGATCTGCCACAGATAGGTGCTGTTATTACCCCAGCTTTATAGCTGAGAGAACTAAGGCATCAAAAGGTTCAGGACTGAAGATCATGCAGTCCAATACCCAATATCACACAGTCAGAAAGTAGGGAGGAGATTCAAAACCAAGTAGTACATTCCTGAGCCCATGCTTGTAGCCATGACCGCCCCTCAGTTATTGCAAGGTCAGAAACAGTATTCTCAAGCCATCGCTGCTTGGTTTGATAGTTTCACCCCTGATCTAGCCCCAGACTATTATTTCAATATTTAAGTGTGCCATTTACAGAGTCCCAATCACAGATCATGATAAAAGCCAGTTAGTCAAAAAAAAGATTCCAAATTCTGTAGGAACACTGTCCATCAGACTTTTACTCCCACCTCCCATATTTTTGCCCAATCTCACCTCCACCCACCCATTTACTAACCACCACTACTATCATGACCACCCCTCTGGAAAAAAATAAAAGAGAAAGAAAAGAAGGAGAACAAAAAATACTGGTAAAGCTTTCTTAGTATTTGAGGTCAAAGGGGGTTTAGTGAGTTAATATGTGCCTACACCTGAAATTAACCAGACATTTGGCTCCTTTCCTATAATGGATGGTTAAAAATATCAAACCTGAGCTTTGAATGAGTTTAGCGCAACCTTCAACCTTGTGCTCAAGAACAGGCTGCTACATGATTTTCCTTACCCACTACTGCTATTTCTCATGTGTCCAGAAACACCTGAAACCATCTCACTGAGCCTCCCCTGTGGTGCCTTTCCCTGAAGTCTTAAAGACAACCTCGGACTGGCCTGGTCAGACCCTTGGAAAGTTTCAGAATCCTGACTGTCAGATGTGTCCATGTCAACATGCCACCTGTTCTGGCAGGAAACCAATTTTCTATTTCTTTCTCCTTTGGGAAATGTGCCTGTTTCTGGCATCTGTCCCCACTTATCCTGCTTCACACACTGAAACAGAGAAGTCATTTCATTTCTCAATCCATCTTTCCCACTTAAAAAAAGGTTTTGAGTTCTCTCTCAACAATCGTGTTGGCTTTTTTGTCTTCCTCTATGTATTTAAAATATTCTCGTTAACTTGCTCCATTTTTGCTTATAGTTCCCCTTCTTTGTTTCTGTTTAGAGTCTTAATGCCATCTCTTTTTCCCACGTTTGATTATACAAAAGAACACCTCTTAAATAATCTAAGATGTTTTCTTATGAATCAACTACTGATCTTAATGGTCTTGTTGCTATTCTGGAACATTTTGTCATTTATCTTTAGACCAGTTCCACTATTTGCTTTTCTTTCCTCCTAAAAGTGCACACTAAGGTATAGATAGTATGAAGGAGAAAACATGACAGTATTAAAACATGGGCTTACACTATTGGTTTGTAGTCTAAGAAAGACTGCTTCCTGGGTTCTTAAGACAACATTGAACTTCCACTTTTACCCAAATTTCTGTCACCTCCGTTGTTTAAAACATGATTCCTTTGGAGTGTGAAAAGAAATTGGTTCCAGGTTGCTTGTCACGCTGTTATATAGGCAGCTCAGGTAGATTTTCTCCTTCCTACAGAGTCATTCTGTGATCTTGGAAAAATGAAGTTGCAGGACAAAAGTGTATTTAAAGAAAGATATTATGGGACCGGAAGCTTAGAGAATTTAACTTTACTTCTGTGACTCAGATGTCTCCCATTTTAAGAAAGTCGTCTGAACATTGTGTACTTTGGTTTTGCCGTGTTATAAAAAGGAAACCAATAAAAATATAGCACCTAAAATAAAGGCCTCTAACAAACTTCCAATAAATGGCTCGTTAAAATCCTCTTCAGAAATGGCGTGGGTGAAAAATTAATGAAGTTACCAGCAAGTTTGTTTCCCAGGGATTGGTATTTTGTGAACATTTTATGCCTTCCTCCTTCTGTCTCCTTCTGCCAAACTTTCAGCCAGTTCTTCTCTTCCAATAAGCAGTGCTTGGTTTTTGCCTGATATATTTCAAGGGGCATGAAAATTTTAGTGAAAAATATGGGAAAAGAGATTTTTGGTGCATATTCTTGGACATAATACAGATTTCCTCATCATCAGCCCTCTGTTTCTATAAGACAGTAATTCAAATTCAGGAATTCTGCAAGTTGTTAAGGCAGAACCCATGGGCTCAAATTCTTGCTCCATTCTTGATTAGCTGTGTGATTTTCAGCAAGATCTATAACCTCCTTAAACCTTTGTGTCCTCTTAAGTGAAGTCCTCCTTGGGAGCTGTGAAGACTGAATGAAGAACGGCATGAGCGTCCATCACTGTGCTGGGCATGTGGTCAACACACAACAATGGCCCTCCCAGAAGTGCAGTATCTTTAAAACATGAAACTAATCTTGCTTCCTCCTCCCTTCAAATATTAATTCCTGGCAAGTCTTGCTTCTACAAATTCCTTTGACCTTGCACAGTTGATTGCCATAGGGAAAGAGGGTGGGCATACACTGCAGCTCAGAGGTTATCATTTAGCTCTGAGTTGAAAAGCTGATGTTGTGAGTCTATAGCGTGACAACAACCTTGAAAGTCAAACTTTCAGACAGGGAAAGAGCCTTCTGCATTGTAAAGCTTCCCTTTACTCATCAAGAGTTAAGCCTGGTAGATTTGGGCCCCAGAGCTTTGCTTATAAGCCCTAGAAAAAGGAAGAAAAAAGATAGGATGTAAGAAAAGATATCATCTGACTGAAAGGGAAAGTGGAAAAGCCCTTCATGTGCCAGAGAGAGGAGAGATACCAGAACTGAGGAACATGAATTTACCATCAAGATCACAATTCTGGGTGGGAGAAGTTTTGAGAAACTGACAGCAGATTGACAGAGCCCAACATCTCAAGGTAAATGTTAGTGAATTCGAAAGCCTTTTAGAGGAGCTCCTTATTTTCAGCCTACCAAGGGAGCAGCGTGGTATCATTCAGGCGTGAGTTTAGAAAGGCAGGAGGTGCCCTTCTTGGCCCAGAGAGAGCTCTGGAACACTTGCATGTCTCAAGAAAAAAGTCAAGAAATGCTAGAGACCCATGAATAAGAGGTGAGATGAGGTCCCTTCATGGTGTCACTTCATGTCACTTCTCCTCCCTTCGGGAGACTGGCAGGAACCCCAGCTTCTACCTCAAGGACTAGGTGCACATGAGATGAGCTGCCTCACCCTAGAGACAAGCCCAGGCAACAGAGACAATCGAGCAGTCACGTCATCTCAGAGGCCTGTTACATCTGAAGAACAGCAGAGACGTAACTCTGAGGTGGCAGCATTAACTCTTCTCTGCTACCGGTGGAAATGAAGTGCCCTCCAACAAGAAAAGATCTGAAGGAGAAAATAATCACCTTTACTTTGTTCACTTGAATATAATTGATAAATTTCTCATCCTGCTACAAAAGCAACTGAGAACTGGCCTCATACTGAAACTGACTCATGTGTGAGGGAGGAGGGTATTTGGCGTAGGACGTCTAACTACCTCGCAGAGCTGTGGTGAACAGAGAGAACTACCTTTCAAAAAATATGTTTGGAGTGCCAAAATAAAGTCTGCCATAGTCATGTATCATTTTTTTCATCAGAGGGCCTCTGCCAGAATACTAACACCTGTAGCCATCGAGGCCACATCAGCCACTTAGCCACAGGGGTGGTCCTAAGCAAAGTTTATGAGTCCTGATCAGATACATCTCACTACTTCACAAAGCTCTCCCTGTTGGAGGCTGAAGTAATCCAACTAAAAATACACCTACCAATCAACACCTCCCAGTTGTTTGTAGCTGCACGGATGCTAAGGGCAAAAAGAAAAAGTCTCCAAATATACTTGAAAGAGCCCACAGCTCCTCAGGACACTAATTCACACCAGTGTTGTGGAAAGCAGAATAGCTGTGTAGCAGTCACCAATAATGTCAACAACTTAACGTGTTAGTGTGTGAAATGAAGTTGTTATTTTGATGACAGTGATGCTATCAACTGTTCCTTTTTACAATCATAGGGTACTTTTAGCTCCTGGACACTAAAATTACCAACCAGTAATTTGGAGATGAAATTTGCGGCAACCATTCAAAATAAATTGGTTCATTCCAATGCAGTGGCATTAAGCAGCAGAAGGAATGTGAAGTTCTCCAACTGGTTTGTCCCATGTCTTTGTAACTCAAGCTTGATGAATTCTGGGCAGATGGTTCTTTTAGACTTTGCTCAACTAAGGAGGTCATTTCTGCTGTTGTCAGAATGGAAATCCCAAGAACACATATTTTTGAAGGCCACAGACTGTCTTCACAGTGTATTTCAGGAATCCAAAACCTTCTCTGTTGGAGAGTTCTTTATTTTGTAACCCAAATCCTCCAGCCTTGTGAGGAGTCACCAGGTCCATGAATATATGCCAATCTTATTCTGAGTCTCCATCTTGTATACAAGAAGTCTTGTCTCCAAGTATTTCTAAGCATCCCTGGATGGCTTACATTCCTGGTGGTTGCTTATTATGTCATTTAGGAATTGGGTTCAGCCACATGTAACTGAAACTTAACTGCTGTGGTTTAACTAAACAGGAGGAGGGTGTTTTTCTCACACATTCAAAGTCAGGAGGTGAGAAGTCCAAGGCCTTTGTAAAGAGCTCTGTAAAGTCTTCAGTGTTCCAGGCCCCTTCATTATTTCTTTTCTCTGTACTTAACACATGGTTTTTGCCTCATGCTTGTTACCTCATGGTCACAAGATGGCTGCCTCTTTTCCAAGCTCGTATCTTTGCTTTCAGTGGAAAGAAGTGGGGGACAAAAGACTAAGGGGTAATCCCTGAAGCAGGAAAGCAAATGTTTCCCCCAAATCACCAGCAGACCTTTAATTATGTTTCAGTGGCCTCAAGTGAGTGCCCAGTGACTTCCATGAAGCCCAGGAAAGCATGGATTTTAGTGAATTACATTCCTACCCAAAACAAAATAAGACTATGGTTGGTAAGGAAGAGGGGGAGCATGGCTGCTGAGTGCCTAGCAGTGTCTGCCACTCTTCTCTCCCCTTGTCCTGAACCACCTCTCCTGGTTTCTCCACACTGGCCATGTCTGGCCATCTCCTGTCTGCTGGGCAGGAGAAACTCTAACACTACATCCCAGATGTGAACACCTCAGGAGAGGCCTGGTGTCTTCACGGGGGAGCAGCCTCCCCGGCATTTCTGCCTGATCCTCCAGCCTCACACCACATTGTTGAAACCACTTTATTTCCGTATTCTTCCAATTAAAAAGTACTTTTGAACAACTTCTATGTGTCAAGGATTGTCGTAGACATTGGGGATATGGAAGGAACCAAGATCTTTAGAGGCCTCCCTCATGTAAATCACTTTACAACAGGGGAAACTGGATTTCAGTCCCCAGGTTGTGACAACCCTGATTGTTCCCCAGGGATCGAGCCTCTCACCGTCTATTAGAAGTCAGAAAAAAAGAAATGCAAACAACAAACATTGTTGTTGAAATGTGCCCACTGACCTACTTCGAGTTTCTTATATTGTTAACTATCTTGGGCCAAAGTGCCTGACTTTAGGTCACTCTGTTCAGAGCTTACTCAAGAAGAATGTTTTCCCCTTTTTCCTGAATGAAAGACTTTGCTAAATATCAATTCCAGTTTCCAGCTTTACAGCTACCAAGGATTAAAAAATTCTGGCTCATGGAGATTCCTCATAGAGCAGTCATGCCCATGGACAGTTAGTAGCCTAATTTCCCTGGCACATTTCATTGACTGTGTGCAGTTTCAAGCTCCCTCATAGAATTCAAATTCAGTATTTACTTGAAGATCAGTTGTCTTGAACCTCTATGTTGGGGAAAGGGGATGATAAAATCTCAGTTCTCACAAGGTCTTTATTGCTTTCCCTGCTGACATAAGATCCTGTATACAAAGGGAATAGGACAATATGAGAGTCATATGTCAAGGCATTTGAAGTGGAGTTGGGCCTGGAGGTGTCTGCGGTTTCTGTGTGCAGGTGATCAAGGGTGATGTGGTTGAATCTATGAGTTTCTAAAATTCCAAAATGTATTCCTTACCAAATTACCTCTTCTCTAGCTATCAAACTCTGCTTTGGAGGAGCATGGCATTTTCCTCCTCTCACCTCAAAACCTTCCCTCAAGAGTTTCTCCCTGCTCTCTGCCAAGCCACATCCTTCAAACCAGTGCTCAGGATATTCCTCCTCCTTAAAATTGCCACATACCATCCTGCCCGGCCTGTCTTCACTCTGTTCTGCCTGATTCTCCCTCAACACTTGTGTATAGCTACATCCAGCTGTCCATCCCCAGGCCCCTATACTCATTCCTGTTTTGGTTCTCTATGAAATGATGAAACTCAAAAAAGGGGTTTCAGAGTCTTCTACATCCTCAGGTACTCCTCACTATATATTGTTACTCCTTGCCCAGAATGGACCATCTGTAAGAATGGGCACTGCCGGTTTAAGATGCAGAATTTCTCTTGGCATGCTCAATTTTCTAGGCAATTTACATTTGAGACTGCAAAGTAGTGGGTGTGCAACTGTTTCCAACCTTCTCTGGGTGATGACACAATCATGGAGAGGCCATCTGTGTTTCTTCCATCTGCCAAGACTGCTCTGTGCCTAAGCACATACAATACACGAACTCAGGGCTCGCCTTTCCAAGCAGCCTTCTTTGACTGTACCACTCCTCATTGGGAGTCCACTGACTGTGGGTCCCCAGAGCAGTAGGGATAAAGATGAGCAATTCCATGCACATGCTACAGAAGAAGTGCAGAACCTAAGCCTCAGTTTCCTTTTCAGTAAAATGCAGTGATTATATATTCCTCATAAGGTGGATGTGAGGATTATGTGAGAAAATGTATAATGAAACCCATTGCGTGTGGTAGATGCTCAGCATATTTAATTCTCTGCCCTCTCCCTATCATATTCTCATGCTGAGATACCCATTATTCAGTTGCAAAAAACCTCATTCCACCCACTCCCACCCCGCCCATTATTGTGAACCCCTGCATGAGAAAAAACGTGAATCATGTAAATGTGATCTTGGTCATGGACATGCCATTAATTATGTATGTGACTTTAGGCTAGTCCATTTGTCAGTCAAATAAGGAGTGTGGTGGACAATCGCTAAGGCCTGTATGTCTAACCTAAATCCTCTGAAGACCTTAGGGAGTGGTGGGCATCCAAAACTTCTCACTAGGTGAGTGATGAGTGTCCAGTGTCTTAATGCCACTGTGGTCACACTGGGGCTTCCTTCCCATGGAGCCCAATCCAACAGATGAGAGAGCTTAATCACACTGCAGCTCCTCAAGCACACAGAAGGAAGGTATCCCTTAGCTCTGAAGCCCCACCCTGGGCCAAATTCTGTGAACCAGCCAAGCAAGTCACACATAGGCACACACTCTCCTAAACCGCATGCATCCAACTGCCCAGCAAGGATGATGTGGGGATGCTGGTGGGAATGATAGACGGAGAGAGAGGAGTCTAAATTTAGGCTCTCCAACTTCCCTCTGTTTCTCTCCTGCAGCTGAGGTTGGAAGCTGAGGTACACAAATGGTGTGCAAATGTTTGGCACCTTCTCTCCACTGACAGTGTAATGAAGGTCAGTATTGGTGGTGAGAACTGCTTTGAAATTATCAGATTAAAAAATGCCAGATAGGTCAGCTTATCAAATTGCTGATTCTATTACCACTTCTCTATATAGGGAGAAAGAAATTTTCCCTGCCCCAGGCCACGTATGTAAAATTCTACAAAACCTGGCAGATTTGCAGTGCAGTCAATCAATTTATATGGTACCTTTGAGCGCATATATTAAAGCTGGGATGGAGGTCCCTGTTCTTGGCTTGTTCCTAGTGCCATTATAAAACTATTTCCCACATTTATTTCTAATGAGCTAGTTTGGATCTTTCTTCAAGAATGCTAAGACAGGATCATTCTGATACATTGCAGACAGGAACCTTGAACTGGAATACAAGTTTCTGTAATTAATTGAAGTCGACCAAGGTGGGAGGAAGGGGTTGGAAATTAGTCACCAAAGGGAAATGAATTGTTCAGCTCAGAAGAAAAGCTAACCTCCATTTTAGCACAGTCCTCATTTGGCCATCTGGACTGGAAGGCGGTCAGGTAAAGAGGTACAACTCTTCCTAAGATGTGAGCTCCTGATTATTTTCAATATTCACAAATTCTTTAGTTTAAGGGTTTGCCTAAGAACTCAGTAACAGACGGTATGAAGATTGGCACCTCGAATGCACCTAGGCACAGCTAATACACCGTGCTTCCTCGGTCTGGAACATGGTATCACCTCACATTTCTTTGAATGTTCAGTTTATAATAACAGCAACTCCCTTTTCTCACTGCTGAAGGCCTGTACTTTCTTGGCCGTGGCCCATGAGAAGTCGGAGAACCCGAGACCGTATGGCTAACCAGGCGGGAGATGACGGCTCTTGCCCTGTCCCTACTGAAAGCATTAGTCCAGCAGGTGAGCAGGAGGGCTGCTGCCACCGGGTACCTAGGGCCCGAGGGAGGCTGGTGGGGCTGAGTGCTTCTCCCTGGACTGGCATGTCCTGCCCCGCCATGGGACTCCATGCCATAGCAAGTTGAGTTCTAGCAAGATGAGTCTGTGCCGTCAGTCTTCTTTCTCACATACTCAGCCATTTCCACTGGGTATGGCCATAGCATGAGGATGCCTGCATCAGAAAAAGACAATAGCAGTGCCAAACCAGCTCTCCTCTTGGACTGTCTGGACCCTGTGGGTCATTCAAATGTACCTGATGGTGGGGTCCCCCTTGGGTCCCACCCCACTGACTTTTCCAGCTAAATTAGTTCAATTAAAAACATTTCAGTATTTCAGAGATGTTCTAATGATTTGGAGTGTCTAAAATAAGGACTCTTGAGTCCTGTTTCTCTTCCACCCCAGAGAATGCCCTGAACCTCATGATGAATAAGGAGTGGTACTTTCTGATGCCATTGTCAGCGGCAGCCAAGCACCGAGGGGTCATCAGGTCAGAGAATAACATCACAACTCATCTGTGGGGACCCGGGGCAACCACTCGCCTTGTATCTGCTCAGCCTCCCAGATAGCTCAGCCCACACCAATGGTCTACATCAAAGTGACTTGGAAACTGGAATCAGAAACAGCAACTTTTAAATGGTCTTTCTCCAATAGTGATAATGAAAATAATTTAAAGTTCTCTGTGATTGAGCCCCTCGTGATACAAACTAATACTTTGTGACAATTGACTACATGCGTATTGTCCCTATTAATACTCAGTGAAGTGGCAAGAGTAGGAAGGGAAGAGCCCTGTGTACCAAATGGGCATGTGCTGTGCTAGTCCTGACAGACTTTTTCTCATTAGTACACTAAGACCCAGAGAAGTTGAGGAACCTGTCCATTGTCACACAGCCAGTACATGGCAGAGATGGGATTCAGAATCAAATGTCCTAACTCCAGTATCTGTGCTCTTTACCCTGGGACCTCTCTGGGTCAGCAGTAAGATAAGTTGTAATCAAACAGGCAGGAATGTAGAAAACACAAGGTATGAGGTCTATCTAAAACTCTGTCTCCTTCTCTTCTCACATCTCTGTTCTATGCCAGGTGTGCCTTAGTGATGAATGCTTCTGAAGCTCTGGGTGTGTCCAGATGATATGCTATCTACAGCACACAAATGGGAAATTTCAAGATGGTGTTCTTTAACAGGCTTGCCACCAAATGCTGTCAGAAAACTAAAATTGTCCAGGCTATTTTGAGACCAAACTCAAAGTTTTATCCAGCTTCTCCCCAAAGCAAATTCATGTTCATGAATCTCAGAGCTCTTCTCTACCTCACATTTTAGTTGGAGTCATATAGCTGGAGTTTGTGCTCATGCAAATTTATGCCCCTGTGTTGATCCCAGTCTTTCCGAAAAGCCCAGTGGAATTACATGGTCTCAGGAAGAATCAGGGACCTGCATTCACTAGCTTTAAAATATAGAGAAGGAAAGAATTGACTCAACATGAACACAATACCAAGAATAAAGTTAGAATTGCCCACTTAATGTTTACATACCTCATAGGCTGGAGGTGGATGTAGCTTGTTTACTTTTGAGTATAAATTACTGAGTTTTCCCACCTTGAGATAGAAACCTGACTTGTCAGACAGAATTTTCTTTTCTTCTCTCCCTTTGTAACAAGTAGGGATGGCTTGGTGAAATGTGTGTTGGTTTTCATTCCAGGTGAGAAAGTAGAAGTAAGGCTGAAAATTTTTAGTAATGCATTGAAGGTGCTTCTGAGGCTAGACTGGACAGGACACTAATATAAATGGTAACAAGCCCTGGAAATGCCCCACTCCCCATCCCTATTATGGGCCCTTGGCCCTTGGCCCCGGGTCCTGGAGGCCTCTCGGTCACTGTGCAGCCTGGGAAGTGATGCGGGGTGGCACACATGGAGAATCTTTTCCTGGAGATGGGTTTGGAGGAGAGCTAATTTTAAACAATAAGCCCTGTGTATGGGATTGAAAATAAACTCAGACAGTGCATAAGGTTACCGTTATGCGTTGAAAGGCAAAAATCCACCATCTGTCACCTATCCACATGCCCTGACTGAAGCATTTGCCTCTGCTTGGAATCCCATTCCAGGAACTCAGACTAAGTGATCAGATACTTCTTTATAAAGAGTCCAGTGACTTAGGGGTAGACTCCCATGGCATTCAAACTTCTTGTAAAAAACACAACACTTTTTGGTTCTTTAAGAAAGGAGACAGGGTTGTATTAACTGGTCATACCATCTTTGACCTGTCAGCTTGCTGATGGTTACCAAGTGCTGCAGTCTGAGGGACTATTCTGGGTCAGCTTCCATGTGTTTTCCTTACTCGCTGTATATGATAGTGTCTAATCACAACATGCTATTTGGCCATAAACTGTATGAATGAAAAAAATTATAAGTTCTAGAGCTTTGCCCCTCCAGAGATAAAAACATCATACTTTTCTATCCTTGCTTTTAACTCTCTACTAAGTAATATTTCTGGACCAGAAAACTGTGTTTTGGGGTCAGGATGTTATCTCTTCAGCTGAAATATTTCCTTCCTGTCTTCCTTTCACATGTTGCATAGCCACAGTTCTGGAGGTAACTGTATAATTTCAAGAGGATATTTTTCTATCATCTCAAAGCACTTATGAGGACTCAGAGAAAAATATTTTGGCACTTACTTAGGGAGAATTATTATGCTGGTTGCAATAACATTTTAGAAATTAAAAGTGTCTTTAGTCTGGCGGTTACATAAATTTCTCCTTGGCAAACAAGAATTGTTCTAGCATTGTGGGCATAGAATTTAAGACATCAGCTTTTTTTACCTAAATCCCTTTTCTGTGAATGTACATTTTTGGTGAAGATACAACCCAGGGAGGTACTGGCCGTAATCCCAGTCCTCAAGCCTATGATCAATGCAAGGGTCCAGAGGGGTTCAAGTCTCTTAAGTCATCTTAGAGGGCAGAGAGGACGGGAAAAGCACAGCTTCTCGTCCAGTTGGTCCAGGATTAGCTGCCAGAGAGAACCCTAGGGTGCACAGGGAAAGCATGACTTTTGATTTCCCTTAATACGCTTCCTGAAATAGGAATTTCTCAGGTATTAAATGAGTCCCAGTGGTAGTTTAATGTAAAAAGAGTTAGAAACTTTACCCTAAGTATAGGTTCCCAACTTGTGGAGTGTGGGCTCCTGGCAGGCTGTGGTTTTGTAAAGGGTGGAACATTCACAATGGAGCAGAAAATAGCCTGTGTCCTAGGCCATTCAGCATAGTGGTTAAGATTGGAGCCTGATGTGCTCAAATCCTGGCTGTGCCTCTTACTTGTTCTGTGGCCCTGAATGAGTTATTCAACCTCTGAATTCCTCAGTTTCTTCATCTGTGAAATGAGGCAATGCCAGTAACACCAGCTCATAGGGTTGCCATCTTAAATGAGCTAATCTATGTGGGCTACTGTTGCTCACATTGTTGAGACTCAGTAAATTTTAGCTACTATTATTGTTTGACATATTTGTGTCTGTGTCATGATAAATTAAAAATATGTTCATTTAAATGTGATTCATTGCAACTCTGTCAATATATACAGTTTTGATAGAAAGAAACAAAATGCAGAATTACTATCATATGGGAATCCTCACTGTCAAAAATGAATGAGAGGAATAAAGAGGTGGGGACGAGTTATCCTAAAAAAGGGAAGAAAGCATAAATAGCAGGGAAGACCAACTTCTCCCATTAGACAAAGCAGACAGAGAGTCTAGGACCCGTGATACTTTAAGGAGCTCTTAGAAGAAATGTTTTAATATGTAATAATACAACATACATCTTTATACAGCGATTTTAAATATGAAATATAATTCTTAATATTTTTATGGAGGAAGTGGCCAACAAAGGCAAAAATATTGCCCACAGAAGTCATATTGTGGCTCTGACTGCAAGTGTTCTGTTATGTTTGTTTGCTTGTGTATTTATCTGCAATCCCTTACTGAATGGGGAGGGCTTAGAGCAGTAATTCATCATATTTGCCATTGTACACACAAAGCCTATCATGGGGCCTGACACATAATAGGCAACCAATAAATATCTGATGAATGAAAAAGAATGATTGGCATTTTGGGTCATATGCAACAAGCTTGATGTCCTGAAGAGAAGGGTGTCGCTGAGTCTCTAAGTGAGTCCATCTCAGCATAGCCTAGAAGCGCATTAGAAAGTGATATTCTGTGTCACGTGAATGAAAACACAAAACGATGGGAAAGATATGCTCTGTTTTCTCTAGATTTGACTTAGAGCAGTCTGTGCATGAAAGACTGAAAGTTTAGCTCCAGCTAGGACCCAGCTGCTGAGGAGGGAGCCCTCAGGGGTGGGGCCTGGAGAAAAGGAGACAACACAGGGACCCATAAGCACAGACCAGGGGTGGGTAAAATGGCAATACTTCCATAATCTCTCCCCTGGCCTTAGTGCATCTCCATATCAATAGGTGTTTCCAAGGGGTGGAGAGAAGTAGTCTAACTCCTTATCTATAAGTGATTACATGGGAGAGCAAGGGCAACTCTGGACCAGAGAGGTTGGGTGGGGTCCCTTTTTGTAGCTGCTTTATGAGAGACACAGGTGAGCAGAAGTGGACGACTGCTTGTAAGCAATAAATGGGTTCCTCCCACTTTACTTCTCCTTCTGACTGATTTGGTTTCAAAGGTAATTTGCTCCAAGATGGGAGACAAATATCCCCCCTGAAGTTATACCAGGATTCAAACTCATCCTATGCTCTGCACAGAAGCCCCATTGGTCCCCTTTTCTGGCTGAGTAAATGGATCCGTCTTTGTCCTTGTTTTTGAAGCTGACTAGAGCATGTGGCAGAAGAGGACTTGGAATCTCGCATGTTTAAGATCCCGGTTAGGTGGGTTAGACTCTGTCTAATGGCATGCCCATGTCCAATTTGGCTTTAACCCACTCCCTTTTCCCTCTTCCTGCCTGAATTCTGGGGCCCAGAACACAGTTTGGTAGAAGAGGGTGCGGAATGACTGCCTCCTACCCAGGAGAGGCACATCCGTGACAGTCTAGTGCTCTGTGGGGGCTCCAATAAGGTACCTGGGCAGCAAATTTTATTTCTGGCAGGTCAGCTTCCAGAGCTGGGTGGAAGATGGCAGGAAAGAAAGAAGTAAAAGAGGAGAAAGGTGAAACACAGAAACAAAGAGTGGGAGAGTGTGCGATTTAATGAGTCATAAGAAATATGTATTTGGTCACTTCCCAGGTATATTTGGGCTTCATCCACAGTTCCTAGAAACACTGCAGTCTTAAAGGTGAAATGGGTGTCTTGTCATGTTAATGAGAGACTTTAGGACCCCCATTCAAGGTTGGGGGCTGGAGGTTGAATCATCCGATGGCCAACGATTTAGTTAGTCATGACTGTGCAATGAAGCCCTGACAAAACCCCCGAGAAGAGCTTACTGCTCTCTGCTTTACTCTGCTGGACCCTGCTTCTCAGTCGGGGAGAGCTTCCACGCTTGGGGAACCAGAACACCTCCCATGCGACCAAGCCAGGCCCCAAGCTCCACAAGGAAGAGGCTCCTTTATTTGAGACCCTGACCCTTGTCTCTCTTCATCTGGCTGTTAACTTGTATCCTTTATGATATCCTTTATTAAACTGGTAAACATTAAGAGTTTTCCTGAGTTCTGTGAGCTACTCTGGCAAATTAATCAAACCTCAGGGGGAGGTCGTGGGAACCTCCAGTCTGTAGCTGGTAGGTCAGAAGCACAGGGAACTGCCTGGAGCTTGTGACCCATGTCCGGAGTTGGGGGTGGAAGGCAGTGTTGTAGGACCGAGCCCTTCACCTGGGAATCTGGTGCTGTCTCCGGGTAGATAGCTTCAGAATTGAGTTGAGTTCTGGGACACCCAGTTGGTGTTCGAGAATTGCTTGGTGTTATGTGTGGGAAGACCCCTTCCCACATGCTTAACGCACATTGAAATCAGGTCCAGGAACCCGAATGGAGTTACAGTACTATTACTACTGTGTATAACATTGTTTCATATATATATATATATATGTATATACACACACATGTAGGAAAAAAAGGCTACACCCTCACAGTTTGTTTGTAGCTATTTACAGTATATATTTTCTTCATCCAAGATAGGCTTAAATTCATGAATTTGAAGAACTGTTGCACTTTCAGCCCAAGTCCTGGATTGAATTAATTACTTGATTTGATTGACTTTTCATATAGTAAGCAAAGGGGTGGGAACAGAGGTAGCACAATGAGACACCCTCTTTTACCCCTGACTCTGACCTATTGAACAGGTC
The DNA here is from genome assembly GCF_030020395.1 of Manis pentadactyla. NCBI lineage: Eukaryota > Metazoa > Chordata > Mammalia > Pholidota > Manidae > Manis > Manis pentadactyla. The sequence goes on from NC_080020.1 coordinate 88,506,359, forward strand.
ATGTAAGCTCTCTGGGCCTCAGTTTGCACATCTGTAAAAACAAGGAGGTAGACCTAGAAGATGCCTAGGGTCTATTTCAGGTATAATATTTTATGATTTTAAATGACTTGAACAGACCCCTAAGGAGCCCAGATATAGGTATTTCATGGCAATTTGAAAGAACAGCAAGTTTGGTCTCTGACTCCTCAGATCAACCGTCAATTTCTGCACATGCAGCTGCTTAGGTCTTGAGTTTTCATGTATTTCCACATTTCCTTATGAACCACACACCTTCTAAGAAAATGAGGCTTGCAAAATCTTCTCCACAAAGCCCTACAATTAAATGGAGCAAAACTTTTCTTGAACAAGAAAGAGTTCCCTGAATAGGAGCAGTCACCAAGCCAGCCTCAGACTCTAGACACTGTATTCAGTGACACAGGCACAGTCAGAGAGTGGCTGTTTGGCTTGGAGAACCACAGGGTTCAGAGAACTGGGCCTAAGACACACACACACACACACACACACATACACACGAAGGAAGCATCTTTTTCAGTCCATGCATTCTACTCGGAGCCCAGAATCATGGCTCTTTTACTAGTGACAAGGCTTTGGGTGTTGACATCAAGTCCCTTGGTACCCGAGAGAGAGGCTGAGACTGGGGCAGGTTCTACCCTCCAGCACCGGGCGTGGTCCCAGGGGAGAGATGGAAGAACTTGTAACTGGCATTAAGATTAACATCTCAGAGTCAAACTGAGGTATTAATTGTATTTAAAATGTGATATATATCAAATCAGTAGGGAAAAACACATTATTTAATAAGGAGTGCTGGAATAACTGTTCACTCATTTGAAAAACTTTTAGTTGAACCCTTCGCTCACGTTATACGCTTAAATACATCCCAGATAAACTACAAAATTAAAATACATCCCAGATAAAACTACAAACTAGGTAGAAAAAATATGTACGTATGATTTTGGGTTGAGAAGCCTTTTCCAAGTCTTTTTCAATAACTGAAGAAATAGGTGGATAAATTTGACAACATAAAAATCGTATATTTCTGTATATTCTAAAAATAGAAAAGTTAAAAGTACAGGGTAAACTGGAAAACATTTGTAAAATATATGACAGATAAAGAATTAATATCTCCCTTATAGCAAGAGTTATTAATTAGTGCAGAAAAGATATCCCTCAAACGAAGGGAAAAAGTTTTTTTTTAATTAGCATAGACACAGGCAAGACAGAAGTTCAAAAGGACTTCAGGGATACTCAAAGTAGAATAAATGAAAAAAAAAAGAAGATGTTATTTTGTCCATAAAGTGAAAGAGTTAAAAGATAATATCTTGGTAATGATGTGGTGAAATTAGCACTTGAAGATTAGATTTACTCTTGGCTCTGACTTTATGGTATAAAATCTTAGGGAAGTCATTTAAGCCTTCTGAGCCATCATCTCTAACTGTAATATCTCAAAGATAATTTCTCATCTCTAAACTGGAGCACATAATAGTCTCACTCACATGGTTAGTGAGAGCATTAGATGAGATAATGAATGAATTGTAAAAGAACTTTGTAAATTCAAAAGTGATATACACACAGGTATATAATTTTATATATACACACATGTATAATTACTGGGTCCTTAAAGCCAAGTGGGCCTTTTTCAAAGAACAAAAGGGAGATGAGGTAGGTAGACTTGCTTCCTTGATGCCATCTTTAAGATACTGAACTACACAAATAAGTTCCTTGAAAGAGCTGTGTGGCACTGTGGCTTAGGTAAGCTACAATTTAGAGGTGGTGCCATCTATGACACCTGGATAGTGTCATAGGAGCAGCAGACACCAAGAGGCCCTAAAAATGACATTGGCAGGAGCGGATGCCTGAAGCCACCATTCTTTGGCACCATCCCAATCGGTGATGATGAAAGCCACTTCCAATGACGGAAACGTCCCAGTGAAGCACCTGCCGAGAGTGGTGCCCGGGATGGGACTATGTCCAAGGAGAGGAACCACTGGAGCAACTTCAGTGGGCCTGGCAGGAATCACCCTCAGAACTACCACTGAGAGGCACAGCTCAGAGATGATGCTGCGAGATCCCAGGGGAGGTGGAGAGCACTAGTGTTTTGTGCAGTGGTTAAAACGTGGGCTTCAGAACCAGACTTCCTGGGTTCAAATCCTGACTATACCAATTATATGATGTTGGGGAAGGCCTCTGGGCATCAGTTTTCTCATTTGTTAAATGTAGCTAATAACTGCAACTAACGTGTTATTGTGACAATTATATGAGTGAACACACATAAAACATGTAAAGATTCCTGGTACATAATAAAAGCATAATTCATGTTAAAGATTATTATTATGGCTGTGGTTATTGGCAATACAACTACCACTACCACAGTCTTCTCTGAAAAGAGAATAACTGCTTTTCACTAGGAAATCTGTCATGATGGGAGACTTAAAAATTCGGCTCAGCATCTCCATGCAAGGCCTAGAGCTCTGGGAACTTTCCAAGGGAAAGAAAGTCTAACAAAACAATTTCAATCATAACAGCAGGTTATTCCCCTTGCTACATAGAAAAGTCTTTTCATCTATGATTTGGCTTCATCTCCTCTTTTCTAGGAAAAGAAAGGCAGTGACAGTCTTCAGCACACACTACAGTAACTCACAGTATTCCCAAAGATGCAGCATCTTCCCCATGCTCCAGAGAGCCCACTTGGATTCACAGCCTCCAGCCCATGCTCCCAATAAGTGCCCCCAGTGGGAAGGCTATTCACTTGCTCTGGCAGGAGAGAGGCCAAGTAGAACTTCCCGCTTCTTGTGTTCAACAGTAAGTTCAAATATCTCAACCAAGAATATTTCCAAGTGAATATCCCATGGTATTTTTGGAATTTCCAATATGGGGGGGAGGGGTTGATTAAAAAATGAAAAAGAGTAGGCGAAGCTTCACTTAGAAAATTACTCTGCCCTTCCCTTCTGAGTCAGAGTGTGCTTAGTGCCCTGGTGTTAATGATGCTATAAGCAAAACTTTCCCCCTGTGTTGTTTGGAAATTAAAGAGATTTGAGGAACTAACTTTCAAATACAGCATTTGGGTGACTGTGCCTCCAGTCAGGGACGTGTGATCCCCATTGCCCCAAGGTAGGTGCTGTTTGCCGATCACAACTGCCATTCATAAGCATGCTCACAGTAAGATATCTTTCTTTAAGGCATATAATTGGAATAGTAATTAGTTATGTATGTCATAAGAGGGAGTGTTTGTTTTGAGTAATAGCTTTTGGTGTGGAAAGAGCAGAGGCTCAAGAGATACCCTGGGTCATGCCCCTGCTGTCAGACATAAGATTCCATCATCTCTACTCTATAAATAAAGTCACCAGGATTTCAAGAGGTTAAGTAACTAACCAAAGACCACTTAGATCATTATTAGTGGGAGGGAGCAAAGGAGAAAGGAAGAGAAGAACTATTTGCCTTGTATGTCACTTATGTTATCTTTTTCTCCAGAGAAAACAAGGGTCACAGCCATCAATGGCTGTAGGATATACAAAAAATACTCCAACTATAAACTGTAAAAAGAGGCATCCAGAGAGGAGAGTAGAAAAGAAACAAAATGCCTGGATGCTCAAAATGGACAAAGCAAATCAAATCTCAGGTGTTGAACAGGCAGGACCCCCAGAAGATGGCTGTTCTACCAGTGTTGCCAGGGATGAGTTGAAAAAGAGTAATGACAGGTGATAATGCAATTCAGCCCTGTTGACTTCTGTGAGGAGCATCTCGACTTTCCTGTCCTACTTAATCCCAGCTACTCTGAGCAAAATGAACACTTACTGCTGCGGCTTGTTGGGGCTGCTGAAAACATGTTCTCCTTCTCTGTGTGTAGTCGAAAGAGCATATTTAAACGTAATATATGATACTGACATGGCCAGTTAACAGTGTGAAACACATCTGCTCATCTATAAAATGGGAATGACAATGATAGTAGTGATTTTGGAGGATTGTTACAAGAACTAAATATTTGTGAAGCAGTCAACATATGTTTCTTCCCTAACGAAAGTGAATTTCCAATTCTTTTTTGGGAAATAGAAGTAGGAGTAAAACACTATACTCTGTTGGCATTTTTCTCTTTCCCTCCTCTCTCCTTTGAACTTGAAGTAAAGAGCTTGGGATTAATAATTTCTGATCCTATTGTAGTTATTTTTCTTTATGTCTTGAATTGTGAAATATCAGAGCAACCAACAAGATAAATTTTCAATTCTCCATCATTTTGAGCATGTGCAAACCTATGATCAGATGACAGCTTCATCCAACCATTGGTTGGCAAAATAGCCTCAGTGTCATGTATTTATAAGGCATGGAGCACTATTACTGCAAATTTTGTCATATATTTATAAGGAGTAGAACATTATTGCTGTAGATTTTATCTGGATGTTGAGGTTGAATGTATTAGCAAGCCAAGAGTTCAAGTTATGGTGTTAACATGACTACACCCAAAGTAAAGACAACAGAGTAGCGTTGTCCAAACACAGTCGAGAGAAGGAATGAAGCTGGAGCACCCCATTTAATGTCCACACCTCTGAGGTGCTAGGACTGGGGACAGCCTGTTGGTATTTATAGAGTATATCATGTTTCAGGGGGCACACCTCTCCCTCTATAGTATGACTTGAACAGTATCTGATCCTCGTTGTTTTAAATGAAGGGGGTCAACAAATCAGCCAACCTTGAGGGGAGCCATATAAGAAAACTGCGTTTGTATTATCAGAAGGAAGGAAGGAGCAGGGCTAGATTAGTTAAAAGTCCACCAACCAAGAGGAAGGACAGATTTGTCAATCCACAAAACTTTGTCTAGACAAGAGCTCAGATGCAAGAGCTGTTTCAATGAAGAGGAAGAAAAAAGAACACAGAGTTCTTTAGAGGGCACTCTTCAGAATATGGTATTTGTATTCATTGTGTTCATGGTTATTAGTTGGTAACAATGAACTATGGCTGAGTTGTACTGAAAAATGTTATTTCTTGAAGAGATATTTAATCACTTCAGAAAAACATGGCAGACGGAGAACCAAGAATCAAAGGGGGTTAGAACCAGGGCCAAAAACCATGCCATGAGAATTTTCTGGTGAGTATGGTGTATTCGTTTACTAAGGCTGATATAACCAAGTACTGGAGACTGGGTGGCTTAAAAAACAGAAATTTATTATCTCATAGTTCTGGAGGCTAGAAGTCCAAGATCAAAGTGTTGGCAGGATTGGTTCCTTCTGAGGGCTGCTCTGGCTTGCAGATGGCCATCTTCATGTTCACATGGCCTTCTCCCTGTATGTCCATTTATGTTGTTGCTCTTCTGTGCATGTCTCTGTGTCTGCATTTCCCCTTCGAAGAACACCAGTTGTTTTGGGTTAGTGCCCTAATGACCTCGCTCTAACTTGATTACCTCTGCGAAGACCTGCCTCCAAACAAGGTCACATTCTGAGATACTTGCAGTTAGGTAGTTGACATAAGAATTTAGGGGAACACCATGCAACTCATAGTAGATAGACCCACTAGAAACTAGTTCTAGGACAGTTTCCTACTGTTGCTCTTACTCCTGCTTACCTGGTCACTGAGCGAAGAGTGCTCCACTGCACACCCCACCCCACCATGAGAAGAACAAAAGCTAGAATCTGGCCTTTTCAGTTTCTAGAGTGGGAGGCAGGTTCTGCCTTCTACGAAGACTCACACTGCAAAAATACTCCAAAGAGAGGAAGGAGGTGGACCTGACAGGTAGCCACATCAGTACTTTTAAAACCAACCAGTGTTTTCAAGTAGGCATATTAATCTTTGGAAAGAGGCCCTGAATCATGTTTAAACAGAGGGTGTAGAACCATGCCAGGTGAAAAAGGAACTCCAGTGATTAATGGCAACATTTGTTAACTGTAGTCCAAGTCTTTCTCTCATTCACATTGAGAGAGGTGGGATAATGTTGGACCTTTGCCTCAAATTGATTAACTTCTGCCTTCACAGTTGCAATGGAAGAGGCAAAAACCCAGATTCATGTGTCCCTTGTCCTTTCTGACTTTGCCACTGTAATTATCTGTGATAAGACATGCTTCCTTGTGAGAAGCAGGGAAGAGAAGTTTCTTTGGATTAAGAGAGAAGCAAAACTAGGTAAATGCTGCCAGTCATTGGTCAGCAACAATGCTGAGTGATAGACATCTGTGTCAGGAGGGTCCCTACAGAGAGATGTCAGGGAGAAAGGCCAGTCCCTGTGTCTTCCCATAGGAATCCATGAGTTGAAAGGATGAGAGCTTAGGAATGAATAGCTGCTGCCATTGCTGACTTCTTGGCTGCACACATTTAGTCACCATCCCTTCTGTGGATGATGCCTTGTACAGGCAATGGCTTCTGCAGGGTTCTCTTGTCCCCTTGCAGTTTCATTATTTATTGACTACCTACTGGGCCAGACAATGTGCTAGGGTTTGGAAATGCAAAGATAAAAAGATTTGGTTCCTGCCCTCATTTAGATCCTGGCATAGTCAGGGAGACTAAGATGCTCATAAAGAGCTGCACAGCAATATTTTTAAAGCACATATCAGTATGTGCAATAATGCATATTTTCATGTGTTTACCTGTTCACTCTCTGTCCTCCATCATTGCAATGCGATGGAAGTTGTCACATTCCCTGCTGTGTGTGCAACACCCTAGCACATGGAGTCTAGAGGATGTTAAGGATTCTTCAAAAATATTTATGAATAAGTTTTATGCTAGAAGCATATCAGAAGGACTGTTCCAGTCTGCTGAAGGAAATCAGGAAAGGCTTCTCAGAGGAGGGGGCTCCATGTCTTCATGATTCAATATCATCATGGTGGGTTGATTGCATTATTAGTCATGGGTTTTTCATACGTCCCTATATTCGTGCCCTTTTTTAAGTTAAGTTGGCCATGTGACTTTTCAGACAGTGGGGTAATAGCAAACTTTATGTGAGCAGCAACTTAAAATGTGGTTTCTGATTTCTTCCTTGGAACCCTGCCACTACCAGAAATACAATCCTAGACTAACGTGCTGGGAGACAGGAGACTGTGTGGAACAGAGATGAGTTACCTCAGTTGAAGGCTATCCAAGACCAGTGAGCCCCAGCTGAGTGGACAGCTGATTGCAGATAAATGCATGAGCCCAGGCCAGATCAGCAAAGCTGCCCAGCTGACCCACAGAGAAATGAGAAATCATAAATGGTTATTTTAAGGCAATATGCTTTGAGGTGGTTTTTACACAGCATTATTGTGGCAGTAGATAACTGATACAGTCACCATCTCACTCAACAACCCATGAAATTGTAATTTTTATTGCCACTTCAAATATAAGAAACCTGAGACTCAGAGACAAATAAATAGGAGGAAAATAGAATTTCACCTGAATCTTTGGACTTTATACCATAGCTGCCTTTATACTTAGAATCATGACTCTAATAAGTCATGAAAGCCTACGAGTTAATTACGTAAAGAAAGGGAAGAATGGAGAGGGGGTGGAATGGAGCGAGGGAAAGAGGGGGGAAGGGAGGAATGTGATTCACCCCCTGGCAATGTTGGCTCCACTAATTCAGTCACACAAGCTGTGCTTAGGGGGTTCTAAGGGATGTTTATTATAAACCATAGGCTAACTTAAGAAATGGGTTAAAGAGAACTTTTTTGAGGGTGAAGAAGGAAAAGGGGGGTAGACAAGAGAGGACAGGGTAAAGGATGCATGTGTTTCTGTGAGACAGATGAAACCATTCATCCTGCTTTTGTTTGGGTAGTCAGGGAAGACTCTCTAAGGAGGTGGCTACCTCAGATTTGAGAAACAAGAACCAGCCTATGAGGATCAGGAAGAGCAACATTCCAAGTCTAGAGAACAGCTGTGGAAAAGGGCCTAGAGCTAAAAGAAGCTTGGCAAGTTTAAGGACTCAAAGGAGGGCTAGGGTAGGTTGAGCGAAGTAGAGACTGGAAAGCAAAATATTCTAGGTGACATCTGACATATGCTTTGAAAGGATGACTCTAGAGGATGGGTGGTTGGGAGAGTAGATGATAGGCAGGCAAGCTTGGAAGCAGGGAGAAAGGTGACAGGTTGTCTCTGTGAAAGGTGATGGTTGCTAGACTGTGGTAATGGTGCTACAGATCACGAAAAGGGGAATTTTCTTGGAAGTAGTGTCAACCAGACCTTCCAGCGGATTGGATATCAGGAAAAGTCAGAAATCAAGAATGAGTCCCAAATTTTTGATTTGAACAACTGGGTAAGTAGTGGTGGCATTTACAAATAGAGACAACCACAGGAAGAAAAATATTTTTGTTTTGTTTTTCCTAGAGTAGGGGATTAATAGGAAAAGGAGAATGAAGAGAAGAGTAGGAATGAAGGGTTAAAAATATAGTGCCTGCACTGGGGAGACTGGGTAACCTCCTTTACAGACTTACCCTGAAGCAACAGGCCTCCAGGTGTTTGCCCCAATCTAATGTTTTAATGTGGTGAATGATCCAGGAAGGTTAGATTGTTATGGAATAAAAGCAAACAATCAAAAAATTAAAACAGAACTGCAGCCCCGCTAAAGAACAGCTTGTTAGGAAATAGCAACAGCTCAAGGCAGAGTATGTAAAGTTTGTTTTTCCTCCCCTAACCTAAGCACAGTGCACGTCTGAAGCTAGCACTACACGGTGAGCTCTCGGCTAACCACCTGCCTTTCCCACACCCCCTCTCTGCCACAGTGGAAATAAAGAGACCTTTGGGCCTATTTTTTAATATAACTCACTTCAGATGATTGCTGACAACAGCTTGCTGATGTGAACAAGAAAGGTAGCGTTATTCCCAATTTTTATATCAGGAATCTGAATCGGCAGCAAGGCCACATGGCTAATAGGGGGTGGCACTGTGACCTTCCAACACCTTGGTCTGTGGGGTTCATGGCACAAGCCTTCCCCTCCCTCCTGAGGCTGACTCTGTGTTGCTGATGGCCTGCCCTCTGTATTTTCCACACATGTTCTCCCTCCTTCGGAAACTCCTACTGTCAGCTCTGCTTTCAGAGCCCTCTGCTCCTCACTTGCCTACCTTCCCAAGATGGATTCCATGGTTCACCCTCTTGTTCTCTTGTACACTCAGTAAAAGCCCCTGAGGATACCTCCTGTGGTAATGCAAATGCAGTCCATACCCTCAACCCTGCCCCCAATCTCATTGAATTAACCTAGGCATAACAAGGTTCCCCATTTAATGCAACGATTTTCTGGGCTACAGGTGTAATGTTATGGTAGGGTTTTATTCTACCATGGACTTCTTTCTACTGTGGTCTTGCAGCATACTGGCTGACCAACTGTCCATCTCAGGTTCGGTACTCAGCGTGCTGGGAGCTGCTGGAAGAAATCACCAATTGGTCAGATTAAGACAAGTTTAGCCTCTGCTGGGCCACAGGCACTGCTCTGAGGTCCCACTCTATCTCCAGTTTGTTTTCATGTACCCTGTTTCAAGACTTTCTGTTGTCTTCAAATCTCAGGTCTCTCCCTCACTTAAAGATGACTTCCTATTTTATAGATACAATGGAAACCATCATATGGAAATGACTTCAACTTCTGGCCATGGGATCTACACATATTTCTACATTGGTATTCATCCTTTTCCCTTCCAATTATAGTGAAGGAGGTGATCCTTCTCTATTCTAAGTTCTTTCCATCTACTGTGTTCTGGATCCCATCTTCTGTCTTTTAGCTTGTGTGTTTCCAACATTCCTCCTCGATAAGTTCAAGCCTCTCAAAATATAACAGAAAAAAAACCTTCCTTGACCTTAATCTCCTACTCTAGCCATTATTCTGTCAGTCTTCATCAAATTGTAGCAAACTTCTCATCTTCACCATCTTTTTAATTCTTATTCACTCTTCAGTTTCCTACCAAACCTGGCTTCTTTCCCCATCACTCTATGTATACCTATTCCATGGACATAAGCTCACCACTGGTCTCCATGTTGCTGTGTTCACCGGATACTTCCTTATCTGTTTCTATCTCTCAGGTGTATGATACACAGTTAGACATTCCAAACTCACTTTCAGGAAACATTCTGGACTTTAATGGCACCATTCCCACTAGGTTTCCTTTTAATTGGCTGACCAGTCCTTCTTTTGTATTCTGCCTTGCTGTCTCCTCTTCTACTCAGAGATTAAATTTTTTCTTCTCAGATGACAAACTCCTCAGATAATCTCATCCATATCCTGTACACTGATAACTCCTAAACCTTGAATGATGGCCAGGAACTTTCTGCTGAGTTTCAGATACATGGATCCATCTGCCTACTTGACAGTTGCATATGTAAGTTCAACAGGCCTCAAAAAATAACATGTAAATACATGAACTTGTGATCTTTCCCCTCAACACACTGCTCTTCCTCTAGCAAGTGATTCCACCCTCCACTCAGTTGTGCATCTAAAAATCCTAGTTGTTACCTCTCCTGTTCCTTCAACATACTCTCTATACAATTGGAAGCATGATTTTAGTAAAATATAAATCTGATTGTGTGTCTCCTCTTCTTAGAGCTTTCCATTGCTCACCCTTGTTCATATAGTTAAGTCTAAAAGTCATTCATGTGGCTTATGGGCTCTGAATATGCTGGCTCCTGCCTATTTTTCCAGCTTTATCTCATTCCATTTTCCCTCTTATTCTCTTCATTTCAGCAGTACTAGATACTCAGCATCTTTGCAAATGCTATTCACATTTTTTGGAATGTTCTCAGTGTTTGGAACCACATTTTTGGACTATTCTCAGTATCTGGAGCAGTCTTCCCCTGATCTCCCCTGAATTAACTATAATTTAAATGTCATTCCACACAAGAAGATTTCCCTAATGTACTAAACCAGGACTCTTTCTTCCCTGAGCCATCTCTCATGACCTCAAACCTTGTATTCTATACATTGCCTTCTCAGCATTTGTGTTTATCATCATTTAATCAAGCATTTAATGTTAATGATTAACTTAAAGTCTAGCTCCTCCATTAGCCTATAAACTTCATGAAGCTAGGGACCATACCTGTTTTACTCACCTTATAGCTTATCAGAGGGCCTGACATAGTTTTGACTGATTTTCCTTTGTTCTGGGGTTTGGGGATCGGGGTGGGGGATGGAAGGGAGAAATTAAAGAAAAATAGATATTTGATCAGGTTTATGAATTTCAATTTAGACCAAAAGCTTTACATTTAAGCAATTGATCATCTCTTTTCTCATAAAGGCAGTATCCCCTGCAGGTGAAGATAAAAGCAGAAAGTTGAGCAATTTCATAAAATGTATTTTATGTAAAGAATAAACTGAAATAAAAAAGAAAACACAAGAGAACCAAGATGGTGGCATGAGTAGAGCAGCGGAAATCTCCTCCCAAAACCATATATAATTTTGAAAATACAACAAATACAACTCTTCCTAAAAGAGAGACCAGAAGACACAGGACAATAGCCAAACTACATCCACACCTGCGAGAACCCAGCACCTTGCAAAGGGGGTAAGATACAAGCCGTGGCCCGGCGGGACCCAAGCGCCCCTCCCCCCAGCTCCTGGCAGGAGGAGAGGAGTCGGAGTGGGGAGGGAGAGGGAGCCCAGGACTGCCGAACATCTAGCCCTAGCCATCTGCACTGGGAGTGCAGACCCTCAGTGTGTGGGGTGCTGGAAACTAGGGAAACAGGACAGTAAAACCTGCGAGTGGGTCCCTGCAGCCGGTGCCCCTGGGACAAAGAAAAGCGAGTGCTTTTTGAAAGTCTTAAAGGGACAGGGACCCCACAGCTGAATAGAAGTGTCCCAGGACACTTAGCCTAGCAGCTGGGTATCCCAGGGAACTCTGGGCGCCCTAACCCCCTGGGCGGCAATGCAGCTCGGAGGCCCCTCACGGAGATAAGCAGCCTCCTGCCTGTTACCCCTCTGACGCGGCTCCACCATATCAGAGCAGCAGCCTGAGGCAGGCCACGGCCACAGCAACCGCGGACCTAAACTCCACAGCAGCCGGGCAAGAATCAGAGACCTGTCTGCATGCGGCTGCCCAACACAAGCCACTAGGGGTCGCTGTTATCCCAGGAGAGGAAGGCCAAAAACCAGCAAGAAGGGACTTTCTCCCAGCTGACATACGTGCCAGCTCCACACAAATACCTCTATCGCCATGAAAAGGCAGAAGAATTTGATACAGACCAAGATCACAGAGGCAAACCCTGAGAAGGAGATAGACCTAACCAATCTCCCTGAAAAAGAATTAAAAATAAAGGTCATAACCACGCTGATGGAGCTGTAGAGAAACATGCTAGAGCTAAGGGATGATGTCCAGAAGGAGATTACAGAAATGAAATAATCTCTGGAAGGATTTATAAGCAGAATGGATAAGATGCAAGAGGCCATTGATGGAATAGAAACCAGAGAACAGGAACACATAGAAGCTGATACAGAGAGAGAGAAAAGGATCTCCAGGAATGAAACAATATTAAGAGAACTGTGTGACCAATCCAAAAGGAACAATATCTGCATTATAGGGATACCAGAAGAAGAAGAGAGAGAAAAGGGGATAGAAAGTGTATTTGAAGAAATAATTGCTAAAAACTTCCCCCAACTGGGGAAGGAAATAATCGATCAGACCACGGAAGTGCACAGAACCCCCAACAGAAGGGACGCAAGAAGGACAACACCAAGACACATAATAATTAAAATGACAAAGATCAAGGACAAGGACAGAGTTTTAAAGGCAGCTAGAGAGAGGGAAAAGGTCACCTACAAAGGAAAACCCATCAGGCTATCATCAGACTTCTCAACAGAAACCTTACAGGCCAGAAGAGAATGGCATGATATATTTAATGCAATGAAACAGAAGGGCCTTGAACCAAGAATACTGTATCCAACATGATTATCATTTAAATATGAAGGAGGGATTAAACAATTCCCAGACAAGCAAAAGTTGAGGGAATTTGCCTCCTACAAACCACCTCTACAGGGTATTTTAGAGGGACTGTTCTAGACAGGAGCACTCCTAAGACTAAATAGATGTCACCAGAGAAAATAAAATCACAGCAAAGAAAGCAGACCAACCAAATACTAACTAAAGGCAAAAAATAAAATCAACTACCCACAAAAGCAGTTAAAGGAAACACAAAAGAGCACAAAATAAAACAACCAACCTATAAAGAACGGAGGAGGAGGAATAAGAAGGGGGAAAAGTAAAGAATCACCAGACAGTGTTTAAAATAGCTCAATAAGTGAGTTAAGTTAGACAGTAAGATACTAAGGAAGAAAACCTTGAACCTTTGGCAACCACGAATCTAAAGCTTGCAATGGCAATAAATATATATCTTTCAATAATCACCCTAAATGTAAATGGACTGAATGCACCAATCAAAAGACACAGAGTAATAGAATGGATAAAAAAGCAAGACCCATCTCTATGTTGCTTACAGGAGACTCACCTCAAACCCAAAGACATGCACAGGCTAAAAGTCAAGGGATGGAAAAAGATATTTCATGCAAACAACAGGGAGAAAAAAAGCAGGTGTTGCAGTAGTATCAGACAAAATAGACCTCAAAACAAAGAAAGTAACAAGAGATAAAGAAGAACATTACATAATTATAAAGGGCTCAGTCCAACAAGAGGATATAACTATTATAAATATATATGCACCCAACACAGGAGCACCAACATATGTGAAACAAGTACTAACAGAACTAAAGGAGGAAAGAGAATGCAATGCATTCATTTTAGGAGACTTCAACACACCACTCACTCCAAAGGATAGATCCACTGGACAGAAAACAAGTAAGGACACAGAGGCACTGAACAACACACTAGAACAGATGGACCTAATAGACATCTATAGAACTCTACATCCAAAAGTCACTATTTACAGTAGCCAATAAATGGAAGCAACCTAAATGTCCATCAGTAGATGAATGGATAAAGGAGATGTGGTACATATACACAATGGAATATTACTCAGCCATAAGAAAAAAACATATCCTACCATTCGCAACAACATGGATGGAGCTAGAGGGTATAAATAAGCCAGGCGGAGAAAGACAAACACCAAATGATTTCACTCATATGTGGAGTATAGGAACAAAGAAAGACTTAAGGAACAAAACAGCAGCAGAATCACAGAACCTAAGAATGGACTAACAGTTACCAAGGGAAAGAGACTGGGGAGAATGGGAGGGATTAGGGTGGGGAAAAAGAAAGGGGGTATTATGATTAGCATGTATAATGTGGGGGGGGGCATGGGGAGGGCTGTGCAACACAGAGAAGACAAGTAGTGATTCTACAGCATCTTACTACACTGATGGACAGTACTGTAATGGGGTTTGTTGGGGGGACTTGGTGAAGGGGGGACCCTAGTAAACATAATGTTCTTCATGTAACATGTTCTTAATGACAACAAAATTTAAAAAAAAGAAAACACACGAAACCTCAACCTGTCTTGTTCTCTTCTTCAACAAGGAGTTGCATGGAGAAAAGACACTAATAGAAGGAGGAAGTGATTCTTGATTAAAGTGTTTTAAGGGACATAATAACTGGGGCAATTCAGGGTCCTAGGTTTGAGTTTGGCTTGGAGAAACCAACTATAAAGGACATTTTGGGACAAGCAGGAGAATTTGAATACAGAGTGGGTTTTAGACAAAATGAAAGTTTAATGTCAAGAAAAGATAAGGATCATTAAAAAATTCTGGTTACAAACAATATGTGATCTCATTTTGGTAAAAATATGTGTACATATATTTGTATATGTGTAGGGGAAGAAATCTTTTCCTTTCTTCCCTTCTAGGTTCTTTGGCTGGTCTGATAATTAAATTAATTTGAGACAGATTAAGAGGAGAAAAACAAATTTGATTTCATAAGTAAGGGAGCCTCATGTAGACAAGAGAGGGTCAAAGATAAGCAGTTGAGACTTCTATACCATCCTGAGCTGAGGAGGAGAGGGTAAAGGTTTGGGGCTTCAAAGGAAAGGAAGACAGTTCATAGGAAGATGGAAAGAGCAAATGTTTGGTAAACAAATGTTTGCCATGCCACTCAGGTAAATCTTTCTGATGTAAGTTACCCCTGGTACAGGCCCCCTATCTAAATTCTTTGGGACAGTTAAGGGGGAGGGAAAAATTTTTCTTCTTAAGTCTGTTGGGCTTTGATTACCTTCAGCTCAAATAATCTACATGCCAGAGTGACACATTCTGGGGTGGCCTGCCTTAAACCCCATCAATGCATAGAAAAAGCTTTCAGGATATACACACAGGTGTGGTAACAGCAGTAATCTATGGGTGGTAGGAACATGGTGCTACCACATTTTATTTATCTGAATTTATAATTTCTGCAAACCACAAATGCTAGTTTTGTAATGACAAAAATTAAAATGAATCAATTTTTAAAAATTTTAAAGTAGGCTTAAACCAACTCAGATTTTACTGAAAACTGTCCAGGACATTTTGTCTGTGTCCTCCACCTTAGAAATTAAGTATGTCCTAACTCCTGAGTAGATCTCAGCATGAAGGATTAAAATTTTTAGGAGTCCTTGAACTGAAAGTGAATCAATCAGGTATTGAGCATGCATACATTTTCTGCTGGCTATGTCAGTAAATGACCTCCCCATCAGTAGCAGGAAAGGTTGCAAGAAAGCAACCTTACATCAGGGTGCTCACATAATTACCAGACAACATTGAAGCAGCCATTTCTTGCTCTAATGGAAAAATCCACAGTTCATCAACTCTTAAGAGTAGGAAGTACACAGAAAATTTGAAAATGCTGAGTTCTAATGCTCTTTGACAAGGGGTGGGAAGAATATTTTGAACTGCAACTGCAAAAGATTGGCAAGGTCACTATTAGACACTATTGAACTGAATATCATGAGGATTGTATTTAACATTAGCCTAAAGGAACTGGAAAAGTTCACAGCCATTGTAGTCCTCTTATTGTAGGACATTGTAGTCCTGTAAAATGAGGTTTAGACAAAATCTAAAATTTTAATTGCTTTACAACCATGGTTCATTGAATGACAAAATAGTAATATCAGACACTAATTCACAACATTAAATATACAAGGGAATTTTTGGTATATTTAACATCCCCTTTCTGAATTCTCACACTCCCATTGTGGAGCAAATTGCCTGTAGAGGGCACTAGTCAGTTACTAACATCCCCTTTTTGAATCAAGTTTTTTTTTTTCATTTGAAGTTAGTTGATACCCAATGTTACACTGGTTTCAAGTGTACAGCATAGTGATTCAACACTAATCTACATTATTAAATGCTCATCCCAAGTAGTGTAGTTACTTCAACATGGAATGATGTTACAGAACTATTGACTATATTTTCTATGTCTACTTTCATCCCTGTGACTAATTTATGTGATTGAGATTCTATTTCACCCACCCACCCCAATCCTTCTCCAGTGGTAACCACCAGTCTCTTCTCAGTGTCTACAAATCTATTTCTGTTTTGTTCGTTTGTTTTGTTTTGTTTAGATTCCATATATAATTGGAATCATATGGTATTTGTCTTTCTCTGCCTGGCTTATTTCACTTAGCCTACCTAATACCCTCTAGTTCATACATATTGCAAATGGCAAGATTTGTTTCTTTATATGCTAAATAATATCCGTGTGTGTGTGTGTGTGTGTGTGTGTGTGTGTGTGTGTGTGTGTGTATGTACCACATCTTCTGTATCCATTCATGTATTGATGAACCCTTCAGCTGCTTCCGTATCTTGGCTGTTGTAAATACTACTGCAATAAACATAGGAGTGTGTATATCCTCTCAAATTAGTGCTTTTGTTTTCTTTGGATGATTTTCTAGAAGTGGAATTACTGGGTCATATGGTATTTCTATTTTGAGTTTTTTGAGAACCTCCATATTTCTTTCCATAGTGACTGGGCCAGTTTACATTCTCACCAACACTGCACAAGAGTTTTTGCCACATCGTCACCAACACTTTCTATTTATGTCTTTGGGTAGTAGCTACTCTGAGGTGATATCTCACTGTGGTTTTGGTTTGCATTTCCCTGGTGATTAGTGATGTGGAGCATCTTTTCATGTGCCTGTTGGCCATCTATATGTCTTCTTTGGAAAAAGTTCCATTAAGGTTCTTTACCCATTTTTTAATTGGATTATTTTTTGTTTTGGTTATGTTGTATGTGTTCTTTATATATCTTGGATATTAGCCACTTGTCAGATACATCATTTGTGAATATATTCTCCCATACAGTAGGTTGCCTTTTTGTTTTGTTGTTGGTTCCCTTTACTGTGAAGAAGCTTTTTAGTTTGATGTAGCCCCACTTGTTTATTTTTGCTTTTGTTTCCTTTGCTCAGGGAGACATATCCAGAAAAAAATTGCTCATCCTTATGTTCAAGAGCTTCCTGCCTATATTTTCATCTAAGAGTTTTATAATTTCATGTCTTATATTTAGGTCTTTAATCCATTTTGACTTTACTTTTGTACTTTACTTTTGTACATGGTGTTAGTGATCCAGTTTCATTCTCTTGCATGTAGCTGTCTAATTTTCCACCATTTAATAAACACCACCAGTAAATATTTATTCCCCACCAATAAACACTATTTATTGAAGAGATGGTATTTTCCCCATTGTATATTCTTCCCTTCTTTGTCACATACTAATTGACTATATATGGGTGGGTTTATTTCTGGGCTCTCTAATCTGTTCCATTGATCTATGTTTCTATTCTTGTGCCAATGCCATATTGTTTTAATCACTGTAGCTTTGTTGTATAGCTTGAAATCACGAAGCATGGTCTCCCAAGCTTTGTTCTCTTTCTCAAGGATTTCTTTGGCTATTTGGGGTCTTTTGTGGTTCTGTATAAATTTTAGGATTCTTTTCTCTAGTTCATTGAAAAATGCCATTGGTATTTTGATGGGGATTGCATTGAATCTTTAAATTGCTTTGGTAATAATTGTCATTTGACAATATTAATTCTTTCTATCCTTGAGCATGGGATAGCTTTCCACTCATTTGTGTCTTCTTTAATTTCTTTCATCAGTATCTTATAGTTTTCAGAGTACAGGTTTTTCCCCTCCTTGGTTAAGTTTTTTCTTAAATATTTTATTCTTTTTGATGTAATTGCAAGGGGAACTCTTCTTGATTTCTCTTTCTGTTAGTCCTTATTAGTATATAGGAATGCAACAGATTTTTGAATATTGATTTTTATAACCTGCAATTTTACTGGATCCATTTATTCTAATAGTTTTTTTGGTGGAGTCTTTAGGGTTTTCTCTCTATATAATATCATGTCATCTGCAAATAGTGATATACTTCTTCCTTACTAATTTAGATGTCTTTTATTTCTTTTTCTTGTCTGATTGCTGTGACTAGGACTTCCAGTACTATGTTGAATAAAAGTAGTGAGACTGAGCATCCCTGCTTTGTTCCTGATTTTAGAGGAAAGGCTGTCAGCTTTGCACTATTGAGTATGTTAGCTGTGGGTTTGTCATATATGGCCTTTATTATGTTGAGATCTGTTCCCTCTATACCCAGTTTATTGAGGGTTTTTATCATGAATGGATGTTGAATTTTGTCAAATGCTTTTTCAGCATCTATTTCGATGATCATATGGTTTTTAGTCTTCCTTTCATTAATGTGGTGTATCACATTGATTCATTTATGAATATTGTACCATCCTTCTATCCCTGGAATAAATCCTACTTGGTCATGAGGTATTATCCTTTTGCTATATTTTTGAGTTTGGTTTGCTAATGTTTATCAGGACTTTTGCATTTATTTTCATCAGAGATATTGGTGTGTAATTTTCTTTTTATTGTGTCTGTCTGGTTTTGGTATTAAAGTGATGCTGACCTTATAGAATGAGTTTAGAAGTATTTCCTCCTCTTTTGTATTTTGGAATACTTTAAGAAAAATGAGTATTAGCTCTTCATTTAATGTTTGGTAGAATTAATCCTTGAAACCATCTATCTAGTCCTGGCCTTTTGTTTGTTGGGAGTTTTTGATTACCAATTCAATTTCATTACTGGCAATTGGTCTATTCAGATTTTCTGTTTCCTTGTAGGTCAGTCTGGGAAGGTTGTACTTTTCTAGGAATTTGCCCATTCTAGGTTGTCCAATTTATTGGCATATAATTTTTTATAGAATTCTCTTATAAGTCTTTGCATTTCTGTAGTGTCAGTTATATTTTCATTTCCGTCCTCTCCTTTTTTCTTGATAAGTTGGCTAAGGGTTTGTCTATTTTGCTTATTTTCTCAAAAAACCAGCTCTTGGTTTCATTGATGTTTTTTCTATTGTTTCCTTATTCTCTATTTTATTTATTTCAGCTCTGATTTTTCTTATGTCCCTCCTTCAATTAACTTTGGGCTTTGTTTGTTCTTCTTTTTCTAGTTCCTATACCTGTGAAGTTAGATTGTTTAAGATTGTTCTTGTGTCTTGAAGTAGGCTTGTATTGCTGCTACTCACTTTCCTCTTATAACTGCTTCTGCTGCATCCCACATATTTTGACCCACTGTGCTTCAGTTTTCATTTCTCTCCATGAATTGTTTGATTTCCTCTAATTGTTCATTGGTCCATTAGATTAATTAGAAGCATGTTGTTTGGCCTCCGTGTGTTTGTGTTTTTTCTGGTTTTCTTCTGGTAATTGATTTCTAGTTTCATTGTGGTCTGTAAAGATGCTTGATACAATTTCAATCATCTGAAATTTATTGAGGCTTTTTTGTTTCCTAATGTGTGATCTATTCTGGAGAATGTTCCATGTGCACTTGAAGAGAATGTATATTCTGCTGTTCTGTGTGGAATATTCTGTATATGTTAAGTCCATATGGCCTAATGTGTCATTCAATGCCACTGTTTACTTATTTATTTTATTTCTGGATGATCTATCCATTGATATAAGTAGGGTGTTAAAATCCCCTAGTATTATTGTGCTGCTGTCTATTTCTCCCTTTAGGTCTGTTAGTATTTGATTTATATATTAGGTGGTCCTGTGTTGGGTGCATACATATTTATAATGGTTATATCCTCTTGTTGGACTGATCCCTTTATCACTATGTAATATCCTTCTTTGTCTCTTGTTACTTTCTTTGTTTTGAAGTCTGTTTTGTCTGATATAAGTATTGCTACTCCTGCTTTTTTATTTATATGAAATATCTTTTTCAATCCCTTTATTTTCAGTCTATGTATGTCTTTAGGTCTGAAATGAGTCTCTTCTGGCAGCATATGGATAGGTCTTGTTTCTTTATTCAATCACCTATGTCTTGTTTGGTGCATTTAGATCAATTACATTTAAACTAATGATTGATATACATGTACTTATTGCCATTTTATTGTTTTCTAGTTGTTTTTATCATTCCTGTTTCTCTATTCCTCTTATGCTCTTCTCTTGTGATTTGGTGGTTTTCTTTAGTATTATGCTTGATTCCTTTCTTTTTATTTTTTTTGTGTGTATATTGGCTTTAGGATTGTGGTTACCATAAAGTTCATATATAATTTCTTAAATATATAACAGTCTATAATAAACTGGTTGTTGCTCAATGTTGAACACATTCTAAAAGTACTATTTTTTAAATTCTTTTTCCTCCATCACATTTTGTATATATGGTGTCATAATCTATATCTCTTGTGTATCCTGAAGTTGTGAAGATGGCTTTAATGAATAGGAAGCAGGAAGCATGCTCTCCTTGGAGCCAAATGGCACTTACTCATAACACTAATTCAGAGTAATCAAGAATCTGGAATATAGCCTTTTGAAATGATCATTTTGAAGAAATTTCTAGATATTTCCACTGATGACAATAATTCCTTGGAAGTCAGTGTTTAGAGTAATAAGATAAATTTGTGACCCTGTAACTCCGGGGAGAGGAAATCCCAGGACAAAATACCTTTAAAACTGACATCAGTCAAAGGGAGAAATAAAGTTTAAAACCCGTTTATTGCTTACAAACTGTAGTCCAGGGGCCATCCCTTTCATGTTTCAGCAGAAGCAAGTGAGAGATTCCCCCAGCCTCTCAGGTTCTGATAAGCCTTGGTTTCCCAGGTGATTACCCATTGATATGGAGATGAACTACTTCTCTCCATCCCTTAGGAACACCTGTTCATATGTAGATGTACTAAAGCCAGGTGAGAGATTCTGGAATATTACAATTTTACCCACAGGCCACCCCTCCATAAATCTTGCCTTACAATCTACTGGTTCCCCCTCTTCTGCAGTGGTCACTGGGCAAGAAAACTGGAGCATTGTGACCAGACTAATGACATAACAATAGCAATAGCAATAAAATCATGATAATCCTCAAACTGGAGGACTCAGCTAGGTTCAAAGTCCTAGGCAGATTAAGTCCATAGCTCACCCATTCCAGCAGGCAGTAGGTGAAGAGGTAGAGAGTTCAGAGCAATCATCACACAGCAGCTGCAGCCAGGGGACACATCCAGGCCACAGGGACTGTAGAAGAAAATAACCTTAAGGGCCATAAGATACATGTTTTAATGACATCAGCATAGGCAAATCTTGTCCATCAGGTAGATACAGGCAAGAGAGTGGTCCTGTGAAAGGACAGTGGCAGGAATGGGATCTCATCCTGGTCTAGCACCAGGAGTTACAGATGGGTCAATAGATAGGGCTATGGGAGGTACATGCACTGGCCATAACGATAAAACAAAACTTCCCCATAAGATGCTCTTACCTCCTGGATGTTTTGGGTACACTACCATGATCTTTGGGGGCCACTCTGCTGTTACTCCAGGAATACACATGAGGCCAACTTCCAGGCCTTTTCCCCAAGGTGCCAGAAGAGCCAGCCATCACTGGTCCATGTGTTGAAATGTCCAGGGCCAGGTCCATTCAACAGTGTCTCCAGGGCTTAATGTAGTAGGAACTGGCAGCAGGATGTTGCTCTGCTGGCCATATCCTGGCTTCAGTAACTCTTCTTTGGTTTGGACATACAGTTTTAGGAGAGGCAGCAAGGTATGTGAGCATATCCACAGGACCCAAAGCTCCTTTTCATGGCTTCTCATTCAAACACCGTAGCACTGTCCATAAGCAAACTGACCAGCTCCATAGACTACTGGTGTCTGACTTCAGGCCAGATTTCAACAAACCATTGTATCTCTCTATTATGCCTGCCCCAGTAGGGTTATATGGTACATGAAACTTCCACTTTATTCCTAATAGCTGCACCCATCCTTGTAACACATGTCCAGTAAAGTGGGTGCCTTGGTCACTCTCAATCAACTGCATCTGGCCATGGGCTGCAAAGAGATGCTCTAGGCCCCTCTTGGTGGTTTGCTGATCTGCATGATGTGCAAGAAAAGCAACCAATAGTCCAGTAACTGTGTCCACACCAGTCATGGCATACTGATATCCTTCCGATGTGGGCAGAGGCCCAATATAGTCTATCTGCCACCTGACAAGGGGTATAAGCCCCTTTACTATTGTCCCATGTTGCTGCAGGACTCAGTGTAAGTACCTCTCAGAGCACACAAGGCACTCCTTCAGGGCTCTTCTGACTTCTTCAAAGACCAATGGTAAGCCCCAGTGACAGGCTACAGCCCACGTTGTCTTTTGCACCTTGTGCAGCAAACACTGGTGTAGCCACTGGGCCACATCAGAGGCAGGCCTTCTAGCCAGCCCACCTGGGCCAATGTATCTGTTTCATCATTCCCTTAGTCAGAGCTGTTCTGGCGATGGGCTCCATAGCCAGCAAGGTGTGGTACACAGCAGCCTGTTCCTTCTCTCTCAAGGTGTACCAGACCTCTACTTCTTTCCGTATTTGTGACCAGAATCCAATAGGTTGGCGTGTCCGTTCAAGCCACTGCCAAAGACTTCATCCATAACCATCTTTGGTTATATGAACATCTATCTCACAGAGCCTTGATGAGTCCATTACAGTCAAGGCCTGTAAAAGCAGCTGCACATGTCTCATCCCAGTCCCACCTGATGCCCTTTCAAAGCAATTGGTATAAGGGCTTCAGAATTTGTGCCAAGTGTGGGATAAACACTCTCCAATAGCCCAAAAGACCCAAAACTTTTGTAATACTGCCACAGTGGTAGGGGTGGTGAAAGCCTGGACCTTGTCTATGACTGCTTCAAGAATAACTTGAGTTTTATCTGACTAGACAACCCCCAAGAATTTTACAGACAAACCAGGTCCCTAAACCTTGGTGCTGTTCACAGCCCATCCTTTCTCCTGTAAATGTTGCAACAGTTTAGGAACTGCTTCTTCCAAATCTGAAAGAGAATCAGATGGAGCATAATATCATTAATGCAGTGATTCAACCACATCATTTGTGGTTTCTTCCGTGTGGACTACAAGTCCATGACAGATGGTGGGACTATGGAGGTATCCCTGTGGAAGGATAGTGAATGTCCACTGCCGGCCTTCCCACATGAAGGCAAACTGTTCCTGCTTTCCTGTGCTATGTCAATAGAGAAGGAAGCATTAGCAAGACCTACTACATAAAGATACGTTCCCAGTTCATGGCTGAGGGTGTCCAGAATAGCCACTCTAGAGGGGACAGCAGCATGCAAAGGGGGTGTGACTTTATTCAATTCTCTGTAGTCCAGTGTCATATGCCAGGAGCTGTTCTGGCTTTTTCAATGGCTACACTGGGGAATTAAAAGGACTATGAGTGGGCTTTATGATGCCCACCTTCTTCAACTCCTATAGAGTTTCTCCAATTTCCTCATGCTCCCCAGGCAGTTTATACGCTTAGTATTTGTTACCTGCCGAGGTACAGGCAGAGCTACAGGTGGGTGCTTAGCATGTCCCTCAGAACTGCCTTTACCACACATACCCTCAGTTTGAACTCATCTGCAGTGGTCTGTAACCACAGGCCCTGAAGGATATCTACCCCCCAAATATATTCAGGGTTGGGAAAAATGTACACAGTATACTCCTTTGGAGGTAAATGCCCTATCCCCAATTGGACTTGGGCTTTCTTTACTCTAATTCCCTTACCCCCATAGCTGTCTATCACAGCAGGGATCCCAGGAAAATGCTTAGGGTTGCCAGAAATCAGAGAACACTCAGCTCCGGTGTCCACCAGCACCAGGACACGTTTTATATTCACAGGGGACCGATGAATTGCTAATTCTACATGTCCCTTCCAGTCCCCACCATGTCCCCAAGGTGAAGACCTTGACCCCCACCCCCAGTTGAACCACGATGCCCAATCATCCTCCTGCGGGGATGAGGGCCCAGGCGAATCCTGAGTACTGTCCCCCAGGATGTTTTGCAGGGACACAGGCTGGGCACACAGCCTTTACTCCAGTTTCTGAGTCCTGGACCTCAGTGGCTAGAACTGCTGCTCTGGCTTTTATTGGTGCCTCAGTTCTAACAATATTTTACTGGGCTGCCCATCAAGTTTTTCTTTCACCACCTCTGCCTTTATCAAATCAACCCACATCTGGGTCCTCGAGACCTTCATGGGGCCCTTTGCACCTCTCCTTTCAGTCGTAGCCTGTACTTTCCTCTGTGCCCTTATTGTTTCAACCTCCCCCAGATCTGCTAACATACGAGTAGCCTCACTTATGGGTTGCCCGAGGTAGGGGGGCAAGAGTACCCAAAGAGAGATGTGGGAGCTGTATGCAGCACCAGATTTCTCATTCCTACAGTGAACACCTCCTCATTCGGACCCTGGGGGTACATATTATAGATGATATTTTTCATGCCAATTCCTGTAATACCTGTTGTAGTTCTACAAACGTTTTCTAGCTAGTGGGTAAATATGGTAAATCACCCTGATTAGGCCAAACTACCCTGATGGCAGCTATCAGCCATTCCAGAAGTGTCTGATTTCCTGAGGCATGATGGGCATTTTGCAACTGCTGTTGGGGGGAAGGGTGAGTCATCAGGGAAGCCATTCTACTCATCTTGGTACCCAACATAACAATGTTTTCCACCCCCATATCCCAGAGACACAAGAGCCACGTAGGCAGAGATTCCGATGGCTTCTGCCTATTCCAGATGCTCATGTCCACCAGCTCATCCTGGGTATAGGGGCAGAGCATGGAGGGCTCCACAACCTGGGGAGGGGATGGTTCCTACCCCTGAGGAGCCCGTGGTTGTTTCATTTTTATTTTCTTAATTACAGCTGGTCAGGCCTTTAATACAGAAGAGGCTGATACCTTGGGTGGTGGCCTCAGCAGCAGATCAGCCCATGGCCCTGCCTCCTCCTCTTCACTCTACCCCTGGCTCCTCCTCCTTCTCTGGGGCTGAAGGCACCACTCTTTCCTGACCCTCTCCCACAGCCTCCTGCAATGTGGGTTGTCCTGCTGCCCGCCCCCTTCACCACTGCTAAGGAATCTTCCAGGAGTGTGACCTGTCTTTTCAATAACTGTCTCTCTTAGGTTATCACCCAGCTCCTCCAAGCGATGCTGAAGTGTGTCTCTCTCCCACCTAAGTCCCTCTTTCTACTTGCTAACCCTCTCAATAATCCTTTTTCTCCTGGATAACATTTTCCACTATCTCAATGAAAAGATACCCTTTTCAATGCCAGCTGCTACATGGCCACTTAGGGCCTCTAAGCAGTCTTCTAACCCACAGAGGGCTAATTAAGCTTCCAGTATCTCTACCTTCCCAGTTCTGGGGAAGGCTCCACCCCTCTAGGAGGTGCTTTACCCTAGACCAATTCCCTTCCCAAATTGGAAGCCCCACAGATGGCGGGACAATAACAGGTGAAGCTGTACCCTCTGCTGCTGCATCCACTGGGGCCTCCCCACCATCCACTGGTGGGGGTGGGGGGCTGGGGAGGTTCCTGGCATCTCCCCACCATCTCTAGGGGCAGCCTTCCCAAAGGTTGCACCTATTTAGACAGATTTTTGGTTCAGAGGTCCTGCCGACTACTGCCAGATGTAACTCCGGGGAGAGGAAATCCTGGGGCAAAATACCTCCAAAACCAAAATCAGTTAAAGGGAGAAATAAAGTTTAAAACCCATTTATTGCTTACAAACTGGTCCGGGGGCATCTCTTTCCTGCTCTGGCAGAAGCCAGAGAGAGACTTCCCTCAACCTTTCAGATTCAGGTAAACCTTAGCAGCACCCAGGTAATTACCCATTGATATGGAGATGGACTACTTCTTTCCAACCCTTAGGAAAGCCTGTTCATATGGAGATGAACTAAAGTCAGGCAAAATATTCTGGAATATTACAATTTTACCCACAGACACCAAAATACAAACAGTCTATTTTTCCTGCTTGCGGTGGGTAAAAGGCAAAAGCAAAAATAAGTAGAAACAGTTAAAAAAAACTGGTATTACTTAAGTCTGAAAATACTGTGCAATGATTTTCTGAAGGCAAGCAATGGGGTTTGAATCTTGGGGACTTAATGAAGTTAAATACCAGCTCTCACTCTGCAAAGAAGCCAGAGCTTTTTCTGGTTGGAATGAGGCCCATGATGATCTCAGCCTGTGCAGATACTACGTCGATAACCCCACAGTGCCTTTGTATTAGGCAGCAATGTCTCTGTCACCAGAAGCTTCTGAAGCTTTTAAGCCCATCACAGAAATATTGCCTATCTCAAGACATGCTTTAGAAAGGACTCAATAGGTTTTCTTTTTTTTTTAAGTTTTTATGATAATATGTGTCTTGAGTCTTCTGTGGACCCACTCAGACACCTAGAGTTGGTATAAAGATAATTTCAAAGACAAAGCATTTTAGCTAAAGCAGATGCAGAAAGAATCTTATCTAAATTGCCCTTATCTGGCTATAGCAGAGCCTCCAGAAAATACTACAACTGTTAGTCCCCCTCCCAGGGAATTTCCTGCTAATTCAGCTGCCATGGAGACAGACTGCCTATTCACACTAGCATCAAAAAGCCCAATAGGACCTTCCATACCTTCTTACTGACCACCACCACCACCTTCCTCCCACCGTAACCACCATAACCCCTTTGTCAAATTTGGTGCATGAATCTTTTTACCCCTGGTAATTGAGTTTGTTATCACTGATACCTCTTAGAGCAGTTATTTTAAATGGTGGCATCCTTCCTTACCCTCTTAGAGATGTAAATCTTCTACCATCAAGAAATGTCTTCTGAAGGATCTGAGGGCCATCTTGTTAAAATACAAACATCCAAGGAAATAACTGCCTTTTAGTCCAATGGGTGTCTTGCTTTTACTTGTACTACTGTTTCCTGTCATAAAATGTGAGAAATTTATTTCCCCTCCTTGTAAGCACCAATTAATATCCCTCTGTAACAAACCCCCTATGCCCTTTCCCTTAGCATGCCCCAGCTCTTAAAAAGTAACTTCTCAGTCTATTAAACAGTCACCTGAGTTTGAACTGCAGCTTCCATGTGATTACACATCAGGGCAAAGAAAAAAGATCTTAAGATTTCCCCATAAATATTGATAAAAAGCTTTAGTCCTTGTATTAAACAAATTCTTTCATCTGCTATAAATAAAATTCAAATAAAAAGTGGGGCAAAATGAATACTCTTATATAAGCTGGTGAGTTTTGTATTACGATGAAAGCTTTAAGGTCTCTATATATGTCTGTGTATGTTTGTTATGTCTTTGTATGTATTTTATATATATGTGATACTTTCTTATCTGTACATGGTATGGCCAAGTTAATTTATAAAATCCCTTAAAAGAACTCTATTTTAATTAGCTTAGAAAAAATAAGCCCTTATATAAATTAAACATTCCTAAAACTCAGAAGTATAGGAGCTAATCCAAATGTTTTTCAAATTCACATGATTTTGGTTAAATCTTTGGTAAATAAGAATAGTTTAATAGTGTTAACTTGATAAAAATAGCTGTCTTCTGGGTTAATAGCATGATAATACAAACATATATTTTAACTCCTTAGATTGATTAATCAAATAAGCTAATATATTTACTAAAATTTGGAGATTGTAAAACTTACAGATTTGATTTTAATCAAATTGAACCATTGCTGTTACAAACTGTGTTAGCAATTATTATGTTTTATAATATGTCTGCTTAGAAGCAGTTTCCAGAATCTTTTTGTAATTTGAAATCTTAAAGTTACACTAAGTTTAATCATAAAATTTCACTGAATATCTAGTTCACTTCTAAATGAGATAAAACACTGAACTATTAATTACTGAACATATATTTATTAAAGTTTATCTACTTTTGGCTTCTTATTTATACAGAAAGGCTCATAATATTTGAATCTGCTAATGAACATGTTCTTGTAACATTGAGAAATTGTACTATGAGGAATCATACGCCTCTAGAAACTGTGAGATAGTATATTGATAAATTTGCTAATCTACTATAGAATGTTAGTATATGACAGTTAACAATTGTCTACTTAGTTTCCTTGGCAAAATAAAGGGTGAAAATTATAATCACTATATGTAAATGAAACTACTAGAAATAATAATGAAGAAAAAAAAATCTGAATGCACAGTATTCAAGGAATGTAGGGTTGTTTTTGTTTAGAAAAAAAGGAGTAATTCTGTCCTAAAGTAATTGTTTAAGGGTTGTTCCAGAATGAGAAAGAGAAAAATGAGGGACAAAAACATAAATGGATATAGAAAATTGTAAAGTAGGGGGGAGGCAGCATGACACAGAGAGACTCTTACCGCATGTGGTCAAGCTAAGCTAAGAATGAATGGATTTATTATAAGTTTTTAAACGAGTTTTAATATCAATAGTGTACTGAACAAAACTATTTTGGTTTCCTCTTTATTAAAAGACAGTGTTTCTTGGATTATTGGTCTTTTCTTAATAAGGGATTATATAAAGAGCTTTCTTTACCTTTTAAGTAATCCCACTAGGAAACAAAGATTCTGGGCCTTGTTGGAGTAATTCCCAGGGCTTTCTAAATCCTTTTCTCTTAAAACACTGACCTGTGATCCTATTTAATCATATGTTCAAAGCTTTTGACATTTTGGACAACTTCCCCAAACCAAACTCTAAGTGAAGTCTTCTTTTCTTTTTCTTTTTCTTTTGCTATCATTAATGTACACTTACATGAACAACATTATGGTTACTAGACTTCCCCTATTATCAAGTCCCCACTACATACCCCATTATAGTCATGGTCCATCAGTGTAGTAAGTCTTCTTGACTTCAAACTGACTTTGAGACTTCCCAAAGGGTTATTGGAAAATCTCAAAGGATTTGTCCTTTGATCTTGTAGAAAGAGAGATGTTAAACTCATTAGGTTTATTTCACATGTTAAATTGTATGGCTGCACTGTTAAATAAGAAGAGGTGCTTAACCTTCCCTAGGTTATATTTGTATGGCTAAGTGTTATTAATATAAATGCTTAAGAAATTCTATGAAGTTCCTAGAATTGACAATGCCCTCATTGTCCATGATATGTCCTGATATATAATCAGTTATAATTCCAGTTATTTATCTTAAGTTGTTGTAAGTCACAGAAACAACCAAATTTGTTTGTCAATTGCATTATTTTTTGTAATGACCTTTCATCAAACTTTAACCATGGCCATCTTAAGTTTTTTGGCATTCATAGATAGCACTGTTTTATTCTGATGCTTTCTAAAAGCTCTTGTAAGCAGCTACAAGCAAGAATACTTTGTCTTCAATAAAAGAAATGTCTCAGAGAACCACATAAAGTTACATGACAGGTACTCTTGGGTACAGGCTTCAGATGGCATTGCTTAAATAACTTTGAGATCATACTACTAGACTGAGTAAGAATTTCCAGAACTCTCGTGGAGAAGCTGATGAGCTCCTCAAACTACTAATGCAAGATCAAGTAGAACAAGAATTGATTACATGGTACTGAATGAACAGATGAAGAATGAGTATAATTTTTAATTTTTTTTGTTTGTCTGGAATATTGCTGGTCCTTTAGTGTTTTATTTTCTGGATATAAGGAATCCCTTGCTCTTTTCTGTTAAGTTATCTAGTTATTCACAATATAGTAGATTATATCTTTGTGAACAAAAATGAAACATCTTTTTCTCTCTACCTGATTGCCTCTAGAATACAAACTGTTATTGAATATTCTTATTTTCAATTCAGTATAGTTATTTGCAAAAGTTATTAAAAATCTGTTCACCCTATAATAGAACATAATTGAGAAACTTGGTTTTATCATCAAGGCTTTGACTGGAATGTTGTATCTGAGAATAAAGTGCACAGAATCAGAGTGACCAGACAGCTTTAAGGAATTAAGATTGACATTATGGAGCCAGTATTTACAAAGCCCTCTTAGAAAAACTAGCTTACTTACAGTTTTCCCTGCCTTATAGGTGCCTGACTTACAGCCTTCCCTGCCTTATAGGTGAGTAAGAAAGGTCACTTTCTGGCAGGCCAAGGAACTTTAGAATATTGGTGGTGAGACAAGGACCATGGATGTAGTCTGAGTAGGGTGAGGGCCTCTGGAGGGGGCAGGGCGAGGTATTTGCAGTCAGAGCAATGTAACTACATGCAAGGAACCCCCTACTAAAACTCTATGTTAATTACATTGAGCTCTAGAATCATTCTTCAGTGAAATCAGTTAATGTTCCCCAGATAAAGAAGAGTAGCACATGTTTTATTATGCTAGCCATTTATAGTCATGTGTAAGGTTCTCTTTAGCATACTAAAAGGCCCAGGCCTATGTGCTGTCTTTCCTCCTTCAGATCTGATGAAGTGATTTTGCAAACTGGGCAACTAATTTAGCAAGTCAGCCCAGGCATTAACAACACAGTAAAAGGCAGGAAAGATTCCACCTTAAAGATAAGATTGCATCTTAATACTCAAGAAGTTAAGAAGTTAGACATTCTTAACTTACTCTTTAGCAAACAATACCTCAGCCCACCTTGGGGGCTGAGCAGGTGGCCTTGTTTCATATGCCCCCAGACCAAGATGCTGGTATCTCAGGGAGAAATCATCACAGGAAGTTGCTTGTGTTAATTCTAAATATTCAGAGACCACTTAACAAGTTCACACCCCTAAGTTTTTTCATGTTCTCGGAAAAATCCTCAGCTGCCTATAAAACCCCCTAGACAATGCACCACTACCAACTCTCTTGTCCCCTCCTGGCGTGAGCTGGGAGCTCAGTCCTTTCACTGTATCTCTAAATAAAAGCCTGTACCTTGCTCTCCTACCTTGACTGTTTGTGAAGCTCATTCTTTGGCTCCGCAAACAAGAACCCCATCATCAGTGGGACCTCAAGAAAAGAGGAAATTACCCAACTGTATAGGCACTACAGATGAAGTCTGATTAATTCATGGTTTGATTTGTAAGCATCAAGGGGTGTTTAAAAGTCCAGTCTGAGATTGCTATAATAGTTTCAGCAAAGCAAACACAAAAAGGCCTCTGTGGTCAATGACCATTTTATTGGTATTGGTAAATTACCACTGATATAAATGAGCAGGTCAAACTTAGTGAGACCAGACTTATTTTGTAAACATGAATAATCTTACTTTATCTTTGATCAAAATGGGGGTGACTGTAGAGAGAAGTTGCATGTTTCAATGGAAAATAACCCACCCTTGTATGTTATCAGATTTGAGTTCTCTTCATTGTCTTTGAGCTATTTTTCACCTCTCTGTAAATTATACCCTGCTGTCTTACACATTTTGTTAGGAATTAAAGTTTCTAGTTTTTCTCCCAGGAATTAAAACTGCCCTTTTCCTGAATGAAGCCCTACAAGCTGAAGCTGGACAATTTGATATGACTTGATATAGATTCAACGGATTTATCACCACAACAGTGTGGACCACTCAGGGAGACCAGAACTTGCATCTCCCGTGCTCTGCTTCAGGAAAATACCCTGCTAATGATGCTATTATCATCTTCACGAAAGATGCTTTAAACACGTCTATAAATCTTTTTGACTGACCACACTCAGGACTCAAAAACAGGGTTTATAGTCTACTCCTCCAACCATTAACATTTGTTTATCTCTTCCTTTGCATATCCCTTTCCTTGCAATTTCTAATCTGAATCTGTCCACAGCAATCAAGCAATTAACCTAGTTTATTTTTGGGTGGTGGCGGGTGGGGGCAGTAGGAAGCATCTATGGAAGTTTCAGATGGTGGAAATGTGGGGAGCCACTCAGACCCCCAGAGATGATTTTAAAGTGAAAACATTTGAGCTAAGAAGATAGAGAAGAAATTTTATCTCCTCTTATCTGAACTAAGACAGAGTATCCAGAATATACGTTTGGTATTAACCCCCAACTGATAGTAGTTTCCTGTGAATTCGGCTGCCATGGAGACAGACTTCCCATTGTCATTAGCATCAAAAAGTCCCAGAGAACTTCCATATCTTCCTACTGAAGCCCTAACTCCTCAATCCTTTATTAAGTTTGGTATATAAAACTTTTTATCCTGGGCTTTTGAGTGAGTTAGCCTTCACTGGGTAGTCTATATGTAGCCATAAATAAACCTTACGTTTTCTATTGTCAACTTTTCTATTGTCAGTTCATTTGCAGGACCCCAATCACTGGACTCAAGTTGGAAGAAGAAAATTTTTTACCCAACAGTCTCCTCCCTGCTGAGTACAATGAACTGCTCCCTGGTGAAAGCAGCATTCATTTCCAAAACTACACAATTACTTATTCCTGTATGTATGTGTGCATATGGGTATCTGTGTATTTACAGAGCTAGCAGCTTAACAGGTCATGACTGACTGACTGTCCTTAGGAATTTCCTTGAAGAGTCAACGTTTATTAAAGTAGAAACAATTCCCAGAAGATAGGAAATCTATCTTCAAACCAAACTCATTCCCCTGCTCATTGCATCATCAGTCCAGGCAGCTTAAAATAAAACATCTATTAAAAATAAACCAATTACCAAACTCACCTTCTAACACTTCCAGCACTAGTTTTGGGAAGTGGACTGGAAGAACTCCTTCAGTGGTAACTTGACCATGCTCTCTCTGACGACATCGTCCTGGAATGTTGGTAAACTTCTTTTGGCATATGCTTCAGGGAGAAGACAGTTGTCTAAGTTAACGACAATCCTTAATTAGAGGCAGTGTGTGCTTCAGTGTCTGGTGGACTGGGCTCAACCCCCAACTCAACTACTTGTTCGTTTTGCAACCTTGAGCAGTCCCCTAACTTTTCTGAGGCTGCCTCAGTTTCCTTATTTGCAAGATGGGGGAAGTAACACAACTTAAAAGATTTGGCGAGGATAAAATAAGATAAATGTATATGCGAATACTTAATTTTCTTCCTGGTTTCTTTAAGACGCTGCAGCAATGACACAGCTCTTCTCTATATTATAAGATACACCCTACTCCATTTACTTACGTTTCTTCACCTATTTTCCTGTTCTCTTATTCCTGGAAAAAGGTCACGAAAGCTTTATTTGGACAGAGAGCATTCAGTCATGAATTGGACATGAACACCAAATCAAAATTTTGAAAAGGAGAGTATGTTATTTTTTATAATTTTCTAAATAATAACAATTTTTAAAAACTTTGCTGTTTAATTTTGTGAAGGTTTTCTAGATTTTCTCTCTGGTGGGCACAAGCTGATATAGAGTATGGATTCCCTTCTCTGTCCTTTCCTTGCATGTATACATCTCATTGTAGCCGGCTTTACCTGCTATGACCTGGCTCTGGTGAGCCACCCTGGGTCTGGACTGACTGCATTGGGCAATAAGCAGCCCAAGACCTTTCTGGTCAGGGCTTGGCAATGTGAATAGAGGAAGACGCCAGCACTGTTGCCAAATGAATGGCTCATATTTTCCATCTTTGTCTTTGTAGATGGTAGTCATGTGTTCCCCATGGTGCCCAATTGTGCAACACATGCCAGAGACACTGAGCCAGAGGAGGGCCTAGGATGCGTTTGGGACTTCCTGATGGGCACGGGCCTGGGCTGGGTGAGCAGACTGTTCAGTTTGAATAATCAGCTGTGGCAGATTAGACTAAGCCACGGCTGGGTAGATAAAATCAGGAACAAAGGCTGAGAATGGCTTTAGGAATGGCAAGAAAGGGTGGGCCGGATGGAGGAACCTGGGCCTGTGCTGATTGTAGACGTAGGGTGTGGCCATCAGATGAGGCTCAAATGAAGGCAAGTTGAGTTAGGTAAGGGCGTAGCTGGACACAGCCAGGGACAGTAACCAAGATCATTCTAGATGCTTCCTGAGGGGCAGGTGTTACTGATGGAGGCTTCCACTTAGCAAAGCATGACATAGAATTTCTCTTGGCAGCTCCATTATGGGGTGGTTAATCTCTTTTCCCAAGACCCAGTGCATGGTGGGCCAGGACAGTGAAAGGAGGGTTTGGTTCCATTGGAACAAAAGCTGAATAAGTTTTGGGCCAGGGCCACTGGATCTTTCTAGATAAGCAATGCTGTCTCCTGAGCTGAAATCTGAGGCAAAGACAAGGATTTTCTCTATCCATTCACAGGACATGGAGAAAGGTCCCTGCCTGAGGCATCTAACCAGAGTCTTGACATGAGAAAATGAGTGCTTTAGGAAAAGTGTTTTTCCACTGCTAACTGCATCCACGTGAGAGTGATATCTTTGGTTACTTTTAGGGAGTATAACTGAGCTAGACCTACTATCAAGGAAATACATCTATTGCACTGAACACTTACCCTGTCTGTAAACATTTCTATCCATGATACCTCAGAAGGGATAAAAAATTTTGTTAACAATAAGTAGGTTTTGCTGTCAGAGGTTATCAACAGTTGTAAAAACCTTTTGAGGTCCCTTAATTAATTTATCATTTCCAGACCTGAGGTTTTTCTTGACCTGTGGCTGGTCTCTCAACTTGGTTTTTGGTTTATAAAATCCTAGGGATTGGCACAGAGTGGGGCAGGGGTAAGAGAGGAGGTGAATGATGAGGTGGCACCTGTAAGATCCCACTCTCATAAGATCTCTGGCCCTCTTTTCATGGGGTGTCTGTCTCTCAGGGCTTCCTACATATTCCAGAACTCTTTCTACAACTCCTGAAATTGTTGAGTCTTCTAAACATTCCTGGTCTAAGCAACAGGTGAATTCTTTCCTTGCTGTAGAGATACGAGGTCAGGAAGCTTTTGTGACCTCGTTGGTGGTGATGTCTTCACACAGAGTAAAATAAAGGTTTCTGGATTGCAGGAATCAGAACTGAGGCATCCTGGAAGTGTGCTGTATCTTTCCTGAAAGCTTCTATCCTGACACTGAGGCAGCCCTTGGTGACTTGACATGCTGTGGTCCAGCCTCATCCCAACCAGGTGTCCTTCCAGAGGGAGAGGCAGCCTTCCCGAATGGCCACACCTTAGCTCTCCATAACCACACCCTAGTTCTCCATGACTGCCAGGCCACCTGGGTTTCCCCTTGGTTAACTTTCTAGAACACGTTATATCAACTAAGTACATCAATTAAAGGTCTGCATGTGATAGTCTCTTTATTGCTAAATGAAGCCTCAATTCTAGATACAGGAAAAAAATTGGCTTTGCTGTATTTTGGGGGAGAAAAAACCCCCAAGACTAAAGATAAGACTAAAATAAACAAAAATCTTTGGAATCTTCAAGTTTCACATATAAGAGATTTTTGCAATTTTCAGCAAAATGTCTGTGTACATATCAAAGCAAGAGACAGATGCTTAAAGCTTATAATGGATACTGCAGTATCTTCAGAATCCGAGGGAACATGCCATGTGGCAAGGGGGAACTTTCCCATATCTCTGGCCCATGTGAAAATGATATCATCTATATGGGTCATGTCCACCTACAAAGCACTTCTGAAATTGAATTATCCAGGTGATTGTTTTATTCCTCCAATGTACTTTCCATGTAGAAAAATATCTGAAATTAACAATGACCACTATGCCATTTTTAAAGTTGAACTTGAGCTCAGTATTTTGCAACTCTATAGTTTGACTTGTATTTCCTGAAATTTTTTAGTTTTTGTAACATTGTTTTTTAAAAAATTCAGAGTTTATTTGTACAGTTGATCTCCCCTGGGGGAACAGTCTGACCTCCAGCAACTCCTCACTCCACCCCCACCCAGCAGGGGACTTGAATAATGACTGAGTGACAAAGTGTCCCATTCAGTTATTATTCAACTATATTAAATTGCTAAAGTTGGTAATTGGAGCATATCTTTTTACAAAGGCAAAAGTTCAACATTTTTCCCCAGGCACAATAGGCTTGCACATTTAAAAACTTCTGGTCGGGTAAGGAATAAGATGTCAGTGCATGGAGCGCACAACAAATTAAACAGGGAAGGATATATTAACCAAACCCAGGCAAAATTACTGATTATTTATATCAGACTCTGTCTACTTGGATAGTTGGTGCCCACACAGTACTGATTATTAAATATTTTGAAATCTAACCAGATTATATTAAAACCCATTCAGATTCATAGCTGTAGGCCACTTACTGGAAGCATCATTTGGGGTATAGCTACGGGGTCCAATTTTCTCCAAATTAGTCCTCCAGTGAAGGAGTAGTTCTATGAAGGCAATAGGGACGAGAATTTCAAGTACCTGCTTGGATGTGATGACCCACGTTACTGCTTTAAAGAACAGGAAATAAGTGGAGTGGGAAATAGAGAAACCACAGCCTAGCATAGTATTCCTCAAAGATGACTCATCTGGGACACTTAATGTGAGAATCTAGATTCCCAGATGCCTTCCTCGGAGACTGTGATGCCTGGGTCTGAGGTAGGCCCAGGACTCAGTATTCCTAATAATAATAAGTATCCCAATGATTTTTATGACAAGGCAAATGTGGAAAACACTATTCAATCACTGATACTCATTCATTGTTTATTCAGTTATTTAGCACTCACTATGGTATTTCTCAGAGTGTGATCCTGGATCAAAATCACCTGGAATATTTGATTAAAATCCAGATGTTGGGACCCATCCCAAACCTATTAGGTGAGACTCTCCAGAGATAGGACCCAGAAATCTGCATTTTAAATGAGCATACCAAGTGACCCTTACATAATAAAGTTAGAGAATGTCTGCTGTTTGTCAGGCATACAGCATGTCTGCAGGTTATCTATTCCCAAGCACACACAGATTTACTAAGGCAGAGGTCAGGGAATGATGCACGTGGAGTAATGTAAAGGGTGAGGGGAGAGAGGCAGCTCTCCCTGCTTTGAACTGGAAGTCTGGAGGCTCGTAGGAGCAAGAAGGGAAGCTACACTACAGATGGAGTGACCAGGCTCTGGGGGGCATGGGAAAGCTGAGTGAGGCTCCGGCCCCTTCAGCCAACCACATGCCTGGTGAGGATGGCCGTGTAAAGGTCCCACAATCCCAGGGTCCAGTGGTGGGGCACTGGCAAGTACTCACGTGTGGAATTTCCTGCCAGAGTTCCAGCCCTACAGGACATAAATATGCTTTACTTTTCTCCTTTCTTCTCCCATTTCCTTAGTTTTGTTTGTGGAACAGTAATGGAACTTGCCCGGGCATTGTTTCATTTTGACACTGTAACAAGGTCTATTCTGAATTCACTTTCTCCATTAGAAGCCTATGGAGTGTTCATTGTTCCTGTGGACTTTTACTGATGTACAATTGTGTTTAAAATAACTTGTTCAAAGCATATATGGAAAATAATAAGTAAATTTAAGAAAATGGAGGATTTTAAAATTCTGATTTCTCTGATTGTTCACATGGATGGAAGGGCAGGCAAATGCCTTTCTGGTTTTGAATGGTAAGAGAAATAATAACAATAATAATGAAGTACTCAGGAATATTGTGGTATTGTTAACTCTCACATAGAATTTGAAGTCAAAAGATGTGAATGAACCTAATTTTCCTTATCTGTAAAATGTGAATAATGAGACCTGGTCTAGGTACATTACCAGGCTGCTGAAAGTCCCATGACTTTCAGTGTTCAAACTTGGTAAACTATAAAGCTTTGTACAAACATTGGTTGTTGGTTTTAATAGATTTTTTTCTTGACATCTTGTTCCCTCTAGCTTCAGATGTCTAAACATTTTTAGATCATATGGATTAGCCTAAAATAAAACACTGAAAAAACTTGGGAATTTGAGTAAAAGGTCCTAACCATTGAAATTTCCTCTGTTACAGGATAATTAATTATTTGGACCAAGATATTATATTTGCTAAGGTCTAGGAAGGAGGAAGTTGATCTAAATAACAAAGGTCCCAGTGACAAATGGAAGGCACTTGGAAACTATGGTGCATTGTTCTGTTCTTCTGGAAGGCAAAACACACTGCTGGGATGAAGGCGGAGCCATTCCAAGTAGGTGATGAAATTTTACTTTATTGACATTATCAATAAGGATATATTTATGGGAAACAAACATGAAGGATAACACACTTACAGGACTTGGCAGGTAAGCAAAGGGAAGTGGGGTGACTGATCATGAGGCCTGCCTGAATCTTTGAGCTTATTTGGTATTGGTTTCATGTCTGGTTAGCTGTGTGATTTTTAGGTAACTATCTTCCCTCATGATCCTCAACTTTCTCATGTGTAAAATGAGCATAAAGCTCTCTACTACGTATTATAAGAGCACAGAAGATCATGTCTGTCACTGAAGGTAAAAGGTCATACATAGTTTATCATTATGAGGCAATGAACATTACTTCTTTCATATGGGTTGAAATCCAGAAATATATACAATAATGTTAGCAAATCCAAGAATGGCACACAGGCCTCTGTTTAATATTTTGGCTTGTGTAATATGAGAGAATAAAGAGTGTGGTACATTAAATGCAAGTTCATAAAGTTATGTCCATGTCCTAAATTTATGCATGTTATTTCAAGTTGATGAATCATTGCTGGTTGCTGCAGAAAATTTTTTTATCTGAAGAAAAAGTTAATGTATTGATTGTGAAAGTTGTCAGGTTGACAAATCCAGAGAACAAAGAACTTTTCTTTTAGGATTAGTTAGGAGGCATAGCATGCTTAAAGCCAGAAGGAACCTTCAAAGTCATCAGTTTATAGATAAGAAGGCTGTTCAAAGAGGTAAGTTGTAACAGTAGTAATAAGAGATGTTTATTCAGTGTGTTCTGTGTGCTAGATATATATTAAATAATTTGCATGCATTATTTCACTTAATCCTCAAAACAATCCTCAGATGTAGGTACTATTATTCATGCCATAGTAGAGATAAGGAAACTAAGGTTTGGAGAAATTGAACCACTTGCTCAAGGTTACTCAGCTTGTTGATTCTCCTGAGCTACCTCGATGTCTTAGTTTGGGCTGTTGTAACAGAATACCACAGACTGGTGGCTTAGCCAACAGAAATGTATGTCTAACAGTTCTGGAAGCTGGGAAGTCCAAGATCCAGGTACTAGGCAATTTGGTGTCTGCTGAAGGCTCTCTTCCTGGTTTACAGATGGATTCCTTTTTCCTGTGTCCTCACAAGATGGAGGGAAATCTCTTCTTAACTTATAAGAGCCTAATCCCATTTGTGAGGGCTCCACCTTATGAGCTAATTATCTCCCAAAGTCCTCACCTCTAAATACCCTGACACCCGAGATTAATTTTCAGCAGATGAATTTTGGGGCAAAGCAAACATTCAGTCCATAGCACTTAATGAGAAGAATTACTGATTCATGCATTCACATAATCAATTAACATTTATCGATCACCTATTATATGCTAAACACTGCACTTGGCACTGGGGACACTAAAGTAAACCAATGAGATAATGGCCCCATCTTTATGGTGTTTACAGAGCAGTGGGAGAGAGAGGCATGAATCCACTGTTCCATGAACACAGAATTACAAAGTAGGAAAAGTGGTTTTAAAGGGAAATTATAGAGGTTGTGTGAGCAGGCAACTTTGTCTAGTCTGAGGAATCAGAGTGGCTTCTCAGAGGAGGGAACCATTGAGCTGAGATCTGAAGGGTTAAAGAGTTAACTTGAGTGGCTGGAGGAACAGAAGAGAGTCTCATACTCCAGAAATGCAAGTGCAAAGACATCCGGCTGAAGCACAAAGAGCTGGTATCAGAGTGGGAGGTCGTGGAGAGAGATGAGACCCAGGCAAGGGCCACATCAAGCTGGGCCTTACGATACAAGTTTTTTATCAGGAGAACAATGGCTTCTGGAATTATCCTCAATAAAGGTCACCAGTGACCTGCTAGTTAGTTACCTAGTGTTACAGCCTTTCCCCAGGTTCCTTCTCCAAGTGTCTGGAGCACCTGAGAGCACTGACTTCAGGTCCTATAGTCTGAAGTTGCCAAGTCTTCCAAGAACCTCAGGGATTTTTCTCTGCCCTGTTCCTCTTCCGTTCCTTTAATATAAGACACTAGTAAGCCCTTTAAAAATGTGTGTGTGTGTGTGTTCTCAGTGTTCATTCTAGCTAATTTTCCCAAATACCCAAATCTCATCACTGTATTGACTCCATTGGTGAGGCCTCTTAAATTCCTGGAATACAACTATTTATTTTAACAGTGTACTTGTCAAATATTCCATTTTATCCCATACACATTTATGTATTTTCATTAATAGCTCCAAAACTCCTATGCTGTTAAGATCTACTTGGGTAGGGAAGACAGCCCCCCAACGCCACCACCCTCACTGACAAAAATCATCTTTCACCCTTGGTTTGGCTGTTAAATTTCCCCTTAGAGCTTTTTTCTTTAGACTAAAGCATTATCCAGCATGTTAAAATAAATGAATAATCTGAAAACATGTAACACTTAAGTTATCAATCTTTTGCACCATAATGGAAATGAGTTTCAGATCTTTTCCACTGGGCACGTTTCAATAGAGAGAAATGGAGGTGAAGTGTAGGTCAATGAGCTACTGGTTAAGGTGGGATTGGGAGTCAAGGCGTGGGTGCAGGAGGGAAGCCGTGGGGAAGAAATTCAGCTCTGTGAAGCTGGCAACTTTTAATAATGCCACTCTTCTTTCTTTACTATTCCTGAGCACTATTTATTTATTCTTTGGTAATCATCCATTACAGTGAGTAAAATTCTGGTTAAATTTTTTACTGTGGTTTCCTACAGGCTGTAATTATTTGAAAAACCTTGATTAAAAATAGTAACTTGAAATATAAACACTTAACCCTGACTATATAACCGACTGTCCAAATAGGCTTACATTTTTTTTTCACATTTAAGTTTTTTTCTATTCAAACAGTACAATATTTCAAAGGAATAACATGCCTGAAGGCATCATTTGGCTTAATGGGACATGCTACTTTACAAAAAACATTAGCTGTATTCGACAGCAGCATGATTCAAAATGATTGGCATTTGAGAGTGTGCATCCAAGCTCCCCCTTATGAGCAGTAGGGTCGGGGTAGCTTCAACTGAACATTTACTTATCAGTGTTTGTGCTACTGGTTTCAAGGCAATATATAAATTACTGCTTGATTGCATGTGGTACACAGAATTAAGGCAAGTCCATCTTCTAGCAGGTAAGAGCCTTGATCTGATTTATTAGAAATGGTATCGTTAGGCCAGCTAATGAGAGGGCTTAAATGGAAATGTGACAAAATGGCAGCAGCTTTGTGCTAGCTCAAGAAGACTGGCATCCTGCTGGTACATAAGGCTTACTGCTCAGCTGGAAGGAAATATGCTGGAGTGGTAAGAGGTAAATGATCTTTCTCTTCTAAACCTGTATCTCCAACGACTGTGAAGTAGTTGGTGAAGTTCTATTTCAGGCTGTGCAGCCTCATACCAGGTGTAGCTGCATTGTTAAGTTTCCTTCAAAGGCTGTTTGAGGACTTTGAACAAGTGGAAAGTATCTTATGTTTGGGGATTGCTTACATTGTTATGGATATGAAGCGACTCATTCCCCCTCACCCCTACCATGAGAAGCAGCCATTTCTGGACAGAAAGAGGTAAAATGGGTCACTATGTCAGTGGCTTAACGCCAGAGAGAAACTCAGACCAGAACTATCCAGATGGAGGGCAGCTGGAACACAATAGTCGTCAGGGAGTGTCACTTGAGCTCCAGCTGGCAGGCGCATGGGGTATCTAACGGGAAGTGACCCGAGTCAGGGGAACATAAGGATAAGGCTCTGATGCTCTTTCTTTCTGCTCCTTAAAGGGAAATGCTAGCTAAAAGGGGGAAAATGGCCTTCGTTTAATGGGAAGCTGACCAGTTGTCCTGTATGCATGTATCGTGCAGGGTGAGGTAGCAGGGGATTGAGAGTAGTTCCATCAGACAATTACACTTGCCAGAAAAGGTTACTTGGTATATTTGATCAGATTATAATGATGCCATTTAAAAATCATTTTGTCCTTTCCCTCACTTAGCAGTTTCCTTTCTCTCAACCAAAACCATATGATTCAACCAGAAATTTTGCTTGACAAGCATTTGGAGAGGCCAGGGGTGACTGGCAGATGGTCTGAGGGCCCCAGCCTCTGCCACAGCCCCTTTCCCTCCGCACTATACAAAGCAGATACTCCTTGGAGGAGAATCAAACTCATGTAAATCGCAATAACTTTTCTGCATTTGTTACACATTCCGCTTTTTTTCTAGTACTGGGCTGCAGTAGGCAGTGTTGGCAATGAAGGGAAGGAGTGGAGCATTAGGGTGGGGGAAGCCCAGGGCCACGTGGTGCAGCCACGGGAAGCAAGACAAACTCCTGCTCCATCTCTCTAAACACCACATGAGACTATCGCTGGGCAGCCTGCTTTCCCTAGTGACCCTCAGTAGTATGGGCTTCCTGCATTGCTTCATCTCTCCCTCCAGGAAGAAGACAAAGGGGTTAGAGTTTGGTGAAGAGGTGGAAATGGCCTTCAATGGGGGAGAGGCACAAAAGTTTATTGAAGCACCTTAGTGAAGAGGAGAGAGGGGCAGGGTCAAACTTAGGAGGGTTTTCCTGCTCCTTGCCCGAAATACCCTTAATGCTCCTGCTCAGTGTGCTCCAGGCACCAAAGCTCCTTCTTCCTTCCTCCTCAATTGCCCCAGAGAGCTCCCATTGGTGGTAGCAAATTGGTAGAACAGGTAGAATTTACCCTGTTCTCATAATTTAAGGAGCCTTCATTACTGCTTGGAATAGGACAGCTGAAGTTCAACCTGACCTTCCATTTTAGGGAATTAAAAGACTAGCCAACAAACAGAGATGTCTTCACATCAATGCTGAAAGAGGCAACGATTTATTATTGAGTATGTGCAACAGAGCATGTACAGGTAGGTTAGCTTACAGGAGACTGCAGAGTCAGGAGGAATTTGACAGTTTATATAGAAAAGCAGAAGAGGTAACAATAGAGCATCTCTTATATCCTCAAAAGGCAAACGGGTACATCTTGAGATAGGCTCCCAGGTTAACTCCAGAGGTTATGTGGTTATGTTTTGTGAGATTGTGAGGCCCATGTCCTTGAAGATATCTCTACATTGTAACACTGGAGGCAGGGTTTATCGAGTTCCTCTAGAG
Source organism: Manis pentadactyla (assembly GCF_030020395.1). NCBI lineage: Eukaryota > Metazoa > Chordata > Mammalia > Pholidota > Manidae > Manis > Manis pentadactyla. The sequence goes on from NC_080020.1 coordinate 88,549,437, forward strand.
AGCCATTTACATTCCAAAAGGTTAGAGCAAGGACTCAGGGCTATTACATTTTCAAGGACAGCTTCCCGTCACTAACAGCAATAGTAGAAGGGCTCTTCTGCATGGAATCAGCCTCTACTATTCCCCCTCTTGTAACTAAAGAGCATCCTGTTCCTTCTCATAGCTCCATCCTGAGGCTACATGCTGCCCTTCATGGCGTTTCTCCTTCAATACCACCTTTTACCTGAGTGCTTCTGTGTTGAAGTGTCTGAGGTTAGGAGTCAGGCTGCAGAGCGCAGTTTTCCCAAGTGACACTACCCTTTGACAGAAACAGCTCCTGCAGAGATCAAGATGCCATTTCTGAGGGCCATGGACAGGAAAACAATCTGATTGAAAGATTCCACACTAAACTGTGACTGATGGAACCTCTTTAACCTGCGCACTAGAGCTTCCAACCTGAGAAGGTAGGAAAAGAATTCCTTTGTCCCTTGGATTACATGTTAAATCAGCTTCAGAAATTTGGGAATTGAGAGGAAGAAATATCCACGGTCTCTTTACTACTGCCAGCTTGAATTGAACTCCTAATGCCTCTTCAGTGCCTCTCACACTTCAGTTTAGTGCTTGTGATGCCTATCTAAAATGCACACTTCTGACCCCCTTGTCTAATTCAGCTCTGAGATGGAGCCAAGGAAGCTACATTTTTATGAAGCACCCTCGGTGATTCTAGTGGTACCCAGACCCTGAATTCCATTGTGCTGACACCCAACACCTACTGCATAAGCCTATCCGCCCAGCCAGGGGCTCCAAGAAGGTTGAGTAATATGTGCCAGCAATGACTTAGGTCCTCTTGAACTGTGTATTTGGAAACATTTACTAAAGTGTATTTTGGGCTCTGGGGACCTGCTCCCAGAGGTATTAGTAAGTATTAGGAAAAAAACATGTCAGAAAAGTGGATTAAACCAAGTTAAACAAGTATTTTACTTGAGCACTTTTCAGATCCTTTAAAATGTCAATACATTATGAATTCTCAAGGAGTAAGTGTGTAATGTGTAGAATGTTCCGAATTTATACAGCTTCAGAATCCACTGCTAAATTTGGAGCACATGTTGGGAAAGTGTGATCTGGGAGTAAAGGCTTTAGGAATGTATCAGAGCAGTTTTCTGCTCAACATAAAGGGATGCTAAAATGCTTGATGTGGCTGTATAAAATAATGCTAGATATGTAAATTCATGGGGCCTGCACCATGTATATGCCAAGTAATTATTATCATACACTGAGTGATACACTATCCCAGGTGCTATAAGAAGTGTCACATATAGTATTTCATTTAATCTTCACAACAATCCTAAGAAGTGGGTATACTACTCCTATTTGATGGTGAAGAAATTGGGATCAGGAGAGCTTCAGTAACTTGTCCAAGATTATACCATTAATAGATAACATTGCTGAGATTCAAATCCAGGATTCAAAAATATACCAGTTGTCTTCAAATCCTCATTCTCTTCCTTATACTCCAATGCCCCCACTAGCAACACAATAATGACAGCAGAATCTCATCTTCTGTGGGTTTAGGTTCCAAAGTCAGGTACAATTAAGATAAGGTAGAAAAATATTTAAATTACCCATAAACTATGGCTATAAAGAGTTTTGGAGATAGAACACTGTCCAGTGTTTGTGTTGTATAAATATATAATGTGTATGTATATGCAAATACAATTTTGCAGCATTTTTATTTTTAAGTATGTAAAAGAGAAACAACTTGTATAATTCTGTGATCAACGGAAGAAATCTGTAACACACACACACACACACACACACACACACACCCATTCCACTGAAAAAGGAAGAAGCCAGAATATGTGATGTAGTTAACTGTGTGGACTCAATTAGAGTATTGCATCTAAGGAATGGGGCAAGCTGGGGACGTGGTGCTCCTGAGTTTTGGTGTTCATTGTAAGGATGAAAGGAGCAAAGAGAGCTGGACTTTGACATGGGAAACCACACACACACCCCCTTTAGGTGGCCTGTCAAATCTCAATGGCTTCCCCCCACCCTCAGCCCCAGCCCCCAGGCATCCCGTTATACATCTGCTATCTCTTGACCTGCTTCATCCTCTCCGCCAACAGGAAGTGTGAGCAATCCCTGCCCGACGTCGAGGGGAGCAGGATGTCCCTCTGAGGCACGTGGCGTATGGGGAGCCTTACAGTTCCCAGTGCTTCCAGACACAAAGGAAAACCATGTGAGAGAGTGCCAGGCAGGTGGGAGAGAAACTGCCGGGCCACAGCCTTTGCGGCTTTCAGGCCAGAGCCCAGGTCAAGCCTTTTACTTTCTGTAACCAGGGGGAAGGCTGGGTGGGGACTCAGAGACAGCACCCCAGCCGCGGGCCTGAGAACCCTCCTCCACGCCTGAATTTGGAGATGTAAGCCACCCTTCCATCTACCTCATTTGCTAAACCTTTGTGTTTATACATGAAAACATTTAGTTTAGAACCATTGGGAAACAGGATCCTAAAGTATGGCTCAAATCATTCTTACTTACATATTTTTTCCTAGGACTTTCTTCAGGACGATTCATGCCATCACAGGGGCACCCCCACCCTGACCCTGCCTCCAGGCACCTTCACCTCTGGTGGTTGTAAGAAAACTGTTTCCGGTTCCTTTTCAAAAATAAACGTATCCTGAAAAGGTATGGTGATCAGCCAAGACAATAGGGTTGTTGGCTTTCATTTGACAAGGAAACTGTGTCAGCTTTCCTCATTCTATCTAACGTAGATGACCTACATCCCCTAGCGTGGAAGGCCGAAAGCGACGCTTCACATAGAGCAGCCTGAAGTACTTCCGTCAGAATGACCTGGGGAGCTTATTTAGCATGCCGGTTCCGGGGCTGGGAACAGGATTTTAAGGGTGCCGATGCTGAGAACTTCCAGACTTACGTTGCTCTCTTGAGAGCGGCAACTCCATTTGAGGGGTGAGTCATCCTGTCATTTCCTGGAGAGTTCCTTGTAAGTTGCCTGCCTAGCAGGAAGGTCCACACACTTAAGGCATTGAGGGGACAGGGCAGTAGCAAGTCTGTGTTCATCAAGATGGCCCCTTGCCCTGCACTGCCTGGGGCCCTCCCGCCCAGACCTGTCACTCCCAGGATGCTTACTCCTCAGCTTACCAGTAGGGAGGTCCTGGGGCAGCCTGGCCTGGGAACGATGAAACCAACCTCTTCAAGAATATTCCCCAATGCTGTGGTTTCCCTAGAGGCCCAGTAGGCTGACTGAGACACCCCTGAGAACACAGCCTACAGAAAGGTTGCTGTAATAATTGAAAGGAAAGGAGCGACACACAGCAGCAATTCACCGGAGAATTCTGCTTTATTAGGGAAAGGTGCTGGGTTATATAGGAAGGGGCATGGGGTGATTGTGGTGTCACTTCTACGGGGCTGGTGGCTATTGGCTAGGTGCTGGGATTAGGGGGGCGAGGGGTGATTGGGCTTCAGGTGGCGCCGGCGGGAACCGAGGACCCGGAAGAGAAGCAGGAATTTCGCCATCTTATGCGTGGGGGCCCTTCAGTAATCACATCTGAGGGTGGAATGAGGTTGGCAGTAGGAGCCATCTTGAGCCGGATGCTCCACCTGGCAGCCTTTTTATACACAATACTTAAGTCAGCCGCAGCAGCTAGGACTAAACCAAGTCACAGTGGAGAGAGCATGGTCCTTGTTCATATTCAAATCTAATACAAATAGCTGTGTGGCACTAGACAGATTGCTCTACCCCTCTGTTTCTATTTTCTCACCCACAAAACAAAGATACTAAAAGAATTTGCCTTTTAGGATTGTTGTAGGAATTAAATGTGACAGTGTGCACCCAATTCTTAACACAGAGTTTGGCATAGAGTAAGTGGTCAGTAACAGGGCCACAACTAGCCAGTAGGTTTGTGCTAATTAGAAAAAAAGCTGTCCTGTGGGTAGACACATTATGCCCCTTCCTCTGGGCTGACACAGGCTGGTGCCTGAGCTCTTGTGGAGCAGAGCAGCCTCTCAGTTGGCCACCCTTTGGCAGGTCACAGTCCATATAATTCAGTTATGGGGGTGTGTGTGTCAGTAGACGTTGCTACAGTAATCACACCTGAGGGTGGAATGAGGTTGGCAGTGGGAGCCATCTTGAGCCCGATGCTCCACCTGGCAGGCCTTGCAGATGACTGGGGAAACCCACGTGGAGGGGTGGCTGCGTCTCAGTGCTCAGAGCTGTGCTCAGCGGATGCTCTTCCTGATAAACTTCAGCGAGAACAAAGGCATGAACACGCTGAATTTTCCTTTTCTGAGCTTGGTACCAGATGATTACACTTCCTGTTTCTCTAAGAGCCCCCCTGACATAGGCGCCTTGCTGCTTTCAAATTTGGTCATCGCCCCCTCGCTTTCCGGTGTGAGTCAGCGTGGCTGCCCTTGTGCACGGGCCTGTGCTCGCCTCCTGGCTCCAGCTGGCTCTCCGCCTCCCCAGGTAATCCCCCTCTTCCGGACAAACGTCCTGCCCCCGCCGCTCTATCTGGAGACGTGCGTCGGGAACATGAGTCACCGGCCGGTCCTCCCCGGCTGAAACTATTATTGGAATGCTTCTGCACGCAGCACACGCTTGCTTCCCGGATTTCACAGTCCTGTGCCCAGGGATCTGCACATCACACTGCTCCGTCGGAGGTTCCACTCAGGTGATCACATGGCAGTTTGTGCTGAAATCAGAAAGGTTCTAAGAAAGGCTTCTTTAGACCAGGTACTGGCATCCTTCAGCAAGCATCAACTGGACGTCTTCAGCCTGTGCTTAGTAATGTGCCTACTTTTATGGGTGGCTTCAAGGAAATCGTTCTGAGTTCTGCACTTGGTTTAAATAGAGGAGGACGCAGTAAAAGGTGTAACAAGGAGCATTGCAAACAAGAGATGGGGCAGGAGCGATCTGTTTCGGCACCTGCACTTGGGGAGTTAAACCTGGCAGGGGACATGGGAAGAGGCAGAAGACTGGGAGAAGGATAGTGGGAGAAGAACCAAGGAGGTGAGAAACTTGGACAAAGATGTGGAGGGGAGAATGAGTTGAGCTTATTTACGCAAAATTAAATACTGAGCTAAACTAGAATTTTGGAGTGATTGGTAGCTTATTGTCAGAGCATTCACATAGACAGAACACCTGCCATGAACCCTACCACTTGTACAATTCCTGTCTCCTTTTACAGATGAGGAAACTGAGGTGTGGGGAGTTGCCCTCCCAAGCTCCTGGCCATGAGCCAGCAGGTGGTGAAGTGCACATGCAAGCAGTCTGCCTCTTAATCACTGACCTCTGTGGCCAGGAGTAAGAACAGATGTTTTTGCAGGTGAATATATGAAGGCAGGGGAGATGGTTAGTTCACTGATCCTCACATGAAGTCCTGCTGCAGATCTCACCTACATGCTAGATCTTGTTTTATGCCCAGCTGGCAGGGATCTTGGGGAGGTTCTGGTGCTCAGTTTGGATAATCTTGTAGACAAAGCATGGGTCCTGAGTTCAGGAGCCCTAATTTGACATTGGTCTGGCACTGGCTGAGTTCCTGAGAGAGAGAGAGGTTACCTTTCCCACTTGACAAAGCATGACAGCATGAACAAAATAAAAACCTTTGTATAGAGTATTTTCCAATCCTAAGAAATAAAACCAAAAGGAAAAAAAGCAGCTGTGGGGCCACCTGGAGGGGGCTCCTGGAAGAGGTGGCAGGCGGGCTGTGCTTAGCCACAGGCATGCAGAAGGAGAACAAGGGAGGGATGGGAAACCCCTCTTCAAGTTGCAAGCACACACAGCATCCCAGGACACCTCTGTCACCTCCTTTTCCCAATGACCAGGGACAGGGAAGAGAGCCTGTGAATCACTTCACCTAGCAAGATGGTGCTGGTGCAGGGCACTTCCATAAATAAAGTCCAAACCATCTTATTCTATTTGGTGGTGCAAATCTTATCCTGAGTCCCTTTCCTTCCCCTACAGTGGCCGCCTTATAAAAGTGAAGCCTTTTGCCTGCTGCTTGAATGCAGCTGTTTGAATTCGCGTGGAGGGGGAGTTTCCCTTCAGTTTTCCCCTCACAGATTGTCCAGTGTGAAGCTTGGAATTGGCAGAGAAGGAGTGGAAACCCAGCACCTTTTCCTTCCTTGATCTAAGGGGAAAATGTGCACTTTTGTAGTTAGGACAAGCTGAAGGAGACTGGAAGTTTCCCTGAAGGATGGCTGACTGTCTACTGGGTTACTGGGTTCCCTCCCCACCTCACCTCAGAGTTGTCCACGGGTGCACATCTCAGCTCCCCTTCCCAGTCCAGCAAGACCTTGGTCCAAAGAATGAAAGATGCCTTGTGAACCTGGATAATCACCCCCAGACACTTTCTGAACACATGATAAGTAAGGGCTCTACTAGAATTTGCTCATTATAACCCTCTAGGCATCCTTTAAAAGAGGGCCTGTTACTATTCCCAGTTTTTCATATGAGGAAACTGAAGCACAGAAAAGCCTTTGAAATCCATCTGACTTAAAAGCTGCTGCTTTTAATAGGCCTCTGATGAACTGACATCTCCAATGATTGCATTAAATGATTCTTAGCACAAATGAAGCAATTTCATCGGTGATAATATCCAACCAGGTCAATTTTGGTGCAGAACGAGAGGTTTCCCACTAAGGGTGTGTGTGTGTGACAAAGGCCATAACCCAAGGAAAGTGTTCATTTTCTAAGGCTTTTGGTTGAACTTCTTTGTGGCTAATACCTGTTGCATTAGAACTTCTAACTGGGACAAAAAAGGCATTTAAAACCACCAACAGCCCTAAAATAACTCAAAACTACCACACTTTTTGTCAAGGTACTATCAGCAGTTAACTGCTAAAAATTAACCATTTGGACAAAGGTAGGGACACACTGTCTTCTGCTTTTCAAGTTATATGTTTCCAAATTATGGGAAAAGTTTTGCTAACATATGCCTGGGTATTTCAGGCTTTTCAGTGTGACCTCCTTGAAAACTTCCCCCACCGATCCCTCCAAAATACAGAATTGGAAATTGCTTCTGCCGTGTCAGTTTGAAGTTCACATCAGGTCAGAGGTGTTCAGAGAATGAAATGGCATCCTTTGGGTAAAAGAAGCCATCGTGAAGGACATCATTTAGGAAACTCAAAGAAGGGTCTGCAATTCTTCAACCTGAAGCGAACTGACAAGCATTTTGGTTCATCTTGTTTAAATAATGAACATCAGAAGCCTAGTGTTTAGTATTTAAAAACCATTTTTTAAGCATTCTTGAGGGTTTTTTTTAAAGATACTATATGCTCTGAATATTCATGGCCCTTTTCAGGGCCTCAACAAAACAAAACCATGAGAAAAAAATCCTTGACGTGAACCTCAACTAAAACCGGTCAGCAGTTTTGAAACAAATCAAAATAGGTTTCTCTATATAAAACCATCAATGAATTGTGCAGAATAAGAATGGAAACTATACCTTTTCCTAAAGTATTGAATTAGAATAAATGAGAACAAATTATTTTCCAAATTCATACATACTCTAATTAGTTCAAGTGTCTCAGTTTCTTCCTGTTTCGTATTAAATGTGAAAAAGTCCCATTGGTAGGCAGCAAGAGTTTCAATGTTTCTGCATCTACTGAAGGACCTCGTTAAAGCCACTGTAAAGGGATGTCCTGTCCAGCACAACAAATTGTGAATGCCGCTCCTTTATCATCTTGGACAAAGGAAAGGTGGCTTTTCCTTAAACTTTGCCCCTGCATTTTTGTGCAGTTACATGTGACAGAAGGAGTTACAGATTTTGTTGAGTACACGTTTCTGGGCAAATCCTAGCAGCAGAAGCAGCCTTTGTACACAGCAGGGCAAGAAGCAAATTGTTTGGAGAAGAGTTTTAGCCCCAAGCTGACCTCTTAACCCTTTCTTCCACTTCCCACCCTCTTAATCCGGCAACAGGTGAGCAGAGAAGGTAAAGCCTTTACCTCCAGAAAAATGGTCTTGTATTTTAAACAGTGCTGTAGACGGGAGATTAAGAATCAGAAGACTTGGTTTCCAGTACTCATTCAGATGTTAAATAGCTTTGACAGTTTGGGCAACTCAATTATCTCATGGAGTCAGTATTCACATCTGTAAAATGGGAAAAATAATACTGAGTCTATCAATACAGAGCTGTAAGAGGAACACAGTGAGAGATGGCATGTTGTTATTTTATGTATCACTTTGGTTATTTTAAAAGCTGATTGCTACTATCTCCTCTGTTTACTCCTTAAAATGGAACTTATCTCTGCAGTTCAGAAGTTGCAAATGGGAGAATCACCCCTCCAAACTGGCAACACCTCCTTCAGGGCACAGGAGACCATATTAAGTTTTATTTACTATTTATTTTTCTTTCAGTTGTGAAAAATAAACTTATCCTTTTCCCTCTCCTCATATTGCCACTAAGCCTTTAAACTCTAAACAAATTGTAATGCATCTATTTTGGAGTTAATGTGGCTGCGCTATGGCATGAATATTAATAGAAAGTCCATGTGTTTCAAGCCCTCTGGTAAAATATGAAGAAAAATTCTCTTAGCATTCCATGTAAACTGTATTGTTAAATATATGTGTGCAATCATTGGGGGGAAAAGAGAATGCAGAGAGAAATGAAGAACTTTTCTGCAGAGGGGTTTTAAACCCAAATCTCACTCCCTTCCCAATCAGAGAAGGTTCTAAGATCTACATTTCTAGATGTAGAAACTAGAAAGACAAGGTGGGGGTGGGGTAGAAATGCAGCTAAAGCTTAAGCAGTCAGTGCTGTTTCTTTGGAAAGGTGATCAGAGAGATTTTCAAAATTTCAGGGGGCAGGATGGAGAAATGGGGAAGCCTTCTGAGTCAGATCCTTATTATTTGGCTTCTTGAATTAGCACATGTACATTTCCAATTCAAAGAGTGATATTCCATGACAGAAAAATACAGATCTGGAGGTTTTCCATTCTTCTGGATTTTTCAGGCCTTTGGTGGTTTCCATCAGCCCCCATAATTAGGAGGTCATGGGATCAGAGGAAGTCAGAACAACACTGGAGATGCTCCTGTCCAACCTTCACTTACACCTGAGGGGCTAAGGGCCAGAGACTTTGTGAGCAGGGCCTGCCTTAGGGAACACAGACTTTGGAAAATCTTTTAAAAGGAATGTCTTCCCTGTTAATGACTGATAGGAAGCCTGGAAACCTACTTCACATTTTCTTCCCCCTCAAGTCTCAATAAGGGTAACTAACCTGTGCCAAATGGCAGCTACCCCAGGAGTGGCCCCTCCGAGCAGGCATCCTCCACTGCCTGCTGGCTGGCGTTGGCAGTGCTCTCAGAGGGAGCTGGGCTGTTGCACCCTAGCCATAGCACAGCCCAGTGTTTGCCTATATGAAGGGCCAGAGGTTGATGGGCTCCACAGCTCTAGCTTTTGCATTTGGGGGAGAAAGATGTCTTGGTAAAAACAATAACAGCAGCCTGACGTGAAAGGAACAAGCGGCCTTCAGTCAGCAGCTAGGTTCCCTTCCAACCCCCCCGACCACACACACCCCTGCATGTATTTCTTGCTTCTCAGTGCTTGCCTGCCATGCTGTTTCCAGCGCTTGTTTTGAAATCTGGACTGAGAAAGTTCCACAGACTCCTGTCATGTAAACAAGCTCTGCAGTCCCCCTTTTGAAGCTGAGGGGAGCCAGACAGAAATTGTGTGAAATTAGACAAGAAGAGAAAGGAGAGGACCCCAGGCTTTCACTCAGGCCCCTGAGGTCTACATCCCTTTTGGCTGCCAGAGGGGGCAGCCCACAGGACTCCTGGGGGCCCTTGCCCCATCATCAGCTTCTCCCTTGCCTCTGCCTAAGTTATCAGAGCCCTCAGCAACCCGGACTTCAGAGCTGTGAGCACAGCCTCTTCGTGTTTAATTAGAAAGGAGGCCGGCCTCCTTCTCTGCCTTCTCTACCGAGGCCTGTTTGGTGGTAACCCTGGCCGAGACACCCACTGCACATCACAACGGGTCCCTTAGAATCCTCCCACCCTTGCTCACGGCCTCAAGTTCCCCCTTGTGTTGCCACACACACATTTTTAAAAAATAAGTTAATTTGTATTCATGACTTAAAGGATAGCATACTTATGATGTCCAATCTGTTTTTTCTGCTTCACCTTTGGATATTTTATGTAATGACTTGGGTTTTATTTTTCTCTTATAAAAAGCACCTACTGTGTGTCTCAGAATTTCTTGATAAGTATACTTGAAAAGCAAATTGTACATTTCCACTTGGATAGTTAAATGTAAGGGGTCAGGCTTTAGTATAACAAACATTTATTAATCATCTACTATTTGCTGGCCCTGTGCTAACCACTCTGGAGACCCAAAGATGAAAAGGCACACCCCTGCCTCTGATAAGCTCAGCTAAGCCTCAGTCTTCCAGTCAATGAGAAAACACAAATAATTCCAATCAGTGTTTAATTCCCAAATGACTTTAAAAAGGAGGAGAGTGACTGAGTGCATATTTGTACCCACACAGGTGTCGGGGTCCCAAGAAGAGCAGATCCACTTTGCCCGATTATACACCTTCAGCTCTGAAGGTGTGAGTACATGATATATATGTATTTCTAAGATCCCTACTGTGAAATGTGGAACAAAGCCAGGCTTTATTAGAGATTTGATATATTCAGGCAACAGGAAGAGGACAAAAAGGGGTGGCACGATCTCAGTGTACTTTGTGGGGAGGTAGAAGGGGCTTGGGAAGCAAGCTAACAAGAAAACCCAAGGAGGCAATGTGAGACCAAGACAGACAGATCAGTGATCTTTAGCGTGGGGTGTAAAGACATAGTATAAGATCTTCTGTTTATTTTTATGCTTGTTAAAAAATAAAACCTTAAACTTCACTTATTGTTAACAAATAGATGGGTCGTAGTATAAGTGTACACTCTATGTGCATATATATGTATATATGAAATGCTCAAACATTTATTATTAACATGTTACATAAGCAAAAAATGTGAAGAGGCCACTGATGGATAAGAAGAAATAATGATCAAAGATAAGGTACAAAACAGTATGCTCCAAATTGTGAATTGAGGATAGAATGAGAGAATAAGTATCAAAATTAGTAGCTGGGAGAACAGAACCCAATCAGTGTCCAAAGTTGGCCACAGAGTCATTCCTTCCCTCTCTGTATGCACATGCTGTTCTGCCCTTAAGAGGCAGAGCCCATTCCTCCTCCATTCAATCAGGGCTTTGTGACCTACACGGTGACAGAATATGGCAGAAGTGATATTCTGGGACTTGCACACTCAGGCCGTTAGGGGACTACCAGGTTCCCTTTTCTCTGAAAAGCCAGTCACAGTACGTGGAGTCTGACTCCCTGAGACTGAGCTGTGTCACCATGGACAGAGAGAAGCCATATGGAGGGCCACCAAAGTACCAGACGGGTGTGAAACCCCTGTGGATCTCCCAGCTGTGCTGGCCACCAACTGGATGTAGCCAAGTGAGTAACAGAGCCGACCCCCAGGGAGCACATGAGCCCACCTGAGTCCTCCCTGAATACCAAACCCCCAGAGCTGGGGAAAAAGAAGGAATTATGGTTTATGCCACTTAATTCTAGGATGTAGTTTGTTCCACAGCAATAGATAATAAAAGTCATATCTTGTAGTTCAGGAATTAGCTCTGGAAACTAACAATTTACCAAGACTCATCTTTTTATATGTTGTTGCCTTAAACAAAATTCTGATGGCTAAGAGGATGTGGTCAGTAAAATCCTAGGAAAGCCCAGAAGACAGTGGGACAGCCACAGCAAATAAACAGTGTATTGTCTTAAAAGAAAAAGTTGCAGAGGGGTAGAAAACGTGTCATGATTTTCATATTTTGCAATAGCCAGGAATCTAAGCACTGGTGATTATTTTGCCTTTTCCTTTAGCAAAAGTTTCCTTCTTCAGTCCTTTGGGGCTGTTTCTTTAGCTGTATAGGCCAGCTTCTCTGTTGTGCACTCATTATTGTTAGAGCTGGAAGCCTGGGAACTACATGTCCCAGCATACCTTGCCAGCAGAGTTTCTTGTCTGATGCTGACAACCAGAGGTTACTTGAATGAGATTCGGACGGGATTCCTACGGGATAAGATAGGGTGAAGCCACATCATTTCTCTCCTGTCAGAAGTGGGCAGATGTGCGGTTGTCAGCAGGTATCAGAGTTTGTACAGGATCCCAGACATTTCCCTGTGAATCATCTGCCTCAGAGCTGGAAGCAGATGAGATCACCACCAGCAGTTACCTTTAGTCCCTGAAACCTCCTGTCTCTGAAAGCTATCTGCAAACTTGTAAGCTTGTGGCTTTCCCTGACCTTCCATCCTCCAGCCCTTGCAGGAGTTTTATATGCAATTCCTTGTATTAAATGCCTGTCTTGGCTGAAAAACCTAGAAGGGTTTCTGGTTTTCCTTACTAATTTCTATTATAAAAGTCTGAGTCTAATTTGAAATGAAAGTCAAGACAAAGTAGAATTTCTCTTTTGTATTTTTCTTTCTTTTTCCAAACAGCTGCAGATCTCATTCATAAAGTTTTGAACACAAACATATTCACATAAGACAACATGAAAGGAGACTTATATGGAGGAACTGTAAAATGGAAAGAAATAATAAAAGGCGTAGTTGGGGCTCTAGCGACAGGGAGGTTAACTTTTTTCCTTCCAATTAATCAAAGAAAGTTTTATAGGTAGCGTCATGGTCACCAGATTTAGCAAACAACAAGAGGATACCTAGTTAAATTAGAATTTTAGATAAACAATGTGGTAGATAATGTACAAGACAGAAATTCATCTCCTAATCCCTGGCACCTGTGAATGTGTTACCTTACGTGGCAAATGACTTTCAGATGTGATTAAGCATGCCAGCCTGGAAAGGGGCGAGTCCTGGATCATGCAGCTGGCCCAATCTAATCAGATGAGCCCTTAAACATGGAGGAACCTCTGCCAACTGCAGTCAGGGAGGTGTGACTCAGGACGAAGGCTCTGAGAGCTGCAGCACTGCTGCCTTTCAAGATGGAGGAAAAAGGCCACACAACAAGGAATGTGTGTCACCTCAGCAGCTGGAAAGTTAAGAAGATGTGGACTGTCCCTTAGTGTCTCCAGCAGGAATGGAGACACCTTGATTTTACAGTGGAAACCATGTCAGACTTCTGACCTCTATCACTGTGAGGTAACAAGTGTGTATTGTTTTGCTCCACTAAATTTGTGATAATTTGCTATGCAGCAGTAGAAAATTAATGCAAACAACAGATAGCTTTTTAGTGTAAGTATGGCCATGGGATATTTAGGACATACTGAAGTTAAAAACTATTTCTATTTTGAAATTTAAGTGAGTCCTATATTTTACCTAGAAACCCTATTTATAGAGAAGTAGGCTTCCAGAGCTCTTTTACGTCTCTGCCTAGACACCTATATCAATTTTTGACACTTACTACGTGCCAAGCACTTAAAATAGGCAATCTACCTGTTCTGTTTCATTTGATCTTGCAACTCTTTGATGTTCATGTTACTGTGGCTATTTTATAAATGAGGTAACTGAGTCGACACAAAATTAAACAATTTGTTTAATGCAAATTTTAGGCAGTGGAGAAGCTGGGCTGGGTCATGTCTGTCTGAATTCAAAGCTCATTATGCTAAGTTATCTCTGTCTGGTTTGCTAGGCTGTCACTCCAGTTCTCAACTTTTATTGCTGAAGCCCCCAAAGCTCCACTCTACCACTGCTTCCACATCCTCCCCACCCACACACTTCCACAGCCCAACAATCTGGTTTTTGCCCCTTGCCTCTTCTACACCATCGAAACTGCTTTTTCAAAGGTCATTTGATGGCCTCTAATCTGCCATCATTTCTCAGTCAGCCTTCGCTCTGCAACTTGTGGCTGAGTTGTCTTCCTCACCCCTTCTCTCCTCACCATTTCTCCTCCTACGCACACAACAGGCTACTCTGTGGTGATACTGAATCTCCTTCTGACACTCTGATTATTCCTTCTTGTAATGGCTAATTGTGTGTGTCAACTGGACTGGGCAAAGGGATGTCCAGGTACCTGGTAACACATTTCTTGTGTGTGTGTGAGGATGTTTCTGGAAAACATTATCATTTGCATCTGTAACTGAGTAAAGAAAGTAGTCCTCCTGATGCAGGTGGGCATAATAATCCACTGAGGGCCTGTGCAGAACAAAGAAGGGCGAATTTGTTCTCTGCTTGAGCCAAGATACCCATCTTGTTCTACTCTTGGACATTTTTGCTCCTGGTTTTCTGGACTTCAGACTCAGACCGGGACTTAGACAATTAACTCCCTTGTTTTGGGGCTTCAACTGGAAATACGTCACCAGCTTTCCTGTCCACCGGCTTGCAGACAGCAGATGTGGGACTGCTCAGCCTCTGTAATTGTGTGAGCCAGTCCTTCATAATAAATGTCCTTCTATTTATCTGCATATATCCTATTAGCTCTATTTTCTAAAGAAGCCTAATGTACTTTGTCTCCTTACTCTTCTCCCTCTTCACAATTGTAAAAGACAGTGCTGGGTCTGTTCTCCCTCACTTTTGGTATTTTTCTTAATTTTTTTTTCATTTCAAAACTCCCTTGGAAATTTTGCTGTCACAGCTTCAACTCCTATCTCTGCTGATGATTCCCAAATATTACTTCCAGCCCAGCTTTCTCCCCAGCTCTCATCTCACACTTATACAACTTCCCACTGGACAATCCCAATCAGACACTTAGAACCAGGCCCATCCCACCGCCCCCATGGCTGGCCTGCCGTTTTCCCCTAGGGTACGAGCGGCATGGGGCCTCCACACACAGGCTCCAAGGCTGATTCATGGTTGACTCTTGCCTCTTTCACCAAATGAAGTAGCCCAGGAATCACTGGGTCCCAGTCTTCTGTCTGTCACAGTACCTTTTGCATTCCTTCCTCCCTCTCTATAGTGTTGCTTCAGCCCCAGCTTGGAAACCGCCTCAGGCCTCCTGCCCAGCAGCACACCCGGGAGGTATTACCGACACCTGGGCCCCACCCTCAGGCAGTTTCTATCACTGCAGGATGGGCTCAGAGATCAGACTCTTGTGAATTTTTCCCAGGTAGGGTCATTTTCTATGGCTGCTGTAACAAAGCAACACATTTCTACGGTTGCCATAACAAGCATGGTGGCTTGAAAGAACGCAAATTTATGCTCCCACAGTTCAGGAAGCCAGAAGGCCAAAAGGAATTTCACGGGGCTGAGATTAAGGTGCTGCTCCCTCTGGAAGCTCTTAGGGGTTTGCTTGCCTCTTCCATCTTCTAGAAGCTCCCCCATTCCTTCACAAATGGTCACATCATGTGGCTTTTCCTCTGCCTGCTCCAGTTGTCACATGTCCTTGAGAGTCGTCTTTCTCTCCACCTTCCTCCCCCAGGGATCCTGGTGACTACACCTAGGGTCCACCTGGGTAATTCAGGATGCCCTCCTCATCTAAGGTCCTGCAGTACTCAGCAAAGCCTCTGCCATATAAAGTGGCAGTCACAGGTCCCTGGGGGCCAGCAGACATCCTGTCATACCAGGTGATTCTAATTTGCAGCCAAGCTTAAGAACCACTCATAACCTAGCAACCTTCTTCCAGGCTTCTTTCTCCAATCTGTCCTGTTCAGCATCTTCCTCATATGCCTTCTCTGTTATCACATGGACCCTGATGAAAGGTCACCAAAGTTCTCCTCTGTCTTTAGAATACATTCCAAATTCCTTCCTGTAAAACACAGTGCAGGTCACACAGACCTCAGGATTCCTTACCTGAGAAGGTATGTCCTACCACTCAGGAACATTTTGCTTCTGGTAAACTGATTTTCTCAGACTATGCCTGGTGTTCTGATGAGCTTATTTTGTGTGAGTTGCTTTACTGACAGGTAGGGCTTTCCTCATCCCCCTGTGCTTACTCAGGTCCTACCCCTCGGGTCAAGCTGTTTGCTCTTCCTCAGGCTGCTATAAGCACCACAGACTGGGGGGCTAAAACATCCACCCAGAAATGTATTGTCCCACAGTTCTGGAAGCTGGAGGTCCAAAATCAAGGTGTCAACAGGATTCTTTCCTTCTGAGGGGTGGGAGAGAAGGATCTGCCCCAGGCCATTCTCTCTGGCTTTTAGATTGCCGTCTTCTCCCTGTGTGTCTTCACAACGTCTTCTCTCTATGCATGTCTGTCTCCAAATTTCCCCCTTGTATAAGAATACCAGTCCAATTATATTAGGGCCCACACCATGACCTCAATTTAACTTCATTACCATAAAGACCCTATTTCCAAATTAGGTCACATTCTGAGGTACTGGGGGTTAGGACCTCAACTATGAATTTTGGAGGAGATAATTCAAGCTATAACAGGCAATCACAGCTCTGTTTGCTTCCTGAAGTCTTTAGCCTCCTTTGAAACTTAGACTAAAGGTCCCTCCTTTCTCTATATATAGAGCAGTTTTTGCCCATTTATTTGTAAAAATAATAACAAGCTAAACTTGATTGCATCTTTGGAGTTATCTTTGAAGAATTACTGTGTGTGTGTGTGTGTGTGTGTGTTGGAGTTATCTTTGAAGAATTACTGTGTGTGTGTGTGTGTGTGTGTGTGTGTGTGTGTGTGTGTTGGAGTTATCTTTGAAGAATTACTGTGTGTGTGTGTGTGTGTGTCCCCTCCCCAAATAGAATATGAGCTCCCTGAAGACAGCCTTTGAGTCTTGACCTCATTACACTCATGATACCTTTGATAGGTACTCAATAGGTATCTGTTGATTGAATTTCAGAAAACTTGAGAATATATTGTTTGGGGTGGAGAGTGATGAGAAATTATCCCAGTACTAGGGAATGATCTAATATTGTATAGCACTGAGTGACTGACCCCTTCATTACATTTCAAGAGAATCTAAGAGATTGGCTTCATGTGCTGCGTTCTTTAAATGCTGTAAGCTGACCAGAGGGAAAGAGAAGGGGAGAGAGAGCAAGTTTCTCAGTCTTCAAGCTAATGAATCTGAAATCTGGGTGAGTGGAGGTTAACAGCATTCTGCGCCATCCTCTGCCTCTCCCCGCCCCAGTCCTTACTCTTCAGTGACAGTACTGTGGTGCCCGGGAGAATTTATCAAGCTGACGCAGGCAGCCTGCTTTGGGCACGTCGCCAGCACCTTGCTGGGTGCCCTTGCGCTTCCGTCTACTTTCTAGGTTACTATTCTGCCTACCAGGCAGCGAAAGTCTGGCGCCTTTCACAGAAGCAATGTATCCCCTAATGAGTGGGTGACTGTCGGGTTGAGAAATGTAAAAGGTTGTCTGCACAGGAAGTATTTATCTTCTTAGCATGAGGTTTCTAGCAAGGTATGAAATGGGGAAGTCTCCCATATCAAAGAGAGGCACCAGAGCACACACGTGTGTCATCCCTTCAGAGAAGACAGTGTCTGAGCCCTGTGAAGAAAATGACGAATGAGCGGCTTGAACCAACTGCTATAAATAACTCCTTTACCTTGGAACAATGTGGAACTTTGAAAACCTGTGTCTTGCCTGAATCATCTGGACAGTTGCCCTCCTGCCCCCACCCTGCTCTCCCAGGGGGCCACGTGGCTTTGTACGACGCTTTGACGTTGCTGGGCTCTGCTTCCTGCTGCTTTAGCTCTAGCTCTGTGTCTCGTTATCTTTCCCGTCCTACCAGCTGTCCCTTCCTGGTACTGACATGGGTGGGACAGGAGACTGTTCAGCTTCACGCTGACTTCCCCATAGGTGGGGGCTTTCCACGGGCTTTTTTAGTTCTGTGCCTACGTCCTCCCTTTCTCTGGCGGAGGCTGGGCACCCAGGAATGGCTACCTCCTCTGCTGCAATTCCTATGTGCTTACCAAGCATGTGGGATTGAGAGCCTCAGCTGGGGCTCCTTTCTAGCTGCAGCTGCTGCACGCAAGGAGGGAAGAGGAATCTTCAAGCATCTGATGCTTCCTTGAGTGGGCTGCCCTTCCCTCTCAGAGCTCCAAGTATGGGGTCGGGCACATCCCCATGCCCTTGAGCTCTACAGGAGCAGCTGGGGATTATTTTTGCAGTGGGGGCATTAAAAGCATGAGTCCAGTTGCCCAGGGTTTTCTTCCATGTGGAACTGTGAGGGAGGTCAGAGGTTAGGGGGGCATAGGGCAGGCAGCGTCAGCTTCAGGGAAAGGGAGCTGGGCTGGTGTAAGCCTGGCCCCCATACCTTCTCAGAGTCCCTTCCAGTAGTCTTCCTGCTCAACCTCCACACTTACTCCTGAGAGGCTACGGGTCTGTATTATCTCATTTGAGCCCACCATGCTGTTCAAACAACTCTGGACATTTGACCTTCAAGGATTTAATCAAGTGGATGACCTTCCTCACCCTACCCTGTATGAATTTGGGACACAGGTCCTCCCCCCATCCTCTAAATAAATGATCGACCTAGCCTTGATTTGCATGTGTTATCAATTCTGTGTTGTTCCTGGGTAGATTTAATGCCTCTCTTTGTATTTTCATATATCTTTTGGCTGTATCAGTACTGTAAGGTGGGAACTTAGCAATTTGTTTCACAACAAATTGCATTCTGTAACTTTGGGTTTGTGTACAAGTAACAGAAAAATCCGAAATTATAGGAACTTGAACAGAAGAGTTCAAGAAACATGAGTGGATTTCACTCATGGAAAAGAGTAGAAGGAAGCACTACCGGGTTGGTGGGGTGGCTCTGCTCCAGGAAATCCTCAGAAAATAATTCACTGGGCTGTTTCCTGTATAGTGTGGCCTCATGCTAATGGTCCAAGGTGGCATCTGCTTCTAGGCAGCAGAAATAGTGAAGTGACCAAAGAGAAAGGCAAAGGGCACGTGTCAGCCAAGCCTCATGTAACATTCCCAAGACCTGTTTTCACATTTTTGCTTACTTCTCATTGGCCAGACCTTAGTCATAGGACCACACTTAGCTGCAAGGCTGGGTAACAATGGCCTTATTATTAGGGCAGTCATGTGCCTATTAAAAATTGCCCTGCCAAGAAAGAAGGTGAGAATGGGTAGTAGAGGATAACTACCAGCCCCTGCTACAAGAATCTATTCTGAAAATAGATTTTGGGGGCTCTTGGTAGAAGAAATATGTGTTCCTAAAAAGTAAACCAAATTATTTGCTCCTAAAGTATAAATCATTTCCTATCCAGCTATGCATATAAATAGACAAATTTACATAGATTAATACTTACATAATAGCATTATATTTTAAGTCAAATAGAGGTATGTATTGGGAGCATTTTTAAGTTATTATTGTAAATAGTAATGACTTGTTCTGGAATGTTTCCCCCAAGATTGCAATAATCCTCTGAGCCATTGTATTGGTCAGTGACCTTAAGCAACTCAGCCAGGCTCTCAGATGGTGAAATCTCAATCTCTGGGGCCCCAGTTGCTAGAATTATTTCAATTTAGTGCTAAGTAACAATACTCCATCGCTACCAAGTCTGCATATTCCCATTACACACACACAGAGACAGAGAGACTCTATTGGAAGAGACGGTGATACTTATGTTACAGCAGGGAGTGAGGATGGTGCATACATTCATGGGGCACAAGTACTGTTGGACATCTGTGTGGGAAATACACAGAGCACATAACAAAGACTTAGCAGTACCTTCATGGACAAACATCCTTTGGACAGTGGTCTCTAACGGAACTCAAAATGATCTCTCGGGTTTTTAGGTTAGCTTTTTAAAAAGAGACAAAATATTTTTACTTAATTTTGTTTTTTCTCATTTCTCTGTAAAACAAGAAAGGATTCCCCCACCCCCCACTTGCTGCCCCAACCCTGAGCAGTGTTAAATGTCATGAGGGAGCAGCTTGATTGGAAATACATAAACTTGAAAATAGCCTCTGAATGTTGGTTTGCAGATATAAAGAAAAAAAATATTTATTAAAGTAACTACATTTTTAACGTTTTAGTTTATCTAAGGCAGAAAAGTAAACACAAATTAGGAGCACTTTTTAACAAAAAAAACTTTTTACCTTCAATTATCAGATGCCTTTATATAGCCCATCCTTGCCCAGTCCCATCATATGATGAATTCTCCCCACTACATTTCCAAATACCAAAAAGTCATTTTATTAATGATGCTTAGATAGGAAATCTATGAGCAAAGCCAGGTGTTCCCAGGCAAAACAGTCAACTAGGAATGTTTTGTAAACATGGATGTATTCCAAGGTTTCAGATTTGTGACAGTTTTAGCTTGGTGTTTTCACACATGTTGTTATAAGCAACTCTGAACATCGAAAGCTTCCTAGTTAGTGATTGAGTGCTGCTCCCCCATTCCCGTGTCTGAATTTGCATTTGTGTTTGCAAAAATTGAATCCTCTCAGCAAAGGGCAACCTAGAAAAGCCTAGCTCAAAAAGGCCTCAGACATAGCAGTCAACATGATTGTGAGGCCAGTAGGTATGATAACGGGAGCCCATCTTTGTCTTCATGCACACAGAGCAGTTCATAGCAGTCACAAAAGTGATTCCAACAATAGCTTTTTAAAACCAAAGAATAAAGTCAAAAGATGAGGCATTAACTATGCAAACACAGCTATCATATCCGATGTGTGATTTAGTTTCAATGAAAAAAATCTTCCATTCCATTAAATTATTTACAAATTTGAGCATATACATTTTAAAGTTTACTAACTTACACTTCTTTGGATTTTAGATCAATATTAAAGCTATATACATATGTTTGGTATTTGTGTTTGTAATCATTTAAGTAAAATGATAAAACATTTCTTAACACTGAATATCCCGAGAATTTTTTCCTTTAGTATAAAGACAATACAACAAATTTGCAAAACTCAGAACCAGGAGTCTTATTTGCAGTGTCTCCCTTTGTCCACATTTCAGTACCATCTCCCACCTGAACTTTCAGGCCTTCTGTCCCCCTCCCCAAGCTGGTCAGGATCACTGCAGTTGAACCCAACCAACCTGAGCCCCATTTCACAAAATTACCCCTTCTGCAGAGGAGGCTAAAAAACTTTCATCCTAATAAGTACTAGTGAAATGTCAGGTTAGTCTAACAAACAAAGCACAATAAATGAACATGAATTCATATTTGATGCCAAAAAGCAGAGATGATAAGGGGGTATTCATTGGCAGAGGGCCAGTCCTGTAGAACTATTAATTAATTAGAATTGTTGCAGGAAGTGGGGTATAAGGAGGGTCCTTCTGAAAATTTGTGACAAATTTAATGCAGCCCTTTATAATTGAGTCCTTCTTAAGGTTCAGAAACTGAATTTGCTACCCAATTTTATATATTTTTACTATCAAACAGCTTTCAGTTTTCCTAGGCTTTTAGGGTCCATCCCCTTCATATTCTGGCTACATCCATCCCTTCCTCCCTTGTCCCCAAAGCACATTGCCCTATATGTGTACCCTCAGGAATATGTGCACCTGAGTCCTTGAGGAAGGATTAAGTAAACGGGGTAATAACAAACAACAATAAGAAGCAGAACAGGTTAGAGGTAAGATGAGAATGAGAAAAAATAAATACACCTTATATTCTTCGGGTATAAAGTAAAAATTTTTTTAAATACTGATTTTAGTTAGGATTTGCATTTGCCCTTCTGAGCACGGATGTGATTATTAAGCAGCAATCTATTCTCTCAACTTATTTAAGTCTACATAATAAAACCTTCAGCCAACTACTGGAATGCCTAACTGTGTCTTTCATGGAGGAGATCTTGAGTCTTACAGGTTATGCACTGCAGAGCCAGCATGAGAAGACACTGTTATTTTTCCAGTCTCTCATGATGTTACACTGTGACACTGGGAGGCTGATTTATGTCCATCCATTGGGAGCGATACTTAGTGGAAAAAGACAAGTAGAATAAATAGAATTTGTCCCATGACTTGGTGCTGAGTTTTATAATCAGGAAAACAATGTTCATTTGTGTGCCTTTAAAGACATTCTTAAGACATAGCATCCCATAAATTTCCAGTGAGTAATTTGTAATCTCAAAGGCCCTCGGAGGAGTGATCGACAGAATAATGTTACTTCAGGGATGTTCAGGCAATGGGGGACAGGCTGGATTCTTCAGAGGGCACATGGCTTCCTCAGGACTTCATCAAAGTCTGTCAGGAGATGGGCAAAACCTCCCCTGATAAGCCAGCTCTTCTGTGTGACTTGACTTTGTTGCTTCCTTTCAGTTTTCTAAGGTTACCTTTGAAAGAAAAATATGAAGAATTATTTGTAGAAGTTTTTCAAGTTCACATTTTTTTAGTCTCATTAATCAGAGGCCAAATGGGAAGGTATATACGTAACATATTAAAAAATATAAATCTTGTGGCTAAGGAGCTCTAGCTATATTGTGGACAATCCCATAAACTGATCTACTTTAGAAGAGGAGAAGCAAGTAACCAAACATCTGCAAGGACCAGCTGTAAAATGAAGACAATATCTAACTCAAAAAGGCTGAGATGGTATAAGCAAATCACTTACTATGGCTTCCCTAGTTGTTTAAGAAAGTCATTTTTTCACTTTTGAAGGGCTGGTCTACCTTAAGAATCTGGAGTTAGTGACAGAACATCTGGGTGTCACTGCTTCGGGGCTGTGGCTGGCCGATGACTGGAATAATCGAACCAATGTCCCATATGTCTCTGATCTTGCAGCAAGGCAGCCTGGGCTTATTCACATGACCATGTCAAGGGTCCAGGAGGAAGATAAGCAGGCACGTCCTGGAGGCCTCAGCTCAGAAGTGGCACACTGTCCTATCTGCCACATTCTGTCGGCCAAAGCAGTTCACAAAGCCAGCCCGGATTTAAGCTATGGGAAAACAGACTCCTTCACCTCTTTCTTGGAGGAGTCGAGAAAGCACCTGGCAGAGGCCTTGGATATTAAGAAGGCATGAAAATGTGTGGCTGTTTCTGTAATCTGCCACAATTAGTCTATAATTGTGTGATTTCTTTCTTTATACTTAGTCTTATTTCACAATGACTTTTGGGGGTCTCATAGCAAACAATGAATACTGTGGTATGGCAACACACACATTTAAAAACTTAAAAGCTAGGAGTAACATAAATTAGAACAGAAGGCAAAACCCAGGATTCTTATAATAAAGGCCCATGCTAGTGTGAATAGTGAAGTTGTCTTCACAGAGCTTTTGAAACATTGAGGTGACGGATACTGGCCAAAAGCCTATTGAATAAAATGGTGGCATAAGTTAGCAGTAATGCAGCCCTTGAGCCATTACCCACATGGCATACATCGGGGCTGAGTCAAAACCTAGGGAACCGCAGTATATCTGTCTGCATCTTAAACTTTTGATTGCTGCTATTCATGAGTGGCTTTGTGCTGGAAAAGCAAGGGCTTTGGGGCCAGAGTCTTGAAGACCATCATAGCTGAGAAACGGGGATCTGAGTTTACTTCTGTGTGGCTTCTCTCTTCAATTTTCTTGAATTGGGGCTAATTGTGTTTATTAGACAGACATGTGGCAAGTCATATGAAAAAGGTGTTTTGGATGTCAGTAATGTCACATTCCTCCTTTGATTCTTTGTCTCCCAAGAAATGTGAATAACTGCCTTTTTGAGAGAGATTGCTTCTTAGGAGACCTCTCAGTTTCACCTGTAGGTACATCCCAAAGTACCCATAGCATATTCATGAAACTGGTGAACATTCCTAATCTTGCCCCCACATAAGGTTCCCAAAACCAAAGAAATGACCTTGCCTGGTATATTAAGGGCAGCTTTCTGCGACTTGGAGCCTTCATTGTTTCTAAGCCCCAAGGGCAAGGGGAACACAAGTTTGTAAGACAACAGTCTCCTTGCAAGTATGTGGGGCTGTCCTTTGTTCAAACAAGTCTGCGGTCTGGTGAGAGAGGACCATGTGGCTAGAAGGACCTCAGTGCCTTGACTGTGTCATTCATTTGTATTTTTTATGCTCCTACCTGTTTTCTTGGTTCAGGGGAATACAAGACAAAGTTCCTGCTCTCCATGGTGCTCATCTATACATGGTTTCCATTGCATGGGAACCAAGAGGAAAGCAGATAATAATGAAATAAATATACAAGATGAATTCAGGTGATGATAAGTAGTATTTTTGAAAAAGCAGGATGTTGCAATAGATGAGTGACTAGTGCCAGCAGGAGAGGGGGCACTGTAAGAAGTAGGATGAGGTCAGTGGAGACTACGTGGGGAAGGTGTCGAAAGGCACTTTTCAGATCCTAGAGATAGGAAAGTGTTCCCCAAGTGACACATGGACAGAGATCTGTGGGAAAAAAAAGTTTGGCAATGTGGGAGGCTGGGGAAGGGGGAAGCCAGCATGTTGGAGAGGGTGCCCTAGGTAGAAGAGACATGGGCACAATTAGTGTGAGGGGGTGAGGATGGGGAGAGAGAGCAGGAGCTGAATATTGTTCAAGTCTCTAAAAATTATATACTTAGTTTTTAAATGTGAGAAAAAACTTGTATTTATGAACAGCTTTTCAGAAACTGAAATATACAGTGAGCCCATGCTGTCTTACAGGGATCACCACTGTATTTTCTGTAAGTTCTTGGAGAAGAAATAAGTGACCACCAGAAGCATCAAGGGCTGACTGTTTGGATAGAGATCAAAAGCATTATCAAGTAGTTTCAGAAGCAAATATTACTTTTTGTAGTACTTTAAAGCTTAACAAATATTGCCACTTATTCTTCACAGCATTTGATTCTCAGAAAAAAAAAATTTTAAGTCCTAATTTGTAGCATTTGCCAACTTCCATGGTGTAAATGCTCCTACTGAGACCAATTTCAAGCTCAGAATGATTTAACAGCTGGCTCCCAAATTCCTGAATATTTAACGGTCAGGTCCCCAGCACACCACTGTAAGTAATAGGTGGGGACCTAGCTTCAGTTCTTTTCATTACAAGCTTTACCCTTGAGGTGCCTCTGTCTTGGTTCCTTGAATTGAATTTGGTCAGAAGGTGAAATCTGCCAATGGGATCTGTTTGTTGTTGAGGAAGTTTCTTTAACAAAGAAATTTCAAAGATAGTCTGTGTCTCTTGGTAAATTATTAAACCCTTATGTAATGCTCACCATGTGCTTTATAAAAATTAAATCTCACAGAATTTATGAGGCAGCTACTATTATTATCCATTTTTACAGATGGTAATGAAAACACAGAATGAGTTATTCTTCCATGGTCACACAGGTGCTAGATGCAGGACCTGGGATTTGAACTCAGGCAATCTGGCTTGAGTCTGTATTCTTAACCAGTTCATCTTGCTTCTTAAGTGTTTGTGTCATCAATATGCCGTAAGCCTATTTCTGTCTCAGCCTATATTTCCTAGAAATTAGGCCAGAATAGAAAACTTGAATGTATGCTAATACTTCACTTAGAAGTGAAATCCAAGGGAAGAAGCAATGGGTGGGGGGAGGAAGTCAGCACAGGAGGAAAGACAAATTTAAGAATTTAAGAGAATGTGTTTCTGAGCTGCCTGTAGCCCCCAGGAAAGCTATTTCTTAGTCTCAGAGGATGTCTTCAGAGTAGCTACACAAGGCTCCTCTATCTCTGAAACAGTCCATTCCACAGATGGGGGAATTTATCCTAAGGGATGTTGTCTCATCTATATTTTGGGGTTGTATACACATAGGTACCAAGTGGATTCTAAGACATCTCATGTCTCAGCAGCAACAGAAAAAGTCCTGGGACACGACCTTAGAGACCTGCAGCATAGGCTGTGCGGAGGTGATGTGGGATTGTGGCTGTGAGTGAGCTGAGGGTCTGGGTGAGCAAGCACTGGAGCAGGCTCTTTACTCTGGTTGTGGCCAAGGCAGCAGTGGCCTGGCTCCATAAGCACAGGTGTTGATCCTCTCAAGGCCAAAATCAAGGCAAGTGGACAGATCTGGGATGATGTATATGTTAGATGGGGGACCCTTATCTTTCAAACTTCTGATGACCCTGAATCTGAATGGAAGAGTGTCAGTATGTTCTACACCTATGTACACAGCAGGGAACAGGCCAGATCTGGACTCATTTTGCAGTTCATCTTCACGTTGCTGGTGATGGAGAAGGGCTCAGTGAAGGCCTAATGCCTTTTGACACAACCAACCATACAATTGCGAATTGACTGGGAATACTGGAAAACTGAAATTTGGGGCCTAACCTTCCTAGAAAAAAATCAGAAATAAATTTAGATGATAAATTTAAGTTATCTCCCCAAG
Source organism: Manis pentadactyla (assembly GCF_030020395.1). Lineage (NCBI taxonomy): Eukaryota > Metazoa > Chordata > Mammalia > Pholidota > Manidae > Manis > Manis pentadactyla. The sequence continues at coordinate 88,575,526 of NC_080020.1, forward strand.
TTCTCTGACAATCCTAGGAAATCATAAATAAAAGGATTAATCAATTTCCCTGTATGTTCTCATAATACTTTTGTTGTTCCTTATATGATTCTTAGATTCTACCACATATTAAAATTATTTGAATTAGAATCCTAGAACATAAGTTCCTTGAAGGTGCATCACCTATCTTTTTCATCTTAATCTTTTTATTGGCTCACATAACCAACGACTCAGTTTACATTTGTTGACTTGAATGAAATGGTGTATCTGGGCCACTTATATATAATTTGCAGAGCTTGGTGCAAAAAAAAAGTGTAGGGTCTATGTTCAAAAAGGAAAAAGTGCTATAAAAGTTTTTTCCTTAAGGATATTTTATTATGAAGCATAATGGGAATAATAGTGTATAAGTAATATCATAAAACTTACAAATTGCAAAATATTTTTGGTGCCCTAATTTTATATGATATGGTAAATACAGTAAATTAATGTCATCTTGATTGCTCATGTTCTTGGTTCACTTATCTGAAAACTCCTTTTTTAGATCAAATTTATACTTTTAGCAATATTGAGGTATTTCTATTTAGGCCAATATTGAAAGTGATGTCAGTCATGCTTGACAAATTTAAGATTGAAAATAATTTTTGATAGTTTTTAATTTTTAGAAAACACAGGTACAGCTTTACTAGAATTAAGAGTATTTCCTAGACTGACAACATTACGATAAATTTCTGATTTCAAAATATAAATTTTTAGCTTACCTAAAACTGATTCCAATGTAACAATTTTTGAAAAAGATTTAACTCTTCATACAAGTCAGTTTTGTGCCAGTCTGAATTTTATATGTAAATTTATGCAAGGATTTTTAATGTTTCCTCTGACAATTCCTGTAAAACTTCTAGAGGTTGTACAAAAAACCACCAGTAACTTCATAATTTGTACATATATGAACACATATTTATGCATTCTATCTTCAATTGCAAGGAAAATTTTATTTTAAAATTGTTTTCTTTGTTAATTCATCCAAGCACTCATGAAAATAGTGTTGGGTTGTTTTTTCTTATTTCCTCAATGCTACAACACTTCCATTAGTTCCTGTTTCTAAGCCTGTTGATATTTGCATTGCAGTGTTGCAGCAGTTTTCAAAACTGGAGACTCTATACTCTTTGAGGAAGTCTTAGAACTCCCTGATATGCTTTATTTTGATGTCCCTGTTTACGCCTTTGCTTTGTAATAAATTACTGTCAGATTTTACTGTGAGAATACCAGCAACTCCCATTCTAGTGCTCAGGCAGAAAAGTTGATATTTTTGCAGATGCAGCAAGGTCAGACCCTGGAGACTGACCAACAAGCTGATCCCCCCATCGTGGGTCTCCTTCTCCTTCTTGAGCCTGTGGCCGCCTGTGCATCTACTTCTGCTGCTACCATGAATCTGATTCTCTGTCACACCCCAATCTTGCTCAAAGATTGTTCCAGTGTTTTGTGATGCTCCACAAGGCTCAATACTTGGCCCTGCTCGATTGAGCATTTTCACCAGTGATTTGGATGAAACATGGTTCATTCCTATTCAGCACAATAGGCTTTTTAGCTGAGCGCGTGCTCTCGCTGGTTTTGCTCACCATTGGGTAAAGGAACCAAACACGAATCAGTACGAAAAGGTTACAGGCTGTGATGGAGCCCAGCACGCAGGGAGCTGGGGGCACACGGAGAAGGGAGCCCACTGCTGGCAGCGTACACCCATCAGGCCCTGTCTTTGGAGCTTTGGGGAACATCCCCCAAAATAGGAACCACAAATACAGTCAAAAATGGGGGGAAACAGACTCACACACTTCTACTCATCCTCAACCTACATAGACCATAATGTCTGTCAAGTGAAATAATGTTCTGAAGCAAAGGATAATTAAGTAAAATACTTTGACAAGTGATTTAAGATGCTCAGAAAAGAGTCCTGAAAGAATATCCTTTTCTCTCTTGATTTCTCCTTTTTTAAAACATGTTTTTTTTTCCCATTTGGTGACTGATTTTATATGTCAACTTGCTTGGGCCACCAGGATGCCCAGATACTTGGTCAAACATTCTGGGTGTGTCTGTGAGGGTGTTCCTGGATGAATTTAGCCTTGGAACTTGGAGACTGAGTTCCCCTCTTCTTGTGAGTGTGCCTCATCCAGTTAGTTGAATGAGTAGAACAAAAGAGCTGACCTCCCACAAATAAGGGAGAATTCCTCCTGCCTGACTGCTTTCCAGCTGGGACATCAGATTTTTCCTGTATTCTCACTCAGACTGAAATATCTATTCTTCCTGAGTAAGCCTACCTTTGAAATGAAATTACACCGCTGGTGGTTCTTGCTCTCAGGCCTTCAGTTCCAGCTGGACTGGAGCTACACCACTGGCTCTCCTGGGTCTTCAGCTTGACAACTCACCCTGCGAATTTTGGGACTTGCCAGACTCCATAATCACAGGAGTCGATTCTTTGTGATTAATCTCTTTGCACACACATTCTATGGGTTCATTTTATCAGTTCTGTTTCTCTGGAGAACTCCCACAGTTGTAAAAATTCTAACTAAAGTTATTTTAATATTCTTTTTGTTAGAAAAGCAATGTACTTTTTTGAAAATAAGTGGAAAATGGACATAAGTATAAAAGAGAGAAGTAAAAATGAATAATCCTACCAATTTTAATTCCTAGTAGAAGATTGATATAGATCTGTGAATGTCTATATGCATATATATTTAGTATTGTAAAAATGGAGTTATATACTTTTCTATACACAGTTTTATTTTCTTAATGATGTATTTTCAACCTGTTTCCGTGTCAGCTAATCTCCACCTTCTTTTATGGCCAAATACTATACTATAACATTTCTATAACTTATTTTCCAATTCTTTGATATTTGGATTGTTTTCAGTATTAACATAAATAATATAAACGTCTTTGTATCCTTTGTACATATCCATTATCATTTCCTCAAAATAAAGTCCTGAAGTAGAATTTCTGGGAGTAAGAAACGCAAGTTTTAAATGTTTGCTGCTTTTTTTGAGGGGGGTATAAATTGTCTTCCAGACAGAGAGTCGCAATTTACACTACTACCAACAAGGTATGAGTACCTGACATGCTTTCTACATGTGTAATATCTGCAGAAGACACAAACTGAGAGAAGTGGCATATTAGAGTCACAAAAATCTTGGTAGTTTTCATCTTAAAAGAAACAAGATAACATAACAGAAATATCTTTCATTTAAGGTTATAAAAATATTTTTTTTGCATGTGCAAGCTGTGAAAAACCTGTATTCTGATTACCTTTTGCTACATAACAAACCACCTTAAAACTTAGAGCCTTACTTAGAACAATGATATCATTTATTTTGCTCATGAATCTGAATCTGCAGTTTGGGCTGGGCGTGGTGTGGCTAACTCATTGCTGCTCGGCTCAGCTTCAGCGGGTGGTGCTGCTGGCTGCTGGTAGGATTCCAGCGTCAGCCAGAGCACCTCCGTGTGACCTTTCCGTGTGGTTGCCTGGCTTCCTCACAGCATGATGGCTGGGTTCTAAGGACAAGTGTTTTCAAGAGGGCCAGGTAGACGCTCTATACCCTTATGACTTAGCTTTAGAAGCCACGTGATGTCGCTTTCTCTATAGTCCCAGGTCTGCCTGAATTCAAGGGAAGGGAATGTAAACCTCCCACTTCTCCGTGGAGGAGTGTCAACATCCCATTGTAAGAAGGGTAGGTAGAATGGGATATATTGGTGTGGGGATCTCTGGAAAATACAATCTACTGTGTGTCCTGTGCAGAAGGTGTTTTAGCTTCAAAAATGATGTGAACCAGTTACATATCCTGTATGCCAAGTATAATCTTCTGTCATTCCACACTCTGCCTGAATATAAGCATTTATTTCTCTGTAAAATTATCCATCAGTAAAGAGGAAGTGGCCTTATATTTGAGTGTCTCATAACGGGATACTCTATTTTGAACACTAAGTACTGTTTGTGTAAGACATATAACCTGAAACAAATTCAGTATTTGCTTGTTTGGAGATGCTTACAAAGGTCATCTGATATGATCAGTGGAAAAGAAGAAATTTTAAGAGGTTTTAGTCATTATCCTGGGGGTGTGACTTCACAGATAAGTGTTCTAGGTCATTGAAAATAAGTATTTTAAAGATCACTTTAAAAAGTCAAACAGTAGGTTGTAGATTATACCACAGAATAAATGGGAGGAAAATAATGTTACAGAAATGGACATATGTGGCTTGGGATAAAAGTTCCAGTGTCAGCATTATACATTTATCTCGAACAATTTGGACAGAAGTGAACATAATATCCCTCAGAAACCATATAAGATCCTTCAAATTGGTTTCAATGATGATGAAGTCAGTGGTGTCAAAAGCGAATATAAAAAGTTGGAATAAAATCATTTCATAAAATATGAGTAAGGAAAACAATGTTTCTAAATTTTAATATGTAATTAAAATACAGATGTGATAAAATATTAAACAGCTGACCATACCATCTATCTCTACAAATATTTGCTTGTTTCAATACCTAGTTTATGTTTTCATATGTAGCTTTAAAATATTAAAGGAATTTCTGAAGTATTCTCATTTTTAGTTTATTAGGCTATTTTGTCTTCTATGTGTTCAATAGTTGAATGATTTAAAATACTCCAAATGGCACAAGAGCAACCAAATATGTATTTGAACTAACATGGTCATCTTTGTGTTCCAGTGCCTAAAACATGCCCCCCAATAAACATTTGTTGAAATGAATGGGTCTCCCAGATTCTCTCTGCCATTTTTTAATTAGTCTGTGGGCCAGGGGAAGGCAGTGGATAAGAGCCAGCACCCACTTTGGAGTGCTTGCTTGAAAGGGTCTACCCCCGACCCCACCATCACCCACAGGTACTAAAGATGCAGGAAAAGGAGGAATGCAAAAGAAAGCCATGCTAACACTCTTGTTGCCTGCCATAGGAAAAGAGGACATAAGGCACAAATATTATGACAACCTTTTGGGGCTCAGCCAAACTCTCTGCCAGGTCATCCCTTGCCTGGAGGAATACTCTGAGGGACTCAGGTACACAGGCCCATCCAAGAAACACATCTGTGTTGCTTCCTGAATTGGGCTTTTTGAGTGACAGAATCTCACAGCAGGAAGTGATGGACCACCTCACACAGCAGTATTCTGTAGGATTAAGTTTGTGTTGGAATAACCCAAATCAGAAGAATCTCTTTTCTTGGACCTCAGAAGCTGCAGATGGCTGCCGCAGGACCTGAGCGGCTGGCTGCCTGCTGCTAATGCACGGGTGTTGGACGTGGCCCCGGAGAGGAGGTGTCATCTAACACACAGTACTGACTGATGCTGCATGTGAAAGGCAGTTCCAAAGGCAGAAATAGTTATAAGCCTTCTGGAATTTTCTTTTATCCATGCATACAACCTCTTGATTTCTATTTGGTATGTAGTCCACCATGACTCCTTCCCCCATATTTCTTTTTCCTGCGAATTCAAGCTTTTTGAAAACTCTTATTGTCTGATATTGGATGAGTTTGTGTGAGTGTGGGTTTGGGACAATGAAAACTGTTTCTCTGAATGGCAGAATAGATGTTGGTTTCCACTGCAGATCTATAGACTTTCAAAGCATAGTAATTTAGTCTGCTTGTTGAAAAGTATTTCTTTACAGGGCCTATTTTGAGATGCCTTCTCTAATTTTAGAAACAAGTGTCTGGTAAAACGGAAGTGAGCTCTCTATAGGTTTACTATATAGATGGTGGGGAGAGAGGTCTTTGATATAGTTGCTGTTACTGTGGCAATGGCAATGGTGTAACCACTAGGGCTGTTCTTTGGGTTATCTATCTCTGTGTCCTCTTTTCAAAGCATAAAGCAGTATACAACAATATGTGTACAATATGTATATTATGTATAATATAATATATTATAAAGAATATATTAATATTCCTTATAATACCTCAACACTACTTCACAGAGTAACCATTATTAATAGTTTGCTGTGAATAACTCTATATATATGTCAGTTGATTTTCTTAATTTACAAAGAAAGCACTCCTCACTGGGTTGTTCTCAGCAAGATGCCATGGTCATGTTCAACATTGTCTAGTCAACAGATAGTCTCAACTCGCTTTCTCTTAATACCTACAAACTGTCCACAGTATGCCTTTACTGCATTGGACCGTTTTGATTGTTTTTAGCTTTCTACCCTTTGAGCAGTGTGCCAAGTAATACTGTAGTTACATCCTTATGAATGATGTAGTATGCTCAAAGGGTAAAAAAACTACCCCTAAACCCTACTAGATGTTATAGATCCCCGTTCAATATAGTAGCTGTTCGCTACATGTGAGCACCCGAAATATGGTTGGTCTGAATGAAGACATGCTGTAAGTCCAGACCTCAAAGACTTAGCATGAGAAAAAAATTAAAATATCTCTAATAATTTCTATACTGATTACATGTGGAAATGATGACATATATGGATATAATAGGTTAAACAAAATTTATTACTAAAATTAATTACATCTGTTTGTTTCTCCTTTTTTTAAATGTGGCTACCAGGAATTTTTAGATTACATGTATGGCTCACACTTGTGGCTTGCATTGTATTTCTATTGAAGAGGAATGTACAGATATTAAAAATTTTTTTTCCCAGTTGATATCAAGTCACTGTCCTGAATAGGTTTTTTGCTTTTACTTTTATTTAAATTTTGAATAGGTAATAGATGTATATAGTGCAAAATTCAAAAGAAAAAAAGGGGTGTGAGATGTGCATATAATTGTATTCTTTTGCTGCTATACCAAAATACCACAACTGTGGTGGCTTAAAACAGCACAAATTCATTTTCTTATAGTTCTGGAGGTCAGAAGTTTGCACTGGATGTCACTGGGCTAAAATGAAGATGTCCCTTCTGCAAGCTTGTGTCTTCCAGCTTCTGATGCGTCCAGACATCTCTTGGCATGTTGGCTGCATCAGGCCAACTCTGACTCTATCTTCATAGGGACTTCTGCCCTCCCCTCCTCTTTTTAAGAAGCTTAAAGTCGTCTGCCTCTTATGGAGACACTTGTCATTGGATTTAGGGTCCACCCAGACAGTCTATGATGATCTCATCCTAGATGCTTAATTACATCTGCAAAGACCCTTTTTTTCCAAACAAGGTTACATTCACAGGTTCTGGGGGTTAGGACATGGACATATCTTTTGAGGGGCCAACATTCAAGCTACTACTCTGATCATTCCATATCAAAATATGGAGGAGAGCCTTGTTCTTTTACACAACTGCATAGTATTTCACAGTAAGATCATGCTTAAACAAGTGTCCTATTTGTAGATAGATTGTTCTATTTATGGTTTTTCTTTTCAATTGTCAAAATATTTTGAAGTGTCCTATGAAATTTCATGGGGTTGTAAACCTTAAGAAAAAGAGGGGATAATTTAGACTGGAGTATGGGATTCTGCTGGGGGAAGAATTAAGCAAAGGAGCCTGAAAGAAGATATCCAGCATGCCCATGGCTGTTAGACTTGGATATTGTCTCTCCATGGAGGAGTTACTGAAATCCAGCTGAAATATTTCAGCAGGATTCTCTTTAGGCTTGTGAGGGGACCTGGGGTCCCTCTCTGATCAGGGAATAGGACAGAACCCTTGTTGGCTCTTTCCTGTCACTCTAGGGCTTCAGGAGGCAGTAAGCTTGCTGGAACAGTGAGGTCATATTTACAGAGTGCTTGAGGATCCTTGGAGAAAGGTGTGCTAGTGCTCAGGAGCAGCCCTTTCTCCTCCGGGAAGGACAAATGTCCTGGAACCTGTTTACTGTTTAACCGAGCACTTGCCAGCATGACAAATGGACTGCCCAGACCCACGCCAGCTGTAACTGTGTGGCAGCTCTTGGTTAAATCACCCTCCTTGGGTGATTTCAAGTCCTGAGTTATATATCCATTATCTTCATTCCCCTACATATGTACAAGGGAGAATGTGGCATTTGGAGTTATCATTGGGTTCATCTACCCACCTCCCTTCCCCCTCAACACACACACACACACACCTTTGAAAGAAATCATGTCAGGTAAACTAGGGCTATTGTGTTTCTTAGGTAAGGCTTTTAGATAAAAACCTGAGGTGAGACCCAGCCTGCTTCCAGCCAAGAGGCAGTTTGTACAGATTGTGTTACACAAAGACACAATTCAGGTAGGGCTCCAAACAAGGGCATATTGTATCACTGCCACTTTGTTGAGAGTCTTGTTAATGGTTTACATGCACCGTGTCCTCCAATTTAAGCATATACATCCCATTTGGTGGGAGCCGCTTGAGGACTTGACTTGACCACCTGTGCAGACTAATGCATTAGAGGGGGATCCTAAAACCTAAAAGGGCAAAGCCTTGCCCTCCCTGCCAGCTCACCTCATTCTCCCACTGTTTGCCCTTTCCCCTTGGAGCCACTGCTGGCTTCTCATGTGACTCCAGGCCCTCAGGGCCCTCCCTAGGGTTCAGGCCCAGCCAGGATCACGAGGCCTGAGAGGTGGGGCAGCGGGCACCCCACGCCTGACCCTGCAGAGCAGCAGCACCCTCTCCCACCCCCAAAGGAAGTAACTGCTTCCATGCCTGTTGGGTGTGACTTTCTTGCTTTCTGAGAGCTGGGGTGCCTTATTGTATGCTCTCTACACTCAATAAGATAATCTGCTAATGAAATAACACAACATCCAGTTTTCCATGCTGCCCTCAGGAGGACATAAGCAATCCGCTTCCTAAACAGAGCAGGGAGAAATACTCTCATCTTTCTGTCATATCATGGAATACTTAATAGGGCAAATACTAATGCAGTGCAAACTGACCTTCAGTGCGTGCTGTGTGTCTGGCCCAGGGCCAGTGCCCGACCCTTTGTGGGACTATTCCTATCAGTCCTGACAAGAACCTCAGGAGGTAGGCACTACGATGGACACCATTTATGCAGATGAGGAAGCTTCAAGTACAGAGTGGGACAAGAAACCTGGTCAAGATCACATACTAATTAGGGGCAGCTTCAGCGCTAGTGCTCACAGGAAGATGACCCCATCGCAAATGCCTGTACTGTTGTCATTGGCTCAACCTAGTCCTGTTTGGGACGCACTGACAAGGGCCAGGATCAGGGAAAGGAGGGGAGTAGGAATGGGGGACAAGGAGCCACTCCCCCATCAAGCCCATAAGGAAGCATGATGCAATCTTGCCACAGGCTCCATCCCACGAAGCAGGACAGCTAGGTGGATAGGAGTGCCAGTGATCTCTTTGTAAACAGGCCATTAATATTGAGGGTGGCCTTTTCTTTATCATAATCCCCACCCCTGGAGTGGATATGAAAAGACAGTAAATGCCCTGTGTCAATTTCGAGGATGCTCTGAGACCTCTTCTTGGAGCCGCGCTGCCCTGTTCTCCCAAAGGTCAGTCATATCAAAGCATCTGCCTGGACCTGAGTGTGAGGAGATATGGTCCCAATGAAGGCTGGTCAGTTATTTATGCTGGGCCTCCAGGGGCACTCCCAGTGCCTTTCCTGTAATCATTTATCTCCTTGGAATTTTATGCGCTCATTTACTGTGGATTTTATCCAATCATTTATTGTGGCATTGACTGGCACCATCAGTAGTTAGCCAAGTGCTTATCTAATCTGTTCCTTGGCTCAGGACTAGGGCAACTACATATGTGTAGAAGAGCCTACACTGTATGGGTGGGGAAGGGCTGGGAGAGTCCCCTATCCCTAAATACTTTATCACTCCTTGGAGCCCTGAGGCTCCTAGCATCTCACCGCTAGTTTCCAGGCTTGGCTTAAATATTTTCCCCTCCAGGCCCTTGCATCAGTTCAGACTGAGTTGGGCTATATATATGGAAAGCCAACTTTGGTAGTTTGATCAAGTGCTTTATTTCTCTCCTGTGGCAGGACGTTTGGAGCCAGAGAGTGCAGCTCGGTGCACCAGCTGGAGGAAACGGCCGGCGCTCATGCCCCAATCTAGCCTCCTGCTCACCCACTTTCTGTGCGTGGCTTCTGTCTTCTTGTTTGTAAAATGCCAGCTGCTTCTCTGCCACCCTTGACATCCGCATTCCATGTGAGAGGAGGAGATAGGACAAGAGGAACTGGGCTTAGGGCTGGCTAGTCTGTCTGCTCTCAGTAGGGAAGCAATACCCTTCCCCAAGCCTCCACCCCATAGACCTCCTGTTCCATCTCATACCCACCTCTAGCTGGGAGGAAGTTTGAGGGAGTTGGTAGTTTTAACTGGGCATATTGCTTCCTTGGACAAGGCTGGGAGTCCTTTTGGTGAGGACTCTGAAGTAGGGAGCTAGCAAGGTCTTTCATACCACCTCTTGAACAGGAATATGTTTTGAAAAGTTAGCATATTAAGTCAGTAATACTGTAGTAAAAATTGGTGTGCAGTAGGCAGATATTCTTTTCCCTCTACTCAAGGAACCAAAGGCCACATAAGGACACTGGACTCTTTGTAGAGTGGGGGTTGTTACAAGGAAAAAATTTAGGGACAGAGGGCTAAAACTTGTTTCTCTTCACAAATGTGCTTAGAGTAGGCCTTGCTTTTGATATCTGGTTAAGTTTCATTCAGTCCAGGTTTCTGAGCCTCAGCACTATTGACATGTTGGACTCGGTGATTCTTGGATGTGAGGCTGTCCTGCACAGTGGAGATGTTTATCCTGGCCTCTACCCACTACATGCCAGTAACACTGCCCCCACCCCCAGCTGTTATAACCCAAACTATCCCAGACGTTGCCAAATTGCTCCTGGTTAAGAATCACTAATCTGGTCTATTCCACACCACAAAAACCTGCTGACAGAGCTCATCTTTTCCTGGTTTTGAAATGAGGAGTGTGGCATTGACCTGTTCCCCCACAGTGGACCCAGGCCAAGTAGGGCAGCAGCTGGAGTGCCTCCCGCAAGGTTTGTCCTGCGCGTCTGCAGGGCAGCCGGCCTGGGCTTCTACTGGTTGGCCAGAATGGCACCTGCAGGGCAGCCTTCTCAGCCCCTTGTATTCAAAACCCAGCACCCCATGGCCAAAACTCAGTGCTACCAGATTTATATAAATACAGGACACCTAGTTCAATCTAAATTTCAGGTAAGCAACAAATTACTTTTCAGTATAAGCATATCCCATACAACCCTAAGTGGGAGCAATGGGTCTACATTTTCAGTTTGGATGATTCCTGGGATCAGCTTTCGCCGCTGGCCTGATTACATGGCAGTGAGCACAGCCACTTCCTGTTGCTATCACCAAGCATGCTGGTGGCCCAAAGCTCTGATGGAAAGGGATCAGGCATAGTCTGCACCCTGACCTTGAACCCCAGATGGTGCCATGCAAAGTCACCAGGCACTCAGATTGCAAAGCTTATTTCTGCAACTTCAGATCTTGAAAACACGGAGGCCTGTTCATTTTCCCTGAGTGAGTGATCGTCTGGCTGTGTTCTGCTCCCCTTGTTCTCTGTGTCTGGGTGTCACACAGAGTGCTCCCTGGGCCAGGGGCAGGACTGTGTTACCAGAGAAAACCCCGATCAGCCCCGGACTCACCAGGGCCTTACTGCCAGCAACAGGAAACAAGGGCACTCTCCCCTCTTCAGATGCAAGCACTGACATTCTGCCTGAAACTCTGAAAAGTGCTTCTGAAAGAGGGTCCCCAGACCATCAGGCTTGCTGGGATGCTGCAGGGAAGTGCCTGTGACACCCTGTGCACACCAGGGGCTGTTTAGAGAGCCCACATACACGTTAGCATATTGAAATCTAGAGAGATCCTGAATAAAGAAATCCTGTTTGATTTGATCTAAACTAGTTTCCCAAAATTACCTGATAGTCTTTTTCTTGCCTAGGAACTATTACCAGGACATACTTGTGCTTTTAATGCCAATGTGGATAGCCTGTAGAATTGCAATCTACAAATGTTTATTATGCATATATATGGTGCTGAGCCAAGTGCTTGCCCTATAGAAGTTTATCCTTCTCTTTGTAGTTCTTAAATCTGTTGCAAATATTTAACTAACTAAAATTATTTATTTAGTGTCTGGCTTCCCAGTAAAAGTTCCGTGAGGACAGGGACGATGCTCCTCTTATTCCCTATCCTACAGCCAGCCCCTCACAGTTTTTGGCCCATTGTAGATGCTCAATAAATATTAGTTGAATAAATAGAGAAAAATATGGTCTTTACTCTGAGAATTTCTAAAACAATGGTTCCCATGGGACTGTAAAGCAGAATCATGGGAGGACCTTTCTAAAATACAGGGGTCTTCTCCCTAGATTGGCAATGATATAAAAGATAGGGAGCTAGCGCTCTATAAACAAAGCTGAGGGTTGAGACAATGCCGCCAGACTTCCAGAAAACACACACACACACACACACACCACTTTGGATTGGACGTAGAGTTCTTTATTTTGTCCATCAAGGCCAGCCAAGTCTGAGCCTAGGTTGTGTCCCTAAGAGGCCTCAGGAGAAAAGCCACTTGACCTGGACACTAGGTGTTCACCAGAGGGCAACACACTTTTCAAGGGACAAAAATAAAACATGTTTAAAGCAAAAACAAAAATTCAAACTCCTGGAACGTGTTGGTGAGATGGAGTAGGCAACTCACCCATTTCCGGAAGGCATTTAACTCCTCTTCTTGAAGCATAGCCTGTGCTCCAACATTAAAGTTTGGCTTTAACCTCCCTCTTTCTCCCATAAACTCCTTACTCCTTGTGGGAGTGCTTAAAATAATCGTTCAGTATGCACTTTTAGTCCTTGGTTTTCCTTAAGACCGAACAAATGTTCCAGCCCCCAGTAGTTTTTTTGGCTTCCCTGAGTCTTATCTCCTATCATCACCCCTTAATTTAATTGGGGGCAAACCATCAGTCTGAGGAAGCCTCTCCAGGGAAGCCTTTCTAGACACACACACACACACAGCACCATAGAATGTCCACTTACATGAGGTTATTATAAAAGCTGAGTTTTTTATTTCTGTACAGTGCTTTGAATATTGACTTAAGTCTAAGTATAACAGTGTAACTGCATCTCCTACCTAGAATCTTAGACGATCTGGCTCACTATATATATATATGTATATGGTGCCTGAAAACATACTTCTCAGGGATTTAAAGTATCTTTCTGCACTGAATTTTAGTGATGATAACTTCCTTTTTTACTGATGTGTGTATGCTGTTATGCAAGTATCCATTCATCAATTTATTGAAACATGATGAATTAGCATCATAACTTGGCTTCTGAGTCCTTATGTCCTCAATAGCCCCCTTCCTTAGAAAGGGCTATTTCTCATTTATACCTGCCTCTTTCTTCTACAATTACCAAAAAAAGGAATAGAAAAATAAAATAGATCTGAATCATTGTTAAAAAGCCAGCATTCACAAAATCCCAAGTCGTAGGACTAGCCATAACTTCAGTGAATAATGTAATATCCAACTTACAGAACTGGAGCAGGAGTTTGACAAACGAAATGATTTTATCCGTTCAGCATGTTTTGTTCCATTAAGCTGCCCTTATTATGTTAAACATGAAAACAATTCCAGTAGTTGTTTTGTGGGAATACTTCTTTTACTTGTTTTTCATGTTAATGCAGACTCACTCTCAGACTGACATTGGCCCTGCCTCTGGCACAGCTGAGATGCTCTCTCAGGTCCACAGCATCCTCTGACGTCCACCACAGACACTGGTGTCATCATGGCCTTGTCTGCCTGTCTCCCGTGATTGACTGGCAGCCCCCTAAGGATAAGGGGCATCTTGTTTAGGATTGTCGACGTCCTCCTCAGGTGTTCTGGATAAGACCTGCCCTGCTGGCTAACAGAATCCCAACATTGACCTCCAAACTCTTCTCTCCAGGCTGACTTCTGGGGAAAATCAGTCTCAGAGGAATCTACTGTCCACTGTAAGGAAATGTTAGCTTTGAGTTCTTCAAAGTATTTTAGAATGAAAGAATCTGTGTAGCATAGTAAGCACTAAAATAGGGTAAGCATTTTCCTATGCCAAGTTTAATTAATTTCTGCTCTTTATATTTCCTGCCACTTCTTGCTTTGGGCTTAATTTTTCTCTTCCTTTTCTAGTTTCTTAAGGTGGAAGCTTTGATAACCAACTTAAAAACTTTCTCTTTTTCTAATATTAACATTCAGTGCTCTAACTTTCCCTCTAAGTACTACTTTAACTGTATCCCACAGATTTTAATATATTTTGTTTTTATTTTCATTGTGTTAAAGTATTTTTAATTTCCCTTGAGAATTTCTCTTAGAGTAATTGAGAAGTACATTGCTTAATTTCCAAATATTGCAGATTTTCCAGGTATCTTTCTGTTATTCCCCTCTGGCTTGATTATATTATGGTCAGAGAACATACTTGTTATAATTTTCTAGTCTTTCTAATTTATTAAGGTTTGTTTTATAGCCTGAAATACAGGCTATCCTGATGAATAGTCCCTGTGCACTTGGAAAGAGTATGTGTTTTGTTGTTGTTAAGTGGAGTATTCTGTAGATGTCCATTAGGTCAAGTTGGTTGATAATATTTTCCAGGTCTTTATTCTTACTGATTTTCTGTCTGCTTTTGTATTAATAACTGAGAGAAGAGTGTTGAAATTTCCACATGTAATGATCAAACTCTCATTTCTATGTCTTATACAAATATTTTGATGCTCTGGTGTTAAGTGTGTTCAGCTTTAGAATTGTTATCTTTCTGGGTAACTAACCTCTTTATCATTATGCAATGTTCCTTTTTATCCCAGAGGTAAGAGGGCTTTTTCCTCACCGCAGCTGTTAATAGGCTATCAGTGTTTGAGGTCCCCTCCCCACCCAGAACAGTTTAAAGCTTTGGTTCTACAGCAGATGTGCTGGGGAAGAATCTGGACAAAACTTTCTTAGAGTGGCTGCCCTTTCCCTCTGCCAGCCTGTACTCCCAGGATGCTTTCTCATGACTCTCCCCGGACTTTTCTGTGCATGTCCTCTAGTTCATCAGAGAAGAACCTGCACAAGTTCCCCATCTGAGTGTGGGCCCAGGATCCTGTACTGTTTCATCTGCCTGCACTTGGCCACTGCCAATAGATCACTGTAGTTTAGCTGTATCCTTCTTCCTAGGTGGTGTCCAGCTGCCTCAGTCCCAGGTCAGGCCGTGCCCACATCCCTTCTCTGCTTGCTGTCATCTGTCTTCTTTAGATTTGGCTAGTTAGTTTTAGTCGGTTAGTTGGTTAGTTAGTTGACTGCCCTATGACCTCAGCTCTCTGATACATTTATTAAAAGTTGTGACCATGCAAGTACTTCCTCTTTATTGTTTAAGAGAAAAAGAGAAGCTCTTTTCAGCTTTCTATATGCCATGTGTAAACAGAAAGTATGGATTATTATTTACTGAAAAACCCCTCCTTTCCAAAAAGGAATCTGAAGTGGCGATTCTGAGAACATCTTTCTGGAACACAGTCCAGTATAAATCCATTTCCTCGCTCTTAATACTGAAGCCAAGCTTTCTGAAGGGAAGGAAGGAAGAAAGGATAAAATGGCTAGGAAGATAACTCCCTGCTTAGCCTTTTCTTCTCTCCTTGATAGAGGTTGAATAGGATAACATCAGTGCTTCTCTCAGACTCCAAGTACAACAGGTTTGAGCTAGGAAAACTAGGTAGAACTTGTGTAGAGGCCAGAGAAAAAATGGAGGAAATCTTTAGCTACTTCTAAATGAACTGAAATGAAATTCTGTCAAAACCTCTTTAAGGAATTAAACAATTTAGGGGAATAATTAATAGCACACATTTTGTCTCATTTCTACCTGCCATCTCTCTGCCCAGTGCAATTAGAGCCTAAATCTGCTACCCCTCTGGGAGCGGGCCTAGAGGCCGTCCATGAGCAGAAGATGGAACACTGTTCGCTCCTGCCATTCACACGTGTTAAGGTGGTGGCATCCACTCCTTGGCGATGCTTGCATCACAACACACATCATCAGCTGGCTTTGACCCTGACACCATTTTATAGGCTTAATAATAATAAATCTCTGTCCTGAAATAGCTTCACAGATTATAGCAATCAATCAAAATTCAGGGAGCCCAAGACCATTAATGTCATCAGCAGTGAGGCAGCACCCCGGGAAGGAATCCATCTAAATCAGCCATTGTGACGGAAAATACACCTTAAGAGCCTGAAGATAGAGGGACTAGACGGAAGCATAAATTGCAATTCTATTTTTACCAGCCATTAAGTGATGATTTTCTTGGGGAGGCTTTGTCTCTTCCTGGTAGGAAATGAAAGTAGGACTTGCTGTCCATTGCTGATTCCCACTCCAAATTATAAACTGGGAAGATTTTGCTGGTCCTGGGACTGTGAGCACTGAAATGCAGTTCCTGCCAGCCTGCAAGTCTAAACGCTGGAGGTTTTTCTTTTGAAGCTCCCCAGTGAGCTACGTGAAGGACTGTCCTTTGCCTTTCTTTGCCCATGGCTCCAATTGCTCACACACTCTCTTTGCAAGACAAATTCTAAAGTGACACTCAGCTAAGAAAGACTTGAGATGCAGCCACATGGAAGTCCCAGACCTTCCACAAGGATGGTTTATGGTGAATCGTTAAAACTGAGGATGCAGGGATAGGGGCGAATGAAAGGATTCCTTCTCAGGCCTTCGGTAGCTTGAAACTTTCTATAACCTAAGACTTATTCCGTGTAAGACAGTGAAAGAAACTGTGATTTAAGAATCAGGAAAACTGAGTCCTGGCTCCTTAGCTAGTTGCATGACCTTGGGCAAGCAAGCTACCTTTATGGATCTTACTTCTCCATCTGCACAATGAACAGGCGGCTCTAACTCAGGCATTCTAAACCAGTGATGCATGGATCAGATCCAGATGTGGGTTTTGCTTGATTTTGCCTTGGGGTGTGGGTGTGAGCTAAATAATGACCTAATCAGTTAATTTTACATATAAATTACCATTTCAACTTCTCCTGAAAAACCAGAGGCATTGGCTCTACTGGGCCATGTCCCCAGGTGGCGGCAGCGGTATTGCTGGGCAGTGAGCGCTACTTTCAACAGCCCTCCTCTTCAGAACCCTAGAGCCCCACTTATTGTCCCACTTGCTCCCACCCCCAGGACTTATTCACATTAATCATCTGATTCCTGGATTATATGATCTATATAAAGAGTGATATTTGACTTTTTTCTTATAAAGCAGAACTTAATTTAAAAGACTTTTTAAATAAAGTCTTTAAAAAATATTGTGGAAAGTGGAAGCCGCAAATAACCACGTGCGGTCTGGATTCCACATGTTCAGTCTTCACTTCAAATAACCAGCATGAATACAAGCACAACAGATAAGTAACTAACTGTTGGCTTCTTAATTCACAGTAAATAAGAAATATTTTTATAGCCTCTTCCATTTTTAGCTCCTTCTACACATACTGTAAAGCCTCATCATCGGCCTGTGGAAAACAGGCAAGAAAGCTGGGATTTGGAACTTTTCAGTAGACATTAAATTCTTGTGCAGCTGCTCAGGCCACACGCATCTCACTCTTCCTCTCCAGGCAGCATTGACTGGGGAATATTCTTGGGTCCATATCCTCAGACCTCTTCTGGCTGCTTCATGTGTCACTATTTCTTCCCTGAGTATAACCTTCTTGAAAGCAAGGATTTTGTGACTCCTCTTTCCAAATCCAGTGCCAAGCAGAACCTAAACCCATCTCAAGGACCCTCTAAACACGGGTCTGCTTTTGCAGTACTGACCTCAGTGAGCCTAGACATCAGCCAAGTCCAGGGCTCCTGGCATAAGCCCATCCGAACTCAAGGTGAAGGTTCCCTGATGGTGGACAAGTTCTGAGATCCAGGGTCTGTATTTATGCAGTCAAAGCCGGAACAGTGGAGATTTACTGTGTGGTGAGGACTGGTGTTCCTGGTCTCACTGTTATTTCACTGCTCTCTGTGGCTCCGCTGTCATGAACAGGGGACTTCCTGTTTACCTCAGTCCCTTCTTCCTCCTCAAAGCCTCTCCTCTCTCAGTCTGCAGAGTGGGTTGATAATGGCAAGATGCATGGACATTTTCATCAAATATATGCACGTAAAGATAAATCTGGCCCCTTCCCTCTTTTGCCTCCTTAATCATTGTCTCAAATGGAACTTGTGAACTTTTATGCCTTTTCTATGAAGAGGAGGGTTGATGTCATGGCAGGGAGTGGTGGGCTTGACAGTGTCAGGTGATTCACTAGGCCATGGGGTGCCCAGCCTGTCCTGTGGGTTCATTCGTAGTCATTGCTGGCACTGTTTTCTCTGAGCAGTATGGCTGTTGAGTGGGACCAAGGTGGTGGTCGTGCATGCAGCAAGCTGCTAAAGGAGCTTCCAATTTCACTGCTAATAGGAAAATAAAATCAGCTACTGTGTCAGCAAAGTGTTTCAGAAAAATCAGGCCATTCTGTGGTCCATGGTTCTTTCATTATGATTGGAATCCTGTGATGAGCCACACACATAATAAAATGCTGCCTTGCAAGGTCTCTCTTGCAGGCGAGAGAGCTGGGTTTTCAAAAGTTTGATTAACTATTACTTTCTTGTGACAGCAGAACTGTGAGAGCTTTAGGAAGAGTGTAGCCTCAGCTTGGCCAGGAAGAAGGTTGAAACTGTGGTGGTCTCTTCTATGGAAAAAAAATGAATTTTCTCATGGGAACATGCAGCCTGCTCCCCTCATTGAGAGACCAGGCCATTGTATGTGCCTCATAGCTGTCTCTCAAAATTACAGCAGCTCTTTGCCTGAGCTCAAAATCAGCATCTGGGCACTCCCACTTATGGAGTGGCCTTGGACAGTCACTTAATCTTTGTTGCATAGCTGTAGGAATTAAATGAGATTATGTTTATAAATTGCTTTTCCTTCAGAGCTAGAGGTCAACAAATAGTAGCTGTGATTTGCTTCAGTATTATTATCAGGCTTGGTCCTTGGTACCTTGATTATCTGTGGACCCCACCCCATCAATGCCTTTCTGCCTCTCTGAATAGTCTTCTCTCTGCCCAGACTTCACAGCTGCGCATGACCAACTTCTCCCTTTAAAAGCAGGGAGGGAATGGCGTTGTCTTCCTTTCTCTTGGTTGTAAAGGGATGACCTGTAGGCACTTTTGCATTCCTCCAAGCAGAGCTGCAATCTAACAATAGGCTCCCCCTGAACTGTGGGCACCCAGAGCCTTGCGGCAAAGGAGAGAGCAGCCTGCCTGAGCTCTTTGGACCACCCAGGGAGCGGATTCCACATCTCTGAGACTTCTTCTGCAGGGGAAATGGTGGTGCAGTAATTCTTTGTTTCTGCAAAGAAATCAACTTTCAAGATGCACAGAGACCTTCTTTATAATACTTCCAAGAACCTGCCAGCATCCCTTGGATGTAGGACTCCAGACTATCCTAGTTATGTAGTGCTATCCCAGTGGCCAAACAGGGCTGTTCACAACCTGAGGATGGGATGTTTTGTGTCCCCACAAGTTCTGTTGTTAAAATTTGAGCTGTCAACATTAAAACAATCAAGACTTTTTCCATATATAAACATGGATTTGGGACTTTTCTTGATAACAGTCACAGGTTCTAACAACACCAGACCCACGTAGTTCACTGTAGAAGGAAGAATAATCATCCTAAATGTTCAATAGCAAATAAAGTGCTCAGTACACAAAAGTCCTACATCTTTATGTTAACTCCCTGGCCCATTAAATATCTGAGTTTGCAAATCCTGAACTGGAGGTTACTCTGCTTTCATCAGAAGTCATAACATCTTAAAACTGGGGGAGGCCCTAGGATTAACCAGTCCAGGAAACTAGCCCCACGGGGATTAAAAATGTGCCTAAAATACACGGAATATTTGTGGCAAAAGAAAAGCTGTTGTTCCTGGTGTTGCTGCCCCTTCTCATGGCATATCATGCTTTTGCTACTTTGACAAAGAAATAGTGGGAACCTCTAGTTTAGAAGGCCATCTATCCATCCTCTGCATGTTCCAAGGGTGTGATCCAAGGATCTGAAAGAACCACTTAACCCATAGTCTTTGTCCCATCTGCCTCAGGACCCAGAACTCCCACCATTCATATTATATTACAACATTCATCTGGCACATAGCACCTTTTACTAGGTTAAGATTTCAGAGTGACAGTTATTGAGGAAACTCACCAGGTGGAAGTTCTCTAAGAGTACTTCGCCATCCTGGCCAGCAGAGAATCTCTGGACAGTCTTGAGCTGAGACAGGGGTTGTAGAGGACTACCTAGCAAAGTGGAATGGTCAGAGGTTATATGTCATGAGCCCAGTATAATTGAGGACTCCTGGTAGCCACTTTCTACTCCTGTAAAATATGGGTATTTGGCATGATGATGCCTGAGAGCCTCCTTAGGCCAGGCAGTCCATGATTCCATGAACAGCAAGGTCTAAAGTGATGACTGTTCCTGGTCTGGAAAAGCTGCACAAGGAAGGTTCTTTGGAAGCCAAATCCATGAGAATCCAGGACCTGGGGGCTGAGGCGGAAGGTAGCTTGACAATATGAAATTGAAAAAGACTTTTAAGGGGAGGAGAAAGTTAAGCTCATAAAGAAGTGACTAAGAAATGCACTCTGATTTGGCAAAGAATGTAAGGAGAAGAATATTGCTACTTTTGAAAGCACTGTGATGTGGAAGAAAGAACACCCGCCGTCAAGTTTTAAGACTTGAGTTCCAATCCCCTCCTCTGAAGATACAAAAGGCATGACATATAAGACACTCAGAAGAGACTTTTAGAGGTATGTTCCACACTTGGAATCTGAGCAAGGACACCAGTCATAACTGTAACATGCTTCCCACCACAGATGTCTTTTTGATGTACACAACCTATTGTAGGAAGTTTGCAGTCTTCAGAAGTAGCCACAAGAAAATTAGAAGACAATAGATAAACCTGACAGTTTCAAAGTCAGGATCATTGTGGACAGACTTGCTGTTTTGAAGTACGATACTGGATATCAGACAGTCATAAGTGGTCAGGAAACCTGCCCGAATGTACTAAAGAAATATCAGTTCCTCAAGGATTCACACTGCTCGTCTGAGTGTTTAGCAGGAAACAAAGGACAGCAGAGAGGAGAGGAGAGGAGAGGAGAAAGGCAGACCCCTGAGTGTCAAGCCTTTGAACACAGGAGTCCTACCTTGGCTCCTAGCCGAGCGGCATCACTTGAGGTTCTGTGTGTCTCCTGCCTTCACAACCCGTGCAAGCACTGGGTGGCCATCCACTCTGTCCCTGGGCAAACTCATCTTGTCGCTTTCAGCTGAGAGACTACGGTTTCTGCCTCCTTTCCTAGAGCACTGACAGGTCATATCCACATTCTTTTGGACATTCTTCTCCCAAGGTGAAGGCTTCCTCAAGGATTGACCTGAGGATGGTTTTAGTCCCCCATTACAGCTGCCATCCTATGTGGGCCAGTTAGTTTATTAACGCTCACTCGGTCCACTGGCTGATCTGGCTCAAGCTCTGGGTTTGTCATATGCCACAGCTGCCAGAGAGACTTTGAGTCTGTGCCATTAATGAAGCTCCCTTTTGGGGGACTCTAGCCCCAAACATCCTACTGTGAACCCAGCTCCCAGGGCTAGCATCATGCTTTTTAATTGGTATCACAAGTAACAACTGACAGAAGAGATTATTACCACTGTCTGTGTTTAGAAACCTCCATCTTAAACTTTTTCAGGCTCATGAGAATCTTTTCCTTTTTAAGCACTTTCAGAGGAAAACAAGTTCTGCAGATGTCACTATCAACTTGTTCTGGCACCAAGCAACTTCACAGCCCTTCTCTACTTCTTTTTCCTGGTCTCTGTGGAGAAGAACTGTTTGCCACAGTCTTAGCTGTCATAATATTTCATGTGCTTAGAGATGCTATTGCAACCATTTCTGTGAGCTCCTCCTCTAGCTCACAGAAGCCAGTGACTAAATTGATGATGTTTGCAGCATTGAGATGTACTGTTTCCCATGAGCCAGGGAGAGATGTGCAAAACAAAAGCGGTGCTCTGATGTGGCCTTCACAGACCTTCAAGTTCTGCTGGGGCAACAGCGCATGAATACACTTACATCAAGAACTGAATACTTTCATGTACCCTGTAATCCTAATCTGGAAATGAGTGAATTCCAGAAGCCGCATCACGCAGCCTCTGGTGAGGGATGGGACATTTCTAACAAATCACTCTGGAATATGTTCTATTTTCCTTTGGATTCTTCTTAGCTGGACTATGGCAACATTCTGTCGGCTTCAGTACACTTACGACATAGGTATTCATGCCCAAATTAAGCAGTGTTGTGTAGACAGTTTATTGTATGTCCACTATAATACAAACTCCAGGAAGGTGGCGATTTTGTCTCTGGAACACTGATTATCCCAAGTGCCTACAACAGTACCTGATCTAACAGAGGCCTCCCCTCAACAGTTATTGAAGGAAAGATTGAGGAGGAGAGGGCTGGAGGGTAGAGTTTTACTCTCCTAGGATGTTAATAGCCTAGTTCAATTTCTTTTCCACCTGAAAAAAATTGATAATGAAGAACCACCAAATCTTTGTCTTGATTAAAATGTATAAATTACAAAAGATCAAACCAGCCCCACCAGTAACCCCCTCCCTGGTAGAGATGGTGCCTTTTATTACCCTTTTTTGTTTCCTGTTTGGGAAGCATTTTATCTTCACATTAAACTATTTTACCCCCTACCATGATTTCTTACCTGGGGCAATTGACTTTAATGAGCAACCTTATCAAATGCTTTTTGAAATTTTAGGTAAATATAATCCTAGGCTTTCATTTTCCTTTCGTCTCCTATAACAGTAATTCCTCTAAGAAAAATAAAACCAAAACAAACCCAACAAGTTCTTTCAAGCTGGGCCTGCCCTCACAAATCCACACTGGCTACAGCTTATCAGACTCTGTTACAGCAGGTCCCTTTGTAACTTCATGGCGCATGTGATTGCCAGTGTTTTCTTAGCCAATCTGATACACGCCTTTTTCTAATTCTAACAGTTTGGTAATAAAATGTGTTGGGCTTGGCACTCCTTCCTTTGTAATTCTTAGCCTTTCCACCCTCCTTTGTAATTGGCTGGGGAGCTTCATTAGCTGGAACCTGGCTCTGGTATGCTAACCCAGGGGCAAGATGTCTTTCTTGAATGCAGGGGTGAGCTTTACTAGAATGACAGAGTTTCCCTGTATTCCAGAGGCAAGAACTCATCCCTTCTCTTTGGGCAGTGACAGACTGGGAATTGGGAGGAGGCTGGCCCTAGGAAATGATACCATTTGGGATTTATCAAGATCATTTCTATTTCTCCTCCCAGTTCTCTCAGCCTCTACTCTCGTGCCTCCTTCCTCTAAGCTCCTGGGGCATACAGTGATAATCAGCTTCCTGGCTGAGGTTGAGTGGTGCCTTAGAGTCAAATAGATCTGGATTTGAACTCTGACCTTGGGTAATAAACTTTCCCTCTTGTTATAGACCGAATGTGGCCTTCCAACATCCATATATTGAAGCCTTGATCCCCAGTCTGACAGTGTTTATAGGTGGGGGCCTTGGGAGGTGATTAAGTTTAAATAAGGCTGTGAGGGTGGGGCACATGATGGGATTAGGGCCCTCATAAGCAGAAGAGACCAGAGTTCTCACTTTCCACATGTGAGGACATAGCAAGGAGGCACCATCTGTAAACCAGGAAGAGGGCTCTCAGCAGGACACTGAATTGGCCGGCACCTTGATCTTGGACTTCCCAGCCTCCAGACCTATGAGGAGTAGCTATGTGTTAAGTCACTCAGTCTATAGTATTCTGTTATAGCAGCCTGAGTGGACTAAAACACCTTTCTCAGCCTCAAGTTTTCTTACCTGACAAATAGGTTAATAATAATACCTTCTCAAAAATGTTATTATAAGGATTATGTGAGAGAATTAATGTAACGGGCTGGGTACTTAACACTAAATGAAAGGTGGCTATTATAGTATTCTCTCCTACTCAAAGTCCACATTCTCCATGAATAACAGTAATAGTTAACAATAGCAATCACCTACATTTATAAAGCCCCAATTATGTGCAAGCCACCCTTCTAACTACTTTGCATATATTAATTTGTTTAATCCCAATTACTCTGTTCTATAGTGATCATTCTCTTCCTTTCCCCAACTCTTCTTGGGTTTGCTTTCTCCCCATTATTTTCTTCTAAAATAGTTCTTTATCTAAACTTCTGTGGAGATTTCTGCATGTAAAATGAACAACAATAAAAATAAGCTACACTTCCTTGAGTCAAGAGCATTTACCCCAGTGCTACCTTATACCCAGGGCACGTGGCCGCATCCTGGAGCTGCAGAGCAGTTCTCAGCCATGGCTGTACTCTAGTACCACCTGGGGAGCCTTTCAAAGTCTCCTCCCCAGGCCACAAACCCAGGCCAATTAAATCAGAATCTGGGAGTGGGATCAGGCACTGCCTCTCAAAGTTTAATATATATGAGAATCACATGAAGATGTGGAACCGCTTTTCTGACAAGCTCCCAGAAGAGGCTTTTGCTGCTAGTCCATAGAGGATACTTTGAGTAGCAAAATGAGCCAGTTCAGGGCCCCCTCACATCCTGCCCATTGTTTTTTTCTGTAACTCAGTCAGACTCTCTCTTGACTACCACAATTGGTCCGCCTCAGTCAGCTTAGAGTATGCCCTAAGTTGGCTTGAATCCAAGGTGTCAGTGGCAGGGAAAGATAGTGGCTCACACATAGAGTCAGACCACATGTGTCTGCACAGGAACTCCATCTACAGTGTAGGGTCAGGTGATCAGGGATAAGTCACCACCGAATGCCTGGGAACATCTTAAAATGGGAGCACTTCTCAATCCATACTCATTTCTAAACCACGGACCATTCCGAAAGGACCCTTCAAAAGAGTCCATGAAACAATAGTGAATTCTGATTTTGTGGCTATGTCACCTTCCTGTAGAAGCAATCCATGCCCTAATCCCCCTTATTCTGAGCTCCTGAGTTCAACAATGACCACCCAGACCACCCTCTCTGTGGCCCTGTGCCTAGTGCTGTCAGCCGTGGTATTTGTGGAATTCCTCTGTGGGCATGTCTGTTTGCAGGACTTCTTGAGCTGTTTAAGACACATGGAGGAAAGCAAAAGTAACTCCCCGCCAACCCACTAGGAAAATGCTGGAAGGACAAATGCTCTAGACTCAGCCTCATGATTCATAGTAAATGAAGAGGCTCAATTTAGGCCATCTCTGAGGTGTCTTCCACCTAATGTGTCTTTGTGTATTTTGAGTTGAGATCAGAGCTTCAGTTGTCTTTCATGGGCTTAGGCAACCAGTATTTCAAGGGTAGTAATAATTTTCCAAATGTACGTTGCTTGGTTCTCTTCTGTCTTGAATCAATTGTCTTTATAGAAGACAAAAAGGTCTTGCAGATATAAAAATGGTCCCCCTATATAAAAGTTGCCAATACTACAGGGAAATTTAGTGAATGGGGAATTCAGATTGGAGAAAGAGACTGATTCCAGCCCTAGTTCTGCCATAGAAATGTCCAAGGAAGAACAAAATCAAGTTTTTAATAAGTGAAATCACTTTTCTCTTCATTTAGAACTTAAGAGGCCCCAATGGACAGCAGTTCCAAAGTAAAATTTTAAAAAAATCATGCTGCATGTCAACCATACTACCTACTGGCCTCTCAGATGATAACTTATTTCTTCTTCTCTCTCCTGTTTACCAGAAGAGCAGCAGCTGTGAGGAACATTTGCTGTGGGATGAATCTAAACTCTTGAAGAGCTAAGATTTAAGTCCACTCTTTCAATATTTCCATATACCCTCTTTGATTTCAGCTGTGTGCATGTTTATTCTTGTTTAAAACCAAGCTCCCGGAATGAACCTAGAAAAGACAGGAAATGCTGAGAAACCAAACTCCTATTTATTTTGGAAGCAAAGGGCCACTGTTTTCCAGTTTTCATGACGGGGAAGTGAAGCTGTATGATGGTGTAGCGCTACAGTTGGAGTGTGGAGAAGGAAGGAAGGGTGAATCCTGTCTTGCCGTGGCCTTTGGTTGTTTCCCAGGCATGAGCTTTCTGACAGCAGCAGCTATTTTGATTTCCTTTTGAAGATACACAATAGGGACTTAATAAGTAAATGTGGATTTGATTTTGAAGCCTTAATTATAAGTGCAGCCACTTTTTAAAATAAGCCCTTAAGATTACTTTGCTGTAAGTACAGCATTTTTCTGACCACTCTAATTTGTAGC
Organism: Manis pentadactyla; assembly: GCF_030020395.1. Lineage (NCBI taxonomy): Eukaryota > Metazoa > Chordata > Mammalia > Pholidota > Manidae > Manis > Manis pentadactyla. The sequence continues at coordinate 88,601,644 of NC_080020.1, forward strand.
AGCCTTCCCACCATCTCAGAACCACCCCTCCATCCTCCATGCTTCCATGGTCACTAACATCACTGAGATGAACACTGTTGGTTTTGTCACTCAGGTGTTGTATTTTGCCTTGGTAAAGAGGAAACAGTTATCTGTAAGATTGCCTTGAATAGTATTCATTCTGAGTTAAACCAAAAAGTTCAACACACAGGTGACCGTAACCAAGAAAGATTCAGGGATGGCAGTTTTTAAATACACGTTATATTTCAGGCTTTGCTGCCCTTTCAGAGGTCAAATCTAGTGTCAACGACTGGAAATTACATGCCTGGAAAACAAAAAAACAACCAACAGGTTTTAGTTTGCTTTTATGTGGAGGGAAAAGAAAGGATACAAATGCTTTTTAGGTTTCAGTTCCTCTTTTCTCAAAATGAAGGTAACAAACTCTTGCAGTGTGTTATACTTGTAAAATGTCTTACGTTCCTTTAGTTAAAACAAACATTTACATAAATATTTTAAGGGTCAAACTTCTGAAATCCAGGCTTTGGACTGAAAAGTTTAGAGTTGTTGAGAGATCCTAATTCATTCCTCATATCTAGTTTGAATTGCATTATGACAGGACAGAAAGAAAACTGACCATCTAAAATATATCTGGGAAAAGAAATGAAACCATTCTTCTTGTCCTTATGATCAGAAGGTTGTTTTGTCTCAACATCTTGCTGCTCCATCCCTGCTGACAGGGCTGGGTCTTCAGGAGGAGAAAACGAGTGGGCTCTGTCATTCAAACAGTACACACTCAACACTCTTCTCCCTTCACTTGGTAATGAGGTTCTCTTCACAAAAGCCCTTCTCATGTCTATACAGTTACATCCCATTCCCATATTCCTTCCAGGTATGGCTCACTTCCAAAATCTTTCCTCATTTTTGCTATCTACTTCCCTGGCTCACCCCAGGCAACTCCATCCCACTGTCTCTGTGGGGCCCAGACATGGTGCACGGTAAGCAAGTAAAGGTGACACTGACGGGATTAGAGATGAGTCCCTTGTGACTCTGACAGCACTCTGAGGCTGCTGAATTGGGAGGGATCAAATGGTCCTGAGAGACATTGTCATTGCTGCTTCTTACTGGAAAAAAATAGAAATGTGAAAATAATACTTTTCTCTGAAATGCTGACTGTGCATGAACATGCACACACACACACACACACACACACACACACACACACCAACTGCATGAAAAGTACTGAAACATTTGACTCATCCAAAAAACAAACTCCACATAGGTCAGCCAGCCGCCCTCCCTTTGCTACCTCCAACCCATCCCAAATCAGACTTCTAGATTTGTCAGCTAGCACACTCCGTCCATGTGAATGCTATTTATTGGAATGTGCAATCAATAATACCTCTTTCTCTTTTCATTTTCTGTGCCAAAGACAACAAATGCAAATGTTGAGATGGAATAAGATTTAGAGGAGTCCAGATAAAGGCTAGCATAGCATTAAGGTTAACAGCCTATATGATAATCCCCAAATAATCAGAGGGAGGCAAGTACCTTACAACAGCTGTGCAGGCCATAAATAAAGCTTTCCTGACTTTTATGCATGTAAAGTGTCAACCAGAAGTGTTACATTAACTTTTTTTTTTTTCATAACCAAAGGGAGGCAAGTCCTCCTGCAAGGACTTTACTCTTTTTGCCTATACGTAAGGCATATGGAAACATAAGGTTTTGAAAGTCCTTAGAATTGGGCAATTTCTTGGAATATTGGGGTAACTGCATAATGGGGGGGTTAGTGGTGAAGAGCCTGGTGGTTAGGCAAAGGGCCAAGAGAGAAGTTTCCCAGAAACTCTTGGATCTGTTCTCCACCCTGCTGGAAATGCCATGTCTTTTCATTGAACTTGTCCATGATGTGAGCTGTTGTTCTCCCAAGTAGGGTTTTAAAGGCTTACGGACACGGTATTGCTTTAAAGCTGAGAAATCCATGGCTTCTTCTTAAAATATACAGATTAAAACAGGAATGAATACGTAGGAAAAGCAAAGTTGGCTCTTAGCAAGAAGCTTGCTCCCACCCTCATAAAAATGCAGACAGGTAGATATATCACTTTAATTTAAAAATGAAAATCCCTTTAGAAAACTGGCAGACAGTCAGCCCTGGACAAATGGATTTGAAAGGATTGTGATTTCTCCTGCTGTCAACTGGCTCTGCGAGACTTGTGGCTGGCAGGACCATTCATAGAAGGATTTACAATGGATGCCCCAGTGTACCCCATTACCCTTGTCTTTGGAAGGAGAAGATGGGGAAAGTTGAGAAGATGCTTAAAAAGAATAGCCTTCATATACTGTTAAGTATCATATTTGGTAAATATCAGGCAGTGTATGTTACTTTTAAGACAGATGCAATTATCAACTGGGTTTTATAGTGTATTCATTTAACAAAGTACCACAAATTTAGCAGCTTAAAACAACTCAAATTGATTATCTTATTCTTCTGTAGAAGTCTAACGCCAGGTTTACTAGGTTAAAATCAGTGTCAGAAGGGCTGCAATCCTTTCTGGAAGCTGTAGGGAGGAATCATCTTCTTGCTGTTCCCAGCTTCTAGAGGCCACTCACATTCCTGGACTCGCAGCCCCTCCTCCACCTTCAAAGCCAGCGAAGCCATCACATCTTCTGGTCTTTTCTGTCTTCCTTTTCCTTTGTGATTACCTTGGGCCCATATAGGTAATCCAGGATGATCTCCCCTTCTCGAGGTTAATTGATTGCCACCCTAGTTCCGTCTGCAACCTTAATTTCCCTTCCCCTTGTAACCTAATGTGTTTAGTTTCCAGGGATTGGGAGGTGGACATCTTTGGGGCATCATGATTCTGCCTCCACAGAGATTAAAACTGAGGGTTGAAGTGGTGAAGAACCATGTGGGGGTCACATAGCTGGATGGTAGCAGCCAAGACTAGCTCTGAGCCAAAGCCTGATCTGGGGAACAGGAAGAGGCAGGGAAGGAGAGAGTGCAAGAGAGCTGAGGGGAAACTTTCCTGCTACGCAGGAAATTGACTTTTACAGAAAATGCACTGGTGGTTACAAGTCAATTTAACAAGAGGAATGTGTGCTTGGACAATGTGCCTTTGTTAACCATCTCCTTTATTCCCCCATTTAACCGGTAAATAGTTTCCATAAATCATAGTTTGCCAAATCACATGGGCCTCACTCATAATACTGGTCTTTCTGGTGTCATGAAACATACCAATGCAGTGAGACCCACCCCAAGACAGACCACATACAAGTATAGGGACCCAATATGAAGGTGTTAGCATATGCACGCGCGCACACACACAAACACCCTCACACTAAGCACCATGCCAAGATGCAAATTAAACAAGCAGGCTCATTCCGCATAATCCTAGTGGAGAGAATTTGAAATAATAGGCGTAAGGAGACAAGTCAAGATTAATGTCCAGAAGACTTTTTCTAACAGGAAAAATGATGAGCTATCTAACCATGAGCTGCTTTGCCTAAGCAATTAGTAAGCAGACCCTGGAGGACCCCTCCCACCACCATTTTAAGCAGCTTGGTGCACATTTTCTTTTTGGGACTCCTACACTTGGTTGTCTAGAAGACACATGCAAAGAGGAAATAAAAGCAAGAAAGGGCAGAAGTTCTTCGTGGTTCCCCTGTGACAGATATTTCCTATAGCAACTCCTATGGAGACAGACTCACTGACTGTTGAAGAGATGTTTGATGTCCTGGTCCAGCTCTCCATACACAGAGGAGAAAACTGAGCTTCGGGAAGACGAAATAACACAGAGTCACACAGCTGATTTCAGCAGAATTGCATCAAACACTGGGCATGGGTTCTGAAGTCTGATCAGCAGGCAAAAGTCACGTGAAAATTACACTAACATCCCCTTAGGAGGGCTCCATGCTGTAGACTGACATGTGGTTTTTCAAAATCCAGCACAAACAGCTTTTCCTCCAGTATTGCAATAGATGACTCTTTCCTCAGTTCATTTTAGGACATTGGAAGATGCTCACTCATTGGTTTAGGAACCAGAACTGAAGAGGGACTGGTAGATGCACATCTCAACTCACACCCATCCCTGAGAGGAAGGCCACGTCTGCAAGGAGTGTCAGTCAGTGTAACCTATAGTGTACACAGCCCTCAGAATCAGGGAAAATGGAACGATTTGCTCTTTCAAATTTGCTGCTGAGGGCTCTCAAAGGTTGTGCACGTGAGGTCAGTTTTTCACCTGGTCTCATGGCCTTAAGTGAAGAACCAGGTCTCTGGGGAGCCGCCAAGTCTGACTTGCAGGAAGGTGAACCAGATGGGGAATAAGGATGTCTTTAAGCATGCCAGGTACAAAATTCTCTGGCAATTTAGGAGAATATCAGGGTCAGATTATATGGACAAATACGTGGTTTCCAAGAGGTCCCAAATCTTAAATAGTGCTTAAAAAAAAAGCGCCTCTCACATACAGATAGAGTTGTCAGGTCTGAGCATTTACATTTCATTTCTTGTTCTGTCCCCACTGTCTCAGCAGGGAGCCTCCGTGGGCCCTGGCCATTCAGACGGTGCTGTAGAGATGGGCACTGAGGTGGTGGTTCGCTTTTCAGTAACCTTTGGTTTTCTAGGAGGCAACGATGCAGAGAGAATGAGGCAGAGCCCCTGCGTTGGGTACAGGCTGCCTGGCTGGCTGGGTTGGAGGTGTCGTGCTCCAGGGTCCACAGCTTCACCTGCGAATCGCTGAGTAATGCTCAGGCCCTTTGCTGGAGTCATATTTGCATGGTTTAACAAGAGACATCATGCTCAATTGTGAACCATATTCTCAGCGATTCCTTAGATCTGCATTTGCTGATAGGTCTTCTGTGGGCGAGGACAGCTGACTCTGCAGAGCGGGGGCTCCTCAGCGGGATGAGGCCAGTCCCGAGGGCCACCCCTCTTTCTTTTCCTCCATATTCCTTCCACAGATGAAAGGCCCATTCCCCCTTGTTTGCCCATCTACAGCACTTGTGAAAAATTCCAGAAAGGGGAAGTTTGAGAACCGCAGAGGCAGGCCTCATTCATCCTGAGAACAGAGCTAACTGCTCCTAAGGGAAGAACCTGTGGGCTTCTAGGTCAGGACTTGCAGGGCAGGGGGGCCTCCCTCCAGGGACATTGCTGGCATCACAAGGTGGCAGTAGGAGTGGAGATAGGTAGGGATTGACCTTGGAGGGCCAGAAAAAAAAGGGAATTTAATGGTATCCCACTGGAAATTAAGGGCCATGGTGTCATCAAATACTAAGGGTGTCCCATCAGCTGAAGTGGCTTTCAAAAGATGCGGGATTCCCAGACACACGGATGGACCGTTGTCTGGCAGAAGCAGAGACCAGCTGGCAGTTCAGCAGGTGAAACAGTGCCAGGTAGGTGAATCCATCCGACGCTTGGGCCCCATGTTTCAGCTGTTACGGGATTGCTAGCCCGCTGTTGGCGGTGTCCTCCTCTCCTTGCCTCTGAAACATGGGAGACCCAAATGTGAAATGATGCGGCTGCTATGGAAAACAGGATGGCAATTCCTCAAAAAGATGAAAAATAGAATTAAAATGTGATCCAGCAATTCCACTTCTGGGAAGATAGTGAAAAGAATTAAAAGCAGGATCTTGAAGAGACATTTGCCTACCTATGTTCATAGCAACGTTATTCACAAGAGCCAAGAGGTAGGAGCGACCCAAATGTCCAGCCATGGATGACGGGATAAACAAAAATTTGGTATGTACACACAACGGAATATTATTCAGCCTTAAAAAGGAAGGAAATTCCAAAATATGCTACAACATGGATGAACCTTGAATACATTATGCTAAGTGAAATAAGCCAGGCACAAAAACAACTGTATGATCCCACTGATACAAGGTATCTAAAGTTGTCAAATTCATAGAAACAAAAAGTAGAATGGTGGTTACCAGGGACTGGGGGGAGGAGGAAATGGGGAGCTGTTTACTGAGTACAGAGTTTCAATTTTGCAAGATGAAACAGTATGGAAATCTGTTGCCCAACTATATGAATGTACTTAATGCTACTGAACTGTGCACTTAAAATGGTTAAGATAATAAACTTTGTTATATGGCTAAGATAATAAACTTTGTTATATATTTTTTACCACAATCAAAATTAACTTTGTTGTATTTTTTACCACAATCAAAATTAAAAATTATTAAATTTAATTTTTAAAAGATGGGAGACCTAACACTGAAACAAAACAGCAACCAAAAAACCCCTGATCTTAACAACTTTCTGTGGTGAACTTCCCTTTCATTTTCTCAGTAGAAAAGGCTTTGAGGCTATCAGTACAGAAGAAGGATCCCTTGGAGGGCCTGCTCTGAGAGGTGGTGAGTCTATTTAGTCAGCTTATTCTGGAAGCCAGCCAGCATACGAGAATTAAAATAGTTTAGCAACAAATGCTCTGTTATGCTTCTCTCAAAAAAAAAAAAAAAAAAAGAATGAATGAATGAGTAACTAAATAAATAAAAGGTGATCCAAAACTCTCTGGCCTGTTTCCAGGATCAAGCTTGAAGAACTGCCTTAAAGAGCCCACCCTCAGTCGTTCTCCACACCTAGATGCATCTCTGCTCCTCCTGGGTGCTGCCTAGGAGGGCTGGGAAGCTTGGCATGGGAATGGGCAATAACGGATGCATGAATCAATCATCCCAGTTTGCTCTCAGTGCAGCTACAGCTTTGTCTTCTATGGGGCCCCTGCCTGGCTGCTCTCAGGCTCGGATGGACCCTGGGACATGCACTTGTATCTTCCTGTGTCTACTCATATCTCAGCACTTTCCCCGCTGTACAGATGATCTGGTACATCTCTCTCACCTCCAAGTCTGCAGTTTCCTTAAGAGCAAAGGGTTTTTGACCACTAGCATAATGCCTACCATGTGGTTGATCCTTAGTAAATAAAGACTGTATCACGAAGATATTGGTGCTTATTTCTGTCTTTTCAGGCCATGAGGATATCCATTTTGGACAGCTCTTCATATAGATGGAATGATTCAGATCATATTCTGGCCCCAGTAATGTGCTCATGCTCCGAACTTCTTTGAGCCCCACTCTCAGCTTCCACGACTTGCCTCATTTCTCCAGTCACTCCTCCCCCTCCCTCAATATGTGTATGTGGTTTGTCTAATTTGTTTTCATTATACAAATGTCCTTATTAGCATATATGGGTGTCCCTATGCCTCCATACTTTTCCTGACCTTCTCAAGGACAAAGTACCCAACACATTGCTTTCATCTTCCCCAAAATCACACACCAAGACACCAAGTGGAAGAGCTGTGACCATGTGAGGAGAGGCTAGCATGTCGAACAGCTTGACTGACCCCTCTGTGTCCACCTTCTGCCAGGACCTCAAAAGGTGAACTCACCATCCTTTCTCCATCAGTTTGCTCATTTTTCTGAAGGAAAATTTTTCTGAGGGGTGGCTGTTCATATGGCTTTTTTGGTTTTTGGAGAGCAGGTGCTTTTCTTAATGGCACTTAACAGACTTGAAACTTTACTATGCCCTTTGATCTGGCTTTCTGCCTCCTTATCCCCCAACCACATATCAAAAATGTAGGCACTGTCTCCTATTGATTGCATTTGACCATGTGTTCTGAATAACCCCTTCTTTTCATCCCCCGTTGTCATTACCCTGTAGCAATTGACACTCAGACCAAGGACTTACTATATGCCAGTTTCTATCTGTGGGAGTAGCTGCCTAGATAGAGCAGTTTTGAAAAGATTCTGATGCCTTTTCTGCAATCAGCAGAGAACAATATAGCATTTTAATCAATGAAAGATGTCCATCATGAGTATAGTGGAGAGGAGCTGTGGACCAAATGCTGAGATTCTGTCACCTCCAGCCACCATAACTGCCAGTCTTCTTTTCTCCCCATCCAGTACACCCCACACGCTGACCTGAAGTTGACTCTTTAATTAGCACTATGACATCTTCCTCAAAAAAAAGAAAAGCCTGATTCCCCAATGCCTACACGAGGATTTGTCAAGCTTCACCTTTCCCAGGCACTCAGGAGAGTTTCTGATGCCTTCCATCTACAGGTTCATTCATGCCTAGTAGCAGAGCTGGTCTAGATTAAGACAGGAAGTATATCAGTGGCCTCAGCCCCTCCAGATGTGGGGCCTAGTCTTAATCAGGGCTGTCCACAGACCTGCTATCTGCTTTACCTAGCGTAAGCACTGGGTGCCAATTTAGCCTCCAGGTCATACCACTTTTTATCTTCCACTTCCCCTCCCCCCATGTCCTCAGATATATGGACCCATGGGTGGGTCTGAGCTGCTGCCACAGGCTACCCGGCTGTTCTTTCGTTTATACTTTGAACATAACCTGCTTATTTAGGCTCCTGGGAATTTAAGACTTGCCAGGTTCCTTAATCCCAGCTCAGGCGGTTCTGGCCGTATGAACAGATGGCCCGAAAAGACACTGGGTATTAGGAGAATCTTCTACTACTTGGTCAAACCCATCAAACTCATCCCCATCCTACTATTAGCACAGCCTAGTTTCTGCATGAAACTGCCACATACCCTGGATAGGACCATGCAGCTCAGCCTAGAGAAGTCAACGGGTTCTCTACTTCCCTGGCTCAGATGCTTTTTTTCCCCCCACAGACCCAGCATGTCTGTGCTTGAACAGAATATTTATAAAGGTATCATTTACTGAGCACTTGCTATGTGCCAGGCCCTTGCAAAAGGGCTTGTATGCCTTGCCTCACTTTACCTTCACCAGGACCCTATGAAACAGGTACAGTTATTATGCCCGTATTATACAAGAAGAAATCAAGGCTTGGAGAAGTTCAGCAATTTGCCTGCAGTCACCCACATACTACGAAGAGCTAGAATTTGAGCTTACAACTGAAACTAGAGCTTATGCTTTTCATCACTCTGCTAGAGACTGCAAGCTAGTAGCCCATGGCAACAAACTGGCCAGTTATCTTGGCCACAGAGGTTCTGTATTTTTTTTTTTTTTTAATGATGGCCAATGCTTAATGAATCAGGAGATGTCACATAAAAAATCAGGTTTATGACTTCTCCTTATAGAATTGAAAGGCCTGGCAACATAGGTTCCATGTCCTATGAGGCAAAGATAGAGCTAAGAGATGCCTGTCCTTTTCACGGAGTGTAAGTGTGCCATTCTGCCTCAGTCTTAAGTATTCCTTGTTGCAGCATCTCACCAGCCATCAGAAACATGTGGAGATTGCTGGGCTTCGCCCCAGAGTTTCTGATTCAGTAGGTCTGGGAAGGGCCTGAGAATTTGCCTTATTACAACCTAAGAGTTAATTGCCATTTCTTATCACATTTTTGTTGTTGCTATTTTTATATTCAGCCCACCCACCCACTTCTTTTACCTCCATGTTCCCTATAGACATTTGAGTTTGCAACCCAGAAACTATGTTACACTAGCACCAACAATTTCAGCACCCTCTCATCTGTTCCTAAATTCCCACTAATCTCTGACATGAATCTTAAAGCTAATTTGGACTTCTTATTGCTCTGATAACTTCTTCCAACTCTTTTAAAAACATAATGCAACCTCTTTACTCAACTTCACAAAGGCAGTAGATGACTTACTAAAAAGCACCAAAGCAGGCATGTTGCAATAGCTTCTTCCCTTGAGCTGGAAGGGACAAGCAGAGAAGAGTCTTCTCATGTATATGAAAGATAAGAGCTTCTGCTAATATACTCCTCTGACAGTTTAGATTTAAAAGCTAGAGAGTCCGCATAGAAGCAACCACCTCATCTGTTCTCTTTTTCCAGGAGTACCTTCTTCATAGCCTTAGTAAGCTCTCTTCTGTCATTATAGAAAGTCAGTCTGTTCCAGGAGAAATCTATTCAGTTATGCAGGAAAACAGAGTGTATCAACTTAAAAACTGCTCATCAAGTTTTTGTTCGGCCTGGAATGCCCTATTATAATCTTCAGGACCTATAGCCAATGCTACTTATTTAAAATGTTCTTCCTGATTAGCCTAGGCAGAAATAATCCCTTCTGCTCTCTGAACTTGTATCACAGCCACGTCTATGACCCTCACCCCATACTTTCCTAAAATGTAAAATAATCATGTTGTCCTATCCCTAGCCTATGAAATAATAAACTCTTTCAAAGCATGAAATAAGACATACACAACTTTGCAGGCTGTTTGATGCCTGGTATAATGTCCTGCTTTTAAGCGTTACTTAGGTCAGGCTTCCTGAGGGTTTGGATGAATGGAGGTACTTGAACACAGTGTTATAGAGAGGGAAGAGAACAACAGAGCAGATGTTCAAAGAGATTTGGGGCCACCTGGAGTTCTGTATTTAGTGAGAGTCTATTATGTGTCTAGCACTAACTCAGGCACTATTGAGAACAGGAGTAAAAATGATGAGCTCTGCCATGATAAAGCTTTCAAGACCAACACACATGACAAACACTGAGAACAACGTATGATGTGAGTGCTAAACTAGATGAGAAATAAGTGAAGCTCAGAGAAGTGAAGTTCAGAAAAAAGCATAATCAGAGGGAGCTCAGTGAAATGGAAAAAACTCTATAGAGCAGATCAGATATGTCATAAACATCTGACCAGATGTTTAAATAGGGGTGGTAGTCCAGTTTGCTACTGCCAAGGTCATGAAGACATTCTCATATGTTACCTTCTAGACGTTTTATTATTTTACCTTTCAAATTTAGATCTAGAATTCATCTGAAATCAGTTTTGGGGAATGGGGTGTAGAAGAGATCAACATTCATCTCTTTCTGGATGCATATGCAACTGATCAAGCATCATTTACTGAGAAAAGTCCCTCTTTCCCCTATATGGTACAATGGTACCTTCACTGTAAAAATGGTTGTCTTTGGTGTATAAGTCTATTTCTAGACTCTGTTCCTTTTTTCATCTATTTTTCTATCTTTGAACCAATACCACACTGGTATTTTGTTTTTTGTTTTTTTTTATAACTGTATCTTTGTAATACCTTGTTGTTTGGTAGCTTCAGTCCTCTAACTTGCTGTTTTTTATCTTTTGCTGTTCTTGGCCCATTGTGTTTCCATTTAAAATTTTAGAATCTACTTGTCAATCTCCACAAATAAGTCACCTGGGATTTTGATTGAGATTTTATTGAATCTAAAGATTCTCCTAAATTATTAGGAGAAATTGACAATTTTACAATTCAGTAAGTAGTCCGATCTAAAAATTGATGTATTCTTCCATTTACTTTGAGCTTTTATTTCTTTCAGTAATGTTTTTTTAGTTTTTTTTTTTCTGGTGATGTTTAACACTTTATTTGATTTGCTCCTAGATATTTAAAATTTTTTAGTGCTATTTAAAATTAAATAATTAAAAATTTTCATCTTCCAATTATTGTATCTTGCTAAGACATAGAGACATAATTGAGTTTTGTATGTTGATCTTGTATCCAGGGACCTTACTAAATTCAATTATTTATTCTGATATTTTACCCTTTGAATATTCTGTGTACACAGTTATGATATGGTGAAAAATGACAGTTCTGTTTCTTCCTTTCCAATCTTTACATCTATAATTTTTTCTTTTTCTTAAATTATTGCACTGGCTGAAACTTTAAATATAACACTGAATGTTAGTAGTAAAAATGGTAATTTAAAAGAAATAATTCTGCAGTCTCTTGTATGCATTTCACATGACTTGTTGAAGGCTAAAAAACAGTTTGTAGTATTGAAATTATTAAAGATTATTACAAAGATAAGCAACTTTTTGTACCTTTTCTTGCTTCTTGACTTAAAAACAACTCTTCTTTTCTGCCATATGTATTTAAAGATGTAAAATTGCTTTCTGAGCAGGACATAAGCTGTTTGGTAGATTCCAAAATGACCACAAATTTTCCCTATCTCTATCTGCATGAGCTATTGTAACAACATTAAGGAGTTTTTCCATCAAGAGTTGTCTCCACCCTTGAGTCTAGCTTTGGCCTTGCAGCTTGCTTTAGTCAACGGATGGTAGCAAATGTAAAGCAGAGTTGGAAGCTCTGAAGCATTAAAGCTTGCATTCCCTTGTGCTTGGAAACTTGAGAATGCCATGTCAGTGAGAGCAAGCTTGCTTGTTAGAGGGTAGGAGGCCACCTGGAGAAGAACTAAGGCATCCTGGCTGAGAGCCTATCAAATGCCACATGTGTAAGTAAGGCCATACTAGGTTTTCCTCCTTCCCAGCCTTTATGTGATCATAGTTACACAAGAGTGCAACCTTATCAGTCAAGCCAAACCAGAAGAACCCAGCTAACCCATAGCATCTTGATATAAAATGGTTGTTTTTTTTAAGCCACTTAAATTTTGGGATGATTTGTTACACAGCAAAACCTAGCTGAAGCAAGCTGGGACCTGAACCCAGGAGTTTTTATATGAAGTATGTTGCCATTATCACTTCATTCAAAACCTTTTCTAATACCCATTGTGATTTCTCATTTAGATAAATGAAACTGCTTAATTTCAAACATGTTTAGTGATATTTTTGTGAGTGATTTCTAGCTTAATTCCACTTACATCAGAGAATATAATCTGTATTTTTTCAGTCACTTCAAATTTGTTGAAACTTGCATTATGGCTTAGCAAGTAATGAAACTTAGTAAATATTCTTTACGTACACCTAATATTTGAAAGATAGATATTAAGTGTAGGATTAGTCTGATACATGCTACTTTATAACTGCTGGGAAGTCTGAAATATATCAAGTCTGAAAATATATAAATATATAAAATATATATAAAGATATGTAAAACATATAAAAATACAAAGCCTGAAATATAATTGCTGAAAGTCTCCTATCTGTTACGTTTAATACTTTTTAAGAAGTATTAATGACTCTTGTGAAATTAAAAAAAAAATTTCATAAGTATGATTTGACCAGCCTGCCTGGAGTAGAAGGTAGGTGTGTTTTAGTCATAAAACCCTTTCAGTGACTTTGCTTTTTAACATTTTGGACCATTCCACGCAACTCTATAAAATATGTCAACTCACAGTGACCTGGAGGCTAGGAACGAAGTTGAATGATTTATTTATGAAAGCCTTATGAAACTCTTTTTGTCAATTTTTTTCTTATTTCTTTAAACCTCAAGCATTAGATACTACTTATGACCATAACTATGTGGTAATTTACTCATTTTTATGATAATCTTTTATAATTCTACTACAAGCATTTTTTTACTTAGTCACTAAGTGGCTAAGGGTGCAGTAGTATAGGCCTTTTATACATTTGTAGTTTTCAACAACATAGAATAAGCTGCAGAACTACTTGCTTTACATTTTTAATTTTTATGTTTTCTACTTCAATATATTTATAAAAAGAAAATAGTCATACTGAATGAAAATCTATGCATAAAAATATATTTTTAGCCTTGTTTATAATAGCAAAATATTAGCAACATTATTAAAATAAAGCATCCAACAACAGGATATTACATTTTAAAAGTGTCACATCCATGAGACTAAGTTATATACCACCGTTTAAAAATATTTTAGAGGACTATTTAGTGACAGCAGTTTGTAAAGCAGAAAAAAATCATTTTTAAAGAGCCACCTGATGTTTGCATTGCTGGTCCAGAGGAAGGACAGGATTCCTTGTAGAGGAAGACTTCACTATTAGTTCAGAAAATCATCTTAAAGGGCTTGTTTGCCTTTGAAAGTTGTGGCCTTCCCCATGGGCATAACCTAAATTGAGGACATGTAGACAAAGAACTATATTCCACTGCTTTAAAAAGCAAAGGAATTTGGGAGTGGGGTTTTGGCTGCTCCCCAGGAGCAGTAGGAGGGTTTTTGGATGAATAGAGGAAGAGTGGAGTGGATGGGAGAGGAGTAAGCTGCGTGGAGCAGGTGTGGCCCAGGCAGAAAGTTGGCCAGTGTAAATTTTCCTGTGTTAGGGATGGCCAAGGAACTTTAGGATACAATGTCTATTATTAAGTGTTACATTGTTTTCTATGTTGAATGGAGACCCACATGCAGTTTGTTCAACTATTAACCTCAGTATCATCAACAAACAATAAAACATTGTGGTTCTGAAGTTAACTCTCGATCTTCATGTGGAATTGGGGAGAACCCCCAGCGGCTGTGGCTTCAAAGGCTGTCTCAACCCTTTTCTGGCCTACATTTTTTTTCTTCCTTATGCTCATTATCTGATCCTCTTCTTTCCTACCCCATGTTTATTCTTTCTGACCAAATGAAATGTCCTTATTTTAAGGCTTTAATGCCAATTACAGAGAACTGTCTTTCTGTCTGCAGTTGTTTCAGCTCCACAAAATGTAGTATTTTGCCTATGTAGGATATTTCTTTTTACTTTTTTTCTTTTCTCTGACTGTGTTCATGCTCTAGCTGACAGGAACTATATCTTGTGCTTTGGCTTTTGGCTAGGAAGCTGGGTACAGCCTCCAAGTTAAATCCATCCGGAAAAACACTCGTTCAGGAGTGACATACCCAGTCATTCCGGTGTAACACAATCAAACATTCCCCTGGCTGCAATCCTTCATGGAGCTCTCGATAGTGCATGGCACATTGTAATCCAAAATGATCCTTGAATTAGTTACTAAAACGAAGAGTCTTACTGCTCTCATTTCCTCTCCTATTTGGGCTTCTCTGTGGCTGACTGTACTTAACACTACAGCCACTCCAGGTGTGCTGGCTTTGCTCTGAAACCCTTCAGCGGCTGCCCAGGGCTGAGAGAGGATGCTAGGAATGACCCATCGATAGATACCAGAGGAGATGCAGAGAATGAATGTTACATATTTTTTCGATTATCCTCTGTGGTATGATATCGCTATCACCCACCTCACCACCACCTTGTTTTCAAACAAGAATGTTTCATTGAACATACACTGTTAGTGTTCTTGCAAATCAAATCCTTTGGGTTGGAAGATGAAGTTTAATACATTACATCACCCAGTATCCAAACCCACTGTGTTCTCTCTTTTGGGATCCCACTTTTCTATTTTTTTGTTGTGTTTTTTTGTTTGTTTGCTGGACTCTGCTTTGTTTCTTTTAATGATTTTATCATCAACTTCTGATTACAATTCTGCATGCTGCCCTGCTTTTCAGCTTTCTTTCCTTAAATGTCAGTCAGACACATCCCCAAGTCCCCAAACAACAAATCCGAGTAAATATCCTGTAACTGGTAATTCACTTTAGAAAAATCAATTGTTATATAAAGGGCAGTTTCCCCTGAGAACTTCATGTGAATGAGATCTGAATATTCACTTCTTGGGATTTAATAGCATCACCTTGAAAACTTCAGCACATTGCCTTGGCAGCAGTCTATATCCAATATGTTGACCTGTTATTCCTTTGAGATTTTCAGCAGCAGAAGCTGTCACTATCAGGCACACAGAAGACAGGCAAAGTGTTCCTGCTTGGAGGGAATCCACTGGTGGCTGGCATTCCATGTATTAGATCGGGTTTCTGAGTTTCATGTGTAACTGTTAGGCTCACTCTTGCTTTTGTGCAGATTACCTAACAGGAGGGTTTCAAATGCTTTATGGACCATAACTTGAATATACTGCGAATGAAGAGTTAGAGTGTATTATGTTATTGATCATTCATTTTCTTCCGATAACAAATAAGCATCTATAATACAACTATGGGCTAGGTACTGGGGCCAGGACCAGCTACACAATTTGTGAAGCCCAGTGTAAAATGAAAATGCAGGGTCCCTTTTTTGAAAATTATTAAGAATCTAATAATATTTATTAAGAATTTAATATTCTGACAGCAGAACATTAAACCAAGTGCAGGGCCTTTCTAAACTCTGGGCCCTGTGTAACTGCATAGGTCACAGGCTTCTGAAGCAGGCCCTGACTGGGGCCCTGAGGTTGTAAAGTCCCTGACCTCAAGGGATCAAGAAAGTGGGAACCAGACTAGTCCCTAGGTGGGAAGCAAAATGCTCTAGAATCCATTTATGCAGATTTCTTAAGCTGCCCCCTGATTGTAGAGTTGATACTTTACAATTGAGGAAATCTAAACACCCATATGTAACCTGAGTTTTGTACTTTCCTCTTTAAATTTTTAAAAAATTGTTAAAAGCCGCAGATACAAAACTGCCAGAGGCATTATTTGCACTTTAGCTTCCCTCAGCTTCTAGGCCATTTTTTATCTACAATGGATTCAGTTTGAAAATCCTGCTTACAGGCCTGGAGGGTGTCCCCGTTTGCTTGTCACCTGCCTTGGAAAGCTGGGCAGTCTCTAGGAGCTTGGGGAAGGGCAGGTCTGTGTTTCCTCCTAATCTATAGAACAGGTGTTTTCTAATGTAGTCCTGACTTGGTGACAAATTGTAGGAAGGGTGGATGAAGTGGAGTGTGGGCACCCTTTCTGATGGTGCAGACAGTCTCTAGTGCTGGCTTCTCCAAGGGGTTCACCGTGAAGGACACAAGAAGCACAGGGTAAGTGCAGGGATGTGTTGTCCCTGTCTCTGACAGTCACACGACCCGGCTTTGTTATAAACAGAAGCCACCATTGATGAGGCGCTTCGAGCCAGGCATGGTGCTGGCCTGCATCACTGCAGTTACTCCTTATGAGACTCTCATCGTACTCATTTTCACTAGGGACACCGAGCCTCGGCAGGGTGGAGTGGCTTTCTACAGCTAGCGAGTGCCTGAAGCCCGATGGGAAACCAAGTGTTTCCCCCGCTCTTCACCACCCTGTCTGCCACCCCTGCTGGACAACCTGGAGTGTGGGGGCTGAACCCCACTTGCTGGGAAGAGGCCCCAGCTCAGCCTACAAAGAGGCAGGAGAAAGAGCTGTTTCTGGAACCCGCTGTGCTGTCGTTCTCCCCCATGCAGATCACACCACAGACTAGTCACCGAGAGAGAAGTGGTAGGTGTCACAGCTGCCTGAAGTGAGAGCTCCAGGAGCTGGGCCTCATCCGCTGAGTGGAGCTCCTTCCACGGCATGGGGCCGGAGCTCTGGACGGGAGGAAGGGGCTAGGATGGCCCTGCTGGCTGCATCTGGGGAGCCTCCTTGGACAGCTGGGGGAGATGGCCTGGCTGGTGGCCATGCAGAAGGGTGCTCGGATGGCGGTGCTCACGTGCCCCTAGGGCAGCCTAAGGATGTGCTGAGGGTATCAGAAGCAAGGCCAGAGGGAGAGAAAGATAGACCATCTCAATTCAGCTTTGATGAACTTACCCAGAATTTTGAAATCAGGAAATCTAGAATGAATTTATTTCTGTTTCATCATAGGTGTGGGCATTGTGTTTACATTTTATGATTTTCTGTAACATTCAGTGTGAATTATATGGGGTATGATGGGCATCAAAATTTTATCAGTGCTTAGAAACTCCAGCAGCCTTCATCTGGTCCCGGACATCTAGCAGCCCTTCCTGAACTATTACCATCCATTGCACACTGAAGCCCTCCTTGGACTGTCCTGGTGCCCAAAACTTCGTAAATACTGATCCCTCTTTGGAAGAGTAAGAACTTTTGTCAAGACCTCTAGGATAATAGTCTCTCAGTAGTTAACTCAGTTTAGGGGAAGATAGTTAACACCATATTTTTCAAGATACAAGGTAAGGACCTGAGGCCACTGGGAGTTCAAGATGGGAAAGGTCCTAAAATGGTCTACTAACTGGCATTCACCTCTCCATTGTCTAGAGCAGTCCTGTGTACTTATTCAATCACTTCCCGCTGGCAGCTTAATAACTTTTCCTTAATTCCATGAAGTCCACCTGAGAGCTCTTCCCCTTCTGTCCATGTAAAATTCAGACCCCAACTGAATGCAGAGAGTTGATTCTATACCTGGATATTCATTTCCTCCCATACACCACTGACCTCAAATAGGCCATCAAACATACATATCAAAAGTTACTCACTTTGTGGACGACATAGAAAGCCTCTTGTGTATGACAAGATTGTGTTGAACCGATAATCACAATGTCTTAATATTCATTAAGAATTTGACATATAGTGATTCGTTGATTCTCACAAAAACTGAAGTGGGTACTCATAACTCCATTTACAGATAGGTAAGCTGAGGAATGTAGAGGTAAAGTAATAAATGGGGCTCCTGGGTTCCTGGTTTGAGCTCTCCATCACTATTTCACTCTATCTCCATACTCCCTATGGTGCTCTTGCTTTAAAATATGTTTTCATATTAATTACCTTGTTAATTCTTCAGACACCCCCCTGGTGATGAATTATTAACCCCATTCTACAGATAAGGACACTGAGCCTCAGAGGTTTATGGTTCACTCTTCTTCATAAGGTATATTTTCATTAGAGTTTTGTTCTAGAACATTCTTGATAAGAAATGAAAGGGAAAGGGGGTGCCTCATAAATATGAAGGAGGAAGACAATGTGGGATACTGAGAAAGTTTAGTTAAAAGGAATGAGTCTTTATCTCCTTACCTTCACCCTTTCAGCCAGGGGGAAATAAAACTTAATAATCTGTTGTGAAGAGCTGTTTTCAACTGATGTGAGGAAGGCTAGCCCCTAGGGAGCAGAGAACCTGCAGTGGATTTTACAGAGTTAATGAAAAGGTATTTAAACAAGAGGCTAGGGAGAAAATGAGGAGAATGCCATCAGTGCAATCTTATGCCCTGTACCTTTCCTTACAGAAAACCCACATACATATTTTTTGAGTTGAATTGCATCCAATTCTTTGGTATGCATTTTCCTCTTGAGCAATCTAATGCCAATTCAAAAATAAAAGAAACAGCCTGCTTTCTAAAACATTCAGGCTTTTGAAAGACTTAAGGTCCTTCAAACTCCTATAATTAGCCTCACATTATTGCTACACATCAATTTAGCGTCCAGATTGAAAAATGGAATAAATGTTTACCAGAAGCCCATTTACTTGTCAACTTCAACAACGAGTCTGGGATGAGAAACAATATTCTCTGAGCTGAGTGGTATAATTTCACTACCCAATGCTATTGTCAATGTTTCATCAATTGGAAATCAATGAAGTACAATCAATTCTCTAGATCCTAGTACCTTAACGTTTGGAAGGCCAAAGGGCCCTTTCTGTTCTGGAGACTTTCAGGTCTAGGATGGTTTTGCCTTTTTCATACAATCAGCAAAGCTCAAACTGCTTCCTGATTGAAGAAAATTGCTCAGCGGCCCTGACAAATGATTGGAAAGTGTTTTCCAGCTTCTAACAATGACCTCGGGAAGTGAATGAAATTGGAGAGCGCCAGGCTCTCAGCACCTCTGCAGGCCCCTGCTGTTCTTTTCTTCTTTTTCCTGTTCTGTTATTTTTATTTTTCCTGTGTTTGTTGTAGTGACCTGAGGTTTGGCTGGGCTGCTGTCTCTTTCCCTAAGGGACAGGGTGACCCCCCCAGGAGCCAGCTTTTGCAAAGACCTTGCATTGCAGACATCAAATAATGTACTGCCCAGCCTTGCCTCCAGCTTCTGCTGCTCCATGAGATTTCATGATTCTGCTGGGCTCTTGGGAAAGGGCAGGTGTGCTTTTCCTTGCACTGGGTAAATCTTGGGCTAGTTTGATCTTCTATCTGTTCCCATCTATGTTATTTTGCCAAATCCCACCCAGTTGCTAGCCTGTTGATGGAACTTATCACTTTGCAGAATAAAGATGTGTGTGTGTATGTGTGTGTTTACACCACATTCTACAATATGTTTTTCTTCTTTTCCGTAGGAACTTGGGAAGAAAGGGAGTAGTGAAATACATGGGCTCAAACTGCCATCTTAGAACAGAAGTCTTGACATCCTTTTCAAAAACAATTACTAATGCAATTTATAGTCCTGTTTATGGCATAAGAATAAAAAGTCCATGAAGCTACTCAGCACTGTAGGAAATGAGTGGTTTATTAAACTGTTGACGGTGCTCTAATCCTGGCTTCAGAATGATTAACTAACAAATCCATCATCTGGGGGAAAGCTGGCTTGGCAGATATTAATTCTTAAACTATTCTTGTGTGGGGGTATTGTTTGGTTTTTATTTGAAAGAACTTCCAGAATTGTTAAAAAAACATTATATGTGTTTGTTTTTTAATTAAAGTAGAAATAACCTGTGTTTTACATATGGCTATAGCTATATTCCATACATTTTAACTGACTTTGATTTTTTTTTAATGGTAAAAAGGACCAGAATTTCAATAAGGGGCTCTAAAAGTTTTTCATCAGTACCAAAAGGGGAGGTGGATATATCAGTTAGGAGTTGATTGAAAGCAAGGACTGGAAGTCAACTCCTATTAACCAAAAGTCAAAAGGGGAATTTATTGTAAGGCTGTAGTGGGGAAGGTGGGCTCTTCCCAAATCTGTACATGCAGGGGAAATTCGAAAAGGTTATCAGTTACAATGTATCCAGCTGCCAATCACAGAGCTAGATATAGTGGACTTCCTCCTGATTCAGGTACCTGAAGTCCAGAGGCGAGGAAGGCTATCGGCCGGTCAGTGACTCGGTCAAGTTTCTTGCAGCTCTCTACTTGCCTTTCACACTACTAGCTTCAACCTTATGCCGGTTCTCAGGGTCTCAAGGGAGCTGCCAGCAATCCCTGGGATTACATCTTCCTTGTCTTATCCTGGGTTAACACTTTATTAGGGAATGGAGAGTCATTTTGGGAAGCAGAGGAAAGAAAAGGAAAAATGAGGTGGGAAAGGAAAGAGAGCAAGCACAATGGGGAGCCCTCAGAAAGGTTGTGTGCACTGCCAGCTGTGTAGACACAGGACCAAAAAAAAAAAATTGTGCATCAGTGACTTCCTGGTCCCCATTTTCCACTGCTCAGAGTTATTCCCATGGGACTTAATTCTCCCTCCCTTCCTAGTCCTGTGCCTGGACTTCTCCAGACAGCTGGTGGGAAAGCTGCAGCCCCCACAGGACCAGTGGGGCCAGGGCATAGACTCTCTTTGCCAGATGGTGATGCATGTGCAACTTCTCCATCTCTGGTGCTAGGAATGGCAGAAGTAGAGGCCTGGGTTCCTAATCTCAGGAGCAGAGGCTGTTCCTGAGGCCTTGCTGGTCTCTAAGCAGAAAAGTGCATGTATCTGAGATGTCACATAAGTGAGTCCAATACATCATACCTATCTGGGATAGGGGCTCTCTTCCAGAAGCTGCTGCAGAAGAGTAAGGAGGTCTCTTTCCTTGAATCCCCTAACAATTATCTGTCTCATTGGTTCCACTTGGTGACCCCATCCATCTCTGATCCAACACCCGTGCCCAGGGAATAGGATCATGGTAAACTTAGGCCATGGCCTTTTAACTATGGACTTAGGCCATTTCCAAGGGATGCTTCGGGTGGCTGTGGATATCAAAGTGAAACTTAGGAATTACCAAAATAAGGAACAATAGATGTTGAAGAGATAACCATAACATTCACTTCAAGAAACTGGAAACAGGAGCCAGAAAAGATAAGAAGACCCTGTGTTTTTCCGCCATATGCATCTATTTCACTGTTCTCATTCTAGAGAGAATTTAGCGTCCAAGGCATAAAATATGGCCTTTAATAGCATGAAAGTTTAATAGTTCCAAACTAGCCACATTCAAAAAGACTGAATCCTTCCTTTGTATCTGATAAACCCAACTTGAGTCCCATGCCCTGTCCTGGACCAATCCCACTGCAGCCAGAGGGGTGAGTTCACATAAAGATGTACTTGGTAGATAAGCCGACTCCCTCAGAGCAGCTGTGTGGATGGCGGAAGGGTGTTTACAGAACAAAATAATATTCATACCCTTCCTCAATAGGACCATATTCATACATTTAAAGGATAAATAAATTAAATTTATTTATTTGTATTTGCCTTCAACATTGCCTAAACATGCCATCTCTGACCCTATTCAACCTTTCTTGGTGCTAACAAAAGTGTGGCTAATACCATTGGCCTGTTGTTGGGCAACATCCTCTTTAACTGCTGTTATATCTCCCATTTCCATTGCATGGATGGTGACAAGGCTTCCACTCCATTCCTGAAGATGCTTACCTTCAAATTCTAGTTATTCAAAGTCTCCTACTGCCTGGAATATCTAAGAAATCACTCTCAGAGTAGCCAACTCATTGTGTAAATGTGGGCATGCCATCTCAAAAACATATTCCATGGGCTTTGGGTACATATTTAAGTATTATTTGCCAAGTAAACAGGTGATGCATCACTAGTGCTGAAGGTGCCAACCAGATACACCCTAAGCCCTGTCATTTTCATGTAGGAATAGTCAGTGTATAAGTTAATATAAAAAAAACACAAAATTTATAGTGGCTCATTAGACATAAAGTGAAAGTGAAAATAGCATGAACACTAATCCAAGACAGAGAAGTAAAAAAGAAATGGTGGCGTCTTTCAATAGGTAAATAGTTAAACAAATGTTGGTTTAGCCATACAATGGAATATTATTTAGTAATAAAAAGTAAAGAGATAACAAGTCACAAAAAGACATGGAGGGAATGTAAATGCATGTTGCTAAATGAAAGAAGCCAATCTGAAAAGGCTACATACTATGTTTTCAAGTCTGTAACATCCTGGAAAAGAGAAAACTATAGAGACTTTAAAAAGATCATGTTACCAGGGATTTGGAGGGAAGTCGGGAAGAATAGATGGAGCACAGGGGACTTTGGGACAGTGAAACTATTCAGTATGTAATGACAGAGGTATGATATTATAAACTGAAAACCTATAGAACTGTACAACACGAAACATGCATCCTCATGTAAACTATGGACTTTAGTTAAAATGTATCAATATTGGTTCATCAGTTATAACAAATAAACCACACTAATGTCAGATGTTAATGGTAGGGGAAACTATGTATGTAGGGGTTGGGGAGGGAAGGGTAAGGAATATATGGGCACTCTCTATTTTCTGCTCAGTTTTTCTGTAAACCTAAAACTGTCCTAAAAAATAAAATCTATTGAAAACAAAAGAGAGAGAAATGGGAGGTGGGGAGTAGGGAAGAGGAAAATTTCATTGTTTGAGCCTGAATGAAAAGGAAAGGGCCAAGCAGGCGTTCCCCTGGGTGATGTTGCCCTTGGACATCTGGTGCATAGTTAGGCTGCATTCCTCATTCCCATCTTCAGAACTGCACCCTTCCCCCACCTGCAGGACTCTTGTGAGGGAGTGGGCTTCTGTTAGGCACAGTCTTCATGTGACTCCATGTCCCTGGCTGCAGCTGGATTGGTCTAGGAGAGAACATGTCACTCAAGTTCGGCCAAGTAGACTCAAAAGGAGAGATCTGCTCTCTTTGAAGCTAGATGAGTTTGTGATTTTATGAAGAAAAAATTGGCACAGTCAGGAAATCTGGTTTCAGGAAATAGATTTTGCTATCCTTTAGAGACCACAGTTTGTTTCCTTGAGGATTTTGCCCAATTTGGTCTGGTAAGAAAGGAAAGACTTTCATTCAGATCACTAATCCTGATTTTAATCAGATTTAATTTATAATATGAACTAGTAATGCATGTGAATCCTATCTGCACAATCAGCCCTCACGAATCATGTGCTGTGCATGATGGCCTAATGGCCGTGGTGGTACTAAAGAGAGGAGAGGAAGTTGCTCAGTAAATTTTGTACCAGTCTAATCACTGTAAAATAACATTTCTCCCCTTTGTCTTTTCAGAGATATCATGAGTGTGAACCAGGGGATATTTGTCCATCCCCCTCCGAGCTGTGAGTGTGATCTGTTCTTACTGCGGTGCCCCGGAAGCCCGAGGCTCACCTGTTGCTGAGCACCACAGTCTGCCCAGCGTCTGATCACTGCTCAGGGCAACAGGTGCGTTACTGGGAAATCTAATACACAGCGCGCTTTTATTACGACAACATTGTTCTGTTTCTTGGTATTTTGCCTTTCTCTTCCGAGGGCTGAGAGTGCTTCACAATATACAATCTCTATTCTTGGGTTTCCTGTGAGGCAGGCAGTTAGAAGGAATTGAGAAATCTTAGCACATCTGAACAATAGCAAGTCCTCTCCCTCGTGTTGCCTGAAGAGAGCGTGATGACATCAGCAGTGGGTCTGTGCCCTCCTCCACACAATGCTGTGGAGCTTCTGTGCATGGGTGAGCGAGCATCTTATGAGCTGAATGATAATTAGGAGAACCATTGAGAAAATGGGAGAAACAGTGCAAATTAAAGGAAGTTGAAATGTAAAAGGGAATGAAATCTTTGCTTTTTCAAAGAGAGAGGCAGTCTTGCCTACCAACATTTTGACCCTTTCTTTTTCTTTACGTCTTTGCAGTCCATGCTCCCCCTTTATCTTTTCTTGAGCCCTCATTCAGATTTTCTGAACTGACTTGATGCTGCTTCAGACAGCTGTGTGGTTTCGGTAGGTGTGTCATTAAAATGATGACATGGCTTCTTCTAGGCCATCTGGACTTAGTGAGTTCCAGCTCCATCCACTGAGTTACGTGGCGGGTCCTCCTCCTCTTACACAGCATAGAGCAGGTGTCTGGGCTGTAGGGCAGGCTCTGGTTGGGCGGTCGTTATGTTATTCAACAGACCTGCAAAGGCTGTCAGCCAAGTGGCATGGAATCGAACTACTTGTCTGAGGGCCCTAACGAACGAGGGAGGGTTGCCTTCCGAACGCCTTCTTTCCTGTGCTGTGGGACACTGGTGGGATAGTACTGACCAGTTCATTTAGTTAACTTCTATTCCTGTAACCATGGGTTACTCCGTTTGGAGCTGTGTGGTCAGGCTCTCCCAGGCCTCTGTCTGCGCCGTGATTCAGCTTGGTGCCTCCCAAACATTACAATTCATACACGTTACCCAGGATCTTGTTAAAATGCAGATTCAGACTCAGCAGTCTGGGGTGGGCTGATGATCCCACATACCTAACAGATGCCGCTGCTCTGTGGACTATTCTTCAGTTAGCAAGGGCTTCGCTAGTCATAGCTGAGCGCACTGCATAGCAGCCTGACTCCAGGAATAGACAGGAGAGCAGAGCCACGTGTGCCTTTGGATTTCTCTGGCCCCGTGACTACCGTCAAGGGGAAGGGAAGTGGAGTTCCCATGGATGTGACCTCTATCATGCCTCAGGCATGAAGCCAAGCAGCCAGCGTGTAATTATGTTATCTTAGTTGACGAGAATCTGAGCAATTTCAGTAAGAAAGTGATTAAGTAAACCCTGGTTTGTGAGTCCTGCCCCTTCTGACATTATGAGCAGCTAGTGCTGCCAAGGTGACTTGAGAGACCCAAGAGGCCAAATCTGAGTGGAGGGGACCTCGACAGGGACGAGGGCTTCACCCCACGAGACCCCAGCTCCAGGAAGACCCGCCCCAAATAGAGGCAGGCTGCTGCAGGTCAGTAACAACTGCTGTTCTCAGAGGGCACGGAGAGTTTGGAAACCTTGCCAGTGACTCATCAGCCTCCATGGCTGCGAGGAGTCATCTCTAGCTCTAGTCAGCCAGTCACTGCCTGGCAGAGGGAAACCGCCTGGTAAGCTTTTTCTCAAGGATGTTCTGGCTCTGGGAAGGAGTGGCCTGGGTCCATCAACCGGGTGGCATGCTGGGCTCTGGTGTACCTTCTGGGATGGACTTCCTGAGGCACGAGACCCAGACCAGGTTTTCTGGGCCCTGCCCCTTCAGGCCTCACTCCCTCACACTGAGAAATATGAGTGGTGGGTTTGGGGTTTCCCAAAGCCAGGCAGTCACCTGTTGGGATAATTGGCTATTTGGCCAAGTGGGTGAGGACCCACAATCAGAAGAGTTGCTTGTTTCATAGGGCAGGGTCCATGACCAGGGTCCCAGGTCAGCCTCTCTGGTGGAAGCAGAGGCCTTGAAAGGCTTTTTCACCAAAAGCAGCACTAGCAAGAAGCTGCCCCGCCACACTCACACTTCTTTGTCTTTCCCGGACCGTCTGACTCACAGACCTGCGACATCCAAGGGAGGCCTCGGGCTGACTGAAGAAACTAAGGGCAGATAATTAAGTATGATTTGTAGTGATTTTATCAGGTCTTCTGAGATGTTTACTTCTCTGCAAAGTATTCCTAAGACACCAAGCTCCTAGCCTAGAACTTAGCAGAGCAGAAAGATTTCTTTGGCTTGTTGAAAGGAGTAGCATATGAGAGAAGAATCAGTGTTGGCTGGCAACATATTCTGAGGATCTGCTGTGGGTATGACACCCTGTCAGGAGCTGTGAGAAACAGCAAAAAATTACACCTCAAATTTGTATGACTGTTGTGGAGTAGGAGCTGTGCAGTTAAAAAAAAAACAAACCCACCTATGGCACATTAGAGTTTATAGAGCACTTTCCTATAAATCATGTTATTTGTTGCAACCAGCCTATGAGGTAAAAATTTAAATCTTCTGCATTTTGTAGATGAAAAAATGAACCTCAGAGAGGTTAAGATAATTTTCCAAAATTGGATAAGCGTCCAGAAGTGGATTTCAGATTAAACTCAAGCATCAGCGTCTTTTCTCCTCGTTGCAGTGCCCAGCTCCCTTCAGTCCCTCTGGAGTTATGAAGAGAGAATGGGTCTTCTTGGAACCCTCACCCTGCTCCTGGAAGAGCCCTGAGTGTGAGCGTCTGGTTAACTGGGAGCCATCCCCAGTGCCCTCTCGTCTTCCTTCCATAGCTACTCATTCCTCCAAAGGGCACAGAGCCCTCTAGTGCAAAGCTCATGACCTTTGACAATGCATCGCTCCCCAATATATATCCCTGGTCGCCCAAGGACTTCATCTCAGCCTAGCCATATGCTTCCTTTTTTTAAAGACAAAGAAACAGAGTTTCTGGTATGCAGGGTATGAGGCCTACAAGACAGATTACATTATCTCTTGCATTAGAGCCATTTTTAACCAATCACAATTTTGTCACAATCTCTGTCCTCTTAAATTACTTTATCAAGGGTTACCTTGTCTTGCTAACTGATCACTGGTCCACAGGCATTCCAGATGTGGATTGTGTTTTGCTCTTCCTTATTCCTCTAGGTCCTAACATAGTGTCCGAAACACTGTTTGATTATGATTATTAGAATAACCCAGAGATATTAAGGAAAAGCCTCTTTCATAAAGTATCCTATGAAATTCTCTTTGGTGAGGGAAAAAATCTTGCAGAGCACAGACTATACTTGGAATTCAGGGGAAGGGACACCAAACTGGGAGGTAGAGAAGGCTCTCAGAGGAATGTTCAGCTATTCCACTTCCTAGAGCCTAATCTGCTCCCTTCTCTTGCTTAGCCTCAACATGGTTAATTCTGTCAGGCTCTGAACAAGAAAGGATCAGGGATACAAATTCCCACCCCATCTCTACCCAAGAGGTTCTGAGTTTGTGGATCTGGACGGAGCCCAGCCATGTGCATTTTGAAAGCCACTCAAGGTAATTGTGACTCAGGTGGCCCTGACACCATAGTTTGAAGAAAACATTGTCTTAAGCAGAGATTGCATGAGAGGCAGTGGGTTCCATTCCTTGGGGAACCTCAAATCTGAGTCATGCCTGGTCTGGTCAGACCTCAGCAGACAATCCAGACAGGCATTTCTGGGTCATACCAGGACCTTTCCACGGGAATATGATAGTTCCGGACCATCCCAGAGTTACAGTGCACGGCCTGGGACACGCCGGGCTTTTCCAGTGTAGGTGAGCCTGCACTCATCTCCTTCCCCACCCAACCACTTTATTAAGTGCTTTCAAAGTGTCAGTCACTGTGTTGGGTCTTTCACATGGGCCAGTCAATCCCCACAATAACTCCATGGGTTATTTCCTCATTAGAGACGATAAAACTGAGGTCCATCACTCACTGACATTGCATTGCCCTCATGTGATCTAGCTGGAATCTTTCTCTTTTGTGGACATTTGTTCAAAGGACTAAAACAAAACTAAGCAAGAAGTCTGGAGAGGCGGCAGGGAGCCAGAGCATTTATGTGCAGGGCTGGATGAGCCTGCCTGTCTGCCATGAAGTTTGCCCTTTGTCCTGCACACCAACCTGACCTCGAGGAGCACAGCAGCCCCTCGCCAGGGCCGACCAGGGCAAGGGGCAGTTGGAACATAATCTCAGACCATCTCATATCCTGGATATGTTGGTTTTGGCAGGATCTGACTTGTTTTATCCCATATATGACATTTGTCTGTATATCCAAGTAAGAAAAGCAAGAGAGCAGAAATGAAGGATCAGCAGCAATTACAACAGGAATTAGGAACTGCTGCAAACTTTTTAGGATAGATTCACAGTAAATTTATAAATAAATGAATTATTTTAAATTAACAGCATCTTGGTATTTTTTTCCCTATAAAATTCAAGACAAGGAACATAGAGCTTGGGTTAGATATACCTAGATTCCCAACCTGGTTCTCCAACTTTCTTGAGCAAGTTACATAACCTCTGGCTCTTAGTTTCTCAAGTTTTAATTGTGGACAATAATACCTGTTTGAAAGGCTGAGCTATGAGGATTAGAAATAATGTATGCAGGGGAGGCTCTCAATAAATGGTAGCTAATATTATGATGACTACTCTAGACTAATTTCCCAAGTTAATGGAGGGTCTGAAGATGAACGTAATCATATGGAAGGTATAGATTTCAGCTTGTTATGATTTTGAAAATAACAATACAGAGTTTTAATTGGTATATTCTTCTGTGAACTCAAAACTTGCATCTATTATTCATTCCTCATAACAATCCTGTGATGTACAATAGGCATTATTGTCCTCATTTTACAAATGGCTATGTTAAGGAAGGATTAGCAAAATTAATGGTCTACTCTCACAATGTATAAAAAGAAGAGCTGAGACTCACACACCAGTCTTTTGAAATTAAATTCAGAGCTGATGCTACCTGACCACACTAGAATTTATGTTATTCATTTGGAGTGTCCAATGAAAATGTATACTCTATCCTCTTCCATATTCAGTTATTAGAAAATTGTATCCCAGAGATAGAAAGAAAGTTTATTCAGATTGTACAGAAAAATCAACAAAGGAAGTGGGACTTTTTAAAAGGAGACTTTAGTACGTGTCAGGGATGGCCCATGGAAGTCGTGGAAAGGTATGGGCTTGGCTACTTGCTTGATATGCAACTGGGTAAGTTCCGCAGTCTTATTAGGTGAATTCTATGATCTGCATTGAGAAAAATAGCATCGACTTTATAATGTTGCTGTGGTGATTAGATACAGATTTGCGCCTGGAAAAAAGTTTTATTTTAGTCCTTTCAACAAATGTCCGCAAAAGAGAAAGATTCCAGCTTGGCAAAATCTGGTAAGTCATGAAGTCTGCTCATGTCCACAAACCAGGGACAGTGGGTATTTGGCAGGGGTAGCCAAGCATGTTGGTATTTCTCAACCTTAGCCATTCTGAAGCAGGGCTTTTCCTGCAAGAGGCCCTAAAGATACCTTGGAGCCTTCCCTTTGCTGTGTAAGGGTAATTGCCAGTAATGGTGCTAATGCAATTCAAATATCAGAGTGGTTTTTCTGCTCTGGATGACTTAGATGCTGATAACTAATAGATAGATGAGCACTAAAGTTCAAGCTAAATGTGAACATGTGTGTGCCTAAGAACCAGATCAGGACCATTAGCTCACGGCACAAAGGCTACCGAGCTTCTGTGAAATGAATACAACACTCATTTGCTATTCCCCTCAGAGCAACGATGAGTCCTGAATCCCCTTGCCAACTACTGAAGCATCATTCCTCTGGCCCTATTTGTAGTCTCCTTGTGCAAAGTGGCAATTCTCAGAGGTGAGAGGGGGAAATCCATTTGATTTGAAGGAGGCAAGCCTTTCCTGCTTAGTGTTCACTTCTTTTCCACAGACAAGGTAATTAAAGAGACTAGAAAAATTTAGCTGTCTCTATTTGTGTGCATGCATGGGTATGCATGCAAGCTCACTAGCTAACCATAAATCAAAACTTTTCATAATCATCCTCTCCTGTACAACCATGATACAGAGTATACCGTGAGAGTCAACTTCTGCGAAGATTATTAGTCAAGTCAGTGAATAAAATGAAGGTTCCTATGGCCAGGATGCTTACCTGGCCCTGGTCGGCTAGCTCATTACATACGTGTGGGCAATATGTTGTAATTATTGACTCTATATGAAGAGCCCCACCCAGTGCTCTGGGCTGCTGCCTGGCTGCAGGGCTGCAGGGCTGCAAGGCTGCAGAAGAGCAGAGGCTGGAATGGTGGCAGCGGTGAGGACAGAGACCAAGATGGCTGCAGGGGCAGAAGTGCCCAGAGGCAGAGACTGGCTTGCTGCACGCAGACTCACTCTGAGTGGATGGGATTCCAGTGATTGACCTGCCACCGTGGGAATAAAGTTTTGTATAAACCCTTTCACCCCAAGAATGTTCAATTGTCATTCCTTGGCCTCAATGAATCCATAGTGAACTTGCCCAGGGCTGAAAGCCATTAGCAAAACAGTCAAATTCTGAAGGCCTGGCTATGTCTGTGATTTGAACTCATTTACTACTAGGTCTGTGTGTTTGGCCCTGGTTTCTTGACTTTTCAAAGGCCTGGTAGAGCTGCCTTCCTTCGAGAGATGCTAGGGAAGAACCTGTTTCCTTACTTTTCAAAATTCTAAAAGCCATTCACCTTCTTTGGCTTATTGTCCCCATCCTTCATTTTCAAAGACAGCAAAGTCTGGCTGAATCCTTTTCATTCTGCCATTTCTCTGGTTCTCTTCTGCCTCCCGATTCTACTTATAAGGACTCTTAAGGATTATAGTGGGCTCACCTGGATAGTTCAGATTAATCTCCTCATCTCAAGGTCAGACAATTAGCAAACTCATTTCCATCTGCAACCTTAATTTCCCTTTACCACATGACCTAACACATTCACAGATCCTGGGGATTAGCTTCTGGACACCTTTGGAGGCCATTATTCTGCATATCATACACACAATTCCCCTTTTTCCAAAAGGCAAAGGATGCACAAGACCAGTGCTGAAAGCAGGTGCTGGATGTCAGCAGCCTTGTCCCCTGAATTGCCTTGTCCTGGCCATTGGTAAAAGTTCACTATCAGCCACGCTTGACAACCTTCCCAGGCATGTGGTCTGAATTAACTTCCAAGGATCCCAACATCCTCTCCCTTTCAGCGGACACAAGCTCTGTGTCCTCAGTCATTAGCAGTTCATCAAACTCCACCTTGGATAGAAATTTCATTTTGGGGAAGCATGGCTACAGCTATGCTTTCTGATTGCTGAGATCTGCTCCAGGCAGACTGTCAGTCCTTGGCCTAGGCCTGGTGCTGCTGGATCATAAAGAGGTTTATGTTGAGTTTCTGCCACCAGTCCCTGGGATGGCATATGGCCGAGGCCCAGCAGTGGAAGCATTTAATCCCCTGGCCACAGCCCTGACCTCAGGATGGGCATTTGACCCAAACCAGACATGGTAGGGACAATGATGCTTGTCAAGCATCCGAAATTCTTCCTCACATTCCTGTTCACCCTGCAGTTAGGCCATGGGGCAAGTTCGGCCAAGGAAAGGAAGAGAAAGAGGTATTGTCACTTCTGGGTTGTCTCAATGCCTAATTCTCTAGTCTTTTCCTTCCTCTACTGCAACATTAAAGGAAATCTTAAATTGCAGCTGGTGCAGCTGCAAAATGGTGGAATATCCATCATCCTGGGTGCCTGAGTATCAGTGACACATGTTGGATGTGAAATGCGAGTTGGATAAAAACTTGGGTGTTGAGCCTCAGATACTAGCCCAATAAGAGGGATCCCTGAGACATCCCAGAGCTCTCAGGAAAGACCCTCCTCTCTTTCTCTGGCACCATAACTGTATTTTGAGACATTTGAGCTTGGAACTTCCAGCAGTCATCATGTTGCCGTGAAGAGAAAGCCTATCTGAATATAAAGCAAGCAGAGCAAACAGGTGAAGAAAATGTCAACCTCATTTGAATCCTTGGGTACATTTGGCACAAAGGCTGCTTGACCCTTTGAATCTCTCAGTGACGTGAGAAAGGCATTCTCATTTTTGCTTAAGCTAATGTGAGTTGTATTTCTGACCTTAGCAATGGCAAAAGTCTTCCCAGTCACAGTCCTTACTTCTGACTGACCCCTGTGACAATCTAGAGTTATCTTTTTTCTTCTCAGGGACACTTCCCATACCTAGCAAGACTCCTGAATATCAGAGTGGGACCCTCAACACAACTTGCTGCCCCTAGAGACTACAGGTCTTCTATACTCATGTCCGCTGTTGAAGTATAATTATATTCCTTTTTTCCATTTCCTGAGAAGGAAGGATGTATGGGCAGTCAGAAGCAGGGAGACAATATAATCATCAGTCACTAAGGAGAAAAACTCAACAGTGATCAAAAATAAAGCAAAGGGAAAGTGAATATTGATGAGCTTGACTTGCAGAGAAAAACCGAATAGGGAAAATGGCACCGTCCTTCTTCCCCTCTCCCGGTCCCTCTAGGCACTTAATTGCCTTCACATGCTTCTCAGTTGTTGGTTTGGGACTTTGGGAAAATGACCAAAAGTTCTGAGGTTTCCCCCAGCAGAAATGATGAGTGTGCTTAGACTTGTCCACAGTCTCCCTTTTGTTCTCTGTATGAGCCAGGAAGAAGGCACGTAGGAGACCACTGCTTGGAATGTGGTTACATTCTTTGGCCACGGAATTGTACCAAGATAACAGGTCCACTGTGGGGTCAAACCAACAAGCTGGCCTCTGTCCCATGCTGTAGCCCATGGTGCCAAATCCTGCCCCGCTACCTGGGCTGGGCTGAACCACACTCTGATGCACCCAGAGCTGACCCCTACTCCCCACAATCCTAACACATGATTCCTCAGAAAGCATCCTGAATTTACCAAATGGAACCTTTGAACTTAAAAATAGTCAGTGGCCTTGAGGCACAGATTCAGAATTTCCTCGACTTTGACCATAACTCTGAGTCAGTGCGTAAAACTGACTCGTCACCAGTGTCCTTCTGGGGCTACCTCAGGAATTCAGCAAGATCTGTAGGAGCGATGGCCTTTCACTGAGCACAGGAAGTCAGGTTCAAGTTGTCAAAAACTCCAGTGTTAACTGATAGCTTTTGTTTATCAAGGGACCATATATGCACATTCCTGCAGAATTATATATTACTGCCTGGAAATTATCATTCAGAAGATTAGAAATCTCATTTCTTAGTCATGATGGCCTCTAGTAGACAGTTTTAAGGCAGTTTTCCCCATCCAACTGAATAAAGCCAGAATACATTAACACATACTTCAAAAGGATTATAATTATTCTTTATTACATATACTAGATATTACTATTATACAATTATTACTATCTTGGAGTCATGTCTCAACAGCACCTAACTTGGATGAAAAGAAGGTAGATGCTATGGACAGGATTTCCTTAAATTATACCTCTCATTATTCTCAATAACTCTAATGTGAATGACATATTTGTTAGGTGACAATGTGTGACAGCCCCTATAAACTTTTACTTAGAGAATTACAGAATTTCATATGCGAAGGAATTATCCAGCCTTCATGCTTGAATCTCCTTTGCAACATTGCATCCTGACAGTCCTTCCCCCCGAACCACCACTGCTTCTAGAGGCAATCTGTAGGAACCGCTGGTGGAGCCCTGCCACCCGGCTCAGTCCACCTCTGCTTTCAGCCGCAGCCCAGACTGAGCTGACGGTGGCTCACCTCTCCTGGGGGCCCACACATTCCCACATCTGCTCATGACCTTCCCCAGGTCACTCACTGTGCAAAGTGCAGCCGGAGTCGGGTGGTGCTGAAGCACTGGGGACAATGCTCAATCAATGGCAGGGGTGGGTGTGGGGAGGAGGTAGGCTCTGGGTCAGTGCAGCAGCCTCTGCTCCTTCAGTGGATGATTCTGGTAGACTTTCCAGATGATTCTGAGAGATCTAATCTGCTCTTATATTGGCTCCTCCTCCTTTTCTGTCTCAGTCTTGCCTAGCCCCTTCTCTCTTTTCCATTACCTGGGATCATCTTCCAAATAAATAGCTTGCATTCAACCCCTTACCTCAGGCTTTAATTTTGAGGGAACCCAAACTAAAATACAGTTGATTCTGTTATAGTGGTTAAGAATATGAACTTTGGGAATATGTTGCCTGACACTGGCTATATGACCCTGGGCAAGTTTCTTAACCTCTGCGCCTTAGTTTTTTTCATCGTAAAATGGGGATAATATTATTTACATTCTAGGATTATTATGAAGATTAAATATTTTTAAACCACTTAAAAGAGTATCCAGGCCATCTTACATGCTAGACAAGCCTTGTTTCCATATAGAGGTTTGTGCATACATAATAAAATGGCAGTTGTTTGAGAGCTTCTCTTATGGGGAGATGGAATCTGTTACCCTAGACATGTCATCCTTTGGACAAAAATGGCCTGGCCCTTCAGGTCACAGCAGCTCAGTCAGTTAGGAATGAGGAGGATGGGGAAGTGAGCTAAGTTTGCTGGGAATTCCTAAATCACTTGGTAAGTTGTTTCTCAGGGCTTGGCTTTGTCCTAGGCACAAAGGCCATTAAAAACTAAAACTACAGTGATAAGGCAAATAGGTTATTTTAATAAGTCTATAAATGAATGGCAGTTAACAAAAATACTAATGCAAATATGATTTAATGCAATAACTTTCACCCTTTCAATTATTTTCTTTTTAGAAGCAGGGTCACAAATAATCAGAGTATAGTATCTAGCTTCTTGACAGCCTAAGTTTATTGTTCTAAATGTTCTCCTGTTAATAACACTTGCCTTCCTTTGATAGAAAGCCTAACACAATGCTTAGATTTAATTTTCAAGTGTAGAAAGTAAGTTTCAAGGAAATGATAAAAATCAGAGACTGAGACGAGAGTGGGCATTTGCTGGTCACTGAGTGGCAGACTGTGCGGGTGACAAGGACTACAAGGACACAGACTAAGCTGTAACCGCAGGCTCCTACTAGCTCTTTCCTTTCCCACTGCTGCGTAAACATATCCACTTAGGTCCCAAGGCCTTGCTCCTCAAAGTGTGGTCCATGGACCAGAGGCAGCACCACTGCCAGTGAGCTCAGTAGACAGAACCTCGGTCCCTGCCCAGACCTACCAAGATAGAATCTGTATTTCAGCAAGATCCCCACAGGCCTCCAGTGTTCGCTAAGGTTTGAGAAGCTCTGTCCAAGGAAGGTCATTTGCTTGCTTAGCCAGTTGCCAGGTCCCAGTTTGCTCTGGCATTTGCCCACACCTTCCCAAGTTCTGCCTCTGAATGACTGAAGGCCGTTAAAAACCGAGTAGATCAGATGGCTTTTTCATGCAGATGGAGGGAAAGGGAGAGAATTTGCCCAATAAAGGGCTGCAGGACAGAGAGGAAGGGAGAGAGACAGAGAGATAAGCAGCTGCTGTGACGAGTGAGACTTCCGGTGATGAGCAGGCAAGGAGAATCTTTGGGAACCTGTAGCTGCTGTTTGTGTTTCCAACCCACTCTGCAGCTGCCTCAAGAGGCCTTCAGTAAAACCTGCACTTTTTTTAAATCTTGAAAAAATAACATAAAGCTGGAAAGGATAATATTGCTGATATTTTTCTATTTACCACCTATAGTTTTTAAATGTTAATAATCTTGCCATGTTTAT
Organism: Manis pentadactyla; assembly: GCF_030020395.1. NCBI lineage: Eukaryota > Metazoa > Chordata > Mammalia > Pholidota > Manidae > Manis > Manis pentadactyla. Next base: position 88,636,976 of record NC_080020.1, read on the forward strand.
CCTAGAATTTAAAAATAAAAGCATTACTGATAAAGTTGAAGTCCCTGTGTCCTCCCCAGTCCCATTTCCCTCCCGTCTCCCTGCAGGATTTGTGTCAATCCAGGCTCCCTACACACTTTAACATGTCTCTAGATTAATAGAGTATTGTTTTGTGAGTTTTTAATTTATGTAATTGTACAAACTCTAAATGACATTCTAAAACTTATCATTTTAAGATCTATCCATATCAAAAAATATAGACTTAGTTTATCCTTTTTTAAATCTAATTTTTATTGTGGTAAAGTACATGTAACATAGTGTACTATTTTTAAGTATACAATTCACAGTATTGTGTAACCATCACCACTGTCTTCTTCCAGAACTTTTTTATCTTCCCAAACATAAAGTCTGGACCCATTAAACAATAACTCCTCATTACCCCCTTTCCCTAGCCCCTGGTAACCCCTATTTTGCTTCCTAACTCCTTTGCTTTTAATTACTACATCACATTTCTTCAATAAATACTATACATAGTATGTACTCCTTTTTAGGCTAAATTACTGTATCCATTTTCTATTGGTGTCCCAATAAATTATCACAACCTTAGTGGCTTAAAACAAGCACAAATTTATTATTGTAGAGTTCTGTGGTTCTGAAGTCCAACTCAGGTCTCACGGGGCTAAAACCAAGGTATTGACAGGGCTGCATTCCTTTCTGGAGGCTCTAGGAAAGAATCTATTTCCTCGTCTCTTCCAGCTTCTCTGGAATGACAGGCTGTTCTCATTCCTGGCCGGCAGACCCCTTCCTCCATGTTCAAAGCCAATAGCTAGCACTTCTGACTCTGCGTCCACCGTCAGACCTTTTCCCCTGACTCTCCTCTTCTTCCCTTGTTGACTTTAAAGACCCTGTGCTTACATTGAACCTCCCCAGGTGATCCGCAATAATCTTCCTATTTCAGAGTCAGCTGATGGGTGACCTTAATTCCATCTGTAACCATATTTCACCTTTGCCGTGTAACCTCCCAATTTCACAGGGGATTTAGGGTGTGGATATCTGTTGGGGGCAGAGGGGGCCCCATTATTTGGCCTGTCACAATTACTAAAACAAACCATGTTGCAGTTGACATCCATACATGTGTCTTAGTGCTTACTTGTTTGTGAGAGCTCTCTGGGTAGTATATCTATATTTGAATTGTCTCTTTCTCTCCTGCTCTTTAAGGTCATTTTGGAGTCAAATTTGTCTTTTTTTTAATTTACTTCCTTTTTAATTGAAGTTTAGTTGATATACAATATTGGCTTCAAGTGTACAATGATCTGACAGTTATCTACATTATTGAATGCTCACTCCAGTAAGTGTGGTTACTATGTGTCGGTATAGAAAGATACGGTAGTATTGACTATGTTTTCTATGCTGTACTTTCATCCCTATAACAAATTTATATTATAATTGGGATTTTGTACCTCTTTATCCCCTTCATTTATCTCACCCAAATTTGTCTTTGGTTTGGACTCAGCTCTTGCTGAGACTGACCCCAACAACCCCAGCTTTATTCAGGTTTCCTCTTAATGGAGGAGTTCCCTTTCACTTCTCAGACCTGGCCCTTGTATTTTCTACCTGCCAAGTTCCTACTTTGGAAGTTTTAAGGTCATTGTGATAACTAAGAAGGAGGCTAGCAAGTACCCCAAAAGTCCATAGAGGGGTTTGAAGCAGAGATGTCTGGGACATGTGCTAAAAAATGATGCTGTCTCTGGAATAAGGGAAATCAGAACCATCACTTCAGGAAGGAGGGTTGGTGGGGGACAAGGAGATGGTCCTGACTGCTGGCCCCAGGATAAGACTGGGGGTGCTCAAGTGCAAGGTGTGAGTATGTGGATATATAATAAAGCATGTGCATCCAGAAGGCTTTCCCCTTTGGAGTTGATATGTTACAAAGATGCTACTGTTGATAAAAATACTTATAGAATTCCATTCAAACCAAGTACATTCTTTTGACTATCATCACAGAAGGGAAATCTTCATCTTTTTAGAAAAGGCTTACTTCTGTAGGTCCAAAGATTACCACAAGTCAAGTCCTGTGAAGGAAGTAACAAAAGAAGTTTTCAGCTGAGTAAGAACATTTTTGGTCAAACAATGACCAAAATTGATTTTCTGATGTGGCTCTAGAGAAGTGATCATCTGTCCTAGTTGCCCAAGGCTGGATTTTCACTGGTTGATCAGATTTAATTATTAATAATGCCCACTGTCACTCTCAAAGTATTGCAGTTTGAATAATAATTTATGATATCATATCCTGTAAGTAAATTCCAAAAAAGGAAGTAACAAATGTGTAAGCAATGTCAGGATTTGGGGACTGAGTGCCCAACTTGCCGACATGGTTACTTTTAGGAACATATTGGTGTAAATATAAAAGTTCTGACGTTTGCTTGAAAAACAAACACACAAACAAACCACACCATCTAAACTTTTCTTGGCTTTTTAAAAATATAAAGTCATAAGCATTCAGGTAGCAGGCAAATAGAGTTGTGGTGTGATAACAATTGGCAGCAAACCGCCTTCCTCCCCTTTCACACACTGTCAAGGTGAATTTTTATAACTAGTCCCCTTGGAGATTATCCTTGATGTTATTTACTGTAACTAGAATTTATCTCAATGATGATAGGAGAAAATGAAGGAGCTCTTGTAGGATAATGTGTCCTGGGTTCTGCAATCCCACAGGAATGGCCTTGGAAACATGATTTTCTTTCGGAGGCCAGGATAAACCAGAAGAAGTGGGCTGGTCCATGACAGGGTGCTGGGGTGCTGTGAGAACCACTGCTCTAATGAGGGCAACTTACTACTTTGCATGGCCAACAGCCGAACTCCATATACACTCTATCTTCCTTTTCACAGTGGGGAAAGATACATTAGTATCACTTCATAAATATGACCTTACTCATTATCTATCATAATACACTTTTCCAAAAGCTGGAGAGGACAAGAATACTTCATGGGGATCGGTGACTATTGATGTAAGTTCATAAAGTTCTATTAGAAACCTAAAGACATAATACTGACATTTCATACTATTTTGAGCTAAGGAATGTAAATAGAGAATGTTTCAAATAGAAACACATCCCCAACCTTCTGATATCAAAAATAACAACTTGGCAACAGGCTGTATATCTATGGACTCTGGCAACAAAGAATTTCAGAGTGGAATCACAAACCATAGTGATGAGATGCACAACCAAAATAACACAGTTTCAACTATTTTTGGAACACTTTTCTCCCAAGGAGGTCAACATAATGAAGGTGTTTGATCGTTTTCCCAAGCCAGGCTCTCTTTGAGAGGGTAGTGTAGGCAGGACTGGGTCAGAGGAGGGGTGGGAAAATCAACAATTAATTGATGAGCAAATATTTATTGAGTGACTATTGTGTGCAGGGCATGGCACAGTGGTTAAGTACATAGGCATTAGTATTGAAGCAGGTCTGCCTGCTCTGCCACTTCCTAACCTCAGATGACTTACTTTACCCCTCTCTGTCTTGGTTCTATAACCTAATGTGGAGCTAAGAACAGGACCTGCCTCATTGGTTTGTTGTGAAAATTAATGATTAATTTTAGGCATTTATCTGTTATAAACTAATATGGCATTTATAAAGTAAATGGCATTCATAAAGAACTTAGGGGAATGTATATCTGCAGATATAAACACAACTGCCTAAAGAAGGCAGCATATAATAAATATGGAATAGTAACCACAGCAAATTAAGAGAGGGAGGATTTCTATAGGTTAGAGTAGAGGAGTTCCTCATGGAGGAAGTGCCGATGTACAGGTAGGAAAGGCAGTCACAGGGTGCAGCTTGGCAAGGCCAAGACACCAGCATACCACGTGCAGGTGAGAAGTGGCTGCAGCAGATGGGCCGTTCCTGCTGAAGCAGAGGTTCCTGTAGGGGAGGCATGAGAAGAAAAGTGATAGATGTGGTTTAGGGAGAAGCTTAGATTTTAGTCAGTAAGGTTTTTTGAACAAGCACTTGCCTTGGTGTAAGTGGTGCTGTTGGAAGCACCGTGGAGAAGGGACTGGCTTGTAAGCCTGGAGGAAAGAGGACCTGGAGCATGGGGGTCACTGTCCTGAAGGGTCACATGTGAGGGCCGGCACTAGGGTAAGGCAGCCAGAAAGCTAACTCTCCTGTGGATCCAGCCAGATATGATTGGCCTCCTTGTGATGACTGACCCCAAGGGTCTTCTGTTCAGGCCAGGACAAAAGCCAAGGGCCAGCCTGGTTGCTAGAAAGGAGAGATCTTAATAAAATGACTGGTGTGAGCACTCTCTTTTTTTGTGTTGGACAAGAATACCCGCAGAGTACTAATTCTTTTTCATAATATAACAATTTGGGTACCTACTTGTGCTGGAGACATTCAGAAGAAATATACATTCAGTTCTCTAAGATCCTTAGGGATTCATAACCAAGATACGGGAAGGGAAGGGAGGAGTTTGGGAGAGGCATTTGTTCACAAGAAGGCTAAACACCTGGCTTCAGGTTGTTCAGTAAGTATCAAGTAAGTGATGGGGATAAAGTGTGCTACTGATGGTCAGAAGAGATTCCTACAGACCATGGTAGCTATACAAAGTTCATTTGATGATTTATTATATTATAATCAAGATGTCTCCAATTTTTGAGAGGAAAAAGCAATCTCATAGTTGGTTAGCACAGAGACTGAATTAGAAAAACAAAGTAAAAATTGACAATGTAATTCATCCTTTTGCTCTTATATAAAATTCCATCTGGGTCATAGACTTGAATGACCAGAAAGATTTAATAATAGCTAACACTTACTGGACACGTATTTTGTGTCAGGCACTATGCTATACTATTTATATAGTAGCTCATTTAGTCTCACAAACTGAAAATATTATCATATACTATTATTACATTCATTTTACAAATGGGGAAAGAGAGGCTTGGGAAGAGTCTGTTTCATTCCCCCAAAGATATGCTTTGCTGTAAGCATTATTATCTCCATGATTAGACTCCGATCTGTCATTTCTTTTGCTTTTCTCACCATTTCCACCACTCCTTAGAGACTGCTCCTGAAGTTCTAGTGGAGGCAGATTTGTGGACTTGGTATTGGTATCACCCTATGATAACTGTCCCAGTTTTAAGTCTATATCTGTTGTTTGAGTACTTCTCTCAGCCACTGCTGCTAGCCCCTCTCTGCAGTGCATCCAGGCCTGGCCACCTGCTCTGCCAGGATCACCTGTGTGGTGGTCAGGAAGCCAAGGAGAGGAACTGATGAGGCATTTGGGGTCTACTTCAGTAGGTCTTGTGCCAGCTTGAGCCCCTTGATCCCTGTTGAAAGGTCTGGCAACTCATTATATTTCAGTCATTTGCAGCTCTTCAACTTATTGGCTATGTCATCCGGGTAAGTTCAACTCTCTAACCCATCAATTTCCTACCTATACCATCAGGATAATAATATTCCTGCCTCTTAGGGTTATGTGGTTAAATAAGTAACTGTAAAGCACTTAGAATATTGCTTGGCACATAGTAAGTGTTCAGTGTTTATTATTGTTTCCAGAGCTTCTCAAGTGTTCATTGGGGATATTGGGTGGGTTCAGGCACTAGAATCCAATCATGACTTAGGAATTGAAATAATCATATGCAAGAAAAAGTTGTAGCATGGTTACAGAACAAGACTGACAACTGTTTTACAAGTGAAGTACCTTGGGCTGTAACTTAAGTTTATCAATTAGGAAGAAAAACTAAAAGAGGAGGGACAACATTGCAAGGACAGAGCCCAGCACCCCTGATTTGCTTGTGACAGACGTTGTCATAGTGCTGATCAAAGTGAAGTCTGAGGATCTCTTGCTTGGGTACGTTTTTAAAGGTTAATTCTTAGATCTTACTGATTCAGAAGCCCTGGGAATTTCTTTCTTTTTCTTTTCTCTTCCTCTCTCTTTCTTATAACAAGTATCCTGGGTGATTGTTAGACACTTGAAAGTTTGGTTACCATCTGTCTAAGGGCTGTTGAGAAATGGCATCCCACCAGGATCAAACAGACTTGCAGCCAGAGAAAAGCAACCCCGAGCCTTGACGTTTGACAAAATGATCCCAGTTCCTAGGCCTGCAGGGCATTAATTGACCAGAGAGATAATAAGGAACTGGCCTTGTGGGATATTTATTGAGTAAAGCATATTGATCATATTATGATCCAACCTTACCTGATATCAGCCCTGTAGGATCCTGAGAGATTAAGTGACATGGAGCTTAACAAGAGCAGAGTAACAATGGCCCACTCTCCTCCCAAAACTCATCCTCTTGATAACAAGAATTTCAGGAAATAGCAACACTGCTTGCCATTGACACTAGAAGCCAAATGAAAGCCTGAAGCATGAGATACAGAGACAAAAAACAGATGGAAGGTCAGTAAATGACTTAGCAAAACAGTACAAGGTCAAAACTACGGTCTATAGAGAAAGAACTAAATTAAGCCAATTCACCTACAGGACTCTGCAAAGGCACTAAAATTAGAGACACTAAGTATTGTAATACGGGAAGAGATTGGGTAGGGGAGGCTGAAGAAGATAAGAAGGGGTGATTAAAAGCTACTGGAAAGTTATTTGAACTCCCTGGATTCCAAATAACTATGCTACCCACTTTTCTAGTAAACTATTGAAGGATGTACTGATCAAAACAATTTATAAACTAAGAGGAAGACAGGGATTTTAGGCAATAGGAGATCTACACAGGAAGGAGGTGAAGGTAATTCCCAGGATGATGGCAAAGGGAAGTCCCTGAATAACAGCTGTGCAGTAAGAATAGAGAACAACCAGCCCAAAGGGAAGCAAAAGAACAGAGGATTTTGGGAGGAATGTTTCCAGAGAGAGACAGAGATAGAAATTCACAGTTATCTGATGGGTTTGAAGATACGAAAAATTGTATTGAAAGCCATGGCACATAGTATAGAAAGACATGGGAAGATCATGCCATTGATTGAAAAAAAAAAGCCCTAAGCAAATAAAAAACTAGGTAATTATTAACTGCAGGATAAACAAAAAGTTATACAATATAGAGAATGTAAATACTGTACATTGCTGGGCTTAAAAGTGATGAAATAATGAAAACACTGAATATTAATTTAACCAAAAATTATGATTATAATTGTATTGAAGGAATAAAAGAACTATAAAGCTCATCTACCATAATAATAATTAAATAGATTTGCCAAAATCGTAAACCAAGGGATGTAAGAATATGACTGTTATTTAGAACTAGAGTGGGAAATACCCAAAGACACACCTCAAAGAATTAAAAGTAGATGTCTCGGTGGAGGGGGAAAGTGAAGAGTGTGTGTGTGAGAGTGTGTGTGTGGGTGTCATCTGTTGCTTTTTTTGAAAAAAAGACTCTAAACTCTTAACCTGTAATATAAACTTTCTTGAAGCAAAATACCATAATGTTAAATGTGTTGATTTAGGAGAAAAGCTGTTGGAGTTCAAATTTTAATGCCACTACTTGGTAGAGCTGTGACCTTGGGAAAGTTACTGGTGACCCATGTGCCTCAGTGTTAAAATCAGCACAGTGGGGGTGACATGATTCATTGGGTTGAGAATTAAAAGAATTAATCTTGTAAAACCACTCAATATGGTATCTGGCATTCAATAACTCCTATCCATTATCATCTGCTTTTTAACTTATGTTCATATATTACTGTGGTAAGAGAAAAAATTTAAAGCAGGTAAGACAGACAGAGATCCTTGGCAACAGAGTTTTGGGAGGCTTTCTATCCATACCAACCTGGATGCTTCATTCAGCCTTGTTCATCATGCCCCAGAAAGGAAGTTAAATCTAAATAGGTTGTGGTTACTGTGAACTGAGAGGGAGTCAAGAAAGAACTGTGTGTGTGTGTGTGTGTGAGAGAGAGTGAAGCTTCTTGGTTAATGTGTCAATTTAAAAAACAGGTTTGTTTCACTAGTATTTTGTCATTAGTCGTCTTCTGTTTAAGTGTTCACAAGTGTAGAAATTGTCCCCTCCTAGGCCTGTTTCATTGAAGGTAGGAAGGAGAACCGTCTGGGCATTTCTCCGGATGAATTAGCTCAGGCACCTGCATAGTCCTGCTGTTTCCTGTGGTAGGGGGCATAATTCACAGGCCTGGGGCCATGGGATTTCACACCGCCCTGTCTCGTCACTTGTCTAGCTGTGGAAAAAGACAAGATTGGAGACAGGCTGAGCTCTGGGTTGATTTAGCTGCTGCTGAATCACAACAGCTAATTGGTCCCCTTTCCAGCTCACTCTAGGTGCAATTGGATGAAAATCAAGCATAATAGCTGATACAGCTGGAGAACTTGATTTTATTTCTCCTGGAGAGGTCTGTCTGCAGGACTCTTATTAGGAGCAAATAGCATCTGCTGACTCACTCTGCTCTGAGCTTTTCAGGCCAGCACCCCACTAAAGGCTGTCCTCCTGGGACCCACTGGACTAAAGGTGTCTGGAGGATGCATTCTCTTACTCACTGCCCCCTGTGAAGAGGCTCATTGGTACCCATGAAAAGCCACCTCCCTCATGAAGCTCTTCCCAGCACTAGCCCCTGGCACACAGATGACTTCTCACTTCTTCCTGTCCTGACTTGGAACCTGTGGGCCCTCCTCACTCAGCCTGGCTCCTCACCCTTTGTGTGCTTACCTTTTACCTAAGTAGGTAAATTCTTTCTTGTCTGTTCATCTTTGTTCTCTTTAATGTTTAGGTGAAGTGGCCTATCTTGTCCATGTCTTAAATTGTGAATGCCCGAGGGTCAAGATCTGTGTTTCTTTGTAATTCTCTTGTTTTAGCAATTGGTACAGCAGGTACGTGCTTCCATAAATGCTGTTGTAAATGAGGGAGAAGAGAGACATTTTAAAGCTCAAAATGTGCTTAGAAGAATAAGGGAAATGCCTGGATTTCGGATAAGAGAATAAGAAGACCAAGTTCAGGGGCCGTGCAGCATTTTGTAGTTCATCTCTCTGCAGTGAGAAGTGCATGTTGAGAGTGTCCCATTAAATAAGGAGCCGGGTCAGGGCTGCTGAACTCTCTGGGATGAGACGGCATGGCCACACACTTGTGGGCATTCAGTGGGTCACCTGCTGCCTTGGTCCTTTGGTACCCTCATTGAAAAATCACAGAATAGCAGGTTATAGAGGGGTGAGATAGGCTGAAGAAGAACTGAGACTTTAAACCTCAGTAGCATCATTTTTGTTAAATGTGAGTGAAGGGAAAGGAGAGGTGGTTAACTCAAAGGTCATTAGCAGTGGGGTGGCATTTACTGATTCAGCCAGGGAAGCCGGAACACCACCAGAGGGAAGGGAGGGAGGACGGCGAGTCTAGGCTTCTCCTTTCAGCCGTGGAAAGCCGGAGGCAACGCGTGGCTCACGGCACCACTGTGCATCCAAGCCAGCAGCACACACTCCCACGTCGATCATCCCTTTAGGCACCACTGGAAGCAGCCTTCTGATCACTATTGCATTTGTTTCCCTGTGCTGCTTTAACAAATTATGATACAAATTTATTATCTTTCAGTTCTAATGGTCAGAAGTGTGAGTGAGGTCAAAGGGTCTACAATCAGGAAGCACTGGGCAGAATCCTTTCCTTGCCCTTTCAAGTTTCCAGACACTTCCTGTTTCTTAGGCTGTTGTAACTCTGGGGAGAGAATGTCCTGGGACAAAATACCGCTAAAACCAAAATCAATCAAAGGGAGAAATAAAGTTTAAAATCTGTTTATTGCTTACAAACTACAGTCTGGGGCCGTCTCTCTTTCCTGCTCAGGCAGAAGTAAAACCGGCCCTCCCCCTCACCTCTCAGGTTCAGATAAGCCCTCAGTTGCCCAGGTAATTATGCACTGACATGGAGATGAACCTTTCTCCACCCCTGAGGAATGCCTATTGATATGTAGGTGCACTAAAGCCATACTTCTCTCCACCCCTGAGGATGCAGATGCACTAAAGCCAGGGGAGATATTCTGGAAATACTACAATTTTATCCACAGCTGTTGACCCCTCCTACCCATCACTCCAACTTCTGCTTTTGTCATCATACCCTCTCTATGATCTTTCTCCCTCTATAAGGATGCTTGGGGTTTACATTGCCCCCCTATCCCAAATAATCCAGGATAGTCTTCCCATCTCAAGATCTGTAATTTAATCACATCTGTAAAGTTCCTTTTACCAAGAGGGTAACATACTAAGAGGTTCTGGGGATTGGGGAGTGGATGTCTGGTGGGGGGTCGTTATTCAGCTCTCCACAGCTAGGCAGTAAAGCTCATTCCCTTTGGTAAAGGCAGTTGTTTTTGTTAGTGGTAAAGCCATAACCCTCTATAAATATAAAAATAAACATGTCAAAGATTTTACTTAACACACTAATTAAGGAACTGGTAAAGTGGTACAACTGTTTGAAAGGTGGAAATCACACACACACACACACACACACACACACACACACATATATAGAGGCCATCAGGAATGCTGAAATGAATTTGTAGATGGATATAAAATTGATCAATATGTACAGGACAATAACTGGGTACAGTGCCACATAATTTGCATTTCTATGAAAAACTTGGTTTGCACCACTGTCAGTAGTTGGTAATTTACAGAGCTGTGGTTTCACTGAAAGACAGTGATAAACCAGTGTGCTCTCCCAGACACCAGGAACCTTTTTGGCCCATTTCAATCTTTCACAATGTTTCCTGACACTTCCTACAACTGCAAAATTCCCTTTGATCCTCAAAGAAACTCTAGGCCATCCCAAGTAAGACTTGAAACAAATGCGGTCTGGCCGTAGCACCTCCAGCCTCCTGACTTTGTAGTCCTTCTACAGCTTCCCCACCCTTCTTAACCACCTCAAGTTCTCATCACGCTTTATCACTTGGCTAGCCACTTCACAGACATTTACAGGAGCTTAAAATTCATATACTCCTGGGCAGAGGTGGGTGGGGAGGGATGTAAAACAAACAGGAATCAAAGAATTGTAAACTGAATACAGTGAAGTTGAAAATGTAGGCAGCAGTTTTCAATCCTGGTTAGAACTACCTAGGAAGGTTTTTTAAAAATACCAGTGTTGGAATATAACCTTAGACCAATTGAATTAGCATTTCTGGGGATAGGGTCAAGAGCTGATAGTCTAAAAACCGTCCCCAGATGATTCTTATGTGAATTCTTATGTGAATCACTGATGTGGAGCATTGCTACATAAATTGTTGCTACAAAAATGTGAAGATTAACAATGTCTTAGGTGCTTTGTAATGTACCTAAAGTTTAAGGAGCACTGATGTGGAGCTGTGGTTCTCAAACCTTGTCCAAGCATTAGAATCACCTAGATGGCTTGTTATGACATAGATTGCGGGGTCCCACTCCCAGAATTTCTGATGTGGTGGGTCTTGGTGGGGTCTATGAATTTGACTTTCACACAAGTTCCCAGAGAACCACACTTTGAGAACCACTTGTATAGAACATCAGAGCATGAAAGAATTCTGAGGAAGCATCAGTTCTTTCAGGCAAACCACACCATACTATTGGCTGTCTATTTCCCTGAGCTGGTTGGTCTTCTATGCAAACAAATGGACTCACAGGTCCAAAACTCTTCAAGGCAACCCAAAAATAGTTGCAAAGCCAGGCAGGCAGATTGTGCTGAGAAGAACAAAAATGTGCAAAACACATCTTGGGCAGAAGCAACTTGCTTCCCCCTCTGAAGTCCCTCAGGATCCCTCACTCTTTAAAAGGCTTTCTTGGGAGTAGAAGGCCCAGGTGTTCTTTCTCCTAGTCTGGAGAGTGGAAATGAAACCCATTTATATGTGGAATTACCTTAGCCTTTTTAAAGTTTTCTTTGCTATTCTCCCTCTTCTCCCTCTCTCTCACTTTCTCCTGGTTTTCTCTCTGCCTATCAGTCTCCTTGGTGAATGAGGACGGCTTGCAATTAATCGACACCTGTTGTCCTGAGGCAACGTTGTTTTTTTTTTTTTTCAAACAATTCACTGAGCCATGCCCCTCCCTGGGATAATAGCAAGGGTGAGTCTTGTTAACTCTATTTGATGGATGTGGCTTTTAAGGCTAAGTGACCTGCCCAAGGTAATGGTGCTTAAACCTGGTCACTACCCACAAATGCCCCTAGTGCTTTTCAAAAAATAAGTCATCCATTCAGGCCTCCTTGCTCTAGCTGTCCCTCTGGGAGAAAATGCTTCTGACGGAAGTGGAGGTGAACAAGCCTGGAATGTGACTCACAGAGGTGGGCCAGGAAGAATGGTTTCTGCATCCATCCAGGCCGGAGCCCACAGCTGCCTCTGGGGGCCACCCAGCAGCCCAGTGGAGCATGTGGTGAATGCTAAGGCCAAGAAATGAGTGGGGAAACCCCGCGGCCTGAGGATGTGCCCCAAGCCAGTGTCTGCTTTCCAGAGAGCCTGGGAGGAGGCGGCTAGTCCGAGGATTTCACTGCCATCAGTCTTGGGTGTTTCTGTCTTTTCCTTGTTTCTCAAAGAGCTGACCTTGGGCTACCTTCTCAGGATGATTAAGAGAATAAAGGCTTTTTTCAGCTGCACAGGAGAGTTAAATGTACCATGTTGGCCTGGTTCTCATTTCCTTTTTCCCCTCTTGTTCATTTTGTCTACATCCCTTCTCCCATCTGCTGGATGCTCCCTCAGATCCTCCCCTTACAATGGCCTCGATTCTCCCCGTGACCTGATCTAACCCTCTTATAATGCTGCGCAGCCAGAATAACTTTTGATAAACTCCCCACTTCTGAGTGATGGAACTCTGTATAACTTTTCCTCCATGGTGAGTCTTTACCACTCCACACAGATGTTTCTTCTTTGTGATTATTTCTTATCAATGGCTAACATTTATTGGGCGGTTTCTGCATGCCAGGCACTGAACTAAGTTCTTTACATAGTTTTTTTCCCTCTTACAGTCCTCCTAACATCTTATAAAATACGTATTATTATTGTACCCATTGTATAGATGAATAAACTGAATCACAGAATGGTTAAGTCATGGAAAACATAGGAATTTCTTCTCTACTCAAAACTTTCCTCCAAATAGGTGGGAAGCTCTTGAACGTGTGAGAATGATATACCATTAAGATTGCTGTGAGCTGAGCCCAAGCATCTAGAGTCATCATCTTCCTATCATTACTTTCAAACCTTCTTTGGAGAGAAATAAAGATGGCTAGAGGAAGACTGAGGCTTAAGGAGGGAGGGGAAAAGAAATTTAGTTTGAGGAGGTCACATGCATTTCTCTCACCCAGCTCAGGATGCCCATGGTAACAAGGGAGTATTTTTTATCCTGGTTAAGAGGCTGGTGTCGAACTTGAATACAACTATTGCAGTTGCACCAGTGGTTCATTACTCTGGGTCAGGGGATAAAATGAGGACTGTGATATTAGCAGCAGAAGGCTGTGGCAGAAAATATCCCCAAATAGAAATCAGATGATCAGGGTCCTTGGCCATGTATCAGCATCACGTATTAGCAATGTGATTCAGGCCGTTACTTCATCTCTCGGAGCCTGTACACTCTCATCTGTGAAGTGTAAGTGTTTATACCTATTTTTCCTACTTCATATAGGGTGGTTATGAAATCAACCAAGATAATAAATACTGAGAGAATGAGTACCTAGTGTCTTAAAATCAGTGGCTTCCAAAAACAATGAACAGTCATCTCACATGGTCATAGTAGGCCAGGAATTTGGGGCAGTGAACATGAGTGGTCCAGGTTTAAGGACTCCAATGAGCTTGCAGGCAAGGGAGCTGCCAGGGCTGCGACATCTGCAGGTTTGACCCAGGCTTGAGGACCCACTTCTCAGATGGTGCACTTTTGGCAGGAGGCCTTGGTTCTTCACCATGTGGACCTCTCAGTAGGGCTGCTTGAATGTTCTCAGAACATCCAGCAGGCTGCCCTCCTTACAGGCCTTCCCTTGGTTACACAGGTCAGCCCTATTCAGTGTGGAAGGGACTACATGGGAACAGGAATACCAGGGGTCAAGAGTCACTGGAGCCATCTTACAGGCTGTTTGATCAGATGTACTGTTCTGAGAAGATTGCTGTAAGTTGGAACTACTTCTAGCCTAAGTGATGACTCTGGCTAACATTCAGGCTTTCTCTCAGCCCAGCAGTTATTTCTGTTCTCTGAACCTATGACTCCAAAATGCATTTTTTTCCAAAGGCCATTTGGGAGAGCAGGGGTGAGTAGGGAGGTAGTGCAGATGATAGGAAAGAAAAGGAGTGTCATGGATACCTAAAAAGAGCAGTGAATAAGGATCAGCTGAAGAGCTTCAGGAATGCTAAGCCAATTTTGTCTTGGTTAGCCCTCATTGTGTCTAGGACAGAAGCAGGGAGAGTCAACTTTAACCATAGTTTCAGATTCCAACCCCAATAAAACTTTAATCAGTCTTGCCAACAAAAGGCAAATGTGTGCTTGACTTCTGTGCAGTTTCCTGCTCAGCTTGTGTAAGGGGGTCAGTTGTCATGGAAATGGTCAAGGAAGGTGACCAAATGGAAAGTGTTAGGCTCAGCAACCTCCCCTCTGCTCTGAGCATTAAAATTTTTTTCCCCCACAATAGTGAAATACAATGAAATCTTGACAATTTCTCAAAGGTTTTCCTCTACTTTTTGTGTCTCTATCAAGACTTTTGAAAATAAGATGTCAAAAAAGAGACCTCTCCTTATATTTCTAGGTATGTATTTTTTACCTTTATACTTATATTTTACACCCAATGAGTTCAATTTTACAGGTATTTATACAATAGCAACAGGTGCCCCAGAGCTTTGTGAGGTCATGTGGTATTGAGGGGGGTGCACAGTGAGAACTGAAAATCCTCTGCTCTCAAGGACGGTGTGGTGTATGTAGGGACGACAAAGCACTTAAGACAAACAGCCAAAAGGTACTACAACACTCCAGTGGCAGACACCATTGGCCGACCCAGCAGCCATTCCAGGAACCTCTCCTTGCCCACCTTCCACTATAGATGCAGAAGTGAGGAACTCGCTTTCCTGGCCTCACTGGAAATACAGGGTGGCCACATAACCCAGACCTGGCCAACAAGGTGTAATGTCTGCTGGAGGCATTTAGGAAGGTTTTCTTTTCCTTACAAAAGGGACAGGTATAGGAAGAGAGCTCACTGGCACTGCCCCTTCCTCTCTTTCCTGCCTTGAATGCAAATGTGATGGCCAGAATGGGGCAGCTATCTTGTGACCACAAAGCAACAAACACGAGGCCCAAAAATCCACATGCAGACCAAAGCATGAAAGGACCCTTGGCCACGGATGGCATTGTTGTGCTACCAAACCAATTCCAGTAACCGCCTGCCTCCAGACTTCTAGTAGTAGTCATTGAAGCCACTTTTAGGTGGTTTTTCTCTTTGCAGATTCCTAGCTGACATGGAAGATAGAACTTAAGGCCAAATGAGAGCATTAGAGTATAAATGCACCAAAAGATCAGTGAAAGATGAATTTCATGAGAATGGAGAGGTAAGGTGGGGGACACAAGTTAGAGGAATCAGGGTCAGTGGGGTGTGCTTGGATAAATGGAAATAGAGAGATGGGATGTAAAATGGCATCCTAGAGTGGGTGCACTAAGAATCTCTGTTTATTATCACCAAATACATATCTCTAAAGACAAGATTGTTATGGGCCCCTGTTCCTTAAGGTGCAACACATGGCTAAGGGTATCTTGTGTAATTGGAGGCAGTACAGGGTTATGCATTTGAGCAAGGGCTCAGGCATTAGATAAAGCTGGGTTTGGGTCTCAGTTTCCACAAACCAGCTGCATAACCTTGTTAAAGCTTCAGCATCCTTATCTGTAAACTCAGGGAAAAAAAAAAAAGATAAAATATGTGAAGCAAGTAAACAGTGTTCACTGAGTGGCAGTTATTGACATGAGTGGTTGTTACTATTATCATTACGGTGATCAGACGTTAATTATTATTTTGTCCATTTTTACATGCTACCAGAGGGAAATTTTCTTAACCCTCTAGAACCCAACTGCTTCATCTATGAAATGGGATTGTCATCTCTCAACGTTGTATTAAATGTTAATGAGGATCCCTGTGAAATTGAAGCAACTTTGCCTGGAGAGTGTAAATAGCATGTAGCCTTTTTCTGTTTTTAAGTCCTTTAAGTAGAAGTTTGAGCTAAGAATCACTATGCATTTTTTTCCCCTAGCAGCAAATACAACAATTATGTAAGGCAAAAAGATCAAGAGTTTAAACAATGACTTTTAGACTCAATGTAGGCTTCAGGGTTGCTGCAGTCTGGAGCAAACTGGTTTTTGACTTTGACAATTTCTAAAGTTTGGATCTCTAGGCATTAAAAATTAAATCATATAAACTTACAATCAAATATTCAAAAATCATGACTTCCTAATTGTTTTACTACTTATTACTATATGTGCCGTAAAGGGTATTTTTTATCTATTGTATCTGTATGGTGCAGTACTGTATATGAATGTGTCTCTTCCCAACTCCTTGTTCAATGACATGCGGGAGAACTGAGGGGTTGAACGTTTCACAGCACACCCCTGTTGGCTCACCCTTCCTTGGCGCCTTAGTTTCTCTGAACTGGGTAAAGGAGGGTGATATGTTGTGGAGTTCTTCTGAGTATTTATAGCCTCACTTCCCAGAGATGCCTTTCTTTCCAGTGCCTCTAATCATAGGCTGGTCAGAGCTGCCTTCCATCCTATCCTGTACTCACACATTTTTGCAGAAATTCCTCAAAAGTTCTATGTATTGATGACAATCTTTCCCCTCAGAAAAAGCCAAGAAGCTTGTACTTCCAAAGATTCCTGGGTGTTAGCTGAAAGGTATCATTGAAACCTATCTTTGAGAGATGAAGTTTAAAAAAAAAAGTAAACAGTAAAAACGAATTGCAACTAGGAAATCCCATGGAAGAATGATGAACAGAATGTAGTGGCACGTGAAGTTGGGCTCCCGACCAAACCAAGCTGATGTCTGGATAAAAGAGTGCAGTGTCTGGTTCCCATAGCTCTGAGATTTGGCACTGCCAGAGATGTCACAGGACTTCTTGAAAAATTGCATTAACTTTTCTTTAGCTTTAGCTTTATTATGCACATGCCAAAACTAACATTAAGCAGCAAGAGAGACTTACCCCTGAGCTTCTGGCCTGGAACCGTCTAGCATGTAAGTCGGGCTCTGCAGTTTTGTTTGCCTTTGCCTCTCAAGAACTTGCAGATCAGCTTTATCAGGCATGTTGAAGTGAATGTGGCCCGAAGAGTGTGAGAAAACGGACCAGCTGCACCATGAGCGGGGTTTTAGAGCTAAGCCACAGAACCTCCTTTCTAGAACAATGCTTGGTTTCTGCCACAGGTTGAATAGGAAAGCACCATATGGGGAATATTTCTGAAACAACTTTTTAAAATCAAGAACATTGTGTAAGAGGCACTATCATTTACAAAAAAAAACCCTAGACAAATTCCTCTCAAGTACTAGCGCAAAGGAAACGTTATCTTGCCAAGAACAAACAAGTTCCTCCTCAGGGACATCAGGACGATGAAACCCCTGTATGGCTCTTTTATTGCCTGGCTGATAGGAAGCTCTGTTTTCCTTCAATTACTAGAGCTTTCCTTAGACATGATTTTTTGTTTTCAATAATTTCTCCCTTCCCCCTTTCCTTCACTAGTTGTTTAGTGTCTATTTTATGTTGGCCTTTTTTTAAATCTTGTCATACTTGTGTTTGATAAAATGTTATACAGTATTTTTTTGAAATAATTACCTATATTGGACAGCAACCAGGCATGGATCAGTGATTTTAGTGTGTTGGATTATGAGAAATCCAATGCTGTGTACCTAGAATCCACTAAAAGTAAAACAATAAAATATTTCCTGGAAGTCAATAAAGTTATACATACATTATAAGTAAATACATTTTGAGTGGTCTACCCTATGTCTACTCATATGTGAAGAACTACAGTAAATCAAAAGTTGTAGATGTAGTTTCTTAAGAAACTGATCTTATAGGTTAGGGAATTCTTTACCAACAACTGTAATTATTGGCTTCCATTTATTAGATGCCAGTCATATTCCAGGTGCATTCTATCTTGTTTAATTGTCACCCCCAGGACTCTGATTCAATAGGTCAAGGTTTCCTCTTAGTTTGCTACCCAGGTGATTCTAATGTGCAGCCAAATTGAGAATTTCTAATCTAGAATAAAAGGAATAGGTGCAACTGCCTGCGGTTCCCATCCAATGCCAAGGCAGAGCCAAGTGAGGCCCTGCTGTCTGTCCACGCACGGAGGACAGTGGCCTGCTTGGAGCAGAGGGGATGATGGCAGCTGTAGGAACCCCCTGTAGCACAGAAACCACAGACGGAAATGCTCACTTCTGGAGAACCTGTTGTGGAGATGATGCCTGTGACAGTACTTACACAAAAAACCCTTCATCTGAGAAGTGATTGTCTTGAAGAGGTGAGATGGCCTAGCATCAGCAGTACTAGCTCTTGGGAAGGCTGGGGAGCGGTGTCACAGGCTAAATGTTTGTTCTCCCTGACATTCATAGGCTGAAGCCCTAACTGTCCATGTGATAGTGTTGAAGACCGGGCATTGGAAGTTAATCAGGGTTAGAAGTCCGAAGGGTGGGGCCCTCAGGAAGTGAGCTCTGAGACCCCTGGGCGCCTGTCCTGCCACCCACGGCGCAGATGGGCCGCAGCATGCAGAGGCTGAGGGGAGGCCACCCCCCTAGAGCCCAGAGAGGCCTCAGAGGAAGCCGGCCTTGCCAGCACCTTTATCTTGGACTTCCCAGCCTCCAGAATGGTGAGAAATACATTTCTGTTTTTCTGTTGTTTATAAGCTACTCAGTCTATGGTGTTTTGTGATGGCAGCCCAAGCTGACAAGGCAAGGGGTAGAGCCCATTTTTCTAAACTAGGTGACCTTTAAAAAACATCTCCTCTCTGAAGCTTTGCCTAACTCCTTCCTCTGGCCTGTTGAGGCTTGCTGTTCTTTCCTCTCTACACTTCCTTTCATCTATCACGAGGGATGGCAGCTGTTTGAGAGTTTGCCTCCACCAGCCGACGGAGATCTTCGAGGGCAGCCTCCTGTCTTCAGCACTGGACTTCCGGAGGGAAGCACATAATAGGTGCTCTAAGCTTTATCCAACGGATCAATAAGCCATGGCCAGACATCTCACCCTCACTGATACAAGGAAACAGATCATCACCTCTGTCAACAGAACTGCTTAAAGCCCTAAACCATGTGGTTCAGGGCCTCTTTTCAAATGACAGTAAATATGAAAGTGACCAACACGTTTTCTCCATTATGATGAAGTTATCCCTATTTTTTGGTTCCTGAGGGCTTGGGCTATAAATCATTGAAGTCTGAAATGAGAGCTCCATAAATAAATTGACTCAAGTAGGGTTAGTCATAAATGTGTGGTATATTTCCCAGTCAAGACTCTAATGTCCAATGAGCAGTCTGGTGATGAATGGAGCTATCCTGTAACTTTGCTCTTAATGTGATGAGTGGTGGTATTTGGAGGTTGACTATCCCTGTTCTTGTATTAAAAGGGCCAAACCTTTACATGGGTCAAGCCAGGTGTAGCTTTAGAATTTTTTATTTCACAAGTTAGGCCTGAGGTCGTGTTTCACACAGTTGTGACTGAGAGCTACAGGGAGCACCAAATTTCTAAATTTCCTTCTGAGAATCAAATGCAGGTCAGCATGCTGGTGGTTACTCATTTATCTTTGTTTCTTCCCCAAAAGCATCACAGCAGTTTGCTGCTGAGCTGATTTATGACAGTAATACCAAGTTAGAGATAACAAAGTGCTATCTTTTGAGAAAATTATCTGAGGTTTGCATGATGAACAATCAATTTTATCATTTTATATTTAAGATATCACAACAAGATTCTCTTTTTTTTTCCAGTTTTATTGAGAAATGATATATAGCACTGCATAAGTTTAAGGTATACAGCATAATGATTTGACTTACATATATTCTGAAATGATTGCCACAATAAATTTAATACCCCTCATCTCATATAGACACAAAAAGAAAAAGAAAATTTGTTTTTTCCCTGTGATGAGAACTTTTAGGATTTCCTTTCTTAACAACTTTCAAATAAACCATACAGTATTAATTTTGACCTCATGTTAACTCTAGCCATTACATTGCTAGTGCTTTTTTTAATCTTGTAACTGGAAGTTTGTACCTGTTGATCACCACCGTCCAATCCCATGCCCCCATAAACAAATCAAATCTCTTTTTTTATGACTTTTTGTTTTCCGAGTCTACATTTAAGTGAGGTCCTGTGGGATTTGTCTTTCTCTGCCTGAAGTATGTCACTCAGTATAATGCTTTCAAGGTTCATCCATGTTGTCACAAATGCCAGGGCTTCCTTCTTTTTTAAGGCTGAATAATATTCTATCATGTGTTTGTATACACAGACCTCCCCCTGCTCCCCACACCACCACATTTTCCTTATCCATACATCTGTTGATAGACACTTAGATTGTTTCCATGTCTTATGGATTATAAAAAATGCTGTATGACCATGGGGTGCAGTTATCTCTTTGACATAGTGATTTTGTTTTTCTTTTGGATATATTCCCAGAAGTGGAATTGCTGGATCATATGGTAGTTCTATTTTTAATTTTTTGAGGAACCTCCATACTGTTTCCCATAGTGGCTGCACCAATTTACATTCCCACCAACAATGTACCATGGTTCCCTTCTCTCCACATCCTCCCTAGCATTTATCTCTTATATTTTAAGAGCCATTCTTTTTGCCCTAGTTTAATTGGGATACAGTTGATGTATAACACTATATTAAGGTATACAGCATAATGTTTTAGTTAGCATCCATCATCTCATAAAAAGAAAATTCAATTAGTAAATTTGTTTTCCTTGTGATGGGCACTGTTAGGTTTACTCCCTTAATGACCTTCATAGGTATCATACAGCAGCATTAACTGTGGCCATCATGCAATACATTACATCCCTGGTGCTCATCCACCTGGTTACTAGAAATGTGCACCTTTTGTTCACCTTCCTCCAATTCCTCCTCCCCACACCCTTGTAACCACAAATCTGATCTCTTTTTCTATGAATTTGGTTTTTTGTTTTGTTTTAAGAATATACACATAAGTGAGACCACACAGGGTTTGTATTTCTCTGTCTGGCTTATTTCATTTAGCATCATGTCCTCCAGGTCCATCCATGTTGTGGCAAATGGTAGGATTTCCTCATTTTTTTAATGGCTGAATAATATTCTGCTGTATATGTATTCTTTATCCATTTATCTGTTGACAGACATTTAAGTTGTTTCCATGTATTGGCTATTGTAAACAATGCTGCTATGAATATGGGGGTGCAGATATTTTTTTGAATTAGTGTTTTCATTTCCTTTGGGTATAGTCCCCAAAGTAGAATTGGTGGATCTGCTTTTAATTTTTTGAAGATCTTCCATACTGTTTTCTAGAGTGACTGTACGAGTTTACAATCCCACCAACACCACACAAGTGTTCTTTGTCTCTACATCCTTGCCAGCCTTCATTATCTCTTATCTTTTTGATGGTGGCCATTCTAACAGGTGAGAGGTGATATCGCATTGTAGTTTTGATTTGCATTTCCCTGGTCACTAGTAATGTTGAGCATATTTTCATGTATGTGTTGGTCATTTGTATATCTTCTTTGGAAAAATGTCTGTTCAAGTTCTATGCCCATTCTTCAATTGGATCATTCATGGGATTGTTTGCTATTGAGCTGTATGAGTTTTTTATATATTTTGGATATCAACTGCTTATCAGATACATGGTTTGCAAATTTTTTTTTTCCATTCCTTAGGTTGTCTTTTCAATTTGTTGATTGTTTCCTTTGCTCTACAGATGCATTTTAGTTTTAGTCCCACTTATTCATTTGTTTATTTTAATTTTGTATTGAAATATAATTGATATGTAGTATTGGTTTCAGATGTACAATGTAGTAATGTGACAATTATATGTACTACTAAATGCTCATCACAGTACCACTAATTTTTTATTTCGTTGCTTGTGTTTTAGGTATCATATCCAAAAAATCATTGCAAAGAACCATGTCAAGGAGCATTTTTCCTATTTTCTTCTATGTTTCCTATAGTTCCCAGTCTTACATTGAAGTCTTGAATCCATTTCAAGTTAATTTTTGTGAGTGGTGTAAGACAGAGGTCTAGTTTTATTCTTTTACATGTGGATATCCCTTTTCCCCGGCACCATTTACTGAAGACTCTTCTCCACTGGGTATCCTTGGCTTCCTTGCCAAATACTGGTTGACTATAAATGCTTGGGTTTAACTTCAGGCTCTTGATTCTGTTTCACTGGTCTGTTTGTTTTTATGCCAGTGTTCTACTGTTCTGATTATATTAGAGCTGCATAGGGTAACTTGAAATCAGAAAGTGTGATGCCTCTGGCTTTGTTCTTTCTCAGGATTCTTTTGGCTATGCAGGACTTTTGTTGTTCCATATGAATTTTAGGATTTTTTTTTTTTACTCCTATAAAAAATGCCATTGAACTCTTAATAGAGATTGTGTTGAATGTACAGAAGGCTTTTTCTGGTGCTAACTTTTCCAGTCTATGCACACAGGATATCTTTTGTGTGTCAATTTCTTTCATCAGTGTCTTGTAATTTTCAGAGTAGAAATCTTATACTTCCTTAGTTTTGTTTATTCTTTTTTTTTTTTTTTTTTTTTTTTTTTTAGGAGAGCAAGGCACAGGCTTTATTTAGAGATAAAGTGAAAGGACAGAGCTCCCGGCTCATGCCAGGAGGGGATGAGAGAGTCCCTTGTTTATTCTTAAATATTGTTTTTGATACTATTGTATATAGGATTGTTTTATTTCTTTTTCAGCTGATTTGTTGTTAGTGTATAGAAAAGCTCCTGACTTGTCAGTAATTTTGTATCCTGCAATTTTACTGAATTCATTGATTCAATCTAGTGGTTTGGTGTAGTCTTTAGGATTTTCTATATATAAAATTATGTTATTTGCAACTAGAGACAATTTTACTTCTTCCTTTCCAATCCTGATATGTCTTGTTTTTTCTTGCCTAATTGCTCTGGACTTCCAGTACTATGTTGAATAGGAATGTGAGAGTGGGCACCCTTGCCTTGTTCCTAATCTTAAAGGAAGAGCTCTCAACTCTCACCAATGACTATGATGTTAGCTATAGGCTTATATGTGACCCTTATTATGCTGAGGTGCATTCCTTCTATTTATCCTAATAGTTTTTATCATGAAAGGATACTGAATTTTGTCAAATGCACTTTCTACCTCTTGAGATACCATTTTTTCCCTTTCATTCTCTTAATAGGATCACATTGATTTGTGTCTGTTGAACTATCTTTGGATCCCAGGTATACCCCACTTGATCATGGTGAATGAACCTTTTAATGTGCTGGTGAATTTGGTTTCCTAGTATTTTACTGAGAATTTTTGCATCAATATTTATGAGGAATATTGTTGTGTAGTTTTCTTTTCTGGCTTTAGTGTCAGCGTAATACAGGCCTCCTAAAAGGAGTTTGGGTGTTTCCTCTTCTTTGGGTTTTTTTGAAGAGTTTGAAGATTGGTGTTAATTCTTTAAATGTTTGGTGAAATTCACCAGTGAATCTACATGGTACTGGCATTTTCTTCCTTGGGACATACCAATTCAATCTCTTTACTAGTAATTGGTCTATTCAGACTTTCTATTTCCTCATCCTTAAGTCTTGGTAGTTTGTGCATCTAACAATTTTTCCATTTCTTCTAGGTTATCCAGTTTGCTGGCATGCTGTTGCTTATAGTAGCCTCCTATGATCTTTGTATTTCTGTTTTATCAGTGGTAATGTCTCCTTTTCTCATATTTTTGTTGATTTGGGACCTCTCCTTTTTTACCTTGGTTAGGCTAGATAAAGGATTATCAATTTTGTTTGTCCTTTCAAGGAACCATCTCTTAGTTTGGTTAACCTTTTTATTGTTTCCTCTTCTCTATTTCATTTGTTTCTGCTCTAATCTTTATTATTTCCTTCCTTGTGATAATTTTAGGCTCAGTTTGTTCTTTTTATAGTTCCTGAAGCTATAGAGATATGCTATTTGTTTGGGACCATTCTTCTTAATGTAGGCATTTGTTGCTGTGAACTTTCCTCTTAGAACTGTTTTTTCTGTCCCATAAGTTTTGGTACATTGTGTTTCCATTTTCATTTGTCTCAAGATAGTTTTTTTACTTCCTCTTTAATTTCTTCTTTGATCCGTTGATTGTTCAGGAAAGTGTTTAATTTCCATGTATTTGTGAATTTTCCATTTTTCCTCTCTTATTGATTTCTACTTTCATACATCATGGTCAGAGAAGATATTCGATATGATTTCTGTCTTCTTGAATTTGGCAAAACTTGTTTTGTGGCTTAACATATGATCTATCCTAGAAAATATTGCATTTACACTTGAGAAGAACATGTATTATGTGGTTAGAGAAAATGTTCTGTATATTTCTGTAGGTCTATTTAGTCTATAATGTTCGAGTTCATTGTTACTGATTTCTGTTTGGATGATCTATCCATTGTTGAGAGAGGGGGATTAAAGTTCCCAACTATTATTGCTTTGCTGTTTATTTCTTCTTTGGCTGTATTTGTTTTGCTTTATTTAGGTGCTCAGAGGTTGGGCACATAAATAATTATGATTGTTATATTTTCTTGATGTATTAACTCCTTTATCATAATATAATGACCTTCTTTGTCTCTTTGTATAATTTTTAGTTTAAAGTATATGTCGTCTGGTATAAGCGTAACTATCCATGTTTATTTTTGGTTACCATTTGCTTGAATTATCTTTTGCCACCCCTTCACGTTCAGTCTAGCTTGTCTTGAAGGCTAAAGTGAGTCCCTTGCAGGCAGCATATCATTGCATCTTGTTTTTTATACATTTAACCATTCTATGTATTTTGATTGGTGGATTTAATCTGTTTATATTTAAAGTGATTATTGATAAGTAAGGACCTACTATTGCTGTATTGTTTTCTAGTTGTTTTGTAACTCCCTTGTTACACATTTCTTATCCTGCTCTCTTTTTTTGTGTGTTTTCATGTCTTTGGATCACTATGCTTTAACTTCTTTATCATGTTCTTTTGTTTAATTAATATAGGTTTATTTCTTATGGTTACCATGAGGTTTACATAAAATATCTTAAAATTATAACACCCTATTTTAAACTAATAACAACTAAACTTCAATAGAATTCCTAACTTTTACACTTCTCCCACCCCCTCATATTTTAGGTTACTTAGGTTATAACATATAATTTTATATTGTGTATTTAATAACAGATTATCATAGTTATGGTAATTTTTACTATGCTTAACTTTTAAACTAGAGTTGTAAGGAAAATAATGCACAACTGTTAGTACATTACAGAAACCAATTCTGACTGTATGTTTACCATTACTGCCTTCTTACATTTTTATGGTGTTAATTAGTGTCCTTTTATTTTCACTCAGAGAACTCTAGTATTTCTTGTAAGGCAAGTCTAATGGTGATGCATTCCCTCAGCTTTCATTTGTGCAGGAAAGTCTTTATCCCTCCTTCATTTTTGAAGGACCGCTTTGCTGGGTATACTATATTTAGTAAACATCTTTATTGAGATAAAATTCCCATAGCAGGCAATTTACCCAGTTAAAGTGTACAATTGACTGGTTTTTAGTATATTCACAGAGTTAAGCAATCATCACATACTACAGTTGATTTTCAAACATTTTCATTGTCTCCCCCCCCCCCAAAAAAAACCTGTTTTCCTTTGATTATCACCTCCTGATCTTCGCCCACTTTAGGCAACCACTGATCTACTTTCTGTCTCTGGATTTGCTTGTTCTGGACATTTCATATTAATGGAATCACACCATATATGTGGCCTTTTGTGACTAGTGTCTTTCATTTAGCATAATGTTTTCAAGGGTCACCCATGTTATAGCATATATAACTTCATTTTCCTTTATGGCTGAGTAATGTTTTATTGTATGGATGTATCACATTTTGTTTATCTATTCATCAGCTTATGAACATCTGGGCTGTCCACTTTTTGGCTATTATGGTGCTGTTATGAACATTTGTATACAAAATTTTTGCCGCTTTTTCAATTCTCTTGGATCTCTAGGACTGGAATTGCTCGGTCAAATGTTAACTCTAGTTTAACTTTTTGAGAAACTGCCAGTCTGTTTTCCAAAGTGGCTGTCCCACCTAACTTTTGACTCAAGTATAGTTGATATACAAGATTGGTTTCAGGTATACAACAGTGACTCAACAAATATATTATGAACTGCTTACCACAATTAGTGTAGTTACCATTTGTCACCATACAAAGTTATTACAATATTAATGACTATATTCCCTATGCTATTATTTTCATCCCCATTGACTTATGTATTTTATAATTGGAAGATCATACCTCTATCTCCCTAACCTCTTTCACTCCTCATAGCAACCACCAGTTTGTTCCTTATGAGTCTATTTCTGTTATATTTGTTTGTTCTATTTTTTAGATCCCACATATAAGTGAAATCGTATGGCATTTGTCTTTCTCTCAACTTATTTCACTTAGTATAATACCCACTAGGTCTATCCATGTTGTTATGAATGGAAAGATTTCCTTATTATTTTTATGGCTGAATAAAAGTCCATTGTTTGTATCTACCACATCTTGTTTATCCATTCATCTATCAATGGACACTTAGGTTGCTTCCATATATTGGCTATTGTGAATAATGCTGCCATAATAATAGGGGTGCATGTATCTTTTCAAAAAAGTGATTTTGTTTTCTTTGAGTAAATACCAAGAAGTGGAATTACTGGGTATTTCTATTTTTAATTTTTTGAGGAACTTCCATACTGTTTTCCATAGTGGCTGCACCAATTTACATTCCTACCAGCAGTGCACCAGTGCTCCCTTTTCTCCACATCCCCACAAATGCTTGTTAGTTCTTGTCTTTTTGATACTAGCCATTCTAACTGGTGTGAGGTAATAGTTCATTATGGTTTTGGTTTGTATTTCCTTGATGATTAGCAATGTTGAGCATCTTTTCATGTGTCTATAGGCCATCTGTATGCTGTGGAAAAATGTCTATTCAGGTTCTCTATGCATTTTTTTAATTGAATTATTTAAAAAAATTTTCAGTGGTTTGCAAATATTTTGTTGAGGATTTTTGCATCTAGGTTCATCTATAATTTTTCTTTGTTTTGGTAGTGCCTTTGGTTTTGGTATCAGAGTAATGCTGTCCTTGTAGAATAAATCTGTAAGCATTCCTATTCCATTTTTTTGAACTATTTGAGAAGGAAAGGTATTAACTCTTTACATGTTTGGTAGAATTAATCTGTGAAGACATCTGGTTGTGGACTTTGGGGGAGTTTTTTGATACTAATTCAAATGTGTTAGTAGTAATCAGTCTGTTTTTATTTTCTATTTCTTCTTGGTTTAGTCTTGGGAGGTTTCATGTTTCTAGGAATCTATATTTCTTTCAGGTTGTCCTATTTGTTGGCATATGATTATTTATAATAATCTTTTATAATCCTTGGATTTTTGTGGTGTCAATTGTAACGCCTCCTTTTATTTCTGATTTTATTTGAATTTTCTCTTGATGAGTCTGGTTATATAAGGGTTAACCAATTTTGTTTATATTTTCAAAGAGCCAGCTGTTAGTTTCATTGATCTATTTTTAGTCTCTATTTCATATATTTCTGCTCTGATCTTTATTATTTCCTTCTTCTACTAACTTTGGGCTTTGTTTTTCTTGTTCTTTAGGTGTGAGAGTAGATTGTTTATTTGAGCTTTTACTTGTTTATTGAAGTAGGCCTGTGTCACTCACTATAAGCTTCCCTCGTAGAACTGTTTTTGCTGTGTCCCAAAGATTTTGAAATGTGCTTCTATTTTCATTAGTCCCCAGGTATTTTTTTCATTATGTTATTTAACCTCCGTATGTTTGCATTTTTTTCAGTTTTATTCTTATAATTGATTTCCAGCTTCATCCCATTGCAATTGGAAAAGATGCTTGATATGATTTCAGTCTTCTTAAATTTATTAAGACTTGTTATGTGATCCAACATGTGGTCTATCTTGGAGAATGTTCCACATGCACTTGAAAAGAATGAGTATTCTGTTGTTTTTGGTTGGAGTGTTCTGTATATATCTGTTAACTCCATTTGATCTAGTGATCCTCTCTATTGATTTTTCTCTCTGGATGATCTATGCATTGAAGTGTGTGGGGTGTTAAAATCCTCTACTATTATTGTATTACTGTTAATTTCTCTATTATGCCTGTTAATATTTGCTTTATACATTTAGGTGCACCTGTTAGGTGCATAGATATTCACAACTGTTTTATCTTCTTGCTGGATTGAATCCTTTGTCATTATGTGATATCATTGTCTCTTGTTACAGTCTTTATTCTAAAGTCTCTTTTGTCTGGTATAAATATTGTTACCCAGTGCTTTTTTCACTTCCAATTGCATGGAATTTCTTTTCCCCATCTTTCTCTTTCAGTCTGTGTGTGTCTTTAGATCTTAAGTGAATCACTTACAGATGGGTCTTGTTTTTTTTTTTTTATCCATTTAGTCACTCTGTCTTTTGACTGGAGCATTTAGACCATTCACATTTAGAATAGTTATGATAGGTATGTATTTGTTGCCATTTTGTTCATTGTTTTACGTTTATTTTTGTCATTCTCTGTTCCTTCTTCTCTTGCTCTCTTCCTTTGTGAGTCATGACTTTCTTCAGTGTTACAGTTGGAATCCTTTCTCTTATACTACATCTTCCTCTCCTTCCTTTTTATGTATAATGCATTGTTTCACACTTTAATTTCCTTAACTAATTTTTAGATATAATTGACTTCACTACATCTGTCTTTTAATCTTCATACTAGTTTTTAAGTGATTGATCTACTACCTTTACTATATGTTTGCTTTTACCAGTTAAATTTTTTATTTTCATAATTTTCTACTAGTTCTGGCTTTTTCTTTTCCACTTAAAAAAAAGTCCCTTTAACATTACTTGTTAGGCTGGTTTAGGTGGCAAACTCCTTTAATCTGTGTTTATCTGAAAAGCTCTTTGTCTTTCCAGTTCTGAATGATAACCATGCCAGGGAGAGTACTCTTGATTGTACTTTTTTTTTTCTTTTTAGCACTTTGAATAAATCACACCACTTCCTTCTAACCAATAGAGTTTCTTCTAAAAAATTAGCTGATAGCCTTATGGGGTTTTCCGTGTGTGTAACTAGTTGCTTTTTCTCTTGTCGCTTTAAAGAGTCCCTCTTTATCTTTAATCTTTGGCACTTTAATTCTTATTGCTTTGGACCCTCTTGGATTCATCTTGTTTGGGGGACTCTGTGCTTCCTGGGCCTGGATGTCTGTTTCCTTTGCCTGTTTAGGGACATGTTCAGCTACTTTCTAAGTTTTCCACCCCTTTCTCTCTTCTACTTCTGGAACTTGTATAATGTGAATGTTAGTGTGTTTGATGTTGCCCAGGGGGTCCCTTACCGTCATTTAAAAAATTTTCTTTTTGCTGTCCAACTTGTGAGAGATGACTTTCTTTAGCACTATGATTGGATTCCTTTCTATTACTCTGTCTTCCAGATTGCTGGTTCATTCTTCTGCATCCTCTTATCTGCTGCTGATTCCCTATAGTGTATTTTTCATTTCATTTATTGTATTCTTCAAGTCTGATTTTTTTATATTTTGTCTTTGTTGAAGTTCTGAATTCATCTGCTCTTAAGTCTGGTATATATCTTTATAACTATTATGTTGAACTCTTTATCAGGTAGATTGCTTAACTTAGTTTCAGTTTGTTCTTTTTCTGAAGTTTTGTTGTATTTTTCCATTTGGAGTATGTTCTCTGTCTCTTCATTTTGTTCATCTTTCTGTGTTTGTTTCTATGAATTAGGTGAAACAGCTACCTCTCCCAGTCTTGAGGGAGTGGCCTCATGTAGGACTGTCCCCTGGGTAGATGGTGTGTACCTTGTTGGAGGCTGGACAGGTGTAGACAGCAGAGGGCACCCTGTCAGGAGGGCCAGAGGCTGGATGGACATTGGCCATTATGTCCAGGTGCGCCCTGGGCATGGGGCACCCTGGCAGGAGGGCTGGAGGCCAAGAAAGCATGGGCCAAGGGTGTCCTGCTGTGCACTCTGCTGGCACTGCATGGGTGGGAGTGTGGGATCTTGGGCAGGAACATTTGGGTGTGGGGGATGGGGGTTCCTCAGGGGGCATCTGGAACTGGTGTGGGATTGGGGCCTTGGGCTCACTGAATTAGGTGTCTGGACCCTGAATTTGTGCTATCAGTATGACAGGGGACATAAACAAAGGTGCTTACCATCCCCTCCAATCCTGGAGAGAATTCCAACAGTTCGCCTGCCATTTGGCAGGTGCTCTAGTTTAGTAAATCAGCTGCTTTCACTTATAGTCTAGTTGTTTTTTAAACCATGTTTGTTTTTCCTGTGTCCCAGGGCAGGCAAATCTGCATGCAGGTCTCTACTGCCAGTCACTGTGTTGGGGATGAGATTCTCATTATTGTCACGTCTCTGTCTCCTTCCATTTTTTATGTGGTTTCTAACCTTTGTTGGGTAGAAGTTTCACTGAGCCCTCAGTTCTTCAGGAGCAATTGCTCTTCTTCAGGAGTAATAGTGTGTATATAGGAGGAGGTGAGTTCAGGCTCTTTCTGCAGTGTTGCTTGTACGTCCAGGTATAGTATTTGTTGACAGTTGTTTTCCTCGTAATATTTTGAATATATCATCCCATTTTTTCCTGTCCTGAGAAGTTTCTGTTGATAAATCCTTTGATAGTTTTATGGGTGTTCCTTGTATTTAACTTCTTTCTTTCTCTTGATGCTTTTAAAATTCTTTCATCTTTGGCTTTTGGCAATTTAATTATAATGTGTCTCATTTTAGATCTATTTAGAGTCAACCTTTTTGAGGCCATTTGGGCCTTTTGAGTCCTGATGTCTATTTCTCTCAACAGATTTGGGGCATTTTTAGGATTATTACTCTAAGTATACTTTCTGTCCCCTCTTATTTCTCTTCTTCTGGACTTTCCACAATGTGAATTATATCCCATAGGCTTTCTTCACTCTTTTTCTTTTTCTTTTGCTCCTCTGACTAGAGCAAATGTCTTGTCTTCCAAGTCTCTAATTCTTTCTTCTGCATGGTTAAGTCCACTTTTGAAGGTCTTTATTGAATTCTTCATTTCAATTATTGTATTTTTCAGATCTAGGATTTCTGCTTGTATTTTTGATGGTTTCTATTTCTTTGTTGAACTTCTCATTTTTTTTTCATGCATTGTTTTCCTAATTTCATTTAGCTGTGTTATTATAGTTCACTAAACTTCTTTAAGGGGATTATTCTGAATTCTTTTCTGACAATTGTAGGTCTCTGTTTCTTCAGGGTCAGTTGTTAAGGGCTTTACGGGGTTCCTTGGTGGCATCTTATTCACCGGATTTTTTGTGATCCTTGCCTCCTTATATTGGTGTCTGCACATTTGAGTAGTGATCTCCTCTTCCAAACTACAGATTCTCTTTGGCAGAGACAGTTCTTTACCAATCAGCTCAGTTTGGGTTTCTGGACATGACTGATAGTAATGTCCCTGGGCAGGTGGGGCCTGGTATTAGGGTTTATTTTTGGGTGAGGCAACTGTTTGAGCTGTGAGGCCAGGGCAGGGGTGTTTGCCACTGGCTGAGAACAGCTGGATAGCACTGCTGGCTTGGTTTCCTGCCCACGTGAGGCTGTGGGATGAGCTCCACGGCTGCCTGGATCCTCTGGTTGGCTCTGGAAGGGTAGCAGGATGGGACCCAGGGCCTTACAACTCATTGTTTGCGGTCCTGAACCGGGCAAGAATATGTACTGAACATCCTGGTCTGGTGAGGCCACCAGCTGTGCTCTCTGTTCAAGTGCTACTATAATCAGGGCTGTGACAAGGGCTTAACTACAGTGTGCTCTGGTAGGTTTCCCTAGTTTGATAGGCTGAAGGCTGTGTTCAGGATAAGAGGGGTTATGAATAGTTTCCTGGCCTGGAGTAGTGGCAGAAGTAGCTCCACGGCCACTATGGCTGTTTGCTTGTGGGCTTAAAACAAGGTGACCTGTGCCCCCCAAGCTCCCTGGCAAACAAGACTACAGACTGCTCTGTGGGCAGTCAGCTCTGCCCACCTCTTGGGTGCAGGGCTGCTGGGTTACACAGCGTTCAGGTGTTTTCACCAGCCTCTCCTGTCAGGTGGGCCTGAAGGCCACTTTCTTCAGGGACTGGGCTGTGACTCAGGTTTTCTGCCTGGGTGTGTACAGACCAAGCTCCGGGCCTGCAAGACGTCTTGTCTGAGGACCTGAAATAGGCAGACCTACACGCTGGCAAGTACTCTGGTCAAACTGCGCCTGGGACATGGTTTTTCAGATAAGCAAAGCCAGTGGTTGGACTACTATGTGGCTCTGGAGGT
The DNA here is from genome assembly GCF_030020395.1 of Manis pentadactyla. Taxonomy (NCBI): domain Eukaryota; kingdom Metazoa; phylum Chordata; class Mammalia; order Pholidota; family Manidae; genus Manis; species Manis pentadactyla. The sequence continues at coordinate 88,669,347 of NC_080020.1, forward strand.
AGAAATCAGTCTGCCAATATCCAAGTGCTGGTTGTTTGAAGCCCGTCCCCATCTTCTGTCACAGCCAGATTCCCAGTGGTTGAGCCTCACAGATTCCCCTATGATCTCCACAGGGCAAAATCAGAGTAGAGGCTCCCAAGAAACAACTTACAATGCTGTGGAGGCTGGATATCACTCCTAGGCTCTCTTTTCCCACTGAAGGAACCACAGGCTTGGGAGAGCTTCATGTGGTGCTGTGCTGGCCTGGGAGTGGGCAGTGCGGTTGGTGTGCACCCATTACTCTTACTTGCCTAATGCAGTCTGTCTTGGTCCCTGTGGCATGTGTGCTGAGGGGGGAGGGGTGTTCCAGTGTTCTAGAACACTGAAGTTGTTTACCTGAAGTGTAGTTTTGAGATATCAGCAAGCTAAGTGGCCCCTAGTTCTGCTAATGCTTTCTTGGCCATTGTCACTGACAACACAAAGGACCAGTACTTAATCACCTGTAGTTGTCTGCAGTCACCAGTCATGTTATGGACTGTAATTGTAGCCATGTTATGAATAGAGAACTAGGTAATTGAGTAGTCTCATTCATTACACCTAATCTGAACATATGTTCTCGAAGTCCTGAAGACTAGACTCATAACCTTACTTTACAGATAAGGAGCTATAGGCCTAGACAGGTGGACTGAGTTGGTCAAGTTCCCAGAGCTGGTTAAAGACAGAGCTAAGACCAGGTTGCATCTCCTACACTGTACATCAGTCTATTATCTTTACAGAGTCTATGCTATGAGTTTAATTATATCATAAAGTAAAATGTATTTATATTATTCATTAATGGTAGTGGCTCTTAATTAAAATATTACAAGTACTATTTCAATAATCAGGTCATCTGAAGTAGTGATTATCAAACTTCAGTGTGCATTAAAATCACCTGGAGAGCTTATTGAAACAGATTGCTAGGTCCGTCTCTCGAACTTACTAGGTTAGGGGTGGGGCCCTCAGAGTTGCACTTCTAATAGTTTTCCAAAGCTGTTATTCTAGGACCACATTTTGGGAACCCCCGGTCTAGGGCAAACCCATGCCATTTCCTGCCATTCATTAGGGGTCGCTTGTGCGCTGTCTACCAGTTGCGAGACACTTGGTTAGATCTGCAGCAGGAAGAGTGACTAGTGAACTTTCCTCTTCACTTTCTAGTGCATTTCCCACGAGAAGGCTGTTAGAGCATTGGGGTGAAGAACTCTGGCATAAGCCAGACCGCCCAGGAATTCTACTCTCTGCTCCAGATGCTGCAGGATCTTAGTAAGCCATTAATGTCAATGCTTTAGCTTTCTTATCCATAGAATGGGGATATTGTCTTCTAACTCATAATTGTGGAAGGATTAAATCAGGTAATACATATGAAGTGTTTAATGATTTCACTTGGTCTGTCAATCAGAGACCAGTCAGGAAAAAAGAAATTAGTATAGCTATTATAGAGAGGATTGAATAAAGAGAATGGGTAACTCACGGGATAAAAGGGCTGAGAACCCAAATGGGTGGTGAGGGAAACCATACCGTTCCCAACAGCAGAAAGCTGCTACCACCCTTTGGCCTAGAGTGAAGACAGGAGGCACTGTTGTGAGAGCTCAGAAACCAGAGGCTTCTACTGAGAGCACAGTGGGGCGGCCGCCCAGACCCCAAAGGGACTGTCGGCAGGAGCTGGAGCCAGGGAGGAGACCCAGTACCTAGAAGCCAGAGGGCAAAAGGCCCTGGGAATATAGTTCTGTGTAATACAGAAGAGAGCCGGGGAAAAGCAGGAAACAAATCTCAGTTACTACCATACTCTGTATGTTAGTCCTGCCATGACTACATATATGTGCCTCTCTCATCTCCATTAGTGGACCTTCTCGGACCCTCACTGTGCCTACATGTTGAGTACCATATACATGCAAAGTGGCATCCTCATAAATTTATTCAGCAATAGAAACAAGGGGAAATGATTCCCTTTTAGGGATGTTCGTGTATATTGACCAAATGCTATAGTGTAGACTATGAATTTGGAGTGTTTTTTAGCTCCCTGTCTACAGCCCCATGTCACAGCTTTGGGTGCTGCCCAGTGCCTCAGACCATCTACGCACTGAGTGTTCAAAATATGCAGGCTGCAGAACAGAGTCCAAATCAGCTACTGAACGAACCAGTTTGTAGAGAACAATTCTGGTTTGGGGTTGGATAGTAAGTGGGAGGGATTGAGGGACAGTGGCTACTGTTTCCTTAGAGTAAGTTCATGCCTTGAAATGACATCACCTAGAGGTATTTCTCTTCTTCATTAAAGATGCAGTGAAATTTTGTAAAGAATGTTGGGCTGTCAGTCATGAGACCACTCTGTGTCTTTCTCACTTTACAAAAATGAGATGATGTGACAACAGAATGAAAGAGGGTGGGTGGGTGGGAGGCTATAGCAACAGCAGTGACCTTTATTAACCAAAAGAGTAAGAGCCATTTAGAAATACTTCTGAGGTGATAACTGAAATTTCAAACCATAACTTAACTTTCAAAACAACCTTTATTCTGTTTGAAGACCTAATACAATGCATTAAAGCAACTTAAAACAACAAGACATAGCTCCATTGAATCTATAGCTTGAACAAATGTCAAGGAGGCACATCCCCCCCACCCCCCACCCTGATTGCCTTGTAAAGGCAAAATTACAATTGACCATGACATCCTCCCTCTCGTCAAAAGACCAACTTTATTTTAACAATGTCATATAAACAGATTTGTAAAAACATTGAACAGATTGTAGCTTTAAAAAATACACATATATAAATGTTTTTTTTTTGTTTTGCCCCCCGCCCTTTTTTTTTTTAAATAGCAGCATCCTGGGCAGCTAATGCTATCTCATGGTGACAAGTTTAATGTTAAGTTGGATAGTGTTTTCAGTGAGCCCAATTCTGTTCCCTCCCTATTCATAATACTAGTATTTTATATAACTAGATTTTGAAGAAATAAGAATTTGGCATTTTGAAACTTTGTCCCATGTGAGGCATTGTGCTTTAAACTGCCCCTTTCTCAAAATGACCCTGAACTCAAGTTTCAGGGTCTGCTTTCCAACTACTTGGATCCCATGCATAGCAAAAGCAGTTGTTAAAACCAGCAGAATTTTTCTCCCAGTAAGGAATATCAGTAGGACTTCCCAAACACATTACGTTTATAACCAGCTATATATGACAAAGCAATTGGTTCCCCACAGTGACAGCTCACATAAACACATTTTGACTCAGCACACCGAAAACGAGGATTTCCAAGTTAAGCGAGTCATCCAGACCAGCTCCTCAAAAGTACTTTTAAAAACAAAAAAAGCCAAAGAATTATGAACTTCTCACTTCACTTGCAAGCAATTTTCACCTTTATAAGACAAAACAAAGCAACTTCAAAGAAACACAACCCATACACATATACGAGAATAGTTCTAGACATATGCTTGTTATGTACTTGAACTCAAGGACTGTGGATCTGTTTTGGCTGAAAAGGTGTACTGGAAACACAGTCCATGCACATATACATATATACATATATCAAGGGCTGTGAAGTCAGATGTTGCCAACACGTGCTTTTTGCCTTTTCACCTGGTTATGACTTTTTCTCTCGTGTGTGGTATCAGCTCCCACTTATACAGCCCTATCACAGTCTCTCTGCAGCACGCTTAGCTTCTGGTTTTTATCTTTAGGATGCTACACTGGGTGGGGAATATCAATGCATGGACAAAAGCATGTATTTAGGAATGCCTCTGCTGTATCCATTCATACTTGTGAGCCACTCAGACAATGATGTTAGATGACTGAACCCACGGAGCTCTGCTGGTCAAACATCTAGGGCAAATGTGGGCATGCTACACACAAAAAGGCATTGGCAGAGGCGTGACATCAGAGGTATCTTGGAACTTACTGTGATATGGAAAGATGAATTCTGCCTTTCCTGTTTAAAAAAAAAATCAATTGCATTTATGCTTCTAAGATGCAAAAATAAGACAAGTGCCTAAATATGTCATTTTGTGAAGAGTGGAGCAAAAATGTTTAATTAGCTTTCAATGAAACATTCCATCTCAGATTGTATAGTTTAGTAATTAAATACTTAATAGTATACACAGATGTGCTACCAAAAAAAAAAAAATCCCAAACCAACCCTAGTTTATATAAACTATTTAATAACTAATTGTTATACTTAGTGGTGTGGAAGGATAGTTCCAAAGCAGATGTTCGCAGACAAAAACCATGGAAATCATCAATTGTTTGGAGATGAGAGGGAGATGGTCAGATCAGTACAGTCAAATCTGAGGGCTGACAGTCTGGCTATAAGACTATTGCTCTAGATATGAGTAGCTTCATGTAATGAGGGAAAAAAATACATTCTCTAGTTAAGTCAGCTGCTAAGCTGATTCTTGCAAAAGAAATTTAAAAGGAGTAATATTAAAAAAAAAACCCTCACCCTAGAATTCTAAAGGAAGAGAAATGAAATCTAATGTTGAGAAAGGAAAACTGAAATTGTAAGATTCCATTTTAATCTCCTAGGGTAATGACCATGATTATAATGATTCTTTATTCCTTCCAACAAACACACTTTCCACATGGAAATCAGGGAGTAAGACCTCACTCTTGCCCTAAATTGGAAAGAATGCTCTAAAACCCCTTTTCCCCACAGTGAAGTGTACACATACAATTATTCGGATGAACAGAAGGGCAGCTGTTATGATTCCTGCAATGGCCATGACTTTAACGAGCTCTACACAGCCCAGAGCAGTAACAGTTATGATCATGTCTATGTGCTTTATGATCTAAATTAAATGGAAAGCTAGGAAAATAACAAATATCCAGATAAAAATATTCAACTCACATTTTTTCTAAAATGAATATTGGTTATAATGGGTAGTCTAAAGTTAAAATGAGACACATTTTCTAAATGTAGCAATTATACCTTCAAATCAGTGTTCCAAACGAAGGGGAACACTGTTCCGGGAGCCTAACTTCCTAAGAACTGAAATATCTGACCAGCTGCACTGTGTTAGAGTTCCAGTAGGTTTGTAATTATTAATATATAATAACTAGCAAAGTGGGAAAAGCCTGAAGTATAAGCAACTTAACTTTGCAGTTACTCACGTCTCTGTAATCATGAGAAAGTGCATACAGTCTTGCTGCCCCTCCCTCCACCCCACCTGTACAGCCCTTTGCCACGTCCCCCCTCCCTAGATTCAAGAAGTTCACAATTCTTTATGAAACAAACATTTCCAGGTACCGTATTTTATGAGTCTTGAAACAACATTGTTGAACTCAGCAATACTTTGTCATATTCATATAGCTTTCTTTTTTTTATTGAATAAAGCAGCTTTGAAGCTTATCAGGCACTGCCCAACAAAACATTTAGTCCAAAAAATCTGTTATGAACTTTTTAACCTTGGGCCAACAGCCAAGTACTCTGTACAAGGAAAACTGTAAAATATTTCATAGTTTTAATTCTGAAGCCATTTTTTTTTAAACTGGCATTCTGTACATTTCTTAAAAAAAAAAATAACAAAATGAATATTAACAAAAAAAAAATCAGGGACAATATTTTTAAGCAACAAAAACTGGAGCGGGGGAAGCTTATTCTGAAATGATATTTAAAACTGAGAATAACTTTATGAAAATTAAGAATTGCATAGAGCTGTGAATTTAGCCTTCAGCAAAACAGAAGCTATTTGGTATTGATACAAATCCATCTATTTGATAGTTAGTCATCCAATATTATGTACATATTTTATATACTGAATGTCATTTTCAGTCCTGTTTTCCAAGCTCCATTTTTCTGTTAGTGGGGCCGGTTGTTTTTTTTCCTCTAAAAGTTTGAACCAAATACTTTCTGACACCTTGGTACAACAGACTTTCCTCCGAACGTACGTGAGCTGACGTTCTCCTGTGAGTGCCCCTCGTGAGCCGAAGGGCCTTTCTGCTACATATCGTTCATTTGTTAGAAAAGGAAATAATCCACAGTGCGATTTGTCTGAGTCCACTGTGCACAGCAACACCCAGGCCGGCCCGAGTGTCCCTGGGCCAGGGCTCTTCAGCCCGTCCACCCTCCAGTCTACAAAGTCCCAACTTTGAGCTGGTAAAGCTTCAGAAAGCATTAACAAGCACCATGGTTAAAGGCCTCTTTGTCCCTGCGCACAGAGATTTTTGCATTTCTTTTTCTCTTTGTGTTGTGTGGTGGTGTGGCTTTAAATTAAACCAGAAAAAAAAAAAGAGAGAGAAAGGATAAGCACTCCGGATAAGAAATGTGTGGTCATCGCACAGTGCGAGGCTGCATGTCTCCTCTACTACTTTTTTTCGAAAGCTGGAGTCCCATCTGAAGTCAGAGGGCTTTGCTTCGGCAGCTCAATTCACAGGTCAGGCTGGAGAGGAGCCCTGCGCTTCTCAGAGGCCTCAGGGTGGCTGAACTTGAGGAGAAGGATCAGACGGCAAGTGCCTCATCGCCTCTGCTGCGCATATACCGGGTAGGCTAGTGTGACATTGAGAGAGTCGTTGTGCTGCACGAGGGAGGTGTGTTGGTAATGTAGCACCAGTTCTTTCAGGGAGCTGTACAAATTGTAGGGCTCAGCAAAGCCGTAGCCAGTCGCCGTTTTGTTGATGACACAATGCTTTACTTCCCCGTCCACCCTAGAGAGGAGAGAGAACAAATGCCTGTCAAGCTTGTCCAGGACAATTTGTGACTCTGCAAAGTGTTTTTAATGAAATCATCATCATGAGAAAGTACACTATGCAGGCCTGTCTGCACGTGGGGAACAGGCCTGGGTTAACTGTGGCCGTGGGTCTGTCATTTACCGGCTGGGGAGGTAGCTCAGCATCACGGAGTGTTTTTAAAATGGTTTAAAAGGAAGATTATTGGAATGTGTATGTTACTGGGAGGCTTTGAGAAGTGAACTAACGTCCAGGATGTGCTTGACAGAATGCCTGGAATGCACAGGCTTCCAACTGCCAATAAGAGTCCTTCTTTGAAGCTAGCCTCAAAGTGTCCACACACCTCTCCATCTTTGCATTTACTCTGTATTCTTCTCTTCCCTGTCCTTACTCAAAGTTGTTCTCATTTTATTTCTTGTAGGAATATTCCTCTGCTTAAACGGAGGTACATCACAGAGTATGTACCTTTTTAGAACCATTCATTCCTAGAGGATACTTACTTTTCTGATGATGTTAGGGATCCAGAATCACTTTTCAAAGTGCTCCCCAAACTATTTATGCCATATGATGGCAATGTCTTCTCCTGTGTATACTCAGCTCCAGGACAGTGACTAGGATCCCTTATCTGCGGTGGTGCTCTCCTATGAATTACCTCAGATTCTAACTCCATTGGCCATGGGAGGCACAAAAAAAAAAGACTTAAAAGACCTTCATGATTAAGTAGTTGCTGAGTTGGGCCCCAAACCCCAGCCTTCCAACTGAACCCTACTGGGCCCTATTAATGGATACTGCTGCTGGGATTGTAAAATATTTGCTATCTGTCCACTACTATGTTACTACGCTGTAAGAGTCTCCGAGATGAGAACTTTCTCAAACACCTGCCAGCAGGGGTACCTGACAGGAGAAAGGGTCTGCTGGCACTACGTACACTACGGAGCAGGCGAAGCAGCCCTGTTTACTGCTCTCCCGGACCAGGAAGGTGCCGTCGCGCTTCCCTCGGAGAAGGTTTTCAGCCTTGTTGCGGTTGCTGCTTCCAACGTTCCACGTCTTCTCGTCGTGGTGGGGCAAGTCCTCGTCATCTTCCAGCAGCGAGTATTGGCTGTGGGGGCAGGGGACAAGGTTTCTTAATGCAGCACATGGGAGCCTCCAGCTCGCCCCACTGCCCCCTTAGGAGGGTCCTCTTCACCCGAGTTCTGCCCATCTGACCGGGAAAGTTGGGCCCTGTTCACTAGTCAGACCCAGCCAGCTTCTCTGGCCTGAGTTTTCCTCTCAGGTTTAGCCTTCAATGTAACCTCCCTGGACAAAGAGCTGCTCTAAGTTAGGTGTGGGCAGAGAGGACGGTATTAAACAATCCTGTTTGTCCAGTTTAGATCAGGAAATTGATTGACTAGGAGGAATGCCAGTTTTCAAATAATTCAAACAAAACATATACTTAAGCTTTAAAAATATAAGAAAGAAAATTGTCTTTTCCCCCTCCTGACTGTTCCAAAAATATGCTGGGATTTTTCAGATGTTCAGGGACGTTATTATGACCAGTGTCACTTTATAGCACTACAGGGAAAAAATAAATCTGTATCCTCCTTCGCTAAACTTTCCTTTTTTAAAATTCTGGATAATGAGACTGAGTTTATGTAAGATGTTCCAAACTCAGTAAAATTCCTCACTTGTTCTGCAAACAAAGCAACTCATGCATTTCCCTAAACTGAAAAACCTCTTGTGCTGCCTCCCAGCTGCAGTAACTATACTTACTCTTCAGTGTTCTCGTTGCCCAGCCACTCATTCAGCTTCTTCTGCCGAACACCTTTCTGAGTCAACCACCTGCAAAATAGTTTTAAAAAGAAAATGCCATTCATAACATTTCCTTACTTTCAGCAATTCCCACTTGTTCCCTGTGGGCTTCTGCCTGCAATGCTTACATCAAATACTGGTCTCTTGTCTTTCTCAGCTGAATGAGGTCAGGTTTAATGCTGTTCATGCGTTTGTCAATCTCCCGATACTCTGCTGCCTGCTTCTTCAAGTCTTCCTCCAATCTTCTTCTACTGTCAACGATTTCACTGATTCGAGACTTTAGCTTTTCATAATTATGCATAATCCTACAGGCAAGAGAAATGCATCTGTAATTACCTGGGTTCATCGTGAAGGTTTCCCAAAGTTTATGGCAAGTTTCACTATGGATTTCCAGCCTTTTTCCGCAGGTAAAGAATGTTTTCTTTTGCTGTTGTTTCTTAATTATTCAAACCACAGAACAACACAAGGTCACCTTTAAACCATTTTTGGAGGATTTTGGTTATCTCGAGCACAAGCAGGGTGGAAAAACACTCATAGCTCACCAACCTTTGAATTTCTTTCTCATTGCCTTCACGTTTAAACTTTTCTATGTATTCTTTGCTGTACCGCTCCTGGCTTTGGCACTGTTCTTCAAATATTTTTATGGTTTCATTAAATGCTTCAATAGCTGTTCTTTTCATTTGGATTTCCTGCAACACAATGTTAATAAGACAATGTCATAACTTTGACAGGATAGGTCACCTCTTATTTTAAGACACTACAACTGGGACATTTGGTTGACATGGCTACCTAGCAAGCTAGAAAGTAAGTACTATTAGCAAGGTAGAACTCTAATTCATAAAAACCCATTAAAATAGTATCACAGAAGTACACATTTCCTTTGGGAGTTTTCCCAGTCTATGAAAGATGATTGCTTGACAATTTCCTATAGTTTTCATCTTTTTAAAATGCCACTCCACTCTATCAGTAATTTATGGTATCAGGTTGTCCTCTGCTCCCTCTGGTGGTCCCAGATCCATGAGGGCCTAGAGAAGATTAAGTCACTGCAGTAAGTGTAGCCTCTACGTTTCATGGCAGGGTAATACATTGGTTAAGTCTCCATTTCAGAGATTAGACAAGTTTGTGGAACTTCCAGTTATTATTAGCTTCCAATCTAAAAAAAAAATCTTCAATCAGGAACTAAAACTCACAGCAACATCTTCATTTAACATGGGAATGTAGTTATTCTGATACTTATAGGCTTCATTTGACAGGGTTGCAGATACTATGAATAATTACTAGAATAATCAACAATAATTCATAAACGAATGACTTCTCCCCCAACTGAGTTTGCAGAAACTCAACCATTTCTATTTTCTTTGAAGCTGAACATAACATGTGCTTGGTTCTAACTAAGAGTTCTGAAATTTTAATCTGATTTTTGCAGAAAACTCACCTGGGAAGTACGGGTATAATCTTCATATAATCTATCGTATTCCCGACTTTTTTCTTGAAATTGAGTATTATATTCATGTAATTTTTTTCCTACAGCTTCAATATTATCTTCTTTGACAACTTGATCCTGAGGGGATTAGAGATTGGAAGAAAAAGAAAAATTCAGTTGATAAGGCCTTTAATCAACAGCAATTGTGAAAGGATTTTTCTGTCAGGTAATTTTTGTTAATTTTCTGATCACAAGTGTAAAGTTCTTCAAACTCCATTACATGCAATTCATTTGCTTCAGAATGTTATCTAAATATTATAACAACATGATTGTTTCAGTTTTGATTACCTGTTGGTATTTGGATACTGGATAAAGTAATTTCACATCCAGTTTGGGATTATACTGAGCTAGAGATTCATTCCGGTAGTGGTTTATTAGTTCAACCACAGAGTTGAAGGTTAACGGGTCAGAGAAGCCATATTTCCCATCTCGGTGAAATATTTTGATTAATTTGTTATTTCCTCCTTTCCTGTAATTACAATATAAAAATAGTGGCATTACAATTTTCCTTAAAGAAATGTTTTAATGTCATGAACCTGAATGCCCCAATGTTAGCTACATTATCTCACTCACTCACCTTAGCGTAAGAGTATAATCACCATGCATTTTAGTAGATGCGTCTCGTACCAAAAAGGTACCATCAGCTGTATCTCGAAGTTTTTCATTCACTTCTTCCCTGAAGCGAAAAGAACACAAGATGATGCTTACTTCCAGGGTTTGAACATTGTTTGAATGGGCTTTATTTGTAGAGCAGTTGTAGGCTCACAGCAAAATTAAACAAAGTGGAGCTCCTAAATACCCCTTGGCCGTATGGATTTACATTTATTAACTGCACTTTCAGAGCTTAATAATTATTCTTTGTTTATACAGAAATTTTATGACCTTCATGTCAATACAGACAGGTACATGGGAGTTTAAGAAAAAAAAAGCATACCCCTTTCCCTATTGGTGTGTCTATGTCACAAATTCTATTTTTTAACTCATCACTCTGACAAATCAGCACAAGCAAGTCATGGTCCCAAAAAGGTCTCCACCCAAGTCCTTACTCCCCTTAACAACAACAAAAAAACAAAAAACTAAATAAAAATGACATTTTATTTTGTTATGTTTCAAGTAATAACATTAGTTCTTAGAGAGTTCTGCCTAATAGAGAGTGACTTAACACTCTGCCTGTAGGCAGTACCTCTTCACCCTGGTGCTTCCCTGACATCTCTGTCAATACGAAACTTCTCAGCTGTTTGATTTCTTGTGGCACCCAGCACCCAGTCCCATGTGCTGAGCGACTTCTCTGGTCGTCTTTGGAGGAGAACCAAGTATGCTTCATGCTTACATTGGCTGATATCCTAAAAATGGAACTTAGCAAGCTGGTGCTTTTCTACTGCAAGTGAAAACTCTGAGTTTTTATAGCCTTACCTCGAGATATCTCCCCAGTACCATTCCGCATCTTGTAAGGACATACTGTTACTCACACCGTTGTTGGCTACGGTGGTGGGTTTTGGTGGCTTCGGGGGCAGTGCTGTAGAGATTAAGGAGAAAGAAAAAGTTGCTTGCAATCCCGACTACAGTTGGACATTGAAAATTAGACCTAAGTTTCTTCAGCTAAATAACATTTCCATTAGAAAAGATCACAGTTAACTGTGAAACAGAGCAATAATTCACAATTCTGTGAAACATGGAAGATAGTTTTCTTAAGAAAAAAATCAGAGTATGGATCAAAAGAAAAAGGGAGACTAGCTTAGAGACTGAGTGATAAATGGAGCTGGCTATGTGAATGAATTTCCAAGTAAATCATTTTCTCCTTCTAGGTTTTGGTTATCTTAAAGTTTCATGCCTGGTCACATCCTTCTAATGTAAGAAATCAGAGACATACGAGCAGAGGGAGTCACATGACTTGGCTTAAATTTCCTCTTATTTAATTATAAAGGCAAATTTAGTTTTCTGTCCTCCACAAATGCTGTGGAGGGAATGAAAAAGCTCATCCACAGCAATATGTTTTAAGAGGAGGAACTGGGTTTCTTTAGTCTTAGTATTTCAGGCACTGTTCTGCCAAAAGCCAATTTAAGACACTCCTCTGTGACCTAAATCTCTTTAGTATTCATGTTAATATTCTATTGGATAAACTGTGCTCTATATGCTAAGACTGATTAAAAACCATATCCTTCTTCCTCAATGTCAAATCAGTATTCCTCTACCAAGTGGTGGCAAATAAACGACTGCAGAGTTTAACAGGGTGTAGGGCTAACAATGGAATAAAATAATTTAGAAAACAATTTTGCTAAGAACTCTAGGCTTATTTTAAGTTTCGAAGCACTGTTACTATTTTAATTAATGCAAATATTATTTCAGGAGTCTATCAAGAATATTTTCTAAAGATGAGGACCAGATAATGGACAGCCAAACTTCTTTTCTCAGTGTAGTATCTGAATATAACACTGGATTTAGAATAGTTTCAGGCCACCGAGAACTGAGTTGCAATCACTGCTACATTTTACATGCTTTCTAAAGAACCAAGTGTTCTCACTGCAAAGTACCACACTGTTTTTATCCACTGTCAACAGAGAAAAGCAGCATGAGGATACATCATTTTAATTAAAGGAAAGACATACAATAATCCAAATATCAAAGGACCTAGATTAACAAAAGTCACCGGAATTCAATTCATATCCATTCAAGTAAGAATAAGCATTTACCACACACAGCCTGATCAGCTTGCTTCCACAGGCAGTCATACAATTCAATTTTCAAGCTATGATCAAACTAATTTTTTAAAATTAGAACTTAATAAAAATAGTATTCTAAAGAGGATCTGTTATAGCAGTTGCCAACAAGTAAAAAAAAAAAAAAGCCAAAAAAATTAACTAGCTTTCTACAAGAATACTGCAGTATTACCTGGTGGATCCATTTCTATATAAAACATCAAGTCTGTGCCACAGTTTATATCTGTCTTAGCATATTCTAAATCCAGGTCTTCCATAGTCCACACAGTGTTGTACATTTGTGCGAGAGTTTCCTTGGCTGAGCTCAGTTACAAGAAAAGAGTCCGGCTTTCTTTGTAATGGTGTCTTGGAATTCATTTTAAAACCTATAAGGGGCTGCACTGTAACCTATTACATCACACACTCCAGCCAATCAAGTCAGAAAAATGTCACCAGACCACTCCTGCTTCATCATTTCTCTTCTGTACCAGCCCTAACACAGTCCCACCTCACTAAGAACCTACATTTAATAGAATTGCAACGTGTATGTGTTCATCGTTTGAAAAAGGTGTTTGATTTGACTGTTCTCCGCAGTGAGTTTTCTAATTCCTTCTTTATTACTCCTTGCAGCTTGGTATGTTCCGCTGTTGGCAGGGTGACAAAAGGTGGTATGCTGCAGCACGGAGCTGTTTTTCCCCCTAGTGCATCTGGGCTTACAGATAGTCTGGTCATTTCTTGGTCTAAAAATCCTACAGAAGCATCAAAATGGTATATGTAAGGTATATCTTACAGTCCTTACCTACATCCCATATACATTACAAGCAGAAAGGATCAAGAACTCTAGCTACTCAGTTTCAGTCCTATGTAAGTCACTAAACACTCAGGACTTGAACACTGCCACAAATGCTTCACATTAGAAAGCACAATTAAAAGACACTGTATAGGCAAAATCTCTTTCTCTACCAAACGTTGCCAAGTCAAAATAAGACTATGGAATGACAACGAAAATTCTTTACAGGATTGAAGATGTCTATTATTAGCAGAAATAATAAACATAATTGTCACCATTAGTGAGACTTTTAGTGGTATTTCCTAACAAGACTGGCCACCATACACTGGCTGCATCTTCCAAAATAAAGAGGTCATATTTGAGAATGTGGGCAAGAGGTAGTTATCTTTTGCAAAATATTTTTCACTGATGAACCCACTCTGTGTGAGTGCTCCCTGAGGGGCAGAGTGATGTAATCACTTTGGGGGGGGCGCTTTTCCCCCTCCATCTCCAAATGCCTCACTCTGGGAACCAAGATTATTCCTCCTTCATAGCATTTAATATAAAAAAAATCAAGTCCCCTATAAAGCTAAGTATTAATTTTCATTCTTTAAAGCCATTCTACCTATAATCCTGTCACCTTTACTGGAGCCTAACATACCTGTCCATTGTGACCCAGTCTCTCTTCACATTTACAATATTATCAGAGAGGAGGGAAGGGGGAGAAAGCTACCCCCTCCCATGTAAATGTGGCTTATTTAAAAAACTATAGTGGGCTTTGTGATCTATATGCATATGCGTGCCACACATTTGTGTTACAACCGAACACAGAAGCTCTTACAATTTATTCCCAGACTTTCTATCAAATTTGGAATCATAAATCATATAAAATAGCAGAGCAAAGGCAAGCCATTCTCTGAGCACTCTTCATTTGCGTCCCCTCTCTAGTTTTACAGGGAAGGCCGACTCCACCTCCACCCTCCGGATCTCTCTCACACTTTTCTATTTGCCTCAGGGTTTAAGTAAACCTACACCCAAATTCACATAAAAATGGTAAAAATGGTGGGTGGGGGTGGGGTATGGCCTTGGATAAGACGACTCCGAAAAAGATTCTTAGTATAAGAAAAATGTTGATCCTTCCCCAAAAGGGAAGGGGACAAGTCCTCCGAGCAACTGTACACGGTCTCACAGCCCAGGGCCACCCCACGCCTCTGGAAGCAGTTGGTGCAGACCAGTCGCGCTGGTGGGTCCCGTGGGGCAAACCGACCCGGGGTGGGGGGCAGGGAGGCAAGTGATTTTCCACGTCTCTCCCAGGCCTGGCAGGGCACCCACGTCCAGCCAGTCTGTAATCACCACCCCCCATTTCCAACCTGAACCCCATCCTTCCCTCACACTATGACCCTCGAGGAAATGGGGGAGTGTATCCCCTAATCTTTCATCTGCCCTCCCCGGGCAATGCTCTCCCTCTCCCTGGCACGCACGCATGCAGGCAACTGCAGAAATAACCCTTTCTTTCACATTAGTACAGAACAGTGAGACAGCGAGGGGCACAGAAGTACACAAATAAAAGGCAACTTACTTTGCAGGTTATGCATGTCAGCGGTTTCCCTTTGAAATGCCTGCATCCGACAGTGAAAAAAGGAAAATCCACAGAGCTATTCCACCCGCGCCGGGCCCAGCCCCGCGGGCCGACCGGCTGCCGAGCGCGCGCAGCGCCGGGACCCCGGGCTCTCACCGCGCCGCCGGCCAGGACGAGCGCGCCGCCCCGGCAGCGCCGCTCACGGCCGGCTCCCCATTGAGAAACCCACTGGCGGCCGGTGCTGTGCTCGCCAGGGAAAAAGCCCAGGCGCTCGCACGGCTCTTAGATAAGGATCGCGGCTTCATGATTAACTTGGGCAGGTTCAAATATTTGCTGAGCTAGGGATTTCGGGTGGGGGAGGGGAGCCCGAGTCAAAGTCAAAGTTGTCACCGGCTAACAAGTGGCCAAGCCAGCCCCTCTCGCTCATTTTCGCAGAGGAAATGAGAAGGCCATTGTGAGGGGGCCTAAAATAGTCTCACCGGCTGCGGCGGCGCGCGCTCGCCGGCTCGCGGGGCTCAAGTGGCCACAGTGAAGCGAGGCACTATGCGCAGCCAAACACAGGAAGTGGCTGAGCTAGTTCAGCAAAAAATAGAATCAAAGCCTTGCTTGTGAAGGCCTGAACCTCGCAGGACAGCCCGGAACACCGTGCCTTGCTCGTGTCCACCCCCTCCCACACACTAGCACAGACAGCCCCGCAGGTGTCTCAGGAAAGCCCTGTGGGGCAGCAGCTCCGCGGGGAACGGTTTGAAAAATGTTCTATAGGAGGAGAAGAGGCTCCTCGGGAAAATTATTGCAACTGCGTGGATACTATGCTCACGACCACGAGATTAAGAAGGAAAACCACTCTCTGGCTATATTAAGTAGATTTCAACTCACGTTTAAAATGCGCACAAGACTGATAATTAAAAGGTGTGTCTGCCTTAGGTTCACATGACAGGGTGCTAGCTACCAGGAGCAAAGGATAGGAGGACAAGGATAATGGCATTTCTCTCTAGAGGATTTCTGTCCTTTGAGAAAGCTACAATGGACCAGTCTTAGGGCTGTTGGCTACTATTTAAGAATTAAAATTTTCACTTGCGTCAGCATAGATGACTTTATTATTATGCCAAGAACTGTAACACAGAATCACTAGCTATAAAGCCAGAAGCAGTTTAGAGATCACTTCAAGCAATTCCCTCATGACTGACTGACTGACTTTCTCTCTCTCCTGGATCCAGAGGGGTAAAGTGGTTTGCAGCAGAACCCAGCCTGCTGATGTCTGGTCCTAACCTCCTTTTCCTCCACCCCACTGGCCCCGCTCCTCACTTCCCTCTGCCAGAGAAAGTAAAAATTAACAAATGAAACTGAAGTTAATTTCTTTTAAGCCACATGCAAAAGATTTCACACCTACAACAAAACTGATTTTGTTTTCTATGTTTATTTAAATAAAAAAAAAGCTACCTTCTGGTTTTCTTTGGTTCTGTCTATAGTACCCTTAGACTCTGTATGGGAAGGTGACCCAGGAGTCAGAATCAGTGATAAAGGAAGATCTAGGTGCCTACTTAAAATCCACACAGGCAGGAACCAGCTTCAGGATTACTTGCAGTATCTGAAGTCCTGCTAAGCTCCTGATGGAAGTGCTTTTACAAACTTTCCTTTGGTGCAATGGATATAATATGAAAACTACTTTTCCAGTGGGGGTGGGGGAAGGCAGGAAGTGAATCTTCTAGATCTAGCCAGCTGATCACAGGGACATATGGTTAGTTCAGAGAATACCCTTGTATCCTGAGCTGCATAATCTTGCCCTACTTTTAAAAATAGTCTTTCTAAAGCTAGAAAACTTGGAAGCATCAGTCTCTTAAGCATACCTTCCTAGCTTCCCAAGACATTTCATGTCAAAACCTTCTCAGATTAAAATGCTTTCTAGTCCAACAGTATGTTTTCTGTATTAGAAGAGATTTATCCACTGGAAAGCAATATACCCTCTACTTACAGAAAGCCAGTCTTAAAATGGATGTGGGAACTTTGCCTCAAATTTCTTACAATATGTACAATCAGCTACCATAGAGGTTCTATTATATTACTGAAAGTGTGAGCTGAGTCTTTTCCCATTCAATTTGTCTTTGAAAAGTCATCTGCAAGACACATGCTCTTTATTAGCTTAAACAGGGAGCCCTCTGCTGGTGGAACAAACTCAGTAACTTCAGTTCAGGAGAAAAATCAATGTATATTTTGTTCATCTCACACCACGTCCAAAATTTCACACAAAGAAACGTTAAGTGTCCAACTGTCACTTAATCCATATAATTCACTAACAAATAACTAATAAATAAAATGCATAGGTGTCATAGCAACTTGGGAAATATTTCTTCATGTGCTGCTAAGCTCTTTTAAGGGAAACTTGCATTCTAGCTTCAGTGTTTATCTGAGACCCAAAGGCTCAGCCACACTGGAAACTCACCCGCAAACTGAAAACTAACTTTACCTTCTGGGTTCTTCAAAACCATGTATCTCATTATGTTTCCTTTTCTCGGAGTTTTGCAAAACTCATTTCAGACACAAAAACAGGCCACATTTCCCTTCTCAGCAGGTGTGATCTAGTCAGGAAAATGTCCTTTACTCATTAAAATATTTTTGAATGTTATAGACTACACACTGTGTTTCATACGTGCAAATCACCACCAAAGAGAGAATGTGAATGTTCTACAACTGACTTTCACCCTGCACAACTTCTGAAATGTTTTTTGTGGGCCTTCATTTATGGACAAAAGACTGCTTTGAAAAAAAAGGCAGTGAGGAAAAAAATAAATGAACCAAAATCTTCATTTAAGGGTTAAATGAATGCCTCCCTTCATAGTTTTAACTTAAGACAATTTAGGACAGAAGGGCCTTTCAGGATGATGCAAATTCTTTACTCCATCCATATCCAGTGCTCTTAGTGGCTAGGCAAAATGTCCATTTGAACTTACAAATAAAGCCAGGTTTACATATGACACATGCTTCAATGTATCTGAAAAGGTGCGCCTGTTGCTTAGCGGAATAAAGAGCTTCTTCCCAGTCATGTCCCTCTCAAATGCTGCTCATTGAAAGGGACAGCTGCCCTCTGAAAACAATAGCAAAACTGAGCCATATCCCACTGTTATATGCACTCCGAAATAGGACTTTTTTTCAGAGAACAAATAAAACTTCCTACTTTTCAACAGAACCTAGCACAGCTTACCTCTGTTTATTCCTAGCCATCTAAATATATGCATTTTTTTCAAGGTTTCATGTCTCACCTCTGAAACAACCCTCTAATGTCAGACCACATTTTAAACCCAATAAAAAAAATAAATCAGAGAAAAGTAAAACTCTTTGAAAGTCATTTCCCTCTGCCTTAGCGCTTGCTTTAGTTTGGTTGAAAACCAAGCCCAAGCATTTAAAACAAGATTTATGAATCAGGCTCTTCAGGATGAATGTTTTGCAATGTGCCAGTGGTTAAACATTAACTCTGACAGGTGTAGAAGGCCAGAAGGGAGAAAGAGTCATTTATTTTCCACTCTGGGCTTGAGGGTGCAATGTTAGACTTCAATTATGCTAGTTAATATTTCTGAATATCTCCATGAAATCTGAAATATGTAAATAAACTTATAATGGGTTTCATTCAAAGGCACCCTGTGTTAAATGGTCCTGTTTTTACCTTCGTTGCCCTATTGAAATCTACTTTGGCTACCTAAGCATTAGGGTAAACATCATGCAAAATCATTCAAGAAAACCTGTTGTTTGGCTTTAAATATTTTTAAGACTTTTAGTAACAAAGGGAACAGCAGACCATCCACAAAGTTCTGAGAACTAACTTTGTGCTTAACCTTTCAAACCTTAGTTTTCCTCCAAATAGGGGAAAATCCTTGCTTCACAGGCTTGCTGGAAGCATTAAGTGAGTTGGGTGCGTGAAAGTTCTTTGCAAGTTGGAAAGCTTATCAAAGAATTTTAAAAACTTCATTTGGATGATGATTATAGTTCTATGCTGTATGCTAGGAAGAGTTCAAAAGAAGCCTTTGCTCCTGAGAAATGTAGACGGACAGATGAAAATTATAGGAAGAGATGCAGAATAATTAAGAGGACAAGGGCTTCAGGGCATAAACATTGATTGGGTTGACAATCTGCACATAAAGTAGGGAAAGACCTAATTGGGTACAGATGGAGCAGAGGGGATGGTGTGGGGCTGCTGTGTACGGCTGTACGGTCTGTGCACTGTGTAAAGGCACCTGGCACCGAAAACCCAGGCCCTCCACTCCCCAAGTTGCACACAGAGGAAAGGGCATCACTAAGACACTCTGCTCTCTCCAAACAATGTACCTATGGGGCAGTCTCTTTCAGTGCATTAAAGCCCCTAAAAGCCCCCAGTGGCCTAGCTCTGCTGGCTGGGAATGTGGGCTCAGTGGTGAGAATGGCCTGACAGTACTAACTAGGAATGGTGGGCTGAGGAGTTGGGGCTGCAGAATGAGGCCAGCTCTGGCAGGGCCTTAAAAACTAGAGAGGATACACAGACAGGAGAGACATGTTATCAGGTCATTGGCTTCAGTGGTTAGCATCTCATTTAATTCATACAACCACCCCAGGAGAGAGGCTTTATTCCCATTTCACAGACTGGAAACCAGTTTAGAAAGGCCTGATGATCAACTCTGCAAGTAAGCAGCAAGAATTGAGATTTAAACCCAAATCTATTTGACTCACACTGTTCTTTCCACTGCATGGAGTATGGAGTGGCTGTGGCCCTTCCCACAAAAGCTGTGAAAAATGACTGGGGCTCTTTACTCTATGTGACCCATATGTGCAAATATCACATATTTTCAGTTAATTACTTGCTGGCAACTTCAGAGGACCTTTTGAGTGAACACTAAAAGCAAACCCAGGCAGCAATGCAGTGGATAGAGCAGCAGGCTGGAGGCCAGAACCAGGTCCTCTCACAGACCCAGTGCTAGCACACGCTGGCCGGGCAGCACGTGAAACTCTCAACCTCTGTGGGCTTCGGTTTCTTCATGTGCAAATGAAGAACTGGTCAGAGCTTTCCACTGTAAAGCGGTGATACTGTCAATTAAAATATTTACTGCTTTTTAAAATCTAGTAAAAATAGCCAATCAGTATTTTCATACTCTGCAACTTATTTTGAGTAAATCTTTGAAACTCCTTGAATCGAAATGCTATTTCTCCTTCCCTTTTTCAAACTGTACATATTCTTCAAAGCCCATTTCCAGTCCTATTTCTCTGTAAGTTTTTTCTGTCTACTCAGTTACCCTAAAAAGTCACCACACCAATCATGCCTCTAAAAGTTCTTTGCATACCTGCAGGAAGTGCCTTCCTGCCTCTATTATTTAATTAGATACTAAGTACTAATGGGTCTTACTTGAACTGACACATTGCCTCAAACATCAGCACTTTAGCCTATCATCTCAAGTACCACCTGGTAAAAACTAGAAAAGATGTCTATCTGCCCCATAATAGCCTTGCTTCCCTGGCCCCCTCAAATATCATTCAAGTACTCATTTCAATTCACAACAATGAGGTCACTTTAAATTAATGATTTAGGACTGTTCGGTGGAGATGCGCTGGTGGTGTGCCTCCAAAGTCTCCTGGTAACAGCACATGCTGGGGCAGTGATGAAGGACTCCACGGACATGTTGCATTCCGGCCAGGCCCAAGAAATCACTTCTCTAATCCAGGGTGACCTGCTCATCTTTTGTGCTGCAGCCATTCCCGAATACAAAGGTGTTCAGGATGAGGCCGTTTTTCCTGGGATGGACAGTGTATATTCTATAAATGAGAGATACTGAGGCATCCATTTAATTCCAAAGGGCCTATACCAGTCTACACCAGAATAGCTAAGATGTATTATACAAAGGGAAAAATGGTTCAAATGAGGGTTTAAAAATTGCTCAGATTCAGTATTTTTGAAGAGGCTGCATGAATCCTGGGATGGTCTGGTAAATGTTCAAAGCTTTATTTATCATTCTTCAATAGAGCTGATGGAACTAATTCACGTTTGAAACTGGCACACTAATTTCTTAGTAGAAGAATGAATGCAGGCTCTATGACATATAAAGGAGTTTCGGGTGTGCGTTATGAAAACGATTTGCAGATAAACTTTTCCTTTGGTGGAATTAGGCTGAAACTGAGAAAGATGTTTAACTAGTTTACACCAGTCTAATTGAATTCCATCACTGATCCTACTATACCTCTGATACACATTCTCAAAGACTCCACGTGATAAATTCATTTGTGGGTATCTATCAAATCCTGCCTGGCTTTAGCTCCCAGGGTTACCCACTGAGAGGACCAGGCCCCACCACTTCACCATTCGCAGCAAGCAGGGCCCAGTCCTCCCTGGTTATTGAGGTATACCTCCACTGAGTCAGGAGGAAGTGAAAATCATAGCTCGGCCCCTTGGCTCAGGGTCCTGCTTTGTTCTTGCGAGTCCTCTTCCTTCCCCACCCAGGTGATTATCTAGGGAAGTAGTCGATAAATGACTCAAGTGCCATGTTCCACACATGCCCCATCTCCTCATCATAGGGCACTTCTATCACTGCATTTTTTCCTACTGAACCCAAAGGCAGCCTACAAACACCAACAGAGAGCTCCAAAATCCACTAACAAATGACTGAAGCAGTCACACGAGATGAAACCTTGTGGCTAACCTACTGGACTCAAAAGTCCCAGGCCATACCTGTTGACAGACTTCTCTGAAGTAGTGTACCTACAATTTGGGGTATCCCTGTTAAACATCCTGCCTGCTGTGATTTGGAACTCATCATTCTTGCCTTATGTACTATGTCTCCAACTTCTCTCACCTTTGGATACCATCCTGTGGGCTTGTCCATGGAAGCCCTTCCCAACACCCACATTACAAGTGGTTACCTTCTCCCATCCTGTATCCCATTCATCAGGTGGATTTTAAGGCTAGACCCTCACCTCTCTCAGTCTGCCCCATCCAGATACAAACAACCAAGCCTGGCTATGTGATACCTAAAAAAGAGAAGCACAACTCTCCATTGGGTGACACTGCCAAGTGGGTCTCTGTACCTGATCATACAAATTTGGTAATTTGCATGAGTTACTTAGAATAAAGAATAAATTCTTGACATCTTCCTTAACTTCTAGGCATAAATTAAGACTACAAGCAAAATCTACTAGTCCTGAAACACTTTACTTCTCTTGTAGGGTCCTAATCACCATTCTCTATGACCAGCACCATTAACCAGTATATAGCAAAGTAAGGTTGTTTAGACTTTCCACAGGAGAAGAAAAATACATCAGTTTAAATTAAATCCACTGCTGACATGGTCTACATTTCCTGCTTTGTTAAATGGCTAATTGAATGCCAGACTGCTTTCAAAAAAGTACCTGGCTTGCTCTAACTTGCTGCAGCGAACACCCTAGTTTCATAATGCTTGGATTATTGAAAATGTTTATTTTGACAGACATTTCTCAGCATACCTGTTTCCAAAAAACACATTCCAAAATACTTTAAATTATATAGTAATTATAAATCCCCTACTTTATAAGTATTAGAAAGAAAAACACAATGTCAACAACTAAAATGAACTCCATAATTTATGCAACAACCAGAAGGGTAGAAATTGATGGGAATAGGGAACTCCCCAACAACCCTCAGCTAAATCCAAGACCATTGAAAATGCACAAATATTGAAATCAGGGTAATATTTACCATACATACTACCACTCAGATATTTTTGCATTAAATCACGAGGTGACATGTTAGTATGGATCTTGATTCTCCAATAAACTTAGGGTAATTGAGAGGCAGTCTAAAGTCATCATTTCTCAGGCTCTAAAAAATGAATGAGAGAATCTGAAATGTTCAAAAGGCATTACCTGGTGCAGGCTGTCGTTCATTCCATTCAGTTGAGATTAAAATTTCTGTAACTTTTATGAGGTGTTCAGGATTCTCAGAGCTACAGAAAAGAGAGTTTTATTAGAAACCTTCTCTCTAAACAACAAACTCATCTTCACTTACACACATTCAAGACCATGTGTCAGATGTATACACATGCATCTGTGAACAAGTACCTTCAGACTAAATTTAATGATCAACCCAATTTAGGACTACCCTCATCACCCAAAAATACACGTTTCCATTCTTTTACTCACCTGGCTGCTGGGAATCTGAAAAGCAAAGGGCTGAAAAGTTCAGAGAGTACTCTTGCATTTAAAAGATTTTTGCTGGAGGTTTGAGAGAGCTTGAAGAAATGTTTTAGCAAATACTGAAACGTAAGCCAATACTGATGAGGTATGTTAGGCGATCTAATGAGCTTCTTCAACAGTTGGCTATAGTCTTCGGGGCTTTGTGCTTCTGTAAGTCAAAAAAAAAAAAAAAGAAAGATAGATAGAAAAGAGAAAAAAATGAGACTATTTCTAGGTATCAGTGAATAAGCACCTAGAAAATTTTTATTGTTCTACCTACAAAAGGAGTCATTTAAAACAAAGTCATCAGAAGCAGCTCTCATTAGAAAAGGCATTGTAAGAAAGTAGCAATCTCAAGTCAGATAGAAATGCAAGAAACTCATGGTGTGAAAAACCACAGAGGTTCAGGGTATACTGGCAGAAATCTGCCTTCTATTGAGCAGCTTTGAGCATGATTGGCTAATTCAGAGGAGCATGAGATAAGCATTGCAGGTTTCAACTTTGAAGGTTACGAACCACAATTTCCTGTCCCCAAAGTACTTTAACTGAGCATTAGCTCTTAAAACTGTGAGTCCTCTTCCCTCAACACATTTTGTTAATGGCCACTCGAGGAAAATAAGAACATCCCCTGTCACTGGGACCCAGTCCTGGTTCCCTGAATCCAAAGATGGCACTTGGCACCCTGTGGTCTTTGCTGACATACTGAACTTTGCCAATACTGATAAAAGGTCAACAATGAGCCATTTTAACATGTGGACAGTCTTTCTAAGTAAACGAGAATCTGGGTCTTCTACTGGATGCTCTGATCAAGGAAGGAGGATTCCTACTAATATTTTCTAAAAAATATCTCTTTATATGCAGCACTTATTAGAGTTGACAAGCACATCCCCATCTGAACGTTCAATGAAGTTCTCAGAGAATACAAACCTGGGGCTAAAGAAATCATTTCATTGTAAACAGCTCCTGGAATGATGGGATTTGGTAAGTCCAGGAGATAGCGTTTGAAAGCGTCTGCTAAAACTTGCACATCGATCATTTCCAAGTCCATGGAGGCGGCGTCTATCAGAGAAACATTTAAAAAAATGCTTCAGACATTTTATACATCGGTGGACCAATTTTCTGAATATTTGACTTAAATGTGACACATGAAGGATGCAACCTAGGGCAAATACAAGATAATTGAGTATTTATTAGCATTTTTTTTGTAGGGGCTGCTCTTGGTATTTTGAACAGAACAATTTCTTTTCATTTAGGTCTGTCCCTCACACTGGAAGCATTTAACTTGATGGCCCCTGTCCATGATTCCAGGAGCACATCCCAGACTTTGGAGCAACAAAAAATAATGGCATTATGTACTGAATTGTGTCCCCCACAATTCATATATTGAAGCCCTAAGTCCCAGTACTTTAGAATGCAAATGCATTTGGAGATAGGGCTTTTAAAGAGGTGATTAAGTTAAAATGAGGTGGGCAGAGTGGGCCCTACCTCAGTTTCACTGGTATCCTTATAAAAAGAGGAAATTTGGACACACAAAAACATACCAGGGGTATATGCAGATAATATACATTTTTAGCAGTCAATCTCAAGAATATCCATAAAGAAAATTTGAACCTCTTTACAGTGCTTGCCCCTAATTCTGACAGGGGATTCTAATTAGGGTATTACTAATCTAACCTGTAGGCAGTTAACTATCTCAGAAGAAAGCTAAGATGAGCATGTCTCTCTAGTAAACCCTTTAGCTAAAAAGAAGTCCGGCAACTCACTAATGGGGTGATACTAATCAAAAACACTCTCTGAGTGGTTAGGGTAAAGAAAGGCACAGCCCTTGGCAGAAAGATGTGATGCTGGTGGGGCAGGGATGATGACAGACATCTAGAAATGAGATGCATTTGGGTGCTGCTGAAAGATGTGATGTGAAGGATAATATGAGGAAAATTATCTGTAACTTGGGTAATCAATGGAGAAAGAGTGAGCTGGTGAGCAAAATGCTAAATTTTAAAACAGGTTTATTAATTATGGTGTTAAAAATAAGTTGGAAAGGAATACTGCTGGAAGTGAAGATAACCCTTTTGGTAATTTGAATTCTAATGCAGTTAGAAATGTGTGAGACATTATCAAGAACGAACTTAACTTGGTGACTGACTGGATTGGGTTGTGACCTCAGAGAGAATGAGGAAGAAAGTTTATCTAAGCTGTCTGAGCATGAGTAGGAAAAGATGGGGCCTGGATTACCTGTGAACGAAGTGGGAATATTATGAATTACTCCAGGATGAGCCTGAAGTTGCAAAAGTTCTTTCGACACACCATTATCATAAGCCAAACTTGTCCCACTAACAAGGTGGATCTTACAAAAGATAATCACGTAACACCAGAAAGTTCAGGAAAGCCCATCTGAGAGAAAATGTGATAGGTTAGTTTGAGGAAAATAATGACTAAACTTAAAAGGTGGCAAGGCAAAGGGTTAGATCACTTAAGTCCTACAAAGAACTAACCAGGGACATATCACATGCCTAACGAACATGGGAAAGGCAACGTGAAGCCTCTGCACAAAGGATCCACGCTGAAAGTAATGCGATTGCTAGTGTGACTGTCACTGTCAAACAGAATTGTGTGTGCATCACTATAGGAAACTTCTTAGCCACTGACTATTTGGCAAACTGCTAGCCCCTATATATTTCACCCCCTGTATGCTTCATTTAATGTTTTTCTTGTCTAGCAAATTATTACTTAATTTGCTCATCCTAAAAAAAAGTGATAAACTATTGAAACATGCATACGCATTAAGACACTAAATATTCCACATGTCCCTCCTTCAGGCAGGGTTTCTGCTGCCTTCTCTGTGCAAGAGCAGGGCTGATGAGCCATACCTCTACCATGACACTTCCCAGACAGTATGGTAATTATATGTCTCCCTCCCACACAGACCACCTCGTGGGCATGTGGCTCGTAGCTGCTCTTCCTCCTTCCCTCAGTGCCCACCAGTGCATAGAATATGCTTGTTAAAAGTTTGTGGATTTAACTATAAAAAACCCTTAGAATAATGTTAATTCCCTGAAGCCCTTCTCTAGCACATGAGGTGTATTCCAAAGAGCCCATATAGCCTTTGAATGACATAACTTTATTTCAGGTCTTTGGATAAGCTTACCCTGTATCAAATTCCACTACAGTTGATGACATAACATGTTCTATTTATCTTTTGAATGTAACTTCTAAAGCTCCTTGGGGTTTCTGACTTCTGTAAGTCTCCTTTTCTGCATTCAACTATCCTAACGGGCTCTTCGAAGAGTCCTACACAGCCGTCATGTGATGATTTTTGAAGTTAGGTGAGGGCTGCATAATCTTTATTTGGGCTTGGGGAGTTTAGATCCTCTCCCAGTGACTTCTCACTGAATCTACTCATGACAGGTAACCAGTAAACTGTCCAACACTTCACCCTTCCTCCCAGTGGAATGGAGTCCTCTCCCCAAGTGATCTCTACCTAGAAGGGTAATTCTCAACTGGAGTTCTCAATTTTTCCCTACCCACCTCTATCCCCAGGAGCTATCTGGCAATATCTGGAGACATTTTTGATTGTCATAGCTCAGGGATGATATTACTGGCATCTAGCAGGTGGAGGGATGCTGGTAAACATCCTATTGTGCACTGGATAGACCCCCTACAATAAAGAATTATCCAGCCTAAAATGTCAATAGTGAAAAGCCTGTTTTTTAAAAATTGAGATATAATTGACATACATTATATTACTTTCAGGTTTACAACATAATGATTTGATGTTTATATATATTGTGAAATGATCACCACAATAAATCTAGTTTTATCACACTACATAGTTAATTTTTTTCTTCTTGTGATAAGAACTTTGAAAGAAAAAGTCTGATTCAAGTTAAAACAAAACAAACAAAAAAATTCAAGAGAAAATTCACACCATTAACATTCAAATGAGACAGGAAAGTAATAATTCATTTTAGGGCAATATAATGAAAAAGAAAAAGAATAAGGATTTTTAGTTAAAACAATTTGGGTGCAAGTCATAGCTTTGCCTTCAGCAGTAATTAATACTTGTATCAGAAGGTTAATATGTGGGTGAAATAAAATAACTTCGTGGGTGCTAATAAAAATGGGCTATTGTCCCACATGTCTGTCCTTTCCAGACACTGGTAATTCACAGGTTGGTTAAAAATTCATAGGTTGGTTGATTTTTTATTTTAAGTGTAAATAACTTATCTCTGAGCTTCCTCCAGGATATTACAGTAATTTTATGGATTGAAAAATCCTCAAGCTAGAAACAGTCCTGGAGGATCCACTCCTAAATTTAAATAATGTTTACCCTTTTTTTTTTGCCACAAAATCTACTTTTATAGCACAGAATCCAAATGAAACCAGTTTTCTACATGTGTGTTTCTATCTCAAATGGTGAAGGAAAGTTGTCTGTCAAAATATATCTTTGACGTGAATCCGGATTATTTATTCCACCTCAGAGGTAGTGTGAAGTTTTCTTTAAAAGCTAAACTGCATCATTTCGTATTTGGTCACATTAAAAAACTTCACCACTATTTCTCAGATAACTCTCATTGCATCGGTCTCTGATGTCTAAACATTTCCCGTGACTTTTAACGTGTTCAGTTTGACCAATTTTCTGACCAAAACATGTTTCTCTATCTCAATTGACTAAGGACAATATTCAGTGTTTCCTCATACCCTGGTAAAGCTGTCAGAAATAAAGAAAAACAAGTCTTTTCACCTTGAGTTTTTTTGCCAGTCAACCTCTAATGACCTACTCTGTGGGTAAGACAGGAGGTAGAGAAGCAAAAACGGGATGCCTGTGCGGGTCTCAGACTGACTGCCACGTCCAAAGGAAAAATGAAAGTTCAAAAAATTCTCTTAAAGCTTCAAACATTTGGGTGGTGTATTTTAAGTGAAACTATTTACTGACAAAGATCTAATTTCCTTCTTGGTTCCTAGAAACTTCTTTTCTAGAAATTTTCATAAGCTCACTCATTTTGAAGATGCCTCACACTTGAAATTTTCATATACTAAATATATGGTGTTCTTTGTACAATTATATGCCTGAAAGAGCTTCTTCCAAACCTTGGTTTCATTCTTTTTGGTCCAGACATTTGTATTTGATTAAAATAATGTGGGGCATAAATTTATTTTTCTTAAAAAATAAAAAAGGAAGCAGTATTGGAACGGAACGAGGGATCTGAGAGATTCTAGAAGGTGATATGGATGATGACTTGCTGGAATGGTGGCAAATACATCTGTTCACATTTGTATAGTTATCTTCCGCATGGCAAAGGAGGGAGCAGATAAATAAGGAAGCTGCCACCTGGTTGAATTAATTGATATCATTTAACCAATGGTGCTAGGGCTGGTTTGTACCAAATCACAAGGGCCAAATGAGCTCAATTCTTCCCAAGTTGGAGCTGACTGATGACCCATAGGTAGCCTGAACTTGCCCGTGGTAGCAATATTTACAACACCAAAATGGGCAGATGCAACAAATCTGGGCATTTCCCCCAGGCAGTGGGTTTACCAGCACACTACTGAATCTAACAATATCATGATATAACTTAATGACAGCAAGGAAGGAAGGAAGGGAGCAAGGCCAAGAAAGGAAAGAAATGGGGAAGGAAAAAGACAAGGGAAAAAGAGGCGAAGGGAGGAAGGAAAAGGAAAATGTCACAAGGGATGTTTGTAACAGTGACAAAGAAATAAATATTTTTAAAACTGATACAGATGCATTGGATGTAGCCAGCTGCAGGATCAGAGCAAGATGGTAAGATGTGCAGAGCAAGAGAAATCCCAAGAGGTGGTTTCTCTCCTCTGCGATTCCTAAAGGACCCAGAGGTCTACTCTGGTTTGCACTGTTACCGTAATAGGGCAGAGGGAATCATGCATGACTTCTGAGCTCCCTTCAAACTTAGAATGCTGCAGGGTTAAGTTCAAGTGTTTTGTGCTTCACCTGAAACAGAAAAGAATCATCTTTCCCATTTATTTTTCTAGTTCCATGACACTCACCACAATCAAGAAGCTGTCTTAATTCTGCTGGGCTGCTGGAGCTCTGTGTTCTGTAAAGAGTTGAACATTCCAGACCTAGGACACAAAACAGACTGAGTATGCAAAACACAGCTCTCTGGAGAACCTGTGAGCCTGCAGCCAGAGAAACATTTCAGTTTTCATCCAGTATCTATTCTAGATGTGTACCAAATATTTTTGGAAGTCAACTCCTACTATTAATCTTATCTGGCATGTCAATAATTTTGGCAAAATCATCTGGTCACTAAGGAGAAAGTTAATTGTATTTATTAAATTATGAAGAATTTAATAGTTTCCATACAGTAACTACATGTTGATATGGAGGTAGAAATTAGACCAAGATTATTTCCCCAGCACACAGCAATAAATAGCTTGTGTGTCTAGCACAGGTAGCAAGAAATGTATTTAGTAAATGACCAAGAGAAAGATATAAATCATAACACCATGAAATAAGGTTGTAATGAGTTAACTGAGTCCCTCTACCTCCTGGATTACCTTTCCTTTCAATGGCTTCCACTAGCTTGATAAGAAGAGGTGGAGCAATGTCAGGAGGGGCAAACTGCTCTGCAAGATCCGGAAGAGTCAAAGCTGCAAATAAACAATATCCTATGATTGATTATGTTTCAATTTGGGGTAATCAAATGCACTAGACAACAATGAAGAAACCTTAAATACAAAGTAATTTACTTCAATCTGACAGTAGCAAACCCAGGCCTGAGCCAGAGCACACCCGGGGCTGGGCCCTGCACTTTCACAGGCTCCTCTCTGGCCCTCCTCCAGCTATGCCTCTTCCCACAGCGTGAGGAGTTTCGGGGGCAAGGGGACATGCTTACTTCTTCTCTCCTGGGACACACAGAACACTGACCCAGAATCTCCCAATACCTTGCCCAAATGGCCACCGCACTGCTCCCCAGCTCCATTCTCTCCAGGCAGACCTCCCTGCTGGGGTGGCCCTCGGGGCAGAGGAGTGGCCTGGGACTGAGTCGAAGGGCTCAGGATAGAATGGAATTTGGGTGTGTGGGGGCCCCTGGCAGTGCAGGGCAAGGCCAGGGGTGGGCCAAGGGAGGGGAGTGAGGGCTCGCTTACCTCCATACCCTGGGGTGCTACTCAGAACCCAAGACACCGAAATTCAAATCGGGCTTGCTGGTCATTAGGAAGGAATAATTACCTGTCCAGGTAGGAGGACTGACGCATTTTATCGAACAGTTTGTTAACATGATTTGTAACTTCAAAAAACTTAGACACAAGGTACCTGGACCTCTTTTTGTACTCTTGCCCTGAGCCCCACAAATGTCAGGGCTGGGCCTAGTATCAGATGCGGAAGGCAGTGCAAACAATCAGTGCCTGCTTGACACTCAAATTAAGTGCCTGTGTACCTGCTGTTGAAGCTTTGCTTGTTTACATATTATTTTGGTCAGTTAATATCTTAAGAAATGTAATGCTTTCACAAACTGTTTTCCCGAGTTTTATTTACATGTTTTAACAACTGTAATGATATGAAAGAAAAAAAACATCTAATTGGTTGATACAAATAACATCTTTCAAAATTACACTGATAACTGTAGTCTCACTCCAAGAATATATGAAATTATTTTAAGTGAAAACATTTTTCTCATGATACACCAGAAGAGGGAGCTAAATATACTCATCTTAAATTAATCAAACTGCAAAATAAAGGTAAATGATAGTCTTTATGAAAATATCTACATGTGCAACCTGTTTATTAGCCATCAATAAAAGACTTTCAGACACTTAAGTTTCATCACTGTGCATTCTTCTCTACGAGTAGTTTATATAATCTACAAAAGACTAAATATTTATAATTTTGTTTCAGTGAGATTTTGGTGGTGTGATTCTCTAGCATAAGCCATATATCATGTTAAGCAATTTCTAATGAGTCCATCTTTCTAATACTAAGAATCAGCACCAAACAACAGATTCATGACACAAAAGTAAAGTAAAATTGCTGTTAAATATGACCAGAGAATTAAGTATGACTTCTGTCATTTTGCAAACCTTAAACCCTGTGATTTAAGACCCTTTTAGATTGCAGTGTGCCCTGCAATAGACAGACACATGTGATATTGCCACCTAACTAAATTAGCCATTGCAACTACCCAGGATAAAAGGAGAAGAACTACATCATGGAAAAAAGCCCTACAGCACCACGGCCCAGTAGAACTTCTGTGGTGATGGAAATGTTCTAGTAGCTGTGCGAGCCAATAAAGCAGTGACTAGCTCCATGTGGCCACTGAGCACTTAAAATGTATCTACTGTGACTGAAGAACTGAATTTGTAATTTTTATGGCTTAAATTGAAATAGCTGTATGTGACGAGTGACCACCGCATTGGAGAGTGCAGTCCTATGGCTTATGCAAGGGCAAATTGTGTCAAAAGCAGATGAAAGATTCCTGAGTTGGCTCTGTGCTACCCCACTATAAAGCCATCCCTGAACACAGGGCATCTGGACAAAGGGCTAATCAGCACCTGAGCTCAGGGCATGCAAAGCTTATTACTCAATTTTTTGGGTGTTAATTTCCTACTGCACTCAGTATCCTACTGCAACATCCTTGAACACATTTTGGACTTCATAGAGGCAGGACAGATGTGCCACTGAATTCCCAGTCACTATGCAGACAGCTGGGTGGGAACTTGATCTCTCCTGTACTTCCCGTACCTGCCTGAGCCTACTGATCACCTGAAGAGCTTGCTAGGAAGACAAATTCCAGGGTACTACCACAAACCCCAGAATCGGAATAGCCAGGAAAGGAGCCCATCATCTGTTTTGGGTTAGCAGTAAGTTTTAGGACCTGCTTTCATGATAAACAATTTCATGTGGTTAACCCACCAGCAATGATATATCCTGAATCTCTATAAACGTTAAAATGTAAATATATCTGAAGAGCACTTAAAATACAAATGCCTTGAAAGTTTCATATAATATTTCTCATTAAAAACACTGTAAAGTAAGTACTATAAAATGAAAGAGCATACCATTTCCTTTCTTCTGATAAACTGTAAAACTTCCCTTTGCCTTTGAAGATCATCAGCTCACAAAAATATCCTTCCCCATAAATGCCCTTCTACAATGAAGACAGTATCATCCTATCAGCATATGTAACAGAAGGAAAACATAATAAAGGTGGAGAAATGGTGTGCAGAAATGTATTAATTAGGATTCACTGTAGCATTTCTCTCTGGTCCTCTCAAACTTTTAGGTCTTAATGCCAAGATGCAAAAAGCTAAAGATTAAATAGTAAGTACATGAACCCACAAATCCACACAACAGTCGTCCGGCTAACATGCTTGGATCCTCTTTCCCTTACCTCCTGAGTTACACAGGCATTTTTCTTTTAATGAAAAAAAACCCTGTAAGTTGGCAACTGAAAATGGAATTACTTTATTAAAGGTTTATCGCTTTCCAGAATCTTATTAACACAATCAGTTTTACAGACAAATATAAAAATTAAATTAAGTGATAAAGATTTCACCTACTGTGACTGAAATATGCACCCAGCACTTGCTATATTCCTGGGTTGGCAAATACTGCATGTAAAAGGGCTTCCATCTCTTTCTTCACTTCAGCTTGAAGAAGAAGAAAAAAGCAAAACCTTCTTTCCTTAGTCCTTTCAACTTTTCTTTGCCACAAAATGGTAGTTTACCTTCAGTATCCTGAGCTACAAATTGTCGTGTGTTTCACTCACACACGTTACAGGAAGTCTCTGAAAAGCACTGGGATAGCTATCAGGTATCTGCAGCAACACTGGAACTTTTCTCGAAGTGCACACCAGAATACTTTAAAAAGAAGAAAAAAATGCACATAATAGGAAGTACAAGTAGCCGTTCGTTTTGTCCTATGTTGAGTGAATTTCCCACTGAATGTTTTAATATTGAAAGGAGCTTTATTACCCAAATGTATAATCATTGAAGCAGATCAAGGTTTGGCAATGGGAGTTTTAAAAAAGGCAAATTTCACAAGGAGAGATGATTTTTAAAAAAACAACAATTGAAGGACTTCCTATTCTCTAGTACAGTATCTGTGATTCAATCCATTTCTCCTTTAAAATATTTAAATGTAAGGAATGTGGAAACCCTACCCATGAAGCCTTTAAAGTACACATCTACTTCGGGCACCAGGATCAATTTACATAAAAAGTCTAAAGGGTATTCTAAAGCAAAATGATCATTTCAACAATCCTAAAATCAACTATTCCTTTAATTTTATTACATACACAAGGTCAGTATTTACTTTTTTATTAGATCTCCTTTAAGAAATTCCAACAGGAAATGACAATTGCTAGGAATTACCAAATTCGGCAAGTTGTTCTTTAAAAAGTCTGTGATAAAGCACATCATACAGTTCAATAAACCAAAACATAATTGAACTAAAAAAAACTTTATAGATAATACCAAACAAAACACAAACAAGCAGAGCAGGATCCTCATAAAGTTTACACATAAATTCTCAGTAGGTCTCATCTTCAGACAGATTTCTATCCCTGAATGAGGAATGCTTCTTGGTTTTGAATCCTGCTCTGGCCAGTGTATAAATCTGAAGAGCCAAGTCCATTAAGAATCTGGGTGAATTTGTAGATTCAATTCCTCTACTACAATCCTAATACCAGCTTTTCACTTAGCTGAATCATTTTTCGTCAAAAGAAATCAGTATTACTTAAGGAGAAAGAAGACAAGAAGGAACAGCAGAAAGGTATAAAATTGGTAAAGCCAAACTATGTATTGTTCAAAAGTCAAGAGGAATCGGTCTTTAACACTGACGAGAACACCAACCAACTAGGTGTCCCAGGCTGTAGAAAGAATTTTTGATGATGCATCAGATGCTGCATTTCCCACTAGCTCTGTTTCCCCCTTTGCCCTGTGACAACCATGAACCATAAGAGAGCCTTCCCTCCAAACATGGGCTCGTCCCACATCACTGATGCGGACAGGCCTGAACAGCCCTCAGGCACCGGCGGTGTGTGGGAGACAGTGGCATTCCTCACGTTCGGTGCTGCCAACACCGCTACAAAGTGCAAGATGAAACCAGCACACAGCTGCACCTTCTGGAGGCCTTCTCCATAAAAAAGACATTTTAGAGTTAGTGCTTGGCAGAGACAAATGGAAAGTTTAAGCTGAAATTCTGTGACTCCAGAGACTGTCCAAGCCAAGTATTTCACTATTGATGGAAGCAGCTTGGAAGTGTATGAAAAACTGCCACTTAGCTTTAAAAACTGTAACACAAATACCAGAAAAGAAAGTGTATATGCAAAGTGGGGATCAATATTAAATCAAGATGTTTGTCTATTAACTGTTGCTGACCCAAAACTTTTATTTCTGTCTGAAATAATCTCTCTCATTATATCAAATGGAAAGTGTACAATCTGGTAGGCAAAAATTTAACATATCTCAATTCTTTCTTAAATAAATCTTATAAGCACATTATTATTTGGTGCCTAGCATGGTTAATACCTTGAACATTTAAACTTTGTAAGCTCTATGGCCAAGGCCATAACAAATGCTGGCTAAGAAAATACAGCTAACAAACTAAAACAGAGCAAAAATCCAGTTGTAGATTCCTTCATTTTGGAACACACCTGTTTCATAAGCAGTAGAATTATTAGAAGTGCCAGGTTTAAAGCCAAAGAGATCTGGGCCTTAATCCTGGTTTTGCCACTTACTGAGTGTAATCTTGAGCATGTTAATGAACTTGAACCCCAGTTTTCAGCTGTAAAATGGGAATAATTATGAGTGTAATAAGGAT
Source organism: Manis pentadactyla (assembly GCF_030020395.1). NCBI lineage: Eukaryota > Metazoa > Chordata > Mammalia > Pholidota > Manidae > Manis > Manis pentadactyla. Next base: position 88,704,284 of record NC_080020.1, read on the forward strand.
TAAATGAATAATATAAATAAATATGGTAAGCACAGTGCCCAGAATTATTCATTAATCTTTTTCATTATTAACAGAATTTTAAAAACCCAACTGAAATGGCAAATTTTAAGACCAATAACTATAATTAAGACAGAAGGAATTCTCAATACTTTCTTAAGGTGGTGAACCAGCAGCATATTCGATAGGGTAGACACGTGCATTTTACCTTTCATTCTATATATAAATATACTCAATAGTATCTTTTCAGAAGTTTTATCTAAATGATCACATTACTTTCAATATGTTACACTTTTCCCCTATAAGGACTATCATACTAATCTGAGTTATTATTTATATAACTATTGAGCTATTATTATATTTCAGCTTTCTGAATATAAAAGAAAAAAATGTAGTTGGAATGTTACTGAACTTGTTGGAAACATGAACTTTTTCCTGAAGGAGGAGGAAGAAAAAAGAATAGAGAAGTGAAAATGGGAGTTAAAAGAGTAGATGTGAAAATAAAATTTCGGTCATAACTGCATTATTTTCAGAGTGAACTAGTCAGAGGGAATTCAAAGAGTTGTCAACAGATTTAATCCAGAAGTTTGCAACTCCTTTTCAGATATCCTCAACTAATGAGTCTTCAATATCTTTATGTTTATCTTCTCCCAACTTATCTCTTCTGCTCCACAACTTAAAAATAAAAGGGATCTGAGATCCTCTGCCCATTTAGTTTTATTTCTAGACAACAGACTAGCATAGGAAACCAACAGCAGGCACAGATTTTATTAAACAAAGCAGACATTCCATCCTGGCTTCTGAGGGCCTTAGCTAAAACCTGGGAGTTAAGAGATAACTGAAGCAAGGTTTCACTTAATCTTTGACACACTAGCCTAATTAATTGTGATTCTTATCACCTAAATTGGAGTCTCATTTAAAGGTTACAATTTACAGTGTCTAGCAAATTAAAACACTGGGCAGGAGGTAAATGGGGAAGAAAGAGACTCCCCACATCCTCCAGGAAATAATTTACAGTTGAGTCCATGGGATTTCGGAGGCCAAAGATTTATAAGACAAGTTGGTTTGGTCTGTTGGCTTAGATTGCATATGAAGTTTGAGCAAGAGGCAGGCCCTAAAGGGAAGAAAAGAAGGGAAAATCACATTGACACACATACAATGGGCGCTTGATCATCTGTTCAAGGAGTAAGAGAATATTACTGAACATCAACTAGGAGGCACACTCCCATACTAAGTATTTCACAGACATGCTTTCACTTATTATTCATAGCAGCTCAAAGACAAACAGTCCTTCTCATTTACAATTTAAAGCTGAGTAAACTGAAATGAGAGAAATAAAGTCATTTGGTTTGGGGCTGTTACTTTCCTTGTAAGCATCCTTGTCTCAAGTATCTCTGCTACCTAACTAATTTGCCATAAGGCAATTCTGCTGCAAAAGATAAAATCACAAAAAATAAAAGAGGGACATTCATTAGAAAGGGCTTAATGAAACATGAAAAAAAGAGTAACAAATTAAAAAATACTTTATTGTGAAATATAAAATATTTGAATACATTTAAAATGGATGTAGGTTCATTGCCATTCTGCGCAAATAACTGATCTTATTTTGTGGCTTGTACCTAAACCATTATCTTCAAAGTGTTTTCATTCATAGTATTATATGTTTCACTTTGCTTGTTGCTTCATTATCTCCTTGTTCAGCATCACACTTTTTCTTTTTCTGCTAAATTTCTTCCTTCATTAAGAGAGGTCTCAAGCTTCCAAATGCTAGGATGCATACTTGTAACTGACCTTTGTATTGTGTTGTGAAAGCCTTCTACACTGCTGTTCATTCTTGGCATATTGTTGCTTGTCCACTGATAGATGTTCCAAAGTTCTACAGGAAATGCGTGTGCAAAACACTATGCCACTGCACAGACCATCACGCTTAAGTGCTAAGATTTATATAACATAAAAGTGGGAGCACTCCATCAATGGAGAAATGAAACCAAACTGTCAACCAGTTATTTTATCTTTACAGCAAAATCGCCTTACGGTCCATTAGTTATGTAGCAAAGGTGCTTATGGCAAAAGTACTGATGGCCCCCGACTTAATGATGGTTTGAGTCACAATTTTTTGACTTTCTGGTGCTGTGAAATCAACATGCGTTCTGTAGAAACTGTACTTCAAGTTCTGAGTTTTGATCTTCTCCCCAGGCTACTGATGTGCGTCTCTTGGTGATGGTGGGCAGCTCCCCTCAGGCCTGCGATCAGCCATTCTGGCCTCATATAGCCACTCTGCTTTTCACTTTCACTACAATATTCAATAAGTTACATGAGATATTCAAAACTTTATTATGAAATAGGCTTTGTGTTAAGATGATTTTGCTCAACTGTAGGTTAATGTAAGTGTTCTAAGCATGTTTAAGGTATACTCGGCTAGGCTGTGATACTCAGTAGGTTAGGTGTATTAGATGCATTTTCAAATGAAAGCATTTTCAATTTACAATGAGTTTATTGAGATGTAACCCTGTTATAAGTTGAGGAAGATCTGTACTTGTCTTATTACACTTCTACCCATTAAGCCATCTTACTTTTTCTGATGTATTTCAAAGTAAGCTGCAGAAATCAGTTGCTATGGCCTGAACTGTGCCCCCCAACAAATCCCTACATTGAAGCCTTAACTCCCAGTGTGACAGTATTTGGAGATTGGACCTTTGGGAGGTAGTTAAGTTTAGATGAGAACATGAGGGTAGGGCCATCACAGTGGGATTAATACCCATCTAAGAAAAGACTCCAGAGAGCTTCTCCCTCTCTGCCAGGTGAGAACACAGAGAGGAAGCAACTGTCCGCCTGCAGGGAAGGACCGTCACTAGGACGCCACCATGCTGGTTCCTGGATCTTGCACTTCCAGGGACCTGAACCTGGGAAACAAGTTTCTGTTGTTGAAGCCACTCCATGGTGTTCTGTCATGGCAGCCCACACTGCCTAATACATCAATAGACTACACCCAAAGAGAGGAAAGAAATATGAGGTGTAGGGAAAAAGTCTGTATCAAATACCAGTTCTGCAGGTATTTAGTACACATCTTCTGTGTGTCACAGGATTCCTAAGAGAAGTGCTTCCTAAACTTTCATGTGCATATTATAACCTGTTTCAGTAGGTTGAGGGAGGGTTCAGGCTTCCACATTCCCAACCAGGTCCCAGGGGATGCCCGCGCTGCTGCTCCTCACACCGCACTTTGAGTAGCAAGGATTCAGGATGAGCCCACCAGTCAGAGAGCAAATCTGGATCACTGCAGGAGGCAATTCCAACGTTTACTCCTCACACTTGTTCCTTCATACTTTGTGCTTCTTGCCTAAGAGCCCTGGGCTTCATGGGCCAGTCTTACACCAGATCCCAGGAGTTTGGCGTCTAAACATGCATGGGCCAGAGGATTCTGGGTGACTCAGAGGCTCTGGCTGTCAATCTAACTAGATCTGATATTACACCTGATTAGACAGCAAAGCAGTGAGACTGGCAGCGGTCCTGCTGCTCTGTGCATCAGTGCACTGCTGTGGGGAGAGGGAACACGTGGGTCGTACCTTGCCAAGGGCCCACAGTTAAGGGCTGTGGACTAGCACTCAGTTCTCCTGCACCAGAGCTTCTTCCACCTCTCCACATTTAAGAGGACTTGGCTGTTGAAATTTGGGGTGGGGGTGGAGGGGTGAGGAAGTGGAGACACATAGGAAATAGCAGAAAGGCTGATCTACAAGTTACTCCTAGTGCTTCTGATAGTTCTCACATAGTGAACACTCAGTATCAGAAGATGTGCTCGGTGCTTTGTGTGCTCTGTCTCCTTTCACATGCACTTGTGAGGTCTCATGATGATCCTCATTTTACACATGAGGAAACTGAGGTTAAGAAAAGTGAAGCAAAAGTCAAGCCAGCAATAAATGGTAAAGGTAGGGTTTTAGAGAACAGAGCAACTTCAAATCCAGCTGAGACCACTCATGGATCTCAGGTGCCTCCTTAGGCAGACAACTGCATGATGCTATCCTGCAAGTCACAAAGCCACAGGAAGGGGCTGGAAAATCTTTGTAGGATACCAGTGGAAAGGCACTTGGCAACAGCAGGAACCCAGAGTGAAAACAGGAGCGTTTGTTCAACTTGATCATGGCCTGGCAGGCCAGCATCTTGCCATCACCTCCACTTTATCAGGATTGAACCCCGGCCAGTCAGTTCAGCCAGCCTAAATATTTTCAGGACAGCATTTATTAAATATTTTCTCATAAGGCTAAACTAAGCACATTCTTCCCCAAGGACGTAATGGGTTTTAGTCAGCTAAATATGGCTGGCTAACATCGCTTTCAGCAAGGTACAGATGGACTATTCCCAGCAAACAATTTACACAATACATACATTTTGTGACACATATCAAAGGGTTCCCAAGTGGAATCTTACTAAGATATGCTTAATAGACACATGAAGGGAGTTAAAGCATTCATGACAGGCGAGGGAGAGAAAAGGAAAAAAGATGAATTGTCTGTGGGGACAGGAAGAAAAAGAATATAAAGGCAAAAAAAGACAAGGAGCCAGAATGTAGTAAACAGAAAATTCCCTATCAACTAGTGCAGAAAACTTACATAAGGAAATTAGGTAGTATTTAGTCTAATGCTTTTTGATTAAAAGAAGTTTTTTTTTAAAATCATTGATATAAAACTAAGCTATCCATATATAATAAAGGGTAGTAATATTGAGATAAAAGTAAACACAACCCTTAACAATTGTGTGAGAAATCGGAATTGTAAAAAAATGAAGCAATATCTTTTCACTACCTCAGAAGAATGTGATTAATTCTGGTGGGCTAATCAATTCTCCTATCTTGCAATATACTCTGATCACTGCTGAGATGAACAAGAGGCTGCTCACCTCTCAGCTGAATAACTTGACAGACTTATTCTGGTTATGATTTTCTTTGTAAGGATAATGATTTTACACGGCTGACTCTGGGGAGCAACTGGATCATAGCATTATGTCTCAAATAAACTTGGGGTAATAAATAGTATTATGCTTATTTGTGACAGATCAATCTACCTTAAAAAAAAAAACCTGTGATAAACAGGAGGTGTTACAGACAGAGCAGAAGCAAAATATAAAATACATGTTGAACAAAGAAGTCTGACCAAGTTCCCAAAAAGACTCTCAGAAATAAGCTAAAAAATATAGATAGGTGATGTTTGTATTTTTGTAATGGCTTAAAAGTCAGCAGGGAAAAAGCGGCAATGTCAAATACACTAGAGCTAACTGGTGAAAGGAAAGGAGTGAAGTCCAAAATTAAGCTGGATCCAGACATGAAATTATTCAATCAGTAATTTTAACCAACACTTGAGATTCTTGGGAGAAAATACATCGGTAACCATTGGTAGATCTCACACTGCTAAAACTTCCAGCAAAAAGGGAAATGATGCAAGTGCTGGTGATGTTGTTAATGACAAAGGACCCAGTAGGACTCAGGCTGGTGGACAGCCCAGTGGTGAACGCAGTAATCGCAGACCTGGATCCCTGGCAGGGCGTTCCTTTCTGCATTCTCATCTCAGAGTTGCCTCTTTCTTAACAACCATAACAACCTGTGCTCTGCTTCTCGATTGCACCACTTCTGTCTACAGTTGAAAGGGAAGCGATAGGGCCTGAACCGTGGGGAGGGAGTTTTGTACATTTTGTTCTACTAGATTGGGCTTCGGTGACTTTAAGAATTATGACCTGTCAACTTCTTTTTTCATCTGCTATAGAATATGCTTCTTAGAAATTGTGGCTATAAATAAAACAACAGATGTGTTTTGCTGGCTTCAACAGGAGCTTGGGTAATTTTATAAAAGGGACAAGGAGTTGAGTGAATTAATCCAAAAGGATGTATTAGGTTTCCCCCTGTTGGTCACTTTTTGCATTATCCTGCTGAAGGCACAATTTATTTTAGCCCCTAAAATATTTTTGGGGCCATTTAATGTAACCTATTGGAGAAACTAGAAAGGGGTTTATAAGATTGTATCCTTCGACTTCTGTTTAAAAAAGTATTAATAAAGACCTTGCTTCCGCATGACTGTTACTGTACCATATGAGAAACAATTGAAAAGCCACTGTGCAGTAGGAGGAAAAAGAATTAGACAACAGGTGAGGACATGAATACTAGATCTCTCAGTCAATAACATGTTGGAGAAAACGTTTACCATCTCTGGACCTTTGCTTTCATATCAGTGAAGTGGTAGGTGTGGCTAAGAACTTCTAAAATAATTTCTAGTTCTTAAATGCTATGATCAGTACATAAAAATCAAGAAATTCACATGGCCTATATAAAATTACCAAATTATATTTAATCAGGAATTACTTTAAAATAATTCTCTATTCTCTTTAGGCACTGTGGTGTTGCAAATCTAGTGAACACCACAGAAGGCACCTGGAGCATGGCTAGAATTTACACCAAGCAAAAAAACCACTTCAAATATGGGAAGTAGGGGGATAAATTAAATGAAATTAAGTTAAATGAATAGGAAAACAGCAAATTTAATTATATTTCATTGGGCTACTTTAACCTCTAATTTCTAACAAGGGGATGGGAAGCTGTTTTTGAAGTAGTGTTTTCAAGTGAGAGAGAAACTTTCACTTTGTGAGAATGAACAAATTCAAAAGGATTAAAACATTTCTATTTCTCTGTATATGGACCTCAAGGAAGCAACTGACTACATGTTCTTAAATGTACTCCAAAGTCACGATGCTACAAATCAGAGAATATAACCTAACTTGGGTTCTCTTTGTCATGACTTAGAGGGAGGGGTGGAGATCATGAAACTGAGAGTTGCATTAAAGGCAGGTCACAGGAGGCAGGAAGGGGGTGGGGTGAGTGGTCACCAGCCTAGACACTGCTCTCATCATGGAAACATTCTTGTGAAGGGCACTGGTCTCGTTCTGCACATAGGGAAGACTGAGAGGTTAGGTGGCTTGACTAGTGTCTGGCAGGGCAGATGCCACAGCCCACATATGTCTGAACCCAAAGGCCCTTTCCATTTACTCTCAATCACTCCCACATTGAGTTCTTTCTGAGTTCTGAATTAGGTTGCTTGTAAATGCAGTCCCTTTTCACATTTTGAGATTTCTGTTCAATGCAGGCTGGGCTCTAAGGGACAGTAAGAGTAAGGGTCTGTGCAAAATTGTATTCACACAGTCAGTGAATACAAATGTCTGTGATAAAACAGGTAAAGGGGATCATTAGAAGTCATAACCCTCAGAGGAAACTGTTCTGCTTCCCAACCCTAGATCTTTGTTAAGTGTATCCACTCCCCTCTGAGAGGACTTGGCAGTCATTCAGAAACTAATACATTTTTTTAAATGTGGTGATAGGAAATAATTCCAAATCATACAAGATCAGAACATACCAAGGGCTGCCCTTCACATCTGAGTCTCTCATTACCAGGATGCTAATAGTAATGGCTAACATAGTATGTGCCAGGTACTGTGCTAAGCTGCTTCACTGAGCTGATCTCAATATAAGAAGTTTCTTTCACCTTCCCTATTTTACAGAGGGGAAAACTGAGGCTCAGAAAGTTTAAGTGATTTGTCATTATTTGCACAGCGGTACCAGTCAAAGCCAGGACTTAACTGACAGTAGTTATCTGGTCTTGAAGATACAAAGGCAGCTCCCTTCCAAGGGATCCTTATGTTATGAACTGAGTGTCACTGCACTGAGCTCCTTTAGGGCGTAGGGTTTCCTTAAAGACTGCATCTTTTCTTGGTGCAGCCAGTACACTGCTGTGGAAACCGAATGTCAAGAGTCAGGCCACAAAGTTAGAAAAGAATTCTCTAGTTAAATAACAGCCCTAGAAAGTACAGAGCTCAAGAACAGCCAACCCTTGATTGGCCTATTTCCCTATTTTTCAAATTCTATGGATGTCGAGCACATCTGACCTATGCCCACTGCACAAGAGCAGAACTTGCCAGCCATGCCATCTACAGGCCTCTCCATCTTGAAAATTATGGTATGAGAATGACCATTTCCATGGTCCTGTCTTCTACCAGCTCATCATTCATTTTAGAAGACACAGATAAACATGAAAAGAAATCTAGCATACAGCTAATACAATACAAAATAGCCACAAAGTAGAGTTTATACTAGAAATTCAGAGAAAGGATGATTTTATGTACTCTGTAATGACAGGACCCAAATGTAAGCCATATGCATAGTACAAAATTTTCTAGTAGCCACATTACCACTAAAAAAGAATAGGTAAAAATGTAATCTTTAATTGACCCTAATATCCAAAATATTACCATTTCAACATACGATCAATGTAAAAGTTATTAATGAGGTATTTCCCATTAATTTCTTTTACACTCATAGCACACGTCAATTCAGACCAGCCACAACTGCAGGGGCTCATTGTGACTGCGGCATGGGGCTGCTGGATCTGTACTGGCAGCACCACTTGGAAGACACAGTCTTCAGTTTTTGTCAGTGTGAATTTGGTTATCTGTAGAGTGTGTCAGTTTTGACATTAAAACTGAAAAGATATACAAAAAGGAAGCACATTTCTTATAATCCAAGAGGGTTAACTAAGAGTTCTGTGTTCCTCACTCTTAGTGTGCAGTAAGCTTAAGCCTAGAGTGAAGGCATTTAGTCGAGGTGCTCTGGGAGCTGGTAAGCCTGCCAGGAAGCAGAATCCCAGGTCTGTCTCAGGGTGGGCTTCTCCTATCTTCCTTAAATCAGTCCCTGACTCTACTTCAGTCAGCTCTACTCAGTGACTACTTTGTATTGTGCTGGCTGTATGTTGGATTTCTTTTCATGTGTATCTGGTCTCTCTTCCAGAATGAGTGACTGGCCGGTAGAAGACAGGACCAAGGACATTAGGCAGACCTAGCAGTCGGTTCTTCAGAAATGCTGTGATTAGTAACATTGTTTCATGTGATGGCTCGCCATCTGCTACTGGCTACCCTTAAAGTGAGCATTAAATGTGTCTGTGTACCTCCTGCTAGAGACAGTCTCCTGACTGTAGCTGACAGAAGGTTCCATTATGAGGGAAAGGCTGCCACAGTCCAGCTATTAAGTTAGAAAATCTAAGGCCTGCTTACATTCACATCTTGACAGTATGAGCTGTAATAATTTCATTTATCAAATTAGTGATCATTAACACGCCTGATACTGGCTACAAGACAAATGAACATAAGTCAAAGTACAAGGGACGGTGGTAGAAATGTCTACCTAGCATCAGGGCCAGAGGCAGGCGCCTTAGGGAGTGTTCTTTCTTCCTCATGAGATGGTTCAGTAGTATATATTTTTATGGCAAAGCATTTTCAAATTCAAAGTCTCTAATACATCTTTCTTTCCAGAACATGCAATTTATGAATTCTTATATGCATTTTCAACTATGTTGGTAAAAATATTAAGTATATTTTGGGCTTCAAGCTCCTGCTACAAAGGCAGCATGACATGGGGCTGTATTCGAGGGTGTTGTGACTTCAGCGACACCTCGTGCTGCCCAGTGCTTTCTCCCTTGCAGCTGATGCCCGTGCTGCTTGCTCTACAACGTGACTCTTTCCAAGTATGTGGAATAGGAAGCTTAAACCCAGCTCCTCACTGATGCTTCTAAGAAAAACATGAATTTCACAGCTCAAATACCTACTTCCGATTTGGAAGCAGAAGAGGAACTCTTTACTTTATAAAGTCAAGCTGCTACTGTTTTCTCCAAATGTAAAATGTCTTATGGGTGGCAGAACTGGAATGCACAAGCAGTTTCCAACTCAGATTATATAATAACATTATCAATAGCTAAAAGGTACTGAATCAAAAATTATTACTCAGGAAAGGCAGTAAGAAAAGAATAGATTTGCAGTGAGTATCTCCTTAGACCACTGGGCTTTTTCTGAGGGGGAAGCCTGTGAGTCTGAAGGCAGTGGGGGGCACTGTGCCAGAATTTCTAAGGAGGGGCTTGAAGGAGCTTTCCCCTTATGAGACAGGTGACACAGAGAACAGAGCTCTCAAGGTGTTGATTTTAATGGATTTAGGGCTGACTATGCAGGTCACACCTTGGTATAATATGCTCCTTAAGGATGATACCCAGGAAATTGGCTCTCAGGATGAAGTGTGTGGTCTATAAAACTGGGTACACACAGACTGCACTGAACAGCTAGAAAAGATTTATTTCAGATGTAACCAACATTTTGAGAAGGTGGCTCCAGATCACCCAGAGAATCTAAGCTTTGAGAAGTCACTTGTGGAATTTTTCCTGCCACTCAATTTGGCAGGACACACAATGTGATCAACGAATATTTCTTGAATCAATGCTTTTGATAAAGGGTCCATTTATCCCCAAATATTTAAGAACTCTTGGTCTAAGAGTTCAATTTGAAGATGAAATTTATGACAGATTATGAGCCATTTGAGATTAAGAGACCTGAGGTAGTTTACTTAATGTAAATGAAAGAGAAATCACTTTGGACTTAGTTTGATCTGGTGCAAATGACACCTGCTGCTTTTCCACTTGGTGGTAAGTGTCTGCAGAGGGGATGTTATCACGTTGTGGGCTGTCTGACACAGGGAAGTTTTTTAAATGAATGTTGAACTCCTCTTAAGTTGAATCTTTCTGGACTTCAGTTTTCTTAGACATGAATGACATGGATTGGGTTATCATTGCTAAGATCCTTTCAAGCACTCTATGAATAATTATTTTGAACTTGGTGTTTGAAAATAATTGAGCAATTGTTATGCATTTCTGCTAACAATACTGAATATAAAGCCTGAAATAACATACCACCAAGATCTTTAGTACCTTCTTCCTCAGGGCAAGGCCCAGGCAGGACTGAAGAACAGGAGGCTTGTCTTAGCATCTCCGTCTTCTTTTCCCACACATTTTCCCCAAGCTTATAATATGTTTTTCCTCCATTATTCTACTCTCTTGCTAACCCCCCTCCCCAGTCCATGAGATTGCTCAGTGCCCTGTGGTCTTTCTGGTCTCCCCCTGCTCAAAAACCAGCCTCTTAGGAAGAGGTCTGATGAACAATCACAGAGAAATGGAAATGACCAATGAAGCTTCATGCACTATCATATCAGAGGGATTGATTTTAATCAGCTCTCCAGCCAAATTCTTCCTAGTTGTAGAATTCCAGGAATAATCCTTTCTAAAAACATATACCTGCATCTATAGCTCATTAGTACTTTGCTGTGAATGAATCTAATTAAGATCATTAAGATGCTCTAGTCAGAAGTGGATCCGGCAAAGCTGAGACTGGGTGATGATTCAGGACACCTGACCATGCCCCGTTAGTGCCTCAGCAACAGTCACACGTCACAATAGTAAACTTAAGAAGTGTAACAATAACACCTTAAATTTCTGTAGCACCTAACAGACTACAAAATATTTCTATACTTTTTTTGATCCACAAATAAGAGAGAGAGGAAAAAAAACCTAGTTAGAGAAGGGGGGGTGGTCAAGGTGGAGAAAGACCAGGGATAATAAATAAGTGCAGGCTGTTTTCCATTAAAGAACAGAAAAGCAACTAGTTGGGTTAACTATGAGTTGGGGTAGCAATGAGCTACTTTGAATGAACAGATACTTGCTTCTAAAGATTTCTGTGACTATGCCGCTATGAATTCAGTGTCCTACTATTTGCAACCAGGTGCTTCGGAAAAAAGACTAAAACCACACCACAAAGGCACTCAGTCACTAAACCTGCGAAGCCCTTGTCTGTGGTTTTGAAGATGTCATCAGCATTTTAACGTGAAAGGTCTTGCTGACTGAGTCCCAAATGATCACCACTTCTTGGGTATTTTCCAAAGCACAAATAATGTTCCAAACAACAGAAGAACATTCATGCATGTGCGTATTATAATCTCTCCATTACAAGAGTGATTAGTGACCACAGATACTGACACTAGAGAGGGAGTGGCTATCTCATGCTGATAGCCAGTAGGTTTCATTTCTGTCTCCCAAGTTGTAAGAAGGGCAGTGGGGACGAATCAGGCTAGATCCTAAGAAAATGCCATGGGACTAGTGAAGCTGAGCATTAAAATGAAGATAAGCTCATTCTAAGCATGCTTAAGAGTTTTCCCCAGTCCCCATTATCTTTATGAATTTACCAACCCGCTTTCTCCAAGGACTACTTCCCTGAGCATGGCTTCAAATTAATGCTTGGTCCATAGGGTCATGAAGAAGTCGCTAACAAGTGACATTTTTATCACCCACTGCTGAAGTAGATGATCAGGCTGCATCAGAGGCTGACCCAGATAAAGTTGCTCTTTGCATATAGCTTGGTCAAGGATGAATACTCCCAAAGATGCCGGAAAAGCCCTGAATTCACCATTTGTTCCTGTATGACACTAACTTCCCTTTATCAGCAAGAGCGGGTTATTCCTTCCATATCCATGGCATGGAAACATCCTTATTGGACAAAAATTTTGAGAAGACTAAAAAATGAGTACTTTGCAAATCATGGGCTGAAACAATTCTCCTTTGGTAATTTCAGAAAATTAGATGCTGTTAAATTTCATCACCCATTTAGAAATCTCAGACACTCTCAAAAGCTTCTGGAGCTACCGACCCAGTTACTAATGTTCCAGGCCATTCCAGATTTATTTCCCTTAAAGGATTTTCCTTCTCAGCAAGTACAGACTCAGGACAGTGTGTGTCCATTCAGAGCACAAATCATGGCTAGACTCATGTCAAGCAGGGTCAAAGGCAAGAGAAGGATTTAGAGGTTTCCCAGTGGAAAATTAAGCAATAAGATTCTGGAACCTCAGGAAACCTGATTTAATTTAAGATACTGCTTCACTTACCTTATTAAAAGGAAAAAGAATATTTATGTAATCTACTCCCCTTTATTATATAAAGTTTTGAGACCTAAAAGAAACACGACGATGGGTATGAACCATAGCTAATCCCTTCCAAGGGTGTCTTTCCTTAAATCACATCAAAACCAGAAAAACTGAGTTACAAATGGCAAACGGTGACTAACTCAAACACACTTAGTCCATTTAGGGCAGCTTCGAGGTAAGAATGACTTAAATATTAAACCAACTTTTTCTGGAAACATCATAACCCTATCCTTAGAATTCCTGGCATGGGGGTAATTTTTTTAAATTGAAGACGTCACTAAAACAGCATCTTTGTAAAGAGGTTTCCCAGTGGAAAATTTAAAGATGCTCTTTTGGGTGGAGGTCTAAGATGAAAATGTCTTTGGATGATTCCCGATATCTGAAGGGATTCCAGTGTCCCGACACTACATCATGCATCTTCTTTGAATTTTGTTTTTTTCCAAGTAGGACAGGATGTTCCCTTTGTCCTTTTCAAATCTAAAATCCCACTCAAAATTCTTTTCAATAAATTTTCAATTTTCCAATCCTAATTGATGAGGGGAAAGGATAAGAAAAGGGGATTGGCCATACAAAACAATGAAACATCTACATAGTTCATGTTTACATTTAGGATGCAGAGTCATTCTTTGGTCAGGAACAAATCTCCCCTGCTCTAGCTTTATATTTGCTGACAGTGCCCAAAGAATAGGGGGTTCACCAAGCCACCATCAGCAATCTGCTTGAACGCTGACTGGCCAAGGGATTTACATAACATTCAAGTGTGCAGGCTTTCATTTACTTGCCACATTTATCACCAAATGTGGCAAACATTTAAAAATCACTCAAGATACTGGAAAGGTTATAAAAATATAAAAACAAAAAATGGGATTCATGGGAAAATAAAAAGAAGACATTTAATAGTTCTTCCTTGGAACGGCTATACATGGGTTTAGAGTTCATTATTTTCAGTCATTCCTCTGACTAAACTTTCCACCTGCTTAAGCAAGTGGGGCAAGGATGACTACACGAAAGTATGTAAGAAGCATTCATTTCATCTACCATAAAGAACTCTAATAAGGCAAATGTGTGCAGCTGGAACTAACCTGTATCACATTTTGCCAATCCTTGGCTCATGGCACATATCTGCAAACACCTCTGTTAAGTCACAGCTGTTTTTAGTTAATAACTAATGTTGAGAGTCTCTTGTCTAACTTACCGAACTATCATTTCACTTAAAATAGGATTCTGAACCTTTTTATAAAATAAGGACTAGATCCATTTATTTTCAAGTCAAATAAATGACCCAAAGATAAATTTAAGTTTAGCCCTTTTAAAAACAGTCATATTTCACACTGAATGTGTGCCTGAGGCCAGAGGAAATGTTCTTTCCTTTCCTAAAATTCCTAGCCAAGTACTAACAAACCCAGTTTCTTCCCAAGAATATTTGTTTTCTGTTTCTCTGGGTCTAGCTTAAAAGGGCTGGAACCTTTCACAAGAAAGAATAATTCCATTTGCTAGTTGGCTCTTCCTCCAGGTCCAGCTCGAATCCTATGGGACACATAAATTCTTGTCTGAAATGTAGGATGAGTGTCATGAAACATGGAACCTGGGGAACCACAGTTCAAAGCATAAACAAAGATATAAATGAAGACCACTTTAAATCAAAAGTAGAACAAGCAGAAATATCACTGACCATTAATTCTTTAGTCAAGGAATCAGAAACATTCAAAGAAAAAGTATGCATGTAATTACCAATTTGGGGAGAAAAATCAGCAATGAAGATAATAATTAGTATTGCCAGGAAGAAAGGACAAGGTAAACAAACTCACACTGCCCCATCAAATACTGTGTCAGGAATTATCTGGGAGGGATAAAAACAAAACAAAATTAGGAGCAGTGGGAAGGTGGAAGGTCAAGAAGAAAAGGCAGAACAAGACACATTTTGTAACTGCTATGCTGTATAGGCAGCTTTCTCTGGATGGCAGCGGGCATTGCACAGAAAGGTAAGTTGCTAAGAGTCAGGATGGGTTACTTGCAATCTCTGCATGCTCTGCTGCAGTAACTAAAGGCTTCAGGAAATTTCAAAGCCAATTCTTCTCCACAGAAGAGTTTGAGGGCCTCTGGCCTAGGAATTATAAATCTTTTTTCTGGTTCTCAGCAAGTCCCTTGAAAAAAACTTAATTTACTATCAGAGTATGGAATTGGGGATGCAACAAATCAAAACTTCTAAATAACTTGTAGGGTGTTGAAATTCAGAGATCTCCTCCCAGCCCTTTCTCCCCATACAGTTGACTGCTGAAACATTATCATCCCAAGCCCAGTACAAAAAATTGAAACCACATTTTATTCTACTTTTTCTTGTTAACTTGATGGCTTCACCACACTTTTAAATGCTATACACTCCTCTCCCTCTCTCTCCCTTGGCAGCTGATCCATTTTGTGTGTGTGTGTGTGTGAAATCAGTAATCTTACCAGTGACAAGCTTTGCTTTCAATAAGTGTATCTGCCAACTTAAACAGCATCTCCTAAGGCAACGGAATAATGAAAGACACATGTAGGTACTTGCCCATCATCAGACACAAACTCAAGTCAGCCTGAAATTGGGCCTAAAATTCTGCTGATCCTTGGGTTCAGAACAATGTGTCAAGAGTGGTCTAGGATGGCCTAGATCTTTGTCTAAACAGCACATGAGAGACGCAAGGGCCAACCTTTCTCATCTCTGCTGGACTCACTGTGGAACAAGTCACAGCTCTTCAGTTCAGTGTGGGGGTGAGAGGGATTGCTCAGACTTGGCAATCACTAAGGTCTTCAGACACCAAATCGTGAGTTCTGCCTCATTCCTACTGATGAGCTTGACGAAGTGCTTTCCAAGCCCAAACCCATGATCCAACCAGAACAAAGGCTGGGTCAGCCATCCCCTCCACACACAGCCCAGACTCAACCAGCCCCCAACCTGGGGTGTGCAGGAAGGCCTGCGGAGTTTCTGATCTGAGTCCCTCCTTGGATGACACCTAGATTGCTCCCGCTCCCCTTCTCACAGCACTGTCAACTGTGAGCTTTCTGTGGACACAGCAAGACTTGCATCATCTGAAGAAAGGACTAATGAAAAGGTCCTAAGATTTGAAAGAATGGACTTATAGTTCTAGCCCACAAGAAGAGCTTCCTACTTTTTGTAGCTGGGTCTACCACCAGAAATCAGCAGCTGATTAATTCAGGCCTAAAGGAACCTCTCTTTCTGCACACCCCAACCCCAACCTGGAAGTATCTTAAGGACAGACTTAAGCACCCTTTTATGCACTTCCTGTGTAAGTGAATGGCTGATAGAAGCAGTCCCTTTAGTTCTGCCAAACAAGTAAAAACCAAGGGCCATTAGAGGTCATAAAGACATGCTCATTATAAAAATTACTATTTTTTAAATGTAACAGGGTATGCTGAAACACTAACTCAGAAGCACTGTTTATACCTTTTATCTTCTGAACCAAAAATTTGAGTCATCTCTTGCACAGCAAGGACCACCAGAGATGTGTTGTAAAGTTTTTATCAAGAGTTATATTCCCACCATACATGTTAAATAACTTTTAAAATCAGATCTAGATTCTGGAAATTTTAACTCCCATAATGACAAAGGCAATATTAGCCATCAGAACCACTGTATTGTCTATCTTGAAGAATCTCCCTGACCAGAAAAATTAAAAAATAAATCAGTCCTAGGATAGTTTAAATGGGATCCTTATCTGAAAGCAAGAGCAGTAACTCACTGAATGCTGCTTAGTTTTGAAGATAAATCTTTAATACTTAAGAGTTGACTATTGTGTCAGGAAATTAATCACTTCCCTTCTCCCCTGGGGAGTCCCAAGGCAACAAATTGAGCACCAGGTTAATTTTAGTAGTATATGCATGAAAGGTAAACACACACACTCTAGATTTAAAGGACCTTTTAGGATATGAAGGCTTACATTTCCTTTAGCCCACTGGCACTGGTGAGCTGGTTTTGAAATCGGGTATTGAGCCAGGAGATCTCCAAGACAGGCAATTCAACATCTCCAAGTGGCACTGTATACAGTACCAAAGGCTGGGACGTACAAGTGCCAACAACACCAGGGCTCCCCTAGCATGGCTGGCTGTCAGTGCAGGGTCTCCCACTTACATGGGGATTGTGTTTCCAAAGCTCATTTGTAAGTTGGTTATGCAAAACTCAGAACACATTTTCCACAGTAATGTTATAAAAGATGGTTAGGTCCCCGGATTAGACCACCAAAGTCTATTTCACTCCAGTTACTTTGAAGAACTACGTTGGGGATGACTGCAAATGGGCCTATTTCAGTGACCTTATGGGTAATATAAATTTTAGTAAATAAATATGGAAACTTAACTCACTTAAGATAGTTTCTGTTATCTAAGTAGGTCAAGACCAATGGGACTAATCCAATCTGCCTCCCTTCGCAATTGATGCCAGAGGCAAGGGCAGTGACAGAGCAGGGGCAAATTAAATGGGCAGGAGGCAGGGCACAGAGCAGGTCTGGATTGCCAGAGCGCCAACACCTGGGTTTCAAGATGGGACCTGTCACAGTGACCCCTGACCCCGTGGGAGGCACCTACTCCTTCCTCCTGCTCCAGCAATCTGAGGAGGGGGCCTTACAGTCCCAGAATCCTCAACCCTGGAGAGAAGAGAGGCAGAATGCCTTAGAGGAGTGGTTGATAAGGGTGAAGCAAGGTGCCTGCTCACATAGCTGGGGGACCATGCTGTCTGCTTCCCTCCACTAGGTCTTGAGCTTTACTGAAGGCAGGAAAGGTGCCTTATTCATCACAGTGACCCCAGGATGCGGCCCAGTACGTGGCCCAGAGTAAGCATATGATAAATGACTGTGAACGGGCATGCCCACGCAATCACCTCCAGTTCTCTACAAGAACAACTGACAGTCACTGGCAAGAGATTAGGTGTCAGCCATTTACTCATTTACGGAACAAAAAGCCCACTAGCTGCCTTCCACGCGGAATGTTCAAATGGTGGCCTGATTGGGAATTATCTGTGTTAACTTTTCCCAACAGTTTCCAAAAGGTACTTGAAATGCTTGGCAAGTGATGCCTATAAACACCTATTAAAATACAGCTTTATGGGGGATTAAGTCATTATCACAGTAGCACTGTAAGAGGAGCTACTGGAGTAACAGAATTCTTAGAATGGCCTGTAGGACTAACCTCTGTCATCTGGAGAAAGTTACAAAGACCAACTGCCCAATACAATATTCTTTAACAATAAATTTGAGTTTAAATAATTCAATCATGTGTGTTTAACTAATGGAGTTTTTAACAAGACCACTTAGTGTCAGGGTAGATAATTTGTCTGGGCAGCATTTCAAAAGCCCAGTACATGTGCCTTTATGGAAATTCACTACAAACAGACCAAAGAGAGATACCATTATATGAGACTGGATGGTTGAAAGAGTATAATTTTAAAAGGTATACAAGTCAGTCGCATAGTTGGAAAAAGAAATTCAAAAGGGATACAAATTTCACGTGTACCTATTTCTACTCTTCAATGGTAGGAACAAAACCAACTGAAACAGGAAAATGATTCTGAATTTTAAATAATGAGTAAGCATATATTCCTTTTCCTAAAGGAAGCGACAAAAATAGAAGAGAAAGAAGGTATCATTTACTGGTAAATGGGCAGGTCTTTACAGAAGGAAATTACACAGACTGGTTATAACAATGCATTTCAACTTTTCTACATAAAATGCTCATGTCTTGAATTCCTTGACAATATTTGCAAAGCTACCTTTTCTCCTCTAGCTGAGTGTTTCAAATCATACGGCAACATCAGGTAGAAGCTTACTGCTGATATCCATAGGAATCGGCTGGAAAATATAAGTATGTTTAACTTTCTTCAAAAAACATTCCTTGATTTATTATAGCCTCACTCCAACCATTCTTTTATTTGGTTTTTACTTTTATTGTGCCTACTCACTTAAATGCTGCATATGTTGCTTTTTAACAGTTTATATATATTTTTTCACACATATATAGGTCATCTATGTAAAAATTAAAAAGCAAGTAACATATGGTTCTCCCAATTTCCCTTGTACTATTTCTTTCTTTACTATTAGGGTTCCAACTGAGGGAGGGGACTGTCAATAACCTTTACCAAAATAATTAACAACCAATGTAATGCCAACAAAAGGTATCAAATGATTATTTGATGTGCCTGACATAAAAAAGCTTAAAATTCCAAATATGGACAGAAATGTGAGCAAAAACTAAGGACACAGTATAGGAATAGTGGTGGCTTTCTTCCTAACTTGGTTAGAATATATTCCAACACATGCATACATACATACAGATAAAAGACAAATCTATGTAAATTTTAATTTTCTCAAGAGTTGAAGGGTGTTTAGGTATTGGGGACACAGAGAGGAGGTGGATTTCAGATGATGTAACAATAAAAAATTGTTATACTGGCATTTTATATTTAAATAAAAGTATTCTTAGTACTTGAATTTGGGGAAAGAATTATTACAAAGAATATTTTCTCAATTTGTTACCATTTGAGACTTTTCAACAAAAAAAAATCTGAATGTTTTTTTATTATCAAATTCACCTTAAGGATATTCAATGACTCTGAGGTGACATTTCTCCGGGCATTTCTCTTTATACAGTGCTCAGGATCTGGAAAAACAGAGCCTGGCAGCAAGAGGCATGAAAGGCCAATGTCACTAAGCCCCATTCTTTTTCGACTGGAGAGGAAATGCTGGATTTCAAAGCTTGGACTGAAGGAAAGCCCAAACTAACAAAAGAGTTAGAAAAAATGTTTTTAAAATGAAGCCTCCAACATTTGTGCAATGAAAAATGTGCTTATCCACTTAATATTCTATTAAAATGGAATTTTGACAGTCTCAAAAATGGGCCCTTAAAAGCAACCACAAGAGTTAGCCCACCTCCCCTTCTTAAATATCTGCTGTGATTTACTGAGACTGGCCAGGAGAAATTCAAAGCATGGAATAAAGGTTCCTCATCAAATTGTACATTTTCAAATACCTCAACCAAGAAAGAACACCAGCAAAATAATTGTTTTGATCACAATCAGTACCTATAAACCTGGCCAACATCTTTTAGTTTTAGTTCTTCTTTTAACCAGTAGGTGGCAATCTTTATTGCTAAGACTATTGAGGCAAAAGATCCAGTTTAGAAAGATTGTTTTCTTCCTTCCTGTCAAGGCTCAGAATTTTTTTCTTTCACTAATGAGCTGTTTGATAAATGATTAGTAATCACAAAAGCCAAATACTTATAATTTACTAAGTCACTGTAATTTTGGCTTTGTAAAGAGAAAAAGACGATCTGAAAATCTTAACGAGAAATACATAAAGTGGCAAAGCAAAATGAGACTTTTCTCTCTAGAGTGGTTTTAACAGTATTATTACCTCCAACTAAGGCATAGCGTAGGTACAGAATAAAATACGCTCGCATGGTACACTGAAGACTGTGGAATAGCTCTCATCCCAATAGTATAGGTAAGGAAGACACAAAATGTAAAAAGAATATGTAAGTTAACTAGAATACATCTTCCAGGGGACGAGACTAATAAATACGAATGAAAATATACTGTCTCAAGAAACAGAGCACTGTGACAGTGGTTCTTTCCTTTGAGGTAACATGTACACAGCTGTCTGGAACTTCTGAGCCCCTTTCATTGAAAGTGAAGACAACATTGAAGTCTATGTTTTTGAAAGAATTGGTCAGGATCATCACTGTTGCTGTCTGACTTACGTAATTCTGCTGTAATTTAACCTCATTTCTTCTTTGGATAGACTCAAAGGAACTGAAAAAGAATTCACTTCCATTTCCATAAAACGATGCTTTATGTAATCTTCAACTGTTTATAAACTGGCCCCAGGTCTTTATTTCCTGTGGCTAAACAATTTTAATTCCTTTCATGTCTTTCAGGTCTAAACGTATCATTTAAATTTAAGAACGTGTGTGTAAGCGTGCAAGCCCCAAATGTGTTCTTTAAATTTTTGAATGACTGTTTGGCTTTCGGTACTTGACTTAGTTTTTTAGGGGCTTGCATGTGACCATGAAGCATCGTCATTGGAAATCCTTGGCTTGGTGGAGTGTCATTAAACTCTCTTTTACAGATGAGAAAACCAAAGTTAAGTATGTTACCGTCTTTAGGTCACACAGCAAATTAGTCACAGCAATTAGGGCTAGCGGTTGGTTACAGGCATTGTTCAAAGTCCCAAGAAGCTTGGCCTGTTCACAAGTGCTTCACCTAAGCAAGAACAATGCAGGAGGACACTGAACAAAAGTGCAACTGTTGCTTTGGGTGTTCCTGTAACATCAGTAACAAACTCTTTCTCCCATATATCCTTCACACGCATGCAAGGACTCAAACTTAGCATATTCAAAACTCAACCAGTTTAAAATTAAAAAAGCAAGCAAGCATATTTACCAGAATTCCTAAACATCTAAGAGGTTTAACCACTGTTAAATACATTCATTTACAATGCAGTGAGCAATTACGAAATACACATAAGGATTTGCTGATGTATTAAAGTAGTTCAAATTTTCCTCCAACCAGGAGGCTCTTTTAATTAGTAAACAAGACATAGTTAATAAAACCCATCGCAGATTGCACACTGTGTTCTTTTCAGATGCTGAAATGTATTTCTTCCTTTTGAAGACAGCAGCTGAGTCTGAGAGAATCAAGCAGAAGCAGAGTGACTTGGATGCCTAATTTAATCCGGCAATTAACTATGAGTCACTTTACCCCTGTTTTGTCCCCTTGATACCAAAATAATTCCTGTGCCACAGGGATATTGGGAGGTTGATAAAACTGCATCCTACTTTGGATTTCTTAGAAATTGTCTATAAAACCCATGGGATATGTTACACAGTAGAATATTACAGAATTTTAGATGTTCAGTTAAAGTTATTATTTCTTATTTCCAGTTCTACTGATTGCCACATTAGATCTGAGAAGTTCAGAGAGGTGCACTTTTCTAAAACATACGTTGTCTTAATAACTACTATTAGAAAACAAAGGAAGAAAACCTAAAATTAACAATGGATCTGACCAGGCAACTATTCAGCGAATAGCAGCATTAATACAGTCAGCATGAGTTACAGTTATGGTTACAGCAAAAACTCTTCAATGCACCACAGGAATTTAACTTACTACTCCATATAAAATATGCAGTTAGAAGAAAAGTTTTCACAAGGACCACTGAGTAAGCTTAATATTCGAATTAAACGGAATAAATCCTAAAGTCTTTAAGTATGACCCATTTAGGTAAGAAACTTTCAACACAAACTTTCTGCTAAGTCCCACTGAACGGAAGAACAGAATTTCCCATCATGCAGTCCTATGCCCTTGCAAATACACTTCTCACAACTGCATTTTGCGCTCAGATTATTTTTTTCTTCTACCTAATAAGGAGCAAAAAATCAAGTCAAATTATTTCAATTTTAAAAAGGTGTCTATTTACAAAAAAAGATCACCAAGGATCAGTGGTTAACAGAATTTTGGTTTGCCATGCATAAGCCATACTGTTGCTTATATACATCTGTCAAATCCACAGGACTGTAACCTTAGTAAAGATATAATTAATGCAGCCACAGAACACTTCAGATAAATGCTTTAATTTAAACTACAGCTGTTTAATCTTCTCATTGTAAGAGACCAGAATACTTAATGTTTGATTATAGAAGAGCAGGAAGTAAACAAGAGTAAAGAGAGGAAACTGAAGTTACTCAATTGTCCATGAAGCTTAAGGAACCATTTTATGTAGTTTCAATTAAATAGTCCCTTGTCAATCTGGTCCACGTGATCGTTCAATGGCAGACTATCCAGGATCTGGAACCCAAAGCTGACTTGCTTCTGCCCCTGAGCCACCCAAGTTAATTGAGCACTTGTGCTAAAGCCCTGGGCTAGGAGCTAGTCTCACTTTAACTTCTTGTTGGTTAGCAGATTGAAATGCCTCTAAAGCAAAAGAAAGGCTGCAAAGGGATATGTGTGTTTGCCAGTTGGTTTACATATGTTTTCCCCAGTGAATTCTCTGGGGAGGAAAGAAAGATACAACTATTAGTACAATTTCCTAGTGGGGCCCCAGGCTACCTCTGTCCTCCACTATGAACTGACATTGGAGACTTCTGCAGACGTGTTTGCTACAAAGTATGGGACTGCCTAGGCTCCAGAGTGTAAGGTTTCTTCAGTTACATCTGTGGCAGAGCAAGAACTTTGATTCCTAACTCTGCCTTGTCTTAATTCACTGAAACCTTCAAAAATGTTCTAGGTTATGACCTCCATGGATGGTGCTTCCCAGAGCTGAATTTTCTCTGAGGAAAATCCTCTCATCTAGTTGGAGTTCATAAGAGAGGACACACTTTTTTAAAACAGGAAACAGAGCATCAAAACCTTTCAAAGTTTCATGTGTCTAGTCATAGCAGCCGGAATAAATCTTTTCTTAATCAAAATTATACTTTAACAGTTAGACAGCCTAGGATTCACATGCCTATCAGGCTAAAGAATAATTCTTCTGATACCGAAAACACAAATATAAGTTATGTTTCACATAACACAGAGGCAAAGGCCTCAAAATGGGCTTTCCTCTTTCATTGTGGAACCTTTTGTAAAAATTGCGACAGTAGACCAGTGGGAATTCTGGCAGGAACAAAGTTCCATCAGTCTCATTAGAGACTGGCTTTTGTTTAAAAAAAAAAAGCCCTGCTTCTGCATAAAATTCTTGCTTTTTCCATTATGTGGTGTCTGGGGGAAGGTGGGAAGAAGAAGGCTTCTTTCTATATTTGTAGAGCACTGTAATTTAAAATGAGTCATGTAAAACATAAATGAAAATGTTAACCTCTGAGACGGGGGTCAGCAAATTTTATTCCCGCTCGCTCAGATTGAGTTTTCTCTGGCAAGCTTAACTGAATCCAAACCAGGGGCTTTCCCTATAGACACAGTCCAACTTACCGAGGAACTGAGGGTCAAGTCTGAAAGAAGGCGAGCTCAAGGAATGGCCTCCCAAATTGAGAAATCCTTAGCTAGAGCTCAGCCTTGGACTATCTTGTCAACCCAGCACATCTCCCATTCCACAGGAGTGAGTTTTCTCCAGTCACAGCTACAGAGGATACTGTAAGTCCTAAGAGGGGTAGAATGATTTGTCTTCATGTCAATTACTACAGTATGGTTTCACTCCATCTGCTGGGGCAGGCCTGGAAAAGCACTTGAAAGACCTCTTTCTGGGACCCCCTACCTTGACTCACCAGAAATAGTGCTTCCAATAAAATTGTTAAATCCATCTTGATGATTTAATGGAATCATCTAGCACCTAAGAGTTTCTTTTGGATTCATACATCATGATGTGATACAAATTGAGGTTTGACTGATGTGTTCTCTGAGCAAGATTCAACCTGAAGCCACATGGAGAAGTTCAGACACCTGATGCATGTTCTGGCCTCAACTGCAATCAGTCAGAGCTTCTCTCTTCTCTAAGTAAAGATTAAACTTTTACTTAACCAAGCAGTTAAAAGCACATTCTTCTAGACTGGAATTGCTAGAAAGGAGTCCAACCCTAGGTTCAAACATTGATAATGTTCTAAGAGTACAACACTTTTGCCTGAATGGTATAAGGTCAGTGCTTTAACCTACAATATTTCATAGTCTTCTCTACTACAAGAAATCTTTTAAAGAAGTTAATGACTTCACAAAAATTGTCTCAAATAAGTCTCTGGTTTGATATATGACTCAAGCATATAATCTCGACAGAAACAAGATATTGGCCAATGAAGCATTTTTAATATCTGTACCTTTAAATTTTTAAAATCAGTTTGACAGTAACTAGAATATAGGTAAGGATTACAGAGATATGAGACTGTATTTAAAAGTCTACAATTTATAGGCCACTACTTATTATTTATTTAATATTTGCTTTCAGAATCTGTAATTGGTTTGCTATGACATGACCTCTGGGGAAAATACTGCTATAGGTTCCTTTCCTCCTCCATTTCACTTTGAGGGTGTTCATTGTGATGCTAGAAAGCACACACATCCTGAAGTCAGAGCCTACCTGCAAATCCTAGCTCTCCACCATTTACTAGCATTGCCTCTCAGCCCATTTTCTTTTCTCTCTAAGCCTCAACTTGTAAGTAGGGTTGAGATAATGCAGGCAGAGCACACAGCATGGCGCCTGGCACAGAGAACATGCTTGCTCAATGCATGCCAGCAAACATATTAATAAAGACTCATGTTGAACAAATTTCAAACTTTTTATCTCAGAGGTAAAATATTTAATATTGCATATATTTATGGCAAGAAAAACATAGAATCTAGATGCAATAAACTAAAAACGGTAATATAAAAAAATTACAAATAAAACCTTTTTAGTCAATCAAAAATTCATGTAATCACATTCAGGTACATGCCCATAAATAAAAGATCCAGAGTAAGGTAACAAAATTAATCAGAATCTATGCTGCCTTTGCCTAAACAGTAAATATCATCAACTCCAAGAAATGGATTTCTTGGAAAAGGCTAAAACCAATCAATCAGTACTGGTCTCTTTTTGTCAACTACTATAAACACAAGATATTTTCCCTTCATTTTAAGAAGATCTAATTATTGTCACTATTAACTCCCACCCTCTCCATTTCCTTCTCTTAGGAAATATGCGAAATGTGAGATAACATAATCTGAAGATTACATTTTCTAGGATATAAAAATTTAAAACATTTCAAAATGGAAACTAAACATAGCATCCAACACTGGCAAAAGATGGTCCCTTAGGGATCTGCAAATTAAGGAATTCTTAAGCAAAAGCCTCTGGTGTATATTAAATGTGTGTTAGAAAACTGAGTGGGACTGCCTGTGAGGTAGAGGACAGCACTTTTGCATTTTGGAAAAAGATCATTATGAGACTGACCCCATTCTTCTCTTCTAGAGTATATGAAAAAGCAACTAGTCTCACAGCTAAACAATTATAAACCCTCCCCTTGCCAAAAAAAACAAGAAACATTTTCATCCGTCTAGTTATGGAATATAAATTACTCAAAATATTAAAGGGATGTAACAACTAGGTTGGAATTCACCAAAAGCAGTTAAAAGAAAAAAAAAAGTTAACTAATGACAATTCAGTTTTTTGATCACACTGGCATGAGATAGAAGAGGTCTCAGAGTCTGCTGCATAGACTGGAAGCTGACAAAAGAAACACAAGAGTAAATATTTTGTGCATCTTGTGAAACTTTTCCTTAATGTGGGCCAAAGTTAGATGATTCCAATCACCCAGGAGCTAGATAGATGTGGTCTGACAGGAAATGGAATTTCAACCTAAACAACTGTGAATTTTCTGCTCCCATATGTTTAAACTTCCTCTAAATGTTAAAGCTAACCAGGTTTCTCAAGTTCCCCTTAAGGGGGAGATTAGACTACAAATGACAGTTAAAATACAACTGCACATGTAACTACCAACAATGATGGATAGTCAAGTAGCAAGTTAGAATTAGCTTTCAATCCTTTAAAGCTGATTTTACTGGAATAACAAATTCAAATATAAAAGTGCATTTACTTAATTTCCTGAACAATGACTTTTCTATATGTCCTTATATATTGTATCATCAGATATATATTTATATATACTTTATGTGAATGTTTATATATATGTTATGCCATTTTATAAATACATAATGTATTATCTGTATACACATATAACATTTTGCAAAGCACTAGCCAAGGGAGGGCTAGCTAGAAGGTTAATATTTCAACCTTTGAAGTACCGTAGGTTCCAACATGCCATTAAGTTAATCACCTCTTCCCAGCCTGTTTTTCTGAAGAGGTTCTTTTTACTGGAAGGAAGAGTAACTCACACATCTGCTTCATTCTCTTTAGTTTTCTTGGGGCTATTTCCTGAGAATGGAAAACTTGTTGTTTAATTCATTTTCTGGTATCAGGCTGCATCATAGGTCACCCGCAAGCCAGGGGATCATCTACCTTGGGCTCAGGGGAGCCTTCCTGCCTGATCAGCTGTGTCTAGGAATAAAGCAGTGTCACACAGCATGAACATTACCACCCGAGTGTCCTTATCCAGTAGGGTACAGTCAGTTGCTTAAGAACACTGGGCCAATCAGATGGTTTACTCAGTCAGTCCCAACTCCTCTGCTAGTTGTGTGACTTTGGGCCATCACTTAACTAATTTTAATTCTTTTATTTTTATAACAGGTATAATAATTAGGCCAGTGTCACAGAATTCTTATGAAAAGTAACAAGTTAATATAGTAAAATGTTAGCACAGCACCTGACATAGAATATTTGTTGAACACACAAGTATAGGTTGGTATAAATCTACATTTTATATTTTATATATATGTGCATATATAGATATGTATGTATTTCTTTCAAGTTTTCATAGTAAGCATCTTCCCCATGTCAAAAATAGTTTTACACTTTCTCTGTAGTCTACATTTTGGAATATGCATTGTATTTCAAGTATTTGGAAAATATATTCTGCTGGTACTTACTCTTTAAAGTAATCAAAATGAATTGTATTTTTAACCTATGCCTTTTTAATTATAAGGTTTAAGGAAAAAAAGGCAACTTTTAAGTTCCCTTCCTGTGACACAAGAAGTTTAATATATTTTTCTGAGTTCCTGCTCATCAGAGAATGTCTCTCAACTGAATTTCCATATGAAATATAAGGGAGCACCATTTTTTCTCCTCAAAACCCTATGCATTGAAAACAATTGGCTATCTTTTTGCATTTACTGTTACAAAAGAGAAGGAAACTGAATTTTGTTTCTTGGTAGTTAACTAGATAATCTGACTAGATGCTTTACAGTAGTCTTATAATTTTAAAAAAGCATGGCAAAATCTATCTATAGGTGGCCTTTCACTGATTTCATAAGAACAATGTATAGAATGCTTTAAAATCTGCACAAGCTTGCAAACTTATTTTTATTATTTTGTCCTTTTCACTTAATATGATTTCCTGTTTATCAACACTTAATGATTCTCATGTTAGATCTTCTTCATTTCAGCCATCTTCTCCCTCATTTTTATCTCTTTCTCTGGATTCTGGCAGAGCTTTATCTGCATTTCTCCTTCCCAACACTAATTTTCAGCTGTGTTAATTCTACTCTTTATTGCCTCTCATATGGGTTTCAATGTGTTGTCACATTTTTAATTTCTTTACAATCATTCTTTGTATGGTTTCACTCTCATTTCATCCCACCCTATTGTTTTTTCAGCTTATAAACATCTTAATGCTTTCTGCCCCTCTTTTGCTAAAGACTTGTCATTTTGAGTAATAAATCATTGTTGGAGGTCTGCTCTTTCTTTGAATCTTCAATATGCTCTCTCCTTACCTTTATGGAACAACATTTTTCAGTCGGCTCAGCTACATTTTTCCTGTTTATTGATCACTAAGCAAGGAGAGATCTACCCAGACCTGGTGCTTGCTCTGAGCTACTCTTGATTCACTTGGGTGCTGGTTTCCCAACAGCTGGTTGGCAGGTTGAGATGTTCCCAGGCCAATTCCCAGGGAGGTTTTCATTTCAGTGTAGTTTTGCCAGCCTAAAAGAAAACCTCCTCCTGCCTTCACTGCCTGGCCTTCTGAGGCTCTGAATGATGGAGAACTCAAATGATACTCAAATCCTCAGTAAACACAGACCTTTCGAACTCCACTCCACCTCCAACACTTCACTTTGTGGAGCAGGATCCTCAGAATTTAATAGTAATATCCCCCATCCCACCCTCCCAGCTCGGCCTGCTTATTTTCTGAGTTATGATTTTCAACTGATTAAAAAGATGGGAGATTAGAAAAAAGGAAGGGAAGAACATTCTGGGAGAATTGTGTAGGCTCTTGGTGAATTACAGGGAGAGAGCTGAGGGAGACCTGGCTTTGCCTACCTATTTTTAGGTGGTCAAAACTTATTCTGCCTGTTTTAAAACCTGTTTCTGTTTAGTTTGCAATAGACATTTCTTCCACTAGTTCGTTTCTGTTTAGAATCGAATGCTTTTCTCTATTCTTAGGGACTGTAGTGAGAAATCTCAAAGGGCTGTGTCTGGACTTGTAGGCAAAGACCTTTTTAAATCAAGAAACTTATAAGTAAGTTTCTTTTTTCAACTGAAAAAAAATAGGCAAAAATAAAGCATCCAGGAAGTTTTGCTTGTACCCTCCACCTTTGAGAGACTATCCTCTGGACTATTCACAGTGTCCTTTTAAATACCAAGAAATAAAATTCACCTGTGCCTCTCACTTGCCCTCATCTACCCTCCTGTCCTTGGAATTCAGGTAACAGAAACACAATGTTTATGTTATAAGCTTGGCAGTGAATGACTTTCCTGAGAAATAAAGTTTGACATTCAAAGGAATTTAGTCATTTAGCCAGTCCTTTAAAATGACATTTACTCAAACTTTGATGGAATTCAGTTACAAGACTTCAGATTCATTTGAGTCGATTAACGATATCTTTTACTTAGGGATTTCAAGCAGCCACTATCCACATGCTGAAACATGTAATTCTTAAGCTGGACACCCTTAGCCTTTGGGCTTTTAAGCAGGTAATAATCAGCCTGTGCTCCATTTAATCAAAATGATATAATTATGAGTTAGAAATAAGAAAATTTGAATTTACGGAAGCACTTGGAGAAGACATTTAAGTTCTTCAAAGAAAAATGATTTTCCTTCCATTTCTGTTATCAATGGTACATAAATTTTGAGTGTCTGATCAAGTTACATTTCTTCCCAAGAAAAAACTGCAAATACACACATGTATCCAAAACTTTGTTTTCATTTCATAGCCTTATTGGTCTCTAGTAACTCAACCTTTTAATATATTTAGCAGGCTGAGAAAATGTTAAGTCCTATCTAAAGCCATATGTAAAACTGCATGTGAAGGTAACTTGTGTGGTTGTATGAATGTAACAGCCAATGAAACGTGACGGATAAAACAGACATAATTAAAGACCACCCAAAAGGCAGAAAATAGCTGATTTCTTCAGTTACTGATAACTTCACTAAGAACTGCCTAACAGGATCCATATAATTGAACCCTCTGAATGCTCCTTCTATGGAGCCTCCTTCTTTTTAAATATTTGTATAATCATTTGAGCCTTAGTGTCTTAATCTGGAAAATGATTATAATAATGCCATCTTTGCAAAGTGGTTTGTAAGGATCAAATGGAAAATGTCTATAAAATGCCTAGCTTTTGATGTACATTTTGAATAAGGCATTTTCAACATTTAAATAGGCCCATGCGGAAGTGTGGGACAATGACTATAATACATATTTTGACATGTTCTAACCAAATTCATTAAATCTCATTCCTTGGTGCTCAGGAGATAATCAGTATATTTACCAATAAAGTCACCTCACTCTAATCTCTCTGAATCTCCCTCCTTCAAAAATGGAAAATGTACCTTTTGCTACCTAAAAAAATGGTACGGCTTGAGTTAGCAATGATGTGAAATACTGTGAAATTATAAATTAATAATGATACAAATATTCAACTATGTTTCTATAGTTGGTACACATAGCTAGAAAGACACAATTCAAATGATCTGTTTACTGGTTAAGCAACATTCTTAAACATTAAAAATTATTTCTAAAAATAGGATAAAAATAAAACCAGCAGGGTTTAAGGCAGAGTCACAATAGATTATCTTACTAACAACCCTAAGTAATTTTGTAAACTGCCTTTTCCAGAACCCAGTAGCAAGTTGGAACCAATGCTGACCTTTTCTTGCTATGGCAATGGTACCCTGTGTGTCTGGGGGCACTGTGCCAGTTTCCCTTCTCAGGGGAAAGCCTGTATGGAATATGATGATGGCCACCCAACAGTCCTGCTGGCTTTACAGTGCAAGGCCTGATGCCTGCATTAATGTGTTCCGATTTTAATACTTCTATCATATAAATAAGAAGAAGCCTGAATAAATAAACCTTCATAACCAGCACCCTCTACCTGCCTTGGAAAACTGAACAAAAAACCCACTAGGCAAATCCCTGGGAACTCTGAGCGCATACCATGTCACAAATTTAGTTACATTACACAGATGCAGTATAAAGGAGGCATTCCTTGAATATTTTTTAATTAACTCATGAATTGGAACGTGTAACACTCAAAGAATCTCAAACCAATTTAGATGTCAGCGATCACGGAGTACCCACCAACAGCCAGAGAGTGTAAATTCTCACACTGGTGAAATGTATCTTAAGATCATACAGTACACAGATGTGCAAAAGCTTGGAACCAATTTGGAACTTTAACAATAATCCCATATAATCCTGCAGACCAACTTCTACTCAGATCTCACAATGAGGTCACGTGGGTGCATCTACCCAGCCATCTCATCTCGTTTCTCTATGAAGTTCCTTGACTGCTTTCCCTTTTTCTCGCTTCTAGGCGGTGCTACTGGGGAAAACTACTAGTGAGAACTTCAGTATTCTGGATTTTGTTTCTCCAACAATTCTTACATGTAGGAGGAATGGAGAAACATGTACCAATCGAGCATTAGTGAGACTTTGAAACAAAAATACAGCCCAAATGCAGAAGAGACAGCATCTACTTCCTATTTCCCAATTAGAGAATACTGGGATTGGAAGAGTTAAGGAATTCACAGGAAGGAAAGCAGAGCGGAATTTCTGTCTCAAATAATACATCACAGAGATTTATATTTCACTTATGCCTACATCTTTACTATTGTGGATATCAGATTTGATCATTAAATTACAAAGAGTCGCCTGCAATACACTGTAATAAACTCACAGCTGGAACTTCAATATGCATCAAACTGTGACAGAATGGAAAAATATATAGGCATTGCATAATACATGCTACCAAACTGGGAAGAGATAAACAGAGGCATACAAACACCTCCAAGCAAGAAACAGAAATCCTGAGAAGGCATTTCTAAAAATGACAGCCATACTTTAGGTGGCATTAAGCCACTGGGAGAAAGTTTTGCATACATAATTAAACAGAAAGCTCTGCTGCTTGTTTTTGTTTTTAATTGCAAAGTTATATTTTATCTGAACATTTTAACAGTGTATAGTGGATTGAATTATCATAGTAGAAACAAAATATTGTGGTGGTTTACATAAATTAGTAAGTAGGAATAACACATTTATAAAGTAGTCTGACAGTATTTTGTTAAACTTGACATTTTAGGAGAATTGCACCCAAGTAATTAAAATAAAGCCAGTTTCTAGTTCCCTTTGACCTCCTCTATTGAGATTAGTTTCAATGAAAGCCTAAGAACTGTTTTGATATTGAATGTTATAAACTCCATCAAGACCTCAAAACATTAAGATAAAAATCCATCATATATGTTTATAGTTCATAATGCGTGATCAAAACCGAAAGTTTCTGTGATGACTGCCCTTGCACTGTTCATCATGTAAGAACTTATTCACTATGTAAGAACTTGCTCACCATGTAAGAACTTGTTCGTTATGCTTCAGAAGATTGGAGACAGTTGAGAATTAGGCTTGGGGTTGATTAATGATTGTGCATTGAGTCCCCTATACAGAATTTTATTGCTGTTAACAACCATTTGATCAATAAATATGAGAGATGCCCTCTCAAAAAAAAAATTCATCATATAATTATCCTTCTCATTTCTAGCTATCACACCAAGTTATTTTCTACTTCTCCCTTCAAACCAATTTGATGTCATTCCTCATGGAAATTTGTTATCAACAGAGACATACATAAATGCAATAGCCACAGCTGTACTGCTAACATCTGTTTTCTCTAAGAAAAACATGTAAATGGCAACACATACTTAGTATTCTTTTTTGCCAGAGGTACAAAATTCTCCTCTCTTCGGATGCTACTTAGCAGGTGTAAGGTACCATTTGTTGTTAAATTTCAGAAATTTGATTATTTTCTCAAACCCTGTCTTAATGAAGAAGTACTTATTAATCAGAATTTCTCCTGTTTTAGACAAAGATGCATTCATCTAGAAACCAGAGAAGACTGACATCCAAGTTATCAGAGCATCTCCCAGCAACTAAGCTACAAAAGAAACACTTAACATACAGAGTCCTACTTTTATGGCAAAGAAAATTAGAACATCAACATTAGCTTGGTTGCTAGTCGACAAAATAGGTTCACTCCACTTACATGACTCCTAACCAGAGGTGTGAAGGCTTTATTTAGATTGTACAGATATGGACATTAGACCCGTTACCCATTTTAGAAAAAGGAGACAGAATGACACATTTAAAGCCAGAAGCCTTAAAGAAAGCATCTGAATATCTTTCTCTCTTAAGTAAGAAAATAGGAAATATGCGTTGCACAGCTCTAAATGACATGGGTCATGATAACCAGGCAGAAAGCTTTTCCTTAAATAATGTCTTATCTGTAACCCTGAACTTAACTGTCACCACAGCTTCAGGAGACAGAAAATCAAGTCCTGGCAGTCAAATAATAGACTAGAGAAAGCGGGAGGAGTATCTTCCTCTCCTTTTTGGGCTACCAAGGGGAGCTCCCTACTCACCCCCTTGGGGTCTGCCTTAAGCTCCCAGAGCAGCCAGGCCAGCCCAGGGCAGAGCCTTCCTGCTAAAAAGTACCAACAATGAAAATCCTTTCTTCTTCTACTCAATTTCCTTTTCCAATAACTGCAGATATACAAATTGTTAATCAGGGTTACCTGTCTTTCAGATATACAAATTGTTAATCAGGGTTACTCTTTCACATCTCTGGGGAAACAAAATAATTAAATTAAAAAAAAAAACAGGAAAAATGTCTTAAGAATCAATAATTTGGTAAACAGTAGAAACTCTGTTACTCCAAAGAGAGGAACTGGGTTATACTATATAATTTAATACATGAGTAATATATTCTGTGATCCTAAGAGAAGTGGTTAGGCTCGTCTGATTTTACCAAAAATAAGGATCACATTTGTTTTCTCCAGACCTACTCTTTTGTTCAGTAATATTGATGACATCTTTGGAAATGTATCTTATTTTACACCAAAACACAAAGGGCAAAATCTTTTTATATCTGATGAAAATCTCAATTGCTTTCATTGATTTTTCCAGTTGGTCAGAAGTCAGAGACAGGGCCCAACGGCCCTTATCTTCCAACATCCCGTAACCAGCCCTGCTTCCTCACCAAAGCAGAGTAGTCAGTGCAGAGCAGGCAGTTGGTACCCCAAGTCAGATCCCTGCCGTTAATGGAAATTTAGTTTAACAAGACAACCCTTCAGCTTCACAGCCAAGTCTCACTCAAGGAGGAGGAAAGGTGAGGAAAGTTATGACAAGGCATATTCTGGACTAACACAGAATTCATAACAGCAGGGATCTGGAAGCAAAGCAAATTACTTTCATAGGTGCTGTTTCTGTGAACAGCAGTGATACGTTAAGACCACAGCGCTCAGCAAAGGTGTGTGATTTGGGATCAGGTTGCTGTGTTCTGTGACCTCTGCACAGTATGGTCAATCTGTGTGAGTTGTCAGAAGCCTTGCTTTCTGGATGGACAGCGACAACCCTGCAGGGACACTCAAATGCTGACTGTGAAATGCAGAAATAATATGGCTGGGGAAAGCATGAAAACCAACACAAGTTGCAGGCTTTTTTTCTTTTTGTGTTCAGGAAAAATTTTGATCAAAATTTTAAACAGAGGCCACACCAAATGTCTGCTTTATGTTTTATATGTGGAAGAGCTGGGACCTGGGACCCACTGGCTGAGTCTGAACTGGGAGCTAGGGGAGGTGTATGTGGATGGTGGATGGAGGTGGATGTGAGGTCAGATTCAGAAGTATCTCTCAAGTTAGCAGATTTCAGCACTCTATCAAACTAACATGGTCACAGAATCTCACTAGTCTAGATATTCTGCTTTAGCATGACTTGTATCTCAAAAGTACTATCTCAAGAAGGAGCCCAACTGTGGACAGCTTACTTATGAAAGAAAGGAATATATTTTCATTCCCCGTCCCTAAATTCCCACCTCCATCAACTCATTTCCTTGTGTACAGAGGAAATATGGAACCACAGCTGAAAGGGGCTGTGTGAATGGGAGTGGAGCGCCAGTGTCTGAACAGCCCCTTGCAGAAAGAGCTAGAGCATTGTCTTGTAATAGCATGCCTCTCCTCAGGAGCACATAATACCCATTTGAACACCCACCACACCTTTCACCTGTACAAAACATGCAAGAAGCTCTCTCCAAAAAAGATAAAATGGGGCTTTATTGGGTTGTGGGAAATCGAAATATGAACTCATGTTGGCATTTTTAGCCCCCATACAAAGGGAGGGAGATAAAAGGAGGGGAGAGAGGGTGTAAACCCTGTGCAGGGGACACTCGCTGATCATGACACACGTCCTCCTCACTTTGCTCAAGTGGCTGATAGAATGCATTATCAGCTTCACACACTTTCCCAGCAGCAGAACTTCCTGTTCTAAGAGGTAGACAGAAAATAACAGTTTTGGAGATAATGGCATATAATGGTCAAGACCAAGGCTGCAAGATTCCTCAAATTAAGTGACTGATGTAAACAAATAAACTATAATTTCCCAAAACAGGATGGGTTGTTATAGCTTTGTATACTAGCACATGACATATGAAGCACGTGGCTAATCCCAAAAGCCATGGGGGACATGAGATAGCTAGATGATGAGCTTCAACAGCAAGCATTTATCCACTTGCTGAGAACCTACAGCACTATTCTAGATACTTGGGAAAATGGACAATCAGGATGCCTGACCTCAAGGAGCTTACACTCCACCAGAGCGAATGACAATAATCAGTCAATGTGGTAAGTAGATTCTAGAGTAGATTAGACAGTAAGTGCTCTGCAAAAGCAGAGGGGCAGTTTGCCACATGAAATAGGTGAGCAGAGCCAGCTTTCAAGAGAAAGACTTGAGCAAAGGCGTTAGAGTGGATCAGCTGAAGGGGTGTCTTAGGAAGAGCTGTCCAAGCGAAGGGGAGGAAGTACAGCCCTGAGGTGGGAGGGGGCAGGAGACGGCCTCAGAAGGCATGCCATCTCCAGAGTCTTCATTTCATTTTTCATCCCTGCTTCCTAGCACAAAACAGGGATGCAGTTCACATCTACTGGATGACTTTAATTCCAATAAATACAAAAATGTTCAATAAACAAATTTAATTCAATATATAGCCACAGCTTCCTAAGAAAACCATATGCAAAATGAATTAGAAAGTTTATTTTCCTGAGGGGAGCTATCAGATATTCAAATGGGTTTTTGACTTTCTTTCCCCCCAAAAGTTAAACTTCAGGGCTTTAATATCAGAAATGTACAAGGTAAGTGGAAAAGTAGGTTCTGTTACATAAGAATGAGCCCATCCCATCACATACAGTCTACTTTTGGCCAGGGTCGAACTACAACTTTCCTTTAAAAACAGAGAAGGTAGCAAGAGCAGGAAAAAGGAAGGAGGATGAGCACGCAGGCAGGTCTGCCACCATGCCCCAGCCCCGTTTTCCCCATGCTCCATGCGGGGGTGTGGACCATCCACATCACACTCTTTCAACAAGAGAGACCTGTGTTTGGTCCTTAGACCTCAGGGATAACCTTCTAAATAAAACAAAGACAGTCAAATACGAAAAACAGGCAAAATCATGTAGGGGGAGTAAAAAGAAAAAAGGGCTAAAGAATTCAATCACAGTAAGAAAAGACCTACCCTTTCTTGTGGTTGCAATTTATCATAGCAAAAGCCTTTCAAATAAATATGCCCTTAGGCAAAAGAAATCAGAGCCTCATAGGTTCCAACATACAAATTTGTCCTTAGAATTTCTTTCCATATCAACTTGACATGCAGCTAGTAGGAGCTATTCAATTCTCATTTTATAGGAATCATATTTAAATTGAGAATACCAGGCTAACATTTCTAGGAAATCTAATGTTTAGAATTATACTCTCCCACATAAGCCTGACACACACTGCCTTTTAGACCTTACAGTTACTCCTAATCTCTGATTTATATTCAGGCCAGCTATTTATGACACATTAATGCACATTGTCATGGATCTCTTCCTTAAATTCTGCTAAAGATGTTCATTTTACCCTACCTTTCCATATATTAAAAAGAAAAATGAAAAAGCTGTAAAAAATCTCAACTGTCACATTACATAAGAAAGAAAGCATTATAAAATAGTTTAAGACCTAAAAAGAGGAAATCACTTTTCTTCTAAGACTTGATTTTCTCTATCTAAAAGAAGTTACACCTGACAGCAGTTATCAAATACAATTTTGTTTAGAAATTATTCTTCCAAAATCTTCTTGTCAAGGTACCCTTTTTTCACCTTTTAAATAATCTTCTCTAATCCAATTCAGATATTTTTATGATTCTGTAATCTTTTGTATTCTAGGAAAAATTAAATAATTTTTCCTTCTGAATTAGCCCACTAAACAAAGTGCTTCTAACTTAAAAACTAGTCAAATTGAAAACATGAAGTTTGGTGGGAAAAACAATTCTGTATCTACCTTCAATCTGCTAAGTAAGATTATGCAAAAAATACAATGGTTGACAGAATTACATATATATGTACAGAGTCAAAGTTTTCTGACACACTGGCAAAGAAAATTGAGCTTTTGCTTCTGAACTGCAGGGAAAAGAAATTATTTGGTCATTATTTGTAAAGTATGGTATGTTTATGAAACAAGTGTCCCTTATAGGGCAGGTGGGGAAGGAAAAGCACTTCCCTTAGGTGTCCTTAGTATCATTAGTCTGGTGTCCTTGACATTTACAAAATATTCCCAATCCTATTATTACCCAATGCTGAAAGGCAGTTATTCCCCCATGTCTCCTGCTTCTTTATTCTCTTTCCCTCACTCAGTTGTGCTAGAATAAGCCAACATTAAAGAAGGCAGCAGAGTACCAGAATCTCTTCCAGAAATATATTGTGAGGCTGCCGTCAGTTCTACTCAACATGTAACCACTGCAGTTGGGTCCACGTGGGTTAAATATACTGTTCAAAACTTTCTCAGTCTCAGAGAAGAAGAAAACAATCACATAAGAAAGAAAATGCTTGAGATTCACTCTAATGAGGAAAAGAATATTTGACAAAGCTGGTAACAGCAAAGCTGAGCAAAAGGTTTGTGTCTGTGAAACTGAACAGAAGAAAACCCTTAAACAAATAGCTATACACAAAGCTTGAGTGTGGACCATCTCCAACAAACAATGAATGGTTTTTAAAGTAAGGCGGTTCCATTTAAGAAAAATAATCGGTGATTTTTTTTTTTCTCCTGAAGGCCAAGCATGCTATAGGCATTAATGCTACAAATGACACTGCCCACGAAGGAAGAAAACTCTCTCCACATTCATATTAACTACAGGATTGGGTTTCAGCTTCAGCCACAGTGTTTCTGGACAGGAAGCCAAGACATAGATACTGGGTTAAAAAAACAATGGTTTCTTCTCCACTGAGTTCTGTGGTCACTTTATTACTCTACATTTTTCCACATAAATCTTATTAATGTTAAATATACTTACATTAGACCTACCCTCCACTTTTTCAAAATTATTATTTGGATATATTAATACCAATTACAAGGGTAAGAATGCCACAGATGTTTAATACAATGGCAACTATAGTAACAGTGTTTAAAGACACTCACTAAACAGGTTCTCAGATACCATCTCCCTATTTTTACAATTTCCCACCCCACAAACACAAATTAGCTTTATAATGAATGATTGTCCAAGCTTTTACACACTATATATACATTCAGGTAAAGCTGTTAAAATGACTTCTGCCAGAGCACTACAGCCCAACCCAAACTAAGACTTTTCTTTTAAAAAAATAAAATTAAGAGTCATTAAGCCATTGTTCATTAATACTGACCTTGTTGCTCACTGTCTGCTTCAGTTTTTGAAGAACTTGGTGCAACGGGAAGGGGTCGAGGTGGCCGGGGCTTTGGTGTGGGAGGTGAGATTTTTTTCCTTCCAATATATTCTACGTAAGTTCCTGGGAAGTCCCCCCTCTCCCCTGTGGTTTCATTATAACCATTTAACCAGCCAATTTCTTCAGGCCTGGCTTCCTGACCATCACTGAATCCAAGAGCTACTAAGGACCCCTTATTCACAGTCAATATGTCACCCAAGTGCAGGTCAATGTCTTCTTCACGTTCCTTTTTGTAATCATAGAGCGCTCTGTACTGGTACCCCTCAGCACTCATGTTTGCAGGTCTGTGACCATGGAACAGATGAGTCTGGTTACACACTGGAGTCTATTTTATGTTTTTATGGAAAGTGAATTCGGAGAGTATGGTAAGATTCCTAATACGTGTCCAGCAGAGGACAAAGGACAACTCTCCAAAGGTTTAAGAGGAGCAGGGACTGGCCATTCGGCTGTCCATCTGTCCTCCATCAATGGTACGACTGAAGACAGGGCTCCACTTCGGCTGCAGCCCACAGTCCTCCCACTGGCTTCTTTTTCAGCAACTTGTCAACACTTGGACTCCAGACTGACTCTCGCAGCGAGGCCCAATCCTTTCTGACACTCTTGTCACGCTGTCCATCTGTCGTCTGGTTTTCCTGTTGTACTCCACATGCAAGCTTCACCTAGCAAAGGAAAAACAAGAACCTATGAATGAACATCACACTTTGCCATCTGTGTTAATCTGAATTTGTACTTCCATTCAACAAGTACTTAATCAATTTGGCAGATGTACACAAGCCAGCGTTCTATTGCTCAACTCAGTATACAAAACAAAGATTAGTAAGGCAGTCCCTGCCTTCTAAGAATACTAGGCATGGGTGGGAGGGGTTCTGGCATGTGGCAATATATCAGAGATAAGAATGGTACACATGGAACCATAACACTAGGTAAATGCCATAAGACGGGCATACACTCAACACCACTGGGTTCCAATGAGGGAGACACCACATCTAACTGCAGGACTCTGAAGATAGAATGGAATGAGTGGCATGATCTTGGGTACAAATATGACTAAGCAAATGTCCTATTCTGGGAAGAGCTAGAACAGGCAGTCCAATGCATCTGAAGCCAAAGAGGGGGCATTAGATTCAGGTTAGGAAGATAGGTAGCCACTGAAAAAGCTTAAAGAAAGGGGAGCAATAGAATCAGTGTTGCCCTTGAAGAATCTCAATGAGATCATGGTGCCTAGGAAGGTGAGAAGAAGCAAGGAAAGCTGTGGAACATGTATTGCTGTGGTCTGGGCACAGGGCCATGAGGGCATGAACCAAAGTGGTAGCAGAAGGTATGGAGAGGGAGGGTTGAAGTAAGGGCCCCTGCAGGGAAGCATGTGTGTAGGTGGCAATGCTTATGTATGGGTCAAGAAAGACAAGAGCAAAAGGTACCCAATCCTGAGTTTCGAGAAGAATTTTACTACTAGTAGCAGGTAAAGGGAAACCAGGAGACCTTAAGATGGTCTTAAGGTCATGCTGGTGGGTGGCTGAAACCCGGTGTGTAATTCAGGTGTGGGAACACACCAGAGACTGGGTCACCAGCTGAAAAGAAAGGCAAGGCTAGATGCAATAGAATGCAGGAAATCACAAGGAAAAATATTCAAAGTTTAAAAAATGATCCAAGGATCAAACACTGAGGTTCATTGAAGGCAATGGAGATGGGAAAGTCAAGGTCTGGAGACAATGCAATGTCCCAGAAACAAGGGATTAGAGGATGTGGGTAGGAAAAGGTGATCCCTAAGACTAAACCTTGCAGGGGAAACTCCGCAGGTAATCTGGGGCTCTGTCCACCGTGGAATCATGACTGGCTTGTGAGAAAGCAGACTCCAGTCTAGAAGTATTGAGGATAGTAGCTAGAATTGAAGGAGCGAAGGAACTGAGGATGCAGCAGAGATTCCTCTTATTGGGAGAGGGAAATGGGTAAAGAAAGCCTTTTGTTTTTCTTTCTAGTAACATAGTAGAGGCAGAGGAATTAGAAAGTCAAAGACTCTCTGAGTTAGAGTTAGTCAGTCAGCATGTGGACTACCCACAGAACAGTGTGCACACGTATACACTTTGAACTCCATTCATTCCTCAATGTTTTCTTTTCATAAAGAGCAAAAGCAACCTAAGGGTTTCAGTTAAGCTGGCTGAACAATAAAGCCATAAAACAATAGCCACACAATGTCGGTGTGCTGTATCAAAGAGAGCTTTTGTTAGGTTTTAAAAGAGTGAAACACTTTAGAGGGTTTTATAGGCCACTCTTCAGGGTAGGCATCTTAAGAAGCAAAGCGTAATCACAGATTAATTGTCATTTGGCTTTCAGAAGTGTAGAGTGTTCAACATTATACCGTTAAAACCTCTTAGCTGTAATACCGTAACACTGGTAGGAGAGTTACATATTAAAAGAAGCAAAAACAAACACTGGAGACCTTTGTGTAGCAAGAATATAATTTGTGGTAGTATTCTACTTTGTATTTCAGTCATCAGAGAAAAAAAATGAAAGCAACCAGCAGAGTGTATGAGAAAAATAAACTATATTATGTTTAAAGACAGTCTTTCCTTATGATAGCTCTGAAATCAAATTAAATATTCACTGCATAAATTCACACAAAAATGTAGAACAAATCTCATTTTTAGTACTAATGTACTCTGTACAAATCAGACACAGAACTCGAAAGAACATAAAAATTTACATATCCCTAAATGCCTGGAAACCAGGCAATATGCCTAAGAATAATTTAATTCTTCCAAATCTGCCTTGAAATTTTTGTTGGCTTTTCCTGGCAATGTATGTCTTTTTTGGGGGGAAAAAAAAAACCCTAACCAGTAGGCTGGGTAGATCTTTCCATCAGCTGCTGCTTATGGCTCCCTCTATTTCAACAACCTGGTGGGCCAGTTTGGTGAGATTCTTAACAGAATGGGAATACAATGTGTGCAGCTCTCTCTCCCTCTGGCATTCTCTCTCTCTCCACTATATAGCCCTCAGCAACCACCAAGCCCCTGATCACAGCTCACCTATGTAGCACTATGCACATTTCTCACCAGGTGCCACTGCAGTTAAGAAAGGCTCCATGTCTGGTTAAGGTTTTACAAACCTGAAAACTGTGCTTATGCTGGCCTGAGGCTAAATCTGTGCAATGAGAAAAAGAACCCTGAGGAAGCTGATGGCTTTAACGATCCCCCCCATATGGACCAGAGACCTGTATCTCTCCACAAATTCCGCATCCCTCCCCAGTTCTAAGGAGAGCCTGACTTTCTAAGAAGAATCCTATGCAGAACTCTGGGCCCTTGTCTGGTAAAAATAACCCCCAACTCCTATGACTCTAGGATTGTAAGCAGAACACACTATTCCTGCCTTCCAGGACTCCGAAATCAAGGTCCAGGAAGATCGATCAAAACAATTCAAGGTCGCCCATGATTCAGTGCCAATCACGTGTTGTAGGAGTTGAGGGAGAGCTGACTCCCCAACTGGGCAGCAGCTGGAACGCGTCCTGTGGTGAGCTACAGAGAGGCCTTGACACCTGCAGCCTACTGCACTCTGCATACTTTCTCCTGACTGCCGTGCCCAATGTAGTGACTGTGGCTGTCACTGTGGCCATCGTGGTCATCTGATACTGGAAGCTGTATGTGTATTAACCCATTCAATCCTACTTCTCCCCCCTCCTCATCTAATACTTACTGGGAGTTGTGTGTGTATTAACCCATTCAATCATCTTCATCTAATATTTACTGGGAACTATATGTATATCAATTCATTTAATACTCAAGGTAACCATGAAGCAGATACTATCAATATACTCTAATTACACAGTAGGAAATGGAGATGCAGGGTCTAGTATCTTAGACATGACTACACTCAGCAATTGAGAGGTGGATCCAGAATTCAGATCCAGGTAGTCTGACTCTAGAGTTACCATTTTTTTTTAATTGAAGTATCCTTAATATACAATCTTACATTGGTTTCAAATGTACAACACAGTGGTTCAACAGTTACCCCTAATCCTCACCCCCTTTAGTGCGGTTACTATCTATCAACATATAAAGATGTTACAGAATCACTGGCTATATTCCCCATGCTGTACTACCGTCCTCCCAGAGTCACCGCTTTTACTACCATTAGACCCTGTTACCTAAACTCAACTTGCTTCAGTGCCCAAGGGCAGCCCACACACGTCCCTGGGGTCAAGATGCAGATTACTTGCCAGCATGCTCTGACCTTTCAGATTAACCTTGAATGTCTCTTTTTTACTCTCTGTGACAGCAGCTTTACTGAAAGTGTTTGTGACTCTTTCACAAACACACCTGCACAAAAAGAAGTCATTATGACTTGGCTGCAGTTCCATCATGTCCAAGACTCAGCAGCTTGGACCATGTAAATTTTCTTCCAAAGAGACTTCATTAAATTAATCCCTGCCAAGGAAGTCCATAAACTAGTAAATAAAAGAATACTGGGCACATCACTTCTGGAAGGCTGCCCACTTCTGGAATCATGCCCATTTCTGCTCAATGAGCTTAAGCTTCTGCCACCTGTGTCCCTTTTGGTAACTGTGCCCCTGCCACTGTCCCAGGTCCCTTACTGCACAATTTTTAACATCTCAGCTCCTCCCAGAAGGGATCTTTGAAGTGTCAACTCACAGTCACAAGGGCTATCACACCTATAGGACTGGCAAGGTCTCTCTTCTCTCACCCTCAAATCCTCCCCAGGACAGAAGA
This sequence comes from Manis pentadactyla, assembly GCF_030020395.1. Taxonomy (NCBI): domain Eukaryota; kingdom Metazoa; phylum Chordata; class Mammalia; order Pholidota; family Manidae; genus Manis; species Manis pentadactyla. The sequence continues at coordinate 88,747,649 of NC_080020.1, forward strand.
CAACAGTAGCCTAAGGCTCTGCAAGTGCCCAGGCAACCATCCTGACATCATTTGAAGCTCAAACTATCCAAACTGACAGGATATATGTTGCGCACATTCACAAGATTATGCCTCCAATCTATTTGACTACATATACCTGTCCACTGACTATTTTCACCCAGCTCCAACATAATTATTCACATAAGAAAGGTTTTTTTAGTAAGTGGGTAATATCCACTGTCCATAATTTTACGTTTTCAAATAACTAAGGCCGTTTCATAATACAGGCTCCAAGCTAGTACATATCTAAGTTACTGCAACAAAAGGTATAAAACAATCCTATGAACAAATAACAAATTAACTTACTCTTATATAAAATCATACGCAACAGTTCAAAATTTCCTTAATGGGAATTATACTGCTCGAGTCTTTGAATTCTTTTTCAAGACTGCCTGCAATACCATTTTCTCTCTCTGCTAAGACACTGCGCAATTCTCACTCTGTTCCTCAAAATAAACTCATGTCTGATGTCTGACAAGTAGCAATCCATGACTTCTTACCAGGCAACTGCTCAAAAGTAAAATTTCAGTTTAACCCTCTAACCTGCAGGCATTTTGGCAAAGATCCAAACAAAATTCTCTGAAAACTCATCTGACTTTGTTGACTGACTTATGACTGTTTACCAAGGGCAAGGACTTAGCAAACTTGGAGGTGAGGCAGGCGTAAAGGATATTTTAAATTCACTTTAAATAAATCAGGAGTCTCTCCTGATCGTATGATTCTATCCTACAGTGAAATGAGCAGCTTGGCTCTAGGTCCCAGCGCAAAGCAGGACTTCAACCCAGCCACAAAGGCTACGGAGGGCTTCTGGGGCCCCCACCATTCTCCCTGTATTCTCCCTATCCTCAGTGTGCTAGCTCTGAGTCTAGGTTAAGCTGCCCACCTAAATTCACTCAGGCTTAAAAAAAAAAAAATCATAATTTAAAACTCTTTCCACCTTTCAAACATGGTATTCTGGAAACCATGAAAGTCAAATTGAAGAAAGTTAAAATTTTCTAGTAAACATAATAGATTTCAATTTAGAATGATGGGCTTATGATAAATTTATGGTATGTGAATGTTATCTCAATTAAAATAAAAATGATGGGCTCAGATTAAGCCCAAAGTCACAGCCATCAAACATCTCCTTTCATTTTCAAACCAACCAGAATGTGCAGCGGCCAGCCAGGCTCAGGGCAGAGTCTCTACTGTGGGGAAGCAGGGTGTCTGTAGGCCAGAGTCTTGCCCACAAGCCCTCTGGGGCTGGTGGGAGGGTGCTGGGGTCTCAGGACAAGCCCAGGTGAAACAAGGAGACAGGCCTCTCCATAAAGCAGAGCGAGGGAGCACTGCAGGAGGGACGGAGGGGAGGGAGCCCAGGTGCCACTGGAGGCAGCACTGAGGCTCAGCAGTCATCCCTGGGAGCTGCGAGAAAGGGTGGTGCCCCGGCCCATAGGGTGGCCTCCGGGGCCTGACAAACAGTCTATCACCCAAATGGCCAGGGGGCTGACCATTCCGGTTCTTGGTGAAGCGGTGGCCATGGAATGAGAGGACTTAAGTAGGAAATCTAAAGTCCTTCTTGTGAAAGCACAATGCTATTTTGTAAAATTCTCAACAGAAGGTAGTATACGCTGTGAGCTTCAGACTCAGGCAGCTGTCCCCTTAAGGGCCTAGACTTTTAACCTTGAGCAAGTTACTTAAACGTCTCTGTGGCACAATTTTATCATTTGTGAGACAGATGCAATAAGCAAAACCTACACCTCATAGGTTTATTACAAGGATTAAATGAAATTACATAAATAAAGCACTCAGCTCCAAGCTTAATAATTGGAACTTAATATGATTAACACCGACATACTGCTTATTATGGGCCACGCACATATCACCTCATTTAATCCTTACAACCATCCTGGGTACAATTATTATCCCCATTTTACAGATGAGGAAACGAGCACAAAGAAGTTGTGCAGCTCTTAAATTGTAGTGACTGTATTATAATGATTGTTGTTGTTACTATTATTACAATTAGAATGGCATGCCATTACTGCCACTTATATAATTCATATTTAAAACAGGAACAGTTGCCTGCAATTTTCTTTTGTATTGTCTCTAAATGCAAACAATTCTAAGTGAATCCTGAAGGTAGCCAAATAAAACTCTGTCTCCTTAAGCCCCTTTCCAGAATAAATAAATAAAGCCTGCATGTGTCTATCCAGTTCTCTCCCTACCTGAGATAGAGGGTGGCTGTGCAGAGGTCAGGGCAAAGGCACCCTGGGAGGGACCAGGGATGTGGGGCAGTGGTGTGAGGCGGGAGGTGGAGTTAGGGGCTGATACTCCTCTCCAACAGGCTTTGGTGGCTGCTCTCTAGCAGCCCCCAAAGAGAGAAGATGACAGCACTAATGCCATCCTCCAGGGACTGGAGGCAGCTGCCTCCTCAGGTTACACCCCTAGCTCCTGGGACTAAGGGGTGGGGGGTGTCCCGCGAGGAAGGCAAGGGGCAGGGTATGCCAGCCCAGGCACCTGGCTTTATTAACTCCCTCCTCCGCCCAGTGGTGGAGTCTCCTCACACTGAGGCCAGACTGCTCTGACCTCAATACTCTCTGGTGATCATTAACTTGAAAACCTTTTTGACTACAGGTGCCTATGAGTATGTATTTGATTTACTTTAAGAGAAACAATGCTGGGAAGATAAAATCTCCAATGATGTTTTTATAGTAGGATTTTTTTTTTTTCAGCAAAAGCTGTACTACACTATTATAGCCTTTCAAAGAGAAAAAAATACTAACATAAGTCAAACAGACAAGTTTTTGAATAATTACATAGTTTTTCAGCTCATTTGGCATAATGTACAGGAAATAAGAGTGTTGGCAGAATCATGGCAAGTAATCACATTAGGGTGTAGGTGGAGAAGATGGGGAAAAAAGCAATATAATATGAATATTTAAAAAATTAGTATAACCTAAGTTTTTTATTAGAGGTGATATACAATTCATATTATACCTTCTAAGGTAAAGACTAAATTGATAACCCCTTCCTTCCACTGGTGAGCAACTTTTCTGAGGACTTTACTAAGATGCTCTATTCTCTTTCCTTTACTGACAAATCCCTGTGCCCTCCAAAAGAGGGAGATCTGACTAAAATGTGTAATACACTGAGAAAAGAACTTCCCATTTTCTTCTGCATTGTGCATGTCTCAGATGTGAGACAGTTAAAAGCAAAGTAGCAAATGCAAACATTATCTCAGCTTTCTACATCCTAAATGACCATAAAATCATTTTTTAATCTGCTCATTCACCATCTCTGTATTCAATAAAACACATTTTGCAAATCATAAAATGTAAGCACAATAAAAAATGAACTAAAATTGTCCCTTTTTTAATGAGCATGTGGAAAATCTTTCAGAGTGGGTGCTTTTTTTAGAATATTGCCCTGAACTAAGAAAAAAAGTAAATTTTGACAAACATACTAACCTAAAAACTACATAGCATTCATGGAAATGTTTAATTAAAGGTGCGGCAAACACTTTTAACAGCACAAAATTGGGTAAGTGGAGTAGGTTTGCATATAAGATACAAAACCCTTCAAAAATCAGCTTAGGTGTAATTGACATTTCTAGAAAATAAATGCAAACTACCTCACCACTGTCAATAACCAAAATACATATTACCTATATCACTTACTCTGCTGCTTGTTTCCCAAAACCAATTTTAAGCTATGAGGATTTCCTGATCTTAATAAATTTATATTTCAAGAAATAACTAAGGAAAGACAATATAATTAGTTGATGGGAAGTGAAATGCTTTTTCATATTGGCTATCAGCATCACAGATGTGAAAAGCCAAAGTGATATCATTCCACAAAAGCAGATAAAATAGCAGTAGTGTGGACACTGCAGAGTTCTGTTATGCAACTGACAAGAACAGGTCCCAAATTAAGATGAAAGTTAGAAAGCAAATGCATACAACACTCTGAAAGCCAATATCAAATACAGATTACTTCCTTTCAACTGTAAAAATCTGTATACTTCTACCTAAAAGTATGGTTCTATAGTACCTACTCGCAACTGGCATAGGAAAGCTGAAGAGGCAAGCAGTGACATAGCCCAACATTCCCACCAGGCAGGGAGCCTCCTTCACTAGTCTTTCCAATTTAAACCTTGATTCTGAACCAAACACACCTCCCACCCACCCACCCCCAAAAACACTCTTAGGCCATTTTCTAGGTAATGACCAAAACACTTCCCAAAGTTTAAGCAACTTTGTTTCTAAGGAAATTATTATCTACTGCTTTTAAACTATTTATTTCTAGAACAGTTTAATCTGTCAAAAAACTATAGCTAATGGGGTGCCCTTTTTTCAATGATAAAGATATTTGGGGCCTTCTGTGCAGAGCTCACCAACTTCCCAATGAAGTGCCCCTTGAAGACCCATTACTGTGATAAGCCTGCCTCATAAATGCTCCTATACACACCTACTTCGATCTTTTCTAGCTAACATCTAACCATCTTCAAAGTTACCAAAACGCAACACAACCACCTTCCCAATGAAATACTAAAGTACAATTTCACGTAAGCCTGCCTCAATAAGCTTTGTGAATATCCTGCCTAACAACTAAAACTTGAACCTCATCACATTGAAATGACAATCTTATGCAGCATTCAAAACCCGGAACTACTTTATCCATTCGTACTTCGCACTGACAAAGAGGAAAAGAACAGAAAAAAAAGTCATTAAAAAAAAAAAACCAATAAAGAGTAAACTCATTCAGATACCGACAGTGCTGCAGCTCCACCGGCGATTAACGGTGGAAGTAGACCTTTCCGCTATTAACAGCGCCCAGAGAAGACTAAGAATTTCCCCAAATCCAGTTCACATACATTCTGCGTTCAACATGTAACAGCCATTCCGCTCACACCCTGACGTTTCATGCTCGGATTCTGGTTATCAAAGTACATTTCTGTACTGGAGCTGGTGGCCTGAGCTTTTTCTGTTTTCTTTGTCTCGTGATCGGCGGGGTAGTTTCTGCTCTTGGGAAGTGTTAGACCTGTGGTTTCCAGGCAATTCCCCCACGATATTTTAGCTCAGGTTTGCACGTTCTCTTGCTCTCCCTAGTCGGCTCCATATTGCAGAGCAAGTCCCTCCAGTCTCCGACCGCCTTACAAAAAGCTGGATTTCCGGGCTGTTCCAAGACCCCATTAACCCTGCCTCCATCAACCTGCACAGGCCCGGCGGGCATAGACGCCGAGTTAGGGCACCAGCGACCGGCCGCCCCGAGGCGCACTTCCCCCACCCCGGAAGAGGAGGAAGGCAAACTTCGGTGGCGGGTGCTGGGGGCGAGCTCCGGGGACCCCCGCCGCCCCGCCCGCCCCGGGGAAGGGCCCGAGCACCAACCCGCGTTGCAGTTGGAGGGCAGCGGGGAAGGCATTGCTCCTAACCGCTAACGCAATAGCAGCGGTCAGGGCTCTCTCCTCCGAGGAAGGGCCCCGGAAAACTGCAGCAAGGCGACAGCGGGAGACCCTCAGAAGTGTGCGATGACGAAGGGCTGGGGAGAAGCCCGAGATCGCCTGCAACTCCGGCGACGAATGCTCCCGGCGGCGTGCAAAACAGCTCGGAAGAGGACCGGGGAAACGGGAGCCAGGAGGTGACCAAGAGCATGCGGAATGCCGGCCGTGAGCGGGGCCCGCGGCTGCCCGGAACGCGGGAGATGCCGGCGGCTGGGAGGAACGGCGGCCCGCCCGCTTTCCCCCAGCTCGGCTCCGTAGGAGGAGAAGCGGCTGCTGGTGACAGGAAGAGAGCAGCGGCAGCCGCGCACGCACGCACGGCCTCTCCCTCCCGGGCACACACACACCCGGACCCGCTGCCGCCGCCTACCTCCCCCGCCGGCCGGCCGGCTTCCTTCCTCTGCGGGGCCCAGGCTGCAGCGGCGGCCTCCTGCACGCACGGCTCCCACGCGCCTCTGACCCGGCTCCGACGCGCCGGTTGTTCCCCGATCCGCACTCCACTTCTCCGATCCGCTCGCCGCAGCCGTCGCTTCCTCCAACTCCGCTCCAGCTGCTCGCGACTCCTCTGCCAGCGCCCGGAGCTCCGGCGCCCGGCTCCCGCCCCGCCTCCGGCCCCGCCCTGCGCGCCCCGCCCCCGAGCCCGCGCCAACCGGCGGCCGCGTCTCCGCCCCTCTCCTCTGGCGCCGCGCCGGCCTCCAGGCCCGGCTGCCAGCGGGGCGGAGCTCCGGCCCTCCGGACCCTTCCTGCAGTGGGGCTCGCCTTCGGCCCCCAGCCGCGGGGATGCCCTGCGCTGCCGGGCCGCTCGCTACCTCCGCTGCGGAGTGCTCGGGGTTCGCGCCCGGCCGGCCAGGCTGCTGCCCGCCTCCGGGACTAGAGGGTGACGGGCCTGGGGAGGTCGAGAACAAGTTCAGACTTAGAGGCTGCGTCTCTAAGCGCTGTGTCTTGAAACAAACCCCAGCCTCTTACGAGCCCTTAGCGCAGTGTCCCAGCGAAGTAGCTGCGGTGCGGTGGACTGGGATTCCAGGGCTCGCCAACGTCGAGAGGCCCTGCAATTCCGGGCCTCGGCAGAACAGGCTCGGGAGTGGGCGGAAAAACCACGCCACCCCGCGAGGCTCCCGGGGGTGAAGGAAGGGTGAAAGGGTGAACCGGAGGGACAAGCGCCCACAGCCTGCCGCGAACTCCAGGAACCTAGCACCGCCGCCACCGGGAGCTAGGAGGGTCCGCAAGAAGGTAGAGAGTTTTAGGAGGAGGGCGCACGCTGGCTGATTGATCCCTTCCAGTCCTGAGATGACGGAACAAATGTAGGTCGTTCAGGCACATCGCGGCCCCGTCGGTGCTCGTGGGGTTAGAGAAAGCTCACGTGAATGACGTCCCATAAATTTGTTAGTTTTCAAATTCAGATTCTTTAATAGTTATTAAGCTGGTCAAGAAAAATCTGATGCTTGTTCAAACCTTCCACTGAGAGGTAAAATGGAATGTCAGCAACTTGTGTTCTGCACCTCACTATGTAACATCTAAAAAGTCCGCTTTTTGAAAAGCTCCCAGATACTCCTTTTCAGCGGTTTTGAGATCTGCATCCGCCCTGCCTGCTTGCTTGCCCTCGAGCCCTTTTTTAGAGCTCTTTCCCAATTTCCTTGCAAGGGTATTACATTTTTTTAAAAACCAAGCACTTAGACTTTTGTTAGACTGAATTTGCTGGTTTATTCCTGTGGGCGTTGGAAAACAGAGGAATGAACATCCTGAAGCTTATTGACTGTCCTTAGAAAATATAATCATTTTTAAAGGTGACTCACATTCCAGTGGAAAAGTTAAGTTCTACTTTAGGCTGTTCAGGCACTGGCATTTCTATTATTCCAACATGTCTCTTGAAGTGCAGTACAGAAGCAGACAACTACTTATACCTTGAAGAATCCACCTTATCTAAAAGTAAATATGAAGTTTACCAAACCACATCCTTCCCACCTGTGTGAAATGACGGGCCTCATATACTGTTTGAGCTTTGTACATGAAATGAGATGTCCCACCCTGTGGTAGATTAGTTTGATCCAGTCCAATAAGGTCATACGTAACTGCTGTCATGTTTACAGTATTTCCTTTAGGCTGGGGTCTGAAGAAACTTTTCCAGCTGTCTCCTTTTTTGTGCATGATGAGTCCCTGGAAAGGGACTTAGGTACTGCTACTATGGGGTTCTCCTTTCCCCAGACCTAAAAATAGCATGAAATCTTTAATCAAGCTTCCTTTCTTTGGTAGTCTTCAGCAATTTATTTCTAGTAGTGTTGTATTTTCTGTATTTTTCCCATCACATTTGAGTGCTTAAGGCCAGAGTGCCCCATAGAAGTACAAATAGCGTTCTTTTTCTATAAGCTGATTTCAGTCTTTGTTTCATCTGTATTAAATTGATACCTGCCCCCATATCACTAATATCAGCATTTTTAGTTTCATTTTCCATTGATTTCTATGAAATAATAAAGCAAAAGGCAACTAAATAGCAGTATTCACATTTAAAAAAAGAAAACTTTTTCTTTAATAAAATTCCTATCTGGGCACCCGAAATGTAACTGTAATGAGAAGCTTATGGTGAGGGCAATAGAACCTCTAGGTTTTTTGAACCAGCCAGGTCAGTATCTCCTGGGAATTTGTTGAAAATGCAAATTCTCTGTCCTCACTGAATCAGAAATGCTGTGGCTGGAGCCTAGTAATCTGCTGAAGCCCTCCAAGTGGTCATATGCATGCTAGGGTTTGAGAGACATTGTGCTAGGCCTAGGGCATCTGGGAACACAGACTGAAATCACTGCAATAAAATGCTCAAATAAATGCACAAATACCACAGTCCAATCAGTAACAGCCAAACTGTTGGCTGACAGGTGGTGCTACCATCAAGGACCTCAAAATGTGAGGGATGTACAGTTTCCCAAAGGACGAACAGGGTGTCCTGTCCAGTTGGTGACAGGACTGTAAAGGTGGTTTGGAAGTCAGACCAAGGGAGTCAAGGACCCCCAGTACCGTGACAGGCCTTCAGTGGCCATAGCAAGCTAAGGTGTGCCCTCTCAAAGGAGGGCTGGTAGGATACTCTCATTAGCCATCATGGTTTCAGCTACTTAATAACATTTAAGTGCAAGAATATACTTCCATTAGACTCGAAACCTAAGTATGGACTTTTGAGTTCAAAAAACAAATGCAAATGCCATGGCCTGTTACTTCTCAAAGAGAGGTCCTCAGACCAGCAGCAATAGACCATCGAGGAGCATGTTAGATATGCAGAATCTCAGGCCCTATCTCAGACCTACTTAATCGCAATCTGCATTTTAACAATCCCCAGGTGACTGACATTCAAGTTAAACTTTGAGGTACTCTGTCTTAGGCAGGGGTCCTCAATTTTGGCTACACATTTAGAATTGTCTGGGGACCTTATAAAAATTCCAATGCCTGGTCTGGACCCCAGTGGAATATTTAAAAATCTCAAGGGTGGAATAAAGGCATCAGTAGCTTTTAAAGTTCCTAACTTGTTTCCAGTGTAAAGCCAGGTTTAAGAACCACTGCCTATGAGAATCCAGGTAGGAAAGGTACCATCAGGAAAGTCAGCTGGAGTGAGAGTAAAAACCCAAATGGCTGGTCTTTTAGGGAGTGGCTGGTACTAGAGTTTAGCTGATTGTTGCCTCACAGGAATGTGAGCCCAGATTTACCAAATCTTCCAATTTTCAGAGAGAAGCTGGAAATCCATATCTTTATGGGCAATCTTCCAATTAGTAAATACTGGCAATTCAACATTTTCTGAAATCTGAGTTAGGCTACATAAGCATGATGAACACGTTTATGTTTTATAATGCTCTGTGTCAAAAATTAAGTTAGCCTAAAAAAAAAAGAAACCCAAGAAGGCAACTAGCATGTTAGAATGTCAAGCTATTGGTCTAGAGGCCCATGTATATTGAATCTTCTGTTCTCTGTAGCAGCAAACATTGCAGGCATTCAATGGCTCTGAGTTGGTAATGGGTAAGATACCAGTGCTAGTGATCCGGGGGCAAAACGCTATGGAATTTTGCCCAATATTTTTATTTTCCTTCTATCCCACCCTGATAACTGAAATGTTTGGGAGGAAGAAAATATCAATCTTTGTATTACAATCTTCTACTTCTGTGAATTAACCAGGTTAAATACATACTAAGAGAGACATAAAACAACAAAAAAAATGATTGGCTGGAATGCTTCCCAGCAGGGTGGGAATTCAGAAGGCCAACAGTACTATAATTCTCATTTTGTTGTTTCTGAGTTGTACAAGCTCTTAACCATGTTGAAGTATTAGGAGTGCAACTCCTGACTGTGCCCCAGAGGATGTGTCAGATCATGATTACCTACACACCACGTTCTCCAATCATAACCTATGACCTGGGCATCTCTGTCTCTTTTACCTCTTAGTCCTCATTCTTTGGGAATATGGTTAAATAAATTAATCAGGAAGAGATGGAAGTAAATGTTCAGTCTTAGTGATAGTTTCCATAAAATTTTACTCAATATCTACTCTCAAAATCCCCTATAATAAGACACTGGACTTTAAAAAAGTTATAATACAGTAATCTCAATTCAGTTGATAAAATACGAAACATAGAAGCGAATTTTTTTGTAGTTTCTTTCTTGAATGCAAGAGCCTCTTCTTACTTTTGTATAACTCAAGTGCTAATAGATTTCCTAGAACACAGTAGCACTCAGAAAGGGAGAAAGGTCTGGAGGATTAAAGAAACTGTGACTGTTAACACAACAGAAGACTAGTGCTTTGAGATAGAACACTCTTAGGGTCTGAATAAATCAAGATCTGGGGACAGAGCAACAGGCCACCCACATTGCCAATCTACATGTGGTGTTAAAACATTTTCAGGCATGGAGCAACTGGAAAGCAGTGTGCAAGAAAGAATAAACTGTGATGCTGATATCCCATGTAAAAGACTGACTAAAAATGGGTCTAAATTTAAGACCCTAAACTACAAAACTCCTAAAAGAAGACATAGGGTTGGAAAAGATTTCTTAAATTTCAGAAAACACTTTAAAGGAAAAAATTAATTGAACCTCTTCAAAATTAAAAAGTTTTGCTCTTCAAAAGACTCTGTTATGAAAATAAAAAGTCACATCTTGGGAGAACATATTTGCAAAACATATATCCAAAGGACTTGTAGTTAGAACTATTAGGAACTTTCACAACACAATAAAAAAACCCAGTTTTTAAAATGGACAAAAGATTTGAACACATTATCAAAGCAGATACATGGATGGCAAAAAAGCTCATGTATAGAAGTTAACATCTTTAGTAATTAGGGAAATGGAAATGAAAACTATGAGAAGGGCCCAAATATATATCGGATGCCAGTGTTCATAACAGCATTATTCACAACAGTCAAAAGCTGGAAACAACATGAGTGTTTATCAGCAGATGAATGGATGAACAAATTGTGATACATACATATAATGGAATATTATTCAGCCACGACAAGGAATGGAGTTCTGATATGTGCTATAGCATGGATGAATCTTAAAAACATGCAGAACAAATGGTGGTGGAAGGCTTGAGGATATTTCATGCTGGCTTTGGAAAACCTTGTTAAAGTGTCCCAGGCACCCAGTGGATACACCTCCCTCATGAGCAGAATGTTTATCCCCCCCACCTCAGGAACTCTCTCCCTGGCACCCTCTCACTCTTACTTTCTGACTGCCCTTTGTGTGGACTCCATGAAGCTACTGCACTTTATTAAAAATCTTTTACAAAGCCTACAGCATACTTAGTTTTCAACTCCTTGAGCTAATATCATATTCCAATCCTGCCTCTTACAGACTAAAACTTAAGTCACTGTTTAGACTTGGGTGATACAAGATTTTCTCCCCCATTTACAGACTCTCAGACTGATTCATCATGTATTGTTAATACTGACTTCTTTTTGAGAAGGCCACCTTTTCCCAAACTTCTGGAGCCACCTTAATCCAATCCAAACAGGCAACTCACTTAGATCCATAAGCATGTGTCAATTGAGCTAAGAAAGCAATTTTGAAGCATTCTACTATTGTTTATTTGAAAATGAGTTTGCATTTGAAAACTGACAAGAAGTGCAAATACATTGAAAAGGAAGCTAAGAAATTGTATTTCTTAGTGGTTCCAACTAATTGGAAATTTAGCCTGTAGTTAATTATATTCCACACCCAAGCTATGAGCACTGGCACAAATTGTTAGAGTGCTATTACAGCTGTCTGGGGGAAAGGATTTGCTTAAATATGCTCGGGTTGGCACTGCCAGCATAAAAATTAAGGGCAAAGTCACACCGATAGATAATGAGCCCTTTATCAAGGAAACTGTGTTGGACAATCTCACTGCTCAGAAAGAATTTTTCAAAAGAAACCCCAGCCTTTGTTCCCTCCACTGGAGGGGATCCAGAACTGTCAGTGCTTCTGACAGAACCTAGCCCTAGTATTCAGCCTGACTCACAGAATAAAGGAAACACATTATTACCAGCAGCCTCCCTAGTCCAGCTCCTACAACACAGCCTTTTCTCTGGGGTTTGCCAAGCTGTGTGTGCAAAGACAACACTTTCGATCAGGTAAGGCTTTTCTGACAGTACCAGTTTTTCTAAAATTCGTTTGGATCTTTTATTTCAACACTCAAAATCTTTGTTGGGGGGGATGTATCACAATGTTAACAAGAAGTTCCTTTCTTCTGCTATGAGTAAAATGCATATTGAAGGAATGACTACTCATAATTTAGGATATTTTTAGGTTGCTAGAGTGTTAAACCACCAGTATTTTATATTTTCTGTTTTAAGAAGGGAGTCATGCTTGTGATAGCTTTTGTATTGGATTTTAAACTTTAAAGAGGGCTCTTACATGAATTATTTTATTTGATGCACCAGCCCCAAGTTGTAGGCAGGGCACACATCATGGTTTCCATTTTATGAATGAAGAAACAGACCTGAGGATGATGCTCTGTGCTTTGGCTTGAGTCTCCTAGAATGTAAGCAGCAGAATGAAATCTCCACACGGCCTTTCTGCCTCTGGGACTGTAGCACATGCTGCCTCTTTATTTAATGATACCTTCTTTCCAGTTAGTGTGTTCCGTATGCTGAATCTGTGACATGCCACTTCTAGGCAACTTTCAATCTAACCACTGTAATTATCAACTAATCTATCATCACCACAAATCAAGGAGAACCTCTGAAAGGGCCCAAAAGGATTTGTCAGTACACAGTTTCAGACCTCCAGGGCCACCTCATCTCTCCCCCTGGGTGAGTGAATCAAATCATGGAGTTGGTAAATGCCTTACGCATATGTACTTTAACTCTTCTATTTTTCAGATGAGGAAATTGAGTCTCAGAGAAGTTTGGTCAATGTCTCTCTGTTACCAAGTTAGGTGATGCTCCAAGTCACACAGCTAGTTAGTGGCAGAAGCACAAGACCCCAAGTCTCCAGAATGCAGGCGCTGGCCTTGCTGTCCTAGCCCGTGGCCTCCCTGGCACCATTCCACTTTAGCTAGTGCCTGGTAAATACTTGCCAAATATAACAGGCACCCTTGACTTACTGAAGAAAAGATTTATGACTCTTACACATGATTATGGTCTGTCAACAATTCCCTTGTAAAATATTAATAATCTTGCACATAACTTAGGCACTGTGCCATATGAAAAACAGGAGGAACTATGCAGGCCGAAGATGAGGTCTAAACAAAACTCCTTTAAACCTGAAATCTTATAAAATACTCTACCACACAATTCCTTAGCAAAGGAGCTGACAATTGCTGCTATTTTTCAGTCACTCATTTTGAAGGGAATACAGAATACATCTCTGTTCCCATGCCATTTCACCTGACTGCGAATGGTGATGCACACACCACTCCATGCCCACCCAGACCACCTCCTTTCCACCATCCATGTTGGACCCCATTAAAACCATATCCTAATATTCCCCTCATTCAGGGAATAGTCCCTCAATAATCCCTGTGTAATAACAAAAACCTGGTATCTATTTCTGTTCACAAACAGAGAAATTTCCCAGAAGGGAGAGGTCTTGTTTCACCAGGCAGGTGCGTGGCTCTTGCCCTAGTACCACCCCCTGAAGAAAAGGTCATTGGGCCAAGCTCATCAACAGAAAAACAGTGTGCAGAAACACAAAATGCAGCTGCAAAGAGGAGGAATAATAATCATAGTTAACAGCACTTATAGTGAATCAAAAGAACTGGTCCAAGTGCTTCGCACATATGAATTCACTTTGTCCCCACAGCTCCCCATGACGTAGACATAGTACCATTTCTCCAATTCTCAGATAAGGAAGCTGTGGTACAAAAAGATTAGGTAGGTGGTAGAGCTGAGTTTTGAACTTAAGAAAGTTGGTTCCAGACAGCATATTCTAAACCAAGGGTCTGCAAACTCTAACCTGCAGGCTGACTCCAGCCTGTCACCTGTTTTTATAAATAACTGCTGTTGTCTATGGCTGCTTTCACAATACCATTATGAACTACTAAGCAGAGTTAGTAGTTGCAACAGAGATTGTATGGTCCACAAAGCCTAAAATATTTACTCCTTACAGAAAAGGTTTGCTGACCTTTGCTCTGAAGTATACTGGAGAAGAAGAGAGACTGTTCCTCTTGCACCTTTTAAAAATACAAACACATCTGAAAGCTGTTGTCATATACATTAACAATTTAATATCTGGAAGATAGTTGTGTCTAAGTTTTTCCCATTGTTTTAAAGATGAGGAAACTGAGGACTGGGGACATGGAAAAATGACCCCTCGATTACAGTGAGGGATAATAGCAGAGCCAGGCCTAAAATCCAAACCCCCAATCCCAGTTCTGCTAGGTTTGTGATAATACCTCAGTGTTCAGTTAACACCTTGGCAGGGATTACTTGAAAATGAGTTGAGAACAAGAGTGGACCAAATTATAGGTACCATCCAGCAGATGGAGAAGGAAGTTAAAGGCACAGAGAGCCCAAAGGGAGCAAGCACCGCCCGTCCTGACGGAGGGGTGGCCAGGGCACCAGCGCCCAGTGCACCTACCTCCGGGCTGTGTCCAGGCCAGCCCTGGTGGGGCTGCTCAGCTCTGCTTGACTCCCAGCCCCTGACCTGTCTCTAAACCAGTGAAGACTGCCTCCTGGACACGCAGAGTTTTATAAATGTTTTTAACCATGTGTTTATTTAGATCTAGCTGGATTGTAAAGTCCTTGAGGGACATTCCACAGTCACAAACACATGCGGAACAGAGTCTGCAAAGGGGCCCACACTCTGGGAAGTAAGGATGGAAATACCGGCCTGATTATTTCCTAGTGTTTTTCAATGTGCATCCACAGAAAGCTCATAAGAGATCTTTGTTTATGATCATTTTCATCACTGGTAATTTGCAAAGCCTTCCTTTTATCTTGGAGTTTCCAAAGAATACACTGTCAAACCAGCTTCTCTGTGACTTGTCCCCTCACGTGTTCTCCTTTGCATCCACGGGAACAGATGCAACCTAAATCTCAACTCCTACTTCTTTCAGGGCTTTGGGGAGTCTTAGTGTTAATCAAATACTAATAAGAATCAAAGAGCTAGGGTTTGTTATATAATTTTCCTTCAAGAAGTACAAAAATATTTAAAACCATAACTTCAATACTAGTGCATTGCTTTGTTGAATCAATTTAAACCATATGCAAATACAAATCTATTGGCTATTACTTTCAAGTTCAGCACTATCTAATATGAAATTTTAGAAGTTTTGGAAACTACAGATGCCATCATAACACCAGTTCAGATAGATGAAATATTTTGTAAAATTATCAACTTTCTTGGAACTGTTTTCAGTTAGATCTTGTGGTGCACATGTGTTAACTTCTCAGTTGGAATGTAATGGCAAACTTGTGCCTCTTGCCCCACCTTAGCTTTTCCAGGACCTGCAACCCCAACCCCAACACAGTCCCCTGGACAATCACGGAGCATTCCAGTTTGGCCACCATTCAGTGGGGTGTATGAATCAATGTGGGATGATCACAACCTTTTGCTTGGGTCATGCCTCTGGGCACTGTTGATTGATCCAGGGGAGAACACTTGGCCAAACTGAGACAGAGTTCCTTTCTTGGGGTTTTGGATTTTGTACTGAGAGAGTCCGGATAGCCTCCCAGATGTCTGAGCTCTAAAACCAAAACCTCAAAAGCTGTCAGTTGCCATGTTTTCTTTTATGTTGACAAGAAAAGTGTTGGAAGCTGGTTTGTGAGAAGAGAGAAAGAACAAAGCAGATGTGTGGGGAGCAAGAACTGAGGAGAGATACCATAAAGCCATGTGTTTGTGATGTTAGTTTTTCCTGCAGACCTGCTGCAGATTCATCCTTGCATCCCATGAGATACCGTTATACCCTTACAATAAAATACTCTTTTCGTGTAAGCTTATTGGAGTGGGGTTTCTGTCACTTGGCTCTAAATGTCCTAAGTACACAACATGAAAAATTTTAAGGAGAAGATGAAACAAAAACAACTAGGAAATGCTGACAATGCTAGGGAAATATGTGTATTTGCCAGGAAAGTTATTAATTCACCAGGAGCCTCTTCAAGTTACAGTAGAAGGCATATCAATCAGGCCAGTGACTCGGCCTTAGTAAGGACTCAATAGTTCTTGTTGTTGCTGTTTGTTTCAATGAATAGCAAACAGCAAGGAATGCTACGTGACAGTCCTAGTGATGACCTAGAGAAAAGACAAGTAAAGCATGAGATGAAATGACTGTATCCTCCACACAGCACAGGCTTCCAGCCCTTTGTGTAAGCAGAACCCTGGTAAGCATTCTCTCTCATTTCCCTTCTACTGAGTCCATCATTGCATCATTCCACCAGTCCCAGTGTTTTAACCCAATAGAAATCTCTCATACTTATCCATTTCTTTTCATCTGCATTGCTGCTACCCTTATCCAAAGTTGCATCATTTACTAGTCACTTAATTGGTCTCCTTTGTGAAGCTTCTTGATTCCCAGCATTCGTAACCCCATGTTCTAGGAAATGTAGATTGGACAATGGCATCCATCTCCCCCTAAGTGCACTTAACACACATGTTCTCTTTTAAACACTTTCCGGTTTCCCCTTACTGCAGGGCAATGATTCTCATCCCTGGCTCCAAAATAAAATCACCTAGAAGCTTAAAAAAATACCTATGCCTGGGTCTCACTGCCAGAAATTTAGCTTCAATTAATTGTCTCGGGGTAGATAGGGGATCCTCTTATCAGTATTTCTAAAATGCTCCCCAGGTGATTCTCATAAGCAGAGTTGCAAGGACTGCTCTAGGTGTACAGGCCAAAATCCTTCACCTGGGCTGTACACAGTCTTGCCCCTGCTTATTTCTCTTCCCTCGTCATATACCACATCCCCGTCCTCTGTTCTCCAGACGTGCTGGCCTTCTCTCTCAGTTCCTCAAAACCAGCACACTCCTTCCTGCCTGGGTAGAGGGCCTCTGAGCAGGTTCTTCCTGTGACACCCTCTCCTTGTTCTCCACATCTCCATTTTGTACCGTCTCCTTAGGGAGGACTTCCTTGGCGTCCCTGAGGAGGTCAGCTCCCTGTTCTTGGCTCACTGAATTCTTCCCCCTTCCTTTATGGCACCCGCCGCAGTATAGTTTCGGGTGATTCTTTGACTAAGGTTTGTCTTTCCCCAGACTATAAACTCTGTGTGGGCAGGGGCTACATTTGCCTTGCTCGCTGCTGGGTCTCCAGTCCTCAGCTTCTGTCTGGAAGAGGAGGTGCCCTTTCTGAGTGATGAGCAAGTAAGAGAAGGGCAATACTTATACCCAAGGCTGTTCAACTGGCCGTGGGAATTAAAATTCAGCACCAGTATTTTTGTTACAAAAGTAACAAAAACTTCAAAGGGAAGCTCAAGTCTTGAATGGGAGGGACAGTACAAAACTCTAAAGGGTTTGTGGTTTATGGTGGGCTGTAGGATGGAGGGGAGGAGGGTGTAAAAAAAAGTCAGGATAGGTGAAGGGTCTGAAAGAGAGGTCTCTGACCCCACCAGCCCTGGTCTTCTAATTCATCCCAACAGACCCCTGCCTGGGGTCTGATAGCACACCCTGTAGAGTCACTAGGGGCTGATTATGGGTTTGTTTTGGTGGCAGAGAGAGAATTCACCCAACCAGAGACATCTAGTTTGGTGGTGAGAGTTGGAAACAGACTCCACAGTTGCAGATCCCTGCAGGCAGCTCTCACCCTTCCTTGCTGTGTGACCTTAGGACAAATTAGTTACATTCTCTATGCTTCTGTTTTCAGACTAGCACTGAGATGGTAACAGTATGTATCTCACAGCAGGTATCTTATATTAGATTATATAGATATAACATCTTTAGCATGGTAATTACAAATATATTGAATTCAAGCTAATGTGAGCACAAATTCTACCTAATGCAAGCCTTCTTCAGCCATTGCTTTTATAATTTCATTCCTACTCCAAGAACTGTACAAGGCTCCCCATTTCTGCTTCTGTGTTGGCAGATCTGTAGTTGGAGCCTTGGCAGTTGCCCGCTCTTAACCGTTGAGGCTCACTGTCTTCACTGTGCTTGCTGGACTTTCTACCTCTGAATGAGCAAAGGCTACTCGTTTCTGGATAAGACCGAAGTGCAGCATATTTATGAGTCTTGAATTTTAGATAAATCCTAATTGTGCATATGATTTGATTTTGCCTTCCAGCTGTGTACACTAAAATGTTATTGCTCTCTGAGAGCGTCTGTGAAGCTGCGCTATAATCATGCCCTGTAATACCTCTAAGGGCAGGTTTGTCACTTCCTGGAGTGAAGACAGAGGTTGTGCTGGCATCCCTTCCTAGGACACTCACAGAGGCAACTATGCTGTGCAGAGCAGCCTTCGGCCCTGCGTTAAGAATGTAAATGCATTCCCAGGGACAGGGATAAGGGAGCATCCCATCTACTCATGTGCCTTGGCATGAAGGTTCCGGGCACACAGTAACACCTGGAGGCTCAGAGAATTGGATACCTTACATGTCCTTGGTAAAACATCCTTTTTAACCCAGAAGTCATTTATGTTGGACCCATCCAGGTGGTAACTGAAATTTCAGTCTGACTAACACTTGTTGGGGGAGGAGCATGGTGGTTCATTTCATGTGACCGCTGGGCCGCGTCATGGGCGCACGGACATTCGGTCGGACATTGCTCTGGGTATGTCTGTGGGATGTCTGTGGATAAGATTAACATTTGCATCAGCACACCGAGGGAAGCAGATTGCGCTCCCTAACGTGGGCAGGCCCCGTCCAATCAGCTGAAACTCTGAATGGCACAAAAGGGCCAACCCTCCCACTAGTACGAGGGAATTTCCTCCTGCTTGACCACCTTGAGTTGGGACATTAGTTGTCTGCTGCCTTCAGACTCAAACCAAAAAGCTGGCTCTTCCTGGTCTCAAGGCTGCTGGTTTTTTTAGATTGGAACTGGACCATTGGTTCTCCTGTTCTCAGGCTTCTGGAATCAGATTGGAACTAAACCATCAACTCTCCTGGGACTCCAGCTTGGCAATGGCAGATCTTGGGACTCACCAGCCTCTGTCATCACATGAGCCATTTCCTTATAATAACTTTCTTTCCATACGTGTATATTCTGATGATTCTCTGGAGAACCCTGACTAATATAAGGAGCCAGATTTTTCTGCCTTAGTAAATTCAGAAGGCAAAATATTATTCACATTTTCACTGCTAACAAAGATTCAGAGGATTTTAGAGAAACACTGAACATTGTGAACATGAGCCACTTGTCATACAATGCTGTGGAGAAAAAAGGGGAAATTAACATGTATGGAGTGCTCAAGATAAGCCAGTCATTTTCATAAACATCAGTCTCATGAATTAAAGGAATATTAAGATCTAAGAAATTAGTTTAAGAACAAGGTTCTGACACTAGCTCTATCATTTGCCAGCCCAGTAAACATGGGATTTAGTAATCGAAATAGCCTCCAACATGGCCCTGATTTAAGAGAAGGCTAATGCAAGGTCCTACTCCTGCTAAGGGAAGCTGCAGAAACTTCAAAGGAGAAGATAGGAGTTCTTTCCTTGTGTTAATTAACTGGGCGGTCACTTAAAAAATACTGTTCTTTCTAACCAGCATGCATTATTGTGATGCAAAATAGGTGGCTTGACATTTTGCCTTCAGGACCCAAAACAGCTAGGATGCCTTTCATAGTATGAGGTGGTCACCACCTGGAAATAACAATAGGTCATTGTCATAGGTTAGGCAGGCTCAGGGACATCTCCACTTCCTTACAGGCTTTTTGTAATCACAAGAAGCCTTCCACACCCAGCACTGACCCAGATGTAGAAACTACAAGATTTTATTGCAAGACAAGAGGAAAGGGTCTGGAAGTTGTTTTCTGACATATTTGAAGAGAGCAACTTGAGAGTCTTGTGGCCTTCTGATGGATCTTTCTGGCACTTTGCTTTTTCTGCCCAGTGGAATGGATAGAAAGGCCGAAGAGGAAAAGGACCCCCACTCATCTCACTCACCCTCATATGTAAAAAAGATGTAAACCTCAGTGACCCTGCAAAACTTCTGAAAAAGCCATAACAGCAAGTGGTAACTGGCAAAATGTCTTACAATGAAAAAAGGAGCAATGAGTAGAATTTATGACTAAGACTCTACCTCTGTTATTCAGTTGTGTTCCTTTACTTATCTGGGCCTCCTCTGAAAAACTGGGATGTGGTGCAGAGTGCTGGAAGGAAAGGTTGGGATCGCAGCATTTCTCCTATTCCTTTACCTTTAAAAACCCAAGCTCTTCTGTTATCTCTGCATAGTGTGGTATTATGATAAGCCTTCCAACTTATCAAATGTAAAAAATTGGCAACCACAAACTCCCTTCTCCTTCATTCAGATGGTGGGGTTCTTAGCTTGTCTCGTTCAAATTAGTTTAACAGATATTTTGGAGCATTTGCTATAATGCAGACTCTGATAGACTCTGGAAGTACAAAATGAATTCACAAACTTGTGGGGATCACAAACTTGAGAAGGATCCAGGTTTCTTGCTGAAGACAACATGCACTAATTGCTATTTTTAAAGAAACACGTAATAACATATGTATGGCAGTTTTAAAATATTTTTTGGCATTCCTCCCAGCAAGAGAGTGCCAATGTTAGCAGCTCTGTTGTAACCAATTGAGTCTTACGATTGTGTGTGTGTGTGTGGTGGTGGTGGGGTCATCAGAAGTTAGGTGGGAAATGGCTTCTGCCTGGTTCTTTGGGGACATTGGCTTTCAGGGAAGCCATCCACCATGTTAGAAGTCTGACTACTCTGAGACTGCCATGCTGTTAACTATCCCTGCCAAGCTCCCAGGGGACACCACAACTACGCACCTGTGAGAGAGCACAGTGGAGCCCCGGATGGAGGGAGCCCCAGCCGACCTCTGACCTCTAACTGCAATCACATAAAAGGCCCAAGCGTGGCCTGCCCAGCCTGAGCTCTTCCAGAATCCCCAATCCACAAAACTGTGAACAAAATAAAATACTGGTTTTTAAGCTACTGGTTTTGGGGTAATTTGTGTGCAGCAGTAGTAACAAGAACACCGTCGTCACCAAAATTATCTTTAAGATAATTAGTCTAGAATCAAAGTTACCATCGAAACATTTCTATTCTAATACTGTTTTGCAATGGTTATGTGGTCCATGCTCAAGGACAGAGAGATAATAATGGTGTAAGCGACCTAAAACCCGCAAACAGAATTATGCCATGTTTTAAAATGTCTTATATTTTTTAAAGGTTAGCCTTGAAAACCAGTCTAAGTTTCCTCAAACTAGAAACATATCCATGGGACATTATATTCTGAAAAACAAAAATTCCATTTAAGAGAAATAAACCAAGAGGATCCTTTAAAAAGCCACCACAGTTGTCCTATTCCACATTATCAGGGCTCTTCAGGACAACTGGATTTTTTGTTTTTGTTTGAAGAAAAAAAGTCATCCTGAGTCTTTATTTACTCTAACCACAGTGGAACACATTTGGCCTGGTGATCAGAGGAAAAATAAGGAAGATAAGAATAGACTCCTGCAGTCCACCCCCTCAGCTAGAATTCAGAGCACGTGATCCTCCCATCATAAACTTAGAGATAGTTTCAACACCATCAAGACTCAAGTGCTTGAATTCAACTGGAGAGTAGAGCATGATCCATCTCCTAACGACCGATTCACACTTTGATGATTGGAGAGCAGCCTCTAGTTCCTGGAGAGAATGTCGCCATTTTAACAGGTGACAATTTTAGTGCCTGCCTGGGAGAGCAGCTAACAGCTAACCTTGCCTCTTTGTTTTGGTTTCTCTATTTGCAAAGTTGTAAGTATAGTCCTAACCTTCACACTCCCTTTGTTGGTTATGGGAGGCTGCAAACTAGTAAACGAAAAAAAAAAAAAGATTTGAAAATTAACATGGTAGTTTTCAAAATCAACTAAACTTGTTTTTTTTTTAAAAGGTTACTCTTTAAAATTTGCACTCACCCTGACCACATTTGTCTGTGTTGTTCCCTGTGTTTTGTCACCTGAATTTTAATATTCACTATTGAAGTAGAATCTGCAAATGTGTACAGTAAGGGCTGGGGGTCTGCAAATAAGTATAAATTCACTCAAGGTCCATTTGGGTTTGGAACTAAGGAATGGAACAAGTGGGGAGACATCTGTTTTCATTGCTGCACTAACTACAGGTGGTATGTAAAGTCCCATATGAAAAAAGAGACAAATAAGGGGCAATCTAGATAAACCAATTTACAATAGGCTTCTTTAAAACGGCAAGTCCCTTTATTTTTTGTAATGTTCCTTAAAAATATCAAAGTTTGTCCTGTGAAGAACTTTTCAGGGATATTTCTATTACAGAAAAAAAGGGGCAAGTCTGTATCAAATAACACTGGGCCCCAAGCCCATGAGCAAAAGACGTGGTAAAATACATTTTTCTTGGCTAACCCAACTGTGCAAATTTCCTCCATTATTTATCCTTTCCCCCTGTTTGTGAGGTCTCATTCTTCTCAACTTGGGTCCAAAGTTACTTCCTCTGTGAGACCTTCTGATCTTCTGTGAATCCTTCTCTCTGTTCTCCTGGGCTCCCACTGGTCTCCATGCATTCTCTGTGCATGCAATTCCAAAGGTGAGCTGAAACAACTTGCTTATATCCTGTCTCCTCCAGGATGGGCTGTGGTTTATTCACTCTTCTTCACATCCAGTGCTCAGCTCTGCAGGTAGCCACCACTCAGTCAAAGCTCGAGGGCCTATCTTTGAGCCTGTCTGCCATCACTTTGTTTCCTCCGTTCCTCTAATATGTCATATGTCTTTTCTTCTTCATCCTTGTGGTTTTCACCAGATCCCTCTGAGTCTTGATTTCAAAGTGTTTTAGAGATCACATCAGCTGGTGCAAGACCTGCTGTTGCTGGAGCACCTGCAAGCTGAGTCACTGCCACCCATTTCTGGCTCTGCTCCTCACATCCACACCCGACCCTTCTGCTCTATTTTCACTCCTCCTTCTCATTCCCTTTTGGATCACAGCTGAAGGTGAGAAACTTCATCTTACTACTATATTTGTACTTGCCAAATACTATGCTGACTCCAGCTGCAACTCAAATTCTTCTGAAGAAAGTGATACACATCTAGTACAAAATACATTTCCTTGTAATCTCTAGCTATAAAAATCCTGTTCTGTTTTTTTTTGTGTGTGTAAATATGGTATAAGGAAAACTGTGTTCTAAACTTTTTCTCTGGTCTCAAGAAACAGGGTGAAAATATTCCAAAGTTATGAAAAGTTATTCTTTTAAGAATGTCTCAGGGCACAGGGAATGGGCACCAGAGGTGAAGATAAGCCTGGTATAAAGCTAAATAAAACTGGATTCCATTCAGGTATGTTAACTTCTTTTTCCCTCTTTCTTCCTGTGTGTGTGTGTGTGTGTGTGTGTGTGTGTGCGCGCGCGCGCGCGCGCATGCAAGCGCACACACATGCTCAAGGATTGAAAGGAAATGTATAAAACTATTAACAAGTAGTAATTCAATGTCAAAGGATTTGTATTTTCTTCATAATACTTATTTTCTGTATTTCTCTATTTACCACAATGATAATGTACTCTTTTATAACCTGAAAAACAAAGTCCTGACATTTTATTTAAAGGAAAAAAAACTGAAAAAGTTAAAAACACAAGAGTAGACTGGGGTTTGAAAGAAAATCTCTGTTTTGTTTTACTGGCTGGGAAAAGGGGAGTGCAAAGGGGTTTTATTGTAGGTTTTTTTTAATGAATACAATTTTTACTTCTCAAGAATAGACGATAGTGTGATAAGGTCCATATATCCACCATGTACCCCCTTAACCACACTGCCATCATTCTTTCTAGTTTTCTGTCCCCACTTTTTCTTCAAAGAGGTTTTTTTTTTTTTTAAAGGATCCCAGGTATCCTTTAGTTTGTTTGGATATATTTAATTTTATATAGCTTGGATTTTCTCTTTGGGGACAGCTTGCAAAGCCTCTGAAAGCTCACCAACGGGAGACAGCAGCTCGATTCTGCAAGTATGTGCCTTTCATCCCCACCGGGAGAGAAATCCTACTGGAGTTTCTGCGAGCAAACACCCATTCAAAGCAAAGTGCTCAGCTCTACTGTCGGTGGGTCAGAGAACCCTGGCTTTGGCAGCTCGAGCCGCCCCATTGTGATTCAAGATTCGGGGTGTAAACACATGTATCGTTTAACGACGGCCAGTTTGCTTTGAATGTGTGATAGCCGTGACTGAAGCTCAGGAAGAGCACAGTAGTGACTTCTTCGCAGGAACTGAAGTTGAGGCTTTCTTTAGTGTTCGGGCAAGCGGCACCGGCAGCTGCAAGCCTTCAATGGATGCTTTCTAGTCGCGGAGTTGCTGGGAGCTGAGGGTCTGCAGCCACCCGGGAGCTGGCTGGGGGAGGAGGAAGCAGGACTGCCCCCAGCCTGGGCCATCCCTGGGCTCCTGACAGGTGCTGAGGAGAAGGAGGCGGAGGAGCCCTCCCACCCGCTCCCAAGCCCGGCCTCAGTGTCTGACACTAACTGCCGTTTTCATTGCGTTTTTGTTTCAGGAATACAGGACCTTGGCAAGCAGAATGTACCCTGCAGCTTGGTCTTTCCCTGCCCGGCCAGTGGTGATGAAAACAGTAACAAAGACCCTGACTTTGCTTAATGACCAAGACTCACTTAGATAACAGACCTGCACAGCTGCTCGCAGAGCGCCTTCGAGATGCCTGATGCAGTGTGACCTCTTAGAGTGGATGGAGAGCTTGAAGGAAAGAGCTGTTACATTTCTGGGTAACCAAAGCAGGCGATGGGCTTGTGATTTGATTGATAACCCAGTTTATTATTAACTATCACTTACTGAGAACTTTCAAGTGCCAGGTATCAGATCAGGTTCTTTATGTCCATTTTCCTGCTCACCACAACTTCTAAACGTTGTTGTTTTTCTTTTTTCAACAAATGAGAAAACTGAGTTTCAGAAAGCAATAAGTAATATTATTACACAGCTTTTAAGTAGTACAGCCAGATAGCTAATCTTATATGACCTATAGAATAATTTTTACTCCTTGGGGGCACACATAGTTCATACATTGTCAATTTTAATTCAAGGTGCCAGGTAGCTATGCCTAAAGCAGGCAGGTTGGCCATAGGAGTACAGGGTAAGTCAACAATTTATATACTCAGTAGATATATTCAACAGTATTATTGAATTCCAGGAAGATTAAGATGAGGTAGAATCAGGCAAAATTGCAGAGGGACTCCTGCTTGACTCTTAAAAAACAAAAAAAAACCCTCCAGTCTGGGCTTGGTGAGTCTATAAAAGTTTTTTCAATGCCATCAGGTCATTATTCTTATTTTAAATAATTTCTCAGTAGTTTAATTAAAGAATAGACTTCATTTTTTAGAACAGCCTAACATTTACAGAAAACTTGAGATGATAGCACAGAGTTCTATTTATCCTGCACCCAGTTTCCCCTATTATTAACATCCAATAATGTACATTTGTTATAGTTAATGAGCTAATGTCACATTTTACCTAAAGTCCATAGTTTATTAGATTTCCTTGGTGTTTGCCTGATGTCCTTTCCCATTCCAGGACCCCCTCCATGACACAACATGACAATTGGCTGCCACGTGTCCTTAGCTCCTCTTGGCTGTTAGGAGTCTCTCAGGCTTTGGTTGGTTTTGGAGACATTGACAGCTTTGAGGTATACTAGTGACTTTGTAAGAGGTAAGAGGATGCCCCTATTGGGGGATTTGTCTGATGTTTTTCTCTTGATTAGACTGGGGTAATCGGTTTTTAGGTAGAGGACCTCAGATGCAAAATGTCATTTTCATCACATCATATGAAGGGTATCAGATCAATTTTTGGAGTTGACTTTGATCAGCTTGCTGAGGCAGTGACTGAGGTACTGGTAGTGAGGTTTCCTCACTAGAAAGTTACTTTTCCCCTCACTTTCCGTACTGTGCTCTTTGGAAGTCAGCATGCACAGTCCACACCTAAGCGAGGTGCTCCTTGACTGTTGAAACAATCCTATTAATTTCTCCCCATCTCTCAAGAGATTTCTTCTTCCTTAGTCTGACTTGATACCATTTATGTTTATTGATCAGTTCACTTCTGCTTCTACTCTCCAAATTATAACTATCAAGTCACAGACTTTCAGAGCTTGGAGAGAGTGTAAAGTGCACCTAGCCCTTTTGGGAATGGATATCTCATAACCAGATAAAGCAGAAATACACACATGTATTGAAAGACTTTCATGTTTAATATTTCCCAAAAGCAAGGGGGTAATCACCATGGAACATTTAGAAATTTATTGGGTGTCCTGACATTTATTTTAGGGACCAGTTGTTTTTATCTTGAATAATACCAGAGTGGCATAGTGTTTTCAGTATCAAAGTCCTAAGTACCCCTCATCTTTTACAGAGGAGACTGAAAGGTGAAGCGAGTCCCAGGTCACGTATGTTGTGTCTCAACTCAAGGAACCAAATTCTGCTTATAGGAACAGACATCTACTGTGCACACATATTTCTTGACAAAATGCAAAGGATAGATGAATCTTTGATGAGGAGAGAGAAGAAGAAGAGGAGGAGGCCAAAGATGACGGAGGAGGATAGAAGTTTGAGATGGAGGAAGTTTCATTTCTTTACTGTTATTGTATACACAAGCATTTGTTTGGATATCAACAGTATTGATAAGAGAAAAGAAAAAATCAACAACCATAAAATAACCTTAGATGTAAACACAACCATTATTTTCCTAAACACTTCACATTTTAATCACTTTTGTCTGTGGGCTAGGAGAGTACTCTTTCTTTGTACATTTCTATCTTGTTAAAATATTTTACAGCATATTTTTATAAATTAAAAAATTTGAAACAATTAAAAATTATACTAGAAATTTAACTAAAAATTGTCTTACAGTTGGCTTACTTTAGTGGAAAGGAAACTGCATCAAGCTAGCAATATTAGCAGTGGCAAGCCTTTTAATATCAAGGTCCCAGATTATTTAGGTATATCTTGCCTGTAGGTCACAATTGCCTAAATATTTTTTGTGTGTATGTGAGAGGGAAGATTCAGAAAGCCATAGCACCAGTTTTCCTAAAAGAATCTGCCCCCAAATCTGTATCAGCAGCTGGTAGGCAAGATGGATTAGGCAAATTCACTCCAGGGAAGAACAGAAAGGAAATATACTGAAGGATATTTTAAAGGAAGTTTTTAACATATTTGTTTGATTTGTTTTGTCCAATGTTCCGAAGAGGACATCAAATATATATTTCCTGGTGGTGAAGGGGGTGGGAAAAGGGATCTTGTTCATAAACCTATGATTGAAGCACATGACAGTGATAATTAAAAAGCAGTGGTATAGCCCAATGTTTCCAACTGTTTCAAGAACTCAAAGTTCTTTTGAAAGTCAAAATAATTTCATGGGTAGTAGTTCATGAGAGTAGTTGTATTTTACTATCCATTTACTGAAAAAGACTTACAAATTAGGGCTATCAATCACTTAAGCACACTACAGCTACCATATACATTTGAGAAACCAGCATCATATATGTCTGAAAACATATAGGCAGAACTTGCTGTATATAGCCTTGTAATAATCCCCAGGAACACTTCTGCTCCCCACCCCAAATACCTCCCTTGTACATCCCTCTGTTCCTAACCTAAGTCTTCTCTTCTAATAGATGAGCTTTTCCACCTGGACTTCCAGTTTCAATGGATCCACTTCCTCATCACATTTGTAGAGAACTCTGAGAAGTAAGTGCAGAGCGAACTCCATGTGGGCTGAGGGGCGACCTGGCTAGAGTCCTGGTGCTATTCCTGGTTAATGCCTACACCACCAGAATCCCCATCTCATTGGAAGGTATGCCAACCCTGAAGTCAGCAAGATTGGGCCATAAGGACCATCATAGTTTGGTGCCTTAAATCTGTACGCTGCCTACAAGAGACCCACTTCATATGTAAAGACACCTATAAACTGAAAGTGGTGGGATGAAGAAATACATTCCATACATATGTGAACTAAAAGAAAAGTGGGGTGGCTATACTTATATCAGACAAAATAAACTTTAAAATGAAGACTGTAATGAGAAAAAATAAACTATTTACATATAGGGGTTAATTTAATAAGAATATACAATATTTGTAAGTATTTAGGCACCCATCACAGGCATATTAAAATATATGAAGTAAATATCAATAGACCTAAAGGGAGAAATAGATAGCAATACAATAATAGTAGGGGACCTTGATACACTGCTTCCATCAATGGATAATCATCCAAACAGAAAATCAATAAAGAAAGACTGGACTTAAATGATACATTTGACCAGATGGGCTTACAGACATATACAGAACATTCCATCTAAAGCCAACAGAATATACATTCTTCTCACTCACACATGGAACATTCTCCAGGATAGATCATATGGTAGGCCACAAAAAAAAATGTCTTGATAAATTGAAGAACACTGAAATCATATCAAGCATCTTCTCTGACCATAGTGGTATGAAACTAGAAATCAATTAAAAGGAAGAAACTGGAAAATTTCCAAATATGTGGAGATAAAACAACATGATACTGAACAACCAATGAATCAATGAAGAAATCAAAAGAGAAATGAAAAAAAAATTCTTGAGACAAATGAAAATGTAAATGCAATCTAACAACACTTATGAGATGATTGTACTTAGTAGTCTCTTATGATCCTTTGCATTTCTGTGGTATTGGTTGTAAATGTCTAAGCAGCTTTAAGAGGAAAGTTCATAATGATAAATGCCTACATTTCGAAACAAGAAAGATTATCGAATAAACAACTAACTTTACACTTCAAGGAACTAGAAAAAGAAAATACTAAGACCAAAGTTAGTAGAAGGGAGGTAATAATAAAGATCAGAGTGAAAAATAAATGAAATAGAAACTAAAATGATCAATGAAACTAAGAGCTAGTTTTTTGATAAGATAAACAAAATAAATATTTAACTCAACTCACCAAGAAAAGAGGGTTCAATATCAGAAATGAAAGAGAAGACATTACAAATGATACCACAGAAATACAAAGCATCATAAAAGACTACTATGAACAATTATACATAAAAAAAATTGGATAATCTAGAAGTGAATAAAGTCTTAAAAACATACAACCTACCAAGAATGAATCAGGAAAAAGTAGAAATCTAAACAGACTGATTACTAGTAAAGAGATTGAATCAGATCAAAAACCTCCCAACAAAGAAAAGTTCAGGACCACATGGCTTAACTGGTGAATTTTATCACATATTTAAAGAACTAACACCAATTCTTCTCAAACTCTTCCAAAAAACAGAAGAGCCGACATTTCCAAACTCATTTTACAAGGTCAGCATTACCCTGATACCAAAACTAGACAAGGACATCACAAGACAAGAAAATTACAGGCCAATATTCCCAGGAAACAAAAATGCAAAAATCCTCAACAAAATATTAGCACATTGAATTCAACAATACATTTAAAGGATCATACACCATGATTAAATGGGATTTATTCCAGGCATGCAAGGATGGTTCAACTCCTGCAAATCAATGTGATATAGTACATTAACAAATTTAAAGATAAAAATTATATCATCATCTCAATAGCTGTAGAAAATGCTTTTGGAGAAGTTAAATATCCATGTGTGATAAAAATCCTTAATAAAGTAGATATAGAGGGAACACACCTCAACATAATAAAGGTTATATATGACAAGCTCACAGCTAACATCATACTCAATACTGAAAAGCTGAAAGTTTTTACTCTAGGATTGGGGACAAGACTCAGATACCCACTCTCACTACTTCTGTATTGGAAGTCCTACCCAGAGCAATTGGCAAGAAAAATAAACAAAAGGCATCCAAATTAGAAAAGAAGAAGTAAAACTTGCTATTGGCAGATGACATGATATCATGTGTAGAAAACCCTAAAGACTCTACCAAAAAACTGTTAGAATAAACAAGTTCAATAAAGTTCCAAGACACAATATCAACATACAAATATCAGTAGCATCACTACTGAAATTAAGAAAACAAATCCATTTTACAATGCATCAAAAAGAATAAAATATACCTAGAAATAAATTTAACTGAGGAGATGAGATTCCTCTACACTGTAACCATAAATACACTGATGAAAGAAATTGAAGAAGGCCCAAATAACTGGAAAGATATCTCATGCTCATGCATTGGAAGAATTAATATTGTTAAAATGCAATACTTCCCAAAGCAATCTATGGATTCAATGCAATCCCTATCAAAATTCCAATAGTGTTTTTCACAGAAATAGAACAAACAATCCTAAAATTTGCATGGAACCACAAAAGACCTGAATAGTCAAAGCAATCTTGAGAACAAAGCTGGAGGCATCATGCTTCCTGATTTTAGACTATATTACAAAGCTTCAGTAATTAAACCAGTATGGTATTAGCATAAAAACAGACACATAGAAGAAAGAATAGAATAGAAAACCCAGAAATAAAACCACACACATGATCACTTAATTTACGAGGAAACTACATACAATGGGGAGAGGACCATCTCTTTAATAAACGGTGTTAGGAAAACTGAATAGCCATAGACAAAAGAATAAAACTGGATCACTATCTTACATCATACACAAAATTTGACTCCAAATGGATTAAAGACTTGACCATAAGACCTGATACCATAAAACTCCTAGAAGAAAATATAGGGATTAAGCTCCTTGACAAAGGATTTGGCATTAAGTTTTTTCGATTTGACCCCAAAAGCAAAGGCAACAAAAGCAAAAATAAACAAGTGCGACTACATTAAACTAAAAATATATGTACAGCAAAGGAAATCATCAAGAAAATTAAACTGGATAGGAGAAAATATTTGTAAGTCTTATATATGATAAGGTGTTAACATCCAAAATATATAAAGAACTCATGCAACTCAATAAAAAAAATCAGATTAAAAAATGGTCAGAGGATCTGAACAGACATTTTTCCAGGAAGACATACAGATGGCCAACAGATACATGAAACTGTGCTCAATGTCACTAAGGAAATGCAAATCAAAACCATAATGAGATAACACCTCACACCTATTAGAATGGCTATTAGTATTGTGATAAAGATCCTTAATAAAGTAGATATAGAGGGAACACACCTCAACGTAATAAAGGTTATATATGACAAGCTCACAGCTAACATCATACTCAATACTGAAAAGCTGAAAGTTTTTACTCTAAGACTGGGGACAAGACACAGATACCCACTCTCACCACTTCTGTTCAACATAGTATTGGAAGTCCTACCCAGAGCAATTGGCAAGAAAAATGATCAAAAACACAAGTAACAGGTATTATTAAAGATGTGAAGCAAAGGGAATTGTGCACTGTTAGTGGGAATGTGGAATCTAACAAAGACTGAACTTACAGGAACAGAGAACAGATTGTTGGTTACCAGGGGTGGGGTTGGGGCTTGGGGCATTAGGTGAAGGGGGTCAAAGGGTACAAAATTCCAGTGATAGGATAAATAAGTTCTGGAGGTATAATGTACAGAATGGTGAGTATATTTAACAATACTGTGTTGTGTATATATAGACATATAATCTTAAATGTAGTCTTAAAAATATCTTAAAAGTTCTTAAAAGTAATCATCACAAAGAAAAAAAATTATAACTGTGAGGTGATAGACTTTAATCTTACTGTGGTGATTATTTTGCAATATATACATATATCAAATCATTATTTTTTACACCTTAAACTTACACATCATTATATGTCAATTATATTTCAATAAAACCAGAAAACAAAACAAAACAAACAACAACAAAGTGTCATAAGGCCAGCCCAGATTCAGTGTAGGTCTACATGAGGTCATGAATGCCAGGAGGCATGGTTCATTGTGGGCCAGCTTTGGAGATTAGCTACTGCAATTGGACAAGCACTATCTTTCTTGTAATTTCCTTTCTTGTTCCCTTGCATTAAACAGAGTCAAATTCTGTTGCTTAAAGCCAAAATATCTTTAATATGTTCCTGAACATCCCTAATATAAAATGGTAGAATAAGCAAAAGTGAAAAATACTGAAATTAAAAGAAGTTAATTAACAAAATCAGTTGTATATTTCTGTGTATGTATGCATAAAGGCTTATCTCCAAAGATCTCAAAACTTTTTATAAAATCAAATTTGACTATTTTTTCAAGACATTGTATCATTTCACTTAGAAATATGTCTGTATTCCTAAGATAAAATGACTCTCTTTAAAAAGCAATCTAAAACAAATTAACAAAACAGAAATAGACTCATAGACACAGAGAAGAGACTGGTTGTTACCATGGGATGGGGGATTGAGGTGTGTGGGTGAAATAGGTGAATGGGATAAAGGGGCACAAAATCTCAATTTAATAATTAGTCATAGGGGTGAAAGTACAGCATAGAGAATATAGTTGATAATACTGTAATGTCTTTCTGTGTTGACAGTAACTACACTCATTGGGGTGAGCATTTAATAATGTAGTAACTGTTGAATAACTACGTTGTATGCTTGAAACCAATATTGTATATCAACTACACTTCAATAAAAAAAGATAAAAAATCCACAATAGTATTATCACACTTAAAAAATTACTTTCTTGATATCATTTAATATCAGATCAGCATCAGATCTCTCAACTGTCAAATGCCTTTAAATTGTACAGTTTTAAAACTTCTGATGGGTAAGAATAAGGCAGGTGAGAGGTTCAAGATTATATAATATGATGCTCAAAAATCAGATAATCAAAATATTTCTTAAACATTAGTTATGAATCCATGACTAGGCTTAGTACCAGGGGGTTAAGGGAGGGAGCTCCCAGAGGTGGCACACTCCAGGAACTGAAGGAAGAAATAGAACAGACACATAAGAGAGCCTGCCCTTGTCTGTCGCACCCCTATTCAGACTTCCTGATCACCTCAAACGTTTAACTTCTTTTACCCTAACTCTATGAATTCACTAGGCAGGGTTATTCCCTCATCTGGGTTCTCAAAGCTCTTTGTGGCTATCTTCAACATATGGTTTACTCTGGTGGCTGGTAATGTTCTGTTGTGTGTGGTAGGCAGAAGTCTAAGATGAACCCCAATGAGCCCCTTGTATAACCCCTGCCATTACATTTAAGCAGGACCTGTGATTGTGAGGAGAGAATTCTGCCATGATTATGTAACATTACATGGCAAAAGGGTTTTTACAGATGTGCCAAATCAGTTGACCTTAAGATAGTAGGATTGCCCTTGGTGGGACTGACCTACCTGATCATGTCAGCTGTGAAGAGAGATGAGGCTCTTTGAAAGAGACTTGAAGTGTGAGAGCGATTTGATGCAAGGGAGATAACCCATTGCTTTCCTGAAGATGGAGAGAGCCACATGGCAAGGGATACTCTAGGATCTGAGAACACTGGCTGACAGCCAGCAAGGAACTTCAGTTCTATGGCCTCAAGGAACTGAATACTGTCACAAGCACGTAAGCCTGGAGTAGGATCCCTGATCCACATGAGAATGCAGCCCACCCGACACTTTGATTTTAGACCTGTGAGACCCTGAGCAGAGAACTTACTTGTGCTGTACCAACCTTTTGGTCTATAAAACTGTGAGTTAATAAATGGATATTGTTTTAAGTTGATGCATTTATGATTTGTTACATAGCAACAGCAACTCACACATTATTCATCTGTCTTCTCCACTGAATTGTGATCCGGAAGGTAGGGTTCATGGCTTAATTATCAATATAGCCCCTCTGAGCAAAGTGCCCCACCTTGGAGCAGTGGTCTAATAAGTGTCTGTTGAACAAATACATTACTAGAAGGACTGCATTTTGCAGTACTGTATAGGCAGAGATAAGGATTCAAGCTACTCAATTTATATCAGTAAAGGTTCTTCAAATGCCCACGAGGTACTCAGCACCAATGCCAATGTCAAGTTCCTCCAAGGTAACATCTCTGATTATCTTGCTCTCCCACTGCACCTTATTATAAAATATTGGGCTGTCAAACATTATTCATGCAGACCTAGTTATTGTGGCATTAGAGGTAAGAGCTGATGGGGAAATGAAAATACAGATAAGAAAAGTTTGAAAACTTGTTTTGAGGAATAGCTTTATTATGCTGGCCTTACAGAACTTCTGATTAGTGCTACTCATGAAGATAACTTCGGATGATCCATGTAACCTCTCCAACCATCAATTTTCTAATAAAGTAGATTGCATTATGTCACTCTTAACCATATCTATGTAAACTATGAGCCTCACGTGTTCCTTCCATCTACTCCCTATCTCACCATGGAGATGCCATTTTGTTACTTGCAGGTTCAAAAAGTGAAAAGGCCAAAATAATCCACAGATTGACTGCATTATTTTCTCCTTATAGGTCGAAGGAAGCATCTCAGAGTCTTTAAGAAACAAGAAGAAAAGATGCTCATATTCTTAGAAGTCTCCCAATATCTTAGCTTACATGTTTAAAAAAAAAGGGTAAACAGATTTTGACTCTGAGAAAGTTCAGACATTATAACTGGAAGACTCCTAGTATAAAAGGCTTGACATTTGACTCTCTGGCAGTAATAGAACATGCACACAAAGTGAAAAGAAAATGACATGATGCTGAAACTATGCTTTAAAGTCCCTGCCACTCATCTGGCGGGGAGCAGGGAGGAGCTTGGATGATGTAAGAAAGAGTATCTCAAGGGGTGGATGAAGACTTTAAAACTAAGCAATATTCAGCAGCTTCCAGATGACTGGCTTGTTTTAACCCAGGAAAATAAAAAGCATTGGTAAATAACTGTGATCCCCTCCATAAATGAGAAACTATTCAGAGAAAGCAGCTTCTCATTCATTTAGCAAATATCTATTGAACCCCAACTACTGTTCTAAATGGTAAGGATACAGCCATGAACCTGCCTGTGTTGCTTATACTTTTAAGTATATTAAGTAGGGATCACTTTGGCCAGAGAACTCAGTTCCATTTTCACTTCCACAAATGTCTACTGTATGCTGAGCACTGAGCACAGAGATGGATTCTCAGTAAAACTAAAGAACTTAAAGCTTCCTGGCTGTTTACTTTCAGAGGCCTCTTCCTCTCTAGGGATTTTGGTTCATTTGGAGTTCTGCCCAGCCAGAGGGTTGCCCTCTACATGCCTGGTCTAAGCATGAGGTCAGTGCACTGCCAGTAACCTCTCCTGTTCTTGCTGGCCCCCAGTGACACCCTGCAACACCCAGCACCATGTGAGGCCTCCTCACGTACCCAGGATCCAACTCTGACATCAAGGAGAAGGTTCTCAGTAAGATGCCATCCCACTCTCTGCTCAGGGCCCTCCAATCTGAGGCTTGGTCAGAAGCACCTTGTGCCCTGCAATCCCTCTTGCCCTGCCCAAGACCAGCAACAGGATGCTGTACCTGGCTGAGCTGGACCAGCTGCTGGGGCAATGACCAGCCAGCCAGCTGGAGTCCTGACCAGGGACTTCAAAGGTCTGGAGCCTCTGAGGGCTTTTCCTAGGACACCAGGCACCTTCCAGAGTAAGAAATTGTTGCAGTTGTGGCATGACCAACAAGTTCTGAAGCTGAAAGAACCTTTTTTGCTAAACCCCCAATAACAAAAAAAAAATGCACTGCTATCTACCATGCAGAAGAAAGACAAAATTATCTTCCTGTTGTCTCTACACAAAATGGTATGACACAATTTTTACCATGTGAAGAAGGATCAAAGAGTATAAAGCCAAAAAAATAGGGGAAAGATGTATTATACAGGTGGGTCAAGCAGTTAGATTGTAATAGTGACAAAAACTGTTAATTACTATTAATGATAATACTATTTTTCTGGTGCTTTTTAAAATTTGTAATTTGTTGTGGTTTCTTTGTCATTTGAAATGGATATATACCCTTGAGCCTAATTTCATATTCTCTTTTATAAAGAGTACTCTGTATTTGATAAGCTTCAAGCCTCATGAAAACCTGGATCTGCTCTGATGGAGCACCTTTTTCTGAAGAAGTGAGCAAGAGAAAGAACAGAAGATATCGCTGACTTCACAAGAAACCAGTTCCCAAAGCTTTTCTTTACTCCATCAAATCCTCACCCTCTCATACTTGGTCTTGAATCTACTAAAAAAAAGCTTTGAATGTTCAAATGCCAGTAAGTGTTCAAAATATCTCAATACAAAATACCTGCCTGACCCGACCTCACTGAAAATGCAAGGATCCAACTCCGTCTTCCTAACTTGGAAGAGGACAAAATTGCCTCGATTGGTTTTTGGAAGGGAATTCATGGAGAAGTGCAGTGTTTCAGAAATTGAAGCACAAATCATTTCACGAGTACATTTCTTTTAAAACTAGTTATTAATACAGAGGCAGCCACTATCAAATGTCTTTGTGTAACACATCAATCGCTGTTTCCATCTATTCAGGAGGGAATGGCAAGGCTGAGAGCCAAGAAGGGAGAAGGAATGGCTGCCCATTTTGTTGCAACAAAACCAAAGGACTCTTGATTTATCAGTACATTTGGCACACTCTTTTTAGAAGGGGTGTGATGGGGTGGTGGAAATAAAAGGTTGTAAATTTTATAAATGCAAGTCCTCTAAAGTAGGCCAATTGGTCAGCTGCAAACTTGGCAGAGTCATGAAGCATGTGTGCTGGGGCAGCTTCGGAACACGATGTTCTGGTTCACTCTGAGAGCAAAGCTAAGTGGAGGGGCTCAGCCCAGGACAGAGGAAGGCTTAGCACAGATGTGCAAGAGG
This sequence comes from Manis pentadactyla, assembly GCF_030020395.1. Taxonomy (NCBI): domain Eukaryota; kingdom Metazoa; phylum Chordata; class Mammalia; order Pholidota; family Manidae; genus Manis; species Manis pentadactyla. Next base: position 88,784,358 of record NC_080020.1, read on the forward strand.
CCAAGAGACAAAGGAAATACTAAAGAATAAAGGCAACTTGGTCAGATTGCTAACCTCAAAATTAAGGGCAAGTGGGGGCATTAAAGCGCCCCTGAGAGAGGTGCTGTGGTTCTAATGTTTACTGAAACTAAGTTCTGGAAAATTCAGAGCAGTAGTGTGATTAATGATTAAAAGTAATAACTGAATGTTTTATGTAAGAGTAATGATGAAATTTTGCAAAAGTGCATGGAAATAATGCTGAGTATATAAACTTTGAACTGTAAAGATGTGTGGTATAAAGAGAAAAAGAATATTAAAAAGAAAAAAAAAAAAAGAATAGCCTGAAAGGCTTACTCATCGGCAAATGTAGTAATTTTAACCTGCCAATGCTTTTTCAAACCTAAATTTATATTTCATATTGTTTCAATACTTACTTGGCTGTTAATGAATAAAATAATAATGTATAATAGATAAAAATAACTTCAAATATTTGGCGTATTTGAGTCCAGCCTTCTCAGATATTTTCATATGGTTTAAGAAAGGAAACTGAATACTTAATGTGCAAAAAAAAAAATTGTATTAACAATTCAAGAAAAACAAATAGCCAATAGTGAATTATACTTTAATTCATAAAACATTTTGTGGAGTGGTACTGACTGCACATAATCTTGAGATTTTTATTTTTATTCAACTGACTTTGAATTGTGCTATGGTGTTATTCATTAGACAGAATCATTCATCACTGATAGTATGCAATGAATAAGTTAACATATGTTTTTCTTCAAATATCCAGTATTGTCATAAGCTTGAAAGGACAGATCAAACTAGTGATAACTACTTAATTCCAAATGTACACTATCATTTAAAAATTTTAAGTTGAAAATAATTTGTTAAGGAATGTCTCTATACTTGATTTATTGCACAGAAGTTGAAGTATAAATGCAAAAATGGCTTTTACTTAATAGCATCTCTTCCTCCTCCATGTAGGAAAAAAAAAGCCACCTTATTTATCAGTGTAAAAAACCAGAGACCATAGTGGCCAGAAGACTTAGCTGGTCTTTGTAAAGGAGTTTATAGCTTTCAGTTGAAATCTCTAAGTGAGACTTCTCATTCTCAGCTGCTGGCTCCCTGTGAGCTCCCTTTGGCCTCTGACCCTATTTCCATGGAGACAGAGGTGGGGTAAAAATAAGTTAAGGGGAAACTTTTCTCTTAAGGCAGTATTTCCAAACCCCTGCTCCTCCAATACTAACTAATAAGTGTCCAAGTTAAAACTGGCCACACATCAGTAACTGAAATATTCTTCCAGTTCTTCAAGATTAATGGCTGACAATAAGGTATTTGATTGTAAAGGTATGTTTGCATTAATAAAAAAAAATACCTGCTTTGCTTAGGACTGTTTAAGCTCAAAATTGAAGCTGAGAATGAAGCTGTTTTGTGGTAAAATGGCTGCTACCATTAACAACAGAGTGAGGAGCCTTCCATTTTTCAGGGTCTGGCTTTGCCCAAGAACTGTGAATGTTGTGTCCGAATGCTTCTGTGACGGGAGTGGGAGTGTTGGCTGGTGTCTCCCCAAACGTCAGAAAGCTGGGAACTTCATCAGGAGAATCAAACAGAAGTGATGGTTTTCCTCACATATATTGCTAATCCATGGCCTTGCTGTAGGCTTTTGTTTCTGACCGTTTAACTAATAAAAATAAACAGGATGTTAACAGCTATTACTGCTATAACCACCAGTTTACAGCTAGCTACCAGCAGCCGTCGGTTGAATCACTACTGCCTACCTACTACTTTATGATGTATTTTCTCACTGACAATCTCTTAGGAAAAACTTTTTCTTAGGGGAAAATTCAAACATACACCAAAGGGGAGAGAATAACCTGATGAGCCCCTGACAGCCATCACTCTGTTACAGCAATCATTAATTCCTGTCCACTCTTGTTTTTTCCATGCTCCCACACATTCCTCCCTCTATTATTCTGAGACGAATTTCAGGGTTTTTTTTTTTGTATCATTAATGTACAATTACATGAGCAACATTGTGATTACTAGATTCCACCCATTTTCAAGTCCCCACCACATACCCCATTACAGTCACTGTCCATCAGCATAGTAAGATGCTGTAGAGTCACTACTTGTCTTCTCTGTGCTATACTGCCTTCCCTGTGCCCTGCCACTACATTATGTGTGCTAATCGTAATGCCCCTTATTCCCCTTCTCCCTCCCTTTCTCCCCACACCCCCACCCCAGTCCCTTTTCCTCTGGCAATTGTTAGTCCATTCTTGGGTTCTGTGAGTCTGCTGCTGTTTTGTTCCTTCACTTTTTGCTTTGTTCTGATGCTCCACAGATGAGTGAACTCATTTGGTACTTGTCTTTCTAAATTTCAGGTATTTTTAATCATGAATATTTTAGAATGTATTTATAAAATGTAAAGAATTCTTTAAAAATAAACACAATACCATTATCACACCTAAAAAATTAACAATAATTTCCTAGTGTCAACTAATATTATTGAGTTGTTTATTGTTATTGAGTTTATTAGTTATTGTTTATTATTATTATTATTATTATTCACATTTCAAAATTACAGATACTAAAGGCCAGAGAAGTTTACAATCCTGCATATTATCTCACAGAAGATAAACAGGAGAACGTACTTACAGGTTCAGGTATACATGAACTCAAAGCCCATGTTCTCAAAACCATGAGGCTTATTGTAACATAAATAATGATACCAATATTTTTTGTTTATGTACTATGTACCAAACTTTGTTATGAGTACTTGTTTTAACTTATTTGATTCTCATAACAACTGAGTGAGGTAGGTGTCCATTATCTGCATTTTACAGATGAGAAAATGAGGGCACAGAGTTGTCTTTAGACAGTAGCTAGTGGTGCATCCACTTAGGGCATATACTAACTCACTCTCTCCTTCATTTACTCACTGACTTTTCTTTATACCTGTCTTTGTACCTACCAATCTATGTATCTACATATCCATTTATTTGAGTAGATAATATATTTTCCTGGCTTAAAACTCAAGAAGTTTGAAATGGTACACATGGAAAAATCTCTATCATTTTTGTTCCCTACCACTCAGTTCCCGTCTCCAGAGGAAACCAATAATTTTGGCTTCTGGGTCTCCGTAGGTATTTTATGCACATACAAGCAAATGCAAATCCTTCTTTTCTTACATTTACTTCGAAGGCAGCATACTATACACACTATTCTGCACGTATGAGCTTTCACTTAGCATATTTTGGAGCTTCATTGTTGTCTTTAACACAGAGCCTGCTTCATCTTCCCTATTCACATTGGGAGGCAAATCCAGGTCTGAGTTTCTTGTCTCTAAATCTTAACTTCCATGCAAATGATGACGTGGAACTTCCATGTTTTCCTCATTCATATTTTGAAAGCCTGCCTAAGCACTCTAGAATCAGTTCATTCTGCTCTCATTGCCTTAGGCAATCCCTGAAAATTTACTTTAAAAGCAAAACACATTGGATTGTGTTGCCTGAGATTCTCAAAAAGTTTCTTTTTAAAACTAATCCGATGTTACAGTTATCCAGTCTTTAGATGTTCTCTGATTTATTCCTTTCATTTTGTAGTCACACTTAAAAGTGTTCTCAAAGAGGATATAGGATGGCTTGTAATAAAAGATACTATCAACTAACCTTGTGAAATACAAATAAAAAATAGAGATGGAAAAAGGCCTACTTGGACAATTTCTAACTGTATGGGTTTGAAGCTGCAACTGTTTAAAAAGATCTCAAATTGGTATTGGCCCCAGGTGCCTGACAGAAACACACATAAATCCTCTTTAAACCCATGCTTCAAGTGATTCCTGTGTCGAGTTCTGAGGAACATCAGCCATCATCTTTCTCTACAATCCCCCCATCCTACCCCCACCCCCAAATAACAGTTACAAGGAGAGACAAGTCACCGGGAGTGAGAGTTGGCAAAACAACAAACGACATGAACAGATCCACAAAGATGGGAGCTACTGGAATGATCAGACATAAATAACATAAAAAGAGATGTAAGGATTTGAAAAGAAAGAAAATATAAAAAAGAGGTCTGGAAATGTTGAACTTGGGGTAGGCTGATCCAATGCAAACAGACTGCTAGAAAAGATAATAGGAAAAGTGAACAGATTTCAAGTTATGTGAAAATTACAGAATTGAACTGGTCTATGAAGAGATCAGTTCTTAGATTCAGGCGTCCCAACAAATCCCAGGCAAGCTAAATAGAAAACTGTATTTAGACACAGTGTAGAGAAACTGTAAGAGTAAAGCAAAACAGGAAAAAAAAATCAGTTTGAGAGAAAGATAGGTTTACTACAAAAAGACAGTTGACTTCTTAACAGCCACGTGGAAATGAGAAGAAATTGTAATACTATTTTTAAACCATGAAAGATAAAATCACTGTCATGACAGAACTGTTTACTCAGTAAAACTATTTAAAAATAAAATCAAATAGGAAACTTCACACAAAAACAGAATTTGCCACCACCAGACTCACTAAAAGTCTTGTGTGACAGATTTCATGAAGGAAAGGATCCCTGAATTACAAGGAAAAATAATAAGCATCAAAAAGTAATAATGTGTTGGTATCTGAACATGTACAAAGGAATAAAACAATTTCTAATTTTGGAGTTAAATAAATTTTAAAACTAAAATCCTCAATTATGAAAACATATGTCAGGAGAAGTGCCATTCAACATGAAAATATCATATGCTTCTTACACTGTTCAGAGTAGAAATGCTGATTAAATTTTGACTTTAAATTTTAAGTATGAATTTTAAAATTATTTCTAAAAAAACATTAAATGCAGAGGAAAAAAAGGATGACATTAGGAAAAAGTAAATCTCAAATAACCCAAAGAAGCAAAAGAGAGAAAAAAAATGGAATGTGAAAATAGGATGTTAGAAATAATTAAAATAGACTAATTATCAATGTTGGTCGACTAAACTCAATTACAAGCCCATCAGACTGGATGCTTTTTAAAAAAGATAATACAGTGTTTTACAAGAGCCACATTCTACCAAGACTCAAATAAAGATTAAAAGTCAAAGGATGGAAGTCTAGAGCAAAAGAAAATCCTGTTCTAGTATCAGAGAAAATAACCTTCAAGGCTGAAATCATTATCAGAAAAAGAGTGAATCACTATATTTTTATATAAATATAAATTCACCAGGAATAAAGCAATTTTAATCCATATATGCCCCAAATGTAGCCTCAAAATATATAAATTAAATATGGACAGAACTACAAGGAGAAACTGACAATTATCACAATAGATCTGTGGTTCTCACTTTTGTGAGTCAGAATCACCTGAGTGGCTTGTTAAAACAGAGATTCCTGGGCTCACCAGTAGAGTTTCTGATTAGTGAATCTTGGGTGGGGCCGAAGAATTGCATTTCTAGCAAGTTCCCAAGCAGTGCTGAAACTACTGGCACAGGGACCAGGATTGGAGCAAAAGAAGGAAATCTAAGAAAAACACATTAAGTAGGATTTCATTTATATGAAGTTCAAGGCAAAGCAAATTAAAGCATTGTGTAGGGATGCATCTAGTATAATAAAACCATAAAGAAAAGCAAGAAAATGCAAGACCCAATGATGGAGATAGCAGCTTCCCTCTATGGGGTAAGGGTGGAGAGGTGCAGTCACAGAGTGTAATGTTCTGTTTCTTAAAGTGGGAAGGGAGTTATTGGATGCCTATTTTATTCTAAGTTGTACAGAAACATGATGCATACTTTTGTACCTAAGGTATATTCAACAATAAAATATTAAAAGGTAGTGAAACCAGATAGTATATGAGAAGAAGCAAACCACTTTAACAAAACTGGTCAGGAGTAGATACCAGGGAATTGGGATTTGGGTGATTACTGGGAAGTTTGATAAGCAAAAAACTTGGAGGGGTGGGGTGTATTCAGCAGAGTGACATAATCAAAGTGAGAAGATGATCAGCCTGGACAGAGAGAATTGTTCATGTGCTAATAGCAGACAGATCAGTTTGAAAGTGGTTAGGTCAAATTCTTAATTCAGTATGCAAAGTCAGAATTTTGAGGGAATAGGACATACTGCAGATACATTTTGAAGGAAAGGAGGTCAGGAAAAGTCAGGGATGTGGCCACTATCTCTACCTGAAAAAATTCAAACAGTGTGGTTTTACCAAAGACTTAGGCAAAAGTCTGGTTTTGCAGTCAGACAATCCACATGGAAAGTGAAACATCTTTGACATTAACTTTCCTTTTCCATTTTTATCAATATATGCTAGATAATACATGTATGTAATAACATAAGGCATATTTTGAAAAATAATAGTTAATTTCTCTTAATCCTGCTCACTGCTGAGTTTCACTACCTAGAATTATTTTGAACTTTTTTTAGCTTTAACTTCTTTCTTCTGGTTTTAACTTCTATTTTTTGAAGTAACATATAGTTCAACTTCTTGATTTAGACATGATTTTCTCTATTAGGATTTGGATTGTTTATAAGTACCACCCATAGAGTGTAGCAAACATACTTTCCCATTTCCATCCTCCCAACATAAATCTTCCACAATTTTTGGCTAAATCAGTGTACACTGTTTACATTATTATGACCATGTAAACATTGTTCTCAGCTGAGCCATGTGACACACTGTGAACACATTTCTTTTCCTGTATAACTTTTAAATTTCACAATAATTAATTGCCTCTTTCATACTTACATAGTTTTCTATATGCCTATCAACAATTCATTCCCAAACTCTCCATTCAGGTCTCTAGAATTCCTGTCAATATGGTCAAATTCAATGCACAATGTCCATGTTCCGCCTTTTTTCCCTTTGGAGACATCTCTTTTGGACTCCATCTACATGTTCCAATCTGGCCTAATGAAGAGTTGTTTTCCTAGGACTTCAATCAGTGACACCATAGAAACGATCACCTCCTTCTTCTGTTGGATACCATCTTCCTTTTACTTCCATGTGCATACAGTTGGATTTGTCAAATGGCAGACCTTTCTGTCCAGAAGGCCCATCTGACTATTCAGGGAACTCCACATGCCAGTTATGTTTAAGTCTTATCTCTTGTGTTTATCAGTTTCTCAGAATCATTCAGTTGCCTGATAGTAGGAGTGTGCACACAAGACAGGCAGCTAGGTTTTGGCTGCATGGCTGTGCCATGGAGGCTTTGGGGAAGGGAATTACTTTATTTTTTAGTATGCAGCAATTGCCTTAATCACTCTGTTTTCAAGTCGGAGCCTTACTTCTGCGTTCAAATCTCCCTGGGGTCTAAAAAAATAGCCCTGTCATATCTAGATGGATGAAGGTTGAAAGTCATATCATCAGACCATAAAACTAGGAAGATTATAAAGGGTGAATCAATTATATTTTATAGCCAACACAAATTGACTGAGTGCCTAATTTGAGCAAAGCATTCTTGGAAACTGAGTGAATGCAGACTTCTTTACCAAATTCCTTACAACTGTAACCTTCTCTTTAAGGAAAAAAAGGATCAGAAAGTAGTGCTGACACATAAGGTCTTGAAACTTACTACTCTAAAAAGGTCTGGGTTAAATGTGGAAATGATTTAAAAAAAGACAGAGGTAAGTCAAAAAATGTCTCCATCCAGGAAACTAAAATATTTTAGGAACATTTCTAACTTCCAATACCCATATCAAGGAGAACAACTGTGTCTTCCCACGGTTTTGCTTGTAGTGTATGGTGTGCCCCTGGAATGCCATGTACAGTTCTTGTGATCTTCTGAGCTCTAGTTTGAAGAAGTGTATCTGGTATTGTGCATGTCTGTCAGAAGATATTTTCTGTATTCAAATTAAGTGTACAGTAGAATGATCTTCATAGACCAGCAGTTCTCAGAGTTAGTCTCTGGGTCTCTGGGGGGTCCCCAAGATGAAAAACATTCTTATAATAATTGTAAGACATTATTAACCCCCTTCACTTGTTGATATTATAATATGAATTCATGCCGGTGCTTTCGCCTGAACCAAGACAGTGGCATCAGACTATGCTAGCATGCTGTGCTCTTCACTAACAGGCACTTGCAGTGAAAAAAGAAAAAAAAAGCCAGGTTCACTTAAGGAAGTCTTTGATAAAACATAAAATGACTAATTTTACTAAATCTCAACCATTTAGTATGATTTAAAAGTAGTCTGTATTGCAAAATGGAAGTGCACATAAAACACTCTGCTGTCTACTTAAGTAGGAGGATTGTCTTGAGGAGAAGTGCACATTTAATTGTATGAGTTGCAAGCTAAATAGCCATTTTTCACAGAACACGATTTTTTATCTGAAGGAACAACTGACAAATTATGGCTATTCTGACTTGAGTATTTGTCAGACATTTTCTCAAAAATTAATGAAGTGAGTCTGTCACTTCAAGGGAAACAACTGGCAGTATTTGTTGCCAATGATAAAATTCAAGCTTTCAAGCGAAAATTAGAACTTTGGAAAACTCACATCTACCACTGTGAGCTTGACAATATCCTAATACTTGAAGATATTGCCTTTGAGAGTGGTGATATTAGTGATAGTGACTTATGTTAAAATAATAAAAATGATAATAAAATGTATCAAATTTTTAGAAGCAGTACATAACTCAGTGAACCAATATTTTCCACATGACCAATGCATAGGTAAAAGATCCAATCAAAGTGAAAGGTAGACAAAATAATTTTATATGACAAAGTAACTTTTAAGAAACTACTCCACGGTAAGTTGAAGAAGTGTTAAAGAAAAATATCCATAACTACTTGAAAAGGGTATTAAAACATACCTTCAGTTTCCAACTACATATCTGTGTGGAATTTTCTTTATATACTTCAACCAAAACAACATACGTTAACAGTATAAAAAGTAGAAATGAGAATCTAGTGCTTTTCTATTATGCTGAACATTAAAGATATTTATAAAACTTAACAATGCCATACTTCTCACTGATTTTGGGGGAAATTATAGTTAATTTTCATAAAATATGCTATTTATGTAAACAAAATGGACTTAATGTTTTTAACTGAGCATACAATAATATTAAATTTTTTCTTATGCAATAAATACTGATAAATTATAACCAATATAAATAAAATTTCTTTGTGGTCTTCAATAAGTTTTAAGAGTGTTAAGGGGTCCTGAGACTTAAGAGTATGAGAATTAAACTAACCTTAATTGACCTTTCTGTTCATGGCTCAATCTTAAGTTGAGTCACGGATCTGAGTAGATTGAGAAGGCAAATTTGGAAGCAGTGACTAAGAATATCAATTTATAAAAATTGGCAAAGCAATGGGCTCCCAGCTGGGGGTGATATGTACTACTGTCCCTTCCAGGAATACTTGAAATGTCCCATTTTTGGCTGTCACACTGAGAGAGTGGAGGTGGTGGAGGTTGTTGGAGAGAGGTGGTACTGGCATCTAGTGTGTAGAGGCCAGGGATGCTGTTAATATCTTATGGTGTTTAACAACATTCCTTCCACCCTGTGGCCTCTCCCTCCACCAAACACACACAATAAACAACTATCCAGCACAAAATGTCAAGAGTGCTGAAATTGAGAAATCCTGGAGTATAGTAGATAGATACAAAAACTGCCTGTCAAAACAAAACAGTGAAGCTAAATCACTTAAGTATACGCATCCAAACACGACATTTTTTCCATCGAGATACATATAGATCAGCATAGGATAACAGATTCAAGTCATGAAACTCTTTTCTGATTTACCAGTGAGACCAATCTATGATTTTCTAAAGGCAAATAAAGGGCTAGTATTTGGATTCTGGTATATAATCAGAGGTCTAACAAATTTTTAGAAGTTCATTCTATCTCATGTTCAACATATAACTCAAGTCTGGTAATGCATTTGTATTTTTGAATACATAGCAAATATGAGGCCTGTAAGCCTGAATATGAATTAACAACGACACAGTAATTAACATCTTGTGCTCTGACTCAGGTGAGCATCCTGAGATTCTCCAATAATTCATAAAATACAAGACTTAAGGAATTAGCAGGATATCACATTATAAACAAAACAAGAGAACAGTACTATTATGTGTAGTACCAAGGGAGCTAGTTCACAATTGTTGTGCCAACTAATAACATCATTTTGGGAGAAAGGAATTATAAACTAGAATTTCACAGTAGGATCACCCTGTTAGTAAACTAATCATGCGTACTGTTGTGGGTTGAATTGTGTCTCTCCCCCACCCTCTAATGCTTGGTCGAAATTCTGAGCCTCTGTCCCTATGAATGTAGCCTTATTTGGAAATAGGGTTCTTGCCAGATGTAATTAAGATGAGGTCATACTAGATTATAGTGGCCCCTAAACCCAATGATGTCCTTATGAGAAGAGAGAGACTTAGAGACCTTCCCCCACCCTGGGGGAAGAGGTCCATATGAAGACAGAAGCAGAGATCCGAGAGATGCAGCTATAGGCCAAAGAGTGCTTAGGATTTCCAGCAACCACCAGAAACTAGGAAGAGGCAAGGAATGAGTCCTAGAGCCTTCCAAGGGAGCAAGGCCCTGCTGCCACCTCGATTTCTGACTTCTAGAACTGTGAGACAACACATTTCGATTTTTTTAAGCTATCCACTTTGTGGTACTTTTTTTATGGCAGTCTAAGGAAACTAATACACCACCAATCGCTACCAAAACCTCTTCCTGCAAACCTCTTGCAGATTGTTTTCTGGCCCTGGCCTGAGAAGGTGCAGTGATGGAGTCCTCCCTGCCTAATGGAACAGACAGGTTCACTGCAGGATGGTTCTAAAATCTATGAAGGTCTTCTTCACAAAAGGAGCACACTGGCTTTCCTGCTTGGTTGCTTACCTTGTTTTATTTGTCAACCACTAGTCTAGAATTTGGTCATCATCTGAAATATGTGTCATGATAACCTTTGGCAAATGGGTTATGGGAAGTTCATCTCGCCAGACGACAGGAACTGAGAACTCAAAAGACGAAACCGAGACCCTGTCTACTCCTTGTTTTCTCGGCAGGCAGTAGCACAGCTGCGTGACGTTGCCCTTTGGGCTCCTGGGAAGCTGTGGCTTCTGCAAATGAGAATGGGAGGCATCACCTCAAGTTATTCAAATGCAATGTAAAAAAGTTTACAGGGGAATTAGGCCCATAGGGTAGGGCCCACTTTACAGAAAAAGGACAAGTGACCCGTTAACCTTCACAAAGTTAGTAGCAGAAGTGGGATTAAAATCCAGTTTGTTACACACAAAACTCACGGTTTTTCTGACTCTCATGCAGAGTGCCTCGCCTGAGCACACTGTTGGAATACCCACTATTTAATCTATTGCATGGTGTCCCTTGTAAGGGAATATCTTAATAAAGTATTTAATAAATGCTCACAAATTAGTGTATTTCCATGCCATTTAGTGTCTTTCATTCATAGCAATTGAAATTCTATTTATAATAAATTCACTCAGTATTCACGTGGATGATGCATACATTTCAAAATGTTCAGCTGCAATTTGGATTTAATTAGTTGACACTTTGAGTACTGCCAAAGGTTTTTTTTTTCCATTCAGGAATGGATTGCCTGTTTCAACAACAAATCCTTAAGAACATCTGTAGAATAAAGCCAACTGACAAAAATATTTATGTTACAGCTTTCAGCTGTGACATAAGGGGACATTCCATCTTAGGCGCTTTGCATTTAATGGAAGAGCTTTGGCCACAAGGACGCTCTGTAGGATGGGCTTTCCTCATTATCATCTTGTCTTGTCCTTCCTTCCTGTTGGTTCAAATTTACAAGATGCTTTAGATGGAGAATTCAATAGCCTAACTGGATACTTTGTTTTATGTCTCAACAGCTCATTGTCTATAGTTAAAAATTAAAATCAAGAGTGACAGTCACATTGAAAATCAGTTTTAATGCTGACAAATGATGACAACAGAGCAGAGATGCTCCCTAATGATGATGAAGATGTGAGGATGATGATGATGAAGATAATAGCAACTGGCAATTATGGGATGGTTACTATGGACCAGTCACTATACCATACACAGTATCTCATTTGGCCTTCTTAATGAATCTGTAAAGGAGGTATGTGTCATCCTCATTTGGAAGATGAGAAAACTGAGGTTATGGCAGGTTTAGTTCCCAGAGTCTTGGAGCTATTAAGTTGGTGGAGGGGCACTATTTGAAACCAGTTCTGACTTACAATGTCACTACGTAACATGGATTTAACTGTTTCTGGGGATACCACACAGGGTATATAGTAGAAACTCATATTTCTACTGTGTATGATATTTCTACAGTGTAGTGTGTATATTCTACATTTCTACAATGTTGTCATTCCAGTCAATACCTCACTGATTTTGGTAAAAGGCTTACTAGCTTTCCCAGGAGAAGAACAATGACACAAAGTGAAAATCTGGCCCTCTATAGTCACAGAGGAAGTGGGTATCCAAGGGACTGTGCCCTTCTTGGTAGGTATCCTGTAGCAGAGGATAATAAAACCTGAAGGCAATTATCTCAGCAACTTATGCAACCCCATTTTAATTCATGCTTATTTCATATTAGAGGGTGGGGCTGATTTTTGTTCAAATAATTATTTCAGTTATTCATTTTGATATGCTAGTAAAAGGATGTAGACTTATTTGTACAGTCTGATACGTTGATCCCTCCACCCTATCCCACCCCAAAGGGATAGGGCTAGGGAAGTCAGGCTCCGAGGCATAGTGTGCTGTATACGAGCTCTAGAACCAGATTGTCTGGGTTCAATCACCAGCATCATTACTCACTAACTGATCTCGGAAGTATTAAAATTTCTTTATGCTTCAGTTCATTCTCTTAAAGCAGAATCTTTGTAACTCCTCATCGAGTTGTTAGGTAGCCTAAATTAATTCATACATGTAAAGCATTTGGAATAGCGCTTGACATATAAATACCAGCTATCATTGTCACAGCCATCCCCTAGCCTCTTGCAGGAATCTAAGTGTTTGACCCTGCTAAACTATGTTTTTCATAATGGAAACTGAACAGTCTAAAGATTTTCATTTATATCCCAAAACTTCCTTAGAGAAATTTTAATAGGAATGAGGCCCTTTAATAATTACTATTTATGTTTGTATTCAACAGTGATAACTTTCAGGGTAATGTTGAGGAGCTAGGGAAATTTCAAAAAAATCTGATTTTTATGGAATTACTTTTGAAAAATAAGAAGCAGCTCATTTTTAAAGAAACTTCTGGCTAGACATAATGTAATAAAGTATATATAGCATATTTCCTGACACGTGGTGGGCACTCAATAAATGTCACTGTGACTACTATTAATGTGGTATCTTCATGTCAGTTTTGTGGTCCTTCTTAGTACTTTATCACAGAGAGTGCTTTTCTGTTGTGGATGATAAGTATTTGTTACAAGTTCTGAACACTGAAGATGTTAACTTTTAGAAGTAGAGCAACCATAATTTCTCCTCTGAACTTTCTGTTTCAAAATATTCACTTTGCCCCCTTCTCTAAAGCTGGAATTAAAAAATATTTAACCTGGTGTGAAAGAATACATCAATTAGAGCATGTACAACCTTCCCAGTAGCATTCTATTTGGAGATGCTTATAGGAAGGCTTCCAGTTTCATGTTCGTCAATAGAACCTGTCTCAAGTGTCACTGTGAACAGTGTTCTATAACATCAGCTCAAAGTAAGGAAGTGCACCCAAGGATTCAAGTTTCAGCCCCTTTTGTGATGAGGAACAGCAACTCTACTAATAGAACCACAGGGATAAACTCCCTGGGACAAACGCATTTCCTCTGCCTGAGCAAACATACGCAGTCTGTTTACTGGAAAATGGTATTTCAATAGGGAGTCTTTTCACTGTTGAAACATGTCACACATTATTTTTGATGTAATCTAAAATAAGTTATTACTAAGTGGTGCCTATTAATTTCAAGAAAAAAAACAGGAAATAAGAAGGAACATTATAATCACCAATGTAATACTACCACCTAAAAAACTATCACTAATATTATGGTACACAGCCTTGTAAGATTACATGTCTGTGTATGTATGTAATTTGGTTATTTGTATTGTATGTATGTTTATTATTTGTATTTAGGAAAATTTAGGAAAATTGGAAGCTTAACTTTGGTGTTACTGTCTAACTTATCCTTCATAGTTTCTCTATTTGTATCACACTTGACGTCCTTTCCCATGTCAAGATTATAACACTGTTCAGTTGCATTTTCATCTACTATGATTTTGTTTATTTCATTCAAATTTTTAAGCTATTAGAAATTGGTTTGGTTTAGGAGTGAGTGAGAGACCCAACTTTATGGGTCTCCAAATGGCTGGTCTGTTGCTCTGACACAATTATTAAATAATCCATTCCCTCCTATTGATTTGAGTTATGCCTTTATCCTACTGTAAATTCATATATAAAAGCTTTATTTCAGTACTTCCCATTCTGTTTTATTGCTTCATCTATTCCTCAACAGAAGCCAGATTATTTAGTATTACTAGCAAAATATGGCAACTTTATTTATATAAGGCCTGCATTTATCTTAAGTTTAATCATAGGCATTCTACCTTCACCTTTTAAGAAATATTAATTTGTTTTCATAAGTAACATATGCACAGTGTTGACATTTAAATGGTACAAAATGTACGTAGTGAAATGTAGGTCTTCCTCCCCTTCCTTCTCTGCCAGCTATTTCCCCAACCTGGAGCCAATTGTCATTTTCTATATATCTCCATTGTTATTCCATGCATATATAAGCATAGAAATAGCATATCAAAATGGCACTTTCAGCCAAGACCTTAAGATGACAGATATTAGACTGCCAGACACCAATGCTGAGTGCCACACCAAAATATAAATCTTCAAAGGAAATACTCAGAAAGCAGTTTCACAGCCCTTACACTTTGCACCCACACTGAGGATATAAAATGGATTGCTGGTAGAGAAGGAAAGTGAGATAGATCTATGATTGCAAAGATGATTTCGCTGGGGAGAGCGGTGCAGACTGTCCCATTTCCTGCCCACCCCAGGCCCAGCATGACCCTTCCACAGGACCACTTTGAGAGTTTGATCTGCAGCCTTGCTGGGTGACAGACACTGACAACAGTGACTCACTGTCACCTGAAAGCCAGGGACAACAGATGGGCTGGCTACCGAAGGCGGAGCCACAGGAGCGCAGGGCCAGCGAGTGTGAGTTGGGTCTCCAAGCTCAGAGTTTATTAAGACCAAGGATGTGTGAGTGATTCTCAGCGTCAGATGTGGGCCACAGGAACCTGGGAAAAGAGACAGGGAGAGGGAGGGAGGATGGAGAGGGCGAGTGGGTAAGTGAGAGAGAGAGAGAGAGGGAAAAGAGAGTGTGTATGTATGCTGTGTTAAGTCATGCACAATAGTTTGTCTTGATGAGCAAAGGATCTCAACCGTTAGAAGCTAGAGGTGGGCTACAAGCTTCCTGGGAGGAGAGTAGGCAATGCCCCTAAGGAGAGCACATCACACGCATGAAGGAAATGCAGGTGACGTATTTCCACTGGTGGGAGGGATTCCTCTAAAAGCCACAACAGTGCAGGGTGACCAAGCATCTCAGCTGACCCAGATTGAAGGAGTTTCAGAGGCATGGGCTTTTCTTTAAAACTGAGAAAGTCCTGGCAACCTGGGACAAGTTGCTCACCTTACCTTGAAGTAAAAATGTCAGTTTCAAACACCTGCCAGATCTAGAGAATGTAAAGCCATCTTAAGACAGTAGAGTGCAGTTTTTACCTTTGTTCCCTTCCCTCTCATCATCTCACGTGGGAATGGTCAGAAACAATAGGTAGTAAGGCACAGCAGAATCAAGCCAGGGAAACAAGCCTCACTGGGGAGAAGAGGTGCAACCGTTAAGTTGGAGTTGGCAGTTATGACTGACGTGGGCCTGGGCCATGTTTAGTTTTTGAATTGAGATCAAGTAGGTGGTCAAAAGTAATATGAAACTTTGTATAATTCATAAGTGGTCAGAAATGTCCTGGAACTAATTTTTATTCAGGGGCTAATAACCTTTTCCACTGAATACATTTTAGTGGGTCAGCAGGACACAAACTCAAGTTGCTTTGTGATTTCTCTCCATGAGCCATGCTGTTTCAGTATGTTGGCTTCACATTTGTGGATTAAAAAACCCTGCAAATATGTACTATGCTACATACCCTCCTCAGCTTGATTTTGTTCTTGCAGACATACATTATGGGGCTTGTCTGTTACACTGCAGACAGAACAACACCATTGTTTCTCAGCGTTACCTCCTATTCTGTACCTGGATGGTCACGGAATTTATACAGCCATACAGTCAAAAAAATTTTTGACCTTTTTATATTATGTTTTCAATTTTTAAAAATGGTTTCTGGATTTTGTGTCATACTTAGGCAAACACTTCATACCCTGAGATTATAAAACATTCTTCCATGTTTGTTTCAACATTTTTATTATTCTTTTACATTTAAATCTTTGCTCTTCCATGTCTTTAATGTAACAAGTAAGGCATTAAATGAAATTTTTTTCAAGTCCAAATGCCATTATTCACCTAGAATCCATTTTCTTCCACTGATCTGTAATGCCATTTTTATTACATAATTACTCCCTAAAAATCACCAGGTTCAGGTTAAGTTTCATTGTTGAATTGTACCAAACCACTGTGAATCAGATAACTCTGATGCTACTTAGACTCACTTGAAGAGAAAAAATATTTCATACAAATGGATGTCTTTTAGGGAGTAGCTAGCTCTTTGACATGTTTCCTTACTTCTCCTTTGGAAATTGATCTGCTTAATTGTTTTTTTTAATTTTTTTAAATTTTTCATTTCTTCTAGGGTCAGTTCTGGAAAATCACACAGTTCATTCAGATTTTCAATTTTACTTGCCTAGAGTTCAGTTTATCATTGTTAAATTCCTTTGTAGTGATTATTTCCCCATTATTTCTTCCTTTGAATGTATTTTTGCTTTATTTTGTTCTTGATAAGATTTGCTAATGGTCTATCTCTTATTAGGTCCTATGATCTTAGATAAATTTATTAGTTTTACTTTATTTTCAGTTTATAATTAATTTATGCTTTTATTTTTAATTCTTTCTCTGAATTTCTTTCATAGTTCATTTTCTAATTATTTAAATTAAGTACATAATTCCTTATTATTAATATAAATATGAAACTTATTTCCAGCACTGCTTTAGCTATATTCCATATATTCTTCTATCTAGTATTTTATATCAGCATTCCTTAGGCATTCTTCAAGAGTTGAAGAGTTGTTTTTTATTTTGTTCCAAGAGTTGTTTGAGAAAGCATTTTTTTCAATTTCAGGCTATAAGGGTTTTTTCTTCTTCCCTAGGTTTTAACATTAAAATTTAAGTTTTATTCATTTATACTCAGGTAACTTAAAAAAAAAGTTTAGGTGGAAAAACTTCCTTATATTTCTCTGAAGGTTAGACACCCTTGAAAGAAAGAAATGTGTGTGTGTGTGTGTGTGTGTGTGTGTGTGTTTAGAGGCAGGGTAAGGTGGGGAAAGGGAGGCTGTATGAATTCCTTGAACCTCTTCTAATACCCCAAGGAAAACAAGAAGAGGAGGGGAGGTAGAAAGCAGGTGACACAGGAGGATGATGTTGCAGCAGCTGTGGATTTGGGGGTCAACCAGGTAAGGCTTTTGCATGGCAGGAGCCAAGGCTAATTACTGGGCTTTCATGTTGCTGAGTAGGGTATGAGGGCAGAGGGCTAGAGCCGAAATGCTGCACTAGAAGGGATCTGTAAAGATGATGTGAGGAAAGAGAAAGAAAATAGGAGTAGTGGTTAGATGCAAGAGAAACCCTTCAGGGCAAAGCCAAGATGTTTACTAATGGTGGTGGTAAGAGCTTTACTCTGCAGGGCAGCAGTTCCTGGTTCCCCTCAAAGTTTCAGTAGAAGATCTAAGTTCATTGTCGTGGTGTGAGGTTGGATTTTTGGAGAGACCTGTCAAATAGCTGAATATGATTTCAAGTTGTATAAAGCATGAAAGTAGTGTTCATCAGTTGAAAGCTACTATACCTGGGTTACACTTTAAGAAGTTTAAAGTTAGGACAAGGCATGAAGAAAGGACACCAAGAAAGGGTTAGGAGACACTGAATCGGGCTTCAGCTTTCTCACTTTCTGTGGGATGTAGAGGAGATCACAGACACTACCGGGTCTCAGTTCTTCAGGAAGGAAACTGTACAACAGCTCGCCTTCTACCTCTTTCTGGAATAGTGCAGGGATTAAGAGCTCTGCATAGGGTTAGTGCACCTGGGTTTGCCTCTGACTCCACCATTTTATTTGACTTTGGGCAAGTTACCTAATCCGTTAAGAACTGGATTCCATAAAATTATAATACAATGTTGCCTGTTTCAAAGAGTTTTGGTGGTAATTAAATGAGATAATTTTTTTAAGTTTGTTTATCAGAGTGCCTGATGCAGAGTAAGAACCTAACAATAAACAAGTGACCAGGGAAACGAAGGAATAAATGAGCAAGACTGCATACAGTGAGTTCTAGCCCAGGCCAAACACAATTTAGCTGTGTAGCTGTGGGAGGTTCATTTAACCGCTCTTGTCTTCAGCTTCCACATTCAATTCAACTCTTAATTATTCAGAAGGTGTTCTGACATTACAAGTCACAATACCTCCCCATTGGCACAATGAAAGATCAATCGGCTGGTTTGTCAACATCCCTTCCATCTCTAACTTTCCATGAAATCATTATAGTTGGTACCCCTAACAGCTGTGACCCTGGGCTTAGTCATGTACATCCTCTCGTTATCCTGCTCCAGGCCATCAGGAATACCTCTGCTCCTCCACTCCTGGATGTAGTGTAATATCCACATTGCTTAGATAGTCAAGTATAAACTTACTGTTACACATTTCGCTCTTCTGCATTTATTCCAAGTTTCCTTTTGATTGACACCCATGATGTCAATGTCAGCAGCCCTAAATGGCTTCTGGATGACCCCTAAAATCTGCAGTCCATGAGTAAAGGATAATACCTTGCAGGTAAGTCAGTAGGTTCTGTTTAAAGGCATTACATGTCCTCTCTTGAACTGGGAGGTAAAGATATGGTACAAACAAAACTTTGATGTCAGATAGACTTAAATTTGAATGCTGGGTGACTGTACTTACCAGCTGTGTGGCCTTGGGCTAGATACTTACTCTCACTAAACTTCAATTTCTTTATCTGTAAAATGGGTGATGGCCCTGCATACTTTGAGAAAATCACATGGAACAATGATGTAATAGGGCTTGACACAAACTCTATACATCCCTTCCTTCTCTCTTATATGGGTGGCAGAAGTTACAAGATATGTCCATCCCAGAGTCCCACAATATAAGAGCTTTGGGTGCAGTACTATAACTGCATGGTGATGTCATGTGTGATGTTAAATTAAAAAAATATTTAAATTGAAAAACAAAGACCTCTGTGAACAAAGCTTCCAGAGCGTATTCACTGAAGTGTTATGCAGCATTTAAAGATTCTGCTGCCTGCCCTAAACTTTTGTCTTGTGTAGGACCATGTGAGTGGCTATGGGGCTGGGTATAAAGAGTATGTGTTTTGGGGAAAGGACTGGGAGAGTGACAAAGCTCTAAAGACCCACTCACATGATGGCATGAAGGTGACAGTGGGGGAGAATAATGGGAAAGAGGGAAAACAAAAAGGTAAGAATAAAGGAAGGCAAAGGCTGATAAATTAGAAAATAAAACTTATTATCCTGTATTTTTTTGCTTTGCCCAACTGGTAGTAGATATTCTAACATACAAATTTCTCAAATACTGACCAGAAAGAGGCTCTTACCAGGTCTGATGACATACAAAATAAAAGCAAAACCGAATAACTGAAAAACTGAATACCAAGTGCTGATTAACAGAGAGTTAGCTTTAAAAAAGAGTGAAAACATTTGCTAGTTTTTTGGAAAAATAAAAATCCCCCCCCAAAAAAACAAACAAACAAAAAAACCATCCCTTTGGGTTTTTCCTGCAACAAATCCTGTTCTCAATTTTCTGTTTGGGAGTAATCCAGGAAAAAAATGACCTCTCCCATTCTAGTAATGAATTTCTATTCCCTTTTGAAGTTTAAATATGTTAATTTAATCTCCACATGGTCACCAAAAAAATATGTATTGTCAAATCATAGATCTTGACACACTGCTTCAGGGCTGGACTCTACCCTGTTACTCTGATTTCTCTGGTTCTAAACATAGAGCTCATCAAGGGGAATGATGGCTGAGCCCAGCCCAGCCTGTCTCTCCACTGTTGACAAGAATTTTGTCTTTTTGTCATGATGTCCCTTTGCGAAGTCAAAGTATTCTCAACCCTCAAACAATGTCAGAGATTGGCTAGGAACAGTCAGTGAAATAGCATCAAAACCACACTCCTCATTTCTGGACTTGAAATCACCAGCATTCAGAACACATTATCCTACAATATAGTAAATACCTTCCAACTGGGGTTTTATTTATTTACTTTGTAAAATAATTCAAGTATCTGCTTCCTCCAAATTATGCAAGTGAGCCAAAGCTGCACATATAGAAAACATTATATAAACATGTGACCATTAATATAACCATTTGTAAACATAGTATACCAACATCTAAAGATTGATTGGAACCATTTGCAAACTATTAATTTGATAAACTTACTGAACAACTAACTGCTTTGTGTGTTAAGACCTGTAATCGGTGATGATAAGCCACAGACCTCCTTTCAAGGAACCTAATAGTTGAGTAGAGCAGATAAGAAATGTACACAGCCCCATATGAGGAAGAAATTAAGATCTCTGAACTACCTAATCCATGTTATTTGGGCCAACTCTTTCATCTAATGATGACTTCTCTGGCCCCTACCTATTTTATTTATTTTCTCCTTGTTCCACAAGTATTGGAAGTAGCTTATAACAAGAGGGCATATAAGACTATAATATGACAAGGCAAAGAAGCATTGCTAACATCATAGATGTGTTCAGATCCTGCTGGTCCACTCCTTCAACAAAACAGCCTCAGGATTCCTGCATTTGTAACGTTTTTCATTCTTGTCGCCTATTCCCATTGACAGACCCACCCTGGATTGTGCCACCTGGAACTCCACCTCCCCTAAAATCTCAAACTCTAATTTATCAGTGATTGACCAACTTCCATCATTCTTGCTCTCTTCCTCCCACATTCCCATCATGCTTATTGTTCACCCTCATCCCCTTTCAACACACCAGCTCTCCAGTGTTGCTTTGTCTCCCCGTTGATTCTCCTCGAGAATGGCTTCTCTTCCTTCCTTTTCCAAACTAGACACAAAATGCACCACTTCCACCACTGTCTTTCCCTGCATCAGTGTCCCCAGCCCCCAGACTTGATCAGCCAACTTATCTGCTCTCTCCTGTTTTTATCCATCACTTGTCTGTCCATTGCTGCCATGTACAGTCAGGGTCTCCTACGTCACCTGGTCCTTGGGGTCCTCTGAGTCCTTTAAAAACACTTCCCTTCTCAGATCGCTCTCTCATTCTCTACAGGGGCAAGATTTTCACTACTGTCTTCAGGCTACCATTTCTATCTTTTCTGCCCTGAAGCCCAAGGACTATTTTTTTACGAAATACATATGTCAGCACCCTGCCCACCTCCTCACCCTCAGCTGCTCTAGAAGCAGAGCTCTCCTGAGGGCAGTTCATCCCTCTGCACTGCCTGGCCAGCTTTCACGGGGCTGTACTGCGGGGAGAACTGAGGCTGTCGTGCATCAGCCGGGGTCTACACTTTCATGGCTTTTTTGAGACCGCTGCTTAACTGCTTAGGGAACTGTGTCCCAACATTAATTTTCATGATTGGATCTCACAGCTAAGTCTGTGATCTCTTTCAAACACTCTTTATCATCAAATTTGGGGACAAGTGGGGAAAAAGTCTATGAAGAGATACAAATGTGCCAAATTCTTGAACACCTATTCCATATTCTATTTTGGATACTACATTGCTAATCTAGCCAAGACTTGCACTTTAATTAATTAATTTATTAATTACTTATTTCTTTAGGTTCCTGTTTAACATTATCAACCCAGGATTTACGGGAACAAGGTCCACATTTACCCACACATAGGACAGTCAGGACCAACTTCAAGTCTGTAAACAGTAAGCTGATAGGGAAAGGGGAGGGAAGGCACTTGTGGAACCTAATAAGAATGAAACTTCAGAAAATCCTCAACAAAAGAAAACTATCTCTAAATATGGGAAGTCCTTCACTCTAAATCAATTGATTTTAACAACAGCAAATTATATTTGAAACGGGCCTACTCAGGAGGTGTTCAGTGTAATCTAGAGGATTAGAGGAGTGGTCTTTGGGAGAAGAGAACACTGGAGAGCTGGTGTGTTGAAAGGGGATGAGGGGGAACAATAAGCATGACGTGAACGTGGGAGGAAGAGAGCAAGAATGATGGAAGCTGGTCAACGACTGACCCTAGAGGAGTGCTCTTCGGGAGGAGAGTACTTCAAGTCAAACTAGCCTTACGTAAGCCCCAGACAGCCCACTGCCAAGCCTGGCATTCAGCCCTCTGAAGAGATTACCCCCACCGTCAGAGACAGAGAATCTATACAGTTAAAAATATTGTCCAACTTAGTCATATTTCTAAACCAGAAGCATCCCTGGGAGGACAGATGTAATTCTAAGCTTACTTAACTCTTGCCACTGGTTTTGTGATGGTTGCAGGACTGCTCAGCACTGGACCTACCTCCCTTGACTAAGATCCTCCTGTCTATCTGCTGATATAGTTCTTTCTCAGACTGAAAGAACCAAAACCTTAGGAGAGAGAAGTTTAATCCTAGAATCCATGTCTTGGGTGTTTGCTAAATCCCCTGTGAGAAACTCTCAGATAGAAGCATGCAGCATGCTTCAGGCTAAGGAATCAGGCAAGTGTAGGTGTGCACCAAACTTTAGTACTTCTTTAAATCTTGGTTTATTCATCTGTAAACTGGGGATAGTAACATATACTTAAAAAGTGGTTTCAAGGGTTATGCAGCTCTCAGCTTTATAGATGATAAGTGTTATCTACATTATTTCTGCCATTACATCAAAGACCCCATCCATCCCTGATTTTAGAATTGTTGCCATTGGGCAAATGATTAAGACTCATGCCTGAGTCTGAGACCATACAAGGAAACTCTAGCTGCTGGTTGAATATACTGACTTGAAATTAGCAGGCCCAGTCATTTCAGCCAGGACATAATGTGAGCAGCCAGTTCTTTGTGGTAGGAAAGTCTGAGGACGCCCTGCAGC
The DNA here is from genome assembly GCF_030020395.1 of Manis pentadactyla. Taxonomy (NCBI): domain Eukaryota; kingdom Metazoa; phylum Chordata; class Mammalia; order Pholidota; family Manidae; genus Manis; species Manis pentadactyla. The sequence goes on from NC_080020.1 coordinate 88,807,553, forward strand.
TGTATGTGGTAGCCCTGCCAATGGACAGATATTTCTATCTATGAACATAGCTCTATCTGTACTTATAAACCTGTCCACAAACACATCTATAACTATAATATATCATCTGGATCTAGATCTATAGTCTATAAGGAATACAAAGGCTATACACCAAGGTGTTTACATTGGTTATTTCTGGTTGTTTGGGATTATGGGTATCTTTTCGCTGTCTGTGTTTTCTCATAAGTATATACTGCATTTGTAACATGACAATAATAGAATATCAATTTTGAAAGACATTGTAGGGAAAGGAAAAGTAGTGAGTGACATCAGCCTCTGTCAGCTTCCCCTTGGGAAGCAGCCCTGGGGAGAACGTCCAGAGGGAAATGCTGAGAGCGAGGAGGGGGTAGACTGGGGTGGGCTGCAGACAGGAAGCTTGAGGAAGACACCTTGAATCTGTGTGTGGATTCCCTGCTCAGCGGAATTTTATTTCAAGGTGCTGTTTTACATGATCTTGTTTTTTTACTAAAGCGAGCCAAAAGTATTTTGACTTAGCCTCCTTGTTCACCTCTCTACTCTTCCCACTGTCAGATCCTTTGTTCATGTCGTTTTTAGGAAGCCAGATGTTTAGACAGATTTTAGGTTGTGTTTCTTAACAAGATACCTGACACAGAACACCTAAGAGAGAAGTGTATGTCCTGCCCACACAGGTAAAGTCGCTATTATTCTGGTGGTGACTATCAGGCCGTGTGCCCCCACTGGGCTTCTCAGGCTAACACTCTGGCAGGGACTCAGCTCAAGTAGGCATAGAAGACCTATTATGGGGAGGAGGAGGAATAGGTGCAAAAGTGAAGGAAAATAGGATTTTTACATTTCTGTGGGCTGATGTGTATTACAGGATCCTGATGCTGAGTATGAAGAGGTTCTAGACTCACACTGGATGCAAGATAAATTGTAACTCTTGTGGGGCGTGGGGGAATCTTTTTCCCAGCCTGGAGCAAATTAACCTTTGAAACCAAAGTCAGTCAAAGGAGAAATAAAGTGGGAGAAACCCATTTATTGCTTATAAGCAGTGTCCCTCACCACCTGGCTACAAAAAGGGACCCCACTAAACCTCTCTGGTCCAGTTATACCCTTGCTCCCCCCATCCTGGTAATCACCTGTTGATATGGAGATGGACCACTTCTCTCCACCCCTAGGAAACACCTACTGATATGGAGATGCACTAATGCCAGGAGATTCTGGAAATATTGCAATTTTACCCACACTGATAGATATAATAGAAAGAGAAGCAAGCCAAGGGTTTCACTGTTTCTTGCCCTTGGGTCTTCATCTGGAGACAATCTTCCTCTGACTCCAGTACAGTTCTCAGTGCCGGAGCACAGCATTGCTTTCCATATCCATACATTCATCCCCAGTGGACACCTACATTTTGCTACTTCACTGGACCTCAGACTCAGGACAACTGAAACTGAGTTGTTTATCTTTCCATACAGATTGGCATCCCTCCCATGTTTCCTGTTTTGGCCAATGATGATACAATCTATCCAGTCACTGGGATCACTAAAGTCAGTGCTGAGTCCCCCTTCATTTTCCATACCCAGTCAGTACATTCAGGCCTGCAAAGGTCACTACCCTCTTCTCCCATCTTTCCATCCTTGTCTCCATGCCTTGGTTCCAGCCCTTGTCATTTTTTTTCTTGGACCACTTCTAGGCCTAACCAATCTGGCTTTAATCCATTTAAATTCTGTTCAAGTTTCCTAAAACTAAACATTATCATACACCTATTAAGTACACAGCAGAGTGCTAGGTGCTGGATGTAAGAAGTTTATAAAAATAGATAAGAGCTAATAATCATTAGTCCTTACTCTGTAGTAGATATATCTTTTACTTGTCTAGTATAAAAAATTTTCACAATACCCTAACAAAGTAGGTATTATATCTACTTTACAAATGAGGAAGCCAAGGATTAGCGAGCTTAGGTAAAATTACTGAAAGACACATAGCTAGTAATTGTTGGTGTGTGTACCCAGCCTGCCTGACTCCAGAGACCAAGGTTTTGATATTTAAGAAGAGAGGTTTCTGGCCCTATGGGGTCACAGACTAGTCAGAAAGGCAACTAATATGCAAATACATAACTATTAATTGGCACAATATTCCTGTAGGAACGTGAAGCACATTGTGAAGTCGGAGAGGCTCCTCAGAAGAGGTGATACTTGATCCAATCCTTCCAGAATGAATGAATTCATCAAGGCACAATAATTTCAGCAGCTAACTCTTAAATGGCATTTCCCACGTGCTAGACACTATTCTGTTCTCTGTACATATTGACTAATTTTACCTTTATAATTTTTGGTAGGAGTTAAGGTGCTTATACACAGATGAGAAAACTGAGATTAGGAAGGTTAAGTGATAAGTCCAAAGTCCCATAATAATGGAACGGCAAAGCCTATATTCAAAACCAAATTTTTCTAGAGTCAGTGCTTTTAACCACCACTCTACTTCTCAACAAAGCATGGAAAGGGCATTCCAGGCAGAGAAAATAGTCCAGAGGAAGGCATGACATGTGGTACACAGTATGTGTGGGCAGTGATAGGAGATAAACTCTGTTATGGACTGAATTGTGCTCCCTTAAACATTCATAAGTTTGAAGCCCTAATCCTCTATACCTCAGAAAGTAACTGCATTTGGAGTTAGGGTCTTTAAAGAGGTAATTAAGTTGAAATGAGTTCTTTGGTGTAGGCCCTAATCCAGTATGACTGGGCTCCAAGAGATTTGGACATAGGGAGATGGCAGCCATCTACACCAAGGAGAGGGCCTGGAACAAACAGGTCTTTCCCTCTTGGCCCTCAGAAGAAACCAGCCCTGCTGACATCTTGACCTTGGATCTAGCCTCTAGAACTGTGTGACAATAACCTCTGTGGTTTAAGCCACCCAGGCTATGGTGTTTTGTTATGGCAGCCCTGAAAACTAACACAAGCCTGTAGGGGTAGGTAGGGCCAGGTCAAACTGAGCTTTGATCCTAGAATTACTAGGAATGGATCAGTGGGTGTTCAACTGCCAAGTCATATGATACAACTATCATTTTATAAAGCCTGCTGTGGTAGCAGTGTGGAGAGCAAGACTTGAGGCTTGGTGGGGGTGGATGTGGAAGGCCAGAAAGAGGATAATGAATGCCTCATCCAAGGCAGGAATGGGGTGGAAGAGATGGGTGCAGAAACTACCAGGATGGAGATAGCCGCCCCCTTGTCCTCTCCACCTGCCTCCAGAGCCATCACAAATTTCCCACCATTTCCTGAACATGCCATGTGCCTTCCAACCCCCACTCTGCCCCCTGTCCCTATATCTTTGTACATAACATCCTGAGCTGCCTCACATTTAATGATGCTTCAAGACCTGGCCTCAGGGATGCCTTCTCTATGACACTACATCCAGGATGTCCTAGGCTCTATGACTCTCACTCTCCAGCTTTGTAATTATTTGTTCCATGCCTGTCTCTTCCATTAGACAGTAAGCTCCTTGAGAGGTCTAGTCCACTGATTGACAAACAGAAGTGCAAACAGATGCTAAATGAACAAAAAGTCTTAAATGAGCACAAAGGACCACAGAAATTTAAAAGATAAGTGGAATTGGGTTCCACATGATTTATAAGAAAGCACATAAAATCAGGCATTTGGGGAGATATGGTCTCCAGGAGAATGACACAGATACCTATGTGATAACCTTGCCCTTTTTTCTTCTGAATGGAAAGGAATACTGGGAAAACATAAAATACATTCAATTCCTTTCTAGTGGGCTTTGGGAATCATGTTGGGGACAACATAGGGGATTCAATATGCTTACTTAAGAAAGGGTGGCAAATGGTTGAATAATCCTAATACTTAATGGCCTCTCATGGATCTCTTTTTTCTCCCCTTAATTTGCTGTGTTGGCTTGCTTTTTAAACTCATGTTTAGTTACGTGTCTAAAATTAACACAATGACTGTTGACTCAGTAGTCTTTAGATCCCTCAGAATGTCTTGGTTATAGCTCTCGTATTTTACTTGGAGGGAAGAAATCAATTACCATCAGTCAGAAATAAGATGTGATTACACTCATCTCTATACTGTCTTCTTAGGTACAGACAGTGAGTGGCTCAAATATGTTTGGTTGTTAATGTATCTCTATCCTGAATGATATTTTTCTCTTAAGTGTAATTTTCCCTGTGGGTTATATGAGCAATTTATTTTAGATTTGATGTTATGAAACCTAGAGTTTAAGTGGAAGAGCTGATTTTTAATTTTTAGCAGAAGTTCTTGATAAAGCAGCCATCCTTAGAGATACCCTTGGATGTCAGAAGGCAGGGGTGATATTCATAGATGCCCTGTTTAGAAAGATGATGCTATTCTCCTGCATTAGTTCCCTGCGGCTAACATAACAAATTACTACAAACTTGATGTCTTACAAGAGCAGAAAGTTATTCTCAGAGTTCTGGAAGTCAGAAGTATGAAATCAAGGTATGCGCAGGACCACACTCCCTCAGAGGGCTCTAGGGGAGATTCTGTTCAGTGCCTCTTCCAGCTTCTTGAGGCTTTAACTTTTCCATGGCTTGTGACCACATAATCCTACTCTCTGTCTCAATCTTTGCTTGACCTTCTCTTCATGTCAATTCTCTGTGTACACCTTTTAAGGTCATTTGTCAGTGGAATTAAGGCTCACTTAGATAACCCACTGTCATCTCATCTTAGGGTCCCTAACTTAATTACATCTGTGAGGACCCTTTTTTTGAAAAAAGATCACACAGAGAAAAGAATAGGGAACTATCCTTTTAGGGACCACCATTTAACCTACCACACGACCCTTGGTCAGGAAGACCTTTCCAGGAGTGGTGATAGATTTATACCAATGCACCTACAGCTCTTTCCTCCTTGCCCCTGAATGTAAAGTTAATAATGTGCACACCCCACTAATCTAAATGAGAGGTGAAAGCAGGAACTGCAAATGGGCAGAGCACATGCCAGCTGTAGTCAAGAATGTGCTCTAATTGCCCTCCATGGTGCTTTAACATGTTTGAATTGGTTGAGTATGTGAGAAGTTGGAATATTTTTATATAAAAGTTTCAAGTTCTGGCTTTTCCTGTAAAGCCAAGTCTAACAACAGTAGGCCCATAATCACTTTCAGTAAAAAGGCTGGAACCTGGGTGGCAGCTGATCCTTAAATGGGGCCTGAACTTTGCACACTGATACAGTCCTCAACTCTCCCTGTTGTTGACCCAAGTCCCACCTTACCCACTAGAACTAACTGGCTTCTGAGTTTGAGTTGGCAGTATCTGGTCCATGGGCTTGTTATCAAGGGCAGTTAGCCACTTGGACAGAAATGCAAGTGATGTCCCTGATTCACTCTAACCATAGAGCTGAACTCTGAAAATTGCTGTCATAAGAGTTTGTGCAGACAAGGACAGGTTTGCCCAATGTATCCACTAGGTGCAAAGTCTCATATTCTAAAGAGCTACCCCCCATTACTATGAAAATGAGCCTACACTGTAATAGTCTAACTTCTTCAGGCCCAGCCTCATGTAAACACAATTTCTAATCCTGAATTTTGCAGGTCCAGCTCAACTCCAGAGCACTTGCTTATTGCTTTGTGGACCAGATATTTTATGTTTTATAATACCGTGTGTACAATATGACAAATATTTTTCTGTTCCTCATAAAATTTGTTGAGCTTACATCCATAGAGCTTAATTGAACTAAATCTCCCAGCATTTCACTACCCAATACCTTTTCCTAAGGAAATCCGGGGTTGTGAGGGAAGTAAAAAGGAAGTTCTTTTTTCAGCATTAGTGGTTTTAACAGACATTGACTGCTTTTGCTTCTATGCTGGAGTCCAGATCATATAGAGCTGGGAATAGCCTGGAAATACAAAGAACTTCAACATGCAAGACTAATTTTTTATTTGCAATTAGACTGACAGTTGGCAGTGTGTAATTAAGGAAACACTGACCTGGCTAGAGTTCCTACAGAGGTATTTTCTCCGGGATTAACTGTTCTTGCACAAATTTCCCCATGCCATTCCCAATTTTTTAAAAATGGTATGATTTCTGTCTACAGCAAGGAGATGAATTTTCATGTGCACTATTCTTATAAACAGTCAAATTTCCTTCATATGTTTTGCTTTTCTTTACATACATTCCAAGATAATAAATTAACAGGTTCTATAAAAAAAATCTCATACACGGGCATGCACACACACACTCTCTTTCTAGTGGGTCAAACCTGTGACATCTTTCTTCATTAACAGTGAATAATGAATCGATCTAATTTAGCAGAGATAATCTAGTTGAAATTGACTTATTACATGTCAGATTGAACACACACAATGGCAAAATTCAGGGTATACATGAAGCCATCACTTTTTAAAACCTCAACCACAGTAAATTCCACAGAAGTAGGGATGTAAATGGCAAAAGATTTGTTTATAATCTATTAAAAAGCCACCTGCTTTAGTATGTCAAAGAAGATAATTTCTTTTTAGTAGGTATGATACAGTAAGAGAAAATCACTTTAAGAATGATTAAATAGACCGCTTAAAAGGTATATCTCACTGTATACTTCATTAATGATACAACAAGGATCTTCGCTACCCACTGAGGTAATTCATCAAAGCAATTTTACCCATTTCACTGAAAATACTTGGGAAGAAGTTCCAACTGAAGTAGACAAATTGACTTTTGATCTTTTGTTTGAAATTTGAAAGGGTTTAATGGTAGAGGGTTGTCACTGATTGTTTGAAGACTGACTCCAGATTTCTCTCTCAAGACTTACTATGAGTAATACTTATCGAAAATCATGGAGATATGGCATAAACTGAGCAGCAGGCAGGCTGAAGAAGGGAAACACTGATTAGCGAGACCTGCTGGCTGTAACCTTCCATCCTTGACATCTGTCACTGGTTTTCATGAATAATGAACTTTTTCCCTATAAATTACTTTCAAATAGTTATGGAGTCAGAACAGTAATTAGTGATGATAAATAGCTATATGTGAGGATACTACAGCTCCATCAATCTTCATTTTTCAAATTGTTGCTTTTTTGGACAGAAAATAAAGATGGCCATTAACAGCTGGCAAGGCAAGGTTGACTAAGCAGAGATTAACAATGAAATGATTTACAAAATGTATGTTTAACTACATGTGGGCATAAAGCTTGTAGCTACTTTTCATTCATTTCTCTTAATAACAAAATAATCTTGAGCTACAAACTTTTGTGTTTGAAAACCGTCCTCATCCAGGACACAGATTTTAATCTCAAAATAAGGTTTTTTCTTATTAAGGTATCATTGATATACAATCTTATGAGGGTTTCACATGAACAACATTGTGGTTATTACATTCATCCATATTATCAAGTCTCCCCTACACACCCCATTGCAGTCACTGTCCATCAGTGTAGTAAGATGCTATAAGTCACTACTTGTCTTCTCTGTGCTGTACTGCCTTCCCTGTGACCCCCTACATTATATATGTGCTAATCATAATGGCCCTTATTCCCCTTGTCCCTTCCTTCCCATCCACCCTCCCCAACCCCTTACCTTTGGTAACTGCTAGTCCCTTCTGGAAGTCTGGGAGTCTGCTGCTGTTTTGTCCCTTCAGTTTGCTGTTGTTATACTCCACAAATGAGTGAAATCATTTGGTACTTGTCTTCCTCCGCCTGCATTATTTCACTGAGCACAATACCTTCTAGCTCCATCCATGTTGTTGCAAATGGTAGGATTTGTTTTCTTCTTATGGCTGAATAATATTCCATTGTGTATATGTACCACATCTTCTTTATCCATTTATCTACTAATGGGCACTCAGGTTGCTTCCATATCTCGGCTATTGTAAATAGTGCTGCAATAAACATAGGGGTGCATACGTCTTTCTGAATCTGGGAGCTTGTTTTCTTTGGGTAAATTCCCAGGAGTGGAGTTCATGAGTCAAATGGTATTTTCAGTTTTTTGGGGGTACCTCCATATTGCTTTCCATAATGGTTGAAGTAATTTACATTCCCACCAGCAGTGCAGGAGGGTTCCACCTTTTCTACATCCTTGACAGCATTTGTTGTTTCTTGTCTTTTGGATGTTGGCCATCCTAACTGCTGTGAGGTGATTCTCATTGTGGTTTTAATTTGCATTTTCCTGATAATTAATGATGTGGAGCATTTTTTCATGTGCCTGTTGGTCATCTGAATTTCTTCTCTGGAGAAGTGTCTGTTTAGATCCTTTGCCCATTTTTTAATCAGGTTATTCATTTTTTGGGTGTTGAGGCATATGAGCTCTTTATATATTTTGTATGTTAACCTCTTATCAGATAAGTTGTTTATGAATGTATTCTCCCATACTGTAGGAGGCCTTTTTGTTCTGTTGATGGTGTCCTTTGCTGTACAGAAGCTTTTCAGTTTGATGTAGCCCCATGTGTTCATTTTTGCTTTTGTTTCCCTTGCTCAAGGAAATGTGTTGAGGAAAAAGTTGCTAGTGTTTATATTCAAGAGATTTTTGCCTATGTTTTCTTCTATGAGTTTTATGGTTTCATGACTTACATTCAGATCTTTGATCCATTTCAAGTTTATTTTTGTGTATAGAGTTAGATAATAATACAGGTTCATTCCTTTACATGTAGCTGTCCAGTTTTGCCAACACCAGTTGTTGAAGAGGCTGTCATTTCCCCATTGTATATCCATGGCTCCTTAATCATGTATTAATTGGCCATATATGTGTGGATTTATATCTGGGCTCTCTATTCTGTTCTTGTGCCAGTACCAAATTGTTTTGATTAACTGTGGCTTTGTAGTAGAGCTTGAAGTTAGGGAGTGTAATCCTACCAGTTTTGTTCTTCCTTCTCAGGATTGCTTTGGCTATTCAGGGTCTTTTGTGGTTCCATATGAATTTTAGAACTATTTGTTCTTGTTTGTTGAAGAATGCCATTGGTATTTTGATAGGGATTGCATTGAATCTGTAGATTGCTTTAAGCAGGATGGCCATTTTAACAATACTAATTTTTCCTATTCATGAGCACGGGATGTATTTCCATTTATTGGTATCTTCTTTCTCTCATGAGTGTCTTATAGTTTTCAGGGTAAAGGTCTTTCATTTCCTTGGTTAAGTTTATTCCTAGGTATTTTATTCTTTTTGATGCAATTATAAATAGAATTGTCTTCCTAATTTCTCTTTCTTCTAGTTCATCATTAGTGTATAGAAATGCCACAGATTTCTGTGTATTAATTTTATATCCTGCAACTTTGCTGAATTCAGTTATTAGTTCTAGTAGTTTTGGGGTGGATTCTTTAGGGTTTTTATGTACAACATCATGTCATCTACAAACAGTGACAGTTTTACCTTCTTCCTTACCAATCTGGATGCCTTTTATTTCTTTGTATTATCTGATTGCTGTGGCAAGGACCGCCAGTACTATGCTGAATAAAAGTGGGGAGAGTGGGCATTCTTGTCTTGTTCCCAATCTTAGAGGAAATGCTTTCAGCTTTTCACTGTTAAGTATGATGTTGGCTGTGGGTTTGTTGTATATGGCATTTATTATGTTGAGGTACTTGCCCTCTATACCCATTTTGTTAAGAGTTTTTATTATGAATGGGTGTTGAATTTTATCAAATGCTTTTTCAGCATCTATTGAGATGATCATGTGATTTGTCCTTTTTTTGTTGATATGGTACATGATATTGATGGATTTTCAAATATTGTACCATTCTTGCATCCCTGGAATAAATCCCACTTGATCGTGATGGATGATCTTCTTGATGTATTTTTTTAATTTGGTTTGCTGATATTGCACTGAGGATTTTTGTATCTATGTTCATCAGAGGTATTGGCCTGTAAGTTTATTGTTTTTTTAAACATCTATGTTGGTGGTTTTTTTTCATTCTTTAAGCTACAATAACTTAAATACTATGATCATCATTGATATAATATTTAATGACTGTCCACTGAATACCTGCTACTGTGGAGAGCTCAGGGAAAAAGAAGATGAACTAGTATGATACCATCTCAGCCCCAGGTAGTTTGGGATCTAGTCGATGTGGTGAAATGTACCAAGAGAGAAGCATTCAAAGAGCAGTGACTACTAGAGAATGACAATGGAGCAGGACTGTCACAAATAGTGACATCAGGCAGCAGGCTAGGTAGATGTGCAGAACATCAGTATAATACACAGAAGTGGAGAAAGCATGTTAAGGGAGTGGGATACAGGGCCAAGACAGTAATCAATAAAACAGAAAGATCTGATGAATCAAGCCAACTATATGGACTCTGAAAGCAGTCCACGTCAGGATTTAACTGAACATCTCCGAGCATGAGCTTCCTGTGTAAAAGGGGCACCACAATACCCACTATCTCACAGGTTGTTCTGAGGACTGAATGAGACAGCAAACATGGTGAGATCGGCATGATTAGCCTGGCATTTGTGCCACCCTGGTAATTATTATTATTTTTCCCAAGTATTAACAACTCAATTTCTAAAACAATTTAATTTATGATATATATTGTAAATGAGTACCCATATGAAATCTAACTACATATGTTGACTTTTTCTCCTAATGGTAGTTTAAGATGCCTGCTTGGACCCTTTTATGCTTCTTGGATTCATGAATTTTTATAAGTTGAACTCCTAGAAGGGCCTTTTTGTGAATCATTAGTAGATGGATAAAGCTTTTTAATTTGGATACATACTTGATTTGACAGCTACTGAGTTTGGCCAGGCCCCAGATTTACAGACTGATAAATTAACAGCTTCTCAGCCCGTCTGTGTGCATGTTTTTTTTCCCTCCTTCCTGCTTCTTTTCCCTGCAACTTGAAGGCCCGTGATGTGAGCAATTTTCCAAACTTATGGCACCTATCTGGCATAAATCATTGTCCCTGGAGGCTAGTAACTAGCCTCAGTTGTTAAAGGAAGAATCCTTTAACAGCACCTTTCTAAAGTGATAGAATACAGAGCAGGTTTGACCCAGGCACACAACATGCCCAGCTAGGCACTTCCTTCTTTCATCTTCCCCCACTACCCAGGGGGTTTGTTTAAGGTCTGGGGAAGGGTGGAACCTTGCAGGGAGCCCAGAAACAATAACAGAATGGAATGGGGATGGCTTGATGAACAGGAGGGTTTTGTGGCCTTTAGGGGCCTTTGCCCACCTCCCTGAACTATTTTAGTCCCTTGCATAGCCATCCACCCCTACTCCCTAAAGGAACACAGGTGACCCAGTGGCTCTGAACGTGGTTCGGCCAATATTGTAACACTGGACTCTGAAAGCAGTAACACTGGGCCTAATCACACTGGCTTAAACAAGTCAGATATCAGCAAATCTACCAAATGTGACTTCCTTTCCTACTTCCCCAATTTTTCCTGCTTATAAGTCTCAACAGGGACACTTGTACAAAATACAGATTCTGAGGCTCCTTTCCAGGACATTCTGAGGTATAACTCAGGAATCTGGCTTCTCCAAATAACTTAGGAGATTCTTATGATCTGGCAATTCTGGAAAACACTAGATAAGCCTTCTTTGGGAGCACCTGTTGTATCCTGACATTAGATTCTTGCAGTCAGTGGATATGGGGGAGAGGTAGGCAGAGGGATGGAGAAGGGGGGGGAGGAAGGAGAGAGGGACAGGGGAAGTGGGAGAGAGAGGAAGAAGAGAGGGAGAAGGGAAACAGGAGAGAGGGAGAGGCAGGGAGAGAGAGGAAGAGGGGAAGCGGCGTGGTGGGGAGAGAGTGAGAGAGAAGAGAGTGAGGAGAGAGAAGAAAGAGAAGAAACAGCATGCATGCAAGTGTAGGAGTTCCCTGATGTGGAACCACAGCTCTGACCACAGAGGCAGAGGCCTCCAAGTGTTTTGAAAAAGCATCTAACCCCCAATCTAGTCTCCAGGCACTTAACCATCTAAGGTATAAGGCTCTTTAACCTTCACCTAAAAATCTATAAAGAGGAACATTCTAAATTCCAGTTGCTCTCTTAATTAAGCACTTGCACAATTTTGTATCAATAGTGAGAACTATATACAAACTGGCTGAGAGAGAGGAAGGAATAAATTATTTGTTGAGGGAGATACAGAATCAATACATGCAGTTGCTAGTTTTTGAAAAACAGTATCTGCCCAGGCCTCACTTCCAAAGACTTTTTTTAATTTTTTATTTTTTATTAAGGTATTATTGATATACACTCTTATGAAGGTTTCACATGAAAAAACAATGTGGTTACTACATTTACCCATATTATCAAGTCCCCACCCATACCCCAATGCAGTCACTGTCCATCAGTGCAGCAAGGTGCCACAGATTCGCTATTTGCCTTCTTCGTGCTACACTGTCTTCCCTGTGATCCCCCACACCGTGTGTACTAAACGTAATACCCCTCAATCCCCTTCTCCCTCCCTCCCCACCCGCCCTCTCACACCCCTCCCCTTTGGTAACCACTAGTTCATTCTTGGAGTCTGTGAGTCTGCTGCTGTTCTGTTCCTTCAGTTTTGCTTCATTGTTATACTCCACAAATGAGGGAAATAATTTGGCACTTCTCTTTCTCTGCCTGGCTTATTTCACAGAACATAATATCCTCCAGCTCCACCCATGTTGTTGCAAATGGTAGGATTTGTTTTCTTCTTATGGCTGAATAGTATTCCATTGTGTATATGTACCAACTCTTCTTTATCCATTCATCTACTGATGGACACTTAGGTTGCTTCCATACCTTGGCTATTGTAAATAGTGCTGTGATAAACATAGCAGTGCATATATCTGAGAAGTTGTATTCTTTGGGTAAATTCCAAGGAGTGGGATTCCTGGGTCAAATGGTACTTGTATTTTTAGTTTTTTGAGGAACCTCCATATTGCTTTCCACAATGGTTGAACTAGCTTACATTCCCACCAGCAGTGTAGGAGGGTTCCCCTTTCTCTGCATCCTCGCCAGCAGTTGTTCTTAGTATTTTCGATGCTGGCCATCCTTACTGGTGTGAGATGATATCTCATTATGGTTTTAATTTGCATTTCCCTGATGATTAGTGATGTGGAGCATCTTTTCATGTGTCTGTTTGCCATCTGAATTTCCTCTTTGGAGAATTGTGTCTTCATATCCTCTGCCCATTTTTTAATTGGGTTATTTGCTTTTTGGGTGTTGAGGCAAGTGAGTTCTTTATATATTTTGGATGTTAACTCCTTGTCAAATATGCCGTTTACAAATATTTTCTCCCATACTCTAGGATGCCATTTTGTTCTATTGATGGTGTCCTTTGCTGTACAGAAGCTTTTTAGTTTGATGTAGTCCCATGTGTTCATTTTTGATTTTGTTTCCCTTGCTCGAGGAGATGTGTTCAGGAAGAAGTTGCTCATGTTTATATTCAGGAGATTTTTGCCTATGTTGTCTTCTAAGAGTTTTATGGTTTCATGACTTACATTCAGGTCTTTGGTCTATTCAAGTTTACTTTTGTGTATGGAGTTAAACAATAATCCAATTTCATTCTCTTGCATGTAGCTGTCCAGTTTTGCCAACACCAGTTGTTGAAGAGGCTGTCATTTCCCCATTGTATGTCCATGGCTCCTTTATTGTACATTAATTGACCATATATGCTTGGGTTTATATCTGGACTCTCTAGTCTGTTCTATTGGTCTATGGTTCTGTTCTTGTGCCAGTACTAAATTGTTTTGATTACTGTGGTTTTGTAGTAGAGCTTGAAGTTGGGAAGCATAATTCCCCAGCTTTATTCTTCCTTCTCAGAATTGCTTTGGCTCTTCAGGGACTTTTGTGGTTCCATTTGAATTTTAGAACGATTTGCTCTAGTTCATTGAAGAATGCTGTTGGTATTTTGATAGGAATTGCACTGAATCTGTAGATTGCTTTAGGCAGGATGGCCATTTTGACAATTAAAGATTCTTTAACTAAACATTGCTTTTTAAAGTTCTATTATGACTTTAAGAAATGCTGTCATTGTATATGTTGCAAAATTTCTATAATAAAAAACACAAGGTGTATTTTCTAAAAACCACTTTAGTCATAAAATTTTTCTGTTTGGTGCATTTAGAGATATGAAGGTCTACAGAGAAAAATGTTCTCTCGAGTCTTCTTATCAATTATCTGAGCCTCACTTCTCCTGAAAAGGAGAGATATTCATATCACAAATACATTTTCTCCTTGCTGATTGCAACTTGGCTGAGCGATCCTATAAGTTGATTCCTTGTATACATTGAAAACACCATGAACCATAGAATCATAAGCTTTTTTTAAATTAAAAAATTTAGATATTCTGAATAAGGTCTGTAGATTACATAACAGTGATGTGTCAGTGATAATCACCTGATTTGGATCATTGTACTATGGTTATGTAAGTTGCTACCATCTGTGGAATGTGGGTGAAGGGTATAACAAATTCTTTGTGCTATTTTTATAACTTTTGCATGTCTAAAACTATCTCAAAATAAAAAGTTAAAAAATAATGAGTAATTAAAAGTTTAGATGTAATATAATGAAAATTTATTATTTACCACCCAGATTTCATAAATGTCAACATTCCCTTGACTTAAGACAAAACATCAATAAGGCAGTTGAATCTGCTCCTGTATCATTTTACGCTACCACTAGCAGTGAATAGAAGTTTCCTTTTTCTTCTTCCTCTCCCAAATCACTACTGTTAGACTTTTTAGTTATTTCTAGTACAATGTGTAAAGAATGGAATTAATTTCAATTTCCATCACCTCAGACTAGTGAGGTGGAGCATCTTTTTATAGGTTTTTTGGACACAGGCTTTCTGTTCCTAATGTTCATATTCTTTGTCAATATTTTTTTCCGTTTCTTTCTTAGTGATGTGGTAGAAACTCTTAGAGTAATCTGGATATAAGCCTTTACTTTTGATATGCATGCAAATATCTTTCCTTACTTTGTAGCTTGCTTAAATGTGGTTATGGAGTCTTTTGATTGACAGGTATTTTGCAATGCCTTGGCCTGGAGGTGCATATCACTGATCACAGTGCCTTATGTTATAAAGAATGACTGAAAAAGTCACAAGAAGGCCCTAAATTTAATTTGGGGACAGGGAAAGAGCAAGTTCTACTGAATAAAAAGAAAGTTGCTTTCTGATTATATCCCAAGAGCCTTGCTTGTTTGGTATAATCAGGATATGATATGACATAGTTTGTGAGGCACTATATAGAACAGGTTAGATACTGGGCTCTGGAGCCAGGGTTTTGGATCCTAGGTTTTTTTAAAAATCATTTATCAGAGTTCTAACCTTTCTGTGCTTCAGTTTTCTCCTTTGTAAAGCATGTAATTGTGTTGTTATGAGCATTAAATAAGTTAATACACTTAGTGCCAAAAACAATGCCTGAATTTAGTAACTGTATAAAATTTACTGTAAGCAGACAATAAGTGTTAGTGAATATAATTACAATAGCTTTACTGATAGTTGTAAAGATATTCAGTTACTACATATAGTAAAGGGCATGTTTCAGACAATACACTTACTGAGGTATTTGAAAATTCGTGAAAAAAGTTTTAAAAAGTGCAACTTAATTATTTTCAATCTAATGGTTTATGTGTTTGAGAATGAACTTCCAAAACTTCCAAGTTGTTTTTTTCTGAAAGATAAGAACACATTTTTCCTCCCTAAAAATGAAGGCTGAGCCCTTTCATGAAGAGGCTGACAGTGTAGGAGGAAGGTTGTCTATGTGTTGCCCCTGCCCCTCCTCAGGCCAAAGCAAAGCCAAAGCTAAGGCCTGAAGGCCAATAAGGCAGCATTGAAAAGTGTTCAGAGCCACAAAGAAAGATCCACATGTCACCTACCTCCCAGCAACCCAAGACACTGCTGTACTGAAGGCATCCCAAATTGCCTCAGAGGAGCACTCCCAGGAGAAACGAGCTTGACCACCAGGTCAGCCACTGAGACACCAAACAACACACCTGTGTTCACTGCAGACATCAAGGCCAAGGACCGTCAGCCCAGGCAAGCTGTGAGGAAGCTCTGGGACACCGAGGTAGCAAAGCTCAGCAGTCTGATCAGGCCTGATGGAGAGAAGGAGTATGTTCCATTGGCTCTTGACTATGAAGTTTTGTATGTTGCCAGAAAAACTGGGATCAAAGCTGAGTCCAATTAGCTAATTCTAAATATAAATTTTTCAGCCCCAAAGAATGCTGGTTATCCCTGTAATCGAATAATGTCATTGAAAATTTCACAAAACTCTATTGCATGGCCCTACAAAAATTCATGCTATGTTAGTTATGTTAGTTCAGATGTTGTTTCTTTGCTATTTAGTAAGGTTTTAAAATTTTTTTACCCCTTGTCAACTCCCTATTGACTTCCTGTGAGATGATTCCCAAACTCTCCATTCTCCTCAAATTCCTGCCACTCTATTTTACCCTCATCTTCATCTCCAGACTATCCATAAAAACCCAGAGAAGATCATGTGGGAAGTGATGTTCCAGCTCCTTTACCATTCCCGCAATTCCTCCCCTAATCATTTGATCCCATTTCACAAAAAAAACAAAACAAAACTGACTTTCCTTCTTTCCAAGGTCAACTTCACAGTCCAAGTTCTACTTTCTGCCTACTATTACCTGCTCCATCAATACCCTCTTTCACCCTCAACTTCATCTTCAAATTTCCCTCTTAATTTTTTTTTTACTTCCATAGTATCAGAATTCCCACACTAAATCAAGAGGAAGAAAAATATTAACAAAAGCTGAAATCTCTAACAATGAACCAAAGTATCTGCAGTTGAATAACAACACCTTTTAATCAGAGCATTGAGAGGAGGTGAGAAAAAGAGGTAAAGGCAGTAGAGAGACTTATGTAACCAGTGCAAAATAAACATAC
The DNA here is from genome assembly GCF_030020395.1 of Manis pentadactyla. Classification (NCBI taxonomy): domain Eukaryota; kingdom Metazoa; phylum Chordata; class Mammalia; order Pholidota; family Manidae; genus Manis; species Manis pentadactyla. The sequence continues at coordinate 88,824,343 of NC_080020.1, forward strand.
ATTGTGACTTTTAAAAATACTACCTTCTATTATATGAATTAGCAATGTAGTGTCCTAATCAATCAGCTCCTGTAGAGAAGGCATATCCTTGCCAATCTTGTTTACTCTGTCCACATTCTTCCATAGACTCTAAATATTTAAAAAATTTTTTACACATTCACTGAAATGCCATGAATGGCACCTATTCAGCAGTACATAATTTGGTAAGCTCTGAAATATGTATATACCTCTGAAATCATCACAATGAGTTAACTTATTTCCTTGTGCCCCTAGACAACTACTGATTTTTCTGTCACTTTAAATCATTTCACATTTTCTATAATTTTATATAAATGGAATAATACACTAAATACTTTTCTTTTGTCTGGCTTCATTCTGTATAATTATTTTGAGTTCATCCATGTGTTTCACTGTATCAACAGCTCATTCTGTTTTACTGCTGTGTACTATTCCATTGTACACAGGTACCACAATTGGCTTATACATTCACCTGCTGATGGACATTTGGCTTGTTTTTCAGAGGTTTTTCTATCACAAATAAAGGTGCTATAAACATTCTTATATGAGCCTTTATATGGAGAGATGGTTTCATTCTTCAATAAACATGCAGAAGAGGAATGACTGAGGTAGGTTATGTGTTTAACTTTTGAAGGAACTTGACAAACTCTTTTCCAAAGTGGTGTACTACCTTGCACATTTAAAACATTTCAAAGGTCCTTTTTTTTTGGATAAATCATGCAAATGGAAAATATGCTGGGTTAAATACTGTGAATAGTACACAAGATAAGATTTGTAAAGAAAAATAATGTCTTGTCAGCTATGTCTTCAGTCAAGCCCTAGGACTATAATCTTCTGCTCTGCTTTGCTAAATAACACTGATTTTTCAGCAACAGAAGGACACATGCCAGACTGGAAAGCAGTCACTGACCGAATAGCAGCTGCCCTTGGAGGGTGCTGATTAACCAGCAGGCTGTGATAGCAAGGCAGCCTAAGCAGGGGGGCCCTGGGCCAAGAACATGACTATCTCATTCATTTTAATGATTTTGGCAACCTGCACTATTCATATCACCTTATTTTGATGAAGCTTACAATTTTCATTACCCCTTTGGGAAGTTAATTCCAAATAAGCTGCTGATAGCACTGCCTATGTGTTACATATATAAACCTAGATATCTCTGGCACCTCTCAGACTGAAAGTCAGAGTTGTGATTCAGTCTGTGTTTTGACAGTCTGAGCAATTTCTCACTTGTAAGTCACTGAACCTCGTGAGATACCTGTGGCATTGACCTAGCAGGCTTCCAGTGCTACAAACTAGGATGAGCAGAAGGTCAGTGTGGACTGGTGGGAGAGGCCAGATAAACTCTGGCCTGAAACTGTGTGGAGAGATAAGGGGTCACATTGTACCACTGGATGTGGGGGGCAGGGCGGGGACAGATCCTGATCAAGCACAGAAGGTGCTGGGGAGGCAGCCTGCACACACAAGGTGCTTTCCTGGCCACTGCTGTTGGCTATTCCATGACTTTCTGCTATCCCCACTCAGCCAGACTGAGACTTTCTCCCTAAGGACAGCACTTTGCAGAGTTACCGACTTCTTCTATTTCACTCTGCTGCAATACCGGCCCCTATTCTGTGTAATGAATTAGAACACACTGTATCAAACTGTGAGGCAAGACATCCAAACTACACAGAGATTTGGTAGGTCCTGGTTCAGTTACAAGCTTCAATTGTTCACCTTTTCTTTCTGAACAGGTCCTCCCTGTTTTGTTTCCCCCCAAATCCTTCTAGACCTGACTTCTTAGACTCACTTGATTTTCAGGCCAAACCAAGGCAGGAGTTCATTTTAGGGGACCATGGTCTTTCTTCTCTCTGGCTCTTTCAGCTCCCTACAGTTCCAGAGAAAAAGAGTCTCCTTGCACTGATCTCAGCTAGGTCCCTTAAAGTGGAATTTTGTCTGAGTCTCCCATTCTCCATTCTGGAAACCCAAGGGCATCCTAAAATCTTGGGTGACTTCACAGATAACAACTGTCATGTTTTCTCCAACCCCCTGGTTCTTTTTCAATCCCATACTCTGCTCTCCCTCCTTCATTCCAGCAGCCACCCCCTTGTGTAGCACTGTAGACAGTAGGTACAACCAGAATCCACAACTAGACATGATGATGGACAGATGTGACTAGATGAAAACATACAACAGCTTTGTATGACAACAGGCATTGTGAATGAAACAGACATAATGGATCACATAAAATATTGTTTAAAATACTGACTTTGTATTTATCGCTCCTGCTGTATTAATATTATGTGATTATTGGTATTCTTACTTTTCTCACTATTTCATAAGTAGCATTACTACACAGACTATTTTAAATATCCATGAATCAGCAAGGAAAAACACTAACAGATACGTTGCAAAGTGGGTAAAGGATAAGAGCAGACAAATCACAGAAATGACCCCGATACCCCATTCACTTCTCAAAAGAACTTCAATCTAGTAATGATGAGGGAAATGCAATAGATATAATTTCCACTTATGAGGTTGGTTAAAAAATTAAAAAGGGGAATATTCAGTTTTGATCAAGTAATGGTAAAAGGCTAGTAACATTTAAAATGCATGTATCTTTTGACTCAGAAATTCTACCTCTAGGTGACTATCCCTCAGAAATTCTTGCTCATTTACACAAAAAAGCATACATAAAGCTCTTTCACTGAAACATTTTCTGTGGTAGCAGAAAAAGGGAGAGGGATGACCTAAAGGTATATCTGTTGGAAATAAGTAAGCACATCATGGTCTATCTATACTAGAATATTAAAGAGCAAATGAAAAGAATGAAATGTTTATACATTCTAACTTGGAAAATCTCTACATTGTGTTAAGTGAGAGAAAAAAATGTAGTTTCTGTAAAATGAAAACTTAATCGTGTCCTTACAGATATGTAACTGTATAGAAATAGGGTTGGAAGGATCTTCACCCAGTGATTAAGGGTGTAGGGTGGGGAGTGCCATGGTGAAGGGGAGTGGAGGGGAGAAAGACACTTTTTATTCTATGTAATGCCCTATTTGAAGTTGTATAAGAAGAAGAAGGCCATATTTCTTAATTACGTAACTTAAAACTATAACATTTAAAAAGTATCTGGCTAATATGCTATATCATCTTACTCTTTGATCAAAACACATGATTTTATTTGGTTAGCATGCACATGTTTGTTAATCTAAGGCCATTTCCTCAAAGTGAGGTATATATACTATCTCTATCAGAATGCTTTGAGATACCTAAAAAAGAAAATATACAGATCCTCAGGCCCCAATCCCAGCAGATTTAATTCAATAGAGGTGGGATGGTCCCAGGAATTTGCATTTTTAACAAACTCATGATCAGAGTTGGAGAATCACAAGAGCAGGGAATTAAACTTCATCTGAGTTTCTTTGCCTCTTGAATGGTTTTAAATTCCTGGTTCTTTTGAAAGACAATAGAAAATAAGGCCAGATTAACATAGGATAGGGACAGGAGAATGTAATTTAGTAACTAAACTTTCAAAAGTGCTCCCCAACCACCTGTGTGGGTGGATGCAGGTGCTGACCTGTGCCTACCTGGAGTGGTTATGTGTATGCAAATCCACATCTGTCAGAGCTGTGGCAACTCAGAGAGGCAAAAGAATGTGAATTCTGTTCCCCTCCCTAGTTCCAGGGTTTGGGCTTCTGCTCCTAATTACGACTGTACTGATTTGTTTTTTTGGTGTTCTCCAAAGAGATTTCTTTCTGCGAGCCAATACCAATTTAAAAAAATAGCCCTCTTTGCTTTAGTTATTGTAGCAGTTACATAATACAGCAGTTTGCTATTTACCTGTGTCTTTCTCCCTCAAGACTGTGAGCTACTCAAGGTCACAAGCTTACTATTTCTGTGTCTCCAACAGCCAGTATAATTCCTGCTGGCCGATATTAGGTGCTATGCTGCTCATATATATTTTTTCTACTATGAGGTATTTCCTTTTTAATAATTCAGTCTAGAAATTGGTCTGAATTGAAAATGTTCCAATTTTTACCTTCTCTGCTTTTCCCCTTTTAAAGCATCAATTTTGTCTTCTTGACATGGATACATGCAATGTAGGTAGTTTACTGATGTCTTTCTTTAGAAATGTGGTCACTAAATCTTCCAAATTATATTGCTTTCTGTTCTTCCAAGATGTTTTACTTACAATTATTTTCACTGTATTTACATACAATATTGTAACACATTTTATTAAAATTCTATATTAATATTTGTTCAGGTGTCTGTTTTCCATCCTTGGGCAAGGGATCCAGAGGCTGGCACATAGATGGTGTTCATGAGAATTGCACATGGTTAGTCATTTTTGAAAAGTTTTAGTTTCTACGCTTACTGCTGATATGGCAGCAACTCTTTTTTTAAAGATCATAATTTAAAGTATACAGTATATATTTTGCAAAAATAACTCAGTTGAGTTTTTATATGAAAATGGAATCTCAAAAAAAAACTGTGAAAATATTGTGGTAGCTCTAGTAACCTGCATTTAAGAATTACAAATGATTCACTTCAGCTGATCATTTGTTTCTATGTCTAGAAAATAAGCAAGTTGGCCTAAGTGAATTTTAGTTTGCCTATTGAAGTCTAAAATTCTGATTTTAATAACTAAAATTTGGTTTCCTTATGACAGCATAGAAGAGTGACTTATTCTTGTGCTCTTGCTCTTTTTTTGTTGTTTTTAACTTTCAATACATTTTCTGCCCTTTCCTCTAGTGCTTTAATGTCTGAAGACAGAGAAGAGAAAGAAAAATCGATTGTCTAAACATTGACACAGTTTACAATGTTGGTGCCACCTGACTCTTTTGCCACTTGAAAGCTGATAATCCCCCTTTCACCACGGTGATTACTGCACTGTCCTGAGCCGAAGGCCAGTGATTGCGTCTAATGCAGTTTTGAGTTCCTGAAAAAGCAGCTTGGGTCACCTTTGAAGTGACTTTTCCAGTTAGGATGGCCAACTCCAATTTCAGTTTTTCTTTGATTCTCAGTTTTGAGGTACCAGATGTACTAAAATAATAGAACATACTGTTATCTTTATTTATTATTCTCTAAGAGAATTAATTACTGTTAGCTGATACCAAGCTTTCCCTAGTTTATAGGCCCTCTCAAGCTTTTGCTCTCATCTGCCATCCAGAATTTCATCTATTTTTCATTCCAGTCAACAACTATTTGCCTGAAATTCCATTTTAATGACGTGAACTTGAATGCTTCTACCTCTGAAATGCCATTAAGTCAACGAGGATTTTGACATGTCAGAAAAATCATATTTCAGTTCTCTATTAGTTGTAACCAACTTCTGCTATCACTTAGGATAAAAGGGGTATGTTTAAGTGTGTGTGTGTGTGTATATACATACACACACACACACACACACACATTTTTGGTCAAATGAAGACTATATTTAGATTGCAGCTTTCAAGGATATTAAAATGCATTTCAGGCTATCTGTGAAAAAGGAGAAACCCCAGCAGGATCTTGGTAAACTCTAGTTGCTAAAACTTACTCTAGTTTTTCTATCACTACCTTCAATTTTTATCCCATACATTGAAACATGCAATTGAGGTTCAAACACAGAACATTTTGTAGATTCCCACCAGATCTCCCTATACTGGTGAAAAATTAAAGGGTAAGATGACCTTAAGTTCACCTAAGCATTTTATCCAGAGGGACTCTGAAAAATGCTGTCATTTTTTTTGGACTACCTGCCTGGGGGTATCAAGGGCACAAGATGAAGTCATTTATTTATTCCCACTGGATTCACCTGACACTCAAACTACCAAGCCCAAGCTCTAGTCACATCCACATGATCAGAATCTTTAGGAGTCGTTCAGGGCTGTTCTTCAATGAACTCCCCAGTCGGTTCTAACGTGACTGGTTATGTAAGCATTAACTCAGGCAGCACCTTCTAACTTTCATGGAAGTTAAGAGTCACAGAGGCTGCTCATTAAAATACAGACCCTGAAGCTCCAAAGCCAGAGATTCAGATTCTGTAGGACTGGCTTGGGACCCAGGAATTTGCATTTTTAACAAGCATTACACTAGAGGAACTACTGCTGGTAGAGAAAGAAACACACCATGAGATCTACTGGCATAGCAGTTAACCAGACTCCGGCCACAGACGGCAGGTTATTGGGCAGCCATCTGATTAACGCTGGTTATTAGAAGGGAGTATTTCAGTAGCCAAGTGTAATATGCATAATTACTGGAAGATTCATGGAAAAAGCTATCTTTCTGATAGTGGAACAGTAGTTTTAGTTTTCATTATTGAACATAGAGCAAGACTATGAAGAAATAAGTTAAAAAAAGGTACAAATTGCTATCTAGTAAGTGTCACTTCTATGTACACAAAACCCAGGAAAAAGTTGAAAGGCTTTTTGTTTTGCTTTTCTCCCTCCTTCTCTGCATGATTACTGTTGAAAAACTAGAAAAGTTAAATAAACAAAAGATAAAAGAATTATGAATCTTCCTAATACTTGCTCTGCCCCCTCACCCCATTTAACTACTGTTAAGGTTATCCAGCTGCAACAAGATCTTCTAAAATGCAGTCAGACCAAGTCATTTTCCTTTAGGGATTCCCAGAGGCTCTCAGGATCAAGTCCAGACTCCCGAGCACAGCTGAGAAAGGGCTCAGAATCCGGTCTTTTCACACTGCTCTCTACCCATCATCTCTTGCCCCTTGCAGAGTTCTAGGTCAAGATGCCAGAAATTAATTCACTGGAAACAAATTTAACGAGAAAACTGATGATCCTAAAGATGCCCCAAATACTTTTAAAAATGTGATGAAAAAAACTGTGAAGTTTATGGCAGTTTATATTGAATGGGATGTTTAAACAACCTTGAATGAGCTTTCATTTCACTGTTTTCATAGAAGCATTTTAAAGGAATTGAAATTCAATTTCACAATTGCGCTTAATTCGTGCCTTTAACACTGTGGCACAGGATGTGGACAGAAGCAACTTTTCATCGCAGGTGTGTGTGTGTGGGTGGTGGCGGTGTGGGGAGGCTGGGCGTAGGTGAGAAGGCATGTCTCAGATACAGGTTACAAGAGGGGGCCAGCCACGAAGAGATCCAAGGAAAGAGCGTCCGAACTCTGACAACAAAATTTAAGGTTTCTTTAAAGTAATGGTTATAGCGTGTTACAAGTTTGATAGCAAATCATGCGGCCCAGCCCCAGCTTCCAGGGTGGCTAGGAAACTGAGCAGCTGGTATTTTTAGCTTTTCTAGTAGCAGGCAGGTTTGACCCCATTAGGGAGCTTCTCCCATTCAAAGGGTTTTCCGATGTGGGTTGCCCAAAAGAAAAATGTTATTGGGAGCATTTGGGAGGAATATTGAAAACAAAAAGGTAAAGCCATTTGACACTATATGTAAACAGTTTTCCTTTAGTTCCCAGTTAGCTTAATCTTTTTTTTTTTTTTTTAAATAATTATTTTTTATTGAAGGGTAGTTGACGCACAGTATTACATTAGTTTCAAGTGTACAGCACAGTGGTAGAACATTTATATACATAATTCGAGGTTCCAGCTATCACCCTACCAGGCTGTTACAATATCTTGACTATATTCCTTATGCTATACATTACATCCCGGTTACTTATTTATTTTACCATTGGAAGTCTGTCCTTTTTTTTTTTTTTTTTTTTTTTTTTTTTGTGAGGGCATCTCTCATATTTAGTGATCAAATGGTTGTTAACGACAATAAAATTCTGTATAGGGGAGTCAATGCTCAATGCACAATCATTAATCCACCCCAAGCCTAATTTTCGTCAGTCTCCAATCTTCTGAGGCATAACAAACAAGTTCTTACATGGAGAACAAATTCTTACATAATGAATAAGTTACATAGTGAACAGTACAAGGGCAGTCATCACAGAAACTTTTGGTTTTGCTCATGCATTATGAACTATAAACAGTCAGTTCAAATATGAATACTCATTTGGTTTTTATACTTGATTTATATGTGGATACCACATTTCTCTCTTTATTATTATTATTTTTAATAAAATGCTGAAGTGGTAGGTAGATACAAAATAAAGGTAGAAAACATAGTTTAGTGTTGTAAGAGAGCAAATGTAGATGATCAGGTGTGTGCCTGTAGACTATGTGTTAATCCAAGCTAGACAAGGGCAATAAAACATCCACGTATGCAGAAGATTTCTCTCAGAACAGGGGGGGTGAGGTTCTAAGCCTCACCTCTGTTGATCCCCAATTTCTCACCTGATGGCCCCCCTGCGACTGTGCCTGTCTTAGGTTGTTCCTCCCTTGAGGAATCTTACCCGTCTCTGGCTAACCAGTCATCTTCCGGGGCCTTACAGGGAAATGTGAAGTTGGTAAGTTAGAGGGAAGCCTTATTGTTTGAAAAGGTTAGCTTTTTACTTCTTTGCATATTTATGCCCTGTGGCTTCTATGCCCAGCATTTGTCTTGAGGTATCTTTACCACTTGGAAGAATTATGATACTCGGTTAATTTGATACGAGGCACGAATTCTATTTAAGGGTTGTAATAAGGAAGGAAGAAGAAAAGCTATAGAAGTAGCAGGCGGAAGAAAACATGGGAAGATTGATTATTTCTTTGGCATATCTTCTTGTAGAGTAACTTCAGCATGAATAGGTTTTAAGCTACTACTTAAATTGCGCACACACATTAACATAATAGGAGTATAGTTACATAACCAAAGCATATCTGTAATTACCAGCCATCTCCAGTGAAACCAAGAAAACCAGTTAGGCACCTTAGGCATTTGTGAAAACTTATCTATGACATGGTGGATATTGTCCAACTGAACTTGAACAGTCTGAGAGAAATCAGACAAATTAAAACAACCCATTCCTGGGGACTGTTCACATGCCATATGTTCTTTTAATAGTAAATAGTCTGTAGTTGTAAGACTTTGGAGCGCTACAATTTGCACTTCTCCAAATTCTTGGTTGAGTTCCAACAGTATAGATCCAGTCAAATTTGTTGTTTTACTGTATGCACAGGCCAGCTTAGATATCTCCTTCCTCATTCCCATGGCAAGTCCAGGAACTGGTGGGATGAGTGCATCTACAGCTGTAGCAGTGCGTGGATCTTTGTTGGGGTTTTTTGATGATCATCTTCTGGCATGAGTCTTCCAGAGAGTGCAGATGTTGGAAGTTCTTTTTCATATGGTATCTTAGTTCATTTTCGGGGTAGCCCGATTAGGCTTTGATCCTCTGTATAAACACAAACAGACCCTTTGCCTACACTTTTATATGCCCTTTATACCCTTGTGTAGAACTCGTTGGAGGTTACCACACAGGAACTGCCCTTTTTTTTTTCTTTGTTTTTGCTATCACTAATCTACACTTACATGACGAATATTATGTTTACTAGGCTCTCCCCTATACCAGGTCTCCCCTATAAACCCCTTTACAGTCACTGTCCATCAGCATAGCAAAATGTTGTAGAATCACTACTTGCCTTCTCTGTGTTGTACAGCCCTCCCTTTTCTCCTACCCCCCCATGCAAGTTAATCTTAATACCCCCCTACTTCTCCCCCCCTTATCCCTCCCTACCCACCCATCCTCCCCAGTCCCTTTCCCTTTGGTACCTGTTAGTCCATTCTTGAGTTCTGTGATTCTGCTGCTGTTTTGTTCCTTCAGTTTTTCCTTTGTTCTTATATTCCACACATAAGTGAAATCATTTGGTATTTCTCTTTCTCCGCTTGGCTTGTTTCACTGAGCATAATACCCTCCAGCTCCATCCATGTTGCTGCAAATGATTGGATTTGCCCTTTTCTTATGGCTGAGTAGTATTCCATTGTGTATATGTACCACATCTTCTTTATCCAGTCATCTATTGATGGACATTTAGGTTGCTTCCAATTCTTGGCTATTGTAAATAGTGCTGCAATAAACATAGGGGTGCATCTGTCTTTCTCAAACTTGATTGCTGCGTTCTTAGGGTAAATTCCTAGGAGTGGAATTCCTGGGTCAAATGGTAAGTCTGTTTTGAGCATTTTGATGTACCTCCATACTGCTTTCCACAATGGTTGAACTAACTTACATTCCCACCAGCAGTGTAGGAGGGTTCCCCTTTCTCCACAGCCTCGCCAACATTTGTTGTTGTTTGTCTTTTGGATGGCAGCCATCCTTACTGGTGTGAGGTGATACCTCATTGTAGTTTTAATTTGCATTTCTCTGATAATTAGCGATGTGGAGCATCTTTTCATGTGTCTGTTGGCCATCTGTATTTCTTTTTTGGAGAACCGTCTGTTCAGTTCCTCTGCCCATTTTTTTATTGGGTTATTTGTTTTTTGTTTGTTGAGGCGTGTGAGCTCCTTATATATTCTGGACATCAAGCCTTTATCGGATGTGTCATTTTCAAATATATTCTCCCATACTGTAGGGAGCCTTCTTGTTCTATTGATGGTGTCTTTTGCTGTACAGAAGCTTTTCAGCTTAATATAGTCCCACTTACTCATTTTTGCTGTTGTTTTCCTTGCCCGGGGAGATATGTTCAAGAAGAGGTCACTCATGTTTATGTCTAAGAGGTTTTCGCCTATGTTTTCTTCCAAGAGTTTAATGGTTTCATGGCTTACATTCAGGTCTTTGATCCATTTTGAGTTTACTTTTGTATATGGGGTTAGACAATGGTCCAGTTTCATTCTCCTACATGTAGCTGTCCAGTTTTGCCAGCACCACCTGTTGAAGAGACTGTCATTTCGCCATTGTATGTCCATGGCTCCTTTATCAAATATTAATTGACCATATATGTCTGGGTTAATGTCTGGATTCTCTAGTCTGTTCCATTGGTCTGTGGCTCTGCTCTTGTGCCAGTACCAAATTGTCTTGATTACTATGGCTTTATAGTAGAGCTTGAAGTTGGGGAGTGAGATCCCCTCTACTTTATTCTTCTTTCTCAGGATTGCTTTGGCTATTCGGGGTCTTTTGTGTTTCCATATGAATTTTTGAGTTATTTGTTCCAGTTCATTGAAGAATGTTACTGGTAGTTTCATAGGGATTGCATCAAATCTGTATATTGCTTTGGGCAGGATGGCCATTTTGACGATATTAATTCTTCCTAGCCACGAGCATGGGATGAGTTTCCATCTGTTAGTGTCCCCTTTAATTTCTCTTAAGAGTGACTTGTAGTTTTCAGAGTATAAGTCTTTCACTTCCTTGGTTAGGTTTATTCCTAGGTATTTTATTTTTTTTGATGCAATTGTGAATGGAGTTGTTTTCCTGATTTCTCTTTCTGTTGGTTCATTGTTAGTATATAGGAAAGCCACAGATTTCTGTGTGTTGATTTTGTATCCTGCAACTTTGCTGTATTCCGATATCAGTTCTAGTAGTTTTGGGGTGGAGTCTTTAGGGTTTTTTATGTACAGTATCATGTCATCTGCAAATAGTGACAGTTTAACTTCTTCTTTACCAATCTGGATTCCTTGTATTTCTTTATTTTGTCTGATCGCCGTGGCTAGGACCTCCAGTACTATGTTAAATAACAGTGGAGAGAGTGGGCATCCCTGTCTAGTTCCCGATCTCAGAGGAAATGCTTTCAGCTTCTCGCTGTTCAATATAATGTTGGCTGTGGGTTTATCATAGATGGCCTTTATTATGTTGAGGTACTTGCCCTCTATTCCCATTTTGCTGAGAGTTTTTAACATGAATGGATGTTGAACTTTGTCAAATGCTTTTTCAGCATCTATGGAGATGATCATGTGGTTTTTGTCTTTCTTTTTGTTGATGTGGTGGATGATGTTGATGGACTTTCAAATGTTGTACCATCCTTGCATCCCTGGGATGAATCCCACTTGGTCATGGTGTATGATCCTTTTGATGTATTTTTGAATTCGGTTTGCTAATATTTTGTTGAGAATTTTTGCATCTACGTTCATCAGGGATATTGGTCTGTAGTTTTCTTTTTTGGTGGGGTCTTTGCCTGGTTTTGGTATTAGGGTGATGTTAGCTTCATAGAATGAGTTTGGGAGTATCCCCTCCTCCTCTATTTTTTGGAAAACTCTAAGGAGAATGGGTATTATGTCTTCCCTGTATGTCTGATAAAATTCCGAGGTAAATCCATCTGGCCCGGGGGTTTTGTTCTTTGGTAGTTTTTTGATTACCGCTTCAATTTCGTTGCTGGTAATTGGTCTGTTTAGATTTTCTGTTTCTTCCTGGGTCAATCTTGGAAGGTTATATTTTTCTAGGAAGTTTTCCATTTCTAGTAGGTTTCCCAGCTTGTTAGCATATAGGTTTTCATAGTATTCTCCAATAATTCTTTGCATTTCTGTGGGGTCCGTCGTGATTTTTCCTTTCTCGTTTCTGATACTGTTGATTTGTGTTGACTCTCTTTTCTTCTTAATAAGTCTGGCTAGAGGCTTATCTATTTTGTTTATTTTCTCGAAGAACCAGCTCTTGGTTTCATTGATTTTTGCTATTCTTTTATTCTTCTCAATTTTATTTATTTCTTCTCTGATCTTTATTATGTCCCTCCTTCTGCTGACCTTAGGCCTCATCTGTTCTTCTTTTTCCAATTTCGATAATTGTGACATTAGACCATTCATTTGGGATTGCTCTTCCTTTTTTAAATATGCTTGGATTGCTATATACTTTCCTCTTAAGACTGCTTTTGCTGTGTCCCACAGAAGTTGGGGCTTAGTGTTGTTGTTGTCATTTGTTTCCATATATTGCTGGATCTCCATTTTGATTTGGTCATTGATCCATTGATTATTTAGGAGCGTGTTGTTAAGCCTCCGTGTGTTTGTGAGCCTCTTTGCTTTCTTTGTACAGTTTATTTCTAGTTTTATGCCTTTGTGGTCTGAAAAGTTGGTTGGTAGGATTTCAATCTTTTGGAATTTTCTGAGGCTCTTTTTGTGGCCTAGTATGTGGTCTATTCTGGAGAATGTTCCATGTGCACTTGAGAAGAATGTATATCCTGTTGCTTTTGGATGTAGAGTTCTATAGATGTCTATTAGGTCCATCTGCTCTACTGTGTTGTTCAGTGCTTCCGTGTCCTTACTTATTTTCTGCCCAGTGGATCTATCCTTTGGGGTGAATGGTGTGTTGAAGTCTCCTAGAATGAATGCATTGCAGTCTATATCCCCCTTTAGTTCTGTTAGTATTTGTTTCACATATGCTGGTGCTCCTGTGTTGGGTGCATATATATTTAGAATGGTTATATCCTCTTGTTTGACTGAGCCCTTTATCATTATGTAGTGTCCTTCTTTATCTCTGGTTACTTTCTTTGTTTTGAAGTCTATTTTGTCTGATATTAGTACTGCAACCCCTGCTTTCTTCTCACTGTTGTTTGCTTGAAATATGTTTTTCCATCCCTTGACTTTTAGTCTGTACATGTCTTTGGGTTGGAGGTGAGCTTCTTGTAAGCAGCATATAGATGGGTCTTGCTTTTTTATCCATTCTGTTACTCTGTGTCTTTTGATTGGTGCATTCAACCCATTAACATTTAGGGTGACTATTGAAAGATATGTACTTATTGCCATTGCAGGCTTTAAATTCGTGGTTACCAAAGGTTCAAGGTTAGCCTCTTTAGTATCTTACTGCCTAACTTAGCTCGCTTATTGAGCTGTTATATACACTATCTGGAGATTCTTTTCTTCTCTCCCTTCTTGTTCCTCCTCCTCGATTCTTCACATGTTGGGTGTTTTGTGCTGTGCTCTTTCTAGGAGTGCTCCCATCTAGAGCAGTCCCTGTAAGATGTTCTGTAGAGGTGGTTTGTGGGAAGCAAATTCCCTCAGCTTTTGTTTGTCTGGGAATTGTTTAATCCCACCGCCATATTTGAATGATAGTCGTGCTGGATACAGTATCCTTGGTTCAAGGCCCTTCTGTTTCATTGTATTAAATATATCATGCCATTCTCTTCTGGCCTGTAGGGTTTCTGTTGAGAAATCTGACGTTAGCCTGATGGGTTTCCCTTTATAGGTGACCTTTTTCTCTCTAGCTGCCTTTAACACTCTTTCCTTGTCCTTGATCTTTGCCATTTTAATTATTATGTGTCTTGGTGTTGTCCTCCTTGGATCCTTTCTGTTGGGGGTTCTGTGTATTTCCGTGGTCTGTTCGATTACTTCCTCCCCCAGTGTGGGGAAGTTTTCAGCAATTATTTCTTCTAAGATACTTTCCATCTCTTTTCCTCTCTATTCTTCTTCTGGGACCCCTATAATACGGATATTGTTCCTTTTTGATTGGTCACACAGTTCTCTTAATATTGTTTCATTCCTGGAGATCCTTTTGTCTCTCTCTATGTCAGCTTCTATGCGTTCCTGTTCTCTGATTTCAATTCCATCAATGGCCTCTTGCATTCTATCCATTCTGCTTATAAACCCTTCCAGAGTTTGTTTCATTTCTGCGATCTCCTTTCTGGCATCTGTGATCTCCTTCCGGACTTCATCCCATTTCTCTTGCGTATTTCTCTGCATCTCTGTCAGCATGTTTATGATTCTTATTTTGAATTCTTTTTCAGGAAGACTGGTTAGGTCTGTCTCCTTCTCTGGTGTTGTCTCTGTGATCTTTGTCTGCCTGTAGCTTTGCCTTTTCATGGTGATAGGAATAGTCTGCAGAACTGGGACGAGTGACGGCTGGAAGGACTTCCTTTCTTGTTGGTTTGTGGCCCTCCTCTCCTGGGAGAACAGCGACCTCTAGTGGCTTGTGCTGCACAGCTGCGCGCAGACAGGGTTTCTGTTTCCTGCCGGGCTGCTATGGAGTCAATCTCCGCTGTTGCTGTGGGCGTGGCCTGGCTCGGGCAGCTACTCCAAAATGGTGGAGTCGCGTTGGAGCAGGAGCGGCTGGGAGGCTATTTATCTCCGTAAGGGGCCTCCCTGCTCCCTGCAGCCCAGGGGTTAGGGTGCCCAGAGATCCCGGATTCCCTACCTCTGGATTAAGTGACCCGCCCTGCCCCTTTAAGATTTCCAAAAAGCACCCGCCAAAACAAAACGACCACCAAAAAAAAAAAAAAGAAAAAAAAATTTTAAATTAAAAAAAAAAAAAAAGTTTTTTTAAAAAAAAAAAAAAAAAAAAGGTGGTCGTTCGTTTTTCTTTATTCTCCAGTGCCAGCCTCAGGCCTCTGCTCACTGGTCTTTCTGCCCTGTTTCCCTAGTATTGGGGTCCCTATCCCTTGAAGACTTCCAAAAAGCGCTCGCCAAAACAAAACAGCAAAAACGCAAAAAAAAAAATGGTCGCGCGCTTTTCTTATGTCCTCTGTCGCCCAGCCTCCAGTGCCCGCTCACTGTTCTTGCTGCCCTGTTTTCCTAGTATCGAGCGCCCTGCACTCTGGCCCGGATGGCTGGGGTTGGGTGTTCGGCAGTCCTGGGCTCCGTCTCCCTCCCGCTCTGCCTGTTCTTCTCCGGGAGCTGGGGGGAGGGGCGCTCGGCTCCCGCGGGGCCGGGGCTTGTATCTTACCCCCTTCGCGAGGCGCTGGGTTCTCTCAGGTGCGGATGTGGTCTGGATATTGTCCTGTGTCCTCTGGTCTTTATTCTAGGAAGGGTTGTCTTTGTTTTATTTTCATAGATATATGTTGTTTTGGGAGGAGATTTCCGCTGCTCTACTCACGCCGCCATCTTCCGCCCCTCCCAGTTAGCTTAATCTTACTAAAGTCATTTAACTTCTCAGTGATCAACCAGTGTTCCTGTACTGGAGGTACTCTGGATTGATGACATGGGGAATGAGGATTTCTTGTGAACTTCAAGTTGCCTCAACTGAAAATGATCTAAATGTATGAGAAACATCCTCAAAGACTGTTGCAACCTTTTGTGAGAAATGGTTTGCTATAATATCTGGAGACAGATAAATTTATGAACTAATAATTTAATAAGGCAATCCCTTAAATTACTCTCTTCTCTGTGCCACAATCATACTAACTTTTTTACAGTAACAGAAAAAAGAAAAAATCTCTGGGTCCCTCATGACCTCTGCACCTGAATTTCTCTTCACCCAAATCTGCAGGCCATGGGCTTCTTCCCACAGCCCCCTGTAATTTTCAGGCTTTTCACAGGGTTACATATTCCCTTACCCTCCAGGCCACATGTATTTACTTTTCCTCCTTTATGGGATGGCTGGGGGTAAAAGTAATAATCCCAACCACCTGAGCTTAAACAAGAAAACAAATATTTCCTTTAGTTAAAAAGCAGCCAGTAAACAAGAATGTCATATGTGTCCAGTAGTGGGGGATCCCGGCTTGCATTGGTCTAGGGTAGACTGTCCGGGTCTCCCCAGCCCCACTACTGGGGCTGAAGTCCTGGTGTTCTGTGACCACCACACCCAGGCCCTGTGCGGCCCATGCATTTCTTTGGCCCATAGTCTTAGTTTCCAACCATGTGGTACAAATATTCCTCCAATGGCCAGCTGGCCAGCTGGCCAGCCACCGGCAGGAAGGCCGGCTATTGACTAGAACACAGCCACGGTGTGGCTGGGATTGGCTGTTGCAGGTGTGGCCCTGATGAGTTACCCACAGACCTAGAATCGGGATTAGAGCTCTTGAGTCTCAAATAACAGGTGCTCTAATCACCCTAAACTCTGGGAATTGTCTTTAATGTTACTTGTGATGCAATAGCACAATTGCAGAGGGTACATAGTTTGTCCTTAAAGAGAAAAAGATATATATATAAGATAAAATACACATACATGTATATATGTATAATTACAAATGTATAATAGTATATGTATGATTGTTGTATATTGGTCTCACTATAGACTGTAAACTTCTTAAGTTATATCTATTTTCTGTTTTAATCTTTATAGAGTTAGGACCTAAGAAAATATCTGACACGTATTTGGTGCTCAATAGCTATTCTGGGAATGAATGAACATATTCACCCCAAACCTCAAGATTTAGTACAAAATTAAATGCATTGTTCAACTGATGTAATAGAGTACTTTAAAAGTCACACTACTGTTTGTGAAGTTGCTGCATGTTATCAGAGGCAAGTAATCAAACCACACACATGACCTGTCAATTAAAAAAATTTACTATAAAAATAAATTGCATGAATGTATTTGAGAGAATATAGGCAGATGTACCCTATGATAGTGATACCAGGGTTAAACCAAGTCACTTGAAACATTTTACTTCTATTTCTCTAATGGTCTAGATTGGTTTAAAATATTAAAAAATCAACTGCTAATAATTTGCCTCATACCTCTATACACAGTTTCTAAAATGTCAACTGAAGCTCAATAAAAATTTGTTGAAAGTGTGAAATAGCCTTACTGGACTGCTTAGGCAAATCAAGCACAGCCTGAGGGTGTATGAATTTTGCTTTTATAATGGAAGAAATATTTTCCACATGCCTGGAGATAAGAATCAAAATAATCAAGGTACATCTTTCTAGTTTCTTTCCTCCATCAATTTTCTGTAGCTGTGTAATAAATAATAAGTGTAGCAGCTTACAACAATGCCCACTCATTAGCTCACAGTTCTGTAGGTCAGCAGCCCTTCACAGCGTGACTGGATTCTCTGCTTAGAGTATCACAAGACTGAAATCAAGGTATTGTACACACTGAGTTCTCATCTGGTGACTCCAGGAAAAATCCATTTCCAAGCTTATTCTTATCATTGCATTATCACTGCAGTTTCAGGACTTGGATTCCTATTTTTTTGCTTGTCAGGGGGTGCTGCTCTTGCCTTCAGGAGGCAACCCAGATTCCTTGCCACATGGCCCCCTCCACTTTCAAGACAGCAGTGGCACATCAAATACTTCTGGTGCTTCAAATTTCTGGCTTATCTTTGGTTTCTAGACCCAGATTTAAAGGGTTTATGTGGTAAGACTGAGCTCACCTGGATTGGGAATTTAATGACATCTGCAAAATCACTTTTTCTATATTAATGTAACATAATCATGGAAATAATATTTCATTTTATTCAGATTCTCCCCATACTTGAGGGGATGAGTTTATACAAGGGCAAAGGTCACTGGGGATCATTTTAGAATTCTGCCTATGCCATTTCCCTGCTCCAAGACTTTGGCTTGAGCTCAGTTATTGTAAATGTGTGTGTGTGTGTGTGTGTGTGTGAGAGAGAGAGAGAGAGAGAGAGAGAGAGAGAGAGAGAGAGAGAGAGAGATAAAGAGGGAGAGGAAACATGTACGGTATGTGAGAGGCTGGAGTATGCTGACTTCTGAATCAGGGATCATCTGCAATAGCATCATTTTCAAACACAAATATGCTTTTTTGTCTGGTCTCTTGGACAGCTTCTGATTGTTTTTACCCACTACCCTTTCTTCCCCCTTTAAACTAGTTGATGGCCAGCAAGACTTTCACTTTTCCCTTGGCTTCTGTCTTCATATACAAAGACATTCCACAGACTTCTTTTGGTGAAAATAGCTGTGACTAAAGACTGGGGACCCAAGAATATGAGCGCAGTTCCTTTTTGCGGTGATCACTGCAAAGCCATGGTGCTTAGGGGAAGTTTCCGAATTCGTTTCCATGGAATTCAAGTTAAATGATCACTCAAGGTCTGCATAAGGGTTTTGATTACAAATGTTTTCCTGAAGATATTGTATTCCTATCAGGATATTTGGGGTGAAAACTGCCATTAGAGAAAGTGGTGGGAGATGAGTTACCTGCACATGTGGATGACATGTTATCCAGGAAGAGACTTCAATCGTTTTATTTTTAAGTAGAGACTGTGTGTTAATGTGTGGTTTAAAATTTCAGTATAGCGAAACAGAAAACCTTACTCTAGCCCAGGGATTCTATACCTTTGGCCCACAGACCTCCATGGTTCACTGGTAGGTTTCCAAGAAGGCCAGGAACCTTTTGAAATTGAATGTTAATTATGAGTTTGTATGTTCATGTTTTTGGAGAGGGACTAATGATATTAGTAGATCCACTCATGAGAGCAGTTCACCAAGATGATTAAAAACCACCAGGCTGTTTGAAGACCATCTTTTCATGATCAAGAGAATTGATGTCTATGGGAGTGAAATGACTTGCCTGAAATCACAGGACTAATTTGTTTGTTGCACAAGTGAGATTAGATTCCTAGACTCCTGAGTCCCATTCTAGACAACCAGCACTTCACTGCACTTTATCCTGAGAAAGACCTTTTAAGGTCAGACACGTGTGGTGGTCATATACTAACAAAACCTACATTACACTGTTCTTCAGAAGTAATTCTTTAGATACATGGTATCTTTTAAAAAGTGACCCCAAAATGGGAAAAAGGTATTCTAGATTGGGACATGCAAATATATTGCCTTGCACATAATAAATATTCAATAAATAGTCATTGAATAAATGGAATGTTCTACTTCCAAAACAAAAATATAGGAGGAGCTTGCTTTTTTACTGGTATCCTGTTATTTACTGCTGGAATTGATATGAAAATTACCTTTGGGACAAATACAGTTTTTTAGATAAAGGCAGGAAAAGTTCAGAGAATAATAATGAAAAATATATTAATGATAATAATAATAAAAATATGAGTATTTGAGTTATTATGATGTACCAGGCATGACTATGCTAAATATTTATCTAAATTACCTCTTTTAATTTAATCCTTTCCAACATTCCATGATTCATATGTTACCATTACATCTGTAGATGAGGAAAGTAAGGTGCAAAAAGTCCATTCGCTAAGGGTCCAAGTTTAGTAAATGGCACCACAGGATTTCAGACCCAGGTGGTCTGACAAAAGCTCCTGCTCTAACCTGTAAGCACAAGGTCCACTTCCAATAAATTGGAATAAAACAATGGAATAGGCCAGGTTTTAAGAACTGAATAGAAAAAATTATACTAATTATCTTTAGGGCAGTTTTAATGAGCCTCCCCCCTCCCAAAACACACACACGTATTTATCTTTAGGGTTTCCTTCAACATAAGCTGTACATTTTTCTTTTGTTGACCATTTTCCTCTGAGTCCAGGATTAGCTGAAATAACAGGAAAGAAATAGTTTTACCAAAGCCTGTTAAATGTGAAAAATAAATACATGGATAAACTCTTAGAGAGGTCAGGAAATTTAAATATAAGAACTTGGGGTTAAAGGCAGTGGAAGAAGGGCCTTTTTAAGGCTGAACTAAATGTCTACTCAATTCGGAGCAAGAAATCTAGATTCTCCACTCAAATGACATGTGAACTTCTATTTCTTTTTAATGCTTACATGTAACATAGGCAGTTAATCCATAGATTAAAAACAACACCTTTTATTGACATATTCATACAGTAAAAAGCACAACTCATGGGGGCTTTAAAAGTTTAATTCTGAGAACTTTCAGGGTGACTGAATTTGGGTCCTGGGAAAGGTGTTTGGCAGGCAGTGAGAGCAGAGGGGGTCTGACAGTAACTTAGCTGCTTGGTGTGGCTTTACATTCCTGTCTCAGTAATAGGAGCTGACGGCAGGCCCAACCTGTGCCAGCCACTTCATATTCAGAAGTAGCAAGAGCATCAAGAGGAAATCTTGGGTGACCAGCTGTTCTAGTGAATTTATACATCACCAGGAGACCTGGTGTCCCCCACTGCTGTGAGGCTTTAAAATACCAATGACAGCTGCCCAAATGTTCCCCAAACATTATGAAAATAGCTGTGGAAAATGTCTATGTTTTACCGAGGGTGACCGAGGATGCCAAACCAAGCCGGACTATTGCACAGGGAGAGGGAAGGTCGTTGGCTAGGAGGTGAATGGTCTTGGTTCTCCCCCAGTCTCTGCTTTAACAAAATGTGTTTTTGGGCAGGTACTTTATCTCCCTGTCCCCATCTCCTCACTTTCAAAGGGAAGTGGTTGGACAGGATCATGATTTCAAAGAGGAGTTAGAGGGAATGAGAATTTTCCTCCTTCCCCGCCTCTGCCTCAAATTATGAGAATCTCTAGAAGAGATAAGAATAATTTAAATAAAACATAGTCAGTAGTTCAGTAAGCTTTGGGGACTAATGGCTTCTGCAGGTCTTCATTTTCCTTTTTAAGACTCTTGTACATGTAAAAATATTTAATAAAATTTGTATGCTGTTCTCCTGTTAATCTCTTTTTTTATCAGTTTTAGACCCAGCTACAAATCTAAGAAAGTAGAAAGAAGTCTTTCTGCACCTCTGCCTTCTTCTCCTTGAGGTCCTGTAAAACTAACCTCCCCATCCTGGATTTCATGCTGTGGCTGAGTTGAATAGTGTTCCCCCAAATTCATGTCCACCTAGAACCCCAGAATGTGACCTTATTTGGAAATAGGGTCTTTGCAGATATAATTGTTAAGATGAGGTCACACTAGATTAGGGCAGGCCCTCAATCCAGTGACTCTGTCCTTATAAGAAGAGAAGAGGACATAGAGAGACACAGACACACAAGGAAGGAGGCCACAAGAAGCCAGAGATGGGGATGGGAGTCATGCTGTTTCAAACCAGGGAGTGCCAAGGATTGCTGGGGACCATCAGGGGCTGGAGGAGGCAAGGAGGATTCTTCCTCAGAGCTTTTGGAGGCAGTATGGGCCTCCCACACCTTGATTTTGGACTTGTGGCCAACATAACATAAGAAAATTAATTTCTGCCATTTTAAATCACCTAGTTTGTGCTACTTTGCTATGACAGCCCTAGGAAACACCGATTTTGGTACCAGGAGTAATTCCTTTAGAACTTCACGTCCATTACTACCATTCCTTGCATATCCCATTTCTTTTTCTCGTTCTTTGAGCTCATTCATTTCTGTCTTCATGCATGCTTAGCCTATTCTGATATTAGAAGAATTAAATTATCAATTTTGGCTTGTCTTGATAGCCCATCAATAAACTGCTTCTGTTTCCCCCTACTAAAACACCTCCTTCTTTGCAATATTAAATTCTTAAATATGCTCAAAGCCCTAATAACTATCACCTATCATATCAGGTTCTAACTCATGTGGTTGGTTGCCCCAGGCCTTTCTTAATTTGGTTTCTCTCAACTTATCAGACTTCTTCACGTGTTTCCTCTACTCTAACCAGACAATCCTACCTCTGTGTCTTCACTCATGCTGTTTCCCCTTCTTTTATTTCTGGAATGCCTTAAAAGCCCCCTGCACCCTTCCTTCCCTTCTCCCTATCTCTATAAAGCCTACTTAGCTTTCAAGACCAAATGCAAGACCGCGTTCAAAGATTTTTCCATCTTCCTCCAAACATACCAGTTTCTTTATTTTCTGAACTCCTTTTATAATTTCAGTCACTACCACAATTATGTATCTTATTTACTAATGATTTTGTGCCTTTTATAACCTCTCTGACTTGACTTTAAATTAATACCAAAGACTATGCCTTTATATTCTTACTATTCCCTCCTGGGGCTGAGCACAGTGATGAACACATATTAAGATCTAGATAAATTCATGTTCATTAATTACAGGGTGGCCATGGGATATTCAGTGAATGCAGCCAGCAATTTCTGTTAGGAGAGAATGTGCTTAATCTACTAAAATTCTCTGAGAGGGTCAACAAGCATGCGGACATAATTTCTTTAACCTTTCAAAAGGCCTTGACAAAGTTCCATACCAGAGGTTATTTAAAAATAAAAATGAGTCATGATGAGATTGTGGGGAATGTTTTGTCATGGTTAGGGAACTGGCTTAGGGATCTGAAACAGCCTGAATCTACTCTTCTAGTAATGAATTCCATATGTTTACTACCTTCTGCCCCAGGAAAATGGGCCCTTCTCTAAATGGGGAGGTAATGTGAGGGGACCCCAACATGATGCCCAGCTCAGATTTATTAAGCATGGTTTGGAAGAGAGAGTTTCAATGAAATTTTTCTTCGAAGTAGAATGCCAAGTCAAAAGAGGGAAAATTCAAGAAGACCTTGGGAGGATACATGTCATCAAAGAAATGACTGATGAGTCTGAATGCTGGCAATGACAAAGGGAAGGCATTAGAGGAAAAGCAGCACCAGCTAGGTTTAGGAAGTGACGAGTGCCAAGCTCTGTCACCACCAAGCAAAGGGAGTAAGACACTGGGTTCTCTGGACAGGCGAATAATTTGGCACTTCTTCAAACATTGCTGCTAAAATATTTGATCAACATTTATTTAGAAGAAAGGCCAAGGGCTGTCTGGGGGAAGAGCTGTGAAACTGGCAGCTCTCAACCTCTTTTCTATTGCCCTGAGAAATTCAGTTCAACCCCAGAATTGCATATCTGTATCAGGAAGACAAAGGAAAGCAGTTGACTGAACCCACGTTCCCTAGCGACTGTCTACTAAGACTTGAACATGAGCCTTGTACTCTCATCTTTTTACTGCAAGAAATACTGACTTTCCAAATGTACTCCTGTTTGGTAAGGAGGGTGTTTTAATATATTTTATTAATTTTAATTTTAATTAATTTTACTATCTTTTGTTTTAATATAAGGACTATTGCCTTTTTGCTGGAAATTAGTCCTAGGAGGAAAGAAGAATGAATGTACATACAACCTGAAAGACATGGGTGGTGACAAGGAGAGGGCTTTATTGCAGGAGTCTGACTCCTACCTTAAGAAAAGTCTGATTCCTTAAGAAAAAAACTGCATCTTGAACCATCATGAGTAGGTGCAATAAGAGAGGTACAGGGTGCCCAGGACCACCAGACCTTATGCAAACATTGCCAGTGCCTGACAAGACCTGGACTGCAGTGGGACTGGGTATTGCAGCCTTTGCAGTATATTTTACAGCTTTGTATTTCAAGTCTAGAAACTTCTGCAACAAGTAATCACAGAAAAAGTGAAAATTTCAACCCCTACCCTTTAATCTTCCTATGAAAAAGAATTTAAACAGAAAACTAGTAGGCGTGAAGCTAGTCTTATTTTAGGTGTCAAACCCATCTGCCGGTAAAGCCAAGATTAGAACAGTTCCCAGGAAAATCACGATTGTGAATTAGACAGATAACAGCAACTGTCCTATTTAGCAACTCAAATACATAAAGCAGGAGTCATGCTAGATTGAGCACCAGACAGTGATGTACAAGGACTACCTTTAAAGGAGAAAGCAGGACTTTCCCTTTTCCTCTCTTTCTTTTTCATTTAAAAAAGTGCTACACAGTGAGCACAGCCATTTCTTTTTAAGCAACTTTCCCACAAATCATTAGTTTAGAAAAAAGAAGTGAAGAGAGGAAGGAGCCAAATCTCCAGTGGTGAGCAGAGAAGAGGAGTTGGCCTTGGCTGAGCGTGGTGATGGAGGGAAGTTGAATCAGGGGTTCAGAGGGGACCAGAGCAAGAAACAGATGGCTGTGGGAGGGCAGTGACAACTTGACTTTCCAAATGGCGTCAAGAGCACTTTTTTTTTCATTCAAGGACCATGAACAGATATTTAACAAAGGGATGAACCATTAGAAAGAATGACTGATTTTCTAATTGGAAAGAATTACATTAGGAGGCCATAAATTCCTAAAAGTGAGAAGCTATACAATGACTTCTCCAATACAAGGACAGTTTACCCTAACAGAGCAGCTCCAAGAAGAATGTCAATGTGCTATGTCCTGGGACACTTTACTGGACAAGGCTCCACCTTGGCTTTCACGGAACCCTTTTGTAAGAGGGGCGCGAGCAGGGACACGCATACTTGAAGCCTTCAGGGGCCTCCTCTCCCCTCCTTACCCTCCTCTCCCTCTCCCATCCTCCACTGGTGGCTTGCTCACTCTTCTATTATGGCAGAAGTCGTACTACATTATGGTTGACGGCTTCCCTGGGAGCTTCTAGTAATTATGGATGGTATTTTGCTGATAATATAAGCTAATTTGTCTAGTTAATTGTATAATTGAATGAAAGCATATACCCCTGGGAGATTTGAGACACCATACAGAAATACCTAAGAATGATATGTAAGAATAAATAAATGCATAAACTAATAAGGGGTGAAACTGGGGCAAAGGGGCAATAGGTTAGGGAAGGTAAGATTTATCCAGGAATAATGAAAAACTCTTAAACTGGATTCTGAAGGGGGCATAGAGGTTTTCCAGGCAGATAAATGAGGTTCAGAGAATTCTAGGCTGGGAGCTCTGGTAAGGGGCATGTTTGGCAGGTGTCACTGGTGCTAGAACCTGGGCCGGTGGAGGATGGAGGTGATGCTGATGGACCTGCAGGTGAAGCCACAAGGCGGAGGCCTCTGTGGAACATGCTGTGGGGCAGGATGTCTCTGGTGAACTGGGGGCCAAACGGGGTCATGACTGGATCTGCATTTTAGAAACATCCCCAGCAACAGGTTGTAGGAGGGATTAGAGCATAAAGTGTGGAGCCTTCTTAGGTCCTTCTTTAATCTTAACTCTCCTCAAAATCTCACCATTTTCCCTATGAATCTTGGAAGATGACTTCACCTCTTAGTTTCCTATTGTCAAAGAGAAAAAATACACCATTGGTGGGAACTCCTTCGAGTACTTGCCTGTTCCCTCTGCCAACAAGAACTCTTACCACAGCCATCCTCAC
Organism: Manis pentadactyla; assembly: GCF_030020395.1. Lineage (NCBI taxonomy): Eukaryota > Metazoa > Chordata > Mammalia > Pholidota > Manidae > Manis > Manis pentadactyla. The sequence goes on from NC_080020.1 coordinate 88,849,675, forward strand.
TTCTGTCACTCCTAGAGAGTTAAATTAAAACAAAAAACTGACCAGGCTTCACAATTTATGCTCTAATCCTTCCTGGAGTCTGTTGCCAGAGAGATTTCTAAAATAAAGATCCAATCATGACATTTTTTTGGGTCCCAGGTTGGGGACCTGTACCCCATCACTCCTAATTGCCTGTTCCGTTAGTCCACAAGAACTACACACAGCACAACCACGCTCACTTCCATCACTGAGTCAATGGCCGAGGTAGCTCTTTTTCTGCCTAAAGCTCATTTAGCCACAATATTTGGTCAGGCATATGACTTCCTCTCTTATGTACCTTTGGCCTGGCTCCTTCTCCTTAGCCAGTAAAGCATGCCCTTCCTCAGACCCTAGATTCCTCTCTATCATTTCTCTCCCTCCCCCTTCTTCTATAGCTAAGTAGCTTTTCTATATTCACAGTCTGCATTTCTTCTAAGTCACTCATCGTCAACCCATTTCAATCTGCATTTGATCTCAAATTGCTCTTGCCAAGGTTCCTGTGACCTCCAACTAGCTAAGTCTGAAGAATACTTTCATTCTTATCTCATTTGACATTACTATGGCATTTAAATCGGCTGACTGGTCCCTTCTTGAAACTCTCTTCCTTCATTTCCTCTTCCCTTTTCCTTCCATGCAGAGCATATTATTATTGTATCTGTTGCTTTTTATAGTCTTAGATCCTATGCTTGTCTTTTAAATGTTCAAGTTCTTCAAAAATAGTTAGCTGGACCCAGAAAAAAAGATGCATTACAGGGACATACCTGGGCATCATTAGCACATGTGTCCACATGAAATCAACATCAGAGATGATGGACAGCAAGGAGAGAATAAGAACAATGGTGGAATTCTAAGGAATATCAATACTTATGAAGTTGGGAGGAGAAACCAGAGGGGGACAAAGAAAGTGTAATCAAAAGAGCAGAGAGGCGAAAGGGAGAAACATTGGAAGAGCTGTGAAAGAGTTTTAGGAGGGAAGTGGTCTACGACCTGATGGAAGGCCAAATAGGATAACACAGAGGGTGTGCTAGATGTGTCAAGAGTCCAGTACGGCCTTTGAGGGGACCATTTCAAAGGAGTCATGAACACATGAGCCCATGTATGTAGGTTACTAAAAGAAATGGAGATGCCAAATTTATACTTGATTCTCAAAAACCCTGGCAGACTCATGCCCTCCAACTAGGGAAGAGCCATGTGGAAAGAGAGCATTAAGTCTGAAAACCAATTTACCAAACTGTTTAGAGGAAGCCAAATGAATGGGGGCAAGTTAGGGTGGCTACAGAGTGAGGAAAAAAAGCAACAGCACAGAAGCAATATTGATGTTGTACACAATCAAGAAATTAGGTGTCAAAAGTTAATGAGTCAGAACAACAAAAGTGGTTTCCAAAGGCCAGTTTGAAGGTGGCATAAATAAATGAAGCATCCAGGTGGAGATCTCCTGACATGCTAGTAATAGTCAGCTAGCAACGCCATGATACAAATGAGAAGGGAAAGCACAGCTTGATGAAGGTGGTAGAGAATGGCATCTAGTAAGCATATGAAAAAGGATTATCTCTAATAAATCTCTAATAATAAAATGGAAGTTATTTTGTTTGGCGATATAAAATAAAGGCTAAGAATTTATTTCTAGTGACTGTAAAGGGAGATTATATGAAAGTGGTGACCAGTAGTTCTTCATATCACGTAACAGAAAAAAAGAAAGTGGGACACAATGCAAACTACAAGGACTTAGATTAGATACATTTAAGAGAAATGACTTCCCAGGTAGCTTGTGGAGAACTCAGAGGATTTTGGGGAAGGTGTGGAGATTGTCTCCAAGGGTGCTGGTGCAAGCACTTTCCTGAGGCTCAGTTCTGCCAGAATGAACTCACCACCTGCTGGCCTCCCCTGTGCACCTCTGAGAGGAAAAAGGAGAGGTCAGGAGGTGGAAAATGACTGAATCCCAACAGGAGTGTCAGGAGTGGAAACAGATAGGACTCCCCGTCTGGGGACGTCTCAGAGGAAGCTGATGGAGTGTGACTTGGCGAGAAGCTCCCCCGCCCCAGTGGGAAAGGGATGAGTCAGTGAATCCAGCACTGCCTGCTGAAAAAGGGAGGTCATGTTTGGAGTTCTCTGAGTGGAAGGAGCTGTGTAAATATTAGGCTGTCTTTCTCACTAAGGTTCACACACGGCAAATTATTCTCAGTATTTGCTAATACTTTCTGCTCTGAGTGCAAGGTAAACTCCTCCAGCAGCTTCTTCAGCCTCTTCTCAGCAAAGTGTTGGGAGACGATTTTTCCCTCACAGGTTTTAAATCCTTGTTGAAGGTCAAAATGTGTCTATTTCACCAGGGAGCTCCCCAGAAAGAGCACTTTGATGGGGCAAATATACTGAACATTTGCCCTTTTGCAAGGTGGGCTGAGAAATTCTTGCAAGTGGACCTCTTAGTTTCAGCTTTTTTTTTTAACCATTTAATGAGGGATGATCTCACAGCTAGACCTGGAAAATGTAGACTGGAAAAGAAAATCACACCTTGATGGTGCTTTCAGTTCTTAGGCAACTGCTCGGAAAGTTCATACACTGGGCACAACTCTCTGAGGAGGTGAGAGAGAAATCTGTTTTATGAGGATGGTTACTGTGTGAGACATGTTGGGAAAACACTGGAAAATGTGACTTTCGTATGACATTTGCTGGCTCTGCCTTTACCATGAGGAAAATCTGAGGATCAATGAATTCCAGTAAAGTGAAACTTGACGGCATCCCGAATGTCAAGTTCCCAGCGATGGGAATAGGTGAGCACCTCTCTCCAGGAAGCCATCCATTTGCGTGTGTTTTATACTTGAGATTGAAACAAGGATGGGGAAAGGGAGGTTCTTCAGGAAAAGCGATAACATTTTTTATCACCTCATCTTCTTGAAATTGGTATTTTGAGTCACATCGAGGATATTTTTAATAAACTCAGATGCTGAGAAATTAGAAAAAACTATTTCTGAATAACTTGAGTCTGCATACTTTGAATTAAAAATGGAACAAGTCTACCAAATTATTCAATGTTAGTGTAAACCAATAAAAGATTAGTTTAAGTGCCCACCATCTAAAATGATTTTTTGACTTTCTGATGAGGTTTCTGGATGCTTTCCTCTCTTCATGCTTAAATGAATTAGCACCGGAAGTAATGGGTGATTTACTGGCTGGTGGGTGGAAGAGACCTTTATCTTGTTACTGCAAAGTCTGTAGGTAGAGGGTGTCGTGGAAAGGGCACTGAGCTAGGAATTAGCATGCCTGCGCCCTGACTCGCCCCTGGTTCACATAACCTCTTTGGACTAAAGTTTTCCTGTTTGAAAAAAGAGCACCTCTAAAAATCTACCTGCAGATTGAATTAGAAGCCTCTGAAAACTGCTTCTCTAGGGAGAACACTCAACAGAACCAATATTGAGCGATCTTAATAGTCGGCCGTTTAAGAACAAAGCCCCTGGAGGAAATATTCTTTTCCTTCTTCCCTTCTTTACTTCCTTCCACAATCTACCTCTTTTCATTCATTTTACCACAAAACTGACCGCCTTTTCCTCCTAGGTCTCTCTTGACTCTGTCCCCTCGCTGCATCTCCCTTCTCAGAGCCCCACCACAGGTCAGGGCTCCATCTTCCCTCTGCTGCATTCTTTCCTCTGGGATGGTCTCCTTACCTCTCATCAGCCTGGCCTTCTCTCTGACACGAGCCTGGAGCTTCTAAAGTAGAAATTTGCTTGCACCTTTGGGCTGAACTCCAATATTCTCAGCATTACATTACCTTCATGATCTAGTTCCTGGACAGCCCCATTTCTCAAAATCTGCTTCTGTCCTGCAGAGAAGGGAAATCCTTGTTCTCACATATGCCATGCTCTCTCATTTCTCTATATCTGGGTACACACTTCTCTCTATCAGCAGTTTCCTTCCCACCTTTCTGTGCTTCAACAATCCTCTTCAGTCTCTTAAGATTTGGGGATTGTCAACTTTCTAAACCTCTGCTTTCCACCCCTCCCACCCCATTACCTCTAGTCTGAGGACAGCGTCCCTCCTCTGAGCTGTTTGGCCACTTTGACTTCACTGTGCATTACAAGTGCCTGTTTACCAGTCTATCTCTTACATGGGCATGGAGCGCGATTCATCTGCGTATCTCCTATACCTGGCATGGTCCCTGGCACACAGTAGGTGCTCAAGGGTTAGTTCAATGAATACAAGTAAAACAACAGAAGAATAAGAGAAAGAAAGGGAGGGAGGGAGAGAAAAGAGGAAGGAATGGAGGGAAAGAGGGAAAGAAAGAAAAAAATAGTGAGCTGTTTGGTGAAAATGAGTAATAGGATTTAAAACTGGGGAGGTAAGAAAGGGTTATTTTGAATGTTGTAAGAAGAATATGGATCTAATCTTCTGGGCAATGGAGATTGTGCTACTGGAACACAGCCAGGATTCTATTGCGTATGGCCACATCCACACTACAACAGCATTGGGGATTGCCCACAGGGCCTAAACTATTTACTCTCTGATTCTTTACAGAAAAAGTTTGCTGACCCCTGGACTAATGCAATATTGCCTGATGACTTTAGCAGATTGAATTAGAAGCCTCTGAAAACTGCTTCTAGTGGGACTGATCCCTGCATTATCTTAATGGTGGGCATGGCAGGATAAAGGCAGGGCTCTTGGGACTTGATTAGCCATAATGGTCACTGCTTGAGGCTAAGGCTTTCCATCACTACATGATTATTTATTATATGTGACTGGGTAACACATTCAACTATTATTATTCTGCAGGTTTAGTTTATCTGATTAGCTACCAGTACTAGATTAGGTGAGATTTGCTGGATGGGATGGGTGTGGGCATGATGAGTAAAAGTCCAGGCTGGATATGATAATTTGATAATTTAGGAGAGGGCCAGGGGAGTCTGGGATGGAATCCCATTAAGAGTGAAGAGATGAAATAGAGTAATTTATGATGACAGCAATGGTGTCCTTCAACAAGTATTTATTGAGCACCTACTATGTGCCAGGCCCTGCTCTGGGTGCTAGAGATACAGCAGTACTAGACAAATATCCCAGTCCTCACACAGCTCACACTCCATTGAGTAAGACAGACCATAAGCAAAGTAAGTGAGTGAAATATGTATACACATACATATATATGTGTATATGTGTACATATATGTGTATGTATATATATACATGGTGTGTTGTATAGTGATATTTGCTAGGGAGAAAAATAAAGCAGGGAAATGGAACATGATATATATGTGCATTTGGGGTGGGGGGCATTGGCATTTTATATGGTGTGACAGGGCAGGACTCCTGAGAGTATGAGTAAAAAGGAGTTAAGAGTTTTTTCATGGGTCTCTTTGTCAGCCCCATCAACACAACTCTCAGAAAATTAAATAGAGAGAATGAGAATGAGAGGGAGAGATAAACATTACATATTGGCATTATAAAAGTATTTCCCAGACAAAATCCATCATCTGGAGTTCTTGACCAGTATGTGTGCAAAAAAGAAATGAATAAAAATATGGAATTGTCACTATAAATAATCATTTTTTAATCTGTGGCATCTTCAGGAGTAAAATGCAAAGTACTAGCTGAAGAGCTCTGTGAGTGGCAAACTGGTTAGTCTCAGGCCTCCTGCAGCCTAAGCTACTGAACTTGCCCCATAGGTTACAACAAATTGAGGGGCTGCCCTTCCTGAAGGATTTCAGGCATGAGTATAGGGTTCCTTGCAGTGTTAAAGTACCACACAATAAAAGTCCAGGCTATAAATTTTGCTGGGCTTCCCGGCTAAATGGGTGCTTTGAATGGAGACAGACTGGCGGGAGCTGAAGTCGTTACAGCTTTGATTTACCTCCTCTCTATCATTCCATCTCCTCAGAGTCTGGGGCAGTGATATCAAGGCATGCTGACTGGCTGCTATTCCCAGATTGAGACAGCACACGTGACATCTAACCTCAGTCAGCTTGCAGGCAATACTGCCATGACTTAGTGTGGCGAAGTCACATGTGTGTTAGGAGGCGAAAGAATGAGATGTTTGCTAGTAAATGTGTTGAGAGATTAGTCTTCTCTGACCTTTATTTGTTCCCAGGAAGTTCTGTAGGAGTGTCACTTATAGGACATCACTTATATTTGTACTCACTACAGCACTGGTGGAGGCCAATTTATAATGTTTGCGTTGAAGATCCCAGATTCAGAATATTCCTACTCATTTTTTTGTGTGTGTGTGCTAAAAATGCTCAAATGGATGTTGGCCAAAAAAATAAACAACAAAAAAAGCCCCATTTGGTTTTAAAAAAAATCAACTGCAGATGCTGGAGATGAATTTAGTCAGATATTATGTGGTTAGAACATAGCTGAGGTCCTCGCAAGAGCTGTGTTTTTATTCTAACTCCAGGCCTTTCCATTTCAAAGTCATGAATATATAATTAGAATCAATAAGAGATTCTATGGCTGTGAGATTTTTAAAAAAATTATTATTCAGTCTCTTGTTAGTTTTTCATCAGCTTTCATTTTGGTGAATTTTTATTTACACTGATGTTGGTAAATCTCTCCTAATGCTGCAATTATAGGAGTAAGACTGAATATGTTTTGCTTAACATCTGCGAGGAAAATGGCAGTGTTTGATTTGTTTCTGTTTTAATTTGCAGTTTGGAAGAGGTTGATTAATCTGTTGGTAGAGTCATCTGTTCCATCTTAAGTTACACCCTTTAGAGGTTGTTATAAATCCATCTGTGTAGTTAACTGAAATTTTTGGAGACTAAACACCCCATTGGTCTCTAACTATATTAAAAAATATAGTTTTACTCTTTAGTTAATGAGGATTTTCTAAATACTGCATGTGGACTACATTTTGAATGTTCTTCAGTGAAAATAAATTTCACTCGCTTGCCCATATCATGAGTTGTAGGCACACTAGTCATGTTCTGTCATCTTGGTTTGGGGGTACTACACTGAGTCAGAATTTTAGTGTTCATTTAAAAAAAAATCCAAAAACTTGGTTCTGTTAAATCATCTAGAAACTTCTTGGTTCAACTGTCTTTTGAAGGGAAGATCTCCCCAGAAGAATGTGTGTGGATAAACACGTGCTCACATGCACTGCTTCCTCTCCTATTGCTATTGGGCAGACGGAGTTTTCTATTAAACTTAGAATGCCAGCCATTTGAACTAGAGTGTCAGGCTAAGGGGCAGTTATCTCAGAAAGCCGCCAGGGGAATTTGTCTGTACCACGGTAAGTTTTCAAAGGCCTGTGCCTGATACACCACAGGATGAAAGAAAAACCAGAATTTTTGTACTTCAGAAATGGTCTGCTTTAATACACTTCTTACAAAAGGCTGAGAAAGAAAATGGAACTTGATTGCCTTTGCCTTGATCGTGAATTGAAAATTAGTGCTTGTGGAGAGTTGAAAAGTAACATAGAAATAAAACTAGAATGTGGAAACGAAGCTGACTGAGCACTGAGAGAGAGCAACAGTGCTGCTGGGAAGAACAGAGAGGCCCCACTGGCTGCTCACTGTTCTCTGTATCCCCACGTCCTAGTTGGGGGACAGTTGGAAGCCAGATTAAATTTACAGCCCATAGGAAGATATCTGCATCTTGTGCATATGATAGGGGCAATGAGATTTTAATAATTTCAAGTGTATTTCTGAATTCTGGAAATGGGAATGCAACAGGTTCCCAGTTTTCCAAATAATAACCAGGACATAGACACTCTGACCACAGGGACTGGAATATTTCATGGTCAAAAATGTTGCTGGATATTAAGAGAGCAGATCCTAAGAGTTCTTACTGCAAGGGAAAAAAAAGCATTTCTTTCTTTGGTATCTTTATGAGATGATGGATGTTAACTAAGCTTTTTGTCATAATCACTGCACAATATACATAAGTCAAGTCATTATGCTGTATACCTTAAACTTATACACGGTTATATGTCAATTATATCTCAATAAAACTGGGGAAAAAAGTCAGTGAATCTGGCATCCAGATTTAACTGGTTCTACTAAAATCCTGGTTTAATAAAAGTAATAACCCCTTCTGGTCTAAGTTTATTTAAAATTCCGATTAGTTTAAAATCCCTAGGAAATATAATGCAACTAGAAATAATATAAGCTATTTTTGTATCATTTATTGTGAACATGACACCATGTGTAATAAAAGGTATTTTACACATGACTACATCTTAACATGAAATTTGGAATCTGTAAATCAGTTTCTTATGTGTGGAGCCTATTTTTTTTTAAGTAGCTGAAGCTTTAAATGTGAAAAGTTTCAGCTTTTCCTGAGAATAGTACTCATCTCATTATGCGTGCTTAGAGACAAGCTCTTAAGTGTAAAACACCTCTCGGAGCTGTATGTAACCCAACATGTCATTTTCTGCAGCCTTCATCAGTTTTTAAGTGTTTTCACATGGTATTAAAATAAATTCCACTTTGGGAATAGATGTGTCCCTATCTTCCATCTTGCAACCATCTGTAGGATGCAGACATGGCAAACGAGTAGGTAGCAGCTCAAGAGCCGCACAGGGCTAAGGAAAATGGTGTTTGGTTGACTGGAGAGAAAGAACAAGTTACACAGAAGAGGACTTCAGAAAACAGCCCCTTGTGTCACCCAGCTGATCTCAGGACACTGTTCAAAGGGCACTGTTCACAACCATTTAAAAAATGTCTTCACTCAAGTGAACTTGAAGAAATGAAGGGCGTGTGAGTTAGTCCAGATTTATATTGTTCGTGAAATTCATATTGGAAGTAAAGTAAGACAGAGGAAAAGAAATACTGTATGATTTCACTTATATGTGGTGTCTAAAAAACAAAACAAATAGACTCATACACACAGGAAATAGGGAAAGAGGGCTGGGGGGGAAGTAGGTGAAGAGGAAAAATTAGTGAGAACCTTTGTATCTTGATCTGGGTGATGGTTATATGAGTGTGTCAAAATTCATTGAGCTGTACACTAAGATTTGTGCATTTTATTGTATGTACCTTAATAAAAAATCCCACTGCTTTAAAAAATAACAAAATAAAAACAAAAATTCAGTTTATCTTAAAAAAAAGACCTGGTTTCTGCTGTCACCCTATCACTTAGTCAGTGTCTGATGCTGGATAAGTGACTTAATCTTTTAGGCCTCATTTTCCTTCAGGGATAAAAATTATATATGGGGTCTCTTCTAGCTCTAAAACGTTTTTCCTTATTTGCTTTGCACATTACTATTCAAATGAGAAATTACAGAACAAACGAGTGGAAAAGATCCCGTCATTAACCCCTACTTCCTCCCCAACTCCCCGATCCCTAACACAACTCACTCTCCCAAAGATCCTGCTGGCACTTCTGTGTTTTCTTATCAGGGAAGTCTTTGGGGAAATGATGGTAGATGGGCACACTTTACTCAGTTGAAAATAAAAAGGCCATTAGATTATTAAAACAATATTTAGAGGTTTGGATAAATAAATTATTTTTAAAGAGACAATGTCCTTCATATGTATGTGTGTATATATATATATATATATATATATATATATATATATATATATATGTTTTTAAAAATTATACAAATAATGTATAACTATGTAATCATTTAAAAAGTTAGACATTATAGAGTATCTCCTTTCCATCTCCCAGTTTTATTTGCACACTCAAGAGCCAACCACTGCTAATGATATGGCATGTATCTCTCTCAAAGCATGTTCAATTCATTCACATGCGTATGTATATAAAAATACACACATATATTTTGGACACATAAACAGATTGTTAGATTATGCACAATCCTTGAAAGTTTCAAGAAGTATGGCTTTTAAAGAATCACTACCATCAACTTTTCAGTATCCCTTGTTTTATAGAAAACTAAGATTATATTGAGGTCGTCTCTGTCCTCCATGAAGGTAAGACTGGTGAGAGTAATGAATTTTCGTATCTTGGTTTTCTAAGGACTTGTGAAAAGACCACATTTGATTGGGTGTATTAATTAGTATCTGTTGAGATAACAATGGTAAACAATGATTCCTGGACCTAATGTTCTCAACTACTTCAAAGCATGTTGTAAAATTCCCAACATACAATTTTTATTCACCATAACTTACTTTTCTAAAAGTCTCTATGATGTCTTGGCAGGTTGAGGCTGTATGCTGGGGTGGCTGCTGAGCTTTAGGAGCAATGGATATCACAAAATCCAGTCTACTCCATCTCCAGAATCCAAACCTGGATTGGTTCTCTCAACCTCTTAACCCTGTAGCACCTTGGGCATATCGCTACCATAGCAATCTTCACACAAGATAAACTGCACCGGATTTGGAATTTGCATCTGCTTTGATCTGCTGTGTTCCAGCACCTAGAACAGTGTCTGGTGTATAGCAGGTAATCAATAGGTGTTTTTTGTTCAGCTATATTTATTTCACTGAATCCTCTTTTATACTATAAGATTTTTAGTGGTATGGACTATATAACATATTCATCTTTATAGCTTCACAACTGATAATAGAATGTGCTTGGTGCTCAAACATATTTACTGAATACTATATAAAAAACAAAAATAAGGGAATAAAGAAGTAAGTAAACGAATATAATCAAGATAGGCTGTTAACAGCAGAAATGGATATCACCACTGATCAAGTGAACTTGTCTGGCCTCAGTTAGAAGTCTAAATGGGTGGCTTCTTTGATTTCCTCCTACTGTTTTCCTCAACTACTTTGGCCTGCCATCTTTTCCTTTGTAAAGAAAATCTTGGGTCTTTCAAATATGATAAGGGAATGCATTACTTTTAAAAGGTTCTCTTAAAGGAACTGCTCTTAAGGAACTATCACTTCAGTAATGGTTTATTTCTAAGATTTCCAGTCTGTTCTATACACAACATACCAAAGGCTCATGTTTCACATCAAGCAAGATATGATCATTTTCATTTCCACATTCTTTAGATTTCCTCTGAAATTTATAGCTTGTGTGTGTGTGTCTGTGTGCACATTATCATTTTATTTATACAGTTAATAATGTTGAGTTTAGTCTTAGATTAAAATAAGAAAAGTAATAGGGGAGTACACTAATAATCTTACCAGGAGTATATGATTTCCTTGTACCAAGAGGTCACATCAGCCTGTAATAATTCTTGTTTCTTATCTGTTCCATAACTTACTCCCAAGAAGTTGCTACTTGAGGAGTGTACAAAATTTTCACTGCCAAGCCAGGACTTGATGACTTTAGGACTATTTTCCCTTGTTATTGCATCTCCACGTACATGGACGTGGACTCTACCTTTTTCACATAGTTGTCGAACTGCATTTACTGAGAAGTAATTGCTTGTTTCACATATGTTATTCACAAAAGACATGTACAAACATGTACAACTGCCATTCAGATCTAATCAGCACAGGCTAACTAAATTAAGCTAATCATAACAAAAGAAAAGGAATAGATATTTTAGTTATCACAACAAATGGATGACATCTATTAGGATTTTTGAAACGATGAACAGTTTTTATGTTTTTATTACCATCCTTATGAACTTCTATGGAGCTGGGGACTAGCTATTTACTAGATTCCCATAGTTTTAAGATCCTGAATGAGGGACCAGAAGGGGTAGGCAGAGAACATGAAAGAGAAACTATGAGTATTTACTGATTGATTGCAGGAGTCATCATTCTTTAATATATATGTATCTCATTCTATATTTTCTAAGCTTTTGTCCTTTCTGGATTAGTGTGTGATTTATTTGCTACTTAGAGTAATCAATGTAAGAATACAAAGCTACATTTGTCATAACCTTACTTTGTCATATCAAATTATACACCAACCATATTTACAATTGGAGATAAAAATGAGGAGGTTTGAGTGACACTTAGATCAGATGTGGTACATCAGGCTGGGTCTGATCCAATTTTTTCTCTTCCTGTTTACTGTAATAAAATATGTTAGCATATATATGTTCTCAAGATATATTTAGTGCAACACAGATAAAAATTAAATATTTGTTCCGTAGTGTGTAGGCAGGGTTAGTTTAAGTGACTGAAAATGGTGCTGTTTTTTCACTTGTTAGTTGTCAAACTAGTTTAGGAAATGTGTTGGTGTTTAGTTTTATTTGGTGTTTCTTAGAATTCTGTGACTATAGTGAACACAACATTTAAAGAGCCTGATGCTTAACAAATACTGCAGGCTTCTACCTTAAGGGCATAAAAGCAGTCCTCCTCTAGAATAGCTAATTAATCTTACTGGGAAGTCTTGAAAAATCTCTGAGAACAATTCACATGCTGCAGATTTAGACAGCACATCAGGCAGCACCCCAGCTGGTGGCTGGGGACAACAACATAGCATTAACTGGTGTCCACCCATCTCACTTTAATAGGCAGTGCAATACTATTTGCTTATTCCTCTTCCAGTCCCTTTGTACTGCCCCCCCAGTTGTTTCCCTAAGTACTTGTTAAATAGCTTTTAAGTCTAATTTTTTTTCTTTCTCTCTTTTTTTTTGACTATCTGCCTCTGTGGCAAAATTAAAATTCAGGCAGATGGAAGCAAATGGAGATGTAAAGGGCTTAGATTAAAAGAAAAAAAAAACTACCAGAAAAATCAGTCCATAAAAAATAGAGGTGTCTATATATCTTGCAAACACATATTTTTGGTAGCAGTGACAGAACATGGGTAGATCCAATTAACTGTAACTTACTGGGGAGGCAGGATGGGGGCTATGAGCAAGTAGCAGGGTGGGGTGGAATTTAAAGTGAGTGTCCCACTAGTCAGCAAAAAGAAGTGTGATTTTCCTAAGTTATCTGTAATGAGCACGTTTCCCACAGGACTGACATTCCTTCCAACAATAATTGACTCAATTTTTAGATGACAACTGAAAGAGCTCAAGGGCTCAACTCAAGGGCTGTATATTCTGAATAAACTCAGAGAGGGATGAACTTAGAAAAGATGGATTCATCAAAGATCCCATGCAGGAGCGCTGGCCTTGATTTCACCTTGGTTGGAGGATATCAAATCTTAGAAGTAATTGCCACCACAGGTTCAAATGAATGCTCATAATAATAACCCGGACATTTCCATAGTGCTCTAAACTCCTTTCACAGTGCTTTTGTATCTATTATTCACTTTAATCTTTCAAGGCCCCTCAGAGCATTAGGATTAGGCACTGTTATCCCTGTTTTATGGGTGAGGGAATGAAGGCCACAGATGCCAGCAGTTCAGTATTCAGCAGGACCCAGCATGTTCGGGTATTTCTGTTAGAAAATGCCATCCAGTGCAGAAGTCCTATCCTCTCACAAATGCCGGGAAGATCACTCCGTGGGTAGCACTCCAGCTGACCAACTCTCTGGACTGGCCTCTCTCCTTTCACAGGCCAGTGGGTGTGTGGTTGCTGGAGGATTTGTTCCTCACCACCCCTCATTCCACCCCAAGTGCAGATTTCCTGTCTCGATAAGAGGAGCCTGGCTCCAAGAAGCAGGGGTAGGCGTGGAGTTGCTGAAAAGAAAGTTATGTGTCTGTCCTCTGGAGCCACGTGGCATAGTTCCAGTCAGGGGTCCTCCCCAGTTGCTGGCACTTTCCAGTGAGTTTTCTGTGGCAAATAACCCCAAATGCTTTACAAATGGAATAGCTTGCAGATGTGGGTATGATAACCTGCAAAGCATGACTTAAATATAGTAATTGTCTCTAGCCTGCTCTTAACTATGGCGACAGAGTTTCTACTGTGTCATTAGGGAAGGAATTTCCAAGTCTTGGAACATAGTGAGCAGAGCTTCTGGCATTGACTATTCTTAACAAAGCTAATTGGCTTCTGACCAGTAAGATGGGGTTAAAGTATGAGGGCACAGAAAAGAAGTAAGATAATGGAAGTTGAAAAGTACCCCAAAGTTTAGAGAAAGGTTTTTGTTGTTATTGTTTTTAAGCTTAGAAATAATCATGTTCTTTCTTTGTGTTTAACCCATTGTCATGATTTGCTGTTATTTTTTTCAGAGTGAAATAACTGCAATTTCAAGGTGAATGGTTTGCTTTGCACTCTCTTTACCAGCCCACTTCCCTGGCCCTGCCTAGGGAACAGTCAACTAGGAAAAAGCCCCTTGAATTTTAGTATGAAGGAAGTTTAGAGGTAATCCAGTCCAGTCTCCCACCTAACAAGATTTTCTCTGCATATCTTTGGCAGGTGGCCTTCTAGACTCCCTACCTTCCAACACCTCACTTTTGGACAGTCATTACCATTAGACTGTTCTTCTCTATCCTGAAGTTTTATTACTCAAAGGTTCTTGTTTTGCCCTCTGGAAGCAGGGGACTTGTGTAGTCAGTTACAGGCCTTCACATAGTTTATGGAGGGAAATCATACCTCCCTTACAGCCAGAATAACTGACAAGTTTCATTTCAGTTGTTAACACGAGGAGATTGGATGGCTGCCTGGAGGGCTCTAAGCTGGACAAGTGTTATAGGAAAGAGAGTTTGATTGATTAACATTATTTGCTGTGGACAAAGGAGGAGAGAGAGGTGGTACAAGTAGCACATGTTTTTAGACTTTGTTTTTAAATGTACTGCAATCACTGTGCACCCTGGTCCAATTTTTCTTCATATGCCACAATTAGAAACTTCACTATCAGATGTGGGGTATGAGAGAAAGCAAGCAGTCAAGGGACACATCGAGTTTTTGAGCTGAAAGCATCTGGAAGAGTGGGGTTACCATTATTCATGTGGGGAGGACTGGGACTAGCAGATATGGAAGGGGAAATCAGAGTTTTAAACATCTCAGTCAAGGTATCAATCAAGCAGCTGGCTTTATGAGTCTGCAGTTCAGGGGACGGCAGTCCAGGGTGGAGACATAAAGTCCTCAGCATATCAACAGCCATGACAGCCCTGAGGCTTTCATGAGTGAGTGCAGGGCCCAAGTCCTGGGCACTACAACTAGAGGGTCAGATTGCTGAGGAGGTCAGCCCAGGTGTCCAAGAAGGAGTGACCAGTGACTTGAGAGGAAGTCATGACATGGTGGTGTCCTGCAAGTCCAGTGAGGAAAGTGTATCCAGGGAGGGAACAATCCACAGGGTCAGATGCTACTGGTGGATGAAGCAAACTGTGGTTTGATGACTTGGAGGTTACTGGTGCCTTTGATGAGAGCAGCTCCAGTAAAATGGTTGAGACAAAAGCCTGGTTGATGTAGATTCAAGAGAGCATGGGAGGAGTTAAATTGAAAATGGCAAGTACAGACAACACTTTTAATGAGTTTTGCTGTAAAAAAGAAAAGTGTAGAAATGGGCAAGAGATGGAGCTGTAGCTAGAAGAGGTGAGGTCAATAAATTATTGCTTAGAAGGTAAGAAAATTATAGCATTTTTTTTCCCTCATGAAAATGACCCAGTAGTGAGAGATTTTTGAGTTTAACTATTTATCATTAGGACTTGAGAGGTAAGATCCCAGACAGTATTTTTGATGGAGGCAGAAAAGTCTAATTCTTAGAATATTCTACAAAATGGACAAGCTGTGATGGAGAAAGCAGACTTTTGGCAGCTGGATTAACAGCTGGCAGCAAGAGCCTCCTGGTGAGGCGGGGAGTGGAACAGCGGTCCCTGAAGATACCTCTCCTTGCTTCATCCCCATGTGAGATCGTCCTCAAGTACCCAACATTAGGTGAACTCACCCTCACATGTTCCTATCTAATTTGTATCTCTACCTCTTTTTTAGCCAACCAGATAATCAATCAATATGTATTTGCTAACTATGTCCTATTTCTCCTCTTGTCTACTTTGCCTTTGTGTGAACTTAGTTTTCCAAGCTACATGACAAAAGGTGGTTTCCTGGTTACAAAGTTCTTGGTATTTCTGCTAGTGTTGGTTTCTCGCCATCGGCCTTTATGACTTTTCTTTCAAGTTTAAATCTTAGTGGGACCTAAACAGTTTTCACCTGTCATCCTCCCTGCTGCACCTCACATGAGACTCACACAGTCATCCAGAGCTAGGATCCCTCTTAAACAGGTGGCTCACTGGGTCCTATCTTACTCTCCTTGTGGGAGAAGAGGGCATGTTGCTTCTGTTCACTGCCCCCCCCCATCCATCCATCCATCCACCCACACTCATCCATCCATCCATCCATCCATCCATCCACCCATCCATCCACCCATCCATCCACCCATCCATCCACCCATTCACCCATCCACCCATCCACTCATTCATCTATCTGTCCGTCCATCCATCCATCCATCCAATTAATACTTAACTATAACCTAATCAGTCCAGGTGGTGTTTCTGCCACTTGGGGATTCAATAGGGAACAAGGCAGACCTAGCTCCTGCCCTTAGGAGTCTTATATTGTAGTGAAGGAGACAGATAATACACAAGAAACTTGAAATCCTAATTACTGTGGTAACTGTAATAAAGAAAATGCACAGGATGTTATGACATGGAATAATAAGGAAAGGAAAGGAAGGGAAGGTGTTTTTTTTGGATAGGGAGGTCAGGGAAGTTTCTGCATTTAGAATCCTTTCCCTCTCCACACCAGAATTTACACCTCCTTCCTGGTGAGGTGGGTGGGGGATGGCATGGTGCATGGCACCCAGTCATATTATTTGCCCCTAGATGCTCCAGAGCCTCCCTAGAAGGTATGAATGAGACCTCGATGTTGAGCTGTATTTATCTAGTCCTAGACAAAACTGGTGAATTTAGCAAAAGCAGCAACCTAATAGAAGTAGATCCTGGCAGTTAGGGTGTTTTCCCTCTGATGCCTGGGGCCATTGGCAACTCATGGGATTCTTCCAGGTCTCCCCTGGTCTAGGAGCTCTGCTCTGCACATAGTGAATAACAGAGCATTGGACTGGGGCGGGAGGGGGAGTCAAGGCACTAGGGTTTAACCTGATGGGGAAGAGTGAACACTGTCTGAATATTTAGAAATCATTATTTATTATAAACATTCAGTATCCATTCCAAGGATTTTTTTAAAAGGATTTTAATTACAAAGGGGTGCATGAGTTAGCATAACCTGACAGTGACTTGTCAAAGTGGGCACAAACAAAACTGCCCTGCCAAAGTTATGTAAGAGCAATACTAACATGCTTGAACAGTGCCAGTTTCATAATTCAACATCTATCACATTAATTGATGTTGAAAGGAAAGTAACACTCACATGACAGATAATCAAGTGTCAATCAAAATAAATACCAGGGGTCCAAGATAGGTTGGAAATTCAAATACAGGACAATGAAAGACGTTTGTTTCAAATGGAACATGAGAGACATGAATGGCATGAAGGAAAAGTCTAAAAAAGGACTATTTTGAGAAAAAGCCTCTAAATGAAGTTACAAAGGCCAGGGTTCCCATGGGCGTGGAGGTGGAAACAATACCTGTTACTTCTAAGCGCTTTCTACTTTTCAGCTCATTAATTAGTGCCTCTCAGCTCTTTAATTAGTGCCTCTGAATGGAGCAGAGAAGAGATTGCTGAAGGCTCTGCGTGATTTAAAGGGTTAATTTCGTTTCACACTGATAAACAGTACTGGTGACCCGGATCTCAGTCTTCTCTGACTGCCACCTCCTGCTGGCTTCTCCCAGCCCAGCTGCATTAGAACACAAGACCGTTTAAAAGTTTCCAATTCAATTCAATCCACCATAATCTAATCATGGGCTCACAGTGGGTAAGATTACCCCTTTCTGCAAAGTGAGGCTTAAAGCTCTCTGCTGTATTTCTGCTTGGTTCCTTATTTCACGTAACTTGGGACATGTTAGTCTTTATAATGGTCCTAAACCCTAATCGCTCCCATCTGTTCGATATCCCACGGTAATGTGGTCGTGAAAGCATACTAGGCGAGGAGCCAGTTTGTTTCCAGTCCTGGCTCTGTCGCTAATTAGCTGTGTGACTGCAACAAGTTTGCTCATCTCCGTCTTGGTTTACAACCTCCTCCTCTTGGACCAGCTTTCCCGGCTCTTCCTGGCCTTCCCCAGTTCACAGGGAGAGGAGGCAGCCCTAGGGGTAAGAGGTGAGGGCGCAGGAAGGAAGGCATCTCATCTCCATGACCCAGATATACAAACCCTCTTGCACCTGGGTCTGGCTTTTCCTCCCCCAGCCTGTACAATGGAGGACACATCCCTGCTCCTAGAAAAGTCCAGATCCTCCATTTGGGCTGGGAATCTGTCCGCTTTCCCTCCTCAAGCATTCTTCTCTGTTATCTCCTCTTCTGCTACCAGCTCTCCTCTCTCTTGGATCAGTCCCAAAGTATACAGACATGTTCTTGCACCTTCCCCAAATCTTCCCTGTCCCATATGCCCCGCTGTAACCTCTCTGTTTCTCAGCTCCCCATTCACAGTCTGACGTAAGGGGTGGTCTACATATGACACCATGGTGAATCCTTCAGCTGTTCGCGTGGCCCTTGCCTTGCCACGTCCTCCCCGTTATAATTCTCCCCATATGCTTCCTTCATGGCTTAATGTTACATAAATAGTCATGACATTATATGTATACAGTATTATGCTCAATAGTCTCTACCTTAGATTACAGTAGTATTATTTGAGTACATTTTTTCTTATATGATTTATTGTATGTCCTGGAATTAATAATTACTTTTTAAAATCTTGCTTCATTTTCTGTGTCCCATTACTGTTTTTATCTTAATGATCCAAGGGCATTATAAACAGTCCTTTTAATATTTCCCATACTTGTCATCCATTCTCTTTTTTTTCTCCTGGAGACCCCCCCTTGGGAAACCCTCCTCCTTTTGCTCTAATCTGAACCTATTGTTCTCCCTACCCAGCTGTCCTCTGGGGACTTTCCTTGACCATCGCTTGATAACATAAATGTGGTTCAAGAAATTTCATCTGGCAACCTTTTATGGGACATATTGGAGCCAGCAGAGACGGAAGCAGGAAGACTAACTCTGACGACTTTTGAATGAGCTCAGGCTTGAGATAATTAGAACTTCAACTGCATGCTTATGAGTGAGGCACAGGCTTTTTTCTGGTTCAGTGATAATATGTCCAGAAGAAACACTATTATTATTATTATTGTTTCTGTATCAGTCAGGGTTTAATCATGCAGGGTTTAATCAGAGCTCCTATGGGTGTTACAGAGATTTATTCTGTAACTAGATTTTACACAATTGCGGAAGGCCAAGGGAAGTGGAAGTTCAGAGGGTTTACCAACTAGTCAAACCCAGAAGCTAAGTAAGTCCAAATACTGAAGTGAGATCACGAGGGGGATGGGACAAGTCTGTGGGTGTTCAGCCTCATATCCGATAGGGTGACTCTTGGTCAGTAGGGTCAGTGATCTGAAAGAAGGGCTGGGCAGCAGAAGAGGGCAAAGATAAGCTGGATCTTGCTGGCATCTCTGCATGTCACTTTTACTGACTACCTTGAGCTCTAGAGAGCAGTAGCTACACCTTTTCTTCTGTATAAGTACCTCTTTTGGCCAATTCAAACCAGGCACCATTTGGTAAGGAAAACGCAGTTCCAGCTTAACCAAACTGCCACTCTTTACTGTGGACCAAATTTGGTCTGCCTGCCTTCTCCAACTCTCAAATTCATATGTTGTGCTTCAGAATTTTACTCTATTTGGAGATAGGGTCTTCAAAGAAGCAATTAAGGTTAGATGAGGTCATTAGGGTGGGTTCAATCCAATATGGCTGATATCCTTATAAAGGAGAGAAGATTAAGTCACAGACACAGAGGAAACACTGTGTGAGGATATAGGAAGAAGACAGCCATTTATAAGCCAAGGAGAGAGGCTTCATTGCCAACACTTTGAGCTCAGACTTCCAGCCTCCAGAAAGGTGAGAAAAAAAATTTCTGTCATTTAAGCTGCTCAGTCCATGGCACCCTGTCGTGGCAGCCTTAGCAAACTGATACACTGATCAATCCAGCACAATGCCTCACATTTGTATATTGCTTTATACCTAGCAAAGCCTTTCAACAAGGTAGTAATAGCAAACACTGATAAACATAGCTAACACTTACACGATTATGTGCTAGGCAGTAAGCATTTTACATATATTAATCTATTTAATCCACACAACAGTCTTATGAGATAGATACTATTATTTTCATTCCCATTTACCAATGAAGAAAATAAAGCACATGTAATTCAACTATTCTGCTTGAAGTCATAAAGCTTATAAATACTAAATCCAGGATTCAAACCCTGGCAGTCTAACCCCACCACAGTAACTTGCCCTTGACTCTGGTCTCCCAGCACCTGACCTTTCTTTCCACTTCTGTAGTGGCAACCTGTTCACACACATGACGCACGCTCACCCCCATTGCAGGTTATAGATCTAACTTCCTTGTCCTTTTGGTAGATTTCTGTTTTTCTTTATAGGGGAAATCTGTCAGGGAATGTGTGTACATTTCCCATTCACACACAGGGTCACATGCTTCCCTGATCAGAGAGCTATAACCACAGGTCTCTATTTCCCAGAAAGCAAAGCTCATGCCCAGAATGGTAGGACTGTCAGGTGACACAGGATTGTTCAGATGACAAAAAGGAACATTTTTTTATTGTCTACATTTCTTTATAGAATAAAATTTTATTTCTAAACCACTTCTCCTTGCAGTGGTCAAAGAGTTCCCTTGCCTGAGGTCATGTGATTACTCAGCAGATTTCAGATTCCAAGGCAGCAATTCTAGAAATTGTACAACTTTCTCCCAGAAATCACATATCTCTGAAACCTCTCTGGCTTTTGGTACCAAAATGCACAAAATCTGTTAAAAGCAAAGAGGTATGTCTATTTGAATATGTCAGTGATCTCTACTTGGTTTCAAAATGGCAGATTAAACTGTTCTTGCAACAAAGAGGCAACAGGCAACCATATGAAGTGTCAAGTGAGCCCACTGAAATAGAGGACGTGATTCATATTGCCAGTGAGATATGGCCACTTCCCAAGGCAGTTGGTTATGTACTACTTGGGGCTTCTGAGCGAACTTAAATCCTACTGTGGCATTAAAAATATTCATTTCCTCTGCATGCTAAAAGAATCACCTAATATTTTTCCCACTCATATAACGGAAAATTTTCTCAGTCCCCATGGGGAAAATGCTAGGTACCAAGCACTGCTTAGATTGGAATCTAATAATAATTATTATTATTTTAATAACAGCCACTAACATTTAAAGGAGCACTTATTCTGTACCAGTCACTATTCTGAATGATACACATGGGGCTCTTTTAATTTTCACATTTATGAGGTAGATACCATTTTTATTGTTATTTTGCTGGTGAGGAAATTGAGACCAAGAGAGTTTAAAGAGAATCACAGGACTAGTGAATAGTGGAGCTGGAATTTTAACCCAGACCACCCATTTTCCAAATCCTTGCTGGTAACTACTACATGTTCCTACCCTGAAGAAGGAAAGATGAAAATGAGTAAGTCCCTTCCCACTGATAATGATTTATTTCTGATTTTGAATTCACTTTGTGTGTGATGACCATGGTGGGAAGGAGAGGAAGAAGGCATGTGAAGGCTCAGTGGAATATGATAGGACAAGGCGCTTCCACCTGAAGCCCTCTGACCCCTAGTTTAAGACGGCTGGGTCCCGGTGGAAGTACAGGCTGAGAGCCTGGCAGAGGAACGGGGAAGGACTGTTTCTTTCAGAACACTGAGCCCAGGATTCTCTGCTGGCCAGAGAAGTAGGTAACTTTGATAGGATGCCAAGCTAACACGGATGCCCTCCGCTCCCTTAGGGGGTTCGACCCCACTCTTAACTACTGGGCTCTTTCCTTTCTTTTACTACCCAGATTCTTAAAAGAACAGTTAATCAGTCAAGGCTCTTGGGCACAAACTACAGAAGACAAACCTGGTGAACTAAAGTAGCATGAAATGGATGGGAAGGCTAGAGAAGAAAAAGAGGAGAAATTAGCTGGCCTCCAAGAGGTCAGGAGCAGAGATGCACTCAAGACCATGTACAGGGAGAAGGTCACAGGACGCCACCTTGGCCAGGCATGGCCAGGACACTGCTGGTCTCAAGTACATCACTCTAGTGCATTATCTCCAGCTCTTTCTGCAGTTTAGGGTCAGTCTCTTCAGAAGGTATAAGGGTCTGATTGGCTGAGAGGGCCTCAGTCTGTGGAAGATGGAGGTCACCATGAGTTGTGGAGAGTAGAGTACAAAAACTCGACTGACTTTAGCCATCAGATTTCACAAGAATTCCCTGACCCTGGAAACAAATAACCTCAAGCCTGAGAGTGGGAGCCTGGGGATGCGCAAACAGAGGAGGGGCTGAGAGAGTAGGTCCTGTCTCTTAGTTAATAAGCAGATGACCTTGTTCCTGTTCTCAGCCTTGGAAAGTTTGCGGGGAAGAGGGGATGAAGAAGGACTGCCCAAAAGAGAAAGCCTTTTCTGCTCCACCGTTGGCTGTGTCGTCCCTGCTTACCCCTGAGACAAAACATGAATCTGGAAATGATGTTGGTCTAATGAGGGGCTCTGCAAGCTTATTTTCTTTTTAATTCTCTGTGTCTTATCCCACATGTTATAGTAGCATAAGTGACACAAAGTAGAGGGAGATTCTCTGATTTGCTTTTCCTTTATCAGTACAACCAGCAAGGAAAATTTCTTTGCTGATTTTGAATCACTAAGCTTTCTTAAATCCTGACTTTGAAGGGACAGAAATCTTTAAATGCTTTAAAAATAAAACCTTTTAAAAGTCCTATAAAGTTTCTATTATTTTTAGTTTAAAAACGCTGTAAATCAGGAACCTAATTGTATATATTCTATAATAATTTTATAGAAAAGATAAGAAAAAGGCAACCTGAGTATTTTTTTCTTTTGTGAGGGCATCTCTCATATTTATTGATCAAATGGTTGTTAACAACAATAAAATTCTGTATAGGGGAGTCAATGCTCAATGCACAATCATCAATCCACCCCAAGCCTAATTTTCATCAGTCTCCAATCTTCTGAAGCATAACGAACAAGTTCTTACATGGAGAACAAGTTCTTACATAGTGAATAAGTTACATGGTGAACAGTACAAGGGCAGTCATCACAGAAACTTTCGGTTTTGCTCATGCATTATGAACTATAAACAGTCAGTTCAAATATGAATACTCATTTGATTTTTATACTTGATTTATATGTGAAACCTGAGTATTTTTACTCTGTTTTGAACTTTTGCCTCTAACAAGCTCAGAGTTGCTCTTCCGGCCTTCAGGACTCTTTTCTAGTTTCTGAAGGTTAAAAATAACAGTACCTGCTTTTTGTGCTCAAGGAAAAATGCATTAATAGCTGTCAGAATCCAAACAACAAATACGACAACTTTCCTTGGTTCGACTAACCAACACTGATAGAGTATTACGGTTAGTCAAATACCATTAAAAAGTAGAGCAAATCAGGACAATAACTTAACATAAAGAACAAAGAGGGAAAATATTGTGCCATGTGAAGGAAGGATATTTCATATGAAGAGTTATCCTTTTAATAGAGAATCCAACCCCCATTTTCCTGGATTGATTGATTATCTTCCCATGTCTCCTCTCTTCCCACTAATGGATCTGATAAACTTATCCACACTAATGGAATAGTTAGGACCAAAGTCTTTGAAGTCAGACAATCTTGGTTCTGCTTTAAATTAACTGTAACCTTGGGCAGCTTAACTTCTCAGTTCTTGCTTCAGTTTTTGCATGTGTAAAATGGGGACCATTAGTAGAATGTTTTCAGGACTAAGAGAGTTAAATAAATAATATGAAGTGCTTAGAACTCTCCTAAATGTTGTAAGCTATCAGTAAATGTTAGTTGTTATTATTATTTAATAATTTACTCCTATAGTGAGATCTGCATGTTAGCCAGGAATATCTTGTACAATAGGATTGAATGGCCAATGATTGCATTTCCTATATAGCCAGTGAGCAGGTTTTTAATTTTTAGGGACTAATTGTTGGGAAGGATAGGGATTTCTGAACCCCTACAACCGTCCGTATACTCCTAATTACTGATATTAAATGGCTATGTTAATAAGCTCATTTTTTAATTATTCAGTTTATTTAAACTAAAAAAAGTCAAAAACAGTGCACTCATTTCTCCCACCCCACTCACCTCTGGCAATCACCAATTTGTTTTCTATAACTATTTTCTAGATTCCACATATAAAAAAAATCATATAGTATTTGTCTCTTACTGTCTGACTTATTTCACTTAGCATAATTCCCTTGAGGTCCATTGATATTATTGCAAATGGTAAGATTTCATTCTTTTTATGGCAGAATAATATTTCATTATATATATATATATATATACCACATCTTCTTTTTCCATATCTTGGCTATTACAAATAATGTGACAATAAATATAAGGATGCAGATATCTTTTTGAATTAGTGTTTTCATTTTCTTTAGAGAAATACACAAAAAGGGTATTGTTGGATCATATGGTATTTCTATTTTAAATTTTTTGAGGAACTTCCATACTGCTTTCCACTGTGGCTACACCAATTTACATTCCCACCAACAGTGCATGAGGGTTCACTTTTCTCCACATCCTCACCAACACTAGACTTTTTATCTTTTTGATCCTAGCCATTCTGCCTGGTGTGAGGTGATATCTCATTGTGGTTTTGATTTTCATTTCCCTGGTGATTAATAATGAAGAGCATGCTTCCATGTATCTGTTGGTCATGAGTAAATTTTCTTTGAAAAAATATCTATTTATATCTGTCCATTTTTATATCAGATTGTTTTTTGCTATTAAGTTGTATGAGGTCTTTATATATTTTGGATATTAGCTCCTCATCAGATACATGATTTGCAAATATTTCTCCCATTGAATTTGTTGCCTTTTCATTTTGTTGATGGTTTCCTTTTCTATGCTAAAGCTTTTTAGTTTAATGTAGTTCCACTTGTTTTGTTTTATTTTTGTTTTGCTTTTATTGCTTTTGCTTTTGGTGTGAAATTAAAAAAATCATCACCAAGTCCTATGTCAAGGAGCTTACCACCTATGTTTTCTTCTAAGAGTCTTCTTACATTTAAATCCTTAATCTATTCAGGTTAATTTTTGTGTTTGATATTTTGGTGTAAGATAGTGGTCTAGTTTTATTCTTTTGCATGTGGCTGTCCAGTATCTGAAAATATCAGTGGCTGATATTTTCCTAATATCACTTATTGAAGAGACTATCCTTCCCCATTGTGCATTCTTGGATACTCTAATGTAAATTAATTGACCATATATGCATGGGTTTATTTCTCAGCTCTCTATTCTGTTCCATTGATCTATGTGTCTGTTTTTTATGCCAGTACCGTACTGTTTTAATTTGTATAGCTTTGCAATATAGCTTGAAATCAGGGAGCACAACACTTCCAGCTTTGTTCTTCTATCTTAATATTCTTCTGGCTATTTGGGGCCCTTCAAGTTTCTATACAAGTTTTAGGAATGCTTGTTTTATTTCTGTGAAAAACGTCATTTGAATTTTGATAGAGATTTCATTGAATCTGTATACTACTTAGGATACTATCGATATTTTATTAAATTATTTCATGGCATAACTTTGGTAATTTTTTCTGTTTTTGTTCTAGATTTTACTTCAAAAGTCCTTGGGGGATGAACATAAAAAAAGGAGTTTATACTAGGGAGTAAAGTCTAGAAAACATCAACACATGGCTAATTTCATGGTATGTCACTTCTCTAGTCACAAGGGACTCCACAGTCAGGAGGTCTCTGTGCCTGATATAGTGATCTGCTGTCATTGTCTTGAAAACCTTAATAATGCTGGGACAAGCGGCACTACATTTTAATTTTGCAGTGACTCCCACAAATTATACAGCTGGTCCTGTATGAAAACTGTATCAATACAGGTTCTGTTGGGATATTGTTACTCACACAGGGATATGATGTCTCAGCACAGGCTAGACCAATGGTTGGCAAACTTTTGCTGTAAAGGAGCAGAAAGTGAATATTTTAGGTTTTGTGGGCCATATAGTTTCTTGCCATGAGTGCTTAACTCTTTTTTGAATCTTGAATCTTGAAAGTGATAGATAATCTATAAGCTAGTGAATTTTGTGAACTTTATTTGCAAAACAGGTGGGCAGAATTTGGTCTGTGGTCTGTAGTTTGGCAACCCCTGGTCTAGACAAATAAGAAGGTTGTCCAAGAGATAAACAAGCAGCATAGGCAATATTCTACAACCCTTAGTCATGCATGGAACACTTAAACATTTTTGCTGTAATTTATTATTCATACTATTGCTTTCCTAATAATTAATATTATGCCAAAAAGTTTTCATGTATTAGTGCATTTTACAGTCTCAACAACCTCATGAACTATGACTTGTTATCATCTTCATTTTGAAAAAGAAACCAAGGTTCAGAAGATAAGCAATTTTCCCAACTGACAAAGTAAAGGACTGAGACCCAGAGCCTACATGCTCACTGTGGTACTACACCGCATCCTCTGGTGAGATGTATGGCAGGCAATTGCCAACTAGGAATATTCGGAAAGACTGACACATGTGAATATTTGTTGATTTTATTTTTTAAATAAATAAAATATTTAAACTTAAAAAATATATAAGTGATAGCAGATTCAATGTTAGTTTTCTAATAAATACCATTCTAACTTGCTAAGATTGTTTTCTTGATAGGGCAATTAAAACTTAGAATCCTCACTGGTATGTGCCCTCTGGCAAGGGGCTGTGTATCAGCCTGTGCTGCCAGCAAAAAACCAGGTGAGAGGTACTGCCAAAGGTGTCAGGAGGAGGGAGGTGATCTCTTTGTGGGCCTGATGCTAAAGTCTACTACTGTTCCTTTCTAGTAGGCTGACAGTTGTCTTCCCAGGCAGACACCTGAGCAACCTTCCAATACATACACTGAGTTCTCAAAATCTGTCTCCTCTTCAGGAAGTCACAAATCTAAAACAAATTTTAAATACATGATTTCTTATTATTGACATGGGACTGCTGCTTCAGAAGAATGATGAAAAGAGAAAGATGAAATCAGAGAAGCTTATTCTCCATTCAGCCTTGGTCATGGTCTAGGGAGAGAAGAGGCATACATCACTCTCTGAAGCCCCACTGGAAATAACCATGCACTCCCTGCGGCCAGGAAGCAATAAATAACCATGCATTCCCTGGGGCCTGCCTCAGGAGTGCCTTTGGTGGTTTTGACTTCTAGAGAACTGCCCCCCTCAGCCCAGGGAGCACAGTTCGTTGGTTCTCCCAGCTGTCTGATAAGCTGTATGGCAGCTTGGCAAAGGCTTTTCAGGTCTCTCATGCCCGTCCGCAAGAGGAGGGCTCTGGATGAGGGGTATGCTGGTGGTATCAAAAGGAAGTTGGACAGCAGTGGTCTTAAAATTAGTCCAGAGAAAAATTCACATTTAAAGATTTCTTTAATGTACTTTTTCTATAGTACATAAATACTCAACTATCATAAAAAAGGACATAAAACCCAATTTATTCCCATAAAACCTCAAGCTCAGGAGCCACTTATATTATCATTACAAAATCAGCAATATAAACTTAGCACCTAAAATAGAAAGGATCAGCCCTCTGGCCAGGGGTGTTGGCATGGGAATTGCAGATTTTTTTAAACAGTGTTTTGTTGAGTTGAGAGAACAATGATTCCAGATTTTAAATAAGTTTTTATTTTTCCTACTCAAAGAAAAGCAGAGAAACCTAAAAGCAGGCTACTAATTTTTAAAGGAGCTTGATAACAAAGTAGAAGCGTAAGTTTCAATCTTACAGTGTGTTGACATTTCAACTCCCTGGACTAACTGACATAATGTATAACCTCAAATGGAGGGACAGGCCAATCGGGCGTACATCTGCACGTCCACTACCAGGAACAGAAGTGACGCTGCTCTTGAGAAATCATGGCGCTTCAGGGGTGGGGCAAGTGAATGCCTGTTCTGTACTCATCCATGTCTCTCATCTCCTCATTTTCATCTGTTTCTCCATCATGTTTCATTTTTCAAAAATGTATCTTGCTGTTCATTTTTCCTTTCTCTCTAGTTACCAGAGAGTACCATGTACCTCACAGCACCTTCACAAGAGGAAGGGGAAAGAAGGTTACATATGTGATGTTCCTGGCGAACACTTAGAATGACCTGTTGTCACTAATCTAGCTCCAGAGTGCACTGATGGTGTCCATCTAAACACTGGTGGGGGGCAGGGGTGCCAGCTGCTGCCCTGCAACCTCACCATCGCCAGAACACAGTTCTCCATCATTCACCCAAAACTGATCTGCTCATTTCTTTGACAGAACGACCCTGTACCTGAAGGTGTATTTAAATAGTCTCCCTAATCTTCCCATGACAGCAGGATAGTGGGTGGGTGATTTGAGGAGGAGAGGGGATATAGAGAAGGGCCCAAGAAGCATTCCTTAAGTAACCTACTAGGTAGCCTTCGACATAGATCTGCTTTGGAGGTAGCTGTGTTACACTGGTCCATACTCTAAATACACAGTCAGAGGTACAGACAGTGAGAAGGCCACGGATCCACGAGAGGCCTGAGGCAGGCAGGGGTGGACAGGTGCTCCCAGAGATGATATGCTTATTAAGACAGGATGAGAATTAATTTGGAGTGATCAGTACTGAGGTACAAAAGAAAACCATTCTCCTTGCTCAGCGGACACATCCTTATTTAATCCTAGCAATCTATATTAGTTATCTATTGCTATGTAATAAATTGCCTCTAAAACAAAGCAGCTTAAAAACCACAATCACTTATTATCTCACAATCTCTGTGTGTCAGTAATATGGCTGCAGCTCATGTGGGTCCTCTGGCCCAGGGTCCCTTGCAAGGCTGGGGCTACTGCTGTTTGAAGACTTGAAGAGGGGAAGATCTGTTCCAAGCAAACTTCAGTGGCTGTTAGCAGACCTTTGATCCTCTCTGGCTGCTGGCAGAAGACATCAGCTCCTTGTCTCTCATAGGGCAGCTATCAGTGTGGCAGGGGCTTCTCTCAGAGAGCAAGCAAAGGGGAGAATAACAGGTGGGAAGACAGTGGGAGCAAGAAGGAAGTCAAGGACTTTGTGTAACCTAATCTTGACAGTGAGTTTCTTCTATTTCTTACAAGTGAGTCCATCCCAAGATAAGGGGAAGGGATTACATGGTAATTAGCAAAAATAAAAACATTCTGTTTTCCAAAGTAAAAAATCTTTTGGTCCATACTCTAAATACACAGTCAGAGGTACAGACAGTGAAAAGGCCATGGATCCGAGAGGCCTGAGGCAGGCAGGGGTGGACAGGTGCTCCCAGAGATGATACGCTTATTAAGACAGGATGAGAATTAATTTGGAGTGATCAGTACTGAGGTACAAAAGAAAATCATTCTCCTTGCTCAGTGGACACATCCTTATTTAATCCCAAACTCCTTTTGTCAATCTTGCCCCCACTTCACTTCTGGGGTCCTTGGAAAAGGACGGAAAACCCCCAGTAGTCATTTGGCTTGGTTATTTGAGCCCCAGGCAGGCTTCACTGTGCTGCTGCATCTAAGCCTACTCCAGGCTGGTCACAGTGTGGTGTTACTGTGCCAGGGAGACAGCACGCCGGGAAGGGGACCCAGTCTCAAGCTGGGAAGAAGCAGGCTGCAGGCATGCTTTGCCCACCCTACCCTCTGTGAAGATTTTGTTGCTTAGAAAATTCAATTCTCATGGTTTAGAAGCAGGGAAGTTCATGTTTAGAAACTTGCAGATACTGTGAAACAGGAAAAATAGTATCTTGATCTGCTGGGTGCTCCAGGCCTTGTTGGCTTCTGGCCAAGCTTCAGGTTCCTTGTTAGAGCTATTCAAGGAATGCAAAGTGGTGAGTCCAATTTTCCTAAGGGGAGTCAGAGCAGAGCTGATCTCCTCCGCTCATATACCCGGACTCCATCACAGAAATCTACCTTTTTTGCTCCAGTAGGGGCTTCAGACTTTGTCCTCAGCCACATTTGCCCACATTTACCCACATTTGCCATTTCATCTGATTTTCTCCTGGTTCTAGTTATGAAGTCAAAGCTTTGTCCTAAATACAAGTTTTTAATGTTTGGGTCTTCTTACCTTTGTCTCCAAAAATAAGTTACATATTGGCAAGATTATTAAGGGATAGGGTTGGGTACAAGGCAGAGAGTTTCACTCACTAGTGACTAAAGCAGACCTCCAGGGTCACTACAAGTCAGGAGGAAAAGAACAATCTGGAGACTGGTGCTCTCGATGGCACGCAAGTAGGAAGGGGGAGCACAAGGGGTTACAGGTGCGCTGTTCAGGCTCAGATGCTTCTGTTGTTCACAGAAGAAGTTGATTCTGAAGTACCCCTGGATTTCTGCTCACAGACAAGAGCACTGAAGAGCTAGGATTGAGGGAATTAGCTTGGTGTGGGAGTGGAGATGGGGCACTGGGGCTTGAGAACTTTTTGTTTTTTATAAGTTTGTTTTCACATATACCATATATGTAGAATGTAGAATATTTATTTCAGACAGTGAAGTGTGTGTGTGTGCATGTGTGCATGCATGCATACCTTCATACATGTGTGTGAAGGTACACATGCACACGTGTGCTCTGTGGAGGACTGGAGGTTTGCCTTGTTTTCATTTTGTGCTTTAAGGTCAATATAAAAGGTCTATGTGGAAAGTCTATTAGCTAGTGATTTCCCTGCTTGCCATGCATGCCCACAAAATCTGACTTTGTACTTCCTTACCCCTAAGCTAGATGGTGTAGAACAGAATGTCCGAATTAGAAACATCTACTCATAATTCCTCACATCTCCCCTCCTAATGCTCTCAGTAGTGTTCTAAACAAGCCAAAGCTTGCTCACCAGCCCGCTTTGTATTCTTGTGTGCAGGGTGCCAGAGTCATTTCGTTTGAAGAACACAGAAGCTCAGAACAAGAACCTGCTTACAATCTGTTGTGCATGTGTTGGGAAAAGAAAAGGGAACAAGAATGTTGAAATTTGAGCTTTCTTTCTGACAGGATCTATAAAAAGAGACTATTTTTTCTTTTCTGTAGCAATTTTTACTGCACATTCAATTTGCATTAAGTGTTAGAGTATATGATTAATTAATGGATTACTTCAAGAAAGAAACCAGTTTCAATCACAGCCCAAAGAAGATTTGCTATTTGCAGTCAGTATCTGCTTTTCCCTAAATGTGCCACAACCATTAAGAAGAGGGGAGCAGAGGGGAAGGGAAACAACCAAATCCTGGCAGAGACAGAGGGAGGGGAGAAGAAAACGTGTAGGTTATGTCTTATGATTACATTTGCACCTTGACAGCCATCCTTTTTCCCAGTTCTTTTGGGAAAAGGAACATGTGTTTATAGTGTATCTACATTGACAAAGGTGTTCAGCAGTGTGAGTTACTGATTGGCAGAGTTCTTACTGAATGTTTGGCTCGATGTCTAGCCCATTTGGCAAAGGTGAGACTTGCTCTAAATGGACATGCTGCAAACTTGGTCTAATGTGAGCCCCTGCAGTGGCACTACGACATCTGGTTGTCAGCACAAGCGTGAGGGACTCTGGGTTCAGGCGTTGGCTGAGAACGTGCTCTCTTCCCTGCATGTGACTTGGCTCAGGGGCATGAATGTCCGTCCTTGGAACCGACCACAGAATTTTGGAAATGGAGAGTCCCATTTGGAATTGATAACTCATGCTCTGGGCAAAAGTAGTCCTAACATCAAGTCCTCTGAAGAGTTTGAAAGCACAAGTCATGTTTTCCTCCCTTAATAAAGAAAATTAAGTCCAAACTTTTAGCACTTAATTCCAACATTCAACGGAGAGCTAAAATTTGGCACCAACAGATCTTCAAATATTTATGGTGTGTTTTCCAAGTATGAGGCATTGTCATAGGTGCTATGGGAGCTGAAATACTGGAAGACATGAGTTCAGCTCCCAAAAATCATGCACTCTTTTTGGAGGCTGAGGTGCACACTACACTGGGCATCCTAAGCTGAGGTGAAGAGATGGCTTCAGTGCTTCTGTGGTTCTTCTGAAATTATAAGCAAAAATTCTGAGTATGTGTGAGTTTTCAGGGAGAATGTTAAAGGCTTTAATCAGATATGAAAAGGGAACTATTTTCTAAAAAATGTCTAACAAAGTGGCACCTATCCATCATTTATTAATAGTAAAAACAAGAACATTTATTTTTGTGCCTACTATGTACCAGGACTCTTGCTAGGCACTTTATTTACTTTTGAATCAGTAATTGCCACAATAACCCTATGGGGTAGGTATTATTATTTTCCCATTTTAAAGATATGAGAAGGGAGACTTAGAGAAGATACTGGGCACATGATTAATAAGAGGCAGTTTGGGATTTGAACTGAGATTGGTTTATAGCAAAGTCTGTATTCTTAATCTCTGTGATATATATAATCAAAATAAAGGAGAGTTGGAAAGCAATAAAGGACAAAGGTAAGAGAGACATCAGAGGGAACAGAAGCAGGCATGACGAGCAGTGGTGAGGAGGGCTGCGTGTACGAGAGTAATATGCTGTTGGAGGGGGTGAAAACTGCGTAGGGCTTGGTAAAAAAGAGACGGCTCTCTAATTCAGTGCTCAGGACATGAGATTTTGAACTTAAGAAACTTCCTGGCAGCCCTAGTTAGTGATAGCTGAAATTCCTAGCCTTAACATCTTAAGCCTTTAAGTGTACTTCTATATCCAAATCAGTAAATAACTTTCTGCTCTCCTACGTGAGTAAAGTGAAACAGCCAGACCCTGGGATAATACACAAAGGTGATTAAGATGGGGCCCTGCTCACAAGCTGGTGAGCAGACACATGGGCAGAGAATCCTGATGGGCAATTGCTGAGTTCAGGAACACAACAGAAGACTGTGGGTGGCTGGGTGACAGGGAGGATCAGGCTGAATTTGGAGCAGTGGGGTTTGGACTACGCACACAGGAGCAATTAGGGCTTTGGTGGCACGAGGGGGAAGAGGATGTTAGGCCTGAGATCTGAACATGCCAGCTCTTTACTGCACTGGCCTAGGCTCTGCTGGACTTCAGGAATCGAAGTCTTGCCTATAGGTTGCAGCTCACTCTCACTGTCAGGGGCACCAGTTGATCCACTTCCTCTGCTGGCACTGCCTTGGCCTGGTCCAATAAGCCTCCAGAGTGTAAAGCTGGGCTGACAGGCATGCTCAGCATATATGAGGGGGAGCGATGGTGTCCTTGCTGGAGATACTTCTTTTATTTCCCAGTGAGACCCTTTTTCTCAGCAAAATTTCCTTCCTTTTAACCAGAGAGGCCAGAGATGGGCCTTTGCCTCTCGAGATGACCTCACCTGCAGAGGGACTGGCTGCGCCTGATCCGCAGTCCCCTGGAAGGTTTTGGGTCCTCTGATATGTTTCCCCTTCCTTGCTTCTGGTGTCTCCGAGCTGTTTTCAGAGAGAGGATCTGTGAGTCTACCTATACTTCACTGTCCTAACAGTGCTAACAAAGGTCAGGCTTCCCAGAGTTAACCCTTCACCCCTGCCTCCCCTTAGGTGTCCCTCACCACATGACAGAACTAAGTGACCCAGAATTTTGACCTGTATCAGGAGAGCACTCACTCTACTCATGAGGTAGACTTGAGTTAGCCTTAGTTAACCCTTACTCTAGGTATTCATTGAATAAGCAGTAGGCTTTATCTGAACTCAGTTATTTTTTGATGAAAACACTTGGATTTAATAAAAGGGTATGCTGAGTAAACCTGTGTGGGTGACATAATAGCATTTACCTCCAAGTAACAATGGACTAGTCCCAGCTGCCCCCCACTAGATGGGCACTTCCTCCAATTGCCATGAGCCCCTGGGGACCTTGTTCATATCACCAGTCCTTGCTTTCCTCACCTGTAACCTAGGTGGGTGTTGGTTAAGTTTCCCTCTTGGACTAAGCATCTATGAAATTACAGATGGCATTTTTATTTGTGAATATGTCAATTATAAAAGTGTACATACTTCAACCCTTCCTCTCACTGAGCCCAGTGGTCCTTCAAAGGCAACAAGCTGCGTCTCTTAAAGAGACTCTGTAGTTAAGACTCTCTCTCTCTTCTCTTCTCTCTCTCTCTCTCTCTCTCTCTCTCTCTCTCTCTCTCTCTCTCACTCACACACACACACACACACACACACACACATTTAAGGCCCCTATATTGGGATAGGCTATTTAGTCTTCATGAGTGGAAAAGGTCTGATGGACTGACGCCTGGGACTTTTCGGTCATGTGCTATCAGGAGGAGAATCTAACTGGCCCCTCTCCCCGGTATTAAATAAATGCTTCTCTCTAATACCTGCTTTCTTTTCTTTAACACGCCCCTTCCTAGAGCAGCTATGAGAGAGCTCAGCGCACAGCAGACTTCAGATTCAAGCCGCCTGGGTCCGGTATAAAGTCTACTACATCCGACCAACGACTGCTCACCAGGTAAGGCAGCCATGTAGAGGAATGGAGAGTACTTTACTTTCCCTGTGTACGTGCCCCTGCCAGGGCAGGAAGGAGAGTGCAAGATAGACCTCAAGATGAATCCGACTTTCTCCATAGACTTGAAGTGGCATTGGAGATTCCCTGGTTTACAGTGGGAGCTTTGGACTACTCTAGTTCACTGTAAGTAGATCCAGGAATCTGCTCTTTCAAGAAATTAGATTCTTATGAAAACTTTTTTTCTTAGCAATTACCACTAGGTAACCTTATATTACATAGTCACCTGATCATTTTCTTCTACCCGCCACATGCCCCTGTCCCCCATTAGAATGCTGCATGACTACAGGAAATTTGCCTTTTGGTTTACTGCTCTAGATGTTCCCAGAATCTGGCACGTAATATGTGTTCAATGATTACTTGTTAAATGAATTAGGATCTGAAAAACTGTTCTCTTGGGATGTTGCAAAACACTAAAGACTTGTCTATTTTTAATGATAAAATTTCTTTCTGATATGTTGGGACAACATACTTGTGAATATATTTGAGTACATGGAGATGGATGGAAGGAAAGATTGGTGTCAGCTACTGCACGGCCCTAGGATACACGATACAGGTTTTGAGCCAAATAAATGTGGTAACTCTCAATTTTAAATGAGACAATTTGCACTGTGGGCCTGTATGTTTTCAAAAATATGATTTCTATTACAATCAGACTGCCATGCTGAACCGATGGAATAGATAGTTCAGAACAGACTGATGTGCTCTCGAGAACAGCGCAAATCCACCTCTATATGAAAGGAAGTTGCTGCGCAGACATGGCAGGGCCAAGGCCGTGAGACATAAGCATGCTGGAAGGACATGCTACTTGTTGGTTTGTCAGTAGCTTGACTGTTCATATCATCATTGTAGAGCTTATTAAAGTCTCAAATGAAACATATATCCTTGAGATTTTTAAATCCCAACAAAGAAAAATAAAAGAGATTTCTCATCTACAGACCAAGCTGAAATAGTAGAGTGGCCTGCCAAACTCAAAGAAGAAGAAGAATGTGGCTATTGCAGCCAAGTTCAGCTATTGTAAATTTAAATACATGTTTCTTCTACTTGAGAACGGCTTATTTCCTTCATTTAAAGGAAGAGCTGACTCTTCCATTACAGACATCCACCAGCCTTGGAAAATAGCTATAAAATGCAGTGCCCACAAGATATTTACTAGTCTACAAAATGTTAACCAGTCTTAAGATCTCTCCAGCTCACCACAGGATGAGGCTAAATAGGCAAAATTGTGTAGCTACAAGTAAACTCTCTCTTCAAGCTCACCTGTCAACAGAGACTCTCAAGCAGAGAGACCAGGAAAAGGAATATTGGGGAGGAGCAAAAAACAAACTACACACTGCTTTACTGAGAAATGTCTAAACATAGAATAAAGAACAAAGAGAGGCACCAGGCAGGAAAATATTTAAGAAACAGTCATCATTATACCTGTCAGAACAGCCATCCTGATAATAGGGTTTGGGGCATATTAGCTACATGGTTGTATCTACTGAAGTATTCATTGGTTTGGGGTCATATGGTAAGACTACTTTGTATTTAGGAAAAAAGACCATTCATGTCTTCAAATAGAACATTTATTTCCATTGTGTGTGGGGAAGACATTTACAAGGAACCACGAATGAACTGGGGTCTTGATGTAGCCCAGTGAAAAGTCTCTTAAGCTCTGATAGAGATGAAGTCAAGGCCATTTGGGTACCAACTCTTTTGTAACAAGAAGAAAGATGGGAACTGTCAGGTTGCAATAGGCTAGAAGCTGAAACGGGGCAGAAAGCCTGGAGAAGGTATCCAAGCATTCTGTATCACTATTGCCTTGTAGGCAAATTAACTCTGGTAGCTCTATAAAATATTTCTTGTTAGGTAAACAGTTTCTCATATCTTTGTTTTTTTCCCTATCATTTTATTATGGAAATAAAGGAAAAGGAAAAAGGGAATGAGCATTTATTGTCTACTATGTGTCCAGAATGTTACAGATGTGCTCATGAAGTTCCCAAGTTCTACCTTTGGGGCCTCCCTTGAATTGTTCAAGGAATGTGACCTGAGGCTCTATCCCACACAAGCTTCTCCTTTCTTCATAATTCTGACACTTGCCAGAAAATATACCCATCATCCTTTAATCTGACCTTAGTCACTCTCACCCTGGACTTCTCCTCTAGGCATTTCTCTCCACTCTTCTTGCCTTCTATTGGTCTCTGCTGTCTTCTAAGGCACTCCAAGTGTGTACAAAGGTCCTTCTCTTTTTCCCAGAAAGACAACTATCACCTAGTTTTACTACTTATGATAAAACCTTTAAAATGGCTTGTGAATAATACAAGGCAAATACAATGCCAAGATGGAAAATTCAGACCATACCCCACATAGTCCTAATCCTGGAAACCATGAACTAAATTTCTTCATAGGGACCAGCTATTGGCTGTTTCCTTCTGAGGCCCCAGTCTGCAACCCTGGTAAAGGACCAGACCTTCTCTCCTGACTCCACTCATTTAACTTAGACCATGTTTCTCTCAATCTCTCTTAATGTCTCAGGGCAGCCTTTTACCTTATTATGGATAGAAATCTATCTCCTCATTCTTCAGAATGCCTTGGTTGTAAAACAAGATTAGCCTTTTGCTTTGGATAGCTAACCTTTGCCCTTGAAATTCTGTTCTCAGACAAAACAGCCAACTTTCTCCTAAAGTACATTCTTGAGCAATAGGTACAAACTGCTGATGACTTTCAGATGGTAATTTTATACATATCCTTTCAGACACAGCTCATTACATAAAATGTATATAGCCCATGTCTTCTGCTTATTGGTTTGCTTATTGTCTATCTTCGCCTATTGAATGTAAGTTCCATGAGGGTATGATTGTCTTGAGTGTCACTTAAAAAAAAATTTTTTTTAAATTTTGGTATCATTAATCTACAATTACATGAGGAACATTATATTTACTAGACTCCCCTCATCACCAAGTTCCCCCCACATATACCATTACAGTCACTGTCCATCAGCGTAGTAAGAGGCTATAGAATCACTACTTGTCTTCTCTGTTTTGTACAGCCCTCCCCGTGTCCCCCCTGTACATTATGTCTGCTGATCATAATGCCCCCTTTTTTTTCCCCCTTATCCCTCCCTTCCTATCCATCCTCCCCAGTCCCTTTCCCTTTGGTAACTGTTAGTCCATTCTTGGGTTCTGTGGTTCTGCTGCTGTTTTGTTCCTTCAGTTTTTTTCTTTGTTCTTATTCTCCACATATGACTGAAATGATTTGGTACTTATCTTTCTCCACCTGGCTTATTTCACTGAGCATAATACCCTCTAGCTCCATCCATGTTGTTGCAAATGGTAGGATCTGATTTTTTCTTATGGCTGAGTAATATTACATTGTGTATATGTACCTACCACATCTTCTTTATCCATTCATCTACTGATGAACACTTAGGTTGCTTCCATTTCTTGGATATTGTAAATAGTGCTGCGATAAACATAGGGGTGCATATGTCTTTTTCAAACTGGGTTGCTGCATTCTTAGGGTAAATTCCTAAGAGTGGACTTCCTGGGTCAAAGGGTATTTCTATTTTTAGTTTTTTGAGGAACCTCCATATTACTTTCCACAGTGGTTGAACTAATTTACATCCCAACCAGCAGTGTAGGAGGGTTCCCCTTTCTCCACAACCTCGCCAACATTTGTTGTTGTTTGTCTTTTGGATGGTAGCCATCCTTACTTGTGTGAGGTGATATCTCATTGTGGTTTTAATTTGCATTTCTCTTATGACTAGTGATATGGAGCATCTTTTCATGTGTCTGTTTGCCATCTGAATTTCTTCTTTGGAGAACTGTCTGTTCAGCTCCTCTGCCCATTTTTTAATTGGATTATTTGCTTTTAGTTTCTTGAGGTGTGTGAGTTCTTTATATATTTTGGATGTCAACCCTTTATCGGATCTGTCATTTATGAATATATTCTCCCATACTTTAGGATGCCTTTTTGTTCTATTGGTGGTGTCCTTTGCTGTACAGAAGCTTTTCAGCTTGATATAGTCTCAATTGTTCATTTTTGCTTTTGTTCCCCTTGCCCAGGGAGATATGTTCATGAAGAAGTTGCTCATGTTTATGTCCAAGAGATTTTTGGCTATGTTTTTTTCTAAGAGTTTTATGGTTTCATGACTTACATTCAGGTCTTTGATCCATTTCAAATTTACTTTTGTGTATGGGGTTAGACAATGATCCAGTTTCATTCTCTTATAGTAGCTGTCCAGTTTTGCCAACACCAGCTGTTGAAGAGGCTGTCATTTCCCCATTGTATGTCCATGGCTCCTTTATCATATATTAATTGACCACATATGTTTGGGTTAATATATGGGCTCTCTATTCTGTTCCACTGGTCTGTGGGTCTGTTCTTGTGCCAGTACCAAATTGTCTTGATTACTGTGGCTTTGTAGTAGAGGTTGAAGTTGGGAAGCGAGATCCACCCTGCTTTATTCTTCCTTCTCAGGATTGCTTTGGCTATTCAGGGTCTTTTGTGGTTCCATATGAATTTTAGAACTATTTGTTCCAATTTGTTGAAGAATGCTGTTGGTATTTTGATAGGGATTGCATTGAATCTGTAGATTGCTTTAGGCATTTTGACAATATTAATTCTTCCTAGCCAAGAGCATGGAATGAGTTTCCATTTGTTAGTGTCTTCTTTAATTTCTCTTAAGTGTGTCTTATAGTTTTCAAGGTGTAGTTTTCAGGGTATAGGTCTTTCACTTCCTTGGTTAGGTTTATTCCTAGGTATTTTATTCTTTTGATGCAATTGTGAATGGAATTGTTTTCTTGATTTCTCTTTCTGCTAGTTCATCATTAGTGTATAGGAAAGCAACAGATTTCTGTGTATTAATTTTGTATCCTGCAACATTGCTGAATTCAGATATT
Source organism: Manis pentadactyla (assembly GCF_030020395.1). Taxonomy (NCBI): domain Eukaryota; kingdom Metazoa; phylum Chordata; class Mammalia; order Pholidota; family Manidae; genus Manis; species Manis pentadactyla. Next base: position 88,888,821 of record NC_080020.1, read on the forward strand.
AGTTCTAATAATTTTGGAGTGGAGTTTTTAGGGTTTTTTATGTACAATATCATGTCATCTGCAAATAGTGACAGTTTGACTTGTTCTTTACCAATCTGGATTCCTTGTATTTCTTTGTTTTGTCTGATTGCTGTGGCTAGGACCTCTGTTGAATAACAGCGGGGAGAGTGTCACTTTTTATTGAAATCAGTGTCTGATACCTAATAGGCACACAATGTGTATTTTTCAAGGGAATACATCTTACTTAACCTTCAGTATAAGCCTACAAGATAGGCATTATTAATCTCATCTTCCAGAAAAAGAAAAAGATATTGAAACAGCGAAAATGGCTTTTCCAGGGTCCCACAGATAGAAAGTTATAGAACACTTTTGATAAGCTTCAGAGCCACTGTTATTTCTGCTACATTTACTTATTTTTGTATTGTTCCCCAGTAGTGCTTGGACACTCTAGATTGTCTCAGCTTGCTTCAGGGTTATTCAAACTAACAAGAGGGGCTACTTCTCAACAATGACAGTACTGGTGATAGAGTCCCAAAGGTGAAATGAAACAGAATGGAAGCAGGACCCATAATCCAAGGGTCTCATTCCTTCTTAGAATTCCCCCTTACAAGGTTCAATCTCTGCTACAAATGAAACAAAACAAAAATCCTAGTGCCTGGTATAGTTTGCATGATTTTTCAGCATGGATTTGCACTTTGACAGTTTTTTGTTCTCTCTGCTTGGTCTGAAGCCTAATTTTGAAGATTGTGTTGCATTTTGGTGCTGTTTAACAGTGTAAACTTAGGTACAGACTGTCAGATCTATAAATCTACAAATTTGAAACCCTAGGGCATATTGTGCTGAGCTTGTGCATTCACAGGCCACCACGAGTTAAAAAAGAGAAGCAGAATAAAGACTGAAAAAGAAGATAAGGACTTAGAGAAAGATCACTGAAGGCCCCAAATCATTTTGAGTGTCTGGCAGGTTTGTGACCTAGCATGATGTCTAACTCATAATAGGAATTCAATGAATATGCGATGGCTGAATAACTGGATGAACTTGCCTCAATCTCCTTGTTTTTGAATCTGTACCTGCCCCATGTTAGTTTGTCCTTGAGGAACTGCAGACCTTCTGGAGGACTGTAGAGCTGATAGCTTTATGGTTTCACACCAGAAGATGTCAAGTCTCCTGACTTCTTATCCTTGAGGTTCGGTGCAGTTTAGAAAAGAGCTAAAGCAGACAAAAATGGGAGAGGCTGACCAACTGAAGCACCCATAGTATACATGTCTTTGCTACCCTTCTCCTTTTAGGAAATGCTTCATTCACCTGCTCTAGACAAGTGAGCTGAATAGGAGCTTCCCATCTTGTTAGATGCCTCCATCTCTCTGACCCTTTGCATTGGTGGAGAGATTTACTTAGTTAGGATGATCATTGCCTACTCTGCTTTTTTAAGTCTACAGTCAGTAGGGAAACTGTATTCCTGTCTGGTTGTGAAGTTATTAGGGACTAGGAGTGGACACAGAGCTGGTGATGGCTAGATCCCTGCCACCTGGAGAAGCTGGTTTCAGAGAGTGCTAGCTTTACTCATAACAGCCCCAAAGTGGAAACAACCCAAATGTCTGCCAGCTGATGAATGGATAAATAAAATGTATTATTTCCATACAAAGGACAATTATTCAACCATAAGAGGGAATGAAACACTCCTATGTGCTACAACAGGGATAAGCCTTGAAAATGGAATTTAAGGGGAAGAACCCAGTTACAAGGGACCTCATATTATATGATTCCATTTATAAAAAATACCCAGAAAAGGCAGATCTATAGAGACAGAAAGTAGATTAGTGGTTGCTTGGTGCTGGGGGAGATGGCTAAGGGGTATGAGGCTTCTTTGCAAAATGAAAATATTCCAAAATTCATTGTGGTTATTGATGTACAACAATGTGAACGTACTAAAAGCCACTGAATTGTACACTTTAAGTGGGTCATTTGTATGACATGTGAATACCTTAATAAAGCAGATGAGAGAGAAAGACGCTAACAAAAAAAAAAAGGAAGCAGAAACAAGAGATGAACAGAGTATCTAGCTGGTGTTTGAATCATTGGTTCTAGACTTCTGTTCTGCAAATTCCATCCTTGCTCTTCCCACAGTTGGGTTGATGAGCCAGTTAAATTCCAGTGTCTCCCTGTCTCCTTTCCTTTCATCCTGCTTAAGCTAATTCAGGCTGGCCTTCTGTTACTTGCCATAACAGCCCTCCTGTTAACACAGAGATTCTACTCAGAGGGAGGTGGGGAAGCGCCACCACACCACATCAGCAGAGTCTGGTCTTCATGTCACATGCAATACGACCACACATCCTTCTACATGATGGATGTTCAATAAACATTTGTTAAATGTAAATAAATGTTCCCATACTTAAATGACAGAACTTTACCCACAGAGACTTGAGTCTTCCCCTTTCAGTTCAGGTTGGTTTTCTTTGAGGATGTTATACCAAATTATTTCCAAAACCCTATCTGGGAGAATTTTCTGCCATTCATAATTTCCCATGGAAGAAAATTTAATCTTTTACTGATCCCTTAAATTCAACTGAAATCTTGTAGGTCCATTTTTGGGTGTTCCCACAAGTCTTTAGGTGGTGGGCAGACTTTTGAAAATTAAAGAATATTTCAAACCCAAGCAAATAAAATAATGGCAGAATATAGTGCACAACAGCCTGCAGAAGCAGGCAGCTGTGGCAGCACTGAGCAATACAGGTCAGGCTTCTGCATGCAGACACACATGAGCACACACACACAGTGTACATACACACACATGCCTGTGCTCCCCTATCTGCATCTGTGTCTCCACCCATAAAGATAGTATGCATTACCAGATATTCCTTTACTATTCCTAGCTTATCAGAAGATTAGTGGGGGAAAAATGCTAGTGAATTTTCTATTATACTCATTTGAATATGTTAAAAATACATTTGCACAATGCAACACAACGGTTATGTTTTAACTCTTTGTAGAAGAACTCCAGTTCATAGCAGTGGTTCTCAAACTGAAGCATGAACCATAGCCACATGGTAAGATTATTAAAACAAGTTTCAGGGCCCCATTCCCAGAGTTTCTGACTCAGCAGATCTAGGGCAGGCCTGTATCTCTAACACATTCCCAGGGGATGCTGAGGCTGCTGGCCTGGGATCCCACTTGGAGAGTCACTGAACTGTAGAATATGATTGGGTACTTCATTTTTTAAAACTGATATTTAATTTTAAGGCTAATATGTCTTATGGGTTAGAATTGTAATTTGACCCAAGGACCCGGACATGAAACTTGCATAGTTCATTTGTAATTCTTGAAGCCCCAGTTTAAATTAAATAGTCATTATTTTGGTTTTTAAGTAAATGTCCACCACAGACATCGGTTGTTGTCCAATTCTATGGTTGCCCATTCGACATCAGCTAATTCCCAACCTCATTATAATCCTTCTGGGACAGTTGAAAATGTAAATTCCCAACTGAACAGGATCTGGCAGAGAAAGGAGAGGAGGTAGGTGGAGAGACTGGTTTCTAAACTACCAACTGAACAGCTATCTAAAAATAAATCCTTTGAGTTAAAAAGAGTGGCTTAGAGATGAAAATGGAATGATTAAGAACATTTTGCAGCATTGCATCTGAGGTATATAAGTCATCATGTGACATTTCCTTGTTTTCCTCCACTGGGAGAAGAGAAATGTGCTGAAATGCCTAAATACCAAACTTTGTGTGACTTCAAATAAAATTATGAGAAAGGGCAAGTCAGCACAAGGGACACAAGGAATTTCAGTGCTCAGCTTTAAAATGTTTTCACTTGGCTTATTAAGCCCTCTGTAAGAGCAGTGTTCTGTCCACATGTGGTAGGAATATACATGGACATTCTTACATATATGTGTATTGTATCAGACCTTCAGGTCTTTCAAAAATTTGCAGTACAGCATGTACAGAGAATTGCATATATCAGAGCGCAGCTTGAATTTTTACAAGGTGAATACACTTACATAATCAGTTCTCAGACAGAAGAACAAATCATTACCATCTCCCCCAAATCTTCCTCATGTTCTCTCAAGCTACTCTCTCCCTTCTAAAGTAACCATGATCCTGTCTTCTAACAGCATATAAGTTTTGCCTTTTATTTCCCCTTTTATGTAAATGAACCACACTTCTTTCATGATTTTAATAAAAATCAAGCAATAATACATATTTAAATTTTAATTTTATGATTGAAAATGTAATAATACATGGTAAAAATCAAAAACCAAAATTCAACCAATGCCTAAGGGTATAGAATAAAAATAGGCATTTGTGCATTTTAGTGGTAAGTCCCTCATTCTCATTCGTGTACAGTATTCCATTGTGTGGATATACCACAATATATTTATGCATTCTTTTATTGATTGGCTTTTGGTTGATTTCTGGTTTGGTACTACAATGAATAGAACTGCTATGGACATTCTAGTATTTTTTTCCTGATGAACATGTGCTTGCATTTTGTTGGGTTTTGAGAATAGAATGCTAGGTCACAGATTATGCATATATTCAATGTTAGTAGATACTGACAAAGCCTAAGTTTCTATAAAGTGGTTCTCCCATTTTATATTTCACCCAGGAGTATACAAATATTCCAGTTTCTTCACATCCTCAGAAATACTTCAAAAATTCCCATCTTGTTTATATTTTAGTCACTCTATAGTTGTGTAGTATTATCTCATTGTGGTTTAATCTACATTTCATGATGACTAATGAAGATGAACAGCTTTTCATTTGTTTTTGGACACTGAGACATCTATCTTCTTTTCTGAACTATCGGTTCAAATCTCTTACTCATTTCTTATTGATTAATAGGAGTTCTTTATATATTCAGTGTATGAGTCCTTTGTCAGATATGTGTCTTGTGGATATCTTCTCCTATGTGAGTTTTTCACTATCTTTTGATTATTTTTTCATTTATGATTATCACTTTTTATGACCTATTTTAGAAAGCTTTCCCTATCGCAAAATCACAAATATGTTCTCTATTTTCCTCCAAAAGTTTTATTGGCTTAACATTTATGTTAAAATCTATAATATATCTGGAACTGATTTTTAGCTATGGTATGAAGTAGGGGCTGAAGTTCATTTTTTTCCTGAATGTATGTCCAGCACCATTTGTTACAAATACCATTTCTCTTCAACTGTGTCTTCCTATAGACCTGAACATCTTGTGTTGAATATTCTTCCAAATATTTATTCAAGATTGCCATTGGACTCTTTCATCTTTATGAAAACAAGAACAATTCCTGACTGGCTTCTTTGCCATAAATCCCTGACTGTCATCTCTGTCCCCATGATCTGGCCACTCTGATGTCTGTTCTCTCAATTTCTAAGTAGATTATATTAAACAACATCTGCAGCACAATTAAGTAAGAGGTATATTAAATTTTGTGGCTGCTGTAACAAGTGGCCACAAACTTAGTGGCTTAAAACTACAAAAATTTATTCACTGACACTTTCAGAGGCCCGAAGTCTGAAATGAGTATCAGTGGGCAAAATCAAGGTATTACCAAGGCCATGTTCCCTCTGGAGGTCCTAGGGGAAAATGAGTTCCTTATCTCTTCCAGCTTCTGGTAGATGCGGCCATTCCTTGGCTGTGGCTGCAACACTGTGATCTTCAAGTCCAGCATCTTTAATTCTCCTTTTGCACCCACCATATAGCACCGCCTTTTCATGTATGTTCAAATCTCCCTCTGATTTCCTCTTACAAGGATTCAGGTCCTCTCCTCCAAGATAATCTAGGAAAATTTTTCCATCTCAAGGTCCTTATCTTTAATTAGATCTGCCAAGTTCCTGTTTCCACCAAAGGTAACATTCACAAGTTCCTGGGATTAGTACCTGATATTTTGGGGGCCTTTTTTCAGCCTCCCATAAAAGGTTTCAATTAAGACCAAATAGGTTTCAAAATTTCAATTTTGTGATTAAAAAATAATACATGGGGCACAAATAAAAACAAAAACAACCCCAAAACAAAAAAATAAATTCAAACAATACCAAAGGATATAAAGGAAAAAGCGACGCTTCACCCAACACCAGATTCATTCTAGTCTTTTTCCAAAGATGCAACAGCTAGTCCTAGTATTCTGCATATGCTTCTAGAAGTGTTCCATGTGTCTGCAAGCATATAAACATATGTATTTAACTGTTTTCAATTTATGGTTACTTAATTTGCTATTACAGACAATGCAATGACCATATTTGTATGTATAGCCTTAAGCAATTTGCTTCTATAGGATGAATTCCTAGAGATGAACTGCTGGCTTATAGAGAATGTGTCCTAGTCTGCTCAGGTTGGGTGGTTTATAACAACATAAGTTTATGTCTCATGGTTCTGGAGGCTGTAAGTCTGATATCAGGGTATCAACATGGTCCGATTCCTTTCCCAGGTTGTAGACCGCTGACTTCTTGTATCCTCACACAGTGGAGAGCAGAGACAGGAAGCAAGTCTTCCCGTGACTCTTCTAAGGGCACTGACCCCATGCATGTGGGCTATACTTCTATCACCTCATTTAATACTAATGACTTCCCAGTGGCCCAGCTTCCCATGCCATCACATGGAGGGATATAGGGTTTCAACACAAGAATTTGGGGGGATGCAGACATTTAGTCTATAACAGCATGTGAATTCAAAATTTTGGGGATTACAAATTGCCAACTGCGTGCACAGGCTCAGAGACTGTCTTGATTTATAGTCCCACTATCCATGTCCCTTATTATCTGTCCCTGATCACCTGTTTCAGGGCAACTAGTTGGGATGCTGAGCATGCTACAGGGAGGGACAGTAAGAGGAAGGGCAGAGAATGATGCAGTTACCTGGGTCTGATAGAACAACATTTGGGGCCAGAGGGGAAGGAGGCAGAATGCAAAGGAAAGAACACATCTGAAGTGAATGACTCTGTAAGACAAGGACTGGCTACCTAACTTGAAAGCAAAATGGAAACGTGGGTCCAGTGTGAAAGAGTGAGTAAGAATTTCAATTAGGTGACAGGAGAGCATAACCCTAGTGCAGGGTCTGCTCAGCAGCTGACCAGGTGCTCACCCGTGATGCTGGCCCTGGAGAAGACTTGGTAATAGATAAACTGTGGGACACAAAGCAGAATTAGAATCCCAGGAACTTAAAGACATAAAGAGAACCAACTGTATCACACCACTATTTCTACCATCATCAGTAACACCATTATCAAAATCATTCTGACTGTTGACTGCCAACCAAGTATGTCTAAGCCTCCAGGAGGGTATAAGCTGGGTCTCTGTCCTGGAAGGACTTAAAATTCAGTTGAAGACCCAAACCACAGTCAGAAAATAATAACAAATAGTGGAAGGCAGCAGAGGTCCAGTTATAGTGGGAGTCAGATCACCTGGGGCATCTTGGTAAAAACACAAAGTCCTTATTCATCAAGAACAGGCCTCTGTATTTTCTATCAGTTTTCCATGAGATTCTGATGCACAAGAATGTATGAGAATCACTGAGAAGGACTCACTGCTGGATGACAGTATCTGCTACTTGGGTACCCTGAGGCTGTGGAAGAGGGTCCCAAACCTCAGTGAGCACTGGAATCACCTGGAGAGCCTGTTAAAATGCAGGTTCCTGGCTTCACCACCCAAAATTCTTATTCTGTGAGTCTGGGGTAGGGGCTCAGAAACTGGCACTTCATTCTGAGGCAGACAGTTTGAGGACCATAGTCTAAAAGATATCGGTCTATGATTTACAGGGAAATTTTGGAAGAGAGTGACACTTAACTGGGATTTGAGGGATGAGCAATACTTACAGATAGAGAGGGAGGGAGGGAGTGGGGGTGGGGGAACAGGGCCTTCATGGCTTGAGAAAAAGTAGATGCAGGAATCTAAATGCCATTTCTTGGGTAGAAAGAATACTGGGTTTGGCTGGTATACAAGATGGTTGTGGGAGGTAAGATCAGATAGGCAGGGCAGGGCTGGATCAGCAAGACAGGTTCCAGCCTCCTTCCCAGGCGGAGCCCTTGGGCACATGCGCTTCTCTGCACAGACCAAAGCTGGGGTGGTGTATTACCACTTAGAGGTTAATTCTGAAGCATCCAAGTCTAGCGGACACACAAGTCTTTGTATCTGCTTGCTTAGAAAAGCCGTGCGCTCCTAGCAATACCAGCCACCTGGAGGGATTTTAGAACTTTCATCCTCGATCTGAGTCGGGTCACACGTCTTTCAGCTCACATGGCTGCAGCTTCATTGTTTCCGCCAAGGCAAGAAAATGCACGGGTTCCATTTGGCTGACTCCTCCCACCACTTCTGTAGGTTGTTCAATGTCCACCTCATTCCTCCCGCAGCCAGACTGCTGGGCTGTTCACAAGGCAGCTTTTTTTGTCATTTTATGTGGAGTCTGGTCAGAGCAGACTGAAGCCCAGAAGGCACTCGGCTTAAATTCCAGGATGAGGAGTGGTAGCTGGAAAGGGGTTATTTATATATACCTCAGCTTGGAATAGTAAAACATTTTAAAAGGTATGGTGTTTAATCATGTCTGAGCCCGAGGAATGTGAAGCCCCTGTGAGGAATTCTACTCCATGAGAATAAAAATAAGAAACTGGTAGCTTCTCTTGTCAAGCTTTCCAAAGTATTGTTGAATCTCTTGCCTCTCTGTCACACTTTATTTTCCTACTGCACCTTTTCACCAAGACTTTGAGTGCTCAACCTCTGAATCTCTTACTATTTCATGTAGTTCCCCCCAACATGTGTCCTATGCAAAGGAAATAAATGCATCTTGCTCTTCAAAATGAATTATTCAGTAGTATTTCTCTGTCAGCAATCACCATTTTCAAATACTTAGGGTTTCCCTTTCATTTACCACATCAGTCTTTGAGAGGTAGGTAGTTTTTTTCACTCTCATATTCAGGGGATAAAATCCACCAACAAAAGGTGCTGAAAAGTAAGATGGGCAAGTACTCTTTACAGGAGACCAAGCTTACCATTTCTGTCACATTCTTAGCCTCTCCTTACCCACTGTCTGAGAATTTGAGACTTGAACATGATCCTCTCAAATCACAGTGCAATATATGGCAATGACATCATCTAAAGATCTTTTTATAGGGAACTACTATTTTTAAACAAAAACAATCCCTACCTTAAAAAATAGTATTATTTAGTATGTGAACTTTAGGAATCAAATTTCAAGGCACTTTAGGTCCAGGTACCATGTCAAACAGGTTTAACCTCAGACATGCAGGAATTCACACATCACTCTGAGAGGTTACTGTCTAAATGACAGGCCTTGCAGCTTGAGCTGGGTCTGACCCCGAGAGTCAATGGAAGAAAAGATTAAGGTCACTGTCATCATTTACACTGTATCTCATTTTTTCCACAAATGCAGCAAAGTATCTAATTCCTTGTAAATGAAATATTGCCTCCATAGGAAATAAGGAAAAACAGTAGTGTCAATCATTCTGTTAATTTGTCCTTTATAGAAATAAATATTTTTTGGACTGGTTGCAGCATTACTGAGTCCTCCATCAGCTTATTTATGCCTTCATGACATATCATATTCAACCTTATTTTGGGTTCCAAAATTCTCAGCCAAACTTCCATTGTGAGGATAGAGAGACAGGATATAAAGAAATCATAAAAGAAGAATGGTATACAAGGCCTGTGGATAATTCCTTTGCTATATTCAGCACTAGTTAAAGCTGTTAAAGTATGGTTTCCAGTTTTGGCCACTGAACATTATGCTACCATGTAACACAAAAATAATTTAAGTGTTAGACAATTGAGCCTATAAGACTGTGTAAGGCAAGTTTAAAAAAACATTAAAAAGACAATTTACAGATTTTAGAGATTTAGAGATATTTAGATATTTTTGAATTCAGAAGCCAGCACCTACTCCTACCATCGCCATTTTACATATAAGGAAACAGAGATAGAGAGAGTCTGAATTCATTGCGTCTACATGACTAAGTGCTGGTCCACCTGGACCAGAGCCCAGGTCTCCTGACTCCCAACCTCATGTAGTTCCACTAAGGCAACAGGGTGATTGATGGCAGAGTTCTCCGGATGAACTGGTCCATTTGACTTTTCCTATTCCCTCAACTAATTAAAGTTTCATTAAAGGAGAAAACTTGGCTTTCCCTTCTGTATCATTCTCTACTATCAAGTGATCCGAATTCCTGTTGAATATATGATGACCTCATCATTCCTGATGGATGTGGAGGATGAGAAGAAGGAAGATTTTGTTTAACATCACGAAGTCCTTGACTTAGAAAGACCATCTAATGGGTTGTATAGTCTCTACACTCAGGAATGTTGGAAAGAGAATAGAAAATAATCTCTTCTAGATTAACTGGGCATTCACTTCCTGAAACCAAATGCTAAGATACGTCTTCTAAGAGGTTGCTGGAGGAATCTAGTAGGATCCCAGTCCTACTTCTGGCCCGTCCTTCTCTCTCTGTACACCTAAGTAAAGCTCTTAAATGAACCCCTTAGGTCCTGTTATGGACTGAATTATGTCTCCCCCAAATTCATATGTTGAAGCCCTAACTCCACTGTGACTGTGTTTAGAGACAGGGTCTTTAAGGGAGTAATTAAGTTTAAATGTGGTCTGAAGGGTGAGTGAGGCTTTAATCTGATATGACTGGTATCCTTATAAGAAGAGACAAAGACACCAGAGAGCTCTCTCTGTGCACACAGAGAAAGTCACCAACTGAGGACAGCAAGAAGGCAGCCATCTACAAGTCAGGAAGAGACCTCACCAGAGACCAACCCTGCAGCACCTTGATCTTGGACTTAGAGCCTATAGAACTGTGAGAAAATAAATAAGTGTGGTTTAAAACACTTGGTTTGTGGTATTTTGTCAGCATTCCACACAGACTAGTATGGATCTGGTACAGTAAAGTGGTTGCTACTGTAACAAACGCCTTAAGTGTGGAGGTGGCTTTCGAACTGGGTGATGGGTGGATGCTGGAAGAATTTTGAAGTGCAGGCTAGAAAGTCTCAGTTACCTTGAAGGGATTGTTAATAGAGATATGGATGTTACAGGTGATCCTGGTGAAGGTTCAGAGAGAAAAGAACTGGAGAGAAAGCTTCTATCAGAGAATTAATGTGCCTCATGACCAGAATATTGGAGGTCGCATGAACATTAAGGGTGATTCTGGTGAGATCTCAGCATAAAAGGGACAATGTGTTATTGGTAATTGGGGGAAAGATGATCCTTCTTTGATCCTAAAGTGGCAAAGAACTTGGCTGAAGTGTGTTCCAGTGTTTTGTGGAAGGTAAAACTGGTGTGTGATGAAATCAGATACTCAGCTGAGAAGACTTCTAAGCAAAGCTTTGAAGGTGTGGCCTGGTTTCTCTTTACTATATGGTAAAATGAGAGAGGAGAGAGATCAATTGAAGAAGCTCTCAAGCAAAAAGGAGTCAGAACCTGAAAATAGGGGAAAATCTCAGCCTATCCATATTGCAAAAAAATGAAAAAGCATTTTCTGGAGCAAACACCAAAGGTGTGACTGGACAATCACTCCATACAGAGATAAACTGTGATTATAGTCAGCTTTCTCAACACAAACCAGGGATAGAGAGAGGATTAGAGATACTGCCAGTGTGAACAAAAGGAAGACCCAGACAGGATGAAATAAAGGAAATCTGTCAGGCCTTTCAATATTCAGCAAGACAGGACAGTAGAACTATGCAGCTGCAAACATGCTTTATCCTTCAAGAAAAGAGAAGAATGACCCCAAAGGGGATTCAGAGGTCACCAGCCAGAGCCCCCACCCCCACCACAATCCTACAATATACAAGTGGCTGAGGACAGGGGCAAGGCTGCCTCCTCCCTGGTTTTGGAGAGTCAGGCCACCTTTCCCCTTTCAGTGGCCCAGGCTGCCCCTTGCCGGTGCTGTAGGGGTGGGATGCTGCAAAGACCTGTGGGGGCAGCTGCCCCGCTGGGCCCAGAAGGCACTGAGCAAAGAGGATTATTCCCAGGCCTTAATATCTAATGGACTTTGCCTTGCAAAGTTTTGGACTTGACTTGAGACCCATCATCCCTTTCTTCTCTGATGTCTTCCTCTTGGAATGAGAATGTTTATCTTATGCTTGTCCATTGTGTTTTGAAAGTACATAACCTGCCTGATTTCTACAGAGGAATTTTGCCTCAGGATAAATTGTACCTGATTTAAATTGTTTTGTGATTTATTTATTTTGTGTGTGTGTGTCTTGCTTCATTTAGTCATCAGGTATTTCTGAGATTTTGCACAGTTTCAGGTCCTATGGAATGGTGACTAGAACAAAACCACTGCTTCATGGGGCTTAAATCTAAAGGAGAGATGGATATTGTTCTTTTTATTGGAATAAAGTTGATACACAGTATTATATTGGTTTGAGATGTGCAACATAGTGACTCTATAATTACATACATCATTAGATGCTTGCCCCAAGAAGTGTAGTTACAATATTATTGGTTATATTCTCTATGTTGTACCTCTATTCCTATGCCTAACTTATTTTATAATTTTTAGTTTGTACCACTTTATCTCCTTCACCTATTTCACCCATCTCCCCGTGCCTTCCCTATGGTATCCAACAGTCTGTTGTCTATATTTGTGGGACTATTTATTTTTTGTTTGTTTTTAGATTCCACATATAAGTGAAATCATATGGCATTTGTCTTTCTCTTCCTGGCTTATTTCATTAGCATAATACCCTCTAGATCAATCCATGTTGTTGCAAATGGCAAGATTTTATTCTTTTTTTATGGCTAATATTCTATTGTGTATATGTACCGCATCTTCTTTATCCATTCATCTATCAATGGGCACATGGGTTGCTTCCATATCAAACAATGTTGCAATGAACATAGGTGTGTATGTATCTTCAAATTAGTGATTTTGTTTTCTTCCAGTGAATTCCCAGAGTAGAATTGCTGGGTCATATGGTATTTCTATTGCTAGTTTTTTGAAGAATTTCCATATTTTTCTCTATTGTGGCTATACCAATTTATATTCCTATCAACAGTGTGGGAGGGTTCCCTTTTCTTCATATCCTCACCAACACTTGTCATTTCTTATCTTTTGGATAGTGGCCATTCTGACTAGTGTGTGGTGGTACACATCACTGTGGTTTTGGTTTGCATTTCCCTAATGATTAGTGATGTTGAGCATCTTTTCATGTATCTATTGTCATTTGTACATCTTCTTTTGAAAAATGTCTGTTTAAGTCCTCTGCCCATTTTTTAACTGGATTATTTGTTTTGTGCTGTTGAGTTGTATGAGTTTGTTATATATTTTGGATATTAGCCTCTTATCAGATTACCATTTGTAAATATATTCTCCCATACAGTAGGTTGCCTTTTGTTTTATTGAAGGTTTCCATTGCTGTGCAAGGCTTTTTAGTTGGATGAGGTCCCATTCATTTATTATTGCTTTGTTTCCCTTGCCCAGGATAGATGCCCTTGCCCATACCTGACAGATGACAATACTGAGACTTTTGATTTGGAATTGATGCTGGAATGGGTTAAGACTCTCAGGACTATTGGATAACTGCTGGGGTGAATGCATTTTGCATATGAGAAGGACATGAATTTGGGGAGGGTAGAGGAATAAATGTTATAGACTGAACTGTATCCTCCAACAATTCATATATTGAAGCCCTAACCCTGTCTGTGTTGCTGTATTTGGAGATAGGACCAAAAGAAGGTTAAAAGGTTAAATGAAGTTATAAGGGGTCTTAACCAGAGAGGACTAGTAGCCTTTTAAAATGAGGAAGAAAAATCAGAGAGCTTTCCCTGCACACACACCCAGTGGAAAAGCTATGTGAGAACACAGTGAGGAGGTGGCGATCTGCAAGCTAGGAAGAGAGGCCTCATCAGAAACCAGCTCTGACTGTGCTTTGACTGGGAACTTCCGGACTCCAGAACTGTGAGGTGATAAATTTCTATAGTGTATGTTCCCCAGGCTGTGGTACTTTGTTGTGGCAGCCCTAGCCAACTAACACAGGTCTAGTCTGACTTCTGCCTCCTGCCCTTGTTCACTGATACCTTCTGTCCTTGGGATTGATGACTCGCTCTTCAGTTTTACCAAACCACATTTTATATAATCCTTCTTTTGGTCAAAATCTGCATAAATTTGCTTGATGCTCCCAAGCATCAGTGATGGCAAATTTTTCTCTTTTGTCCTTGTGACTCATTCTTAATTACATCATGTATTGTTTACCTTAAATTTTTTTAAATTGACATACAGTAAAATGAACTTGTGGATCAAACTGAAAAACAAAAGATTCCAAATACACAGACACAAATGCAATAGGCAAACAGACAAGAACTCAAAGAGTTCACACCAACCACAACTTTGGATATTTCTATGGCATTTTTATAAGTTCAGAACTATCATGGTCTCTGATATACAAGACACACAGAGCAAAGAGAATTTAAACAAATTTGATGAAATGCTGGAATTAATCACTGAAGATTAAAATTAAATTAAATGTTATTGTTTTGGAGCCTAAAGAAAATTAAGTAATAGCTAATAATGTTTTAAGCCAGAGAGACTGATCAAAGCTGCCTTTTAAAATGAAGAGATGTGATTACTTACAATTGGAATTTAGATATATGTATTTATATAGGAGCAAAACACTCAACAACAACTTGTCAGAGAGAGAATACTGAAGACCTCGCTGTTTTATAGCTCAGCAGGTGCTTAGTTAGCTAAGGCTGCCGTAACAAAGTACTGCAGAAAGCTGGCTTAAACAAAAGAGAATTATTTCCTCACAGAAGGCAAGAAAAGTCTGAGACCAAAGAGTCAGCAGGTTCAGTTTCTTCTGAGGCCTCTCTCCATGGTGTATGGATGGCCATCTTCTCCCTGTGTTTTCATGTGGTTTCACTCTACTTGTGTCTGGTTCCTAATCTCTTCTTATAGGAACACCGGTCATATTAAAATAGGGCCTACTTATATCATCTCCTTTTAGCCTAACTCCCTCTTTAAGAGCATATCAGCACAGTCACATCCTGAGATACTGGGGTTTGGGTTCTAACAAATCAGTGGGGGTGGGGCACAATTCAGCCCATAACGTTAGTCATTTCTTTATCAACTTGTCTCATTGTTAAAACCACTCTCAGAAGTGAGTTAGGAGGTCCTCCATACCCACAACGAGCAGGAGAACTGAGGCTCAAACCAGATCTCATAACTATAATTCTGTCTCTACCATAACACCGCTGAACTTTAACTTATATTGATGTATAACAATAATATACAATATATATAATAATGTAATAAGTTATATTATAAGTTGGTTAAACATGTCCTGTTTTGCTAGAGTATGCAAGGGTAAACTGTGGTTGAACCCAATTACCACAAATTCCAAAAGAATTTTGTTGTAAATGTGGGGCAAGTGCATTTGGTTTTTCATCTTGTAGATACTTAATAAAGAGAGTAAATACAATACTTGAGAATTCATGTTCTTTTAAGTCACTAAGGTCACATTTGGCTCATTACTCCCTGAAAAGGATAAGTAACTAAGCTCCTAATTTGCTCCCAAAGAGGCCCTTAAGCATGGGTAAGAGAATCAGTTTTCTCTTTGGATCAGATCTAGGGTGAAGTCAGTGAGGTATTTTGCTGAACTAAAATAGTACAACTTCTAAGATAGATAGTGTGTGTTCAGTGGAGAACAATATATATACACACATATATTAAATACATACATGTTATATATGTGTATACAAACATTTATATTATATATATACTATATATATACATATATATTATATGGATATGTATGTATGTGTGTATATAAATGTATATACCATATATACACATACATATATAGTAACTACATATAAAAATACATATATAACATATAGATATATGCATAATACATATGCATATATAAACATGAATCACATTATATAATTATATATATTATATACTATATATATATGCACAATTAATGTATATTAATATATATTACTTGACTATATTTATCTTACTCCTAATATATTTTAATATTTATATATTACATATAAAATAAACATAAACATAAGTTGGGGCCTGAGATGGTGCCTGGAGGATACACACATATTCCAAACACACACACACACACACAGAAAATTTAGATATTATATATTATGCATATTATATAATATTATCTCTTAATTGTGTATGTATGAGTGTGTGTCTGTGTGTATGTGTACATACAGAATCCTAGAGGATTCTAGGTACCATCTCAGCCCCCAACTTATGTTTAAACAGTTTTAATTAATGCTTTGCTTTCTTAGGTATTTTGCAGAGGGGAAATTATACTGTGTATACACACACCCACACACATATATACCATTCTCAGTATTATAAAAATTTCCTACTTTCTAACAATAACTATACACAATAACTATACTAAAAAATATTATATTTTTGCAACACTCCTAATGTGGAAGTGCAGTCATTACAAATGTTTTGGGAAATTAAAGATGATTCTCCAATAATTTGAAAATTGCTCACAAAGTCTCTCTGCACTGAAGATTTAGAAGACACAGTATTTGTAAGACACAGATTTGTAAGACATTTGTTATCTTGTGTAGAAAACAACAGAATGGACATAACTTTTGGAGATGATGTCAGCAGGGAAAGCCCTGTATGGAACAACCAGAGCAAACATCTAGGGTTAAGACTGAGCACAACATAATGCCGACAGCGGATATAAAGAGGGGATGACCGAAAAGCAACTTTCTAAACAAGTGTTTCCATCCTCATCATACCCCTGCCAAAGGTCATGCAGAATGATGGGGCCAGAATAACAAACTGTATCCCTTGGCTCTTGGTACTGGCTCATATTTCCTTCCTGTGATGTACAGCAGGCTACGGGAGATTGTATATGGAAGAACTAGCCAGAAACCTTTAGTCTTCATTGTCTAGCCCTTGATTTTTATACAAATACACTTCCCTAAAATGCATATATTTCTGACTAAAATCAGATAAAAGGGACATACTATGTATTATATTGCTCATGGACATGTTGGACTGGAGCACTGTTCACCTTTTATTCTCCCTCTGTCCCAGAACAAAATTACAGAGGATACTTTGACTCAATTAGCAGAGTGCTTTTTCAAGGGTGGGTGGGCTATCTCCATTAGAATAACCTGATTCTGTACAGCTGTGTGTTTATTGATCGGGGTGCCTTATTACAGTTTGGCATTCATTAGTGTAACTGAGTATAGGACACGTTCATAGACAACTGAGGTGGAAAGAAAAATATGTGCTTTTTTCTTAAAGCAGAAATCATATTCATTAGGTTGTTTTTGTCAGATAAGTAAAAAGTTATACCTTAATATTTCTTTCCAAAAGCTCCTTCAAAGTCTCTCAGCATCTGCCCTGACGAACATCATAAAAGGCAGAGCTAATGAACTGGGCCACACAATCAACTCGGGTGACTAAGACTCAATGAAACAATTCAAAATTAAACAGATGACCATTTCCCACTGGAAATGGGGTGTCTGAATGAAAAGATGACAAGAACAAAGAGCAAGTAATGTTCCTAATTGTGTCTGGCAATGCAATTGAGGTTAATGGCATATGAGACCAGACATTTTTCTCTGATGAAAATCATGCATCCCCTTTATAAAGATAGAAGATATGTCCTCAAGAGCAGTGCTAATTATTCAGTTCACTAATCCTAACCTCATAAGGCTCTGCTGTATTATAAGAGGGTCATTTTCCTTGGCAAAATTAAAATGAAATTTCTGTAGTTAGTTAAATCTCAGCCACTACCCACTAGCAGACACCTGTGGTAGTCAGAATGAAGATCCCATTTTGATGACTTAGAATCAGGTATTTAGTATAGGAAGTTAAAATCCTGAGAATCTGCTGAAGTGCTAGTCTCCTTCCACAGAAAAACACACACATGCTTCAATGTCAGGGGAAACATGGATTCCTAGGAGTGAGTTCATGGAGGGCCTTCATAGAGTAGAATAATAACCTTGATGTCAAATGTCTCCTTGACTCCACCCCTTTCCATCCCTACCAAAGCTGCTCCTTCACAGCCATCCTCACCTCCTACTTGACTCTTACCACACAGCCTCCTTCCCAGTGAGGCCTGCTCACTCTCGCCCATGTTGAAGCCAGAGGGAACTAGCAGACACACCAACCCAGCCTGTTGTCTCTCTGCTCCCATCCCTCCCAGGGTTTTCCTCTACTTACAGGATAAAGCCCAGATACCCCCATGGTCTGGGCCTTATCTCTACTTCTCCATTCCTCACCTTTCATCATATCCTGACTGATACCTAATGCCCAGAAATTTCAGACTTTTTGCAATTTCCTGCACATAATTTTTGATTCCATGCCTTTATTTTTAACAGTCAGCCTGAAACCCATACACCCTCCTTACTCCTGTTCCCTTTATTTGGTTAATTTCCTTTTCACCATAATGATTCGACTCACTTGCTTTTGCTATGGCAACCTGTCCTGACGTCTTCTCTCCTATTCCTGGCTCATTGAGGTGCCTCGCTTTGGCTGTCATAATGCCTTGTATATACCCATAATGCCTTGTAGGGCCCACCTGCATTCTAATTATCTTTCTAGTTTCTGTCTTTTACACTATAAGCTTCCTGAGGATAGGGGCTGTGTATCTTATCCTTTCTTGTATCCGCAGGTCTTAACAATGAGCTTACAGAGAGTAAGTGTTCCATAAGCATTTGATTACCAAATGAATAAAGAAAAAAAAGAATAAAGAATAGATGCTAAATAAATAATCACTGATTTTTTGACTCATTGTGCTGCCCCTTCTTGAATAAATAGTACTTATTCCTATGTACCTTCAGGACTTAAGTGGGAGCATATACAGAAAGCTAAACCAAATGAAATATGTCAAAGAACTTGAGTACTTGACATATAGTAAGACTCAGTGTTGAATTTTTCCCCTTTGTATTAAATTATATAATTAACTATAAATTTAAATTTTTATGTAAATTCTTTTTCTATAATGTAAATATTTTATATTATAAAATGTAATATATTACAACTTAGAAATTTTAACGTAAATTTATTTTTATTAGGTCACATCTCAAAGTAAAACTAAAAATTGAGGAAAAATGTTTCATTGAAGTTTTTAAAGCCTCTGACATTTTCTGGAAATGTCACCTACACGCCAGCCAGCGTGCTAAGTGCTCGAGGCGTTCCTGGGGGCAGTACTTGGTGACTCCTGCCTTCAGGAAGCTGACAGTTCAGTAGGCTTCACAGGAACTGAGTCCCCATCTGTGCTTCCTCAGGAAGCCAACAGCTTCCTAGGGAAATCTTATGTATATGTTTCTAGATCTAAGTTGTTACTTCATTTTTACTTTTTTTTTTAATCCAGGAGGCAGTCATTATTTCTATTAAATAGTGGGTGCCAGGGCCAGACAGACTCTGTAATTTTAGATCTTCTTTAAAAATGATTCCTAAGGAACATTCTCATGCCATCATTCAGAGGTGGATTATTCAACCTCAGCCTGATCTGGGACGTTGCCTCTCTGGTGTGTATCTGTAAGAAAGGAAAAGGTGAAATTCCTTGACTTCTTGGTCCTAGTCTACTCAAAAGTTATGTGGGGAGGAGGCTACACTACTATAATCACATGGGATGGGAATTTGGAACTATGAACTGCAAAGAGACTATGGACATTGGAAATCTGACCGTGCATTCCAGTTAGCCCTAGTTAGATAAGCAGGCACCAGTGATCCCAGGAGATTGGCTTGAGGGCTTTTACTGACTTACAGCTGTTGGAATATTAGGGAAGTTTTCCAAAGAAACAAAACAGACATTGGGAGCAAATTCTGCCCTTTGGGGTCTGCCTTCCTTACTCTTAAGCCCTGGGGACTGGCTTTTAGGGCACTGAACTTTTAATCACTTTTGAGTGCTTGGGAAAATGTGTTCCACATGAGATTAGATTTGCATCTGTTTTCATGTCAGTATTACATGTGTGTGCAGCAATGAGAAAGCAAGTTCAAGGTATTTCAGAGATTCATTCAGCCAGTGGATCAGTCTTGTCCCCAGCCCTTACCCCACCCACAGGGGGCATTTGGCAATGTCTGGAGACACTTTTGGTTGTCACAACTGGGACAGGGGTGCTTCTGACATCTAATAGAGGTCAGGGATGCTGCTAGACATTCTATAATAATGCAAAGGAAACCACCCCACTCCCCCCCCAACCCCTTTACAAATAATTACAAGGCTCAAAATGTCAATAGTGTGGAGGTTGAGCAACTCTGGGTTAAGCCTTGAATAGTAAAAGCATAGTAAGACCTCCATTCTAGTTTTCTTGTTGTTTATTTCCATTTTCACCATGCTCCCTAAAATACATTTAAACACAAACTTTTAAATGAAGTAAGTCTCTGTCCTCATGGACTTAGAGAATTCATTTAGTGGGATCACATAATACCTATAAAATGTTAAATAACAATAGAATAGAAATAAAGCAGAGCATTAACTGCACAATTTTGCTATAAGTTAAGAAATGGAAGAGGCCACAGTGAAAAACAGGCATTTGCACTGTGGGAGTGGGGCTTGGGCCCCTTTTCCATGCTGCTGCGTCCCTGGAGCTTAGCACAAGGACTGGCATGCAATAGCTGCTCAGCGTACTCAGTAAATATTCATAATTATTCATAATTCAGGAATAATTCAGGAATAGATTTGGAGAGAGGCTGAATATTTCCTAGAAGGTTGGGAGGAATGGCATAAGTAGAGGTCAGGAGGAAAGAATGGGCCTGATGTATTCCAAGCCCCTTGTGGCTTGCTAGGGTCAGTGTTAAAATAGAAGAGTGGGGCAGGGGTGTAGGGAAAGGGAGGCTGGTGCTAGTTTGAGAAATTTGGGTTTGCTTTATAGATAGTGGGAACAGAGATTAGGTATTCTGTTCCAGTTAATCCCAATCCTTTTCACTGCTTGATTGTTTGAATCTGGGGATGGCTTTAATTGCCCTACACAGAGGGCAGATGACAAGTGTACACGTAAGTGTGAGTCTGTGTGTGTCTGGGAGGAGTTGGACGTTGAATTATCTCATATTCCTCTTTAAACGTCTCCTGTTCCTTTTGCCTGAACCTCCACCTTTTCTACCAAGGCTGGGCCGAGCTCCTCCTGTGTGTGGCAGTGACTCAGGGATGGGCATGTGCTTAGTCACTGACTGCTGGGACTCCAGGGGAGTCTGCACATGGAGCCTCCACAGTTCCTGGCAGGCACGAGGAAATGCCTACATCCTGTATCTGCATTTGGGGAAAGTGGCTTTGTCATTGCGGCAGAGCTGCCACTAAACCAAAGATGTATGGCAGCCCTAACACGGCTGCTGGTCTCCCCACAAGAAGTGGAAAAGGCAAGAGGCAAGCAAGAGGCCTTCTGTGTAACACGCGGTCCCGGCTGCTCTTGCTCCTCGGCCAGGCTTGGAATTCTTCATGGGTAATGCAAGTGGGAGGAACAACCCTGCAGGGCCACAAGCCTGAGGGCCCCCTGGGGACGGCTCAGGCTGGGAATACAGAAGATGAGGACAGGAGTGCCGGGAAGGGAGATTCTTTCCAGGCTGGTAAATTCGAGTTTTTCTTTTCAGATCTTACCCTTTTTACATTTGATACCCATGCCTTGTGATACAGAAAGATGAATTAAGGCTGCAGAGTGCCAAGGATAGCTAGACAACAGACCCTGGAGGCCCCTAGAGACAGGGTCTTTTTCCACACAACCTCTGTTCCAAAACGGTCGGTCTGTACCTGGTAGGGAGGCACCTAGATACTCGGCGTATTAACCACCTGGGGAAGGGGGTGTAGTAACATGCCTGCTACCTTGCCTCCATTAACACTAGCAATTAGGATGATACCCATAAGTATTATTATAATACTCAGTGTTTAATATCAAAATGATACTAAATTGATCTCATGATCTCTTTCAGTGATTGATGATTATTATCATTATTATGTTTTAAAACAAATCCGCTTAAGGCTGAGCTATGTGGGTCACTATCTCCATTTTACAATGGAGGAAATGAGTCAGTCAGCAAACGTCACTTACTGACAACTGAAATGGTCACCATGCTTCCCACTAAAAGAGTTCATGCTATGCAAGGCTTGTAGGACACTTAGTAAGTTTGAATCATGAAATTGCAGATACATGACAAATTTTTTACATATAAAAATGGCAATTTCATATGTCCAGCTCAAAATTATTAGTGCAGCAGACTGTCTTTTCTACCTTTTATAGGGCAAGGTGTTTTGAGGTCATTATTATATTTATCTAGGATAGGCATACCTGGTTCTACCTCCATTATAGAATACCTTTATTTTCAATTCAAGGAAGGAAGCCCAGTCTCCCACACTTGGAGAAATCTTAATGATCAGCTCTTGTCATCCTGAGCCTCTTGGTTTGCAGCCCTGAGAATCTTCACCCTAGAAGCTCAGCCCTGCCCAGTGGTTGAGCGATTCCTGACCCAGGCAGGCAAACTATCAGTTGGCTCAGTACCTCCAGGAGTGATACCAGTGTACCCGAGGCCTGGGCACACATAGCTACCCTTCTCTAATCCACCTCATCAACTCAAACCACATCCCAGTCTCCGCAGTCTATACAGCTGTCTTGCTTTCTTGAGTTGCACTCAGTCTGTTTTCCTTCCTGAAATTTAGTTGTGTTGGGAATCCACACCAGCTTGGCACCTGTGAGCTTTTCCCTCTTGCATCCTCTGAGAGACAAGAGCTGCCCCCAGTATTCCAGCTAATGGCTGATATCTGCGTCAAAATGGATGGGTCATCCAGTCTTACATTACTGCTCCTCCCTCTTTGGCCAATTCCCCAGGTGTCCCTAGCCTGATCACCTCACTTTGACACTCCCTTTGGACAATGACCTTCTCACCCAGAGGCCCTGCATCCTCTTGGCTTTCTTCCAAGACCCAGCATGACTCACAGCACTGGTTTCCTTCCAATGGCAACCTTCCAAGCCCAACCTTTCCAGCTGGCCTTCCAGATCACTCTCAGATGGAGCAATAACCACCAACAGTTGGCTCTGGGTGCCCCCCTATCCCGCTTATATATTGGGATACCATCCCATTTTATGATCACGATGACCATGTGGAACAGAAGCGGGAGGGGAGGAAATCCATGCGCGGTCAGTGAGACTGACTCGGGGAGAGAGGACGAGGGAGCAGACAGACGCTGGAGGAGGGAGGGAGCGGGTCTGGGCTGCTGCTGTAACCCGGGCTATTTCCCTTTGACAGGGAGAAACTGTGCACGCTTGGCCTGCATCAGCAGCCCTTAGTTTTGTGAGTGAAACTAGTGAGAGAAGCCATTAGTGACCCAATTGCTTTACAAATCATCTTCCCTCCATAATAGCTTCGAAAAAACATGAAAGGTACTGTGACTTGGGTATTGGGATTTGTCATTCTGTTCAAAAATGCTTTCTACAACATAAGTTTCTTTTTTTACCCTTCAGATAACAAGAATGACAGCTCCATTTAAATTTTTTCCTTCTCATTTTTTGATATAAATATTGCAGAGTCATAAATAGACAGTAACTTATAACATTCATCAGGGGAGAAGAGGAAATTACCAGGAGCTTTCACTAGGCAAATGCTCAGTGATTTTGCTTCCACTGTTTTTGATTTTAAGAAGAGGCACAGGACCATGAGAGAACACTGAAGTAGGAATCATATCATCAAGGCTGTTAGAAGATTAACTGAGGCACATTAAAATTTTTAAGAATCTATTTGAGCAAAAGACGGGAATGGAGCAGCACCAAAGTGCAAGGGGCAGGTGCACTGTCGCCACCAGAGCTCATGGGACGCTGGGCAGAGAAAAAGCGCGGAGGCAGAGCGGGGAAGCTGGCTGGAGCTTGAAGCCTAGCGGCTGTTTGCCATTGATTGTCCTTAGGTTTTGATTTCGTGACTTTGAGGCATTTCAGGCTTAGATTTTGGTTAGGCCACGACGGCATTAGGACCACTTCAGTTTGATGGCCTCCTTGCTTAATCAATTTAACATGACTCAGGCCCCTGCTCTGTCATTAACTAGCAGCCCATCACCTCTGGTGGCCTCAATTTGCTCTTTAATAGAATTTGTGCTTAGACAGAATCCAAGTTCTCCTGTTCCTCTTCAGTGGGTGTGGAAGCCTATGCACCCTGGACCCCTCTAGCACACACACATTCACCATACATCCGTCTGCATTTTGCAGCTGTTACCACACACGTCTATATGTGATTTCCTAGAGGCTGGATTTATGAATTTCATTTTTTTAAATTATATTTTTATTTAGAAAATTTTCCAACATATCCAACAGATGTTAATATAGGAAACTCCAGGCATTTATCACCCAAATTAACAAATATTCACATTTTTCAGTATTTGTTTCAGATTTTTTAAAATAAAAATTATAATTTTTTGTACCCCCTCCTTACAGGTAATTACTTACAGGTGGTTACTAAGTTGAGCTGGGTATTAATTCTGTCCATATTAAAATGAGCTAACTACCCGCAGATGTATTCATTAGCAAAACACTCCAGTGTTGTTTCCTGTGTTTTAAAAATGTACATAAATAGTATCAAACTGTTTTGCTATCTGTCTGCAACTCGTTTTTTGTCCTTAAATGTAAAATTGTTAAGACTTATCCATACTAATACTCTAGCATCCATGTTGTAGCTCTAATGTATTCATTTCAACTGTAATACAGAATTTCATAGAATAAATATTGTATAATTTAGTTATTCACCTGTTCGGTGGACATTTAGGTTATTTCCATTTTTTAGTTATAAAAAATGATGCTGCTGTGAAAATCCTGTGCATGTCTCTATGTGCACCTGTGCAAGACTTTCCCCAAAGAACATGTATAGAAGTAGAATTCTTAGGATATATTGGAGGACAGCTTCAACTTCACTATGTACTGGCAAATTCATGCCAGGGTGCCAACTACTACTCTTGACAAGAGTTGCTGACTTGTCTTCTCTCCAAATTCTTGTTAAACTTGGTCCCATCGAACTCAGTAATTGTTTGTAACCTAATAGGAATGATATGTTATCCCCTTGTTGTTTAAATGTGCATTTGCATATTCATTTTTTTCTTTGTCCATTAGATTTCTTTTCCTGGGAATTATATATGTTCTTATCTGTATCAATTAGAGTTGCAGCAGGAAAGAGATGGCATGCAATAATTTAAATGGATTGTTTACAAAGTTGAGGGCAAGTTTTTCTTTTTTCTTTTATGGTTAGTGAAGTTCTTTACTAGGTCTAGTTTGCTATAAAGGTATTTGTTTTGTTGAGAAAGAGTGACAGTTCCAGAGGAAGGACTGTGATTTTAAAGATCTCTTTTCTTTTCCTTATCACTTTATTCTTGGCAGGGGGATTGCACAAATGGTTCTGGGGCATGAGGGATTTCTGCTTATAATCTTCCCCAAAAAGGGTACAACCAGTTAAGCCTCCAAGAGAGATGCCCCAATCCTGCTATTTTCTTGTGCAAAATATGCTATTCATCTTTTGATTGGAAGATTAAACTATTCTGTCTCATATAGAGTATTTTTATCCATTCATTTGAAATTACATATTTGTACCTTTTAGCTTCCTTCCTTCCTTCCTTCCTTCCTTCCTTCCTTCCTTCCTTCCTTCCTTCCTTCCTTCCTTCCTTCCTTCCTTCCTTCCTTCCTTCCTTCCTTCCTTCCTTCCTTCCTTCCTTCCTTCCTTCCTTCCTTCCTTCCTTCCTTCCTTCCTTCCTTCCTTCCTTCCTTCCTTCCTTCCTTCCTTCCTTCCTTCCTTCCTTCCTTCCTTTCCTTCCTTCCTCTTTGAAGTCAAACTTGGGTTCAAATTCTAGCTCTGCCACTTTCTTGCTTTACATCCTTAGACAACTTACATAACCTCTCCAAGCTGCAATAGCTTCTGTATCTGTAAGGGAGTAAGATACCTACCATCTACAAACACACACACACACACACACACACACACACACATATCTACCTATGAATTAACATATATAAAGCCATATATGAGTAAGGAACATGTATAAAACAGGCACATAGCAGATGATCAACAAATAATAGCCCTTTGTTGCTGCTATGATTAAGCATCTACTATGTGAATACAAGAGGCGCTAAAGATACAGAGAGAAATGGGCATAAGGCCTGTTTTAGAGAAGCATTTATTTATGGACCAAGAAGTACAATGACGTGTTCTGGTCACCATCACAACAAGAGTCTGCACAAGGTAAAAATGGGGCTGCAAGAAGGAAGGTGGGGGAAGTTTATGCAAGTCTTCCAAGGAGCTGACTACGACCGCAGCGCTGATGAGTAGGCATCTCCCAGGCAGACTGGGAGCAGGGCTTCTACAGGCAGAGAGAGCAGTATGAGTGAAGCAGTAAGCATGAAAGAGCCCATGGTGTTTAGAAGCAAGCAGCTTGTACATAAGGTGCAAGCCAGAAGAAGAATGAGTGGGATTATACAAGGCAGGAAAGAGGGGAGGGCAGAGGCTTTTAAACATTCTTCTATGGAAAACACATTTTGAATAAAGACCTGTAGACATGCAAAGCCATTGAAAGGTTTAGAGCAGAAGAGTAATGTAATCTGTTTTGCATTACGGAAAAAAATATTCTGGCATCATTTGGCAAACTGGAAGGGTTTGTGTGGTATTTAAGAGTGTGAACTCTATTGGCTGACAAGATGGGTTGAAATCCTGGCTCCCCCCACTTACTAGTTTTGTCAACGAGGGCAATTATTTAACCTCTCTAAGCCTTAATACTCTTCTCTGGAAAATGGAGCTAACTATATGCTTATCTCTTGGAGTTGTGGGAAGATTAAATAAGATCATTCACACAAAGCACTTAGTGTAGAGCCTTGTATCTAGTAAGCAACCCAGAGACCTTTCTGAGTTTGTAAGTTTTGGGAACCATCTAGCTATAACCCCAAAGAGACTTTACTCTTTTGAAATGCCCCAGGCATCTGGGTCAGAGTCAATGTTAATCTAGGTTAGCTGTGTGGCTAAATTAATTCTGGTAAAGGAAGAGAAAGGAAAATATGAAGTAAAACAGTACAGACTGACAGAGTTTATGATCTTTTTGGGTGATGGAACAGAATGTACAAGAAAAAGATTTCAGAATATTTACAATGCAGAGATGCCAAGTGAACATAGTGCTAAGTGGAAGGACATTAAGAGAATGAATACAGTTAATCTAACCTCTCTTTGGGAACCACTGCTGAATGAGTCAGTCATGGACATTGTGTAATTTATTTTTATGACTTGCATTCAATGGAAATGTTCAGTGCAAGGCTAACTATTCCTTCATGAACATCTAAATTCAAGACTAGCACATGGCATTCCTACTTATATCCACTTGGGCCTTGCTGCAAAATAGGAATCCTGGAGAAAATATGCAAGTTGAAGAAAGGAAATGGCATCATTGGAATATCCCTGTTCCTGGCATTTCTTCTCTAGTGTTCAGTATTCACCCTATTCCAACTGATGTTAATATGGACAATTCCCTCACCACTCACTGAACAATTTATAGGCATTTCCACCACAAATATAAGAGCTCAGTTAGCTTAGATGATACTGGAAGTCTTGTCTGAAGAATGATATTTTAAGATAATAGCCAAATTAATTCTGATAGCTCTAGGAGAGAAGAATGGCCACTTGTGAACAGAGTAATGCAAATCTGTATTTCTGCACATCACAGCTGGGTACCTCCAACCAGAATAAGACTTCTGGGGATGCTCTCAGGCTCCTGTTACCACTTCTGTGTGTCAGCTTGGCAACTGGAGCCTTTCTGAGCATAGCCTGCACCGGGGACAATTTGCTAACCAGTTTGGGCTGTGATCAGGATGTGCCTCTTTGGGGCTTTGTGGAAGACAATTTTTATTTTCTTTAATTTTTCAAAATCAGATTAAACAAATGAAGAAGAAGAGAGCAACAGCACGTGCATATGTGAGTGTGGTTGCAGAGAGAGAACAAAACTCCCAGTGTGCCAATCGCCTTGCCCAACTGGGCAAGGCCTATGTCCTTGGGCAAGTCATTTGCCTCTTTAGCTTCAGATCCTCATTCCAAGGAAGGGAGTTGGATGAGGAGATCCTGAAATTGCCATCCAGTTTGAAATGCTGGGACTTCCTATTACTTGCCACTGTTTACACATGCTTAAAATCAAATAGAATTCTACATTTCCAAGAAATGTTGCATTTATCATCTTCACAACAAGGAAGCAAAGAATGAGAAAACAAGAAAAGCAACTCTACTGAAATACCATATTTTGACTTGTTATGGGTAAATAGGATAATGAAGATATGTCTTTATGGGCAAATTATAGAGAAAGTCATTTTTACGGGAGGAGATAGGGAGTGGAGCTGGGGCAAGGGCAAACTAGGCCTGCTGGATAAATCTGGCCCACTACAATCTGGTAACTGAAATTTCACTGGAACACAGCCAAGCTCACTCACTCAGATTTTGTCTGTTGCAGCAAAGTTGAGTAGTTGCCTCAGAGACTCTATGGCCCTTTACAGAAAAGTTTTCCAACCCCTACTATAAAAAACTGAAGTAGGTTCTCTTAATTAGTATTCCTGGAACTCCATTCTTCATATGAGTGCCCTGTTTGGGGAAGAATTTGGAAGCTCCCTTCCACTTGGATTTAGCAAGGACTTGGGTCTTAATCCTATTTTTTTATGGGTGTGGCCATTGGCTCTGCAATTCTTACTCACACCATCTTCTCAGGGGCTTTGGAGTTTTAAGTGACTCCCAACAACCATCTCTTTCCTGAAATTATATCACTGATGGACACGTTAGGTTAGAGAGGTTTTGGAGCAGGGGACTTGGGTCTTTCTTGAAGTAACTGTCCATCATGCTGCTCTGATGCAGGGGTGACGGAGGTGGCCAAGGGGATGGATGGGCTGTGTAAGGCAGGGTGGCCAATGCTCTGGTCCAAGCCCTTGTCATTCTCTGCCCTGACTCCCAGGATCCCTTTTAAGCTGGTCTGTCTTTCTTATCCAATCAACCTTCTTTATTGTACTAGAAGGTATTCCCCAAAACATAGATTTCAGTCTAAGACTTCTCAGCTTAAAGTCTTCCATATTATGGACAGATAAAACCCACCCTTTGTAAATGGGGCTCCCAGGATCTGTTTCTAACCTCTCTTTTCAACCTTTAATTCTCTTACCTCTGTACCCCTTCATGCACCCTCTGACTGATCCTAAATTAGATGAGGACAGGATCTGAGTGCAGCTTGTATTTTGTCCACCCCTTCTCTCCTCCCTCCCTCCCTTCCTCCTTCCCTCCCTCCCTCCCTTCTTCCTTTCCTCCCTCTCTCCCTTCCTCCCTTCCTTCCTTCCTTCCTTCCTTCCTTCCTGGATGTTAAAGGTGTTGTCTCCCCGCTCATTTCTGTCCTGCCAGTGCTAGCAGTTCTGTGTGCCTCCAGACATATTTGTAGAATGAATGAATGAATGCTGCTTTATAATTAAAAATAAGGTTTTTTTAAAAATGAAAAAGGCTTGCAACAAGATTTGTAATTACTTGAAGGATACTGCCATAAAGGTAAGAGAGAACAGAATCTGAGAAGCTTGGCTTCTAGTCTGAGATCTGCTGCTATGTGACACTAAGGAAGTTCCTGCCCAAGGTCTAGTTTCTTCATATGTTAAAAAGAAAAGGTAAATAATCTCTGGGACCTTTGCCTTCCTTCCAGCTTTAACTTTCTTATTTGATTCTCCAATTCTTATTTTGATGCCTAGTGCCAATTAGCCACACTATCAGGATACCTTAAATATCACAATCAAGCAAATAGGAAATTGTCCTTTTTTGGAAAGTTTTTATGGAAAATATGGGCTCTGAGAAAGGGTTTAGAGGAGAGAAGGTGGTTTGCAGTTAATTAAAATACTACAGCAATCGCAGGGAAAAATATTAGAACAGTATACTAACTTGGGGGAGATGGCTGAGAAAAAAAGTAAAAATAAGAGAGTAAGTGTGAGAACACCAGGATAGTGCATTGATTCTTCCCATGAACTACTGATTCCCATACACACAGGTGATCCTATGCTCCCACATGTATTTCAGAATTCAAGGCATGGTGGGTGTAGTTAAACATCCATGCTTTAAGATTTTGGATAAGATATTATCCCCCTTTCCCTCATCTCATTTTTTTCCAGGTTGACTCCATATATCTCAGAATCCCACACCTCTGGTCCATTGAATGCATATCCCACTTAATAAGGCTTCGAAGATGAAAAAGCAAATACATTAAAAATGCCCTTGACTTAGTAGAGAGACTTTTTCAGCTGACTGGGAAGTTACTCGTGAGTCCGCACAGCTGCGAGGCTCCCAGGAGGAAAGCAAGGGACCCATTCAATCTGTCTTTCCCTGTCTGTGTTCATGCTCAAGGCCACAAGGGCACTTCTCTCATGAGACTGTGGGGAGGAGCCAGTTTGCTTCAATAGCGTGTGAAATTTCTGGCAGATTTTATTTTGGAAAGATCAAGGCACTGAAAAAGAAAGAGGCTTGACCGGCTTACAGCCCCATTAATTTATATCCCATATTGTCTTTGCACTTAGTATTCAGTGGGAAGACTCGTTGTAGTCCTCATTGTTAGTTGCATTTCCTGAAGTAGCTAGGTCCTTAGAGGATCCGTTTCTCACCATTAAAGAAAATCAACCAATAACATTTAAAACAAAATTATTAATAGGCTTTAATTTTTAGAGCATTTTTACCCTTACAGAAAAATTGAGGAGAAAGTAGAGAACATACTCGTATTTCCCCAGCTCTGCTGCCCACCCCCACCCAGGGTTTCCTTATTAACATCTTGTATTAGTGTGGTATATTTGTTAAAATTGATGAATGAATATTGGTACATTAACTAAAACCCATAACTTGCACTCTTTGTGTGGTACCTTCTATGGCTTTTGGCTAATGATAATGATGTGTGTTCACCATGTTATAGCACCAGACAAAACAGTTTCACTGTCCTAAAAACCCCCTGTGTTCCACCTATTCATTCTCCTCTCCCTCCCTCCCTCCCCCCTGAGTTGTGAAAATAATTTTTCCTGTTTTTATAGACTTGCCTTTTCCAGAATGATGTATCGGTAGAATTATATAGTATGTAGCCTTTCAAACTGACTTCTTTCACACAAGCTGTATGCATTTACAGTTCCTCCAAGTCTTTTGTGGCTTGGTAAAGCATTTTTTTTTAATACATGAATAATGTTCCATTGTATGGATGTACCACAGTTTTGTTTATCCATTCACCTACTAAAGGAAATCTTAATTGCTTCCAGGTTTTGGCAATTATGACTAAAACTACTCTAAATATTTGTGTGCCAGTCTTATGTGGACATAAGTTTTCAACTCATTTAGGTAAATATCAGGGAATGCAATTGCTGGATCATATGGTAAGAATATGTTTAGCTTTGTAAGAGGCTGCCAAACTGCCTTCCAAAGTGGCTGAACCATTTTACATTCCCACCAGCAATGAATGAGAGTCCCTGTTGCTTCCATTCTTGACACCATTTGGTGTTGTGAGTCTTCTGAATTTGAGCCATACCTAATAGGTATATGGTGGTATCTCACTGCTGTGCTATTTGCATTTCCCTGATGACATATGATGTGGAGCATCTTTTCATAAGTTTCTGGCCATCTGCATATCTTTCTGGTGAGGTAACTGTTCAGGTCTTTTGCTCATTTTTTAATGTTTGCTTATTTTTTTTTTTTTTGATTTATGAAAAATATGGATAACTGACTTTATTTATTTATTTATTTATTTTAAATAATTATTTTTTATTGAAGGGTAGTTGACGCACAGTATTACATTACATTAGTTTCAAGTGTACAACACAGTGGTAGAACATTTATATACATAATTCGAGGTTCCAGCTATCATCCTCCCAAGCTGTTACAATATCTTGACTATATTCCTTATGCTATACATTACATCCCGGTTACTTATTTATTTTACCATTGGAAGTCTGTCCTTTTTTTTTTTTTTTTTTTGTGAGGGCATCTCTCATATTTATTGATCAAATGGTTGTTAACGACAATAAAATTCTGTATAGGGGAGTCAATGCTCAATGCACAATCATTAATCCACCCCAAGCCTAATTTTCGTCAGTCTCCAATCTTCTGAGGCATAACAAACAAGTTCTTACATGGAGAACAAATTCTTACATAATGAATAAGTTACATAGTGAACAGTACAAGGGCAGTCATCACAGAAACTTTCAGTTTTGCTCATGCATTATGAACTCTAAACAGTTCAAATATGAATACTCATTTGGTTTTTATACTTGATTTATGTGTGGATACTACATTTCTCTCTTTATTATTATTATTTTTAATAAAATGCTGAAGTGGTAGGTAGATACAAGATAAAGGTAGAAAACATAGTTTAGTGTTGTAAGAGAGCAAATGTAGATGATCAGGTGTGTGCCTGTAGACTATGTGTTAATCCAAGCTAGACCAGGGCAATAAAACATCCACGTATGCAGAAGATTTCTCTCAGAACGGGGGGATGAGGTTCTAAGCCTCACCTCTGTTGATCCCCAATTTCTCACCTCATGGCCCCCCTGTGACTGTGCCTGTCTTAGGTTGTTCCTCCCTTGAGGAATCTTACCCGTCTCTGGCTAACCAGTCATCTTCCGGGGCCATACAGGGAAATGTGAAGTTGGTAAGTGAGAGGGAAGCCTTATTGTTTGAAAAGGTTAGCTTTTTACATCTTTGCATATTTATGCCCTGTGGCTTCTATGCCCAGCATTTGTCTTGAGGGATCTTTACCACTTGGAAGAATTATGATACTCGGTAAATTTGATACGAGGCACGAATTCTATTTAAGGGTTGTAATTAGGAAGGAAGAAGAAAAGCTATAGAAGTAGCAGGCGGAAGAAAACATGGGAAGATTGATTATTTCTTTGGCATATCTTCTTGTAGAGTACTTCAGCATGAATAGGTTTTAAGCTACTACTTAAATTGCGCACACACATTAACATAATAGGAGTATAGTTACATAACCAAAGCATATCTGTAATTACCAGCCATCTCCAGGGAAACCAAGTAAACCAGTTAGGCACCTTAGGCATTTGTGAAAACTTATCTATGACATGGTGGATATTGTCCAACTGAACTTGAACAGTCTGAGAGAAATCAGACAAATTAAAACAACCCATTCCTGGGGACTGTTCACATGCCATATGTTCTTTTAACAGTAAATAGTCTGTAGTTGTAAGACTTTGGAGCGCTACATTTTGCACTTCTCCAAATTCTTGGTTGAGTTCCAACAGTATAGATCCAGTCAAATTTGTTGTTTTACTGTATGCACAGGCCAGCTTAGATATCTCCTTCCTCATTCCCATGGCAAGTCCAGGAGCTGGTGGGATGAGTGCATCTACATCTGTAGCAGTGCGTGGATCTTTGTTGGGGTTTTTTGATGATCATCTTCTGGCGTGAGTCTTCCAGAGAGTGCTGATGTTGGAAGTTCTTTTTCATATCGTATCTTAGTTCATTTTCGGGGTAGCCCAATTAGGCTTTGATCCTCTGTATAAACACAAACAGACCCTTTGCCTACACTTTTATATGCCCTTTATACCCTTGTGTAGAACTCGTTGGAGGTTACCACACAGGAACTGCCCTTTTTTTTTTTTCTTTGTTTTTGGTATCACTAATCTACACTTACATGATGAATATTATGCTTACTAGGCTCTCCCCTATACCAGGTCTCCCCTATAAACCCCTTTACAGTCATTGTCCATCAGCATAGCAAAATGTTGTAGAATCACTACTTGCCTTCTCTGTGTTGTACAGCCCTCCCTTTTCTCCTACACCCCATGCATGTTAATCTTAATACCCCCCTACTTCTCCCCCCCTTATCCCTCCCTACCCACCCATCCTCCCCAGTCCCTTTCCCTTTGGTACCTGTTAGTCCATTCTTGAGTTCTGTGATTCTGCTGCTGTTTTGTTCCTTCAGTTTTTCCTTTGTTCTTATATTCCACAGATAAGTGAAATCATTTGGTATTTCTCTTTCTCCGCTTGGCTTGTTTCACTGAGCATAATACCCTCCAGCTCCATCCATGTTGCTGCAAATGATTGGATTTGCCCTTTTCTTATGGCTGAGTAGTATTCCATTGTGTATATGTACCACATCTTCTTTATCCATTCATCTATTGATGGACATTTAGGTTGCTTCCAATTCTTGGCTATTGTAAATAGTGCTGCAATAAACATAGGGGTGCATCTGTCTTTCTCAAACTTGATTGCTGCGTTCTTAGGGTAAATTCCTAGGAGTGCAATTCCTGGGTCAAATGGTAAGTCTGTTTTGAGCATTTTGACATACCTCCATACTGCTTTCCACAATGGTTGAACTAACTTACATTCCCACCAGCAGTGTAGGAGGGTTCCCCTTTCTCCACAGCATCGCCAACATTTGTTGTTGTTTGTCTTTTGGATGGCAGCCATCCTTACTGGTGTGAGGTGATACCTCATTGTAGTTTTATTTTGCATTTCTCTGATAATGAGCGATGTGGAGCATCTTTTCATGTGTCTGTTGGCCATCTGTATTTCTTTTTTGGAGAACTGTCTGTTCAGTTCCTCTGCCCATTTTTTAATTGGGTTATTTGTTTTTTGTTTGTTGAGGCGTGTGAGCTCCTTATATATTCTGGACATCAAGCCTTTATCGGATGTGTCATTTTCAAATATATTCTCCCATACTGTAGGGATCCTTCTTGTTCTATTGATGGTGTCTTTTGCTGTACAGAAGCTTTTCAGCTTAATATAGTCCCACTTACTCATTTTTGCTGTTGTTTTCCTTGCCCGGGGAGATATGTTCAAGAAGAGGTCACTCATGTTTATGCCTAAGAGGTTTTTGCCTATGTTTTCTTCCAAGAGTTTAATGGTTTCATGACTTGCATTCAGGTTTTTGATCCATTTTGAGTTTACTTTTTTATATGGGGTTAGACAATGGTCCAATTTCATTCTCCTACATGTAGCTGTCCAGTTTTGCCAGCACCACCTGTTGAAGAGACTGTCATTTCGCCATTGTATGTCCATGGCTCCTTTATCAAATATTAATTGACCATATATGTCTGGGTTAATGTCTGGATTCTCTAGTCTGTTCCATTGGTCTGTGGCTCTGTTCTTGTGCCAGTACCAAATTGTCTTGATTACTATGGCTTTATAGTAGAGCTTGAAGTTGGGGAGTGAGATCCCCCCTACTTTATTCTTCTTTCTCAGGATTGCTTTGGCTATTCGGGGTCTTTTGTGTTTCCATATGAATTTTTGAATTATTTGTTTCAGTTCATTGAAGAATGTTGCTGGTAGTTTCATAGGGATTGCATCAAATCTGTATATTGCTTTGGGCAGGATGGCCATTTTGATGATATTAATTCTTCCTAGCCATGAGCATGGGATGAGTTTCCATCTGTTAGTGTCCCCTTTAATTTCTCTTAAGAGTGACTTGTAGTTTTCAGAGTATAAGTCTTTCACTTCTTTGGTTAGGTTTATTCCTAGGTATTTTATTTTTTTTGATGCAATTGTGAATGGAGTTGTTTTCCTGATTTCTCTTTCTGTTGGTTCATTGTTAGTATACAGGAAAGCCACAGATTTCTGTGTGTTGATTTTGTATCCTGCAACTTTGCTGTATTCCAATATCAGTTCTAGTAGTTTTGGGGTGGAGTCTTTAGGGTTTTTTATGTACAGTATCATGTCATCTGCAAATAGTGACAGTTTAACTTCTTCTTTACCAATCTGGATTCCTTGTATTTCTTTATTTTGTCTGATTGCCGTGGCTAGGACCTCCAGTACTATGTTAAATAATAGTGGAGAGAGTGGGCATCCCTGTCTAGTTCCCGATCTCAGAGGAAATGCTTTCAGCTTCTCACTGTTCAATATAATGTTGGCTGTGGGTTTATCATAGATGGCCTTTATTATGTTGAGGTACTTGCCCTCTATTCCCAT
This sequence comes from Manis pentadactyla, assembly GCF_030020395.1. Classification (NCBI taxonomy): domain Eukaryota; kingdom Metazoa; phylum Chordata; class Mammalia; order Pholidota; family Manidae; genus Manis; species Manis pentadactyla. The sequence goes on from NC_080020.1 coordinate 88,924,666, forward strand.
TTTGCTGAGAGTTTTTATCATGAATGGATGTTGAACTTTGTCAAATGCTTTTTCAGCATCTATGGAGATGATCATGTGGTTTTTGTATTTTTTTTGTTGATGTGGTGGATGATGTTGATGGACTTTTGAATGTTGTACCATCCTTGCATCCCTGGGATGAATCCCACTTGGTCATGGTGTATGATCCTCTTGATGTATTTTTGAATTCGGTTTGCTAATATTTTGTTGAGTATTTTTGTGTCTACGTTCATCAGGGATATTGGTCTGTAGTTTTATTTTTTGGTGGGGTCTTTGCCTGGTTTTGGTATTAGGGTGATGTTAGCTTCATAGAATGAGTTTGGGAGTATCCCCTCCTCCTCTATTTTTTGGAAAACTCTAAGGAGAATGGGTATTATGTCTTCCCTGTATGTCTGATAAAATTCCGAGGTAAATCCATCTGGCCCGGGGGTTTTGTTCTTAGGTAGTTTTTTGATTACCGCTTCAATTTCGTTGCTGGTAATTGGTCTGTTTAGATTTTCTGTTTCTTCCTGGGTCAATCTTGGAAGGTTATATTTTTCTAGGAAGTTGTCCATTTCTCCTAGGTTTCCCAGCTTGTTAGCATATAGGTTTTCATAGTATTCTCCAATAATTCTTTGCATTTCTGTGGGGTCCGTCGTGATTTTTCCTTTCTCGTTACTGATACTGTTGATTTGTGTTGACTCTCTTTTCTTCTTAATAAGTCTGGCTAGAGGCTTATCTATTTTGTTTATTTTCTCGAAGAACCAGCTCTTGGTTTCATTGATTTTTGCTATTGTTTTATTCTTCTCAATTTTATTTATTTCTTCTCTGATCTTTATTATGTCCCTCCTTCTGCTGACCTTAGGCCTCATCTGTTCTTTTTCCAATTTCGATAATTGTGACATTAGACCATTCATTTGGGATTGCTCTTCCTTTTTAAAATATGCTTGGATTGCTATATACTTTCCTCTTAAGACTGCTTTTGCTGCGTCCCACAGAAGTTGGGGCTTAGTGTTGTTGTTGTCATTTGTTTCCATATATTGCTGGATCTCCATTTTGATTTGGTCATTGATCCATTGATTATTTAGGAGCGTGTTGTTAAGCCTCCATGTGTTCGTGAGCCTCTTTGCTTTCTTTGTACAGTTTATTTCTAGTTTTATGCCTTTGTGGTCTGAAAAGTTGGTTGGTAGGATTTCAATGTTTTGGAATTTTCTGAGGCTCTTTTTGTGGCCTAGTATGTGGTCTATTCTGGAGAATGTTCCATGTGCACTTGAGAAGAATGTATATCCCGCTGCTTTTGGATGTAGAGTTCTATAGATGTCTATTAGGTCCATCTGCTCTACTGTGTTGTTCAGTGCTTCCGTGTCCTTACTCATTTTCTGCCCAGTGGATCTATCCTTTGCGGTGAGTGGTGTGTTGAAGTCTCCTAGAATGAATGCATTGCAGTCTATTTCCCCCTTTAGTTCTGCTGGTATTTGTTTCACATATGCTGGTGCTCCTGTGTTGGGTGCATATATATTTAGAATGGTTATATCCTCTTGTTTGACTGAGCCCTTTATCATTATGTAGTGTCCTTCTTTATCTCTTGTTACTTTCTTTGTTTTGAAGTCTATTTTGTCTGATATTAGTACTGCAACCCCTGCTTTCTTCTCACTGTTGTTTGCCTGAAATATGTTTTTCCATCCCTTGACTTTTAGTCTGTACATGTCTTTGGGTTTGAGGTGAGTTTCTTGTAAGCAACATATAGATGGGTCTTGCTGTTTTATCCATTCTATTACTCTGTGTATTTTGATTGGTGCATTCAGTCCATTAACATTTAGGGTGACTATTGAAAGATATGTACTTATTGCCATTGCAGGCTTTAAATTCGTGCTTACCAAAGGTTCAAGGTTAGCCTCTTTAGTATCTTACTGCCTAACTTAGCTCGCTTATTGAGCTGTTATATACACTGTCTGGAGATTCTTTTCTTCTCTCCCTTCTTGTTCCTCCTCCTCGATTCTTCATATGTTGGGTGTTTTGTGCTGTGCTCTTTCTAGGAGTGCTCCCATCTAGAGCAGTCCCTGTAAGATGTTCTGTAGAGGTGGTTTGTGGAAAGCAAATTCCCTCAGCTTTTGTTTGTCTGGGAATTGTTTAATCCCACCGTCATATTTGAATGATAGTCGTGCTGGATACAGTATCCTTGGTTCAAGGCCCTTCTGTTTCATTATATTAAATATATCATGCCATTCTCTTCTGGCCTGTAGGGTTTCTGTTGAGAAATCTGACGTTAGCCTGATGGGTTTCCCTTTATAGGTGACCTTTTTCTCTCTAGCTGCCTTTAACACTCTTTCCTTGTCCTTGATCTTTGCCATTTTAATTATTATGTGTCTTGGTGTTGTCCTTCTTGGATCCTTTCTGTTGGGGGTTCTGTGTATTTCCGTGGTCTGTTCGATTACTTCCTCCCCCAGTGTGGGGAAGTTTTCAGCAATTATTTCTTCTAAGATACTTTCCATCTCTTTTCCTCTCTCTTCTTCTTCTGGGACCCCTATAATACAGATATTGTTCCTTTTGGATTGGTCACACAGTTCTCTTAATATTGTTTCATTCCTGGAGATCCTTTTGTCTCTCTCTATGTCAGCTTCTATGCGTTCCTGTTCTCTGATTTCAATTCCATCAATGGCCTCTTGCATTCTATCCATTCTGCTTATAAACCCTTACAGAGTTTGTTTCATTTCTGCGATCTCCTTTCTGGCATCTGTGATCTCCTTCCGGACTTCATCCCATTTCTCTTGCGTATTTCTCTGCATCTCTGTCAGCATGTTTATGATTCTTATTTTGAATTCTTTTTCAGGAAGACTGGTTAGGTCTGTCTCCTTCTCTGGTGTTGTCTCTGTGATCTTTGTCTGCCTGTAGCTTTGCCTTTTCATGGTGATAGGAATAGTCTGCAGAACTGGGACGAGTGACGGCTGGAAGGACTTCCTTTCTTGTTGGTTTGTGGCCCTCCTCTCCTGGGAGAACAGCGACCTCTAGTGGCTTGTGCTGCGCAGCTGCGCGCAGACAGGGTTTCTGCTTCCAGCCCGGCTGCTATGGAGTTAATCTCCGCTGTTGCTGTGGGCGTGGCCTGGCTCGGGCAGCTACTCCAAAATGGTGGAGTCGCGTTGGAGCAGGAGCTGCTGGGAGGCTATTTATCTCCGTAAGGGGCCTGCCTGCTCCCTGCAGCCCAGGGGTTAGGGTGCCCAGAGATCCCGGATTCCCTACCTCTGGATTAAGTGACCTGCCCTGCCCCTTTAAGACTTCCAAAAAGCACCCGCCAAAACAAAACAACGACCACCAAAAAAAAAATAAGAAAAAAAAATTTTTTAATTAAAAAAAAAAAAAAAGTTTTTAATAAAAAAAAAAAAAAAAAGGGGTGGTCGTTCTTTTTTCTTTATTCTCCGGTGCCAGCCTCAGGCCTCTGCTCACGGGTCTTTCTGCCCTGTTTCCCTAGTATTGGGGTCCCTATCCCTTTAAGACTTCCAAAAAGCAATCGCCAAAACAAAACAGCAAAAAAGCAAAAAAAAAATGGTCGCGCGCTTTTCTCATGTCCTCTGTCGCCCAGCCTCCAGTGCCCGCTCACTGTTCTTGCTGCCCTGTTTTCCTAGTATCGAGCGCCCTGCACTCTGGCCCGGATGGCTGGGGCTGGGTGTTCAGCAGTCCTGGGCTCCGTCTCCCTCCCGCTCTGCCTATTCTTCTCCCGCCGGGAGCTGGGGGGAGGGGCGCTCGGCTCCCGCGGGGCCGGGGCTTGTATCTTACCCCCTTCGCGAGGCGCTGGGTTCTCTCAGGTGCGGATGTGGTCTGGATATTGTCCTGTGTCCTCTGGTCTTTTTTCTAGGAAGGGTTGTCTTTGTTATATTTTCATAGATATATGTTGTTTTGGGAGGAGATTTCCGCTGCTCTACTCACGCCGCCATCTTCCGCCCCTCTGCTTATTTTTTTATTGTTCATTTTAAAAGTCCTTTGTACCCATAGACCAATGGAACAGACTAGAGAGCCCTGATATAAACCCAACCATATATGGTCAATTAATATATGATAAAGGAGCCATGGACATACAGTGGGGAAATGACAGCCTCTTTAACAGCTGGTGTTGGCAAAACTGGACAGGTACATGCAAGAGAATGAAACTGGATTATTGTTTAACCCCATACACAAAAAGTAAACTCGAAATGGATTAAAGACTTGAATGTAAGTCATGAAACCATAAAACTTTTAGAAGACAACATAGGCAAACATCTCCTGAATATAAGCATGAGCAACTTCTTCCTGAACCCATCTCCTCGAGAAAGGGAAACAAAAGCAAAAATGAACTCATGGGACTACATCAAACGAAAAAGTTTTTGTACAGCAAAGGACATCATCAACAAAACAAAAAGGCATCTTAAAGTATGGGAGAATATATTTGTAAATGACATATCCAACAAGGGGTTGACATCCAAAATATATAAAGAACTTACACACCTCGGCACCCAAAGAGCAAATAACCCAATTAACAAATGGGCAGAGGATATGAAGAGATTGTTCTCCAAAGAGAAAATTTGGATGGCCAACAGACACATGAAAAGATGCTCCACATCACTGATTATCAGGGAAATGCAAATTAAAACCACAATGAGATATCACCTCACACCAGTAAGGATGGCCAGCATCGAAAAGACTAAGAGCAACAAATGTTGGCAAGGATGCGGAGAAAGGGGAACCCTCCTACACTGCTGGTGGGAATGTAAGCTAGTTCAACCATTGTGGAAAGCAATATGGAGGTTCCTCAAAATATTAAAAATAGAAATGCCATTTGACCCCAGAATCCCACTCCTTGGAATTTACCCAAAGAATACAACTTCTCAGATTCAAAAAGACATATGCACCCCTATGTTCATCACAGCACTTTTTACAATAGCCAAGATATGGAAGCAACCTAAGTGTCCATCAGTAGATGAATGGATAAAGAAGATGTGGTACATATATACAATGGAATACTATTCAGCCATAAGAAAGAAAAAAATCCTACCATTTGCAACAACATGGATGGAGCTGGAGGACATTATGCTCAGTGAAATAAGCCAGGCGGAGAAAGACAAATGCCAAATGATTTCCCTCATTTGTGGAATATAACAATGAGGCAAAACTGAAGGAACAAAATGGCAGCAGGCTCAGAGACTCCAAGAATGAAATAGTGGTTACCAAAGGGGAGGGGTGTGGGAGGGCGGATGGGGAGGGAGGGAGAAGGGGATTGAGTGGTATTATGTGTAGTACACATGTTGTGGGGGATCATGGGGAGAACAGTGTATCACAGAGAAGGGACATAGTGGATCTATGGCATCTTGCTGCACTGATGGACAGTGACTGCATTGGAGTATGGGTGGGGACTTGATAATATGGGTAAATGTAGTAACCACATTGTTTCTTCACGTGAAACCTTCATAAGAGTGTATATCAATCATACCTTAATAAAAATTAAACATAATAAATAAATAAATAAAAGTCCTTTGTGTTTTTTTGAATCAGTAGATTTTAATGAGGTCATTCTGCTGTGACAGGATTCATGGGGCTATGAATTATCCTAAGTGTATTGTGCCCTCATTGAGCTCATCACCTAGATGAGAATCAAGACTGAAATCAACACCCAAGAAACAGAGAACGTAAGATCACAGATGATGGGTCCTTACCAGCGTGTTCATTTTAGTTTGTGAGATAAAATGTGAAATTCCACTTAGATCTGTTTTACAGTCTTTCAGGCAGAGTGGAGTCTCACAAGTATCTCATTTTTCAATATTTCATAGGTGTCTAGATTCCTGCCACCCTCCCTCCAGAACACATACACATAAATTGACAATTAAGAGGCTAATGCTTGATGCTATGGTGGGGGAGCACTCACTTTTAGGACACTTTTCTAAAATTTTTCTTGCAATAAAAGTTTATTTTAGGCTTTCAGATAGTTTTTTATATAAATCAGTGAAAGCATATATGATTTTTCAAGTAGTGAGGTTTTTTAATTTGTTTTTATTTTTGTTTTTCTTAGAAAGGTAACCTTAAAGAAGGAAAGCAAGGCCAGGAAATGTCCACCGTGCTGATTTTAGCAAGGAAAATCAGAAGTGTTCATCCTACTCATATTAGGAAAGAGAAAATTCACAGTCCTAGAGATTTTCTTGGTAAACTTTCTCTACTACCCCATTAAGGCAATGAGGTGAACTTAACGGAAACTGAGCTTAATGGAAGCCATAGCATGGCTCTAAACCAACCTTATATTCTGGTAACAATGGACCATTGCATTTGGTGATCCTGTCCCAGTTCACAAAGCATCATCTCATTTATCCTCACAATAACCTTAGTAGTACTGATTATGAATTTTGCTTTAGAAATTGGGAAATAGAATAGCCAAGGGATTTGCTGAAGAATTACCACTGATTTCAACTTCACCCAGGGATTTGACCTCAAGTCCAAAGTCTTTGTTTTCTAGTCTGGGTTTGCTTATTGAGGATCACTATCCCAAGAGACACTGTCTCAAAAAGACTGTCTAGATCACCAAGTCATGTTTAGGTTGTGCTTTATAGTTATCTCTAGTAGACCTACTTATTTATGTCTATCATATATACTCATAGCCAGCTTCCCATTATATTGAATTTATAGAGTTTTTATAATTTTCAAATTTAGCATACTGTTCATTGTATATATTAAATGAAATTAAGTGAAAACAAAATAGAATGACTCGTGTGACTAATTATGCTATGTAAACGTGTACTATACATGAGAAATAATACTGAAAGATTACAAACCAAAATGTTAACAGAGATTATGGTTCAATGATAGGATTATGGATAGTTCTAGATAACTTTTTTTATTTTTTCCCAACTTTCCTACAATAACATATTACTTTTGTAATTAGGGTAAAGAAAGACAAATAAATGCTATGAAAATGTTATAACCTTTGCTATAAAGTTCTCCAAGCTTCTTAGGGTTCATGTTAGAGGGACCAGTATTTCTAACATTTTTTCTCCAAGGGAAGCAGTTCTCGGGAGCACACAACACAGGGTCCCTGGTGACCACCACAGCAGAGGCACGTCAGTCTGGATTCCTTACACCTTCTTCCCCAGGCCTCCTCAGGGCCACACTGGGGCCAACTGCTTATGTGGGGATTTCACCCAGAGCTCAGGAAGCAAAATTATCAGATGGTAAGTTTAAGCCAGGTCTGAAATGTAACTAGAGACACAAAATTCACTTTCAAAATCCAGAAGGCAAGAGTAGACACACGGCCATAGAGTTAGGGCTGAGCAGAACTGGAAGAAAGCAGGAGCATGAAACAGGAGCAAGACTGGCAGGGAGAGGAGGAGTCTGGGCAGTTGTTATGAACAGGCCCGTAATGCCTGAGGTGCCTCCAGCATGGCTGCTCGGTCGCTTATCTTAGCCTTGGCCAGGAAGGAGTAGGATGGAAATAAGCTGCTTAAAGTGGAAGACAACAGGCTTGATGTTATAAAAATAGCTAGATAAAACTGTGTATATGTGTGTGTGTGTGTGTGTGTGTGTGTGCGCGCATGTATATATATGTGTGTGTGTGTATAAATAAACACATATATACATATATGACTATATATGTGTAACTATATGTATATAGGAATTAAAATTTCTAATTGCAATTATGTCTTTGCTGGAGGAGACCTGAACCTTAGGTATTGTAATTTGAGGGACAGAAGAAATCATGCCATTAGAGTTTTATTACTTTGTGTCAACATTTTGGCTATCCAGGATTCCTCAATCTGATTTATATGCTCACAGTTTTAACTCTGCCAAGCCCCTTTCTGACACAGTGCAAAATAATCTTTCCAACAGCATTTACATCCTCTGACTCATCCCCTCTCTCTAGGGAAGTTACTGATTTGCCATTTCAATTGGTTGTTAATGTTAATGTCATACTGCCTTGCAGGGGTATTTGCATTTCATTAAAAAAAACTGGATAACTAAAATCGTAACCCCAAATAATGAATCTCTGATGGTATGGATTTTATCCACCCTACTAGAAACACTAGAGAGTTTTTTTTTATCAGGTCTTTCCAATTCCTACTACCTAAGAAGACTTGTAAGAGGTCCTGGTCCTGAGCAAGGCACGCATGTGCTCTCACTGCCTAAAGGCACCTCCCAGCTGCTCCTGGTGCTCAGTTCAGTGCACTTCTAAGAAACCTGCTCAAATGTATTCACCTTATTGCAGCTATCCTTAGCGTTTGTGAGCCAATGCTTTTCTAATGTCTGGAGTTGTATGATCCCTGTCCAATTACCGTACACATGAGTTTTAAGAACTTTTTATTGATGGAAAATATGACTCACGGAGGTTTGCCTCATGTCATGTTATTTTGAGGTGCTGCTACCTAAGGACCTTAATTTTCTCAGGAGTAGTTGTGTTCTAATGGCTTTTTCTGCTATTGGCCCACAAATAGAAAGTGTTTACTTTTGCCAGAGTTTTTCTTTTTTTTAATATCATGAATTTCAATTCTAAAGAAAGAAAAAAGAATTTCATGATAGCCAGAAGTTAGGTCCAGAGCTAGAGGCATCTTTGAGTGTCTTGGTTTAAAGTCCTCCCTGTCCCTAGAAGAAAATGAAGGATCTTTTGACTATGGGGGGAGCCAAAGAGAAATCAAAACATTTCTCTTGGATCGCCATTGCAGTCACCCTGACCAGAGTCCATGAATAGGACAAATAAAAATGAAAACTGCAGTTTAGCCTCCCTTGCCTAAGTCTGGCCTAGAAGCTTTACTCAACAAAGCTGCCTAAGGAACACGGAGCTGGTCCTAAAGTACGTGGGAAGGCATGAGTGCGCACAGTCAAGTCTTGGTCACTCAAGCATTGGCTTTGCAAGGTACAGAGCAGCTGAGTCTCAGTTTCTCCTCCCCTTCCAAATGGCTGACTTTCCATGAGGCATCCCCACAATTTCTGCAAAATCCCTACACTTTCTCTTGGTTAAGTTTTGATAGGGGACAAGAGCTTTTCCTGAGGCTCTCATGGCTGAATCTATCTTTTCAGGGTTGAATTCAAATCTTACTTCCTCTAGGAAGCTTTTCCATCCCTAGGGCAGAAAATGTAATTGCAACTGTTTGAAGCATTTGCTGAAGGAGACGTGAGTCCTGTGTATTCATTTCTGGTGGGTAACCGTCTTACATTATGATTATTTGTGTGTACAGGTATTTCCTCTATCAGGGTATAAACTTTTGCAGAAAGCAATAAGATTTGGGGAGAATTAAAACTGACTGATTAAAAAAAATCTTGTTAATATCTTCGAAAAGTGACCTTTTATTTCAGAAACTATCTGGAGCTTGCTAAAGAGACTGCCTACAAAGAATCAAGGCTACATTTTTGGGGTCTGGAGGCTGCTTCATCCTGAAAGTAGAGAAGAAGTCATCCCAGAAGTGTTTCTTCCATGTAGGGCAATGAGGAAGGATTTATAAGGATGTTGCTGGCATGCTTGAGGGAAGGGTTTGTGTGTTTGGTTTTGTTTCCTGACTGCATGAGAGCTGGTCCCAGGGTTTGTGTGTGTGTTTGAAGTCTGCACAGGAAGTTTGGGTTATGAGAACCTCATTGCAATGAATTCCAAGGCCCTGCGAGCACGGGCCAAACCATGGGCCAGGAGCAGCGCAGAATGCTGGCCACTGTGTGAAAAGTGGGGCAGGAGGGAAGGATGTGTACTGGCCCAATGGCAAGGAAGCCAATGGTTTGGGGTCTGGGAGATGGAAGAGAGAATGGGGAAGGACATTGTGACACAGCTATCATTTAGGATTTCCTTAGCTAGCTGTGTTTGTCTAACCTCCAAGGTACCTGGCTGAGCCAGTGTGGTATGATCATTGCTCTGAGAACCTGGACCACAGTCACCATGGAAAAAGATGTTGCCTCATTGTGGAAAGATTTTTACAATCTGCAATTTGCTATAGGCCAGCAATCCTCCCACTGACAGCCTTAAAAAAAATTAAAAATAAATTTAGTTTATGCATAATAAAAACTTTATGTGCCATAAAAATTGCTTCCCTGGGACTGCACTAGGATCCTTGTCTGAGCCACATTTTCTGGAGCTTGTGTTTGGTGATGTGTTGATTTAATTTTCCAATCCATGCCAAATGAAATAAATACCCCTATTTTTGATCTGGTAACTTCAAATGGATGGCCAAAGGGATTTATGATCAAAGGTTGTGCTCTCCTAAGGACTAGCTGTCGAATGTTGTATTTTAGCTTATTATAGCTTCAGACTGGTTGGCCGAAGACAGTTGGGCATATGCTTAACACGGAGACATGTAGTAAAGTAACATTAAAACAAATAATTCTGACTGTACCCAGCTAGTCATGCATTGGCTTCAATTGCATATACTTTCATTTGAAGTGGGTCAGCGGAACTCAGAACATTTCGTTTACATCATCTTAGTTTGTTAGCATTACACTGACCAAAATTAATTGCGTTTGGCTCATGCAGTGAGATCAGCTTAATATTTACTCAGTTTTTAAACTCTTATGGAGAAACCACACTGAATCAATTCAAATAAGATAAGATGTATACAGTCTCTGAAAATGAGCTTCCCTATTGCCAGATGCCTGGTCCAAAACTCTGCCAATCTCTGATTCTGGAAGGATCACACTGTTTGTCCTCTCTCATGGCTGTGGCCTCCCCGTGTGTACTGTCAGGGACCCGGATCCTCCACGCAGGGGCAGCCAACCTCACCAGCATTCCTGCCAGCCATCGCTGTGCTGAGGCTAGGTCATGTAATCTGCAGATACATTGATATCACCTCTGATGACCCAGGGTCCATACTTATGTCGGGATATATGTACCTTGGCTAATGCTGAACGTCACAAGTTTCTTAAATCTTCACAGCTCTAAAGAATACACATGGTAACAGAAAGCTATCAAACCAGACCAGCCTTCTTAATGAAAGAGAAGGAACTAAATTTCAAGTAGCATTAAGTATTGTTTTCCTCAAGGAGTTTGGATCAGTTTCTTCAGATATTGCGTATTTGAGGAAAACCCAAGGGGAAATGTAAGAACAATCTTTGTAATTTCTAAATTTATGGGTTTCAAGTCTAAATTGAATGTTCTCTACACATTAAACAAAGTGGTAAACTGAGACATCAGAGAACTTCAAACACATGCACAGAGGGAGGAAGCAGTGTTTAGTGAGTGACAGGTCCTGGCCAGGTCCATGCAGCCTGGATCCTACTTTTGCTAAAAATCACAAACACCAAGTAATTCTAGCTTCAGTTTACTTCCTTTCCTTATCTAAGTTATTTAAAAAAAAATCCAATAAACTGAGGATGGATACTACCACATAAAACCACTGTAGAGTTTGTTTGAGGTGGGCATATTGGCATGGGTAAGGATAGTCAAATACCATTGTTCAGTTAACACAACTGTGTTAATAGAAAAGTCCAACTGCAGGGTTAGAAGCAGGAACCTGCTGCTTCAACATTTCTGAACCATCAATGTTTGGAATTTTAATTGCTATAGCCAATATTTTTCCATTTCTCTTAAATGGAAAGACCTCTTGCTGTAAATGTTTGTCCAATATACACATGTATGTACATGCACACACACAGAGTAATCATATATGTTTAAAGTTTCCAGCTTATTTTCTCACTGATACCATTTTACATTACGTTCTCAGAAAATGTCAGCATTCCCAACCAGATTTCTTCAGGATCTTAGAACGATCACTTAGTAGTAAGATAGGCTCTCAGACACCACATTTCATAAGGAAGAAAAAGAATAAATATTATTTCCCACAAGTCACCCAGTTTTAAATTAGAATGCTTTCCCACAAGTTCCCTTTAATCAAATTGCTTTGAAATCAGTACCCCAATATAGACAAAGGAAATATAAATAGCTTCTTTTGCAATTGTACCTAGAAGATTTGAGTAGACTCCTTCATACTAGCCACTTCCTTTAAAATCACTATTATTCTAATTTAACTGTAACATTTCATCTAGGTAGATTAAAGGTGCTATGGAAAATTTCAAACATAAACAAAGGAGGAGAAAATACTGTAAAAACCTCCGTGTACCAATCACTAGGCTTCAGCAGTTGGCAACGTTTTTGGAACAGGGTTTTGACTCAATTATTTGTCAGAGGGTAACAAAGTATAAGGAAGTTGTATGGTTTGCATCATCTACTCATTCTCATTTCAGGACTCTACTAATTTAAGAATGGCATTGAGAAAGAATTCTTGAGTAAACTGGAGGGTGGTTGAGTATATTTGAAATAGGAAGATGGCTAACACAGGTGAAAGGATTTCTGTATTCATTGTTTCTTTAACTTGCAATTACTAAGCCACTATTAGATGCCAAGCATTGTCAGGCACCAGGAGGCCTGGTTCCATCCTTCCAGCAGCTGACAGTCTAGCAGGGGATGGAAACCAGTCCCACCTCACAGCTGACCTCCATCTTAAAAGGACAGAATGGACTAGAATGGAAAAGATAAATCTGTTTTTTATTTAATGAGAAACTCAAAAACAGAATCTCAAAAAAACAAACAAACCAGAAATAAGGAAATTACCACAGAAACAACTACAGTTCAGTGGACAGAATATAGACCCAGCAATGGCTTCAGTGCAGTGATGATGATATGTGGGTTACAGCAAGTCTGCTGAATTGAGTCCAGCCATGAACCAGCCTGTGGTGGATTGGACTCAAGCCCTTAAAATATTATAAGGACTGATACCCAGAGAGTATGTGCAAAGAAGGGAGGGTTTCACTAACTCTCAGAAGAGAAATTCTTCTAAGACACATGAAGAATAGGAAATGTTTATTTTCTGTATATGCTTCAAGTAAGCAAATACTATTCCTATCTTTAAGTACCTTCAATGGAAGCTTCCTCTTATGTGCTGAATGAATGAGGGACAATTTGCAATGTTATCTTAAGTTTAGCAAATGATTTTAAAAAGGACTGGTTTCATGTGGGGAAAATAATGGGATAGAGAGAAAGAAAAGAGTGAGGGGGAAGAAAGAATAAAAAAGAATAGAGAGTTCAGGCTACCATGAATGAATAAATAAAGTTTCACCATTTATTAGAAAAGCAGCCCTGTAGAGTTGTCAAATATATAAGCTTGGCAGCCTAAATGCCTGGGTTCAAATTCTGCTTCTGTCATTAGATACATACATAGCTGTGGGTTAAGCAAATTACTTAACTTCTCTGTGCCTCAACGTTCTCATTTGTACAGTGGGGATAAAAACAGTTCTGAAAATAATGAGTTTGTTAGAAGGATGATTTAAAACACATAGGGTGGTACCTGTCATATAGTCAAACCACATGAATGCTTGCTCTTAATCAATTTGCCCTCTCACCATTCCTCTTACAAGCAATAATTATTCATCTAATAGCCTCAGTCTAGTCTCCTGCACGTTAGATATTCTTTCTTCTTTTAAAACTTCCAGATAACCAAATACTATTATATTTTCCTGAGAAGGCCCTGGTTAACTAGGTCCCTGGCTTCTAGTTTTTGCAATTCCCTGTCATGTAAAAAGAAATCCCAGTAAGAGACATGAAACATGTGTGCGTGAGTGCACATGTGCATCAGAAACAAAGAAAGAGAGAAACTGAGAACCAGACTTCCTCAAGTTTAGGACGCAGAACTAGGGCAGAAATAGAAACCACAAGTATGGACATCTTCAAACCAGAATTACATAGGAGCTTAGCAGGAAAGAATATTATGTCCTGTTGTGGTTTATCCACAAGCTGATGAGCTGGGCCAAACCTGAAGATTCTAAGGCTATTTTCAACCCATAAATTCCTGTGTTTTAGAAGAGCCAAATGACTCTCCTAAAATGTTGACAGACAGACCAGCTTCTTAAGGTAATGGCTCTATTCTCTGTGTTGCAGAAAAGCTGGAGCAGGGCTGATTTCTCAGTGTCGTAGGCTGTGGGGACAAGAGACAGGCACAAGTTCCTGAAATGGGGCTCAGTTCCCACTCAGTGCAAAGACCATCTCTAGAGCTATTTAAAGATATATTCACCTTATATCTTGTATATTTAACCTTTCTCTGTCTGTTTTCAAATACCCCTTGAAGTTTGTTGATTGAATGAAGCAGTAGGCAAACTTCCTCTTTCCTACCTCTGCTCCCTACTCACCACCTCCACCTGAAAGGTAAAAAGGTAGGATGTGACAATACTTCTTATATTTTTGGCCATCCCTCTAAAAAAGATCTGGCTTGACATGTCTGGAATGACATGTCTGGAATGACATGTCCCCAGGACATGGGGAAATTTTATGCAAAGCAGTTCAGCTCTCTGGGTAAGCATTACCCCCATCCCAGCAACTACTCTGAATTACCTAGCTGCTTTAGACCCCTTAAATGTGAAGACAAATCCTTAGATTCTTTTCCTCTAGGAATCTAAGTAATGTGACCTTGCATAGACTGGGCATCCAGACAAGGGGTGCAATCAAAGGGAAAGAAAAGTACAGAATGGAGAAAATCACGGGAACAGGAAGCATCACCTGTCCCCTGGACAGTGTAGTTAGGGGAAAGCAGGACTCATCACCAGCAAGTTTGCAGGCTTTCATTAACAACTTCTCTGTAGCTCAGTTTCTTCATATGCAAAACAAAGATAATAAGGCAGGTGTCCTGGAGTTGAGAGAATGAGATGACATGATGCAGAGCTTTCTAAACAAATACTTCCCATTGAATTGGGAGTCACCTAAAGGGTAAGATTTCTTAGAAAACAAATTTTTATTATAAAAATGTATGGCTAATTTGTATTCTAATATCATTCTTATTTCCAAGTCTTTAAGAAAATTTTGCCCTGAAATGATTAACTATGTTTCTCCTATACCTGGGACTCCCTGATGTGAGAATCTTGATTGTAATGTATATAAGGCCTCTGGTACAAAGTTGTTCCTCAACATAGGGTGGATGACAGTTTTTATTACAATTACTATTATTTCTATAAATATTATTTCCTTACAGCTCTGCCAAAGGACAAGCTTAGCGAGAGTCCACATATTTTGATCATGAACCCTGGACAAATTGGTTCTGTATTGTAGGTGAAGAAACTGGGTCTAAGTCTCAATCCTTTTTCACCTCTGGCATTGTGTTTACCCTGTTTCAATGGGATTAGCTCTTGTGTGTGATTTTTTTGCTAAAATGTAAATTCTACAGTAGGAGCCTCGAGCTGCTGCTTGTTCATTTTTTTCTCCAGTTTCTTCATTCATTCACTCACTCACTCAGTTGGCTTATTCACTCAGTCAAAAATAACCAAGCACCTATGTCAGGAAGGCAATGTGATAGGCACTAGTAGAAATACAAAATATAAGCTCGAGTCCTCATAGTCTAAGAAGCCATCATCCGAGGCCTTGCAGGGGCTGGAATGCAGAGGGAAGCAAGTCATCATGGCACAAAAAACTAGTAAGTCAACCTTTTATAAAATGAACTGACCCATTCCAACATTCCTTTTTGCTTAAGTCTAATGTCTATCCCCACTCATAATATCAATGTTTTTGTCTAATAGTTTTTTGATGGCTAGCCGGTACTGTAAACAGCTGAAACTACATTGGGAAAATAATGAAAAAACAAAGAAGAAAAACTACAAATTTAGAAAATATTCAACATTTTATAACATTAATGAAATTGATGTTGGAGTTCTATTCAATCAGATAGAAAGCCTTTGACAAAATAAAATATGGCAGGGTCTTATCAGTCAATTATTGAAGAAGAGAAAACTGACAAAGGTGATTGATATGTTAGGACTTCTAAAATGAAAGCTGTCCTTGGGAAAAATGACAAATCTTTGAATGTTTTTGCAAAAAGAATCCTCTTATGAGCATGTTGAGAAAACCAAACATGAAGTAAATTGTGTTGTGCTATGATACAATTTTATTGTCTAAATTATGCCAAAAATCCTCCATAACTTAATTATTTGTCCTAAGATTTAGTATACAGCCATGACAATAATCTAAAGTTTATTAATTTTTGGGTAAATAAGTTGTCTTCATAATTTTTAGTTTTAATTTTCAAAGTCAAATACCAATTGAACTTTTTATTTCCCACCATTTCCTGTGTACACCTTTGTCTCTGCTTTAAATGGATTCAGTTTAAGTTTTTTCTGGTACTAATTAACCACAGATAATGAGAGCCTCTTATATATACTATGTTGTGTTTATCCTATTTTATGCTATATATATGTGTGTGTGTGTATATGTACACCCATATTGTGTATATGTACACACATACATATACATGTTGCATTTAAACAGAACTTTAATGTTTGCAAATACTTTCAGATTTTGTCTCATCTAATTTTTATAAGAACCCCATCATTAATTTGTCTTTTATTTCCGTGTCACATAAAATCATATTTAAAATAGAAAAGTTGCCAGTTTTCTTAATCTTTTAACTCTTTTATAAATACAAAAATTCCATGTTTCCTAGAAATTCTGATTTACCCTATCCCCTAAGGGAGCAAGCCTTTAACCTTTGATTAAGAGTCATTAATAGAGTCAACTTCTACAGTCACTTGCAGCCAAGATTTGATTGAACCTTACTTCCTAGAATTTTTGTTATAAAAATAACGTGTTCCAAAACATAAAGTGATAATATTGAATATTTGGTTAAACAGTCTGCAATCCCAGATTTCTGGCACGTCTTCCTGAGTCATGCATTCAACCCTTCTCACATCAGGTTGTAAATCACTTCAACAAGACCTCTGAGCCATCAAATAGCCAAGTCGGCCCTTCGGCTAGGCCCCTGACTCCATCCCAGGGCTCCTCTCACTACAAGGGATCCCTTCGAGTTCCATGGCCCTTAGGGGCCACCACAGCGTACACACGAAGAGGTAATGTGCGGTTCCAGCAAGGGAAGCAAAGCTGAGCGCACAGGAGCCCCCTTACATACTGGGACTTCAGAGGACTGAGATATGACTATGGCCTGGAGAAATTAGATAAAAGGTACTGGGACTGGATGTCAAAAGACAGGCCCGATTGAGAAGGTAGCAGCGCTTCCCGGGAGGGAGCTAATGAGGCAAAGCGGGGAAGGCTTAGACAGCAGTAGGAAGGGAGGCGACAGTCTGAATGGTGCTGACTTTCTTCAGTAGGCTTCTTCAGTGACTTCAGGCCTTCAGCAGGACCGTGAAACACTGAAAGCAATCCGATGCTTCTGCACAGTGGGAAGGGTCGTAAAAGTGTGAACACAGACCCATGAGAAGGTCATCAAAATACTTATAGACTGGAGAGCCTGGGGGCTGGAAGGGTCTCGACGGTCCTGTGATTCAGCATTTCTCCCGTACGTGAGTCCTCTCTGACTCTCCTTGATGGGTGACAGAGGCCAGATAGATGGAAGGGCCAAACAGGGATGGTGGGGTGGAAAAACCAATGCAGTAAGTGCCAGTCACACCGCAAAGAAAAGTGGCTTCTTTAAAGTTACCCTGTCCTCCCACCTTGCTGTCTTCCTGACTCTTTGGAATTTCTCCCTAGCTTCCCCTTCCCCCACTGGAGTGTGTTCTGTCCATTGAGGAGGGATCTCCCTAGATTTCTGAAGTAAGTGTTTAAATCTGAATAAGGGCCCCAGCCTTATCATAATCACTGCTCACTGGGGCTCTGGGCAGGGGTTAATGTAGTCTGGTAGCTGAAACCTCCTGCAATGGACAGGGCAGGCACTGGCACCTGAACACTCCGCAGATCCTCTGGAGTTGTTGCCATGGCTTACAGAGATGGCTCCCTTTGTCCACGTCCGTCGCCTGGACTTATCTAGCTTTTATTGTTATTCTTTTTGGAACTGGAGCCATAAGGAGAACAGGGAATTGGGCAAGTAACACCTGTTTGGCTTCTATCAAGCCTCTGACTCTTACTTCCAAAAGCTGTCATTGCATCATGTCTAGGCTTCTGCAGAAATATGGCTAAGGTCACATTCTAAATAATAAGGCTTTGATATTTATTGACTCTTACTGTATGCAAGGGAGGCAAAGACAAAAAGATATTCCCTGTTCTGAAAGGACCAAAGACCAATAGGAAGGGAGACATTCAGAAAATGAAGACATTAGAATATCATGCTGACTATAATGAACTACATTTGTAATGTGCTTACTGAGTTCATATTTTTAGGGAAAAGGGGAATTTGGCTCTACTTTAACTTATTTTGGTTACTTGCAACTTTCTTCCATAATGAATTTGAATCTAACAACATTTTTTGTGTCCTTATTTTCCCTCTGAGGTGAATTATTTTATTTTATTTTTATTTTTAATGCTTGTAGAGGTAGCAGTGAGGGCCAGGAGGAGTGGGCAGATGGTACTTCGACTGCATCGCCCATTCCATTTGTGGAGTTATGCAATCAAGGGGAAAAATGCATTTTCCCCTCTTGAGGCCCTTTGATCACTTTTGCTCTTACGTAACTCCCTAACAGCTGGGGCTATAAACTTTAAAATTGGCAGGAACATAGCTCATATTGCGAAAGGAAATTCAACCCAAATTTGAAGAGAAACAGCTAGATATTTTAAGACTGTTTCCATATTTGTGTTCTCTAACATTTCGCGAGTGCTGGTGATGTGCGAAGTGCTGAGCAAAGGTCCTTGCCCAGGGATGTCGCCGTCTTGGCTGGGACTGCTGTCAGCTGGTCCATAATGCAGCAGCGTGGATGGCCCAGTAGCACGGGGTGCTCTCTGATCTTCCTTTACATGGCCAAGCTCCAGTCCACGGCAGTAGCTCTGCCCCCAGATGACCAAGGGAGCACTCACCCCAGTGTTTGCGGCAGCCAGGAGTGGATTCATATCAACTACCCACTTCTCTTCACTTCTACTCACTGAAGTGAGTAGCTTCAGGGTGCTCACTCACTGGCTTGTTTGGAAAACATGTCTATTCTTGACAATATCACTTACTTCACCTCAACTACCTTGTTATCAAATACACCCCTTCCTTCCTGGTCTCCCTATGTCTCTTCTACCCACTTCGGCCACCTATGTCACCCTCCTTTCCCTCCTCTTCTTCACCAGCTTTTAGATATGAGCTTGTTATTCAATACAATGGAAATAAACATGTACAAAACCACATTTGTTGCCCCAACTTTTGCGTCATGATGAAAAATAGTCAATTCATTTAAACCCACTACTTCAGAATCAATGGCTTCTTTCAAGCTGCATTAACACTTAAGTAAACGCCAAGTGCAGAAACCAGATTGTGAAAAGGTTATTAGAATTCTAACTTGCTTAAATAAAGTTAAAGAAAGGCACACTTGTGATTTTTCACAGTGAAACAATCTACAGGAATCATTCATGAGGGACAGTCATTCAGACATTTAGAGTCCTGAGTTAACAAGAAATCCAGGCATCTGAAAGTTCTTTCTGTTATCCTTTCCTCCCTAGCAGAGAACTGTGAATGGGTGGGGTCACACCATTAGCAGCGATTGTTCAGTAAGAGAGACTCCAAATCTGTGTCTCCAGGAATAGCAGGTTGCAAGTGAGGAAGGTGACCCTTGTCACCTTGGTATATTTAAACGCAGTTGCTGCCAGTTCAAGAGCCTCTGTTCTGAGGCAGCCACTCCCTCATGTCCATGATTTTCAGGGGTGTCTCCTCGGCCTTGTCACCAGCCATTCTGAAAAGGGCTAATTCAATAGCTGTGAGGTCTTGTTTCCTATTCCTTTGCTGTGCCATGATTCAAAATGATTTCCCTGTTTTTAAGCAAAGTCAGGGTTCTTATTACTCTGAATAAAACTTTCAGTTTTGTCTGTTACTTCTTCCAATGCCATCTTTTTTTGCCTTCTGTGGGCTTGAATGTGTGCTTGTGCCTGCTGGAACCACTCTTCTTGATTGCAGAATGGTGCTTTGAGGCCACCCACTACAGAACAGAGAAGCTGCTGATTATAAGACATGTCTAAGGTAAGAAGGCCACCAGGGAGCATGGGATCTTCTGAGTACCCTGAATCCCTCTGATAGCCTTCGGGGATCAGGCCAGGCTCCTGAAAGCAACTTGAGAGGATTTTCAGGAAGGAAGAGGTATGATCTCTCAGGCATATGGCAAGAAGTGTATTTTTATCTCTATTTTTTGAAGAATTTTGATGTAATGAAAGGATAAGTGGAACAAGAGGGTTTTTCTTTTTTTTTAATCTAAATGATATATGTTGATTATGCTGGTGGTCATGAGCTCCTCATTTCTTTCATGGTTGAAGATCTAGCTATTTGGGGTTGTGTTTTCTTTTCATGGAACTGTTGTGGTGCCAAGCACAGTATATTCATCAGGTATACCATGGGGTAGAGAAATACCTCACAGTTCAAGGAATAAGCTCTCATTTCAGGTTTAAATGGGCAGGTGCTCAATTACTGTTAAATATGAGTAGTAAAGATGCTGATGATGGCAGCAAAGGTGTCCTACTTATCACACCCTGGCACTGTGGGGACCCGGGAGCTGATGACTGATGTCGCTGGCCAGCAGTCTGCATGCCGTTGCAAGGCTGCTGCTAGCCACGGTCCCCACGGTTCTGAGGCCCAATCCATCTGTGCGTTATTAGGTCAGAAAGTTTGCAGCCATTGTTACAAGTTCATTTGTGACCATGAAACTTTTTCTTTATGGAAGAATTTTTGGCTAAAGGAATAAAAGAGCTCTTGTGTTTAAAAAGGAAAGGTGTGTGTCTACTACCTCTTCTCACCTGCTAGAGAGTTGATGCTCATAGGAATCTTTGCAAACATGATTTCCTTCTTTCTTTTTGTTTGAGGGTTTTTTGTTTTTTTTTTAATTTTTGTACTCACTTGAAAGAATCCAAGAAAGAACTTGATGTGACGTGAGATTTTTAATGCTTTCCATGTCTGATCTTTATATTCTTTCAAACAGTTTCCTCTCCAATGATGAGCATGACGATAATAGCTGGCATTCATTGAGTTCTTGTGGCCACATTTTATACTTAATCCTCATGAAACCTTATGCTATCGATGCTACTATTCCCATTCTATAGGCAAGTAAACTGAGTAATAAATGGTATATACAGATTTAGATCCAGGAATTCTGACTTTAAACCAAGCTCATATCTTGATGTTATGCTACCTTCTTGTTGGAGATAATAACTATTATTTAGTCAACAAAGATTTATGGAGCTCTAACTATATGCCTCATTTTCTTCTCACAAAACATTTTCAATACTCTGGTAAGTCAGGCACCACATAATTTCATGAGAAACCCCACTTACCCAATAAGCTCCTGAGAGAGAAACTTGGTAGAGAAGTATTTCATAAAGACTGACAGACTGATTATCAGTTTAGGGCATATGGCCATTTTTCTTACATGTCATCTAAAAATTCCTTTTATCTGAATAGAGTTTATGAGCAAAAAGATTACAAACATGATTCTTGGTTCACTGAGAAAACCCAGGTCACAGGTGGAAATACAGCTTTAAACTGAAAATGTTGCAAAAGCAATTTGTTCTGCCTCTTCTCTCAGGTTTTGGACATACATTTGGATTGTTGAGCCCAGAGGTCTCTAAAAAAATCCGAGTAAATATCTGCATTCCGTCTTTAACAGAGAGAAGGCATGTCATGACATGTGGGGCTGACTAGGTTGTACCTGGGGAAACTGAATGACTGTTGGACATCAAGGTTTTATCTGTTATCTAATTGGCAGTAGGTAAAAAGGTCCCTGTTTGCTGACAGGTTTGAGATGAACAGGACCAGCCATAGGCATGTGGCACCCAACACCTCACTTTGTAATTCTTGATTATATCAGTCATTTTTAAAGATGAATTGACCACTGAAAAATTTGGGGGAATCTTTGGCTTTATAACTCAATAAAGACATAATCAGTGATGACAAACCAGTTCTAGTTCTGTGGTGCTTACTAAATACCAGGTATTCTCCTAAGTGTTTTATATGTGTTAACTCATTTAATTCTGTCATCATCCCTATCAAAGAAATATTTATTCTAATTTTATGATATTTAAATTTTCCCTGGATCATATGGCCAGTGAATGGTAAATATGAGAATCAGGTCCATGTTAGTCTGACACCAAAGCCCATTTAAAAATAAAATCACTGTGGTGGTGGGCACACAGAACTCCTTCATCTGGTTGAGGGCTCCTAGTTTCTGCAGCTTCTCTTCTCCAGGCTGTGTCTAGCAGAAACACGGAAATCACAGCATTCAAAAGTAAGGGAGCCATAGTCGCTGTTATGCCTTTTCATTTCCTGCACTTGAACCATTAAAAAAAACACGGTGAGGCTGTCATTGGTTGGAAATGGCTTGTACAGAATGTGAGGGAGGATTTGAGGGTTTCAGGACATGGATCAAGAGGCCCATTGCACGCCTTTTAACAGAGGCACGCCTGTTAATCTGTGGCATGTCTGAGCCTGAACAGTAGCGTGTGATGTGCCTATCGCTTTACTGACAGGAATCCCACATGCTCATCTCTGTCAGTGCTGCAAGAACTCTGCGGCCAGCTGAGCTGGGTGCCAGCTCCCAGACACCAAGGCAATTCTTGCCACAGGAGAGGGTGACAGAAGGACAATGGTGCAACTGGGCACTGGCAGTCTGTGTGAGATTCGAGACTGCCATGGAGTTAGGAGCAGAATCTGCAAAATGTGGCCTCCTTCGCGATCATTCCTTGTAATGCTTGATGGCATTTGCCACAGAGCAGAAGTCTTCAGTAAATGTTGATGATTGTGATAAAGAGACATGTAATAGCCTCTGCATGTGTGCTACCCCTGCTAAAAACAGACATAATATAAATAATGTATAGGCTAGGGTGCTTGGCTTTATAGCACTTTATAGCCTCGTAGAAATGGCTCGTAAAAATGTCAGGGCTAGGAGGAATATTAGAGACCACCATCACCCCACTCCCTCATTTATCGATGATAAAACAGGTTCTAAAAGATATATGACTTCCCCACAGTCACATATATTTAATTCATATGAATGTTGTATAAACATAAATTTTAAAAATATTCTGGAAAGATCAGTAGTTGTTTTTAGAAAAATCTTTCTCTAGAGGCAGGATCAAATGTCTGATTTGAGGTCCATCAGTCCAGATTTCTACTCCAATTATGGATGGTACAAGAAGAGTGTGTAATCTGCACCTGTGGACATTTCCTATAGGGTAGCCATTAGCACTGTGCCTGGAGCAGGTAAGCACTGGCAAATATTCATTATGCTTATTATTATCCCTGACAATGACATGACTATTGTTAATACAAATATCTCTAAACATTTTGGATGCAATACACCTATTTGTAAAACATTTTTAAGCATGCTTCCCAAAGTATGTATTTATATTTAAATTGTATTGTATAATGGACTACTCAATGTGTCATTTAAATTATAAAAATGCATGGAAAAGAATCAAAAGGGCAAAATAAAAATTAAACATATATGCATATATGAGACCCATTTCAACAACCTGTTACTTTTTTGTTAAGTTTTTCCTTAATAAAAAAGCAAATGGGAAGAAAAATATTAAAAATAAGCATTTCCTGTTTCTACTCTTTATGGATTGTCTTGTGGTACATCCTCAGTTTTCTAACTTGAAAGTAGAGAACTCGTTAATCACCTAAAGTATCTTCTTTGACTCTGAGGGGGGCACTTTCATGAGAACTTGAAGGCAGCCATGTTCTGCACTTTCTAAGGGAATGTGGTGTGGCAGCAGACAGGCTTCAAACAGGCATATATCCAAAGCTTCTGAGAGTGGAGTTTGCAAGGAGAGAGGAAAGTCACACTAATCTGTGTGTCCATGGTATGGGGAACCTAGCAGGAAATACACTTTGAGCTCTTACACCATTCCAGTCCCTCTCCTTTCTGACTCGTGTCTCCATCAAATCACAAGTTCAACTGATTTTTCTAACATCAACTACATATTCTTTGGTGTAAGTAGCTACTAACTGGTGTTGTAAAAAGGCTATGATAGCATTCATTTTCATATGATTCTCTGATAGGCAGTGAATTTTAAAAGAGAATAACAAACAAAACCCTCCTGCCAACAAGCAGACAGAATCATGAGAATCCTTCATAAAGTTCTCATAGCCAGACAAAAGATGGATCTTGTGGAAGGAATACAGACATGCTATTGGATTTCAATGTCATACACTCATGACCAGAGTTTGCAGACTCTCTGAGAAGACTATCTGGGGAGAAGGAGCTCAACTGATAAGCAATTAAATGCATTTTTTAAAGGACAAAATAACTCTTTAGAAATAAGGTATCTGCAGGAAGGAGCAAATATCCCCATTCAGATGGGACCAGAGCCAGGGGACCCACCCAGAGCAGGGGCAGGACTGGCTAGTTTATAAGATACTCTCTGATTCCACTGGCTGAGAACGGCTGCCTGGTCTTAGGTTAGGAGGAACAGGTACCTTACTTCAGCATTATGTGTATCTTTTACAGGTCATTGCTCCCAGAATGGATCAAGAACTATCTGATTTTTTAACAAAGTATGGTTTTAGCCATTTTGACCACACTCTCCTGTCATCTTCATAAAATTCTGAGTTGAAGTTCTCCTTGTGTTTTATTCTCTGTGGATAGATTTGGCCAACTCCACCAGGCTTTTGAATGAAGATCCTAGTGGCCAGAGTGGGAAGAATACTGTAACATGACACCATTTCTCATTCATCTGCATATCCCAAGTGCCTAGCATAGTGCCTAGCATACAGCAGGTGTTCAGTTGTATTTGCTGAACTTTTCAGCTGAGCCCATCAGTTCTTTGCAACCCCTCCTCTGCTCCCCTGAAACTTTTCCACTCCTGGAATATGAGTCTTAGCAGCCCCTGAAGTCACATGGCTTATTCTTACTACTTCACGCTCTTGCTTCAGTCTAGAGTGATGTTCTCTCATTCTCTTCTCATTCCCTCCCTCCCTACTGCCCCCAGTGTGTTCCCCAAATGCAACCTTCCTGTAAATCTGTGCTTAGGACTCATCTCCTCCCAGGACCTATACTGCTGATTGCCATATTTTCTGTCCCAGCACCACAGAGCCCCTCCTCTGTCTCCCAGGAGCTGTTCTCTCATTGTTCCACCTGCAGTAACACACAGCTGGTGGGATGTCACAGAGCACATATCAGCCTGGGGGTCAGGAGACCTGGGTTTTATTCGCACCTCTTCCTCCAATTAGCTATTCAACCAGGAGTAAATCATATTCTCTTCCTTATTTTTACTTATATTTTAAAAACATGATTCTAGCTTTAAAATTTTACAAGTGCTTCCCCAACTTCATTGTGAGGTTTTCAAGGGCAGGGACCATGTCTTCTATTCACTTGTATAATAACATCCATGCACTTGACAGGTGCTCCCATCAAAATGTTTGTATAATTTTTATTGTGACCATCTAAAAATGAACATCCAATTCAAGGCTTAGTACATTTAGTACTTCAAGATCGTTAGGAGAGAATGTGCAGTAAACAAGTATGAGGAGGCGGCAGTGCGCTGTGGTCAGAGCTGGGTAGCTGGGCTCTAGTCCTGGGCCTGCCCCTGCCTTCCTCAGTGTTTACCTGTCTGGCCTCGGCCTCCCTGTTTGTAAAGCCAGTTGGTGGAAGGCAACAACTGCTCTCACTTTAATTTTCTCCAAACAGCACAGTCTTCTCTTTTTCGGCAACTTGTTCTTCCTGACCTCATCCAGCCTAACGCCTTCCAAAGTCAGGGGCCCTGTGATCAGGAAGGACAAATGCCGCCCGCGGAGACCGAGAGGTGTGTTTAAAGATACCCACTACCCAACCGTTGGACCTCAGGAGGTTGCAGAGTGACAGGGAATTCACGGAAGCATCTGAGAGGGGAGGGGGGGACCTAGGGGGCAGGGACAGGAACAAAACACAGGTGCTCCTTTGGCCCCTGAGCAGGCACCCCTGAAACACCCTGTTCTGGCAGCGGCCAAGAAGATGACAGGAAACCTGAGAACAGGGGAGTTAACTATCCCAAAAACTTCTTGAGACACCTCAGCCTTCTGGTTCCTGCTAGCCTTGATTGCACAGCTGAACACTTACCGCCCCGGTATCATGGGCTTCACTTGCGTCTGACTGGAACAGAAACAGGAGAACTGGATTCATTGCCTCCCCATGAAACTTACACTGGCTTATGAACTGAATCAAGAAAGGATGAAAACATAGCCCTGGAATAGTAAATATAAAATGCTATTAACAAAACAGGAGGCAAAATGTAGACTGTATTTGGTATTTTTTGTATTTTGTGCAACATGTAGCCATTTCCTGAGGGAACCCCAATCATTTGTTAGTCCACTGACCAACATGAACACCCATACATTCACTCAGCAGACATTTGTGCAGCACCCATTATGTGTCAGGCCCTCTCCTAAGCACAGGGGAGACAGAGATGAAAGGCCTTGGAGGTGCAGTTGGCCCCGGAGGCTCCTGCAGTCTTTTGAGGAGACAGAACAGACAACTACAATACATTATGATGAAAGTAAGAGAACTAGTTAGTCTCTAGCTCACTCCTTGCACTTTTTTTTATGGAACCCATCCCAATTCCTAGCTATTTATTTGTGTAGCCCCTTTGTTCTGTCTCTTTAATTAAAATCTAAACTCTATGGGTAGGGTTCTTGTCTGATGTTTCCCCTCTTTATATCTCACACCTAGCCCAGTGCCTCACAGTAGGAAGCGTTCAACGCTATTTGTTAAATGAATGAACGAATTTGTGTGATTCAGTTGACTAAGGAAGCCAAAAGCCACAGCTATTTTAATGTATAGTGCTAACTAGAAGGTTTTGAAAGCTGGAATCATTATGAACTAAAATCTGAAACTTCTAAATCATAGGAGGCATGTGTCTAGGTGATATTATAATGGTAGAGGGCATATATCTAGATAATGTTACATGTATACCTCTGGATACGTCTACTTTCTTCTCTTGAAAGAACAAGCTTGGAACAGAGACACCTGCGGGAAGGGAGGGGAGACCATGGCATGGACGTCGGCACTTTTCTGTAAGCCTGACACCTGTCTCCCTGCCCAGCTGCCCAGCGAAACACATTTCAGGGCAGTGAACTACACATTCTGAGAGAGGAAGAAGTCTCTATCATTCCTTTCCATCCCCCGTGGAAAGCCTTAACTGTCATGATGCTCATTCACATTTTCCTAGGGCCCCTCTGCCTGCTCCTGCCTCACCCACGGGGTCAGGGCTGCTGAGTGCAGTGTCACCACGCTCACCCTCTCCTGTGGGGGTGACACTGAGCCAGCGAGTCCTGCGGTCACAGCCCTGCTGTCAACAGGTGCAACCAGCCCGGAAAGCTTGGTGGCCTGCAGCGTGGCAGGGTGAGGGCAGGTCAGGCTGCCAGCAGAGGAGCTTTAGCAAATGTGTCACTTAGTAGCTGTGTGCTCGCCACTGCCACAGAGCAGTGCTGACCAGAGCCGCTCCTCCCCAGCGCAGTCAGGTGTCACCCAGGCAGCACTAATGCCCACCAGGCGTGTAACTCCCTGCCAAGGCCACAACCTGAAGGGGAAGCCCATCTTCTCCCCTACAGCTTGTCCACAAGCAGAGAGAGCCCAGAAGTCTGGGAAGCCATGGGGTGGGGAGATCATGCTTACACCAGAGCCTGACATTCCCACTTGATTCTGGCCCAGATAGAAGAGAGCAAGGTGGGGGTGGGAGGGAGCAGGGAAATCATGGTCAGAATCCTAAGCCAGAGATTCTGTGGGGGTTCTTAGAAGGCTTATATGGCTTGGCTCTTTTTTGGGGTTGGGTCCTACCAGCTCTTGGGGCTTGTGCAAGTTAAGCACAGGCCCTAAGAGAATCCACAAGATTTCTCTTTCTTTATCACCAAGGGAGACGTTGGGAAGACTGTGGATTCTAAGCCCCTTCACACTGGGATCCCATGTATTCTCTGCAACAAGGAGGTGTGATCTATTCATTATGGTGCACAAACTTCTGGATTCAAGAAAAGTTTGCTTTGTCAAAGATAAATATTATCGGAGATAGGGATAGAAATAAGAAAGTGACCTCAAAGACAACTCAGATATCCAAGAATCCAAACATCTAATTTAATTTCTTTAAAATTTCTCATGCTTTCCTTTACTCATAATTCTTCAGTTGAGACTTAAATACTCTGACAAAATATTAACACTTGTTCATCTAGACAGGGTAACTGTAGAATTGCTATAAGGCCAGATGTTAATGAAGCTGGAATAACACACCCTAAAATCTCCTGTAATACTGTACCCCAAAATCTTTTTGAGTATTATGTGCACTCTGATACATAGTAACTATTATAAGCGTTATTATCTTCAAATAATTTTCAAATGTTCCATGGCTTTCAACTCTATTACCACTTTAGCAATATTATGAATAAGAAATTCTGGAAAATCTTTTTATTTCAAATACCTAGGGTTGCTGCTTAACACTTACTAACGGCCTTTTTTGCATCACAAAAGAGAAAGAGAGAGAGAGAGAGAGAGAGAGGAGAAAGAGAGACAGAGAGAGAGAGAGAGAGAGAGAGAGAGAGAGAGAGAGAGGAATCTATAGGGTCCAAAACCAGAGGGAACTAAACCAGAGTGATGGATATGTAACAGAGACAGAGGCTACATTGAAGGGATTTGCCAATACTAGGAACCTAGGATCTGGGTTTTAGCAACCATGTGGAAGAGGGACAGATACTTTGTCCCACGTAAAATGTGGGGAAAGAACCGAGGCCTCTATTAAGCCCTGCCCTTAGGAAGGGTTAAAGCCACAGTGAAAGGGTGGGCTAAAATATCTGTTCCCTGGAAAAGGGAGCTGACAAGAATTCTTGTCTGTCCAAGGTACTGGCTTGGGGTGCAAAAAATTATCTTTGGAAAGTAGTAACCATAAGCCTGTGTGTGCACAGATTAAGGATTTGAATTTACACCACTTGTGTGGTCCAGGGAAATACAATTTAATAAATTACATTAAAATACTTCTGAATCAGGGATGTTCCAGGATGCCTAGAAAAAGATAATACAGTTCCTCTCTGGAAAAATGCCCCTTAGTCTAGGCCTTTCAGAATCTGCACAGAAAAAAACTGCCAAATATGAGCTCCTTGTCACATTTTTCAAGAAAAGAAATGAAGGCACTAAGATGGCAGAGTAGGAGACCCTAGGCTTTGTGCCCCAACAAAGAACAACGATTAGCTATCCTCAAATGAAAATAGCTCTGGGAGAGCTTGGGAGTTCATGTAAGAAGCTTTAGCAGCACAGTGGAGCAAAAAACCTGAGAATGGCCATGCAAAAATGAGAGGAAGAACAGTTTCATTTTGTTTGCATCATCCCAGCCCCCAGGCTGGCTCTGCTGGGTGCCAAGAGGGAACTACTGGTCTGAGAGGGATCCCCTTGCTGGGAAAAGGACAGCAGTGTGAGCAGCCAGCTTATCCAGCCTTTTGGGGCATTGCACAAAGGACCCTCTCAGAGCTGAGCTATCTAAAAATGGCTTAAAACAAGGGAAAGGGGCAGGGGCTGCCAGTATTAGCCCTGCGGCCTGAGTGACCATGGTTCCCAGTAGCCTGCTCTGCAGAAGATCCCAGCAGCCATTGCTCTGAGAACTTTAAAACAGCTCCTGTGGATGCTGCGTCCTCCATGAGCTCTCCCCATTGAAAATGTCACCATGGACCCCAGCAGTGCTTTGCATTAGACTGCGGCAGCTTTTGTCCAGTAAGAAACCAATG
The DNA here is from genome assembly GCF_030020395.1 of Manis pentadactyla. Lineage (NCBI taxonomy): Eukaryota > Metazoa > Chordata > Mammalia > Pholidota > Manidae > Manis > Manis pentadactyla. The sequence goes on from NC_080020.1 coordinate 88,954,203, forward strand.
GCCAGGCACAGCCACTTTGGACCCCCTCAGGTTTCACAACACAGGTTTCCTTCCTCAAAGACACCAGCTATATGAGTTCCTCCATGTTTCCTTCCTTGATTCTTGCTGGAGCCTGGGGTCCACACCAGCAGCCAGCCCAGGCCTTCGTGGCTATGTGTGTACAAGATGTCAGCCGAGGCCCCCAGAGCGAACACCCACTACCATAGAGAGGCGCATGGCTAGCCCTTGTAGCTACACAAGTGCACGCTGAGACAAGGCCCTCACGGCTCTTCGTGGGCCTGCATAGGGCCCTGATTGCTATCCCTGGATGCCTGTCACTGCACTCTGTATCAAAGCCAGATGAGATACTATGAGAAAACCATAGGCCAGTATCTCTGGTGAATATAGATGCAAAAATACTCAGCAAAATACCAGCAAACTGAATTCAACAGCACATTAAAAGGTTTATACAGCATAATCATGATTTATCCTTGAGGTACAGGACAGTTCAACATACACAGATCAATAAATGTGATATATCACATTAATAGAATGAAGGACAAAAATCATACGATCCTCTCAATAGGTGCAGAAAAAGCATTTCATAAATTTCAACACCCTTTCATGATAAAAACTTTCAACAAATTTGGTATACTAAATTAGTAATTGAGCTAAATGTCTAAATTATACAACTTCAGGAGTTGTATAATGCACAGAATATCAAACCAAAAATGTCAAAGGAAGGAAACAATAAAAATTTGAGCAGAAATTAATGATATAGAAAATGATATCACATTCAGGATTAGTAAATGCTAAGGATGAATTTTTGATCAAGGAAGAAGAAGTCACAAATAAATAACTTAGGCAAATAGGAGACACAACAATTAACATAGCAGATATTTTAAAATGCAGTGTAACCACCAAAATAATAGGGTTGCTTGTTACGCAGAATTATCACCACAAAAGCTCACTAACATATGACTTTGTAAAGAAAAATTTTAAAGTTTTACAATGGCATAACATTTGGCCTATATAATTATTTGTACCAGACCCAGGAGAAGACTCTATTACCTCTGCCTGAATTATATAAATACCAATCACTGTGTCTAGAGAAAGGAAACAATCTGATAAGGCAAACCTAAGATGTTCACTTAACATTAGGGGTAGATCATGCATGATAATGTTGGTGTTCCAGGACTTCCTTCATACCTACACCATACAGAATTTTGGAGAAATTTGCCAAAGCAGAGGAGAAAAATGGGATTAGAAAACATGTGAAGCAGGGAAAAACTCTAACTACCACAAACTACTTACATAATTTAAATTTTTCTCTAATTAAATAATTTGTTTGGGCCCAGAAAATTCCTACATGATAACCACCCTTTAAGCAAATGATTCATTTTGGTCTAAGGGTGCCTGTGGGAGTTCTTTTAATTATCTTTTAGCACCTAGTTCTATTTTACTCAGGAAAGATTTTATGGAGGAGATAGGATTTTAAAATTTCAAAAGAGGGAAAGAGAACTCCATGAGAGCATGTATGATTTCTTTTGAAATTTGGTTTGGTAATAGGAAATCTGATGGCTTACATTTTTTCAATGCTTGTTGATTATTTATATGTTGGCAGAAGTACTCAGTAGGTAGGCTTGATACTTTTTCTCACGAATGTTTTAGAAATATACTCAAAAACTTCTAAAACAACAACTATAGATTTATCATAAAGATGAAGGAAGCAAATTGGTAAATTATTTGATTCCCTTCAAATCAGTGTCCAAGGCAGTATAAAAGAAGAGGAATATGTAGTATGTTCCCTTAAGAAACCTTCCTAGTTCATCCAAGAAAAGTTCAGATCATCTTTGTATGAAATACAAAAGGAAAAACATCAAATGAGGGCTGGGCACAGGAGACGTACAGGGAACTGATGTCACTGAGGAGGACCCGGACTGACGTACCCTGTGTGCTGAGGTAGAAGCGCCGCCCTCGACAGTGTCCGAAACCTGGCCTGTGAGGTGACGTGCCAGGCCGGGGGACCAGCACCGTCTTACGAGGCACTTTGACTCCAAGAACTGTGCTGCTCCTAGTCTGAGATTCCCAACTGATGTGTCCCGATGGGTTACACATGTGACATGAGACATTTTTTTGTTACTTTTATTCTAAAATAAAATACAGATATAGAAAACTGCATATGCAATAATGTATATCTTAATAAGTTATAAAGCAAACACCCTTTAAAGTACTGAAACAGGTCAAAGTAGAGCTTTGTCAGCTACCCGAGATGCCTTACTGTGGTCATTCTGCAGAGATGTGAGGCAAGTACCCAGGGCAACATTTGACTGGGATGTTAAGACTAATGATGCCAAATGGGCACCAAGAGCGTATGGAGATACCATTCTTATAATAGGCTTTCTGGGGAGGGCAGGGCAGGTGTCCTAGCAGGTCTGAAAATGGTTTGCATAGTTTGCAATTCCTGCTAATGCCCAGGGAGAGCACACATGGGCTTTCTTATGGGCTTGCCCAGACGTGGGGCAGAATGGAGGCAAGGAGTGGTGAAGCGGAAACATCTGCAAACATCACAACTGGAGCTGGTGCTTTATTATCGCTGTGTCCAGCCCAATCATAGCACCTTCTCTATCCCAAAAAGTAACTACCACCTTGTCTTTCATTGAAATCATTTCCTTGAATTTCTTCATAGCTTTTTAAATTATGCAACTTCATTCCTAAGCACCATAGTTTAGGCCTGCCCATTAGAAATAATTACATATGTCTTCTAAGTCTTTCAAAATCTACATATTCTCTTTCCATCTTTTTCTTTTCTTCTCTTTCAGTTTTTTCAGTTTTCCTCTAAGGAACTAGGGCATTTGATTTGTAGTTTTCTATGCTCAGAATTTTGTTAACTGTATATTTATGGTTTCATACAACATGTTTCTCTATCCTCTAAATTTCCTGCAAATCGGCAGCTGGATCCAGAGTTCTGATCAGACTCAAGTCCGTCCCTTTGGCAACACTCAAGGTAGGTGAGCTAAATCCATAATGGAGGCTTGGTAGTAGAGAGTAGCCCAGTTGCTAGACATGGTGTTACGGTAAAAAGAACATTAGGAATTCTGTTCTCAAGCCCTGCAGTCATGTCCTTGTCCCTTCTGTTTTCTCCTGCGCTGGTATTGAGGTCATGCATGTCTTCAGGCTATCAGCTTGTGTTGTATCACCTGCTTGTATTCTGTTGTTTACAGTGATACCTTGTCACATAGTTTTGTGGTAAAAGTCAACCAGGGGTTACTGCTCTTGTGACCTAGTTACACTGTTTCACTGTTTGTGAAGATTCAAAGTTTCATTTAAAACCTTTGCTGCTGCTGTCACCATCTTCCTAGAATTTCTTCTCTAAAAAAATGTTTTAAAATAATTCATAATGCTAAAAATTCTAAAACCAGTTTTTAAAATCATTTAAAAATACACAATATCTGAATTACAATGAAATAAAATATTTGACTCCCCCTGGATACTTCCTGAATTCAGCAGTTTGGATAAGCAATAATTCAGAGTTCAGATCAATAACGAATACCTCCTCTAACATTTTATAGTTTATTTCATAACATTTTTACTTAATACACAAAATATAATGTGTTTTTCCACCAAGTCCCAAATACGGTTCTCCATATCCCCTTGCCCTTCCAGGTTATCTCAGTGTGTTTTACAGTGGTCATTTTCTTAATGTGCACTGATTTGTAAAAAGGTTGCACAATATATTCCAAAGAGATGCTCAGTGTTGATCAGAGGAACAGGGTCACAGCTGTAATTTTAATCAGGGAAAATAATATGTCCTCTGCTGTTTTTAATGGATTGTCAGCGTAAGGAAGACGTAATGGTCGGTGCACTCTTGGTTAGGGAAGGCGGAACGATGGGCCTTTTGCAAACCTTTCACATTATATACCTGATATACACACTTAGAATACACAAGGCATACTTATTCTGCTATTATGTTTGGAGTGACTCAGAGACCTTGAAATGCTGATAAAGCTTTGCTTCATTTCTTTGGTTTTGCTTTCTTTTCTTGTAAAAGCAAAATAAGCATTGAAGCCACAAAATGCAAATAACAACAACTTAGCTTTCAACAAAAGACATCATCTAATAGTCCTTCCAACTTGGCAGGCAGAATAAAAGTTCTTCAAATAAACAAAATGATGCAAAAATTGTTTTCAGTGGCATCTATCAGTCAGTGTCCAGAGAAATTGAAAAATAATCATTGGCATTTTCTAAGTGTCCCATGATGCTGTGGTATCTTCAGAAGATGTGTACAGTCTCTTGCTTTCAGATTCGAGGGCCACTGGATGATGTATTTGTTTCCCAGGGCTACTGTAATAAAGCACCATGAACTGGGTGGCTTTATTTAACAGATATTTATTCTGTCACAGTCTGGAGGCTGGAAGTCCAAAATCAAGGTGTCAGCAGAGACTCCGAAGTCTCTGCGGGAGAATCTGTTGCATGCATCTCTCCCAGTTCCTGCGGGTTGCCAGCAGTCCTTGGTAGTCTGTAGCTTGTAAATGCATTACTGCAAAATATGCGTCTATGGCCACATGGTCTTCCTTGTGTGTATCTCTGTGTGTTCTCATAAAGACACCAGTCACTGGTTTCAGAGCCCACTTAATCCAGTGTGCCCTCAACCGATTACATCTGCAAGGAACCTTTTGCCAAATGGGTCACGTTCTGAGGTTTTGAGTGAGCATCCATTTTGGGGGAACACTATTTAACCCACCACAGATAACTTCAACTTTCTAATCAGTGTCTAAAACTTTCAGCCTCTCAAAAGTCTACCAGTGGTAGCTGTGTTTTATTGTAACAAACTGTGTAATACTATATAATCTTTTTGATATCTTGTCCTTGATTTATTTTTACTTTGATTTCTCTCATCTGAAGGTCGTATTTATTTTGTTCTCATTCCTATATGTTTCTATCCCCTAATCTAAGGAATGAAAAATAAGTTTCCTAATCAAGGATTGTGAGTGATACATGAAGGAGAATGTAGACTCCTGTTCTTGCAGTTCCACTGCTCAATGCTGTTTTTACCTTCCTACTTACTGTGCAATATCTGCCAGTGCCAACATTTTTCATGGCACCAAGAAAAATGCTGAAATTGGCAATCTCAAGCACTGAATAAAAAAAATCAACATTGCCCATGTGTACTAGAATTTTATATGTAAGTATTTTGACCTGGGAAAACTTCCAGGGGTGATATATTGGTTTCTTCCTCTTTACACAGGGTATCACTGATGTTAGGAATTCGTTTTTAAATTCTCAAAGCTCAAGACACACCAAAACACTAAATTCTTTTAATTGATTAATCTTCTCCTGCCACCTGAGAGCATACTCAAAAAATATCAACCAAATAATTCTGTTGAACCAGTCATCCAACCTCTTCGATGAAATTGCTAATCACAGTCAGCAGTCAGCTTTCTGCTCTTGTTTTCCAGGCATGGCCAATTTCTTTTCATTTTTTTCTGGATTACTAGAGTTAACTTTTGAGCTCTATCAAGAAGATAGGGCAGAGGTTAGAACCCCAGGGCTTTGGAAAAGTAAGTGCATCTGTCTTTATGTGTGTGAAAGCAAGGCAATGACAGAATGAATCCATGTTACTGTGAGCATTCCCAGAGTCTTTCATATATTCTACTTTATTTTCCTGTTCCATAGACTTGGTGTTGGTGGGTCTGCTAATCTCCAAGAAGGTTAAACCTTTATATCAGTTAGGATTGGATTCAACTGAATATAACAATGTCCAAAATAATGGTTATTTAAATAATAATGTTTTTCTCTCTCTCCTGCTTTCCCTTTATCCATTTCTTTGCATCTCTCTCTCTCTCTACTCCCCTCCACCTCCTTCTCTTCCTTTAAGGGAATATTGCAAAGCTCAGGCTGGCATGGCAACAGCATGATGTTGCTGGGGACCTCATTCCTTCTGTCTCTGCCAGAGCTCTGCTATGGCCTTTGCTCTTTATGGCCCAGGATTGTCCTTCATCTTTCTCACAGCACATCCTTCCCAGCCAGTACACAGAGGATGGGAGAGAGAAGAGTATGTCTCTTTCTTCTAAGGAAGCTTTCTAGGGACATAAACTTCCACCTAACTGGCTGGAACTCGGTCACATGGCACATCAGAGTCTGAGGCTTGGAAATGTAGTCTTAGCTGGGTAGAAACATACACAGTTAGTAGGGTCATATGATAAGTAAAGAATGGCCAGTTAAGTTTGATTTCTAGAGAAATGATATTTTTGTATACAAATGTATACTTACACTAAAATTTTGTGGGTTTTTTTTCTGAAAATCAAATTTATTCTGGCAATCTGTACTTTTATTTGCTAAATCTGGCAACCCTTAGTAGAAATCAGGGTTCTTCTACATAAAGGAAGGAGCAAATGGATACTGGAGTGGATGAACAATGGTCTCTGGCACAGATACTTGAAAGACCTGATGCAATTAAATGTCATCATTTGTAGGGTTAAAAAACAGAATTTGGGTTGGGGTGGGGGCAAGGAAACTGGAAACCAGACCTCTTGAGATTATAAGTCTGTACTAGTACCTCTTTACTAATAAAGTCTATGATTGGGACCACCACATAAAATATTTAACTTCTCCAATCCAGTGTTTGTTAGTGAGACTGTAGAATCCTTTGCATGATTCTCTGCATATACTATAGCAAGATGCTGACAGTAAAAAAGAGACTTTTGTGAACTGCCTTTACAGCTTATGTCGGTACACTGTATATATAAGTAAAATTACACATTCTTACTTATACTGGGTGGGATTCTTCTTTTTGAGTCTGACATGTCTGAGTGTGAACATATTCCTTTCTGAATGATCCCTTATGATCTGTCACAGATTTTGAATGTTAATTTAGTTTACCTGGGAATATAAGGGGAGGCTCAAGGGACCTCTGATTTGATTTTTGGCAGAGGCCGAGCTTCCTATATACAGAAGCATTTTATTGTCGGATCACAAGGTCATCTCTGGATGGGCCCGTCTTTGTTCCTGAATGGGACTTGAGACACCCAGGCTGGGTCTGACTCACAGCAGCAGAACACTCTGTCTTTTCTATTTACATTCCATTTGGTGGAGAACAGCAAGCTGCACCTTGAAGATCAAGCCACAACACCCATACTTTCCTGTCTTCACATCCTGGCCCATTTACTGCCCGTCAAAATTTTATCCCATAAAGATGCACTTAAATATTATTCTAGGTTCATCTGCCTCACTTTTTCGTCCTTGCCTACTCTCTCCAGGATACCTGTTCCTCTGACTTCAACAAGAAAACTTTGTAGCAAGTTTTTGAATTATAGCATTATTCTTGCAAAAATTAGAGAATGACTGGAATATTTGGGATTATTGCTTTTCTTATCCCTTTGGATTCTGAAACTACTGAATGATTCATAACTCATTTCCAGGCATGAATACTATTCTTCAGGCTGCCTCTTAAGTCATGTTAAGGAAAAAAAATCCTCAGAGAGCAAAATGAGAAGCAACACGTATCTGTGGCTCAAACTAGATGCATGGAAAAGAACAGAACACTCAGCAGATTAAACAGGATACTGCAAAGCTAGGTTTAGAGATTGAATGGTTGCCCAGTTTATATTAAAGGACTTATTTCCATTTACAAAATGATTCCCTTTGTATGGTTTAAGGCTTAATATGCTGGGCATCTTCCCAACTCTAAGCATTTATTTTTAAAAAGCTTTACATGTCAAGAAAAGTCAGGTTGTGAAGTGATAATTTTAATGATGAGACGTACAACTTGAAGTTCTGGCTAATTTCAGGTGTTGAAAATCCTCCAACCATTTTTACTGGAATGGGAGGGATACATCAAATGCCATGACTCAGTTCCAGCTGTGTTATCACCTCCAATCAAGTGAGAATGCCCTTGAAGCCAAGGAGATGCATTCCTGAAAGTGCTTACACTCAACATATGGCTGCCTGAGGCCAAACTTCAAGATGAAAGTGAAGGAAATCAGACAGTTGCCCAGAAATTTCCAAATGTTGGCAATATATCTGGAGGAATGACTTAATTTTTCACTTTTCATCCATCACTGTATGTGACTTTCCAGAGTTGAAGTTATCCTGGGAGTGTCCCGATGCGGCAATAACAGGCATAATAAGCTTCCCAAGACCATGGCCGGCAATACTGTGGATATAGTGTTAATATATATGTGTCTTTAAGCACTGCTGCTTAGGTGCCCTAAAGTACACTACAGTACCCTTACTGGCAGCTCTTGAGTCTTCAGTGCAAGGTCTGATCACTGATCATCTCCAACTCCCAGTTCTCAGTGTCAAGCCTGCCATATGGTTGGCACTCAGTATGTGTCTGCTGAACAAAATGGAATGACTAACAATGCAGTGGAAACTTAACCACAATATCTGTTACACTGAGAAGAAAGATTTCCAAAGCTAAGCCAAGAGTTTTAAAAAGGCAGCTCTGAAAAATAGGAGTTCAAACAAATACGAAAACCAAGTCATAAAGACAAGTACATCAGCCGCTGGGCTATCCTCATACACCTGGTTAGTATCTCACTGAACTTGGGTTTCATCTGGAAGAGAGCAGTTTAACCTCTATAAACACAAGGTCCACATGGCAATAAACAAGAATAGTTCAATGGGGAACATTAATTAAAAAGGAATTCCTTTCTTTATAGTTCCCTGCAAAGAATATTTAAGAGGACAAAACTCCCTATGAGACAGGGACCATAGATGTAGTCAGAGTAGGGTGAGGGCCTCCAGAGGGGGCAGGGCGGGATATTTGCAGTCAGAGCAATGTAACTACATGCAAGGAAACCCCCCTACTAAAACTCTATGTTAAACATTAAGCTCTAGAATCATTCTTCAGTGAAATCAGTTAATGTTCCCCAGATATATGAGTAGCACATGTTTTATTATGCTAATCATTTGTACCCATGTGTAAGATTCACTTTAGCATGCTAAAAGGCCCAGGCCTATGTGCTGTCTTTCCTCCTTCAGATCTGAAGAGGTGATTTTGCAAACTGAGCAACTAACTTAGCATGCAGACCCAGCTGTAGACGGCATGGTAAAACGCAGGAAGAATTCCATCTTAAAGATAAGATTGCATTTTAACACCCAGGAAGTTCAAGAGGCAAGATTCTTTAGCAAGTAGACAATACCTCAGCCCACCTTGGGTTGCCAGACCCAGACGCCTGTGTCCCAGGGAGAAATCAAGGCAGGAAATTCCTTACAGTTAAGTTAATTTTTAATATTCAGGACCCACTTAACAAGTCCCCACCCCTAAGTTTTTCATGTTCTTGAAAAATCCTCAGCTGCCTATAAAACCCCCTAGACAACGCACCAACGACGGACTCTCTTGTCCCCTCCTGGCGTGAGCCGGGAGCTCTGTCCTTTCACTTTATTTCTAAATAAAAGCCTGTACCTTGCTCTCCTACCTTGACTGTTTGTGAAGCTCATTCTTCGGCTCCGCAAACAAGAACCCCGGCATCACCTAGTTTACAGCAATATTGGAATCTGACCCTCCTCTCCATTTCCTTCATTCATCCCAGCAATTCAGATTCTCCTCAGTCTCCTTCCTCCCCAACTCCCAGGACAATACTGGTCTTCCTCCCTACCCTCCAGGGCTTTTTTCTCCTCCTTCTCCTCTGCAGGATCTCTCTCAGCCCTTTATTATGTAGATACTTAACTTCTGTCCAAATACCAACTTCCAAATTTTAACCCTCCAGTATAACAATGTGCAGGAACAAGAGGGGATTGGGATTGAGTGATGGGGATGGGGATGGAGTACATCCTATTTTGAGCCCTGTCTCAGATAAAATGACCAGTGAAGTTTTTCCTTCCATCTGCTTTCTGATCTCTAATGGATAAAGTGCACTTGACTTCCCTATGTTCCAGGCTGGGTGTCAGGACTCCACCATGCTCTCTCCCTGGGCCTCACAGACCTCTTCATGCTGCATTTGTACATGTTAAAACTGGCCCTCATAGTTCCATTTAGATAAAATAAATAACCTATTCTTAAAAACTCTGAGAATAATTTGTTTCATTTTTACCTTGCCTGTCTTTGGGCTTCTCAAAATGAAGAACATTTTCTGGTTTAAGAACATAATAGATTGATTATTCTTCAGGGAACTAAGTCTCAGTACCTCATATATTTGTATATATAGTGCTTAGTGCATAAAAGATGCTCAAAAATGTTTATGAGCAGAAGAATGGTCCAGATTTCTTGTCTAATGGTTTATTAATTTCATATCTTGTTGTAAGTCTGGGTAAAGGAAATCCCGGGGCAAAATACCCCTAAAAACCAAAATCAGTCAAAGGGAGAAATAAAGTTTAAAACCCGTATATTGCTTACAAATTGCAGTCCCAGGCCGTCTTTCTTCTCCTGCTCAAGCAGCAAACACACTGGCCCTCCCCGTCAACTCTCAGGTACAGATAAGCCCTCTGTTGCCCAGGTAATTACCCAGTGATATGGGGATGAACTTCTCCACCCCTGAGGAAAGATGCAAATGCACTAAAGCCATACTTCTCTCCACCTCTGAGCACCTGTTGATAGGCAGATGCACCAAAGCCAGGCGAGAAATTCTGGAAATGTTTCTATTTTATCCACACTTGTACAGTACAGTAAGATATAAGGTCTCTACTTTTACTGTAGTCCTATTGATTTATAAATTGAGTTGCACTCAAATTTCAAAAGAACTAAAATGTGTTGTTCACATTATAGTGCCTATACTCTGGGATTCACAGAATCATCACACTTCAGGGCAAGAAGGTAATTTAGAAAATGTCTAGACCAGAGGTCTTCAAACTGTTTCCTTGGGAACCACATGATTCCATAAATAGATTAAGAGACTTCTGAGGGGACACAGAAGGAGTCATCCCCTCCATCCACCCCCAGCTTGAATTTGATTCAAACCTACACTGGTGTTCACTGAGTGGAGAAAATGAAAGTGGCTCTTAGGTTGTAGAGTTCAAAAATCACTGATCTTGACCAACTACTTCATTTTATAGAGAAAAAAACAAGCTTCAGATATATTCAGTAGGAAGCCGAAGCCACACTTGTCAGAGCAAGATGAAGGTCAGAACTCCCCATCCAAGCCAAAGCCCCACATTACCCCCTGCCTCAGCAGGCTTGTTCTGTGGTAAACAGTTACATAACTTCCCTTCTTTTTATAGTCATATTAACCCAAATGCATTTGAATATGTTTGTACATTGTTTAAAGTGAGAGTACATTTACATCTTGAGTGTATCTTCTATTTCCCAAAATTAATTGTAATGTTCTTGGCAATGTTCTACTCTCTGTTACTCCCAGTGGGGTTTCAGTAACTGTTCAGTGCCTTGCTGACAGACTGACTGACGGCAAATTAATCTGAGGAGGGCTTGGGAAAACTTGGGGGCTTAGGCACAGAGGACACAAGTAAGGTTTCTAATCTATTAGACAACATTTTCTGCTGTGTAAATTGGAGACATGGTTTTGATAAACAGCTGCATGGGGCCATCAGTTTCATAATACTTTAGAAAAATGTCCAGCTTGGAGAGTGCTTGGAAAGCAGATCACTGGTGTGCTGTGTATACTTTAGAAAAAAATGAGGGTAAGTGCTCGTAATTACTCACCCATGGCGGGGGAAAATAGAGACGTGAGAACTGAGTTGGTGAATTAATGTGGCAATTAATGCTGACTGCGTCTGAGCTAGGATCAAGTTGACCTCACTAAGTTTTAAATAGCCACCAAGATTATTGTTTTTTTCCTGGTTTTTCAAACTTTACAAAGGAACAAAGAGTGGAGGGGTTTTGTGAATGCTCTTTGGAATCAGTCTATTTTGAATCCCAACCTTGTCCATTACTAGGTGTATAAGCTTGGACAAGTTATTTCACCTGGTGGAGCCTCAGTCTCCTTACCTGTAAACTGGAGATGGTACTTTCTCAGCAGTTTATAGGAAGATGCAGTGAGGTATGGCGAATGCCCTGACATGCACAGTGCCTGCTGTAAGTCCTCATCAGTGGCTGTGACTGTCATGGCATCACAAGCTGACAAGTCACAGGAGGAAGGCAAATACTTAGTCGGCCCTTCTGCCTATTGCTATTCTTAGCATATAAATGAGAGGACATGAGGTGGCAAAACGATGCTGATTTATTACCTTGTGTTGGCTGACTTTTTAGTTTGCTACTGTTGTGTACTCTATACATTCAGCAGCAGTCATGCTGTTCAGTTTGTAGTACGTGAGGTGGCCCTGAGACCCTGCCTCTCAGATCTCCCACTGTGGGGTGCCACTGACTCAAGGCCCCAGTTGCTGGGCCCTGAAATCTACCCTGGAGTTTGTGCTGAGGCCACACTTCCCACAGGCTGCTCCCAGCCAGTGACTAGCCACAGCAGGGACACTGAGGCAGACTCATACCTGGGAAAGGCAGGGCTCCTCCGATGGGCAGCTCTGCTTGGAGGACCTTCCACTGGCCTTGCTGAACCCCCTTAGACCTACTCTGCAGCTAAGACTCTTCCACCCAACGTGCCTTTCTCCCTACTCTCCTTCTCAAGGGCCAGACTTGCACTATGATCTGACAGTTCTCCCAGCCTCCCCTGGCACATCTTGAATGGCTCGCTGAATGTACTGGTGATGACCAAAGAATGCCAGAGCTAGCAGGCAGGCACAGAGATGGCACGGTGCACCCAGCCTGCTTATCTCCAGGCAGCAAGCACTTCAGCAATCAGAGACAGGTGGTTCTCTCTTGCTCAAAGTCTTCGACCTTGGCCACACATCCGAGACCTGTCTCATGTTCTCAGATAGATGAAACTTCTGATGCTGATTACCAAAACCATCCCCTGCTGGATGCTGAGCTGAAGTTAGAAAGTATTTCTGATAAAGGCAAGTTCTTTGCTAACTAACTGGCCAGAGTAAAAAGTATTTTACTGTGAAAATAATCTTTGAGAAAGTCTTAAATCCTTCTTTGGGTGGGGGAGTAGGAGACAGGGGAAAGATATGAACTTTCATTTATTAAATATCTTAAAGTAGAGGCACATGACACATATTAGGTTTATTTAAAGAGGGCTATCAGGAAGATGTTATTATTTTCTTTTCTTGAGTGAGGAGAAATTAAGGTTCAGTAACTTGTTCTAAGTCACAGGACAAAACAACAAAAGTGGCCTCTGAGAACACATCTCTTTGATTCAATAGCCCAGTCTGGTGTTCTGTGTTTATGGAGCTGGTTATTGGTTATTGTTTAGTGTGGACCCAACAAACTGGGCCAGATCACTAACCCAAGCACTCGTTTTCTTTCCTAAATTGAGAATGTGCTTCCTCAGGGCATGACCAGCTGGGCACCATGGTGATAGCAGGCACAGGGAGCTGGAGATGTGCTATCCACTTCAGTCACTTTCACAGGGATTTATGATTAGAAATAACACTATCTTGAAAAGGTTACTCTGCCAACTGTCAGGTGTCATGTGTAGCCACGTGCAGATATGCGGGGCCACGGTGACCCAGGCAGTTCAGCCAGCTCATGTCTTTTTCCTCCCTTACTCTCACATCTGGGCAGAGGCTGAGGCAGACAGCAAATACTTGCAGGGAAGAACACGGTGTAGGGAGAGCTGAGTTCTCGTCTTGGCTCCAGCGCTGATCAGCTGGGAGGCTTTGGAAAGTTGCTTTACTTTAGGCTTCAGGCTCACTATCAGTAAATGGGAGCGTTGGGTTCAACAAACCTCTAAAGTCCTTTCTAACTCGAATATTCTATAAATTGAGGATCCTGGTCCAGATCAGCTGAGGACTATCGTGGTAGTTCCCAGAAAGTTGCCAGTTTTGCTCTGAGCAGCGATCGTTTTGACTGAGCATACTTCGTGCCATCTGCCTGCTGGGTGCCGGCCTTTGGCATCTCCCCCCAGCATGGGCCTCAGCCGTGTGCCGAATCTGGGCTTGCTCCAAGCAGAGCAGGTACCGTCAAGACCTATTGACAACTATCTAATCTTACAATCTGAGGTGATGAAAAATTATATGAGCCATAGACCAAATCAGCCTATTAGAACATCTGCATCAGGTTCCTTCTGGGTGCCCCCTGATAAAGGTAATTTGAAAAATCACAATAGCAGTATTATTGTGGATCCCAAATTTTCACATTCATTTGGAGTAACTTTCATAGAATGCTTGTGTAATAAGAAGCCAGGGATGGCAAGGGTGTGTGTGTGCACGCACGCACACATGCAGGCAGACGCCTTTTTAGGTACTCAGAGCAAGTTTATTTAGTATCTCCAGAAGTTGCATTTCTTGTTACAGTTTCTGACAATGCTCCAATACAGAGGACATGGAAGTTGGAAGGTACTGAGATACAGTATTTGTCTCTATTGACCTCCTCTCCTCCTGCCATTTCTTTAGTGACATTTAATGGGCAAATATGAGGGTTTCAAAACCCATATTAGTTTCTTCCTGTCTTCAAATGCCTCACATGTGTAAGCCCTAATCAAGCATATTCTGTAGACACTGCACTAAATCAAATGTAGGGAAATCTAAAATTAGCTCCAACATTCCATTTAACTACTTACTGAAAATAGGATTTATATCTGAATGTTTTAACTGTTCAAAATAATTTAAAACACAGATCCCTTTGAATTTACATCCTGAACTGATTCCTCACCTACTCCCTCTCTGAAAACTATCCCATGATCAGGAAAATGACAAAGATGTCCATTTCAATGTTTGTTTTATTTTATTTTACTTTTTTTTTCAAAAAAATACTCTCTACTTCAATTCAACATTGTACTGGTGTTTTAACAGTACAACAAGGCAAGAAGAATTAAAGACACCTGATTGGAAAGGAAGTAAAGATGTCTTTATTCTCAGGAAACATGATTATCTATGTAGAAAACCTGGTTGATTCTACCAAAAAAAACCTACTAGAACTAATGTGTTTAGCAAGGTTGAGAACAAAACCAATAGGCCAAAAACAATTATATTTCTATATATTAGCATCAAAGAATCAAAAATAGAAATTTCTTTAAATACCATTTACAATACAATCTAAAATGTGAAATATTTAGGAATAAATCTGACAAAAAATGTGAAATATATATATACTAAAAACTACAAAATACTCCTGAGAGAAATTATTTAAATAAGACCTAGTTAAATAGATAGATACTCCAGGTTCCAGATCAAAAGAGCAAATATCATTGAGATATCAATTCTCCCAAGTTGATCTATGGATTCACTGTAATTCCAATAAAAACCCCAGCATGATATAGCAATAGACACATAGATCAGTGGAACAGAATAGAGTCCAGAAATAAATCCATGATTATATGGTCAAAGGATAAAGGAGACAAGAACATACAATGGGGAAAAGACAGTCTCTGTAATAAATGGAGGTGGGAAAACTGGACAGCTACATGCAAAAAATGAAACTGGAACATTCTTTTACACCATATACAAAAATAATCTCAAAATGGATTAAAGATCTAAATGTAAGACCTGAAATCATAAAACACCTACAAGTGTTTGGACTTAGCAAACTCTTGGACATTGGACTTAGCAGTATTTTTTTGTCTCTGTCTCCTCAGGCAAGGGCAACAAAAGCAAAAATAAACAATTGGGATGACATCAAACTTAAAAGCTTCTTACAGCAAAAGAAACCATCAACAAAATGAAAAAGCAACCTATTATTTGGGAGAAGATACCTTTAAATGATACATCTGATAAGGGGTTTAATATCAAACTATATAAAGAACTCACACAATCAACACAGAAAAAACAACAGAAAAAAATTTAAAAAACAGCAAAGAACCTGAATAGATGTTTTTACAAAGATATACAGATGGACAACAGACACATGAAAAGCTGTTCAACATTACCAGTCATCAGGGATATGCAAATCAAAACCACAATATGCTCACCTCACAACAGTCAGAATGGTTAGTATCATAAAGATAAGAAATGAGAAGTGTTGGTAAGGATGTGGAGAAAAGGAAACCCTTTTTCACTGTTAGTCAGAATGTAAATTGGTGTTCCTATTAGGAAAATAGTGTGGAGTTTCCTCAGAAATTAAAAATAGAAACACCGTATGTTCCAATAATTCCACTTCTGGGTATTTACTCTAAGAAAACCAAAACACTAACTTGAAAATATATATGCAGCCCTGTGTTTATTGCAGCATTATTTACAACAGCCAAGATATAGAAACAACCTTTGTCCATCAACAGATTCACTGATAAGAATTGATGAAGATTGCTAAGATATATATATATATATATAACTAACTAATGTACTATTACTCAGCCACAGAAAACAATGAAATATTGCCATTTGGAACAACACGGATGGACTTAGAGGAATTATGCTGAGTAAAATAAGTCAGAAAAAGACATGGATTGTATAATTCCACATATATGTAGAGTATAAAAAAAAAAAGAAAACACAAATACAGTAATAAACAGACAACAGACATGACTGGCAGGTGTGGGATAGGGAGATGGGAATAATAGGTGAAGTGGATTAAGAGGTATGAACTTCCAATTATGAAATAAATATGTCACAGAGATGAAAAGTACAGCATAGGGAATATAGTCAATAATAATATAATAGCTTTGTATAGAGGCAGATGGTAACTATAATTATTGTGGTGAGCATTTTGTAATGTATATAAATATTGAATCATTATGTTATGCACCTGAATTTAATAAATATTGTGTGTCAACTAAACTTCAATTAAAAAAATACCAGCAGTATTTTTTAGGGGGTGGGGCAATTGACAATCTTAAAATTTACATGGAAATACAGAGGATCTACAATAGCCAGAACAACTTTGATAAAGAACAAAACTGGAGGGCCAGTGCGACCTGATTTCAAGGCTTATTATAAAACTTCACTAATTGAAACACTATCGTGTTAGAGTGATGACAGACAAGTAGATCAATGGAATTAAATATAGGTCCCACTAATAATCCTACCCCTCTGTGAAAAACTGATATTCTAAAATAGATGTGACTGTTTTAGGTACAGAGACAAGAAAATTCAGTGGAGAAAGGATAGACTTTTCAACAAATGACACTGAAACAATTGGATATCAAAAACATACTTGATCTGTATGTCACACCTAACACAAAATTTAACTCAGAATGGACAATGGACCTAAATGTAAAACTTCTACAAAATTTCTAGAATAATATATTAAGAGAAAATTCTTGTGATCTTAGGTTAGGTAAATATCTCTGATACAACATTAACACAGTGACCCATAAAAGACTAAATTGTTCAGTTGGACTTCATTGACATTAAAAACTTCTCTTCAAAATACATTAAAAGAATGAAAAGACAAGCCATAGTATGGGAAAAAGTATTTGCAAATATTTATAAAATATATATCTAGAATACTTTTTTAAAAAGCTCTTAAAACTCAAAAATAAGAAAACAAACAACCCAATTAAACAATGGGCAAAGATTTAAAACTACACTCTACTAAAGAAGACATAAAGAGGACAAATAAGCATATGAAACGATGCTCAGCAACATTAGCATTTAGGGAAATGCAAATTAAAACCACAGTGATATACCACTACATACCTACGATGACAGCCAAAATTCAAAAGACTGGCCATGCCACGTGTTGGTGAGTATGCAGAAGAACTGCAATTGGAACTCTGCTATGGTGCCAGAGGGAATGGGAAACTGTACAACTAATTTGTAATACAGTTTGGCAATTTTCTAAAAAGTTAAACATATTTACCATGAGATCCAGGCACTTTTCTCCTAGATATTTACCCAAAGGAAATGAAAGCATATGTCCATACAAAAACTTGCATCTGTAGTACAAATAGATCCAACTGTCAATCAGTGAGTGGATAAACAGACTGTACTATATACATATAGTGTAATACAAAAAAGAATGAAGTATTGATACACACTATAACTTGGATAAATCTCAAAATATTTTTGTATGAACAAAAGAAACCACACAGATGATCACATACGGGATGAGGCAACTTATATAGAATTCCAGAAAATGCAAACTAATCTGTAGTGACAGAAAGCAAATCAGTGTTTTCTTGGGAGAAGAAGCAGTAGATGAGGAGAGGACATAGAATTGCAAAGGAATCTATAAATATCTGTTATATCCAAACATTTCCTAGTAATGTGAAATGTTTGGAGATAATAGATATTTTCATTAGTTTGATTGTGTTGCTGATTTCCTAGGTGTAAATATATGATAAAAAATATTAAATTGTATACATTTTTATTATCCAATTTAAATATGGGCAGTTTATTGCAGGTCAATTATACATCATTTTAAAAAGAAAACACTATGCCAACCAAAACTGGTTAAAGATCTGGAAACAATAATGAAATAGATAAACCTTTGGCAAACTGATCATGAAATAAAGAGAATCACATAAATAATATATTAGAAACAAAAAAATTAATACATGTAACGATGAATATCAGGAATTAAAATGGTAAGTGAATAAATTCAACAATTTTATAGTCATACATTTGAAATCATCAAATAGCTCTGTAGAAACACATAACATTTACTCAAAATTAATAGAATACTTCCCTAGATAATTATTAACTACATGGAGTCATTAATTTAAAAAATCTCCTTTTCCAACCCAAAAGGAACAAGGTCAGAGGTCAGACTGCTTTAAGGATAACTTTTTTGCCAAAACTTGAAGGAATAGATCATCATTATCTATAACTACTTTTTCCATAAGACAGAAAAACAGAGAAAGCTCACTTTACATGACTTTTATTCTCTCAAATAGTAGAGCAAGAAGAAAATACATAGAAACATCTCACTTAGGGATAAAGGTCAAAATTCTATATGAAATAATAGTAAAATGAATTGTTTCAAGAAGTATTTCACCATAATCATGTAGGGTATATCTCAGGAATGGAACAATATTTCAATAGTTAATGTTCTAATTCACCACATTAAAATATTAATAGGAAGCAATCTTATTATCAGCTCAACTGTCACTGAAAAAGCGTTTAATAAAATTCAGCAAACACTTATGATAAAAAATTTTGCCAGTTAGGAAAGAAGTGAATGTTTTTATGCTAAATCATAATTCTACTGTTGTTAACCTTATACTTAATGGCCAAACTTCAGAACCATGCTCTTTCAAGTCGAAACAAGATAAGGGTTCTTCTATCATCTTTATTATTCAATATTGTGTGAGAGGTCCTGGAAAATTCAACAAACCAATAACAAGAAATGAAGTATAAAGATCCAAGAAGGAAGAATTGAAAATTGTTATCATCTGCAGGCAATATGTGTACATAAGAATGAAAATGAATCAACAAATTATTATAACTAATAAGAGACCTTAAAAAGTTTGTAGGATACAATATCAACATATTAAAACAATAGCTTTTCATACACTTAAATAACCAGATAGAAAATGCAACAGGAAAAATGAAACCAGTTATAATGGCAAGAAAAAGTGTAAACTACCAAGAATGAACCTATTAAAAGTTCTAGTAAGATTGTTTTGAAGAAAATTATAAAATTCTATTCAAGGATGAAAGAAAAACTTGCATTCTTAAAGAGAGACAATATTGAGGTTTGGAAAGACTCAATATTAAAGAGATGTCATCTCTAGGACATAGAGGGATGTCCTAAATTCATTTGAAAATTTCATGCAAATTCAATTAAAATTACAAAATGATTTTTCATGAAATCAATAATTTAATATCAGAGAGGAGCGTAGGTCCTTCTGAAAATGAACAACAGGAAAGAGGGATTTGCGTTTCTGACTATTAAGATTTATCATAAAGCAGTAATGATTAAATTAATGTTACATTGGCATAGAAATAGAAAAATAAACCAATGGAATAAAGAGCCAAGAAATATATATGGAGCCAAGATATTTTCAGTCAATGACCTAATTTTAATTATGCCTTTGATAGGAGTGATTCAAAAAAGTAAATTTAATGAAAAATGCACACTTCATGCTCAAATGTAACTTGTGTGTGAATGTCTGTAGAATAAATAAAGTGCAGGTATCTAATGAGTCACATTCATTTTCCTGAAAAACTTCAAGTGAAAGGGAAACTATCACATCTAGTCTATTTCTTAAGGGCAGTGGTTCTCAAACTTTAGGATACATCAGAATCATCTGGAGGACTTAGACACAGATTGCTGTGTCCCTCCCCTAGAGTTTTTAATTCAGTAGGCCTGGGGTATGAGGTCCAATAATTTGCACTTCTAACTAGTTCCCAGGTTAGTACTGCTGCTGGTTTGAATCACTGCTCTAAGGTACCATGGGTGTCCAGTGGACATCAACACAAATGTACCTGATATTTTTCAGTTTTAAACAAGTTTCAAATGCAATTAACTACTATATACTAGTAGACTAGACAGATATTAGCACACCTTAATATTAGTCAGTGCTTCCATATGCATGGTGCTCTCCTGAATATGATACATTCAATTTAACTAGTCACAACCCAAACCCTGAGGATCTTTTAACAATTTGAAGTCAGGGGTCATGTTTGTACTAGATTTTGCACTCACTGTGCCCAACCCAGAAGCCAACAAATAAACATCTACTGAACATTTACTATGTTTCATGAACTGTACTAGATACAAGATGAAAGTACAAAATTAATAGGCTCTTGGCTCCTAGGAGCTACTGACATGTAAAGATACGATTTCAATGTCATATAGTGAATAGATCATTTATCTAAGATCACACTGATGTAGAGCCTTAGCCCAAATCAGCCAAATGACTGAGTCTTGAAGGATTACGAAGAACCTGTCAGTTATAAAAGGAAATGAGGAGGGTGGGCTTGGCAGAGAGAAAAACACAGATAAACACATAAAGGTATGAAATAACCTATACATAGTACATATGCAGGACACCAAAAGCAATTTGATATGAGTAGAGATTAAAGTCCCAGGTAAGCAGATGAAGGCTGTGAAGGAACTGACCAAGTCTTAATGGACCATATGTCCCATGTTAGAGAGTCTGGGATCTATTCTACAAGCAATGGAAGTCTTCAAAGGATTTTAAGCATGAAAGTAATGTAGTCATATCTGAGTTGTTGATTGCTGCCTTTGTTATAGGGCAAAGGGTGACTCAGAAGGGTACAGAAGGCAAGCAAGATATCAGACTACTGCCATCAAGAAGTGATAAAATGGATGAGGAAAAGTATCTTTGGATATATTTTTAAAGTAAAACTATCAGGAATTGATAATGATTTAGACATTAAGATTGATAAATTAGGAGAATCTAGGATGTTTTCAAGTTTTCAGCTTGAGTAACTATAGACAGTGAGAATGGGAATACAGAAAAATGAGCAAGTAGGGAGAGAACTTGATATGTTCCACTTAGGACACTCAGAAATACCATCAAAATATCTATATGGCTCTGTATCTGTACACAGATGATTACTGAGGGAGGGATGGGTCATCTTAAATTACCCAATAAAGCAAAAGACAAGACTGCCATCTGAGAGCGAGAGGGGTAGGGGAGGCACTTGAGAGGATTCGCAGAGGTGAGTCAGAGAAGAAGCTGACCAAGGCAGGCAAAAGGATGAACGAAGTTGCAGACCATGGGTTTGTATTGGTGTCAGTCAGTCCAGCTGGTTGATTTATGGAAATGAGAGTTCTGTAAGCATTTAATATCTTACAAGTGAATTCTGAGGAGGAGAGAGAGAGCAAAAGGTTTGTTCAGGATGTGGATTAGAGATCCTTCACTCGGTTCCTCATAGGATGATGTCTAGCAGGGGAAGATTTTCCGAAAGCTCCAAAGAAAAGCAAAAGGCTTGAGATCTAAGAAGAGGGAAAGTCTCTGGTGGTTAGCCCTGTGAGAAAAGGCATCCACGAGCAAGGGGAAATCCAGACCAAAGGAGCACAACAAGTCTGAGCATCTGGAGACAGCACAACCCAATAACAGCAAGCAGAAAAAATGTAAGTTCAAATCCCTGTTCTACCCCTCCCTACCTGGGTGGCTTTGGCCAAGTCACCTATTGTCTTGGGCCTCAGGTGCTTATTCTGTGAAATAGAGATAATGATACCTGCTTGCAGGGTTGCTGTGAGGATTACATGAGGATTATACGTGCAATGTTCTTAGCTCAATGGCTGTCCCATGAAAAGGGATCAATGAAGGCTTCCACAGAAGCTTTCTGGACAGAGGGAAGGTTGGCAGGGAGGGAGGAAAGACCTGCCCTGGCCAACTGCTCAGGCTCTTGAATGAAAGGGTGCTGAAATTCATGGCAGTACATCCAAGAGGATAGAGATGATTCTGAAGTGCATAACTTACATTGCCTTTATTATTATGTCACCATTCAAAAAAATATCCTGTTTTCATACAATTTCAAGTTCCTGTAGAGGCAGGGCTGTGTGATCTTAGTGGTTCCTCTAGATGTCAGGCACCCAATGCATTCTTGTTAACAGAGAGACAAGCGGGGGCAGAAGACAAAAGGGCCAGGGTGAGCATTAGCGTTCACGACTCCCTGTAGGCAAGTGGCTGTCTGAAGAAGGGCTCATAGTTAAGCATTAACGGTGATGAGTGCTTAGTAAAGAAACTGAATGTGAGGCTGAATTGAGTTGAATACGTATGGCTTCTAAGGAACAGGAAAAGATATAGGGGAAGGCTTCAGAGTTCAGTAATACTTAGATTTAAGGAGGGAAGGAAAATGAGGGCACGTTAATCAGATTTTCCTTCTTAGAACAAATGGCAAAATGGTGGTACCACCTATAATGAATATGGAGCTTCGAAGAGTGGTGCACTTTTGAATAAATGTGACCATGTTTTGCCTCCGCTGTATTTATCCATTCCCAGATGCCCAGGGACTGCAGATTTTTTTATTGTATTATTATTATTATTATTATTATTATTTTTTTTGGTATCATTAATCTACAATTACATGAAGAAGATTATGTTTAGTAGACTCCCCCCATCACCAAGTCCCCCCCACAAACCCCATTACAGACACTGTCCATCAGCGTAGAAAGATGCTGTAGAATCACTACTTGTCTTCTCTGTTGTACAGCTCCCCCCGTGCCCCCCACCCCTCTACATTATACATGCTAATCGTAAGGTCCCTTTCCCCCCTTGTCCCTCCCTTCCCACCTATCCTCCCCATGGGACTGCAGATTTAACTACAGAAACATTTTTGGAATGTAGTAAGAACAGGTGCAGAGTTGCTCTTCAAGGAAGTTTATAGTTTCATGGAAATCCAAGTAATGTAAATCTATTTACAGCCTATTTCATAGCTGACATAAAAGTCAAATACTTGTAATCATAATAGTTACCATTTCCTTAGCCCTTCCTCTGTTCTCGGATGTTCTGCGATCTGGCTACTTTATAAGCATCACCCATAATCCTCAAACTACACTGAAAAGTGAGTGTTGGGATGTCCATTTTATAGAGAAGAGTCCTAAGATGATGGGATTTGCCCAAGGCCACACAGCCAATAGGAGAAGCATGAAAGTAAACCAAATCTGTATGCACCCAAGGTCCCTGCTCTCACACTCGCACCTGGTGCCCATGCGAGGGCACCATCTCTGACCTTCCCGCCCAGAAGCAGCACTGTGATGTCCTCAGTATTTGTATTTCATGCCATGAACCCATGATCTTCCTGACTTCTCTGTAATTATGTTTTCCATGTATTTTGGCTCTTTCATTTGAATAAATAAATGTTGCCAATCCAGAAGTTTTCCTTTTGAACCTGAGCAGGAAAACACAAACAGAACAAAAGAAATGATGGTGCCATTTTCTGTACTCATTTTTTGGGTCCTGCCTTGTGCTGGCCTTTTCTAGAGGCAGAGAAAAGGCTTTCAGTCCTTTGAGAGTGAGAGGCAAAAAGGCCAACCTGACAAAAAAAAACCTCTTTGGTAGTTTTCTCTTCTGCAACAATTTCCAAATTTAGCTATAATTCTCTTGCATTAGCTCCCTTGGATTATGATGCTAACAATCCATACAACACAAAGGTTATCTAGGAGTGGTAATTCAACAGCCCTTTGTCAGCAATTAAACTTAACTGGAAGTAGTTTGCAGGATAAGAAGCAGGTTCCAAGGAATGTGAAACAACATCCACAATGTTCGATAGCAGAGAGGAAAGACGTGAGTAGGATGAGCTCCTGGGGAGAGGGCAAGCCAGAGCGGAGCAGCACAGTGCCAGCCAGGGGCTGTCCACTGCGTCAGAGTGAAGCATGGGCTTCTGGGAGGAAGAGAAAACAGAAGTGCAGAGTGGGTGCATGTGCCCTGACGACAAGCCTCCCTTCAGACCAGTCATCTTGCTTTACTCCTATATTCCCAACTCCTCTCCATTTAAGAGCCATTTCTCTTCAATGCTCTTAGTCATAGTCATGTAAGAAATGAAACTGAGAGAACAAAAAAAAGCCAGAGGAATGAGAAGGAGAATTTGAAGCCCCTGTTAATGCCTCCCTCCATACCTTCTTCACAGTTCTCTGTTCATACAGGGGTACTTCAAACATGCACAACCCAATATACAAATCCTGAAATACATGAAAAACCTCAATGCCAAGGAGAAGGGGAAATGATTTTGCAGAGTATGGATGAATGATAATTAAAGCCACCAGAGCAAGACCACAGACCTCTGAGGGCTTACAAATAGACATGTAATAATAACAACAACAAGGAGGCTATGGATATACTATTGACTGAGTTAATGAGGTTAATTGACTGAGGTTTACTGAGTATGAGTCTACTCAGAATAATAGAAGGGAAGGCTATAAAAAATTGGGACTGTAGTCAGTGTGGACCTGCAGACCAGAATCTTTTCTGTTTTTCTGGAATTAGACAGATCAGTCGGGCAGTCTATATAGGTACAGAAATAGGAAAACAGAAGGCCAAGGCTAGACCCTCCATCACAGAATCCTGACTAGGAGGACCGATGGACCATTGTTGATGAAGAACATTCCTCAGCCTTCAAGTGAACCAGACCTGGAGTGCCCAAACTAAACAGAACAAATTAGCTTTATTTTTATAATGACACCTAGCAAGGGTAAAACCACAGATAGCCTAAGGGACTCATTTCATTGGAAGACAATGTACATTATTAAGAAAGTCTTTCCTATTATTATCTTAAATCTATCCCAGTATGGATTGAACCCAAAAAATTTAGGCAACAGTAATTCATGAAGAACAGTTATCATTCTGTCTTTGAAACTTACTATTAGAAGGAGGAAAATAGAAAACATCAGTGTTTCCTACAAAGTCTTATTTTTACCTGGTACTATACTTATATTTCTACTTAAGTGAAGAATTTAAATGAGAAAAAAGATCTCAGAGCCTCAGATTTATTTTGGTTATCTTCTGTCTGTCTCCACTAGTTCCATGAGGGAAGGTTTTTGTTTTGTTTTGTCTACTACTATACTCCCAGGGCCTACAAATAGTGCCTGACACATAATACATATACAATAAATATAAATATTTATTGAAATAATGAAATAGATTTGCAACACTATCTAATTACCCTTCCTGCCTACTACCTTACTCCTATACAATTTGCCCTCATCTCTGAAGACAGAATAATCTTTCTAAGGTATGAATCTTGATGACAGTATGTTCTTTTTGCATACTTTTCAAAGAATGCACATAGTCTAGAATAAAGTCTTTATTCTTTAATAAGCTATTCCCAGGCCTCTGTGATCTGCTCTCTGCTTATATCTCCAGGTTCATCTGCCTCCTGCATCAGAACTGTAGTTGTCCTTGCTGATGTTTTCTTTCTGCCCAAGACACTCTCTCCCCAACACCCTTCTTCTCCTAGCAAACTCTTATTTGTCCTTCAAGATTTAGAAAGAATGTCACTCATTCTGGAAAGTCTTCTCAAACCAATTATAAATCTGGGTTTTTAACTTTGGCACATAATGCTACATAAATGCTATCAACATGTTTATAACATACTGGGATGATGGGCTTATATGTTTGTGTTCCCTACAACTGTGTTGCTCTATGTTAGGTACTGTGGCTTAGTCACTCTTGTATTCCCAGCACATAGTATATTTGCCACAAAAACAACACTTTATAAATATTTGTGGATAGAATCACTGAAAAGAGACTGTGGAATTAATGGCATTTAAAAATATTTTTAAATCAACTGTTTACTCTGGCTTTGTAAATCTTGATATTATTTAAAAAACTGCATTGATGATCATTTTAAATTTCATCTATTGGTACTTAGGTGAACTTCACAAGTGATTAGTCTTCATATTTTTAATTGTGGTAAAATATATATAACACCAAATTTACCATTTTAACCATTTTTAAGTATACAATTCAGCAGCATTAAGTATATTCACAATGCTATGAAACTATCACTGTTACCCTTTTCCAGAAAATTTTCATCATCCCAAAGAGAAATGCTGTGTCCATTTAACAATAGCTTCTCATATCTTCCGGCTCCCAGCCCCTTGCAACTTCTTTTATTTTCTGTTCCTATGACTTTGTCTATTCCAAGTACCCCAGATAAGTGGAATTCATATAATACTTGTTCTTTCATGTCTGGCTTATTTCAAACAAATTCCATAATGTTTCAAAGGTTCATGCATTTTTTTAGCATATATCATAAATTCATTCCTTTTCAGGTTGAATAACATTCCATTATATCGATATACCACATTTTATCTGTTCATCTGTTGATAGATATTTGGGTTGTTTCCACCATTTGGCCATTGTAAATAATATTGCTATGAAGATTGGTATACAAGTCTCTGTTTGAGTCTCTACTTTCAATTCTTTTGGACATATATCTAAAAATGGAATTTCTGGACCATAATGTAATTCTGTTCAACTTTTTGGAACTGCCAAACTATTTTCCACAGTGGCTATATTTTATAGCAATATACAAGGGTTCCAATTTCTACACATACTCACCAATACTTGTTATTTTCCATTTTTACTAATAGCCATCCTAATGGGTGTGAAACAGTGTCACTTTAATGGCACGGAGATTCAGGTTTTTTCTATATTTTATTTTTAACTTTGAGAATGAAATTTGAGTAATAAATTGCTATGCTTAAATTGTGAAAAATAGAAATTCACTCTTACTTTTAAAATTCTGTCCTCAAACTATGTGTAGTTTTGAAAAAAGTGACAATATGATCCAGAAGTAGAAAGTAGGGAGGAAAGATGATAATATTCTCGTGATCTGCCATTTAGCAATTTCCTTTGAGTTAATAACCTTCACAATGCAGTCTACAGGTACTTCTGAAAACATATTTAATTGACAAATGTATGAAACAAGATCATTCCAGTAATGATCTCCAGTGAAATTAGTTCCATATTTTTGCATTTGTTTGAACATTTTTATGATTTCAAAGATGGAAAAAGCTTAGAGAGACCACATATATGCAAATGCTGTGGATGTGGAAATATGCATAGAAAATGTTGCTTATTTTTATAAAACCTTTTTATAGCATTTTAAGACAAAACCAATGTTACTGCAATATAAAAGTTCAGAATTTCAGCAATTTGCTAAGGCCCCTAGAGGAACATTAGTTATAGCAGGGAACTCCAGCACTTTAGAGGGCTGCTAATGGGGAAAGATGCTCTCTCACTGACTTAACTAAGGGAAGCACTTAATAGGAGGAATTTTATGTAAGTGAGTAACAGTACTCTTTGAAGGCAATCAAATACTCAGAGTTGATTGATTTATAGGAATTAGTGTTCTAAAATGACTCATTGGCCAAAGCACTATTCCCATAAGACAGGAAATAGGACAATGACAACCCTAACATTAAATGCTGTACCATGTAAGTACATCTGCAGTTGTAAGATTCTGTGAAATTTTCCATGTGGGTTACCTAACAAAATCCTCCTTAATATCCCGTGATGTAAGCATCACTAAAACTCATTTCCATTTGTGCAAAACAGACCCTGAGGCCAAGAGATGGTGAGTCTCTTCCTCTAGTTCACAAAGTTAGTGACGAGACCGGCAGTGTGGTGAAGCAGAAGAGGCATGGGCTTTGGAGAGAGACAGTGAAGTTCCAATCTCAGTTCTGGCACTCTCTAGTTGTTTCCTTGGAAAATCGTAAGTTCTTCAAATCTTGGTTTATTTTTTATAAAATGGATTAATAGCATCTATCTCACAGGGTTGTTTTGAGAATAAATATTCAATAAGAGGAAGTTATTCTGTTACATTTCTCCCATCCATGTCCACAGCAGACATCATAAACCAATCACGGCACAAAGTTTCACAGGGAGCATAGAGCAACCTCAGAAGCCTTCTCAAGCTAGCATTCTGGATAGCTGCACCATGAACAGAAAAGGCAATAGAGGTGGGACTTACTTGTCACTCTGCTCTTCAGAACTGCACT
The DNA here is from genome assembly GCF_030020395.1 of Manis pentadactyla. Classification (NCBI taxonomy): domain Eukaryota; kingdom Metazoa; phylum Chordata; class Mammalia; order Pholidota; family Manidae; genus Manis; species Manis pentadactyla. The sequence goes on from NC_080020.1 coordinate 88,982,434, forward strand.
TACTGCTGCCTATATTGGTCTTTTCTTCTGTCCCTTAGGAATTCTCTATCAGTTTACATGAAAGTCAAAGACATTTTAACTTCTTTGACATTTTGACATTTGTATTTGGGTCCATTTACTTTAGAACTCTTTCCTCCTCCTCCTTCTCCTCTATTGCTCCTAAGCTAATTTAGTCCCACCTGCCTGCAACACTATCCCTGAGTCTGTAAGAGGAAAACAGAGGAAGATGTTAAATCAAATGGAAAGAAGAATGAGATAGGAAAAACTGTCCAGACCAGCTTGGGTCTTTGTTATTTGTTTTCTAATTATCTGATTCTATTGACATTTTTCATTTGAAGAGTTTGTCAGTAACAATATTCATTGACATAGTCATAGTCAAATCTCTTAGTCTGAAGGTTAGCTATTATATAGGAATTGGTAGAAATAAAAAATAGAGGCACTGATATATTCAAGATCACCCAGTGAGACATAAGTGAAAATGGCAGAAAGCTTGTTTGCCACCACTGATGAATTTTTTGTTAAAAAAATGGATTCTTGCATTTTAACCTCCAAGTAATTTTTTGAAGTAGTCACTTCTTCTTTTAGACTTTAATCTTACAATAAAAGAAAACACCTTTTAAAAAGAAGCATTTCAGGATTGAAGTTTCATTTTTCCTGAGTTACCCTGAGAAGAAAACATGAGTTCTTATTTGCTTTAATGGTAAACAAAGAAAATGGTATCCACCCCACCCTCTCAATCTCTCAGGCTCACATGTGGCTGAAAGGAGTTCATTTAAGCTGGGAAACAAAACAAAAACAGCTATCCCACTGGGTTTACCAAATATTTTTTAGCAACTGGCTTAAAAGCTTCATTTGGAATTCTTCCTGATTCATAATTCTTCCTGATTTAGAATCAGTACCCAGATTATGAACAGTTTTCTTATTCAACCCTTACATGGTGCTCTGTCATCTTTAACCTTGCAACCATGTTTTGTGTCTCTCACCATCTCCTAGATTCATTTGCCATAAAAATTTGTCCTGGGCCACATTTCCCCCAGTGACTCACCATATACGAGACAGATGGAAAGTGAATAGAGAATTGTCTCAAAGTCTAGACATAATTAATCAGGTCTACCACCTACTACCTGTATGTTACGTTGTGGAGTGGCAGAGACAGAGTGTACTATGTTGTAAGCCCTCCGTCAGTAACTACAGTTGTGGATGACCTAGGCTGGTACTGAGGTCAACACACTTCACTTGAGGGTCTCAGTGGGTTCATGCCAGTGAAGACCTTAAGAGGTCCCTCACAGTCCCGGGACCACCCGTTGGGCTACAGAACCCAGTCAAAGCAGTTCTCTTTGACTACTATTTGGCTTTTGCTCTGTGGAGGACAGATGACTCCGGGAATAAGTAGGATGTTTTAAAAGCTTCATTCTTGTTTCTTAAATGTCTTCATGAGTTGAAGGAACATTTAAAAATAAAAACAGACATTTGTTTCTCAACAGTCACAGTTCAAAATGGCATGTACAACTCTCCCTGCGGTCATTTTTGCAACTTAAAAAGCTTTTCATGTTGCTTTTTAAACAGAAAAGCAATTTGAAATTGAAGGAAAGCATTTAGCATTCCAAAATAGTGACCCTGCGGGTTGGCCTCTGTGGAGCACTATCAAATAACCTCCGTCCACAAGGACTGAGGAGTCAGTGTCTATGAACATGGCATATGTTAAAAGACCCACTCTGCAGATGTGCCTCAACTCTGGCTATCATTGGGTGGACTCTGGGGACAATTAGGAAAGATAAATTTATCTTTGGCATTTCCTGCATGTGGCACAGTGGAAAAGAACATGGACTGTGGGGTCAGAGAGGTCTGGATTTTCATTCTTGCTCCACCATTAATTAGCTGAGGGACTTTGGATAATTATTTTAACTCCCAAACTTCGATTTTTCCATAGCTAACGGAAAGAATTTATGATACCTATTTTGCAATCTTTGTGTTAAATAAGATATGGGGTACATAACATTGCCAGTATGTGAAAAGTATGCAGTGGGTGGTCATTTCTTTCCTCCCCCCTCCCTGACCTTCTCCAACTACTGTGACCTCCACTCATGGTGACCTTCCTGGGCTTTACTAGCTGTATTTAGAGTGTCATGCCCCAATAAAATTTACCTGCACTGTGTCCTCAGATCTCTCTCTCTGCCAGGTAGGCTAAACAAAACTGTCTACTGTTCTATCTTTACTTATAGCTCAAAGATCACTGAAATGGGTGCCGATGGGTTAACTTCCTACTCTTTACAGGTAACATTTTACCTAGGACCTTCAGAAAAATAGTGTCTGAATCCAAAAGGAATGCCTGTAATGGGGGGAAATTCAGGCAAATCAGGGGGTTAGTTTAAGAATATGCATGTATATGCATACAGGGTTATCTTTCAGTATTCACCCACCAGAGACATGCACAAGTGCCGCCCTTCTGCTTCACAACTCAGGCTGAGCCTTGGTGCTGGTGTTCTGAGAGTAAGGGTGACATCATGGTAAATTGGTAAAACTAGTAACCAAGTGTTTGCAATGTATATTCTGGAGGTCTCCCTGACCCTAGGCCTCTGCTTACCCTAACCTCTTGAACTGGAATACTTAGATCTCACCCAGAGATTCAGCCCCATCCGGGACCCAGGGACATTCTGGATTTCCAGCAGGGCCGAGAGAGGACACTCCACCTAAAGAGCTCTTAGCTCTGCTGCATCTCTCTGGTCCAGCCACTGGCCCTGCTCTGGCCTTATGCCAGCTTCCAGTGCTGGCTTTTTTCTTTGTTCTTCTATTCATCCACACCCTGGCCCTCACTTTGAGTAACTGAGAGCATGATGAACTCGGATCTTCTCTGCTTGAAATTCCAGTTCCTCCGAGGCTGTCACCTCACTTCCCTTCCACCCAGTCCAGCCTTCCCCACTTCCCATTCTCTTAGAGACTGGGAATTCCCTGAATTCCACGTCTCCAATAAATAACACATTTGATTTGGGGATTTGTTGAATCACCAGTGTCACTGAAACTATGGACCTGGCAGATATAAAAAATGGGTAACTTGCCCTAGCAGAAAAAGTGTACATTGGAGATTGGCAAGACAGCAGAGCTAAAGGTGAAAAGCATTAGCATTGACATCAGACAGAGAGCTGGGGCTGAATTAGGCACAGCCCTACTCATCCTGGCAATTTATTTTTTCCCCTGCTCTGGTTTCCTCAGCTCAAAACTGGGCCTAATATCTTTCTCATAGGGTTGTTGCAAGGATGAAATCACAAAATGAATATAAAGTAATTAGCACAATATCAGACACAGAGTAAATGTTCAAGAAAAATCAGACACTTTTTAACAGGGTTAGCATGACAGTTATTTAATAACAGGCACGCATGAACTCAAAAGAGGAGACTTCTGACTATGGATCTCAACTCACCCAAAAATGTAGAAGGCAAAGGTAACATAGTTTATATTCTTAAATAATCATAGCCTCTGAAGTTTGAGAGGAAAACTGGGAACTCAGCTGACATGCAGGTTCTCCGGTGACTGCACCAGCGGGCTGCTGCAGGAAGGGCGAGCAGGGTGCCGCTTAGCCAGGGAAGATGTTCCCTTTGAAATGGAGAGGCAGCCAGACTAGAGCCAGGGATAAAAGTTTTGCTTTGGGATGAACTTAAAACACAGAAAGAAAAAGAAAGGATCTTTCAGATATTTGAAAATGTCTAACATTTCAGATTAGTTTTCAACTGTATTCACCCTAAACTTCCAGAATGTAAGTCATTAGGCACTTCTCATCTCAGATAAAGAAACTAAATTTTACCTATATTAGTCATGAGGTTAAGTTTCTATGTTTATGATGCTTCGGTATCTCGGGGACTTCAGGCCCTGGGGAGGGATTGCCCCTCTTAGGGTTAGCTAATTCTCAGAACGAACAACTTACCAGTGAACATGCCTTTCATATGCAAACCATCCAGTCCAGAATCCATACTCCCACCTGCCTCCTGTCATCAGGCCCTTTATGCAAAGGATACTGTCCCTCTGCTTTAAGTCACCACAGGGTCAGGTGCCAGACAACTAGAGACTACCTCACTTGCCAAAGCCTGCCAGAAGTATTCAAACTCTGCACTCCAAGGCCTGCCTCACCCATTCCAGCTGCAGCAACCACAGTCAAGTTTTGTGCTCCTGCTTTCCCTTCACTCTCTGCCTTCTGACCAACCTGGTGCTTCCCCACAAGGCCCTGCATGGTGGTGTGTGCCCCTTCCTCTTGGGAACTGTGAGTAACAAATTCTATCTTGTCAAATGCGAATTGTGCCCTGAGCAGTTGGCTTCACCATACCTGAATGAAAGCAAAATCTCAGGTACATTTTCAAACAACCCAATGCAAGAGAAATTTGTATTCAGAAGTCTCTGGTTTCTCACTGGATCATCTTGGGCATGTATCTCAACCACTTAGAGCCTTAGTTTCTTTGTCTATAAAACTGAAACAATAGTTATTACCTCACAGCCCGTAGAGAGGATTCATACACGTGAAAGCTCCCATCAGTGTTAATGTTTAACTAATGTTGGTCCCTGCAATTGTTCAGCACCCATTTATTCACTGCTATCTACCTGTATGCAACCTACAAACACAATGACATTACCACCTTGCCCATGATAATTTTTTCTGTAAATCTGCCATCTTTCCAAACGTGCCTGTAGGTACTGAGCGCTGACATAAAATCTTACTCTTTTTCACTGTGTGTGACTTTACTGGGACCCCTTCCCTTGAATTCCTTGCTTGACTGCTGCCACAGCTGCTTGGAAGCCATGTGGTTTTGGAAAAGGCCAGTTCTGCTGGTTCTGCTGCCATATATCAACTTTACAAACAATTTGGTCTGCAAAAGGAGAGTCCAAACCTTCTGCCAGGCAGCAAGAGAGATCACATTTTTGGCAGATAATTAGTAAAATAAACACCCCAAAGCTGCAAATAATTTGCTTTGCACTACAGGTTTTGTGAATGTTATATGACCTACACTCCTCTAATTAGGGAATAGGGGCCAATAAATGCTAAAGTGGGGAGGGATTTCCTGAAATCCAAGAGCCAATGCTCCCACAGGATTGAAATCACCAAAAGAATCAATAGAAAGAAGGAAGAGGATCAGAAAAACTGAATGTGGCAAAGAGCTTCAGGGTGGGGTCAAACCTGGGGCAGAGAGCAAATGAGGCAACTTCAGGAGTGGATCCTGCATCTTTACTTGTATTGCAGGGGAACAAGGCTAACGAGGAAACAGCACTTGCAAGAACTGTGCAGAAGCAGCTCGTGCCAGCCACACGGTGTGGTCATGGGGACACTGGCCCCTGGACAGCCCTGACCTGCTATGGGGCTCCAGCAGGTCCTTCCTCTTTACATGGACACAGGCAGTTCCCCTGCATTCTTGGTTGTGTGAAGTGCTATTTTCAGAGAATTCTGTAAGCTCTGGAGAGCTATATAAAAGGGGATATTATCAATTACTAAAATTATTATGCTTCTGTTTTCAGTTTGAAAGAGCAAGCATGAATGTTTAAAAGCACAGACTCTGGAAACAGAATGTGTAGGCTCCAGTCCTGGCTTTGCTGCTTGCTCTCTGTATGAACTTGAGCTAGTGGCTTGATTTTGTGAGTCTTCAGCACTTCTCCGTACAAACTAAACAAAAATATAGTGCCTGCCTAAGGATTAGAAGAGGTCTACATATAAACCTGTTAGTACAGGGCCTGGTAAGTAAGTCTCAATCAATATTGCTGATAAATATTTGCCCCGCCTCCTCAAGTTTCTGTTGTAAGTAAAACTGTGGGACTTTTCCAGAGGCCCTTGCCTCTGCCTCCCAGATGAGGCTTTCTGTAAGTGGGGGTGGGTCTGTTAACTTTAATGGCGGGGAGGTGGAGGTTGACCAGGAAATTCCCGTGATGGTAACAAGTTCCTGCAGAAGTATTACAGTATATCCAACATCATTGTTCCAATATCGCACCATATTTGATATCATTGTTTTAGATCTTGGGTCAGAGTTTACAACTTACTCTTTCGTGGCGTTATCAGACTCTTGGACTGACCTAGAGTTATCTGGAGTGTTATATGGATTCCACACCTTGCCTTAGATAATTATTGCCTAATTAACGATTTAGTCAACTTTTTTCTTTTTTAATTAGCATGTACACATTATAGAATTTCTCCACACAAATCCACTTAAGCCTTTTCCCAGCAAGCTTGAGGACTGACTACCTTCTTATTTTTTATTCTTTTGTTCTTAAAACAATTTCTGTATTGTGCATGTCTTGAATGAGGGCTGCTGCCAGTAAGCCATGCCTCCAGTCACCATTTCAATATAAACAATAAACATTTCTTTGTACTAACCTTCACATCTCTCTCTCCAAGCTAGGCAAATATTAAGAGAAGTCAGGTGAAGGTGAAATTCACTCTGACTTTAAAGGAGTTCTGTACACTGTATGAATCCTATAATTCATAGCCCTGGAACTTACATCTTAAATTTCCCAACAAATCAGAAGAAAAAGAAGCTCCTAAAAAGTGCCTATTATTTTAAAAAAATTCTACTCTTTTCCTGCCTTTTCATGTCCCTGAAGGTCAATAGTTTTGCAATTAATCCAGTGCTCACTCTGCACACTTTTTGCTGATGGGAAACATACCCACTGTTAATTAGTCTGGGACAGCAGTCCCATTTAAGTAGCTAAAGGCCTCCACCCCCAACCCAGTTAGATATAATCCATCGTTTCTCTTTGAATAAGAACTCCCAGGATCTGGGGAGAAGAACAAAATTAGGGGGTCAAGATCTATATATATTGAGCCAGGGCCAGGCTCTGTGCTGGATGGCTGGTTTTGTAAGAAAAACAGGCATCACCAATGCCAAGTTAAAAGAGGGGAAGAGGTCTGGACTTGCCAGGCAACTGGTTTCATCTATAATGAAGGCCTTTGTGTTCAGTGGCCAAGTCATATCAAATGAGAAACTTGCATTAACATACTTCAAACACTAGGAAGATGTATATCACAGGGGACCATCAGGGGTATTTTAAACTGCTGATATTATTTTAATGAAAAGAAAACTGGTAGACAAGAGAATTTGTAATATGATTTAAAAGTTGTGCCTCAGAATGGAGTACTTTGCTACAGTCCTCTGTATATTTCCGATAATTGAAAACATTTAAATCCCCAACTGATTTTGAAAAATATCGCATCTCCAGAAAAGTTGAAAACAGTACAATGAACACTCATTTATCCTTCCCCAAGATTCTGCAGTTGTTAACATTCTACCACATTTGTGCTGTTTCTCTGTCTTTATTTGTATTTAATTATTTAAAGTATATGAAAGAAAGCAGCTCATATCATGATACCTCACTTCAAAGTATTTCAGGTTATATCTCCTAAGAATACAGACATTTTTCTAGCTAGAAACTATTTTCTCGGCCAGGGAAATAAACATTTATTCTTTATTATTAATGTGCTGTCCACATTTAAATTTTCTCAATGATTTTCAAGATATATCTTATAGCAGTTTAAAAGAAATCCAGGATGCAATGAAGTTCTCACTCTGGATTTGGTTATGTTTCTTTAGTCTATTTTAACTTAGAAAATTCCTAGCTACTCCTGTCTCTTTTTCTTTTCATATACTGTCTTTTTTGAAGAGTCCAAGAGGTATTTTGCAAAGTGTTCCACATTATTTATTTGACTGATTCCTCGTAATTATACTACTTTGAAACATTTTTGGCAAAAAAAACTGTGTAAGATGATACTGCTTCTACATATGAGGGGCATAAAATACTGTACTTGTCATTATGATAACTTTAAGATTAGATTTTGCTGAGTTAGCTTAGGGAATCTTCTAGGGAACATTGGCTCCAAGACTTTTATCTATTCCTGTTAGCACACTTTCCTTCCATAACTCCACTGAGACATGCCCCAGCTGACAATGAGGCCATCAAGGAATGGCAAATAAGGGTGATGTTACAGAAACTTGCCTTTGGAGCCATAAGTTTGTATAATGACAGACTGAGCCAATCTACTCAAGAGAAAGCATGATTGGGATCCTACTGAGAATGGTATATTAAGACTTATTCCCTCAATATAAGACTCTCTGGGTGAAGATGGCAGGTCATGTACTGCCTAGTTTCCAGTTCTGGGCATGACTAGGTGGGCAGTGTTATACCCACTGTAGCATTACTACCACTTGTTTTTGTTCTTTAAATATATTTATATGTCAATCAGTCACTATAGAAACCAGATAACTGGCAGAAAACAAAACTACTGATGACCTTTGTCCAAAAGGTCCAGATATGCTTTGTCCAAAACTATTTTGATGAATTGTCTACAATAGAGTGAAATGTTCTTTTTTTCATGTACATCTTCTGCCAAGAAGATGGAAGTAAGCCAGTTGAACCTTTCTTCTTGGAATATATGCAACAGAAGATGGGGTTTTGCCCTTCTTGATTCTACTTGACAAATGAGGAACAAACTCAGCTGTCTGTCTTCCCACTGAGCGTTCCCAGTGCTTTCTAAAGGTCTCAATTCTGATAGGGAGAAAGCCAAGGAGAAAGGGCTACATCAGCAGTTTTATCAAGTGTAGTGATATTTGCACTTTGTAGCTGTATTAGTTTCCTACAGCTGCTGTAACAAATTATCATACATTTTGTTGCTTAAAACAGCTTAAATCTATTTTCCTACAGGTCCGGAGGTCAGAATTCCAAAATCAGTTTCATTGAGCTAAAGCTCAGGTGTCAGCAGGGCTGGTTCCTTCTGGAGGCTCTGAAGGGAAAATCCATTTCCTTGCTTTCTTCAGCCTCTAGTGGCTACTTGTATTCTTTGACTTGTGGCTGCTTCCCGCATCTTCAAGGCATGTCATTCCAGTGGCTGCCTCCTTCATTACATCAACGTCTCCTCTTCTTTAGTCAAATGTCTCTTTACCTCCCTCTTACAAAGACACTTGTGATTGAATTTAAAACTCATCCAAATAATCCAGGATAACCTTCCTACTTTGATGTCCTTAACTTTAAGCCCTCAGTCAAGTCCCCTCTGCCATATTCAGTAACATTCACAGGTTCTGAGAATGAGGATGTGGACATCTTTGTGGGCCATTATCCAGCCTACCTCAGTGCCTTCCTAATAATATATGTACCATTTACATGCATGTATGACTGGATTCTCACAACAACTTTTATGGTAGCTGATTTTATCAACTTCATTTTTATGTGAGGAAATAGGAACTCAGAGGTTAAGTGATTGATGTTCAGGAAACTGAAAGAAGTTAGATTTCAACTTAAGTCTTCTACCTCTTCATTTAGTGCTCTTTCCTACTAACTCATAGCAAAAAGGCAGGACAATGTCATGAGATGTAGGGATTTTAATAGGCTGGCATGTGGATCCAGGTCCAGTTAGGGAACAGGATCCACTCCTTAAACAGAGAGATTTTACTAAAAAGAATCATTAACTGGATATAGGCAGCCTTTGCTTTGCATGGTAATATGCACCGGGAGCAAAGACTGTAAAAGTGACTGTGTAAGCTGCAACCACACAAAATAATTTTAATAATCAATGGGAAAATTATGATCATTCTATGAAGTTTAGACATTTTTGTTAAATGTTTAAACAAACATGTTTAGACAAAATGTTAAAGTCTCTTATTGTCAGTTATAAATGTATAAGGAAATGGAAAATATAGTAAAACTTACATTTACTTAGTACACTATAATTTGAAGGATTAGAAACATGGAAATTCAAAGTGTTTTATATATTCATAAAAAACTTAAGAATGATTTGGGCAGTGCTTGTCATCTTCTTGTCTTATAATTTGCCATACTGAGCAAGTATCTTTTCTGTGTCTTGACAAATTGTCATACTCCTTCTTAAGACTGGATCAGCTCTCACCATTTTCTCTTTCATGCTTGCAATGTCACAAAATATCTCCCAGAGTTTTTTTAGTGCAAAGTGCCTTGCCAGTGGCCCTTTCTCTGTGACATCTTCAGTCTTTAAGCCAAACCCACTGTCTTCATTTATGCTGGTAACTTTGCCCTCACTTCCTTCCTCTGGCTATGGACCCAGAGTCTCTCAAATGGCAGCAATGTCAATGCTCCTCATGGTCAGCTATTTCTCCTATTGTTCCATTTGTGTTTGATTTGAATTTCACTTCTGGTGGAAACACCTTTTCATTTCTTACTACATTGTCCTCTTTTCTGGCCAATTGCCTCTTTCGACTCCATTTTTATAAAATGCTGTGTGGGTTCACCACTCAGAGACAGGGAGACAACGCAACCACATGCTTTGTTGTTTGTGTGTGTGGACTGAATAACAGATGCACAGTAACCAATTAAAGGGATTTGGAAAGCAATGACATGACTGGGTATTGATCATGATGCACATCTGTTGCTTATCTAGTGACTTATGGACTAAAGAACTATCAATGAAGTTTTCATGTTATGCAATTCCTCACGGTTTATATACCATGGTAACTAAAATTGAACTGTGCTGTTGGGGGTTTGGTGTTATTTAATTAAGTGGTGGGAACTGAAATTCATGCTTATTGGAACTGTGCAAAGCAAGGGCTGCCGGTGGTAGAGAAGTGACACTGAGACTTCACACAGGCAATAACTTCAGGGCAGCTATTCCACCCAGGGATGAGGAATAAAGGTAAATCCTGGTATTCTTAAAGTCTGAAGAAGTGGAGGAGGGCCTGTGGGAACTGAACTTAGTTCTCTGAAGCATGACTGTGAGATTAATTCAGCTGCTGTCCCAGGGTAAAGAAGAGATGCTGTAGAGACACAGACCAGAACAAGTAGTGAAGAAAGATCAGGTCCCTACTGCCCCCCAGCTTGCCACCTTTCCCTAGGGCACTATTAGCAGAGCACATCCAACAGCTGGATGATAAGGGAGGACTGTGTGCAGTGGGATGAGCTGCAGCCTCATGAAGCAGAGCATGGAAGGGCAGCCTTGAAGCTGAGTCCTGAAGCTGGATAACTGGTGCAGTCTGGCTGGGTTAGGATCCCTTTCATGTTCACCCTCTTCCTCGCATCTTCTACACATGCAGAGGATGTGGAGAAACAGTGATTGGAGCAAAGTTAGCAGTGGGCTCAGCAATGGCAGATGATGCTCTGCTGGCCCCACTACCCACATGTCAAGGTGTGACATTTTAGTGCAATTTGCAGTCTTCTACCCAGAAAGAGCAAGAGAAGGGAGGAGAAGTGGAAAGTGTATATAGTGACCTCATAGGAAACAGGATTATTGCACACAAAGAAAAGAGAATCAACACCTGCTTCCCCCATGTCATGGTACAGAGGGCTGAGGGGCTGGCCCTGGCCATTTACAAAGGGTTGTCCGATACCTAGGGAGGATCCTGCACTCTGTGCTGAAATGCCCCTGGCTGGACTTGGTCCTGGTGTAACACTGGCATCCTTTTCCTGGGCCTTCAAACTTTTACTCAGCTCTAATAACCCATTCTTCCACAGCCTTTCTCTTGTACTTCAGTGAGAATGTCATATATTTAGAACTTAATGTCTCTGAAAGTATTAAAGTTTTTTAGCTTATTATTCCATATAGCAAACCTGTGAGATGTGTAACAGCAATGAGCTCTGTTATGAGCCCCATTTTACAGATGAGAAAAATGAGTCTGTAAGATTTTGAGTAAATTGGAGCCAGGATTTCTTGCTCCTGGTCTCATGCTCCTTCTTCTCTAACGAGCCATCCTCCAAGCCTAATCCAGATCACTCCCTCTGAAACATCAGGGGTAAACTCAGAAGGAGTTCATTTCTGCAAGCCAGTCTCTCTGTCCTCATTCTTCTCCAAGCAGTTTATCTAGATAAGGTCTTCCATGCCAGAGATCCTGTGTGAAGTCTCTTAGAGTCTAATGCAAGTCTGATCAGCTTATTTCTATTAGTAAGGGACTTTTAAAGGATTGCTAGGGCTTGCTTCTGACTGCGTTTTTTTTTTAAATATATATACTGAGGGAGCCAAGATGGCAGTGTGAATAGGGTAGTGGAAATCTCCTCCCAAAACCATATATATATTTTGAAAATACAACAAATACAACTATTCCTAAAAGAGAGACCAGAAGACACAGTAAAAAGTCAGGCTACATCTACATGTCTGAGAACTCAGCACCTCATGAAGGGGGTAAGATACAAGCCACAACCCCGCCTGCTAAATACCCAGCCCTAGTCATCCGCACCAGGAGCGCAGACACACAGTGCGTGGTGTGCTGGATATTAGGGAAATGAAACAGTAAAACCTGTGAGTGGGTCCCCACAGTGGGTGCCCCTGGGACAAAAGAAAAGCGAGTGTTTTTTGAAAGTCTTAAAGGGACAGGGGCCTCACAGCTGGACAAAATCATCCTGGCACACTCGGCGTAGCAGGCTGGGAATCCTGGGGAACATCAGGCGCCCTAACCCCTTGGGTGGCATCGCAGCTCTGAAGCCCCTCACAGCGATAAACAGCCTCCATCCATTCCCCCTCCTGTGTGGCCCTGCCACAGCAGGGGAGCATCCTGAGAGCAGCGATGCCCACAGCAGCCTCCCAGAGCCTCCTCCGCAGTGGCCTGGGCCAGACTCAGAGGCTCCACCGGCACGCGGCTGACCGGCACAGACAGAAGAAGCCAGGACTGGGCATGAAGGGTCACCGTTCTTGCAGGAGAGCACACTCAGCATGCCTGCCACTCCCCGCAGGGCTCTGGGCTGCCACAATGGCTGCCCCACCCACAGTGGCTCAGGAAATAAAACCAGAAGCAGCTCCCCATGTGTGGGTAACTGGCACAGGCAGTGGAGAAGGGCAAGGTGACCAGCAAGCAGGAAGGGACCTTCTTCTCCCAGCTGACACATGTGCCAACTGCCTATGACTACCTCTATCACCATGAAAAGGCAGAAGAATTTGATCCAGTCCAGAATTACCCAGACAAACCCTGAGAGGGAGCCTGGGGAGATAGATTTAACCAATCTTCCTGAAAAAGAATTCAAAATAAAGGTTATAACCATGCTGATGGACCTGCAGAAAAATATGCAAGAGCTAAAGGATCAAGTTAGGAGGAGAATACAGAAATAAAACAATCTCTGGAAGGACTTAAGAGCAGACTGGATGAGGTGCAAGAGGCCATTAATGGAATAGAAATCATAGAACAGGAACACAGAGAAGCTGAGGCAGAGAGAGATAAAAAGATCTCCAGGAATGAAAGAATATTAAGAGAACTGTGTGACCAATCCAAATGGAACAATATCCACATTATAAGGGTACCAGAAGAAGAAGAAGAGAGAGAAAAACAGATAGAAAGTGTCTTTGAAGAAATAATTGCTGTAAACTTCCCCAAACTGGTAGAGGAAATAGCCTCTCAGACCATGGAGGCCCACAGAACTCCCAACACAAGGGACCCAAGGAGGACAACACCAAGACATATAATAATCAAAATGGCAAAGAAGAAGGACAAGGACAGAGTATTAAAGGCAGCCAGAGAGAGGAAAAAATGTTACCTATAAAGAAAAACCAATCAGGCTATTATCAGACTTCTCAACAGAAACATTACAGGCCAGAAGAGAGTGGCATGATATATTTAATGCAATGAAACAGAAGGGCCTTGAACCTAGAATACTGTATCCAGCACAATTATCATTTAAATATGAAGGAGGGATTAAACAATTCCCAGACAAGCAAAAGTTGAGGGAATTCGCCTTCCACAAACCACCTCTAAGGGATATTTTAAAGGGACTGCTCTAGATGGAAGCACTCCTAAGGCTAAATAGATGTCACCAGAGAAAATAAAATCACAGCAAAGAAAGCAGACCAACCAAATACTAACTAGAGGCAAAAAAAAAAATCAACTATTCACAAAAGCAATCAAAGGAAACACAAAAGAGTACAGAATAAAACACCTAACATATAAAGAATGGAGGAGGAGGAATAAGAAGGGAGAGAAATAAAGAATCATCAGACTGTGTTTATAATAGCTTAATAAACGAGTTAAGTTATACAGTTAGATAGTAAAGAAGCTACCCTTATACCTTTGGTAACCACGAATCTAAAGCCTGCAATGGCAATAAGTACATATCTTTCAATAATCACCCTAAATGTAAATGGGCTGAATGCACTAATCAAAAGACACAGAGTAATAGAATGGATAAAAAAGCACAACTCATCTATATGCTGCTTACAAGAGACTCACCTCAAACCCAAAGACTTACACAGACTAAAAGTCAAGGGATGGAAAAAGATATTTCATGCAAACAACAGGGAGAAAAAAGCAGGTGTTGCAGTACTAGTATCAAACAAAATAGACTTCAAAACAAAGAAAGTAACAAGAGATAAAGAAGGACATTACATAATGATAAGGGGGTCAGTCCAACAAGAGGATATAACCATTATAAATACATATGCACATAATACAGGATAACCAACATATGTGAAATAAGTGCCAACAGAATTAAACGAGGAAATAGAATGCAATGTATTCATTTTAGGAAACTTCAACACACCACTCAGTCCAAAGGACAGATCCACCAGACAGAAAATAAGTAAGGACACAGAGGCACTGAACAACACACTAGAACAGATGGACCTAATAGACATCTACAGAACTCTACACCCAAAAATAGCAGGATACACATTCTTCCAGAATAGACCACATTTTCCAGAATAGACCACATACTAGGCCATAAAATGAGCCTCAGTAAATTCAAAAAGATTGAAATTCTACCAACCAACTTCTCAGACCACAAAAATATTAAACAAGAAATAAATTGTACAAAGAAAACAAAAAGGTTCACAAGCACATGGAGGCTTAACAACATGCTCCTAAATAATCAATGAATCAATGACCAAATTAAAATAGAGATCAAGCAATATATGGAGACAAATGACAACAACAACACAAAGCCCCAACTTCTGTGGGATACAGCGAAGGCAGTTCTAAGAGGAAAATATATAGCAAACCAGACCTATTTAAAGAAGGAAGAACAATCCCAAATGAATAGTCCAAAACAATCCCAAATGAATAGTCTAAAGTCAAAATTATGGAAATTGGAAAAAGAAGAACAAATGAGGCCCAAAGTCAGTGGAAAGAGGGACATAATAAAGATCAGAGAAGAAATAAATAAAATTGAGAAGAATAAAGCAATAGAAAAAAATCAATGAAACCAAGAGCTGGTTCTTTGAGAAAATAAATGAAATAAATAAGTCCCTAGCCAGACTTATTAAGAGAAAAAGAGAATCCACACAGATCAACAGAATCAGAAACAAGAAAGGAAAAGTCAGGACAGACCCCACAGAAATACAAAGAATCATTAGAGGATACTATGAGAGTCTATATGCTAACAAGCTGGGAAATTTAGAAGAAATGGACAACTTCCTAGAAAAATACAACCTTCCAAGACTGACCAAGGAAGAAACAGAAAATCTAAACAGACCAATTACCAGCAAAGAAATTGAAGCGGTAATCAAAAAACTACCCAAGAACAAAATCCCTGTGCCAGATGGATTCACCATGGAATTTTATCAGACATACAGAGAAGACATAATACCTATTCTCCTTAAAGTTTTCCAAAAAATAGAAGAGGAGGGAAGACGTCCAAACTCATTCTATGAAGCCAGCATCACTCTAATACCAAAACCAGGCAAAGACCCCACCAAAAAAGAAAATTACAGACCAATATCCCTGATGAACGTAGATGCAAAAATACTCAACAAAATATTAGCAAACCAAATTCAAAAATACTTCAAGAGGATCATATACCATGACCAAGTGGGATTCATCTCAGGGACACACAGATGGTACAACATTCAAAAATCCATCAACATCATCCACCACATAAACAAAAAGATGGACAAAAACCACATGATCATCTCCATAGATGCTGAAAAAGCATTCAACAAAATTCAACATCCATTTATGATAAAAACTCTCAACAAAATGGGTATAGAAGGCAAGTACCTCAACATAGTAAAGGCCATATATGACAAACCCACAGCCAACATCATACTTAACAGTGAGAAGCTGAAAGCTTTTCCTCTAAGATCCAGAACAAGACAGGGATGCCCACTCTCCCCACTATTATTGAACATAGTATTGGAGGTCCTAGCCATGGCAATCAGACAAAAAAAAGAAATACAAGGCATCCAGATTGGTAAAGAACAAGTCAAACTGTCACTATTTGCAGATGACATGATATTGTACATAAAAAACCCTAAAGACTCCACTCCAAAACTACTAGAACTAATATTAGAATTCACCAACGTTGCAGGATACAAAATTAATACACAGAAATCTGTTGCTTTCGTATACACCAATGATGAACTAGCAGAAAGAGAAACCAGGAAAACAATTGCTTTCACAATTGCATCAAAAAGAATAAAATACCTAGGAATAAACCTAACCAAGGAAGTGAAAGACCTATACCCTGAAAACTACAAGACACTCTTAAGATAAATTAAAGAGGACACTAACAAATGGAAACTCATCCCATGCTCTTGGCTAGGAAGAATTAATATTATCAAAATGGCCATCCTTCCCAAAGCAATCTACAGATTCAATGCCATCCCTATCAAAATTCCAACAGTATTCTTCAACAAACTGGAACACATAGTTCAAAAATTCATATGGAACCACAAAAGACCCCGAATAGCCAAAGCAATCCTGAGAAGGAAGAATAAAGCAGGTGGGATCTCACTTCCCAACTTCAAGCTCTACTACAAAGTCATAGTAATCAAGACAATTTGGTACTGGCACAAGAAAAGACCCACAGACCAGTGGAACAGAATAGAGAGTCCAGATATTAACCCAAACATATATGGTCAATTAATGTATGATAAAGGAGCAATGGTCATAGAAAGGGGAAATGACAGCCTCTTCAACAGCTAGTGTTGGCAAAACTGGACAGCTACATATAAGAGAATGAAACTGGATCATTTCCTGACCCCATACACAAAAGTAAGTTCAAAATAGATCAAAGACCTGAATGTAAGTCATGAAACCATAAAACTCTTAGGAAAAAACATAGGCAAAAATCTCTTGGACATAAACATGAGCGACTTCTTCATGAACATATCTCCCCAGGCAAGGGAAACAAAAGCAAAAATGAACAAGTGGGATGATATAAAGCTGAAAAGCTTCTGTACAGCAAAGGATACCACCAATGGAACAAAAAGGCATCCTACAGTATGGGAGAATATATTCATAAATGACAGATCTAATAAAGGGTTGACATCCAAAACATATAAAGCACTCATGCACCTCAGCAAACTAAAAGCAAATAATCCAATTAAAAAATGGGCAGAGGAGCTGAACAGACAGTTCTCCAAAGAAGAAATTCAGATGGCCAACAGACACATGAAAAGATGCTCCACATCACTAATCTTCAGGGAAATGCAAATTAAAACCACAATGAGATATCACCTCACACCAGTAAGGATGGCCAGCACCGAAAAGACTAGGAAAAAAAATGTTGGCGAGGATGCTGAGAAAGGGGATCCCACCTACACTGCTGGCAGGAATGTAAGCTAGTTCAACCATTGTGGAAAGCAATATGGAGGTTCCTCAAAAAACTAAAAACAGAAATACCATTTGACCCCAGAATCCCAATCCTTGGAATATACCCAAAGAATACAACTTCTCAGATTCAAAAAGACATATGCACCCCTATGTTCATCGCAGCACTTTTTAAAATAGTCAAGATATGGAAGCAACCGAAGTGTCCATCAGTAGATGAATGGATAAAGAAGATGTGGTACATATACACAATGGAATATTATTCAGCCACAAGAAGAAAACAAATCCTACCCTTTGCAACAACATGGATGGAGCTAGAGGGTATTATGCTCAGTGAATTAAGTCAGGCAGAGAAAGACAAGTAACAAATGATTTCACTCATATGCGGAGTATAAGAACAAAGAGAAAACTGAGGGAACAAAACAGCAGCAGAATCACAGAACCTAAGAATGGACTAACAGTTACCAAAGGGAAGGGGTCTGGGGAGGATGGGTGGGAAGGGAGTGAGAAGGGGGGTAAGAAGAAAGGAGGCCTTAAAATTAGCATGTATAATGTGGGGGACACGGGGAGGGCTGTGCAACACAGAGAAGAGAAGTAGCGATTTACAGCATCTCACTACGCTGATGGACAGTGACTAATGGGGTATGTGGGGGGGACTTGGTGAAGGGGGGAGTCTAGTAAACATAATGTTCCTCATGTAATTGTAGATTAATGATACCAAAAAAAAAATACATATACTGAACAGAGTCCTTTATTTTAGCCTTCGTAAAAGGAAGGACTTGATACTTTAATATTTTTACTTTTGCTAGACTTTTCTTCTGTGTATTCACATATCTTTAATGACTGATATTTGGTACATTAACTATGAATCATCTACATTTCTAAAACCCTCTAAATTCTCTACAGTATTAAATTAGCCTAGCTCTTCGTGGGCTCTTATCAGTGGCGATGGTGTTTGTTATCAAAGGGAATATTTTCTGTTAGACAAATGTCCACACTCCAAGCAGAAACTACTCCTGGGATCTTCAGCTCTAGCACGATACTTCATAACCACTGATCTAACCTTATTTTGAGCACAGAGGAAAGAATTTGGGGTCACAAAGTCAAAGTGGTAGTTCCCTCCCCCAAGCTCCAGATTATACCCAAAGCACCACATGGTCAAATTCCAAACAAGAAGAGAAGATGCTAATGACAATTTCAGAAAGAAGAAAAAGAAGTAACAAAATTCTCTCTGTTCCCACGGGCAAAGAAAGCCACAGTGCTAACTTTGCCCAACAATTTAAAACCCACAGCTTTATGGTTTCTGAAAAAACTGCCAGAGTCAGAAATGGAAGCCAGGCGCTGCCATCCCTCTGCTCCTACATAACACAGACGCAGTCCTTCCTCAAGCTCCTCATGCTTCCGCAACAGTCACAGCGGGAAGCTGCGTGCTAACACGCGCTGGTTCTGCTGTGTTTGACTTGACTGCTTTCGATCCTGGGAAAGCTGTGCAATATGTCTGAAACGTCTCCTCCCTCCCATGCATGTTATGTGGATTCTGCTTCACATTTACCACTGTTCCAGGGGCATTTCTGTCAATGTAGATGTCTTTACAATCAGAATAAGTGTGGAGCAAAACTTGTTCTCAAATTGCCAGATTTGAGACCTAGACCTTTTTCAGACCTAGACCTGAAGAGAAAGAAAATACCCACCCCCTAAACATTTGGATCCTGAATAGATGCCATTGGTGCACATTTCACTATGTCATGTGTAAAGAGCAGAGAATAATACAGTCTGCTAAATAGGGTTTTAAGGAAGAGATTTCTCATATCTGCTGACAGACGGTGATAAATCAGAGAGGGCAGGGTGATAGAATCTCAATTTCCTGGTTCTCCTCCTGGGATGGTGAGCATTGTTGAACATTCTGGCAGCATTTTACATTGGCCATGTGCTTTCCTACCTTTCACATGAAATGCTGGACACCAAATGCTACATATTATTCCCTTCATGGTTACTCTTCAATAGTAAAGAAACTTGATTTTTAGAACAGGCAACCACCTGAAGGAATGTCATCTGGTTCTGCATGGAAATAAGTTAACCACGTGGAAGCAGCCAGAGTAAAACAGCTCCTTGCTTCCTAGTCAAGACTCCCCCAGACCTGCTGTCTTTAGGAAACTTTCCCTCTCTACCCTGATGATTTCTTTTCTTCTCAATTACATAATATGAGTTGCTCACTAATCTTGCTAGCTATGCAGAGTTGCATCCTCATTTCAACCCGGGGTCCTAGAAGGGCAGAAATTATATTCAAAACTTATTTGCATGTATCCACCACAGTTCTGGGCATGTAACAGATGCCCCATAAGTTCTTTTGGCAAGTGAATCATTGCTGGCTTCCTTGCTTTCCATACTTTTCTCTTAATCCCCTTCACTAACTTTTTGTATTCTATTTTTTGCAGTTACTTCCTACATTTCTTTATCCACTTAGCATATGTGCTCCACTAGAAATGTTTCCCTGTGATTTTGTACAGTCATTGCTTAGAGTTTTGGAAAGTATATCCTTAATCTATCTGTTGCTATTCCCTATGACAATACATAAACTCCAGGAAGGGAAAAACTATTTAATATAAAAAATGACCGATGCCTGTTACACGATAGCAATTCAAAAAACTCTTTTTTAAATGAATGATGATTTCTAAGTCATTCCAAAGTGTAAACGTTCGACCTATAAGAGCGGTTAGGACAGGCTACCCATTTCTACTTTTTTTCTGTGCATGTCTGGTGGCCTTCTATGGGTTGCTCAGCTGGAGAGTGTTCAATTCAAGTTCTCAGAGCCACCTTTTCCTGGAGAATCCAGCTATGTCTATTAACACTCAACAAACTCATACATATACGTACACATGGGAAACATTAACACTGCCAGGAACAAACCCTAGAATTTCTTCTGTGGACTAAAACCTATGTAATCTACAGTGTTGTCTCTGAATTCCTAAACCAGTTATTGTCACTGTACATAGTATTGGCACTGGTAAAAATGCATATATTCATTTTACAGGGTTTTTAAAATGTTCCTTTATAATCTGACATTGGGGATGTTTCCATGAGCACTCCATTTAAAATAAGTAGATTCTAAGCAGCCAGACGATACTCCATATTTCTGTAAGACATCTGTCAACCAACTCAAATGAAGGGTAATTTTCAAGTTATTTTTTTCCCCCATTTTGTTTCTTGTTTGGAATTTTGCTCCAAAGTATTTTTTGTGCATGTAGGGGAGAGGAGCCTGCTGAAATTGAATTTAAAAGGGAGTTGGGCTATTTTCTCTGGCAAAATATCATTCAGTTAAGGTCAGTGAATAGCACCTGCTTTCCTTGAGAATTTGCATGAACAGGACAGTTATGGATTTATTCCATACCTAACGTCAACACGTTGTCTCAAACAAATGCCCACAGGGAGGGCCCCTCATCATTTGTCATCTGGGGTCTGTCTGCTCTCCTGGCTACTCTGGAAGACCATCTGGCTACTTAATAAAACCAGTACATCTCTTGGGTCTGTTCAGTGATGCCTACATGCAATTTAGCTTTTTCATAGACTTTCCCAGTATCTGTCCTGGCAAGCATACTGTGTGCTCTACAGAAAGTGTCTCTCTGCTATTTTCTACTTTCTTTGTTCTGAGTTTTGGAAAGTGTATATATGGGCCGTAGTGTGTATAAGCATAAACATATTAAATGCATAGCAATTAACAGTAGATAGAAGGTACAATATTGTATTAATGGTCATTTTCAAGTATGTTGAAAGCAGTCTGTACTTTGCGTTCCTCTGTTTGAATATGAACCAGACAGGGTGGGGTGGAGGTTGGCTGTGGAGTGAGTAACTAGTTCCAAGGACACTACACAAAGCCTGACTGTATGGGCCTCTTAGAGCTCCCTGAAAACTAACTTCCTTCCTCTAAGGCTGGTCTGCAATCTGTCTCCAAGGCCCAGCTGAGGCCCATATTTATTCAACAACATTCATCAAATATATTTATTGATCACCAACCAGGTGCTAGATAGTTAGGCTACATGGTAGGGAGATCGTGAAAAGTAAAACAAAAATTTTCCATCCCTCAGGGAACTTACACTCTAATGGGTGGGAGATGTGAACAGACAAAACAGTAAATCAATCAATAAGACAAGAACAGCAGGAACCCTTGGTGCCCCCTCTTCTCTCTCCCTCCTCCCCATTTCCCTTTGGCATCCACCTCTATACACAAATATCTGTTTCCTGCCAATACTTGTAACTCTGTCTGAGGGGTTATGTTTTTGTTTTTGTTTTTTATGGTCAGGAGATCATGCTTACTCCCACACAGAGCAAGCTGGTGGGAGGGCCAGTGCTAAAACTCAGTCAACACCAGATCAGAATCAATACTTAAATACTCCAGCTTCCTGGCCATTCAGGGGGGACAACTCTGAGGCATGTTTTACATTGTTGTCATGAAAAACTGAAAGATTTTGAAATGGGCAAAGAGGTAACTGGATTTTCTCTCAAGGGAAGGCTAGGTGTTGTCTAGTGATCCTTGGGTCTTTGTTTATTCTGTAAGGATGTGCAACATGGATTGTCTTTGACTAGATTCTCCATCGGGTGTAGAGATGGAGTTAACCTGTACAACATTGATGGGGAAACAAATGTTTCTTCCTCGTGACAAAGTCAGTGAATTTTGTCCAGCAGAGAGTAACTCAAATTTTCATTTGAAATTGTAACATCTTACTGGTTCCATTAATAATTGATGAGTTGATGAAAAATTTTGATATATATTCAATTTATGTTTGCATAAGAGGCATGATTTTACCTTCTGAAAAGTTTCCTTCACTACTTCATTCTGAGCTCCCTGGTTGGACCGCACTCCCTCAGGGTCCTTCCTTTCCTGACCTCACTTCCTCAGTATTTATCCCTGTTCCCTGGATCCTCCTACAGAAAAGTTTCTTTACCTCGGCGTCTGCTTCAGGGAGGGTCCAGGCAGTAAGTAAATCCTCCTCCCTGCTTCCTGAAGCAGCAGACCCACCACCTCTGTGGCCTGTCCGCTAGGATATTTACACTGCTTTGTGGACCGGGGAGAGTGGAAAGGGGAAAGCATGCGTTGGTTACTCCAGAGGCTGAGGTGGGGAGATGGGGAAGGGAGGTGCCAGGAGGGTGCCGCAGTGGGAGGATAAGACACTGAGGACCGTGATGCCATCCCTCTGCCGTCACTCCTGAAATCGGTGAAGTCATTAAACTAAAGAAATGCTTAAACATGAGTCAACTGCTGACTTCAAAGGGGCAGATCTTTATTCTGGTGATGCTACAGGGACAGAACTGAAACTGCAGGAATACAGAACACAGAGAAGGAGAAGGAAATAATCTTTATTTGGTAGCCTCGACGCAAGGGCAGTGAACATCTTTAAGAACAGGAAAGTCCTAACCAACAAAGGTGTGGCCCCTCTCATTGGTTTATGTGCATTAGTTTTTCTTCTTCAACAGACTTGATATGTTATTCTGTTCCTTCTAGAGACTTAGTACAAAGTGGTGTCCCAGCCCTTGTTGAATTATACTGTACAATTAAAAATCAAGAGTTAGTGTTATTAATATAACACAGATTAATGCAGGCAAACTAACAAGAAACCACCATTAATAGAGAGAGCCTATAATCTATGCTGGACAATAATTTGATAAGGTATAACCCAACATAATGGTACAAGGGAAAAAAATGGATAGGTTTTGTCATACAAACCAGGTCACCTTTAAATGGCTCATGTGGAGATTCTAAATAAGAAATTAACCAATTATAAGTCAAGTAGAAACAGCACACAGTCATGATTTACCACTTTAGAATTGGAATTACGTCTGTCATATGCCTGTTTTATTTCTTCTGGTCCTGTTTATGACATTGATAAATCATTACCAAGTTGGAATTTTTCTCAAGATGGAACATTTTGGGGCCTAGATTCTTTCTGCTTTGCAACAAAAGGCTGACTAGTGAGCAATAAAACCTTTGAAGGATCTTGTTCTTAACACTTCTCAGGAGGAAGAAACATCCTCATTGATAGAAAAACATTTGTCTTAAAAACTTGCTTATTCCAACTATGATTTAAAGATCTAGTACTATTTGTGGAAAAATAATCTGGATTTTTGAACTGAAGGAATGTTCCACAGATTAATGGCTGAGTAATGTGAGGAATAAATACCTGGGTTCTCTTCTTCAGTACTTACTGTGGATCTATGATCTATGAGGAATCTCAAGATACTAGAGAAAATAACGTGGCAAAATTGTATTCCACAATTCATGATGACATATGTTACTTCTGGTTTTAAGAGAGCTCCCTTTTTCTGGTAGATCCTATCTCAAATTAAGCAATTGGCCAGAATACATAAGCAAATAACACATTCACTAATATGAGCCAATCAAAAATTATAAGACCTAGGGAAATCTGAATAGCTTTAAACACCAGTTCCTGGCTCAGAACCTAGCACAAAATAATGTTTAATCAATCTTTGTTGAATGAGTGATAAACATACCCTTGAGTTTGTTAGCTATGGATCTCGGGCATCCTGACCCAGCAGTCATTGTAATGCCATCCCTGGACTGGCATATAGGGAGGAAATGTTTAGAAAACAGCCAGCTTCATTGCCAAATAAAGAACCATCCTCCTCAGCAGGGAAAAGACCACTCCTTTCAGGCGCCAGGCTCTCTCAATAGCCTTCTTTCTGTCCCTTGAATGGCCATGCTCTTCTCACCTCTGAACTTTTGCATATGCTGTTCCTACTGCTTTGAATTTCAACCCATTTCTCCTTCAGGATTTAGCTTACATGTCATTTCTTCAAAAAACCACTTATCTTCTTGACTGAGACAAGTCTCCCACTGTACACTCTCACAGCACTGAGCACCTCTCCTTTGTAGCATTTACAGCAATTGTGACTGTGACACTTGGACTATCATTTGATGCACAGCACACCCTCTTCCTCTAGTAGCTCCATTAAGGTGGAAATTGTATCTTCTCCTCACCATTGTGTCCCTAGCACCTAGCATGGTGCTTGGCACTAAAAGGGACTCTAATACTTTTTGAATAAGTGGCTTAACCAGGCTCCCCATAAACCTAATCTACCCTGATGCAGCCTTGAAACCCTTAAGAATCTCCCCAGACTTTGTCTTCTAACCTCCACCTCTCTTCTTTGCAACTGTCCCTTCTGCGGACTCTTGATTGGGGTTTCTTCACAACTCTTGCCCAAATGTTCTCTGATTTCATGACTTCCTTGCCTCCACCATGAGCATAGTTTCTCCTTTGCTCAAGGAAATGGTGGCTGGAGCTAGTAGTGACTGGCCAGGTCACATATCAGACAGACTTTGAATTTAATTCCCTTGCAATTTGGAGCCCTACCAATACCAGCAATTTCCATCCCCTCAACTCACCCAGCCCTCTGGTCTGAGATCCCAGTGATGGCCCAAGAAGAATATGGGTCCTCAGGAAGCTAGTTTTAAATCCATCACGTTTTTGTCTCTCTGAGTTGCTCCTGAAGTCATTACTGCCTTTTATTTGATTTACAAGGAATCATTACAAAGATCACTTATTGCCTTTTTCCTAGGAACTCTGAAGGTCCTTACCTGGCACCAAAGTAAGAAAGTGTCACATCTTGCTAATGACTTACAAGTTAAATATGTGCCATGTGCAAGAGCAGAAAACCAAAAGGTTGGATCCATCTAATTCTGCTGACATGTGCACAGAAGCAGAAGTACTGAATATTGCCAGGCCTGTGGAGAAAAGGCAGGGGCATGGCTTTCTGACCTGTAGGTGCACCTTCTCTAAATTGCCCTTAATTCTACATGTGGATAATTTCACTTCCTAAGGGCTTTCTTAATGATTGCCGCTTAATATTAGTAAGCATCAAGGGGAAAACAGAGCTACTAGAACTTTGTTGCTGCAAGAGCCAGTCTGGTTGACCTAAATTGCTGTGGAGAGCAGCTATGAGTCTGTCCAATGCCTCAGCACTCAAATCCCTATGCTCTGTGATATTCTCCTTAGGCATCCAGAATGCAGTGTCTTATGCTCCCTTCCTTTTTTTTTGTCTATCTGGCAGGGTTAGGTTCTTATGCAATGGGGGAGCAGGTTGGGGTGGAAGAGGAACATAACTACTTTATTTATGCAAGAGGCCATTCTTCACTCAGCAGCCCCAGTGCTAGAGCTGAATCACATGACTTTGAGACAGAAGGTGGGAAAAACACATTCTTCCTGATTAGCGGCCTTCTTTTAACAAATGGCAGAATAGCATTGGTCTTCAGGTGCCTGCAGTTGGCATAATTTTTCTCTTATTTCAATAATCTAGAGTTCATATTTAATAAGAAGTGATGAAATGTTTAATCATCCTTTAAAAACATGATTTACTTTTTTCATATTTTTGTAGAAAATACGTTACGTGGATCTATGAACAGATAGAGGGGAAAGTCTCCATTCCCTCTCCATCTTCCACTATGAATGTCACTCTTTCTCCATGACTCGTCTGACCTCTTTCTGAAGAGTTTATCCCTCTCTCTCCCATACTTCCTATAGACAGGAAGGGACTTATTAGATTCAAGCTAAACATTTAAAGATACGTACATTCCACATGACATCATTTACTATATGTTGCATCGCAAATGGATTGTCCCACCATAAGTGGTGCTAAATTAAGCACTGGTAGCCTTCTGATCCTTCTATCACCGAGTTCTCCCCCTTGAATAGTGTGTGGCACTTTGGGGCACCAAACCAAGGTCTAGCTCCTCATCAATCATTCATCTGATGACTTCAATTCAAAATCTTTGGGACATGATGGCAGATGGAAAAAAAAAACCACATCCTTGCTGATTAGCATTTATCTGCTTGAATCAAAAATTTCAGTTGTGGTTACACAGTGATGATTTTCTAAATCTAATAATCTTTTCATATATATCAATTGCCATTCTTCTGTAAACCAGAGCTCTCTCATGTTAACTGGAATAATTTGGTAAACTTGAAATACAATTTCCTGGGAAGACAGGATAACTGCTTAATTTTCTCTGTTAAATTACCAATTGTCAAAGTTGATTTGGTTCAACAGCCCCCTCAAATGGTGACCAATGTATTTTTTCTGGCTTTCTTTTTGATCATTCTTGTAGACTCGTGGGTTTTCATAGATCCAATGTCAATTACAGCATTCTTTCTAATGCTCAAATTGTCATTTGTAACAATTTGATAGGATCCCATTAATCCGTGAAAGCTGTTTTCCTCATCATTCTGTACCCTACCTGCTCTAAAATAGAAATCAGGTATTTCTTAAAGAATCCTGGCTCCTTTTAGGGGGCAATGATGTTAAAACGAGACTCTGGGCTTGAGACATGTAGATGATCCCAAGGTAACCTTCTTTCTAGGCAATATCAGTGCCAGGTAAGAAATAACATGTTTTTAAACTACTAGTTCATATTTCCAATTCATTGTTAATATGTTGTTTTTAATTCTTTGATTTTATAACTGAAATTTTCTTTCATACTAGAAAAGTTTAATTCTAACACCATTAACAATTTTATTACTTGCTTTATATAAAGGAATATAAAGAAAATTATTTCAAAAGAGCAATACCAGTGCTACTACTAACGTAAAACTACTGAGTGTACTTAATTTGTGGTTTTCGTGTACAGAATATATCCCACTAAAAATACACCCTCTACCCCATTTTTCTGCACCCACTATAGTAATCATTTTTACTAGATATTTGTTTACATTGCCACAGAATAAAGGAATTACTGAAGAGAGTTGTATTCCAAAATATTTCCTTTTATAATTACAAGCAAATACATGTATATGTTCTTATCCTACTTCCTTACACAAACAGAGCATACCACATAAATGTTCTGTTTCTTATGTTTTTAATGTACTATGTCTTGGAGATCTCTCATCTTAGTACATAGGAATCTAATCTGTTTCATTCTTTTTTTTTTTTTAAATAGTTGCATGTTACTACATTCTGAGAATGTACAATACTTTTTTCAACCAATACCCTATTGCTGTCACTTGGGTAGTTTCCAACTGTTTGCTATTACAAACAATGTCACAATGAATAACCTTCTCTATAAATCATTTTTTGCATTTGTACAGGGCTATTTGTAGGCAAGATTCTTAGCAGTGAGATTTTTGAAGCAGAGAGTAAAGTCATCTGTAATTTTGATAAATCTTACTAAATCTCTCTCCTTCAAGGTTATTCAGGTTACTTCAGTTTTGCAGTTCCACCTGCAATGTATTACAATGGCTATTTCCCGGCAGTCTTACTGACACAACAGGCCGTCTTGGGGTCTTTTTCCTTAAACTCGTAAAGTGTAGAATGCTATTGCAGTGTTAGTTTGCATTTCCTTATTATGAATGAGGTTGAGCATCTTTCCATTTGTTTAGAGCCACTCATATCTCTTTTCTGTGTGTGTGAACTGTTCATGCCCATTTCTTTTTATTATCACTGGAATTTTTTTGCCTCGATTTCTAGGTGCTCTTCTAGATGATCTAGTATAACTAGAGAGATAAGCCCTTCATCTGTGATGCAAATTGTGAATGTTGTTTCAAGTTTTGATTTTGCTTATGGTGTTTACTTTCATGCTGAATTTTAAAAATAATAATTTATCTGGTTAATTTATAATCCCTCCTTTTTTTTTTAGTGATTCTGGATTTCTAATTACTCTTGAAGTCATGTAAGCATACTTGATTATAATTCTAATATGTCTCAATAAGATTTGAGAAAAAAAGGGTATTTCATGTTTAATTTTTTATCATCAGTATTTTTCCATATGTTCTGTAGAATATTAAAGAAAATCATGTGTAAAACTAACCCTGTAACTTAGGAAAGTAAAGGAGTCACAGGTTAGCATTATGTCCCACAGAAGAGAATATAAATAAGTTCAGATGCCTATAGGAGGACTTAGAGGTTGTCTAGGGAAGGGATGGCAAAACAGGAAAGGAAGGTTAAGGTATTAGTGGAAACACCACTCCAAATTTAATCAAACTCTTCTCTCTTGATTTCTGCAGCCTCATTCTCTCTTGGTTCCCTACTACTTCTCTTTTTAGTCTTTCTCAGACTAACACTGTGTCCTTTCTTCCTGAATAATATCACCCAATCCAAAGACTCCCAAAATTGTATCTCTAGGCCAGACTTCTTTTAAGAGCTCAGCCTAATTCTACTTGCCTGCAGAATGTCACATTTCAATGTTCCTGGGTACCTTAAAACTCACATTTAAATAAACTAAATTTATTACTTTCCCACCAAACTTCCTGTTTCTTATATATATCTTCTTACTCAGGTTAATATCACCACCAGCTGTCCCAGCTGTCCAAGTTCCAAACCTGGGAGACTTCATCCTACTGTGGTTCAATTCTATAAATCCTCTCCTTATTCATAAATCCTCCCTTCTTCTAACATACCCCCTATGTTATTGTATCCTCTTCATTCTCTGTGCAACTATTAACATGGCATTGCCTTTCTTAAGACACCTTCATGGCTTCCTTTTGCCTATAGAATAAAGACCAAACTTCAACTAATATATGGATAACATTAAGTTTACATTCATTGAGAAGTTATTTTGTGCCAGTTACTGTTCTAATTTTCACATGTATTACACATATTATTTCATTTAGTTCTCACCACAGCCCTGTGCTTTAGGTACTGTTATTATCCCCATTTTTCTTAGGAGGGAACTGAGGACGATGCTATGGTGAGTAATGAAGCAGTAAGAATAAAAACAGTCTGAATGCAAACTTATGCTCCCTCTCTCATGGCCCCCACCTGACTTTTCTGGCTTCACCTTCTGCTATCATCTTTATCTCCTCAGAAACTCCATCTCCATGGCACTACTTTCTTAATTTATCACCTGCTTTATGCTTTTATACCTTTGTACATGCGGGTCGCTCTGCTTTTCCTCTGTGAATCTCTGCTGAATCCCAGGAAACTCTTACCCATCTCTTTATCTGAGAAGCATTCCATAATCCTTTCATTATCTTATTAGGTAGAGTTCATTCTGACTTCCAAAGAGTTTTTCAACATGTGTCCCTTAATTTATCCCTACTAGCATGGTGCCATTATGCATTTCTACTATTGCAACAGTTTTGAATGTATGAATCTTTTCTCATAAACCCTATGCTCCTTAAGGGCAAGAACTCTGTCTCAATAAATGTGTTCAATGAAGGTTCATTGAGTGACTAAATGAATAATAAATGCTGGCAATCCTCTCACAGCATAAGATATGAATTCTCCCCTCTCTACTTTCAATACTATAAATAAAATTTTTAATAGCACTTTGAAAATTTCAATACTCTCTACAATTTCCAGTCTTATTCCAATCTCATTTTATTTTTTCTACAACATTCATCATACCTTTGAGGAAATGGCATATTTGTTTTTCTTTCCTTCATTCCAAATGAAGTAAATTTAGTCCAATGACCCTAGATTTCACCACTTCCGAGAGACAGTAACAAATCCATTGGTAAAGGTAAAAGAAAAAAATAAATTCTTCAAGCCTGAGGGCAATTTACTCTCATTACAAAGTCACTTGCAGATACCATTATATTTTTTGCAGAAACACCTTTGGACATACTGTTCTGTCTCTTACCATTTCAAATAAATGAACCAATTCTCCTCTAACTTTTCCCTTTTCTAAGCATTCCTTCAGCCTGCCAATACCAGTAACCCAAAACATTATCTTCATCCCCCCACACCCCCCCAAAAAGCTCTAGTTTTCAACTAGTCTGCACAATGTCCCAATGAGGTCAGTATGGATGGCATCATCCATGTCATTTTAACAGCAGGCAGACCCAACACAGAGACTAAGCAGCTTTGCCCAAGGCCATAGGACAAGTCAGTACCAGAGTGGGAATCAGATGGGAGGAACCCTGGCCCTCAGCCCTGCATTCAGACGAGAGGTCATGTTAACCTAAGAATCCTTTCTCTTTAGTTTCATGCTCTAAGGAAGATAAGAGAGTGGGAAAACAATACAGCTATTAAAGAAAGGCTCTTTTCCCTTACTGCCAAAGCCACCATGATTAAGAAAGTTCTGAGTTAAGCTACAATGGAAGGAGGTGCTCCACTCCTTTTTCTTTTTTTTCCTAAGTGGTGGAAGCAGCCGTCTCTGGGGTCACCATTGAATCGACACCTCATGATTTTGATCTTCCAAAAGCTGGCCTTAACATAAGCTTTCAAGTTTGCCTTTGGGAACATTTGAATTCAGAGTCTTTAAAGGGGATATTTTGGGGTTCTGCATCTTTACCCTCTGTAAGAGAAATTATGCTTGGACACTCCCTAAGCCTATGTCCCATCTAGCAGCTGTTCGTACCTTCCTTCTCACTATGAGGAAGGGGCGAGCGGCTCCTCTCTGTAGTTGCTCTGGGAGCAGGGGCCCCAGCAGCCTGTTGACAAGGAAATGTTCTCAAGAACCATTTCTTGGCAGCCAGCAAAATTTCCATAAAGCTCTTAAATATAATAAAATGTAATTAAAGTGCTATGTTGAGTTAGCTCCCTTTGAAGTTTCATACTTGCATAATAAACCAAGTCATAAACCAGAATTTGAACTGGAGATTGCATTCACTTTTTCAGATTAATTCTCATTAATTATCTACTTGACCCTTCCTGTTATAGAGAGGTAAGTACCTGGTACACCATAATTTGTACTGATAAAAGGTAGTAAAAATGAACTCACACTGAAAATGGAACTCTCACACAATGAATGTCACTTTGTAGCCAGAGAAAATTAGAACCTGTGTTTAGAAATCACATTCATACAGTCTTATATGACCTCAGAAATGCGAGAATGTTCTGCATTTTTTGGTCTTTTTTATCACTGAGCATTTCAGTTTTTATGCTAAGTAGTCAGTCTTCTATTGATAAAGATGCCCCTCACAAAGCAACTTTCTTGCTAAAGTGCATGGATTCCAGAACCATAGATCTAGTCTAGCCATAAGACAGGGAATGGGACAGGTTTTTTTTTTTTTTGCACTGTTGTGGAGAGGTAAGGTTTTTAAGGCTTCATTTCATCTTGTCATGCAATTTTACAAACCCATTGATAACCACATGGACAAAGAAGGCTTTTCATCACGACTAGTAAGAATTTACTAACTCACAGGTTATGTCTCAAAGACTGATTACCTGTGACTTGCGCTCAGTGAAAGCTACTTTCAGTGAACTCTGAGTCTCAGTGCTGAAAACTAATCCACTTTGTGTGCAGGGACATTTATTTGTGTCCTGCACACCCATTTGTGTTTAGGCTTTCTACAAGTTGTTTATGTGTTCTTTCTTCCTGAGCTGTAGAGTCTAAGGTAACTCCAAAGACAGAAGCATGTCTAATATAGTGAAAAGATTAGCAGAGGATCGCTCAGAGAACCAGATGTGAGTGACTGGTGGAAAGAGGCAGTCTAGGAAAGGGCTTGAATTGAACTAAACTGCTGTTTAATAAAAAAGGATGGAAGAAAGTAGAATGGATAATGAAAGCCACAGGGTTTTTAAAATATAGATTTTTCTTAGTTTTGGGAAAGTGGATGGGCTTGATCAGGAAGAGACACAAGAGAATCACATGAAATGAGAAGGAGCAGCAGTGTTGAAAATTAAGCAGCAGATTCAGTCAAAAAGTAATTCGACACAATCAATATTTGATTGTGCTCCTATGGTGAAATTTACTTTGCGAGGTCTCAGGGTGGGACACCTTGACCACACTCAGGGAGCTACCAAGTTCATCAGATGACATCTGTTTGATGAAGGATAATGAGCACTATCTAGTCAGAAAAGAGCAGGTGGCCATTGTAGGCAGAACAATGTCAGGTTATGTCAAGCAGCTTGATGTATGCCATATGAGGATATTTGGAAGATGGATTAGAGTTAGGACTTTTTGGGTTGTAAACAAGAGAAATCAAATTTAATCAGAAAAGGAAAAAAATGATATAATACCGAGTTAACTTATTGGACCCAGGACAGGCATATAGCCAGGCTTCAAAACAGACTGGAGCCAGAGACTGAGACCTTGGGAATCCCACTGGCACCCTCTCTCTCCATTTTCCTCTCATTTATGTTTCTCCCAGTCTACCTGCTTGTTTTTTTTGCTCACAGACCACATTTCTCTCTTTTCCAAAGTAATAGAAAATTCTGTTCCTCCCTACAAAACTCAACAGCCAACAGTTTGTAATGTTATATCTCTTTTGTGTAGGACACCAGCATGACAGAAGCTGAAATCTACATTCTCAAGAGTGTTAGATTGGCTCAGACTGAATCAGGTGCCCACTGTTGTCTAAGTGTGGGTGTAGGGGATGGGGTGAGTTTGATATGAGGTCAAGTACCAGTTGCAGAATGTGAATATGGTGTTGGAGAAGCAGCAGTTCCCAGAAATCAGGGCAGAGTGAGTTAGGTTGGTGAGACAAAAGAAGAGGAAATGATGGTCCTTTATGTCTAAACTATGGAGAGAAAATTCTAGAAAGGGCTTGAGATTTGAAAGCAGGTATGTCAAGGCAAAGTAGTAATATTTTAGTTTTATGACCTTGTTATTTGAGTTGGAGAATTTAAGCTCTTGATATATTCCTGTTGATGTTATGAACTGACAGCACTGAGCAAGACAATCAATGTAGCTGAGGCCTAGGGACAGACTTAATGTTTTCATAGATTCCATCTGGTAAAACCAATTTTGCTTTCAGTGTATCTAAGGAAGGAGGAGAGGTGACAATGAGAAAATGAGGTAGACCACCCTTCTACTCCTACTTTCAGCAATTGCAGAGAAATTTCAAAAAAAAAATACCACCAGAATTAAGGCAAAGAAAGGCATTGTGAAGGCAGCTGTGTTTACTGATTAAATGAGTGTGCTTTTTCACTTACCCTGTATGTAGCCTGGCTGAATCAAGTATATCACAGGTCTGTGTGTCATATGGTTTTCTCACAAAGAACAGTAGCTCACCCTGGGGTGAAAGCCTACAAAGGCAGTGAGTTGTAAAAATTAGTGATGGAAGAAATGTGAGTTTATCCCCACTTTGCTCTGCCAACCAAGGATGAAAACTCTCCCCAAAATATTCCCTGGTCAATCTTGTGTAGTTATTCCTTGAATAGGGATAAAAAGTAAATGCCAGGGTTCTCTCAGATTGTATATGGGGCTATGCACAAGGTTGCCTGTTTTTATAGTCATAAATCCAATCATTTGGTTAAATTGTATTTCATTTTTTTTTCATTTTCTTTCACAGCAATTGAATTTGGTGTTGGTCATGAGCATAATGCACAACTGGACAGTGAGGCCTAGGGGTAAGAGGTTGCTGCATCTGGACACATCAGCAAATGACAGAAAACAGCAAGGAATTGTAGATGATGGAAATGTCCCTCTAAAAATCTTTAGAGATATTGGAAAGCTTGCCGGCATGTGGAGATAACGGAGGGAGGACTCTGGGCACATGTTTGTAGCAGCCTCCGTACAATGAGGTCTTCCCCCGCCTTGCTGACTTATGAGCCTGACAGGGATCATGCTATGTCAAGAAAAACTATTAACTTTTTCCTCCAATATATTACATAGACAGGAACAGGCTTCCCCTTAACTCCCAGCATTCGAATCCCTCTTTTATTTGCTGAACAAAGACTGAAGTCGGAACAATGAAACCCCAGTGAACCCAGTCAGGTAAACATATTCTGCTTTTTAATATATTCTTGATCCCTGTTATAGCCTTTCCTGACAAGAACAGAGCATGAATTCCCATTCCACCAGCTGGTCAGGACTCCAGGACCAAAAATTCATTCTTGACTTTGCCCTGCAGTCATAACCGACCTTTTTTTGTCCATCTAAACTGACATTTTAATTCAAGTTTTTGAGGCTTGCAGGCCTGTCCTGGAACTCAGCTCTACAGAGGGTGCCAACTGATCACACTTCCGGTCCTAAACAGGCAGGTGGCAAAGGGAGAAGGGTGAGGTCGGGACAGAGAGAAGAGGAAGCGCCTCTTCTCCCTCTGCTTGGGGCACACGTGTTCCCGGAGGCTCAGGGAGCACGGGGCTTTGCTCACATCTCTACATACTAATGGCAGTGAGCTTGGCTCCATCTCAGGAGAGGAGCAAATGGCTTTGAGAGCGAAGGGAAGAGCAGGCACACCAAGGTGATTGACTGCACATGAGAGAGCGGGCGAAGCCAGCTGCGTTTTAGACTTGATGAATGTCTTAGAGAACTTTCCAATGTCTTTGGTTCAGCAAACCCCAAAACACATGTCACCAGGGAACTTCTTTACTTGCTTTTATTTTAAACCCCTGTGTATTTTTAGGACAATGGAATCCATATGTTCATGTTTCATTTACACTTAACTCATTAAAGTGATGTTTGGTGAGTGCCATTTGATGTCCACAGAGTCTTCTGTTACCATTTTATGAGCATTTTGAAGCATCTGCCGTCAGAATCTAGGAGCCAGCTAAACCAGAGCTGAATGGGACCTCAGTTTGGCTTGAAATGTAAAGCTCTTGAGGCTCTGCTGGATCTCATTCTTGGCAAAATCTTTTCTCCTGTCCCAGATCCATAGCCAAGAAGGCTGCCGTAGCAAGCCCAGCCCCAGAAGAAGGGTTAAGGGAAGTGTGTCAGAACATTTAATTAAAACAACAAACCCAAGAGGTCTCTCAAACAAAATGCCTGAAGGAAAACACTTCATTTTAAAGTTAATTCCTATTAGTGCTCATAAAATGGCAACTGAAAGAGCAAGCATCAGACTGAATCAAGGCAGGAGAGCTTGATAACAAATTGAGACTTGTCAGGATGTGAAACTCTAGTTTCTTTGCTCATGTAGATTCTATCAAACACTTTATATTTTTCATTGAAGTAACCCAAAAAAATATGAAGTATTTGATGGGATCTACATAAGCAACCAAAATCAGGGAAGAGAGTCATTGACAAGCCAAGGCAATAAATACTTTTTTAAAGGTAAGTATGGATTGGATGGGATGGAGGGAAATATGAACTCATCTGTAATTCAGTGCACGCTAGGGAAAGAAGTGGGTTTTTCTCTTCCAGGACTCTTCTAGATATGAGAGAGACAATAGCCAGCAAATTATGGATGGTCTCTACTCATAGGGAGCTCACAGTTTAGTGGGGGAGACAGAAAAATCAAATCAACTATCACAAGAGTAAATACCTGGTTATAAATCATGATTGGTACATTGAAGGAAAAGAAGAGGGTTACATGTGAGTGATGAAGAGGGAAACTAATTTAGTGTGGGAGGTCTGGGAAGGCCTTGCTGCTAAGGGGAATTGTAAGATGATACATGAAGGATGAGTTATGAATGAAGTGAGGCAGTTACCAGGCAAAGGAAAGAGGTAGGCACAATGGCCCTGAGTTGGGAACTGGTCAAAGAAAGCAGCTGGGAGTGGGAAAGGAAGAGCTGCATCAGATGAGGCTAGCTGCCCTTGTCTATATATAAAGTCTGTGTAGCACTCTCTGGGCTGGACTTAGTTTCCCCAAGTTATGTTTTCTGGTAGGCTATATTATTCCTTCTTGTTTTTTCCCGCTGAAGCTCTGGTGCCTTTACTTTTCAAGGCTGTATTCATGTATTTTTTTCTTTTTGCAGGTGCAAAAATCCCCACCGTAGGTCGAAGGTCTCTTCATCCTCTTAGTGGTTCTCAAAGTCTAGTGGTCTCTGGACCAGTATATCAGCATCACCTGGAACTTGTAAGGAAGGGAAAATAGAGTAGGCGGCCGTAGCTGACACTGGAAAACTGGCCTGGCACTCACAGTGGGCCATGTTATTCACCAGCTGAACATAAGCGATCTCACAAAACAACCCCATGCAAGGTTATACTGAGACCATGATAAGATGAGACAAAACAAGGCCACTTCATAATTTTATCTACACATAGATGAAAACAAGGTCATCTGGCAGCCCACATATTACTAAATACCCCTTCTCTTGGCCAAAATGAGTGGCTGCTACTGCTTTACCAATTATAGTCTATCCTCTTGCTTGTCTCCCCTCCCTAAAGATAAAGTTTATTCAGGTATCCAGTCAGAGAATTGCTTCCATTTTCTGAGAGAATCCACATCTAGAACAAACTCCCACCTTCTCTTAAATCATTCATCCAAAGCTCAGATCCTATGGTAGGATCTTTCTAAGACCCTCTCACTGGAAACCCACCATAGTTCCCCAAGATATGCGTCCTCTCCCACTGTAACAAATGATAAACCCAACTTGTTTAACACAGGTTAGTTCTTGTTCATCTTTGGCTAAAGGGCACTGACTCTTGGACTCCACCCCAGACCTAATAAATCAGAACCTCTGGGGGTGGAGTCCAGCAGCTTGAATTTTGGTAGGCTCTCTTGTGTGATTATGATGCACCCTCCAGTTTGAGAACCACTGCTCTAAGGTGGTGGTTCTTAGTCTTGGCTTCCCATTAGAATGTGGATGCCTGAATCTCCCAGAGATCCTGATTCAATTGCTCTGGAGTGGGGTCTAGAAATCTGTACATTTTTAGAAGCTCCCTAGATGATTTCAGCAAAAGTTGAAAAACCACTGCTCTAAACCAGTGATGTTGGCAGGTACACCACTGAAGGACCATGTCTGTATCTGCTGCATTCCCATCAGTAGTAGCCACTTGCTACAGCTTACAAGCAATTTCTCAGAGAGTCCGTTGTAATTCTGCCCCTTGCCTTCCATGATGTGACACTGTATCCTGCCACAGAAGGTGAGAACTTTGTTCTAGGGGACTTTGCCTTGGCTTCTTGGTCATATGTCAACAAACTTGCTAGTCATCTTTTCTTGCATCTAGCTACCTTCCATCCATCTTTGATTATATGCACCACTGCTCAGTCATGCACCCACGATTATATGTACATAATGTGTATATATTAATACCCCTATATATCTCTTTCCCTATCTGTCAGCAAGCTAATTTTTTAAGTCTCAAAATGACCATGGTTAATGCTTATCACACACTTAACTTTGTACCAATCACTAGGTTAACAATCTTTATAACCAATCAAATGTAGTAGATACTATTATCATCCATTACACAGATGAACAAACTGAGGCTTGGGGAGGTTAAGTAGCTAGCTCAAGTCATACAGCTGGTGAGCTGATGGAGCCAGTTTCCAGTGCAAGCTGCCATGCTTTGGAATACACACTTCCAACCACACCATTCAGTTTCCTCATTCAGAGAGCCACATCTTCCTAGTCTGCTTCCCCTCTTGCAACTCCCTAATCTGCTTTGTTGGCTCCCCTCTCAGCATCATGCTCCCAAGCTTTTGGCAGTGGGGGTGGGGGTACTTCTAGCATGCTGAGATGTCTGTCCTCCCAGGAACAACAAACTCTTTCTTTAGGTTTCCCCACACTCCCCTCCCCGCAGAAATGTCTTCTCTGTCCACAGCTGTAGAGCAAAAGGAAAGTGGTCTGTCTTAGTATTCAAACAGTATGGCAAATATTCAGGCTGCTGTCCTGGTACAGAAGGCCCTTTCAGCGCTTTAAAATGTGTTAACTATTTCCTGCCCCATGAACTGTGGGTTATATTAATGTCATGGAATAATTTTGAATGAGACATCCACTCTTTTCTTCTTCCCCATTTAGATTTCTATAACATAATCCTTAGGCTCAGCAATACTCATTCTTTCTTAAATCCTTTTGATCAGCTTCTGTCCTTAAGTCTTTTCAGAAACAGTTTTACACCAGAATTACCAAAGGATCCATCATCTTACCTGGGGCATTCAGCTTTCCAGGGACATCATAACCTAGGATGAACCAAGGACTCAAACTTAGTGGCCCTTCTGCCATTTAATAATAAGATTCCTCACAGGGTAGTGGTAAAGATTAAATAAATTAACTATTCAAATCACTCAGAAGAGTGCATGGCATATACCATATGTCCAACGGTAATATTAACTTTTCTTTCATATTTAAACATCTATGAAATTTGAATGTGTCTTAGCAATGATGATTGACATTAAGATTATAACTGACATTTTCTGGTGAATCCTTCAATCTTAAATTTGATAAAAGGTGTTAGTAAATTCTCAATAAATGTTTCCTCCTCCTCCTGCTCTGACTTCATATCCCAAGATTACTGATCCTCACCTACTATCTGAGAATGAGAAATACACAGAAGTTCTTTTCTCCAGGTTGCATGACCAGGTCATTATTTTCCCCCTTAGGCTAGAAGAATAATACTGGTTATTGTATCACCTCTGAGAGAGAAGTTAATTGTCATCCATGTATCTGTACAACAGATATTGAGAGTCAATGATGTACCATAAACTCTGCTCTATACTAGGGATATACCATGGCCTCAAGTAGCATTCAGAACAGGAAAACAACACAAAAAGTAAATAAAAACAAGGGACTGTACACCATAGCTCCCTGCCACCTAGAACTGTAATCAATATCTGGTCTACCTCAATGCAGGACTTGGAACTTCCCTTACAACCTTAAAAGGCAAATCCAACTCCACAATGATAAAGATTTTTCAGGTAGCATGGGGAAAATGTTCAATTTTATATTGCAGGGTAAAATTCAACAAGAATCCTGACTAGATCTTTTCAACATCCTCAGATTTCCACTTCAGTTGCCAAACATTATTTACCTAACAACCCTTCTTCCATTCATCTCTCTCAACTCTCCAGCTCCAACCCATTCTCCTTGCCATCATACTTCCACGCCCTACATATGCATGCACACATGAATGTACAAATATATATATACATATGTCCATCTTCCTGTATCTTACCTTTTTCTTATACAAAGACCTTTAGCTCCTTTCTAGTCTCTTCAATTTATATCATCACACCCATCAACACCCTTCCCACCTTTCAACATTCACCTTCCTCAGTGCATTGAGAATTCTAAATTTTATTTACTTTTCACCTGACACAAACGTATATATGTGTGAGTGTGTGTGTGTGAGAGAGAGAGAGAGAGAGAGAGAGAGAGAGAGAGAGAAAATATAGGAAAATATAACAAGTGCCAATATAACAGTTGGATTCCACAATAAAGAATTTTCTGGTTTCAGATGTCAACAGTGAGGTGGAGAAATCCTGAGTCATCCCTTTGAGAAGAAGTGACAGGTGACTAAAGTTTTAAAGTAGAAATTTCCAACCAAAGGAGTGAAGAGAAGATTCCATCAGGAAAACCTGTAGGACAGAATTTTAGATCACTCTGATGAGAGTTTGAGAACTGTTTCAAATGTTCATCTCTATTTAGGATGTGGAAAGTCACAAGAGAATGCTGATTCTACTGAAAACCCAGATAATCTATAAAATCATTATAATTTTAAGCCTTCCAGAGAGCTGAGACTGCAAGTAACCTGAAGAACTAAAATCCAAAAGTGGGCAAATCCCTCCTTAAACAGACAGAAACCATGGCTGTTTTCCTATTTGGTAAAACAGAGATGAGGGAAAAATAGTCATAAATGTGGGTAAGAAGAAAATAGTTGAATTTTTGGAGGCTGAATCTACTATGAGTATGAGAGCTTAGAATCCCTGAGATTGGTTTTTGTTCTTAAGTGGGTTTTTTTGTTTTTTGTTTTTTGAGTACTTTCTTACTCTCTGACACTAAAACTTATTCCAGACACATCTTGTATATACCCAGCTGTGGCCATTTCTCCAAGGAATCCCATTTCCTTTTATTAGAGAGTAATATCAGAAACCAAGATCTGAATCCTGGGTGTCCCTATTAGTTTTCACATTGTCACTATATTTTCCTTTAGTTCTTTTTGTCATTAATTTCATTTAATTCACATTGTCATATTTTATTTTCATTCCTTTTATTTATAATAGTTGTTTCACATCTTCACAAATGCCAACATTTGACTGCTTTTTTCCTGAGTAAGGCTCACACCTTCTTGTTTCTTTGAATATCTCAATTGCTTTGTTGTTGGTGAAAGTTGCATATTTTAGATAATATAGTGTAGCAAATCTGTATTCTAATTTTCCTCCTGTGGGGATTTTTTTTTAACTCACCTGTGTTTAATATGTGGAATGTGTTTCTCCAGTGGTATGCAGCCATGATGTGTCTGCTCAGATTTTCTATTCTTATTTTTATTTTTTTCTGGCTTATCAGAGGTTGCTCCTGAGTCTACATAGTGGCTCTTTGGCTGAGTGGTCAGCCTCTGATGGGGCTAATATTTTGCTTAAATGCTCCATTTGTAAGGCACCAAACTTCTCCAAGGAGATCTGTGTGTGGATTGGGAAATGTGTTTAAAGTTCAGACTTTTTTGAAGTCGACCTCAGCTTTTACCTTCTCCCAGGATCTCTCAGGTCTGTCCATCACATGTCAGTAGTTAGGTATGTAGGAAGATGGGATAGAGGAAGAGCTTATACATCTCTTCTATGGCTTTGTCTAGGATCTCTTTGTTAAACATGTCTGGGACACCATTCTCACCATCTGAGACTGTGACCTCAGGCAAGAAGAGCTGTGGATTTGTCTCTTTTATTGTCTACCAAGTTTATTACTTTTACTGACAACACTGCTAGGTACAGATTTTATTTATTTTATTTTCTCCAAATCATGTCAGCCAGCCAAGCCTGCTGGTTTTCAATGGTAGCCACACATATTGATATATGATAATATGATAATATTCTAGCACTGGGTGAGCTAGAGCCAGGAAGTAGATGACTTTTATTACCTGAAGCTCTAGCAGTTTCTCATGAAAAAAAACCTTTCAATTTATCATTTGCTTTGGTCAATTTCCAGAGCACTGAAATAATTTTCTTTTTGACAATTTTGTCCAATTATGCTTTTGGTAGGGGAGAATATTAGCCTACCTCTTTACTACACTATTGCCAGTAGTCTGTCTTCTCTGGTTTCCCAATAACTTTTTTTAAGACAACAATTATAGTCTCATTTAGCAGAAGGGTCCTGGAAGATACAGACTCAGTAAATGTATCACCATAATAACACCAGACACAGGTGACCTGATTATCTAGTATTTTACAGTGTGAGTGACTTCTACACAGGAAACTTCAGGAAGAGAGTGGCTGTGTGAGAGACGTCTTCTATAATTTTTTTCAGAGTCTCAATCTAGTAAGTGATTTCTCTCTTGTATCCCAGATGGGCTTCTAACAAGAGAAACCTATTCACCTCCCCCAGTTCACCAACAATCCCTAAACCCCTGATTAATTACTCCTTTTTGTAGTTGTGGTAAAGGGCAGCCTCAGTGGGCTTTATATCTGGGTCAAAGAAAAGCCACAAAATGGATAGCTAAGATCCTGTCCTCTAATAGGGAAATCTAATAATTTCAAGAGTTCTGAATATCATAAGCATGTTTTTTTTTTTTTTAGAAAATCAGGTAAGTTTCACTTTACCAAATACTTTTTAAAAACAAACATACTGCCCATCATCTATCACGATCATTACATAACAAAGACATCCTATCATTTCCAAAATAGGAAGGTTTTGATTGCTAGTAATGCTTGTAATTTTTTCTTATTTTTCTGTATAAGACAGGGTTTTTAGCTGCCATACACCTCTAGGAAGAGAATAAAAACATGTTTGTGGGTTATGCAACCATGAAAATGCCCAAATATACTTCCAGATGACTCCACTGGAGCCCATCCTGCCTCTAAGGTTGGCACAGATATTACTGTTTACATTGCAAACACTAAACATGAGATGCTAACAAGCGGGCCATCAGCCACAGCTCCCTTTAATACAGGATTTTGCTAGCTACACTTCTGTCTTATTCCAGATTCTCTAGAAAAGAGAGTCTAAGGCAAAGCTTACATGCTAATGTTTTAGGGGTGGGTGCAATCCTAGAGAAGCTACAGAAGAAAAACAGAAAAGTAGTGCATTATAGAGCTGGCTGCAACTTCACAAAAAAAAGCCCTCAATAGTTATTCAGGCACATGCAGCGTCTCTACAGAGGTTATAAGCAAATACAGTGCCTTGTAAAATCTCTTGGTAGAAGGGAATATGGTTGATTTATCCGTTGTTTCCTTCTTTAGTGAAAGGTTGTCCCCTGGACCCTCCAGGCAACCATGGGGAAAGGCAGAGTTTTCATGGGTCTGGTAGGTTTAAATCTGGGTCCTAGAGCTGCTGCAGAATTCACCAGGACAGGGGCAATGGAGAGCATGCTGGAACCCCAGAATGTACCACCTCAGAAGGCAGAGGTAACAAGCAGTATTAGTAGGTGAAGCAGAAACAGTGCAAACCTTCACTGGGGCTGCTCCAGCCAGGAAGCAAGGCAAGAATCTGATTCCCTGGGTAGGCATGTGCTTTCCACCAGCAATTCTCCCACACTGACTGGTGGGAGATTAAGAAATTGACATCAAGTCTGATGCTAATGACCTGGAGTTAAGGGCTAAGTATTAATTCTGACACTAATCACCAGGAGTTAGCAACAGATCCCACAGGTTAAAGAGCTTGGTCCTAAAAGACACCTCACCTCAGATACCGTTTGAAAGTCCCAAGGTCCACCCACACTTCTGACCAGCCAGCTATTAACTGAGTGTTTCCTGATCCCTGCAGGTTTGGTAATTCTCTAGAATGATTCACAGAGCTCCCTAAAAGTGCTATACTTACATCTGCAGTTTTATTATAAAGGATACAACTCAGGAACAGCCAAACAGAAGAGACACATAGGCCAAGGCCTGGAGGGCGCTTTGCCCCAATGGCATCTGGGTGTGCCACCTTCCTAGTACATTAATATATTCATCAACAAGGAAGTTCTCTGCATCTCACTGTTCAGAGTTTTAAATGTAGGATTTACTATGTAACCATGATTGATTAAA
This sequence comes from Manis pentadactyla, assembly GCF_030020395.1. Classification (NCBI taxonomy): domain Eukaryota; kingdom Metazoa; phylum Chordata; class Mammalia; order Pholidota; family Manidae; genus Manis; species Manis pentadactyla. The sequence goes on from NC_080020.1 coordinate 89,025,557, forward strand.
TCACTGGCCATATGATTGAACTCAATCCCTAGCCACCCTTCACTCTCTGGGGTCAGGGAATAGGGCTGACATTTCAACCCTCTTATCATTTGTTAGTTTTTCTGACTACTAGCCCCCATCCTAAAGATAGCTAGGGGCCCAGTCATAAGTTACCATATCAGCATAAACTCAAATGTGGCTCAAAGGAGCTCATTATGAATAACAAAAGATCCCCTTCTCTACTCAAAGATTTCCAAGGATTTTGGAAGCTTTAGGTTGAAAGAATCTGAAACCCTTGAGTAGGTAGGTGCCTAGTGGGAACAAAGACCAAATATAGTTTTATTATATTAGAGTATGGCTGAGTGAATCTGGAGAGAGCATATAAACTGTGTCCAGTACAACTGCCATATGGCTTTCTATGCCTCTTGCTTCTTCATGTTCTGGCTTCCAAATAGAAATTTCAAAGTGTTTGACTAGTGAGTGCAAGAACATATGCCTGCCTCTAGGCATATGGATACAAATTCTCAGGAATAAAGAAATTCACCCCAAACACGGGACATATTCAAATGTTTCAATTGTCCACTGCACTGTGGACCACTGAATTTTTATTATACAGTGACCCTAATACTGCTTTTTTGGAAAAAAAAAAGGTCATTAGACCATGGAATTTTTTCTATGAACCATTTTGTTGTCCTTGTTATAAATGGGACACATTCTTTTCTTTGTGATTATCTAACTGTATTCATGTCTTTAGACAGGACTGCAATGTAATTGACTTTTATTAGGTACAAAGTTCAAATATAAATCATTCGAAGCAAAAGGTAATGATACTATTAATTTGTTTAAGTGTAGATTAACAGTCTCTGCACTTAAGGAAAGAAAGGGAGCATAAGCTAAGAAAAACAATAATTTGTGTCTAACTATTAAATCCATATATATTGGTAACTCAGTATTTAAAAGATGTTAATCACTCTCTCTTATGTTGATACCAAATCCCACAGAAATACTGGAAAAGATTTTCTCATTTCACAGATTAAAGAACTGAAAACCTGAGATTAAGAAATTGATTACACTGATGCTCCATTGAAGAACAAGAATTCAAACCCAGGACAGATGACTTCAAGGTTGGTGCTCTTTTTAACGTCTCTCAGCTGCCTTTTGGAATATAGTTTTCAGATGCTCCAGGAATCTAAGACTTGCAGGTCTGTCTTCTTATATGTTTTTACAGAATCAATTAAATATCTTCAAAACAGAAAAAATTCTCTCAAATGCTCTTCTGGGAAGCTAAAGAATTCCTTCTTCCAGCTTAGAACAGAGTAGACTGAAACATCACTTGACTTCTGACTTGCTCTTGATACACTGTTGTCTTCCTTTTTCTCATCAATATTAATAATGGAAACATTTACTAACCTCAGCCAGTATGCTAGGCTTTCTGTCAAACAGTTCTCATTGAGTCTTCTTTAGTTCATTTGGCCCCACTTTATGGTAGATTTGGTTTGGGGTGTGCACGTTTCCCCTCTTCAGTGAGATGGTGTGGTCCTTGAGCGAGGGGGACATACCTTGTTGTCACCATGGTGCTAACAAATAGTTTGCATTGAATAAATACTTTTGAATGGAGATTCAGATTGCTTAATGAATCAAGGAACACTGGCCTTAAGTAGAAATTATCTGTGTTCCCTTTCCTGTGCAACCTTCTCAACCTGAAATGGAGTCACTAACTTTAGCAACCTGTAGTACAATGAATTATAGATAATTGGAATCCCATGGGAGAGAAGGGAGGAAACCAGGACAGAAAATATGTTGGAAGAAATCATAGGCAAATGCTTCACAAATATGATAAGAGTATAAACTCTCAGATTTAAAGGTTCAGCAAGCCCCAAGAAGAATGAACTCAATGAAAACTGTACCTAGATATATATCATGGTCAAATTGTTAAAAATTAAAAATAAGCAGAAAATCTTAAAAACATCCAAAGGGCGAAAAGTTACAAATATAGCTTCACACTGAGGTGTACAACAATAATCATGACTACTACTCTCATCAGAAACAAAGTAAACCAGAAGAGCGTAGAATCCTCTTTCTACAGTGCTAAAAAGGAATTCAATATTAAGTGATACTTATACTTTATAGTAGTATAATTTGTTTACAAATTGTTTTTAGTAGCTAAGATATGGAAACAATCTAAGTGTCCACTGACAGGTGAATGGATAAAGAATTTGTGGTATATGCACACAGTGGAAAACTATTTAGCCATAAAAAATACAATCTTACTATTTGCAACAACATGGATTGGCCTACAGGGTATTATGCTAAGATAAATAAGACAGAGAAAGACAAATATGACATGATTTCACTTATATGTGGAATCTAAAAAAAAAAAACAAATGAACAACAGACAAAACAGAAATAGACTCATAAATACAGAGAATAGATGGGTGGTTGTCACAAGGAAGGGGAGAAGGAAAGGGACTGGGGAGATGGATGAAATAGGTGAAGGGGATCAAGAGGTACAAGCTTCCAATTATAAAATAAATAAATCACAGGGATGAAATGTACAGCATAGGGAGTATGGTCAGTAGTAATGGAATAACTTTATATGGGGAAAGATGGTAATTACATTTACTGTGGTATTTCATAATGTATTAAATTCTCAAAGCACTATGTTGCATATCTGAAACTAATATAGTATTTCATATCAACCGTACTCCAGTTAAAATAAGCAAACAACAACAACGAGAAATGTGAGAGGAAACTATAATGCTAAGCCAAAAGAAATCAAAATGTTTATAAAGAAACATGAAAAACTTCATCCTAACAAATTAGACCACTTATATTAAATGAACAAATCCACAGAAGTGCCTAAATAACCAAAACTGACTCAAGAAGAAACAGAAAATTTGAATAGATACATACGAAGTAAATAAATTGAATTACAATGAAAAATCTAGGCCTTAATGTCTTCACCGGTAAATTTTATTAAATATTTAAGGAAGAAGAAAATACAAATCCTACACAAACTTTTCCAGAAAAAAGAAACCAAATCAATATTCTTCAATAGTCTTGGTGAGCATTAAGTGCAAAAATCTCTTAACAATATATTAATACAGCAAATTAAAAAACACAAAAATTGTTAGTACCATGACTAAGTGGGTTTATCTCAACAATACAAATTTGGCTTATTATCTGAAAATCATAGAATGTAATGAACCATATTAATTGAATGATCACATCATCATTTAAGTGAGCCACAAAAATCATTTGGCCCAATCAAATATCCAGTCATTATAAAAACTCTCAACGAACTAAAAATAAAATGAAACTTCAACTTAATAAAAAGCATGTAAAAAAAAAACCTTACAGCTAATATTTTACTTAATGATAAAAATAATGAATGCTCTCCTCCTTATACTAGAAACGTTGCTGGGATAGCTGCTCTGACCACTTCTAACTAACCACATACTGGAGAGTATAGACAGTATGAGAATTCTTTTTTTTAATGTAAATAAGTAAGAGACAGTCAATGTTAATATATTGGAAGATTCAATATTAAGACAGCAGTTCTCTCCATATTAATCTATAACTTCAAAGAAAACATTATCAAAATTTCTACAGAATTTTTTTTTGTAGAAATTGACAACAGGCTCCTGAAATTTGTACGGAAATGTAAAGGACCTAGAGTAGCCAAATAAATTGGGGAAAAAAATGTAACAGAACAAATCTGGATGACTTTCACTTCAAGATTTCAAAGCTTATGATAAAGTTACAATAATCATGACAGTATGGTATTAGAGTAAGGATAGCTATATAGATCACAAGAACACAATTGAAAGTTCAGAAATAAACCCTTACTTTTACGGTCAGTTGATTTTCACTAAAAGTGTCCAAAGTGATTTAGTGGGTGCAAAGATGGTCTTTTCAACAATGGTACAGGAGAATGGAATGTAAATAGGCAAAAAAATGAACTTAAATCCTTACCTCACATCCCATGTAAAAATTAACTCTGAATGATCTGAGACTTAAATGAAAAGCAAACACTATGAAACTTCTAGAAGAAAATATAGGAGAAAAATATCGATTACCATGGGCACTGATGTGACACCAAAAGCAAAATCATAAAGAAAAAAATTTGATAAATTGGACTTCTTCAAAATTAAGAGCTTTTGCTTTTTGGAAAACATCACTAAGAAAATGAAAAGTCATGGCATGCACAGGAAAAAAATATATGTAAATCACATATCTGATAAAAGGACTTCTCTCCAGAATTTAAAAACATTCTTACTTCTCTATATAATAATAAGACAAACAGTCCAATTTTAAAGGAGCCATAAGATTTAAAACATTTCACCAAGGAAGACACATGAATGGTTAAATGGAACATAAAAACATGATCAATATCATAGGTCAGTAGACAAATTCAATTTAAATCTCAACTAGAGACCAATGCATACTCACTAGACTAACTATAAGTAAAAAAACCTAATAACACCCAGTGACAGAGAGGATATGGAGTAATAGGAACCCTTGTACATTTCTTATATATTTCCTATATAAATTGGTGAAGCCACTTTTTAAAAATTTGACGGTTTCTTAGAATTTCATATATATTTACCATGTATTGCAGCTATTCCACTCCTAGGTATCTACCCATGAGAAATAAAAAAAAAATTGTTCATTCAAAACTTTGTGCATAAATGTTTATCAGAGTTTTATTTTGGTAGCCCTAAACTGGAAGCAATCTAAACCAATGAAAGTATGGACACAATGTAATACTATGGATCACCAAAAAGACATGAACCACTGATACACACTACAACATTGTTGAACTGCAAAAGTACTATACAAGGTAAAAAAAAAAGAAAAGCTAGACTCAAAAGCCTATATACTGCATTATTCCATTTTAGTTAAATTTCTAGGAAATGCAAATTCTATAGATAAAGAAGGCACTCAGTAGTTAAGTGGGATTGGAGTGGGGAGCTGGGATCAACAGCAAATGGGCATAAGGGTACTCTTTTGGTTGTGGAAATGTTCTAAAGCTGGATTGTGAGATTTGTTGCACAACTCCCTATAAATTTATAAAGTATTATTGAATTATATATGTGCAATGAATTAATTTCCTGGTATGTAAATTATACCTCAATAAAGCTGTTTAAAAAATGACTACACAGATTTTAGAGGGCTACCACTGTGATTCAGGCCTCAGAGAAGTGTTTGCTTCGGCCAATTACGCTCTAGATGGAAGCTCCCAAATGTTTGCGTTCTTCCATCCAACAATTGTGGCTGTAAGAAAAAGTATGTGGACACATTGGAAGATGGGTCTAGTTTAATAAATGCAACTGGGAACCAACTCATACCTGTTTAGAATAGTTCAATCTTTTTATGAACTAGACATTTCCTTTTTCTTGTTGGAGAAAGGTTTTTGAAAATTTGAAATTTGATAGCACACTTCAAGAATGAATAATCTCAGAAGAAAAATGCCTTGGGATTGTTATTTTCATTATTTTTAAATAAATGTGTAATAAAAAGCTGAAAAAGAGCACATTTTAAAGGTAAGATATTATATCACTTCACTTCTCATTTGTGTATTCTTTACTCATTCCAACAGCATGTCTGTTTATAGTTTCTAAGCTCTGATTTTTGAGAACACATTGCTTTCATTTTATTGAATCTTATTTTTTGGTTGGGAACATTTTTACTATTGCATGAGTCAGGGTTCTCCAGAGAAACACAACTGAGAGGAGATATATACATATACATATATATTTCTGTTCTATTCAGGCCCCAACAAATTGAGTGATGCCCACGCACACTGGGGAGGGCAATGTGCTCCACTGGGTCTACCTACCAATTCAAATGCTAATCTCTTTAGAAACACTCTCACAGACATCTAGAAGTAATGCCTAACCAAACACCTGGGCATCCTTTGATCTAGTCAAGTTGACACATATAATGAACTGTCATAACTATGCTGTCTTATGACTGCCTTCATTACAGATAACAACATTAATTCCTCTTCTTCGGTATCTGGTCCTACTGCTTTTTTCTGCTAGCTTTGTGACCACTGCTCCCATTGTGAGGTTGGCCATTCCCACTCTGTGCTTCCGTCTTTTCATTTGTAAAATGCTAGATAACATATCAGTGCCTTATAATGTTACTTAGAAGACTGAAAGAAATAAAATATTTAAAGTACATAGCACATTCTTGGCCCTCAATAAAGATTAAATTCCTTTGCCTTTTCCACGAATGTTTATTGACAGAATGAATTTTGAAGGTAGGCCAGTTGTAATAAAACCCCTCCATGGAAATAATATTGCACACGAAAATTATTAATTTTTTTAGGCCTATTATAAAGTCTAGTTTAACCCATAATAGTGCTCTGTGGTCTTCAAGCTGGGGTCTATAGATTGCCAAGTATATACATAGCATTTAGGATATACCAGAAGTCTAGAATAAATGTGACTCATATTTTGGAAGTGGCAGTTTTTATGCATGTAAGTAAGACATTTTTCAAATTAGGTAGATACAGTAAGGAATAAAATGTAAAATGTTCATAAACTTTTAAGATAAATCATAAGTCTGCAAAAAAAAAATCCTCAGAGGGAGGGGTTTGGGGAAATGAGGGGATTACACAGCTTCTGCCCTTTGATGGCCCAGGGCCACCATCTTTCATCCAGCCTCAGGTACACAATGGTGTTTCAGAATCAACCTACTGAGTTTAGTATTGTTGCTAAGGGATAACATTGCTTTGGACAGTAGTTACAGAGAGAGGATTCTATACTGCTTCCACCCTTCTCTCCTACCCTTTCACTCACTGGCCATAACACATCTTGTTGACTTGACTATCTCAAACAGTGGGGAAGGAAATCAGATTTAGAGTTCCAAGCAGTAGGAAATGGGAGGTCATGGTTCATGAGTGAGAATCCTAGGTAATAGGAAAAAGGATCAAGGTAGAGGTCTTGCAAGATTTGGAGGGGGCTCAAGCCTTTTACATGTAAGCTAGGAAAGTGAAATCTTGGGAAATGGTAAAGAAGGGAAAGGTCGGTCAGGCAGCTTAGCAGACCCTTGACAAATGGCAGGGATGGCTAAGGTCTTTAGCTGCCTGCAGGAAGCCGTCCAGGATGAAGGCTGTGCAGCTCCAAGGACATCCTGCTGACACTCTGTCATTAGTGCTATTGAGGCAATAAGGGAAATGTAAAGGGGAAGGACACCTGTTTCAAGGAGCATAGATATGCTGAATTGCTTCAAAAGGGGGAGCTTCTGGTGGCATTGGAGGTAAAGAGTCACACAGAAGAGAAATGAGCCCCCAGTGAGAATGTCTATTCAGAACAGTCATTGGTAAAGTAGGGATGCCCCTGTGTCAGGCATTCTAGAGCTGGAGACTCCCTACAGACGCGTTAGGAGATTGCCTGTGACAAGACAGAGGTATGTGATGTGTACAAATAAATAGTAGAGAGCAAAGGTCATGAACTGGAGACAGGAAAGCACATCTGTCTCACAGATGTAGTTTGCTTGGCTGCTCTAGGGCTTTAAAGCAAGAGGGGGGGGGTCACATACACATGGTCTCAGAATTATTTGGAGCAAGCATGGCCCTAAAAGATGCAGTAGTCTCAGGATTTATCACAGAGCTGGAAGAGAGCTCAGCCTCAATCTTTTTCTTTAGCTGAAGAAGGTGCTGAGCTGGGAAGAGGGCCGGGGTTGCTGGAGCAAGGGCCCTGGGGCCAGGTTTGCCTTCGCGGCCCAGGGCTCCCTCCCTGCACAGAGAGCTGCAGGCCAGTCAGATGCACAGATGTGTACCTCATGGTGACAGATGCCTTGGGTGCCTCTCCTACCTCAGCACTAGTCAGGCTGTTATTTACACCATCTCTTCAGTGTTGCTCTCTACCCTTGAGATGTAACTCTGGGAAAAGGCAGAGAAGAACAGTGAAAGTTGTTCAAGTGTAGAGAAATGGGCCCCAGGAAGACAGGCAGGAGAACCTGGATTATATTGCTGGAGGAAGAGAGAAAAACTCAACAGAGCAGTCTCTATAGAAGAGGGTAAAGTTGTCAATAAGAGGCAATTAAGTAAAGCATTGAACCAGGGCTTTAGCATTAAAGCATTTAAAGCATTGAACCAAACGAGCTTAAATACTGTGTATTCAGATCCCTCATCAAATTGATTTAGAATGAAACGGAGGCTCAGAAAGTGTCGGTCACCTCCATGTCTAAAGGTTGTGACAGAAAATGGGGAAGACTCAGGACTCCTTACTCCTCACCCCGTGATTCTTTCTCCCTTTATAGGCCACTGTAAGTATTCTGCAAAGAAAAGAATAACAAATACAGGTCCAAGAAGATTAAGAAAATTGTCCAAAGTTCCCAGTGTGTAAGAGATGAATTCACTGTAAGGCAAACTTCTAACATTCCCCTGTCAGCCTGATCATTAAATCATTCTTTTGCTTGGAAGCTTTGGTAAAACCTGGACTTTTCCACACATTTTACGCCAGAAGCTATCAGTCTATCTAGAACAAGGTTTCTATGGCTAAAAGGACTTTTCACAAAGATGCTGAAGGTTTCTCTAACAGACTGTGCCAAAATCTATGAAACACACACACACACAAAAGCTATTTTCTACTGTGTGAAGATTAGGTTTATTCTGATGGGATATTTTTCTTTTTCTTTTTTACTTTTTTTTTTTTGGCCAGTGAGAATGCAAGCTTTCCATATGCTTGGTTGTACTTAAGCAGTAGCAAAGGAAACAATAACATTTGATCTGACTTTTGTTTCTGCTCCCTGTAACTTGAGTTGACAGGCCCAGGTTACCTTCATTTCCATAGTGCGTTCTGTTCCACCAGACACTCTTGCTACCAGACAGCTCTCTGGCTTGCACCTGGAAGTCTCAGTTAGAGGCTGGGGACAATGGCAGGATCCTCCACTTTAGGAAATTAGGACATCCTTTCAGCACCATGCTGTGAGGGCCCCTGGCATAGAGTTACAGATCAGATAGGCATCAGGATGGTGCAAAGCTGTCCTTTATTTCCTCTCGTTTTCCCTCCTCGTCTCCCCTACAACCGTCTTCAATAGCGAACATTATCTGAATGTTTTCAGCAAGCTATTAAGCTCAAAACAAGAAGCAAATGACTCTTTCGTTTTCTTCCAGGAAACACAGCCAATATTAAGCCAGGGCCCCAGGTTTATAATTCTGAGATCAGAGTCAACATCTCAACAGAGGGCAAAGGACTTGTCATCTCGGCTGGCCTGGGCCTCCGAGGGCGTAGCGGAGTACGTTGTGCTTTCCTGATCTCAGGCTCTCAGCAAGCCGGCTTCCCTCGCTACCAAGTGGTAGCCTTTCCGGTGACTGGTACACTGAGTTCTTCCCGAGTTTCACTTCCAGATTGCTCCAACAGTTCAGCAGCAACCTGTTTGCCCTCAATTGACTATTTTTATTTTATTATCATTGTTTTTTGGTCTCTTCGTCAAGATCAGATGTGATTTTACAAAAACTACAGGCGATTTATATTAATAAAATCCTGGTGTTTTCCAAGTTAAAATGAACCCATCACAGAACTGATCACTGGTAGTTGATGATAAAACTTTGGTCAATTCTAGGCAAACCCTTAAAATTTTTAAGGGGTTTCTGAGTTTAAAAAAGCCTTGGTTGTGTAAAATGATTTAACTAAAAATCAACTCTAGGCAAACCCTTAAAATTGTTAAGGGGTTACTGAGTTTAGAAAGCCTGTTGGTTATGTAAAATGATTTAACTAAAAGTAAGAGTTCAGGAGAAAGTGACCAAGATACTATCAACTACTCTCTCCCAGCCCCATTCTATTTGATCACTGACTAGTGTATTTCTTTATTTCTTGGGATAAGAGTCACGGCACCATGAATGCTTTATTGTTATTGTTGATTAGTTATGTCAGAGCATTTTTGCTTTTCTCTTAATTTTAATAAAACAACAGAACTTTTTAATTGAATTATAATTTCTCTCAACTGCATGCTGAAAGCTGTTAAACCAAATCTTGCTCTCATACTTTCAGAAGCAGAGGATGCCCTGCTGAGGGACTTGAAATACCACAGATGTCACCCTTTATATTTCATTCCTATTATATCAAAGATTTTTTTTCTCAGAAATGCAATGTTAATTATGGAGAAGAATATAGACCATCTGCTATGGATTATAGATTGCTCCAAAAGTTAACTGTTTTGGAAAGAGTACATATTTTAGTAGGGAATATGTAATGGTAATTCCTTATTTCCTTTACATAACATACTTGAGCTTCATTTTTCATATTCTTATAATGAAATGCATCTTAGAGATACATGTCATTGAATATAGAATTTCTTTTTTCTCCAAAAAGTTATCTGATCTGTGATGTGTTCTACATTTAATGGCATCTTGCAAATGAAGACGTGGTGATTATAATATTTTGTATCATCTGCCACTGGAAAGCACTTTCAGCTCTGCTCATTTGCAGGTAATGTGTATATTCTGTATATATGTGTACCCAACTTCTACAGAAAAATGACATCTTGCCTTCCAATACCAATTCAAATAATCAGAAATCCCTTGATAGTAAAAGAGAACATGCCAAAGAGAACTCAGAGCAGTTCAGAAAAGGATAGGCATACAGATGCAAGCTAAGACTATTAAGAAATACATTTCTGGGTGAAACAAACGTTCCTCCTCAGCTCCTTGTACAAGTAACTTCTCTGACACTGAGCTCTCCTGTGTACAACCAAGACAGTAAAGCTACTCTCTCAAGACCCCGGGAGACCTCTTGTGACTCCTTTAATCTCAAGTTCAATAGCAGGATTAGTTAAAACTTTTGACTGTAATTTTTTTTTTTACCAAATAGTGTTTGGCCCAGTATTGACGACTGATGTTTTTTCTCAGTTGTCTACAGTACTGTTTCTAATGTCAAACTTCAGAGTGTGCTGCATTCTGATCTGTAATGCCAGATGCTCTGAAAGTGATTGCTCGGGAAGCAGGGAGGACAATGGCTTTTAAAGGACTCTCTCAGTATTTATGAGCATAATGGTGGGTAAAGGCAGTTACAAAAGCAATTTGAAATAATTTAAACATATGATGTATTGCAAACCCAACACTTCCCTTGGAAATCACAGTACTATTGTATTGTAGTTTATTTTAATGACCCGAATTAGACTTGTTGATATTTGGTACTGTGATTCTGGGGACACCAGGAAACGAGAGCCTTTTGGGTGGTATCAGTTGTTTTCAATTCTGTGTTCCCCTATTTATCTAAGTCTGATTTTACTTTAATTAATCTCAGTCAAGCAGAGATTATTGCTGTGCATATCATGGCATGGATTAATACCTGTCAGCACTGTCATTCCTCAGAAAAAGCAGGGAGCATTGTTTTCCTAATGGCTAACAACCTTCTCCAGCTACTTAATCATAGTTCCTATTTCACGGTACTATTCAAATCTCTGACTTTCCCTAGAATGATTATAATGACCCATTCAAATAAAGAATGACAACTACCCACACAATATATGTATGTTCCTAGTTAAATATTTAACATCAAATCAAGATTGGGAAAAGTATAAAGACCCAATAGTGTATAGGACATTCATAAATTATGCTTCTCATGAATGCTTGGTCCAGGTTTTTGATATCCCCTTGGTCAATAGATTTTTAAATTTCATCCAATATAGGGACTCATAAGCAGTGGCACACATAAAACATGCTAAGTCACCAGCAACAGAGTATTCTAAAGGCTGGCAGTCATCTTGTCAGTGAATCTACTTTGTCCCGTGTGTAGCAATTTCCTGAGAAGGCAGCTGAGTCTCCTCTGCATTGTGATCAATATTGTTCTGTGAAAGCAACAGCAGAGAATGTGTTAACACTGTTGATGAGAAGCTGGCTTAGAACACAGGAATTCACATCAGGGATTTATCAAAAGAAAAACTGTGATGCAAAAGATTACCTTCCCAACACTCCATGTCCCCAATAAATCTTTTTGTGAGTCTATTAATACACTAGGCTGAAAAATATATTTTTTTCTTCCTAGACCCAGGCATGCTAACAGGGAATTCATTGTTCTAGGAAACACTTCTTTCTTTCTCAAGAATCCCAACAGCTCAAAGTAAAGCAGCAATGATACAGAAAAACATTTCGCGCCACACAGATGCCATGCCCGTAAGAACTAGCCTGGAATGCCTTTCCTTCAGAAGATGTAGCTATTTCGTAACTATCCTAAAGAACTGCCAGTGACTCTTCTCCTGCCACACCCGATATCCCCTAATTCTATAGGATTCAGGGGTCATTTCCCTGGTTGCCTCTGATGAGAGAAACCATGGAAAGATGCAGAACATCTCAGCAAAGCACTTAAGGCCCTGCATTTAAAAACATCTGATTTTCATTTTTCCTTTGGCATTTTCACACATATCCTTTTACAAACTTGATTCATTTCTTTTTAGCTCTGGAAAAAAAAATCTCTGGCTGGAATAAGAAATCAGGAATGTGGGAACTCATACATTGTGTGCATGTGTGGTTAGTGGTATGTGTGCCATTTGTACACACCACTGATGGGGGAAGTTAAATCATTTTGGCATGGTTTGTGGCAAGAGTACCCAATGTGCCAATTCCAGGTCTTTGAAGTAACATTCCGTACAACCTGTTATTGAAGCATTTCTTGCCAGCTTAAAGTAGAGGAAGTACCCACTGAAAGAGGAATATTTTCCTTTTCTTGCCATTCAAGCCACACAGGGACATTCTTTCAACTGATCTGAAAAAAAGAACTTCTAAATGTTTTTATTTTCTTTCCATCTGGTGAGGATATCATAACTTGTGATATGAGTATTTTTTCTTCTTAAGTTTTCCTTTTGCCTCTCATCTCTTCTAAAGTAGGATTTAATAAACAAATGTGTAATAAGAAATGGTTAATGTGGGCAGAAACAGTTAATAGAAGAGTCCATTGCAGGGGGTGAGTGGCTGGCTTAGAGGTAAAAACTTGGAAGGATAAAGTCTACCTTCTGGTTCAGAGGATTAAGGGTTCAAGTCCCAAGTCCAAGCAGAGACTCCAGAAGCTCTAGCATCCTGCTTCCTCTCTTGACACTTTATGGACAGACTGCAGGAGCTGACTGCTGCCATGCCACCTCCCTGCTCGTGAGGCAGAGGGAGGGGTACTCTGCCAGGGCAGATGGCACAGAAATGGGCCTGGCTGACAGCAGACCTTTTCCTTTGTCTCCCAGGTTCATGGATTTGTGGATAGTTTTTTCACAGTTTATTCTACTGGGCTTATAATGTGCTAAGAAGTAAAAAGTCCACATGACACTTTTAAAAGGTGTATCAACTGTGTACATCAGGACATTAGATTTTATCACCATGTCCAAAGGGTACTGAGCCTGCACTCCAGGGAAAGGCATAAAGGGGAGGTAGTCAGATTGGGCTGTGAGCTAAGTGGTTGTTGGAAGAAACAAAAAGGCCTACATTGTCACCAGCTTCCTCATCAGGTCAAAAAGGTGCTGGCTAAGAAACCTTACCCCATCACCACCTGGGTAGCTGGGTGCTTCCTGAGCAAAAAAAAACCAAAAAACTTTCTATAAGTATCACATGTAACAAAGCTGTCAAATGACTCCCAAGGGGCACCTGCCATTCACCTCCTTCTCTGACATTCCATTATCATAAAATCTGTTTGTTCTTTTTTTTTTTTAATCCTGTAAACCCACCCCAACCAGCCATTCCCTAGGACTCAGAGAAGGAAAAAGAGAGAAAGCTATCAGCTGTAAGACAGAGGCACAGCCTGGGGTCCACCTGGACATTTTGTCTCCTTTGCCACTTCTGCCAGTGTAATGAGAGCTCATGGCATCTGGGTGTGATTTCTGTTAGAGGTACCTGCTCATGAGGTTCAGTCCACGTTTGCAAATCCCCTTTCCACATCCCTGGCGATGACCAATGGATCGCCCTATTCAGAATCAAGAATCGAAGGCCTCTACAAAACCAAAGCGAACAATCTGCAACAGCCCCAAATAAAGGTAGTGTTTCTAGGATTCAGGAGCTACTTCTTCTCCCCACACTTTTACAAATCACCACTAAGATGAGAAGCCATCTTTCTAGAGAAACCCAGCCTTCCGGAAGCTTCATAAAGGTCTCTCTGCATTCCTTTCAAGTGCCTCGGATGCTTTGTGCTTTGGGATTCCTGAGGACCATAAAAGGGGAGCAGCAGGGCCTTAAAAGCAGATAGGGCCTTTGTGGTTCACAGCCGGCATGCAGGTCTCCCAGGTGGGAGGGGTGCCAACTCTTCAGTGAGTGAACCGAGGCAGGGACAGAGAACAGAGGGAACAGAGACAGAGCTTGAAACTCACATTAACTGTTCTCCAGCAAGGTTCCTTAACTGAGTCTTGCCAAGCAGAGAGGTTCAAGAAGCTTCGGGGCCAAGTGGGAGCCTCTCTGAGATGCCAGGAGTGTTGGGATGGACTTGAGGGATGGATGAGAGGCACTGCATCGACTGCTTATATCAGGGGCTGTGCTGGTCACTTTACTCTGTTTCACTTAATCCTCTTGACAACTCTGAGAAGCTGGCATTGTCCCTCCCATTGTGTGAATGAGGAAAGGGAAGTTCCGGGAGGTGATGTAACCACACCAAGACCAGGCTGGTAGCAGACTGGCAGTAGTGATGGGATATGAGCCTTGGACTCCGGTTCCAAAGAATATGCTTTGTCCACTAAATCAGTTCCTCTCACACTTTTGTTCTGAAGTTTTCTAAGGACAGAAGAGATAATTAGGCCCTGGTGGTGGTGGTAGGTGCTGGTGGTGGGATTTGCAGCTTCTGGTGTTGTAGAATGTAGTTGCTCAGAGCAAGGGCTAATTTCTACAGGTCTCATGTTTTCCTTTAAAACTGAATGGCAATGTTGCATATAATCCACAGTATATTTGTTTTGTACATAACAACATAATTTCCCATCTGCACTTTAAAGCATAAATGACTGTTCAGAAGAGGAGGCCTGTTCAGATGATAGCTTTGTCTCCTGGGCACAGGTGGCTGTGAAGACTGTGTGTGCTCTGGTGGGGCAGGCATCTGGCAGAGGAAGGGCCACACTGCCCGGTGCTGCTCACTCACGGGGGGTTACAGTCAGAGATGGCCCTGTGCTGAGTGTGCTACCAAGGGCGTGTGTGGATGCTATAGAAGGTTGGACTAGAGGAGGCTAAATGAATGCTAATTTTCTGTGGAACTAATATAACAAAGATTAAGGGTAAGGTTATGAAGTCAGGTCTGGGATTTGAATCTGGACTCTAACATTTGCCAGCTCTGTGAGCTGAGGCAAGTGACAACTTCTCTAAGCCCCCACACATTTCCTAATCTATAAAAAGTTGTACATATAATAGGATAGGGACAGGAGAAGGGATAGAGAAAGCAGGCTCTGTAGCTTGTTAGCACTCTTAAGTGGGAGGTCCTCTGAACCTCAGTCTGCAGCCTGCTGTGTTACCCACTTACAAACTGCCATCCCTGAGGCACACATTAGTTGAGTGAGAGGAAACCAGAACATTGTGTTCATAGTTTTGTTTTTTTTTAAGCAAATTACTGTATCGTAATAGTAAGAAAGAAAAAGTGTTAAAATGTGTTCTAATGAAGTCTGATACTTAAATGATGAATGACTGTGTTTTGTAGACACAAAATAAACCCATAAATGATTAAAAAATAGTCCATCTGACCTTCCTCATAGGGAAAGCACGAGGCTCAGGGATGCCCGTGGCCTCCCTCCCGCTTTCCCCCAGGAATAGGTGACTGCAGCTCTCTGCCTGCCGCCACACGATGAAAGACGATGAGCCATTCCTCCGCAGCAAACACAAATGTTTGGGTTCCCTATTTCCTGCCTATGGACAGGTCTGCACACCATGGGAGCAACAGTGAGCCCCACTGCCACGTTTCTTCCCCTCACAGTGTCGTAGGTGCCGGGTTTGGGCTACAGCACAGGGTGTCCACCAGGGTTCTCTTCTTCCTGTGTGGTTGTGAGCATAACAGTTTGACCTCCTCATGGTTAGTGCAAGTAATAAGAACAAGTGATAAAATATGGTAAGGAAGACTGATTTCACACAGAGGAAGAGAAAAGCCAATGACAAAGTATCCTTTTTTTTTTTTTGGTGAGTCAAACACTGTAACCCCATTTCTAAGCTGACTAGTCATTTGCAATGCAGAGAAGTTTAGAATCTGGAAGAGCCTGTCTCCTAGAGATAGCAGAGCCAAAATCCATCAGGAGTATCTGGTGCTGCTTCCAGCACTCGTCACGTCACCGGCCATACTGATGAGCCGCCTTCCTGCCCTGGGTTGGATCGAGATACCCCCAAGTGTTTTTGTGCTTTATTTTCATTATCATTATTCTTCTTACTAAAAAAGAAAAACATGAATTTTGCTTTCTGTTTGAAAGACCAATGCAATAGGCACAATTTGCAAATAGTCAGATCCCTGCTCCAGATGAATTTACAATATAGAGTCACAGCAAGGGATGGATGACTTGATAAAACATATTCCAAGTGAGTGGCATTGCAGTGACTTCTTAGAAGGAGCTGGTTCACAAGATAATTGGATCCTTGGTGGGAAAACAGGTAAGCCAGTGAGTTACCGTTCAATAATCTGTCATTTTTGCTGACCAGTTTATTTCACACAATTACCATTTGGGTGTAGTGAAAGGGGCCAAAAAAGACTTTTCTAGTGGAAGCTCATCAAGAGAGTTATTGTAGGAGTGACCAAAATGTTAGTGAGTAGAGCTCCTTATCTTGGCTAATGGAATATTTCCTCTTGGTGGAAATCGGCTGTTCTGCCAAGAACCCAAGGGAGTGACTGGGAGGTTTTTGCGTGTTATGTAAGCAAGTTTATTTTGGGAGCTTGGGGTATGGTGAACTGTTGCCTTTAACCACATCTGCTCTATTTCCATAATGACCACTTCATTCCTGGGTTGTGTGGAAATGGCCTGCATTAGTGCTAGCTCATTAGGAGGTAGGAAGGCACCAAAATGACTGAGATGCTCTGATGAAGCTTGTGGAACTTTGCCCAGAAAGCAGCATATTGATCTGGAAACTTAAAGACACTAGCAGTTCAACCAATCTATTGCTTTTGGATAACACTCACAAATACATCTGGACATGTTGTACTTTACTCAACTTCTGTTCTCTGAGCACAGATCTTTATCTTTTTCACTTGACTTAGTTAAAGTATCATCCAGACTTTCTTAATGAATTCATATGCTTCACACTTAAAATCCAAGAGTTACAGCTTTGCATCTGGGACGTTCACATATCTCTCAGATTTTCTCTGCTCTGTGTGCATATTGCTTCCTCCTTTATTCGGCTCTGCTGCCTCGCCTGCTCTTCTGAATCTATTCGTTTCACCTTCATAGAGCTGGGGATTGATCTGTTCTCTCAATTTTCCTATTTTAACTGCTTGACAATTATTAAAGTATAATTTTCAAAAAACCTAAAAAAAAACATGATCCTTAGGCACACATGAAACACACACACAATGGTTCTATTCAACTTATCGAAAAATAGAGGTACCAAGTAAGATGTTAAAATCAATCCAAAGAGCATTTAAAATGTCACCTATTTAGTGAAATAGTATTTGACAAAAAATATTAGGATTAGACTTCTGGGTTAGATATAATACAGGTAATATGGAACAGGTCCATAACCCTAGTTCACACCAGAATTCATTCTAGGTAGCAAGTATTTGCATCTCAACTAGATAGAAATCTTCCATGTTAGCCTCTGCGGCTACAGAACTGTAAATTGTCAAAAAAAAAAAAAAAGCAGTCAAAAGTCCAGCGTAGTACTCTATTATTATTCAGTAACATTGTTTCCAAATGTATACCAATTTTGGGGGCACAATCTAGAGTCAGATTAAAACACACACATACACATACACAAAGCTCTCTTACTGGATTCCTCATCTCTTGTCATCTCTTCCTTATCTCTCCCATCCCCTTTCACAGCCAAAGTACTAAAAAATTTCATCTAGTTTCATCAGCTCCATTTTCTCACCTCATTTAATTATATCCACTCCAATAAGAAATCTGGCCCCATCCTTTTTTTTTTTTTTCCAGCTTTTCCTCTGGTTACCAGTGACTACTGATTTCTAGATCCAAATAGTACTTTTCATTCCTCATGTTATCCAACCTTTCAGCAAATGTTGAATTTTTGACAACATGCTCCTTGATACATTTTCTACCTTTGGCTTATGGGACCTAATTCACTCACGGCTTTTCTCCTGCTCCTTGGGGAGATTCTTTCTTCTTCTCCTTTGCAGGATTATTCTCTACTAATCTGCCATTAAATGTTGCGATTTCTCTAGGTTAGGTACTAGGCCCTCTTCTATTCTTCCTCTCACATATCATCCAGGTTAGTAACTCCAAGTTACCCCATTAGAAAATGAAGCAGAAAGTTGTATACCCAGGCTAGATACTTCAGCCCACATACCCATCTGCCTACTTGACAGCCTCTTGAATTCCCAAAGATTTCCCAGAGATACCTCAGGTTCAATATGCATAAACATGGAGTTATGAATTCCACCCCCAACACTCCTAATTCCTGATTAAAGCTAATCTCCTTCCAGGGTACCATATCTCATGAATGCCACTTATTCAGTTATACAAGCAAAATCTAGGAGGTAACCAAGTCCTGCCCCCTTCAGACTCAGGATAGATGTCTACCTCCATTCTGAGAACCCTTCGGGGGTTCAGTGAAATGGGCCTTTAGAATTTAGAACAATCCACAAAGGAAGTGTTCAATTATTAAATATGCCAATTATGCCTGAGAGATGCCAGATAATTTAGATTCTCCTGATACTCAGTGAAATGTACATTCTAATTCCAAAAGGATGCTTATGGGAGTCAGAGTTTCAAGGTAAGACCCAGGCTATTGGTCCAAAGAAGGGCTAGATATGGGCATGGGGGGCACACTGTTGACGGGGATGGGCTAGTGCTGCTTTCCTTCAGGTACCCAGGGAAGAAATCAGGATCATGTTCTAAAAAGAGTTGAAGCCAAGTTGAAGGAAAGTTCCTATTTTTTTCTTCTTTCCTTAATGATGTTTACTTTTTTATTATGATTACAAAAATAAATACTCTTTGTAAAAACTCTTTTGAAAGTATTGAAAAATGCAAAATGTAAATCACCTTAAACTCATCAGATGAAACAGTTATTAATATTTTGTTGTATTTTATTTTAAATATTTCTCTATATTTACATACAAATAACTACTATACATTTATATATTTTATTAAAAGTAGGTCCCATCTATATATAATGCTGAAGATGGAATTTCAACTTCAAAGACAACTTTTAGAGCTAGTTAATTTTTTTAGAGATTTACTCTTCTAAGGTCTACTCTTCGGTGCCAATTTAAGCATAGTGGACGAAGAATCACCTTGCAATGCTTCCTTTTCTGCTTGCCATTTTTCTGCCTTCCCATGTCTTTGGGCTCCAGTGAAGAACTACACTTGGTACCTAGAGCCCTACCAGGAATAACAAAGTTCTGGCCAGAAGCAACCCATGAGAAGAATGTTTGCATGAGAAGTGAGGGTATACTTGAGACACAACAATTGCATGCTAACAATAAAATTGATTTTCTTACATTATCTATTCCTGACCTTCATCCATATTTTTATTTTATGATGGACTTACAAGATGAGATTATAACAGGAATGGTGGAAGTAGGAAGCAGCATGTAGGTGAATGTGGAGGTATTAGATTCACGTCACTCAAGGAAACATCTACCCTGCTATGAAATCCCATTACATGAATGGGTATGCATGCCATCAGATGATCAAAACCGTAATGTAGGGAAAACTTGGCTTCAAACAGTAATCAGAGTCTAGGGACTATTAACACCATTTAGCTCTTTTCTTTTTACCTGTTTTATATTGACTCTGATTACTAGTAGAGCTAACACTTCTTCTTAAATATAGTTTAAAAATAATTTTAAAATAACACAGAATAAATATAACCCCAGAATTATTTGATGACAAATTTATTTATATATTTATTTCTGCCTAGGTGGGAAAATGTGTTAGAAGAAAGTCCTTACACTTAAGGATTATTGGCATTTTTATAATTATATATTATTATAATAAGGATTACAGTGATTTCCAATACTTCAGAGTTTATAGTTCCAACTCCTTGTTGGTATTAATGGAACCATGTGGCCATATACAAAAAGAAGGCACCATGTTGGAGTGACAGTTTCAGATTAAGTATTTGTGAGTGAATTCTCCCTGAGGAGATACATACCAAACAGGAGCTGATTTCTTAAAAGTGTCCTTAAATATCCCTAGGCAGTAGGCAGAGCACTAATCACCCGTAATTGCTGGTAGGGAGCTACTCACATGGCCAGAGACTTACTTTACCTTTCCCATGAGGGATCCAGAGAACCGCACTTTTCCTTTGACAAAAGTGACAGACTGGCTAAGTATTCATCAAATCTATTTCCTCTTTCTTCTGGGCACAGAGCCAGAGTACATTTCCCAGCCTTTCTTGCAGCTAGGTGTGACCTTGTGACTGAATTCTTGCCAAGAGAACATGGCAGAAATGACAAGACCATGGGCCCAATCACGCCTCCCTCTCTCCCACACCAAGCTGGACTCTGCACCTGGGACAACTGGAGCAGCCGCAAGTGGGAAGGAGACTGGGCCCCCAAATCACTTCCTGAAAGACTGACAATCACTTAAATAGCTGTATTCATTAGCAGTAAATGAACTTCGATTCTCTAAGGCTGCTGAGATGTTGGTGGGGTTAGCAGGTAGGGTTATCTTAACTAACATGACCATCAAAGTGGTTTTCAGTACCTGGGTGTTCAGATTATCTGCTGTGATATGGTCATTCCTGAGAGGGCTAACCTTCTTGTCTATCTTTAACTTTACCATTTCTATCACTTATTCTTCCAGCTCACTAGGCAAGTATTTGTTGTTCCCTCAACTTAATACGTATTTAAATTCTTTACATTTGTAAATTGTTTTGTGTCAGCCTGGGGTGCCTTTCCTCAGCCTATCCATCCTAAAAGGAAAAATGCTTTGCCTCCCTCAAGAAACAATTTAAACACCACTTGTCTGTGAAGCCACTCAAGTATCCCCACACACCTCCTTGGCCCCCGCCCTTTGTCCAACCATTCATCCACCTGGCAATTCATTCGGCAAGTGTTTACTGCGCAGTGTGTCGAGCCCTAAGCAGTGGAGATTCAAAGGTGAGTGATGTTCTCTCTCTCTCTCTACGGCAAACTCAGGGTCGTGTGTGGGAGGACAGGCCCATAAGATGATTCTTACAACGGGGAAAAGCAAAACTGCAGAGGAATACCGGCTACCATGAGGCAAGAGGAGGCGTTTTTGAATTTTCCTCCCTCCCCTGGAACATATTCGACTGGCTCTGTGCATGACCGCACCCACCTCGCCTGCCAGTCCCAGAGGTTCCTCAAACCCTCACGCTTATTCTTCATACCAATGTTCACACACTGTCTCTCTTTTATGTGGGCTTGTTTGCTGGATCACCTGCCTCCCGCATTGGGATGTGAGAATCCAAAGGACAGGAGGTGACCTTTCCTTTCACCATTGTCTCTCTGAATCTAGCACAGTGACTTGCACACAGTAGATGCTCTATAAGCACTTGTGGAATAAATGAATGCACACATAGAACCAACCAGCCCGGGGACAGGCTATTAGGAGGTTTCCTGAAGGAGCTGATGCCTGATCCAAATTATAAGGGATAAGCAGGAAACAGAAAAAGGGAGATTCCTGAGAGGGTAGAGTATAAATAAGAAAGAACATAAAACATGGCCTGATGTTTATGGAACTTCATTCATCCAACAAGAACGTTCTTTGAATTCTAGAAGTATTTCACAGTAACACTTATGACACCATACCATTACTGTATTTTTTTCAACATCTCCATGGGCTTGAAGGGCAGAAACTGATTCTTACCTTGTGTCCCCAGCTCCAGACTTTATCATTGATGTAAATGGTAAGCAGTTGAAAAGGAGGATAATTAATTCACAGTATTTCTGGCCATTTTTTTTTTTTAAAGATAAGTGATACTCAGCATAAAAAATATGAGTCAAAATTTATGCTAACAGAAACTGTAGTCCTAGAAGAGAAAAAGGATCTCTGACATCCCTTTCCTCTGGCCAGGTCAGCGTGGAACATATTTCAGAGTCCTTTCTTCCCACAAAACGAGGGTAGCAAAACTAAAGTTGATAAAAGAATCAAAGTTAGAACAGATTTGAGCTGAGCTCCCACAGATCCTTACAGAAGCCTGGTCTGCACAGTGAGAAGTTAAAAGACACTAATGTTGTAAAAGAAAACACCCTTATACTGAGCAGAGTAATAGTAGGGATATAGCCTGAAAATGGCTTAGTTTCACTTTCAAGAAAAGTAGAAACAAATGCACATAATTTAAAGCTGAATCTTTGGGAGGAAAACAAAATGAGGCTTTAAATATATTATGTACCTTGAGACTAAGGAAAAAATACCCTAGACCTTTAAAAAATGTCTTTCCCCTATCCTTCTGATAATAAAAAATATAGTTATATATATGTACAGTGTAAAGTATTAAGATGAAAGAAAAATTATGTTAAATTCTACTAACCAGCATTAAACAGTTCATTTTTTTGTGTCTATCCTACCAAATTTTAAATGTACATATATAATGAATACACATGTATTTGATAATGTAAGTCATATGACAAATCCTGTTTATAATTTTTTCTATCTTAATATCTCATAGATATTTTTCATATCAATGACTATGAATATAAGTAGTTTCTTTAGAAGTTTGCATAGGGTACAGTCTGCTGTATGTATACTCCATAATTTATTTGTAGGTCACTTAGTCAATCAACAAATTTTGATTGAGTATGATTCTTTGCCAGCAACAGTTCTAGGTACTGATGATACACCAGTGGACACAATAGAGACCTCATCATCAAATTATTTACATTTAACTGGGAGATGAGGAGCAGAAATAAACACATAGATAAGGTAAATTGAGGGAGATAAAAGACAATATACTAAAGATTGACTAAGGTTACTTCAATTTCTGGTGATAAAGTAGCCTAATCTGAAAACAGTCTCTTTTTATACCTCAACATACAGTTTGGAAAGAATACAGATTTTACAGTAAGTGATTATTTAGAATAACACCTGCACTGAATCTCCCTGAGGCCAGCTACCAGCACAGCCTCATAATGGCCTCCCAAGCTGGAGTAGGCAAAGGTGGCGGAGCCCGGGCGAAGAGGTGCCTGAGACCTGAAAAGCCGCACAAACTCAGGGCCCCTGAAGTGCTTCTTGCCACTCGGTGAAGGCTGCTGTAGAAAACACGCCACCCGCCTGTGGAAGGAGATGACAGAGAACTCCGGCGGTGGTTTTACATTCGGGAGGAAGCCAAAAACGGTCTCTCCAGAGAGTTCATCGCCACAGCCCAGCCCTCATGCGGGCTGGCGGTTTGAATTTATACCACCTTCGTGAGCTGGGAAACCCTAACCCGAGAAATTAGCCCAGGATGGTCAGTGCCCCGGGTGCCTGGCCAAAGCTGGAGCAAAACCTCGGCTGAGTCTGAGTTGAGGCCCATCTGAATTACAAAACATTTAGATTGCTCAAATA
Source organism: Manis pentadactyla (assembly GCF_030020395.1). Classification (NCBI taxonomy): domain Eukaryota; kingdom Metazoa; phylum Chordata; class Mammalia; order Pholidota; family Manidae; genus Manis; species Manis pentadactyla. The sequence continues at coordinate 89,049,104 of NC_080020.1, forward strand.
GCTAAAAAATATTGTAAGACATGGGAAACAAGCTACTATGAAAATGATACAGGTGAAACGCAAGGGACATTTATAGCTTTAAATGCTTATAGAAGAAATAGAAAAACACAGATAAACATCAAGCACCCAACTTAAGAAGTTAAGGGGAAAAAGAAAGAAGGAAAAATAAAATAAACCACAGAAAATAAATGGAAAACAAAAATTATACCAAAAGGTTTTTTTTTTTTTAAGGACTAATTGAATGGACAAACTTCAGCAAGAGTGATTAACGAAAAAGCAGAAAAGGTGCAAAAAAAAAATCAGAAGTGAAAATGGCATGATACAGATAGGTAGAGATTAAAAATATATTATCATACAGTAAATTTGTTTATGCCAATAAGTTGGAAAACCTAGGAAAATGGTTAATTATCCTAATAGCCAAAAGTTAAAGCTGCTTGTAGAAGAAATAAAAAACCTGAATAGATCTGTAATTATTCCAAAACTGGATCAATACTTAACAATCTGCCCTCCAAAAAAGGCTGCTCATGTGCGTGGGGCTCCCTCATCCAGGCTCCGAGCCACTCTGAGGCGGTCCACTGCAGCTGGAACCTGAGTGGTGAGAAGCAGGGAGCTGCGCAAGGATCCGTAGAACAACATTTCAAATCTAAGGAATATCAAGTGCAAAGTGTCCAAGACAGTGAGAGAGAGAAAATGAAAAAGCAGAAGGAAACTAAAAGGGGTCATTTCAGACACTTGTAAACAGCTAGTATTTACTGAACTCTGCTCTGTACCAGTTGCAGAGCTCAGAGCTTTATATACATGATTTCCAGGACTCAGACATCCTTACAGGATAGGCTGCTGAGGCTCAGTGAGGTTCTATCACACAGCCTAGAGACACAGAGCTAGTGAATGGCTGGTCCAGGATTGGAAACCAGCCTGGCATCGGAGCTTTGAACCATGCAGGCCAGGCCCAAGGAGAAAGGGCTCCAAACAAATGCCTCCTGGGACACCAGCTCTCCAAACGCCCGGATCAGCATCACTGGGAACTCGTGAGAAATGCAAATTCTCAGAGTCACAGCCTCACCCCAGACCTATGGAATTGGGCACTCCAGGGGTAGGCCCAGCGATCTGTATCAACAAGCTCTCCAAGGTTCTGAACTACTGGTTTGGAGCTACTAGAAAGGCAGAATGCTGTAGTGAAAGTGACATGACTTTAGAGTCGGACAAACCAGGTTTGAGTCCCAGTTCTGCTGCTTCCTAGCTATGTGAACCATATTTGTCACTTAAAATTTCTTAGCCTCAGGCCTCTTATAAAATGGCAATAATTATAGTACCCACTTTTGGGTTTTTGTGAGGACTAAATAATGTAATGTAAATAAATCAGTGTCAGTGCACAGAAAGTGCTTAGTACATGTTTGCTATCATTAGTCTCTGGCCTACGCTCAGAGTCTACGTTTCCTTAACTTTCCCATGGGCAGCTTGCAACTTCACTGCCCTGAAGAAGAGGAGTTGGAAAGGTGGATATATCTGGAGCTCAGAAAAGCAGCTTCAGTTAAATCCAGGTGAAAAGTAGCCCCAAGCTGTACTAGAGCAGCACAGTGGGGCAAAGGAGAGAGGGAGGACTCAAGTGCTGTTTCTCTGCAAGCGTGCTTGGACCTGGGTGTCTGGTCAGATGTGAGGAAGAACAAAGTAAAGAGTCACAGTGTCTGGGCTTCCAGTTTTGCTGATGGGTCAGAGTGGTTCCAATGGGAAAATGAATTCAGGAGAAAGAACAGGGTTGGGGATATGGTTAGTGTTCATATTTAGACAAGAGAGTTTGCAGTACCCGAGGCATTACAGAAGTGCCATTCCAAAATCCAAGTGTGTGTGTGTTGGGAGGGAAGGAATGAGAGAAGCTAGAACTAGAATGTCAGTGTGACAACCTCCTGCTCTTGGTTCTTTGTCATTAAAATTGCCACTTCCTCCCTGTGAGTACCGCTGTGACAGAGAAGGGGTGCTGCCTGCCAGCCAGCAGGCCCTGCTGGAAGTGCTATATTCTGTTGACACCTAGCAATCATGGTCAGTGCTAATGACAGAAAGAAGTGTCACTGAGGAGACAGACTATGTGGGAAGGGAATGAAGCCCATCATTAATGAATAGGCTAATGGGACTTGATGAGCAGTGAAAATCAATGAAGCAAAAACTGCCTGCCTCAAAAAATGAATGAGGTAAGGATGGACGAGCGCCAAACCACAGTTCGTCTCAAGTGTGTGCTACAGACTTTGTCACCCAGTGAGACAGACACAAGTTACACATCACACACCACCCTTGGCATGGTCACGAGTCCTGGGCAGCTCATTTGATTCCATGCTATTAATAGCACATCAATGTAGGACCAGGTACAGTGCAAGACTCTAGCATGAAATAAGGGAAAAAAAAAATAGACCTGGTCTTCACCCTCACGGACCCATTCCTTTGCCCATGTGAGTTTAAGCCTGATTAGCCCATTACAAATAACATAGACACTGCATGCCTCCTTCTCTTCCTCTTCTTCCTTCCTCTAAAACTACTATGTTTAACATCATTGTCACTAGTAATATTATTTTATTACTCAGTATCACCCACAAACTACCTCTAAGTCTCTTTAGCTGCTTATAACCACCTATCTTGCAAACATAATCACAGTATCCACTTAAGAAACTTTACCATTGCTCCTGTGGTCCAGACAGCACATGCTGTGTGTGGGACACCTTCCATCCTTTCTCTAGTACTAGCACACCCATGACCACTGGAGCTCAAAGTGTCTCTAGCACAACTCTCAGGTGCTTGGCCCCGGGCTTCCTGTTGGGCCTGCGAGTGCCTTAAAGGGTGCCTGATCCACAGGAATGAAGGCTTCACCAAGGGAAAAGTAAACCCTTCACAAATAAATCTTGCAGATGCCTCCGACCAAAGATGGAATTTTCCTTTAGACACAGATCCTAAAGGATTATGGGTTAACAGGATCAACCTAGCTAGCACAAATCTTAAACAGTGGCAGGTATTGGAATAATTAATGAATTGGAAGCCTAATAGACTGCCTCTTTGGGTAAGTCAGTGCATTTATGTAGGTCTCAGTTTTCTCACCTACAACGGCCACATTCAAAGCCAGCCCATCAGTGGTCTAATTTGCTTGTCTGCAATGAAGGCTCCAGGCAGGCCACACAAGGCTATTGTTTCTTTGCTTAACAGAAGCAGCATATGAAAGTCCTTTGGCTGCAGTGAGGTGGCTTCTGGTACAGAGCCCTTTCACTTTGCCTTTGTCATTTTCCTTTGGCTACCACCAGTCCCCTGCTTTGTGACCATCTACTCGGACATTCAGCAACCTGGACCACCTTCTCGCTCAGTGTTTGCACCTCCTGGTTTCAAGCCCACTGTGTCACTTGGTGACTGGTCTCTGCATGAGCCAGGACCTCTGTGTGCCCACCTAGATTTCTGACATCATGCTTTGACTAAGCCATGGACTGAATGGTGCCTGGCTCCTGTTGGCTTCTTACACCTGTCCCAGAGCCTAGGAGACTGCATCCATTCTCAGATGCTTGGTTATCTCAGGCTCAAAAACCATACCTGTGTTTATGACTCATGATCTCCCATTGTCCAGATAATACCATGCAGACAGGACTATACGAAATGGGGCTTGACTGGCCTGAAAGAAGTTGTTTACTCTGTTGGATGTTGAAGAGAAGATATGTGAAGGATAATTACTAAAGCTGTATTCATTTCTTGCCATTTGCTGTGTTCTAAAAACGCTGCCAGGATAAAAGAAAGGGAAGGGTTTGAACTTGCTCTTTCTTTCTGATTAAGGATTTGCTTAAAGGAACTTGCTCTAGTTTAGACCTATGCATAAGGTCTAGCAGCTGCTGCCTTTATTATATGCAGTGACTTGAGCTAAACAAAATCAATCGGAACTGCACGCTGCAAGCAAGGGATATGATTTCTGTCATCTTGGCCTGCCAACAAAATGCCAAGAAAATTACAGAGTAATAGCTACCACTGTGAAAGAGAATAGAGAGAGAATATAAAATAAACTTTTCATGTCTACAGAAAAGCTTTCTTTTCCCTCTACTTCTACAAGGCAATACAAGAGCCTTCTGTGGGTCTTGGCACTAGATGTCACATAAACAATCATTTGCACACACTAGTGTTCTGTTCCTGGGATCTGCGTCCTTTACCTTGACAGGAACAGAGAAAGAGTTTCTATCAAATTTATTTTATATACAGCAATTGCCTCTTTTGTCAGCAAGAAAGAAATCCAGTTAAATGGATATTCTTACAAAGAGCAGTGTAAGCAATTTTTAAATTAAATCACACCTTATGAGACTCGACCTTTCTGTCACTTTTCCCACTTCCCCTCAAATTCACCACACAAACTTGGCAATGACCTACCTTCTCATTTCTTGAGCACTGGCAGGATCCTACAGAGAAAGAGAAATGCTGTTGTCCAATTAAGCTCTAGCCGTACATTCAGTCCCTGCTGAGAATTTAGAAAAAGAAAAGGCCTCAGGTGGAAGTGCGATGTGTCTCCATGGCCCTTCCTACTTTGCTTCAGGGTTGAAATCTGTAGCGTCTGGAGGAGACATTGAGGGGTGTGCTCTCTGTGCTTTACGGAAGGTTGTCTGGAGCCATGGAGGGTCTACAGCCTGGGAAAAAGACTGAACCATGGGAGAAAGGGAGGTAGTAAGGAAGTAGAAAAATGGTTATATATTCATTGATGGAGTTCACAGATGAGGAAACATACTCGGAGTGTAGTGTGGTTCCCTTGGACTGCTATTTACCTCTGAAGAGCCTGTCACTGACCTGGCCAGCATTTCAGGGAACTAAAGAGGAGTCTGTTGCATTCAGTCCCCACACAATTAGAAGAATAGCATGTAAGCTGCTCAAGGAGCAGTAATAGCACATCCTGTACTTTATTGCTGGCATTTGTGAAGACCCTGTAAAAAACCCCTTAATCTCCTTATTTCTAGCTCTGAGCTCTTCTTGTTATGCCATCACGGTATTCTGTTTTGGAAACGAGAAGCAAGGTGAGAGATTTAGAGAAAATGTAAATACCTGTGAATGGAGTTTTCAATGAGAAGTTCAGGCTGTTCCTAGGTTAATTTATGGTGGTTGTTAAAGAAGCAAGATTTTGAGTATGCCGTTTAACCTTTCTAAGGTGAGTTGTTCATCTATCAAATAAGGATAATACTTCCTTGTCTTCCCTTCTCATCTGGTATTTAAGAAGGTCAAAAAAGATAATGAAAGGGATTTGGAAATACAATGCTGAGTATGAAATAAAATCCATTCACTCAACAAACATTACCTAAATGAATGAATCAGTTTTCAGCTCTCAAAAATAAAATAAGCTAATATAATAAGCATCTATATGTGTGCTTGTTTATGAGGCAAAGCTTACCCCTTGAGGTCTGGGGCTCAAGGGTAACTGGTAAATGATGCCAGAGAAGCATTTTTAGAAGCAAGAGCAATGAAACATGTCTGCATGCGATGTCAAGTATGTTAAATTCTTCTTAGATTTGGTGCCACAAACCAAGTGTAGGAGGTGGGTAGTGTCGGCAGGGCTTAGCTCAGAAGCAAGCCAGCGCCTATTCTGGACATACCTACAGAACTGGGAGGGACCCTTGAAAGGGCAGTTCCTGTGCTTCTGGCCTATTTTCTAAATATTAGCCTTTCTTTTTTCATTATCACTTTCTACGAAGACCAATAAGGAAATAAACTCAAAGTGAGGTTAGGAAATCCCTTGTCTTCAAATCCCTAGATGGCCTGTTTTCATCTCTCTCTATAAGGACCTCATTCCAGTATGAATATACAGATACATTTAGAATTCTCTGAAATATGACCACTCTAATATTAATATACAAGTGTGCAAGGTGGCCCCAAATTTCCACCTGCCTAACTGTGAGAGGATCAGTCTTACAGACCCCTCTATAAATATTTCCAGGAATCCATGGGGATACACTAAATCAGACTTTGCCATTTCTTATAAATGCTGGCCAGCCAAAATGGTGTTTTGGAGTCTCTGAAGTTAAAACTTTATTTTTACTGTGACAGCCACTTTCACAGAGCTGCAAATCTGTGTTGCCCAATGTGGTCAAACTGGAAGCTGATGGCTGTGCCTCAGGGCTGGAGACCTTGCTACTGCTCTTGCAAAATGAAAAGGGGACACTCCACTTTTAAGCTTAGCTTGGTACTAGAAAGGGGCTCCCAGTAGGGATGTTTGAGTCCCCAAATGCCACAGTATTTAATGCCATAGTTCTTGCAGTGGACACACCCACTTTCTTCCAGGTAAGCAAACATGACACAAGGGTGCCTGGGTCAAGATGATGATGGCATCGTCTGTCATATTTAACTGGAACTTCCACTCTCCTACAGTGCTCAGGCTTGTTTCTGGTTTGGGTTTACTTTCTAAAGATTTTTTTCCATTGTTGGGGTCACCACTATCTACCTGACCCATTTGATGCCTAAATCCCAAAGGCTTAATGGCCTCATTTCCAGGGTGTTAATCAAGCCCAGTGTAAATCAGTGGATGGACACAGATTTGTGGGAGACAGAACACTGCCTTCCTGCAGCCAGCAGCGCTGGGCGAGCCCTGGCTCCAGCCCAGCCCTGAACTATCCTGGGGCAGCTCCAGCTTTCACTTTGTCTCGCGGACCTAGCGAGTCCCTTTTTGCTTCGGAGCCTCTGCACTCCGCTTCCTCTCCTGGGAGCCCTCTTGCTCTGCTTGGGGCTCATTCATCAGGTCGCCACTGAAATGTTGCCTCAGAGAGGCATTTTCTCTGTTAGTCTCTATCATGTTGCCCTGTTTATCTCCTCCATATCACTTTTCCCAATCTGCATTTATCTTAGTTACTTGTTTCACAGAAGAGCCACAGAGGAGGGCAGCTGTCTCGGCTGTCTCTTGGGCCCGGCAGAGGGAATGGCAGTGAGTCGCCAATGTCAGTTAGCAGGGCCAAGTGCTGTGCTAAATACTTCTACATGGACTAACTCATATAATCTTAACAGTCCTAGGAAGAAAGTATATACTATCAGGTTCTCCCCTTTTAAGGCTAGATAAGTACAGTGACTTGTCTAAGGGCACAGAGATAATCAGCGCTGGTGTTGGGATGCAAACCTGGGCAATCTGACTCCACACTTCATGCACTTAACCAATATGCCAGACAGCCTCTTAAACTACCACATATTAATAGTCGTTTTGCCCTACTCCAGGGATAGGGTAATAGAACAATGTCCTCTGTGCAGGCTCATGCTAGAGAACACTGCTACTTCGGTACACCCTTAGGAGTCTCTACAAGACACTGATTCTGGTAGAAAATATATACGAGCAATTCAATACCTTTGGTCACTTGCCTTGCCCATATTAATTATATAGAGAGAAGTATAGTAATAGCACCCAAAGAGGCATACAGTAATGGAACTGACTAGGGAAATAAAAGAGATCCAAGTATACATGGGACCTTAGTATATGGCAAAGATGACATTTTAATTCACAGCAAAAGGAATGTTCACTTAATAAATACTGCTGAAACATCTAAAAAGAAAAGTAACAACAGGATAACTATGATATACCACATAATAAGAATCAGATAGATTATGTATTCAAATGGAGACTATGCTTTTATAAAATGGGTTGCAGACAATTTATGAAGAGGTAAAAATGCAGATGCATTATGAGAAACACTTATCTAGATACTTAAATTTTAAAATATAGAGAAAGATAAAACACATTTTAAAATACATCAAGAAGTGATTTGTTACACGATTATCTTAAAATACCTAATATACGAAAGTATTTGTGAAGTAATATCCTTATTTCCCTAATGTAGCAAAAAAGTCTCCTAAAATTGGTAAGAGAAAAACTCAACAGACCTAAAGGATGGTTTCCATAGAGAAGGAAATACAACTGACAGACATGTCCTGACCTCATTAGCAGTAAGGAAAATAAAAATTAATGAAGTAAGACACCATTTCCCACCTACCACACAGTGAAAACATTTCAGGGCTGGTGAGGATCTGAACAAATGGTGATGCTCATCCATTGCTGGTGGGAAAATAAATCATACTCTGTATGTGATTACAAAGATGTCCAGGCCTTTGTTAGAGGCAGGAGAGCAGGAGAAAGGTAAATTTAAGGAAAGAAAATAGGAAGCAAGATAAATAGTAGGCAGCGAAAAATATTTTGAAGACAAATACAGATTGAATAGTCACTGGCCTACAGATTGTCTCTGAGCCAGATATGTCTGAGCTCACTCAGGCAAAGCAAGTGGAAAAAAGAAGGAGCTAAGAAGGGAACCGTGAGTGTCAATGAACATCGAATGGACCCATAGAAAAATAACCAGGAAAGGAAGCTGGCCCATGCAGTGTTCACTTGTTTCATGAAATCTTTTTTCAATCACTTCTTCTTCCCTACGGTTCATAGAACTATGGGAAGTAAACTTGTCTTTGTACCTTGCCTGCTCTGCCTCTTCATGGACCCAATCCCTTCATTAACACAAGCCTATGCTGGAACACAGGCTAAAGCCACTGCGTGGGTTCAAATCCTGCCTTTGCCACTTAGTAGATGTGCAACCTATGGCAACTTACTAAACCTCTCTGTGTCTTCCATAGGATTATTGTGAAAACTAATGCATGTAAACTACTTAGAACATTCAATAACTATTAGCTATTATCATTAGTATTTACAAGTCTTCATGCTACTAATTCTCAAACACTATCTCTTTTGACTTTACTGACTCTCACAGAATCCCTTGGAGGTAGGTACTGTCATCACCCTCCTTCACAGATCAGGGGGCTGGAGCTCAGAGAGGGTTTACTATGACATGGAGCTATAGGTGGGTCCCATCTGTGGATTACACAGTCCAAGCTAAGCTTTACATTATTGCCTCTCCTCATCTGCTTCTAAAGGCCATGTTAACATAGACTAAGGTCGTAATATGGTCCCAGTGCTGTTTTATTTTCAAACTTTACCTCTGTATTCATTTTCCTATAAAGAAAACCTGCCTACTATTTTTCCTTTCTCCAGCACGACTTTCGGGAAGAATGTCCTGGGTCATCAGAAGCATCAAAAGACGTTTCAGGCCCAGGCTTTAAGACCTGTGTGCACGTATTCTCTCCACATCAATTGGTCACCAGCCCAGAGAGGGTGATCCTGCCGTAAGCTCTTGCACCTCTCCTCCAATGCAGAGATGATTGCCAGGGGCTTTTTCCTTCACATGAGCAAGCCTACTATTTCTCCTCTATGGCTGGTGTTTGTTCTGATATTAAAAACACATTTTTCTCATTCTGTGTGTATCATACCATGCATGCTGTTGTTTCTTCAATACCCACCTGCTACACTCACACCATCTCCCTCTGAACTTAATGCCTCTTTCTCCCCGTGCGACAGGGCAGCAACTGGCCCAGGCTGCAGAGGGACTGCAGAGGGATGTGTTGTGTGGTGCGTTTTTGTTTTTTTCCTCTTCCTTTTGCCTGTGATACATTATTTCCTTTCACCAGTAAGCGGTTTCTCCAAGGCTGTCTCCCGGGGACACGCTGCTGCTCTTGCTGGATGCCCTGGTTACTTGGTCTGGGCTCATGTACAGCTTTAATTCAATTTGCAACGCAGTTACATAACTGTTCCCAGTCTCTAGTTGACCTTGATGTCAAGCAGCGGTCAAGTTGTACCAACCCAGAGAAAGGAGGAGGAATCTCTGGTCAGCCCTTGAGAACATTTTAGCTGGTGTTCTGGAATGGAATGTGGCACAGAAAGGCCAAACCAGACCAGTGAATTCTTTGAAAGGGTGAAAAGCAAGGGTTGTTGATTGTTGTAAGATGGATGCTGTTGACTTTCAGGGTGATCTGTGTCATTGGGAATTATGGTAGCTGTCCTCTGACCAAAGATAAGGGGGCTGCCTTCTTTCCCCATGCATCACTGTGAGCAAATGAGCCTTTTGGCCTCGTGGGAATTTCCTCAGCTTGGAAACCTCTCACGGACAGACTTTCAGGGCATTCTTTTCCAGAGAGTCCCGGTTCTACTCAGTTCTAAATAGTGACAAGAATAACTAAGTTTTTATACTTTTGCTTCTGGTCTTAATAAAGCCAGGAAATGAGGGGTTTCAACATGAAAGCAAAAATACTTTTTAAGTAAACACTAAGCAAATTAGTCAAAATTTCAGAAATTCAATAGCACAAGAGCTCTCTGAGGGCAGGGTTCTATTTATTTTGTTCTCTGTTGTATCCTCACACCACAAAAATTATCTGGCAGGGAGTGGATGCTCAGAGAATATTTACTGAATGATATATAATGAGATGTATAATATGATTTATGGAAAGTGACAATTGATCTTTTTCTAGTTATTGTGCCCAAGGCTATCATACCAGAAATTTCAGAACCCTGTTTTACATATTTATTCATCTATGTGCCTGTGCAAATAAAATGTTAGCTAAACATTGTACAAATTTGTACATGTGTTGTAACTTTCTATCTCTTTCTTTCTGTCTATTTATATCATGATTAATGACCATCAACTGGTTGTTCACCTATGATCAGCACGTTAGTAGATCGTGCTTGGACTTGAACATAGGTCATTACACTAACTGAGCTGCCCCAGTTAGCAGGACTAGCGATGCACAGGGCCCCTTACTTAGAAGTTCCCATGCTTAGTTTAGTGCTCTGCTGTCACCATCATGAAATTCTTAATACTTATTGAACAGGATGATACCATTTTCATTTTGAACTGGACCCTGCAAACTTAGGAGCTAATCCTGTGAAACAGAGAGAGAGAGAGCTAGTGTAAAGAAATAGCATTTAATATCACCTACATTGCTAACAGCACTTGGTGAGAAAAACAACTGCTTATTGACCAAGCCAATCAGTAGGGTAATATACATATCAAGAAAGGAATGGTCTACTATTTACAAATCACTGACAGGTATTAACTAATTCACTAACCTTACTAACAACAAGTGTGTGATACATGTACGATTTGAAAAAGGATAGTCTGAGGTGAATCATGAATTCACTGTTAGGTCTTCTCTGCTGTATCTATCTCTGCTTTAGCTCTCCTCACCTACCAAAATTCTAATTTTTTCTGGATCTATAAATATTCTTAATTCATCTATATTGCCTACTATGTCTTTTCTTACAACACAAACGTCTTGACTCTTGACTGTTCCCTACGGCTGAGTCTGTATCACATTTTTAAAACTTGATCAAAATCAATTTGGGACTTTAAAATGCCATCTAGTGCTTTTAAACTAGTGTTCCCACATCAAATTATTTTCAAAAACTTTCTTCCCAGGAGGCACAGATGGGGTAACATATCTAATGTTAATTTTCTAATAGTATATAGCCTATAACTAGGCACATATAGCCACTGAGTAAATTATCTTATTAAATTAACTAGCAATTAATAATTTCCTGTGTAACACACACTAACATAGGCATTGATAACTTTTACATATCTTTCTAAAGTAAAAGTTAAACTTTCTAAATGGTTATTTTTTCTCAAAAAGGTTTTTAAAGTTGTCATAATATTAGATGGTAGCCTACATAGGCTGCTTGTATAAAAATGAATTCAAACTTCTTTGTATTTCCAAACTAGGGAAGGAACTGAAGAAATATTAAGAAATGTCAAGCCTTTGAAACAAATGGTGATGGCCTGTTGGTGATTTAATTTTCCCAAGATCTTCCAATTTCAAAACACACCAGCTGCTCAGGCCTTGCTTCCCAGGACTGTTTAATACCCACTGGCATCTCATAAAGTTTCCCGTGTTTATAATTATAAAGAATATCTTAGGATGGCTTGAATATTTACTGTTTATTAAAATGTCCAGTGTCTTGCCAATGGGTTTCAGCCCCAGACAAGTTCACTATGGATTCAATGTGACGAAAGAAATTGACAGCAAAATGTTCTTTGGGGTGAAAGGGTTTCTTACCCGGCTTGTTCTCCAGCAGTAGGTCGAGCACTAGCGTCTCTACCTCCACCCAGAGCAATGGGCTGAGCCCTTTATATAGCGCAATAATAGCTTATTGCCAAAAGGTGTGGAAGCGGTAGCCTAGCAACAGGCCAGTTACATCATCAGGTGGTTTAAGTTCAGTGAGGATCATGGCCATAGGAACCCCAACCTCCCCACATCCAGTCACTCAGCAGTTGACTGATCAGAAGAGCCTGATTCTCATGCAAATCTTAACATGAAGCAATGAAGTTGTTGGTCTAAGCCGAGCTGGGGCGAGATCCGCACAGCCAGATAGTTCTTAATTGTTCTATATTCTACATAGGGAATTTGTGAAATATATTTTGCAGTGGAGAAAAACTTATAAAACTTTGCTTTCATTTCACACTGAGCAAAATAAATAAGCAGATGGAAAATAAAGTTCTTCAATGCTGTCTTGGCAGGAGAAATATTTTTTTTAGACTCCACATTTTTCTACATAGTCCAGCAACACCAAAATCCTGTTTTTCATTAGTTTGATTCTTGTTAACTAAGCTTCAATCCTCTCTGGGTAGAGTGGATCATAGCTGAGTAGCCATCCTATCATGGTGTCCAGTTAGCAAAAATGTTCTCAAACTTTGACTCTGATAGAGAATCTAACATTTAAACTCACACCACCCCATATATCCAGTGAAGGGAGTCCTCATTTATGCTGTTCTTTTCAAGCCACTTATTTTGTGTCATTAAAAGACAAAGTAGCCCTAGTCAAAAACCAAAAGAACACAATGAAATAATGATTTACCACATGTAAACAGGCTGAGTAAATAAATTCTGAAGAGAATCAACTTAGAGTGTTTAAATGGCTATTTAGTCATGAAAATAATCTAAGCACCCATGTCCAAACAACTAAATGAAAAGATTAGGCTTAAGTGAAAATCACTTAAAAGTGCCTACATTTCCCATCATTTTCCACAGGGTCTGCTTTTGATAAAAATCATTGTCCTTAGGAAAATTCAATCCTTCTTTTGCTACAGGCAAATCTCTCTTCTTTAGTTCCAAACTGGGATTCAGGTAGCACAGGTGGTTCCTCTCAGGTCTTTCAGGTTTGCCTGATTTTAAAAACAGAGTTTCTCCATAAATGTTCATCTATATTCAAAACATAAAACATTTTCAAGAAATCTATATTCCTACAACAATAGTTACCTGATTAGGGGCTCATTCTATAAAGGATGAGGAAAAAAGAACTGAAGAGTTTGAAGGGATTGGTTAAAGTGGGTCACCTTTGTGATCCACAAAGATGTTGGCACTAAGTGATTCCTAGACCCCAATTCTTGAACAACACATTCTTCTATTCACATGAGCGAGGAAGCCTGAAGGCGGCTGAGCTAAGGAGGATGGTATGGAGAGAAAGCAAGTGTGCTCAAGAAAGTGAGCAGTGGTGCAAAATCCACTATGCATCTCTGACTTTCTGCAGATCAAGTGTGGAAGGGTCACTAACTTATCCTTTGTGCTAGTATAAGCAGTCAACAGCCTTAGACTGGATGTATACAAATTTGACCTGAACTAAAAGTCTGAGGTTGAAGAAATGAAATGGATTCTCAATGACTTCAAGTGAGAACTCATGAAATCCTCAGCACACAATTTTAACTCACCTTAATTAAAAGAGGTTTTACCACATAGTGTATGGGGTGAAGGGGAGGAGTCAGGACAGTATGCAAAAGTCATCACCTTAATTAAAAGAGGTTTTACCACATATTGTATGGGGTGAAGGGGAGGAGTCAGGACAGTATGCAAAAGTCAAACCAACATAGGTTGAGTTATGACTTTAAATAGGATGAACATACTAGCTAAGTATATATCCTCTAATACTGTTTCAAAACATTTATCTTTAGTTATAATGGAAATATTTGACCCCACAGAGGCTTGGGCAATCAGCTTTGGTCCAACGTGGCCTTAAGTCCCAAGAATGACCAGGGCTAGTCAATAAATGAAAACCAAAGTTAGATGCAGGGAGTAATTGAGAATATTTATAGATTTAAGTACCTAGTTATATTTATATCATAAATTCATTATTATAAAATAACTCTGGAACAGCCAGATAGGAGAGCTGCACAGGGCAAGGTGTGTGGGAAGCGGTGTGGGGCTTCACATCCTCTCTGAGTTTGCCACTGTTCCGGCACCTCCAGATATTCATTAACCCAGAAGCTCTCCCAGCCCCATCCTTCTGGTTTTTGAGCTTCATTACATAGGCATTATTGATTAAATAATTGGCCATTGTTTGACTGATCCAACCCTCAACCTCTCTTCCCCCCATGGAGGTAGAGGAGTGAGACTGAGAGGTCCAGCCCTCTGATCGTGGTTGGCTCCCCTGGCAACCAGCCCCCTTCCTGAGGAGCTTGCCAAAAATCACCTCGTTAACACAAATTCAAATGCAGTTGAAGGGGGCTTGTTATGAATAATAAGATATTCATTTCACCTTTAGACTCTAAAGTTACTTCAGGAACCAAGGACAAAAGACCAAATACTGTAACAAAAGAGCCTCCCATTGCTTTTGTTTAGAAAAAAGAATTCCAGTTTTACTGAGATAAAATTGATATAAAGTGCTGCATTAGTTTAAGTGTACAGAATAATGATATGCTCTGTATAGAGAAGTGGGAGAGGAGATGGGGCTCACATGGTCCCTGAAGGTCAGAATGAAGAGAACACAGATGTATGGTACTGGGATAATCCTCTCTCTTCTGCATGCTATTTTTCACATCCTGGTACTATTTCACAGATTAATATTAAAATTCTTTCCTGTTGAGATCTATGCTCGCAAGCATATGAACATCATAAAGTGTCTCACGTTTAAGAAATTAAGAAACCTTACAAAGCATGTTAGGGTACTTTCACCCCTTAAACAGAATAAGTATATTGTGTTTTATGATTAAGGAAGGGCACCTGCCACCTGCATTGTACACATAGGTGAATCATTTAATTGATGTTTTTAAAAGGAAGAAAAAGAGCTTCAAAGGAATTCTTTAAAAATAGCAAACCCATTTACAAAGAAAACCAAATAAAGAAATTGACCAAATTAAATGCAGTAATTCTGTGCTTAGTAACCAATTAATCATGGTATCAAGGGGGGCCTGTCTAGCACTTGGTTTTCTGAGGTCTAAATAACAGACAAATAGCATCTTGGAGGAAAGAGTGCTTGTCAGGTGTTTTTGTTTTGTTTTGCATTTTTTCTAACAAGGCAATGACACACTCAGGAGTCCCTAACTGAATTCACAAAGCCAGGCAATATGTTTATTACTGAAAAGATATGTTAAGTATCAGAGCAGATTTTCTGATGCAAAGGTATTTAAAATAAACACACAATTTAAAAAGCATTGTGGTCCAAGGGTGGAAAACCAGGGCTTTTCCTGAATTCAGCTAGCTAGCACAGGAAGGTTTATGATAATCACTGGATTGACAGGTGCCACTGAATTTAGCTAGACATCAGTGTCACAAAGGCTGTTGGATTGTGGAGAAAGTGAACTTGCAGAGAGACAGAGAGGGGTAGTCAAAGCTTCTAAGAGTCAGTCTGCAGGGACACAGCTCTTGTGCATGGGAATTTATTTATTTATTTTAAATTTCTCCTTCTCCTCACACTTTCCTGTCTTCACTATAAATTTTCTTGAACTGAACTGGCAGCTTAAATCGGGATAGAGTAAAATCCCACATTTAGCCATGAGTGTTTGAAAAGCTGAGCCCCCTATCTAGACTCTGCTGCTCAGCAGCCCCCTTTTCTACATCTGTAAGCGAGAGGAGGATGCCTCCAGGCAGAATGGTATTGTTCTTAGAACTAAACGTGATAATGAGTGTAAAATGTGTGGCAAACCATCTTGGAACAGATTAAAGCCCTGTCAAAATGTGACTCATCTTCCCTTTCACTTCCTAAAAAAATTGATGTTAATCCCTCCTTTTCTTTTAATATTGAGGTACATACAATAAATGCACAAATCTTAGTGTATAGCTCAATGAATTTTGACATGTGTATACAGTCATGTAACCATCACCCAGATCAAGATATCAAACATTCACACTAATTTTTCTCCTTTTACCTATTTCACCCATCCTGTCATACTCCTATGAAAACCACCAGTCTGTTCTCTATGTCACTTAAATGACAAATGAAGCAATATACAATGGGGAAAGGACAGTCATTTCAATAAATGGCATTGAGAAAACTGCTACATGAAAAGGACCGAAACTGGATTGCTCCCTTACTCCAGACACAAAAATAAACTAAAAATTGATTACAGACCTAAATACAAGATCTGAAACTATAAAATTCCTGGATAAAAACATAGGCATAAACCTCTTGAACAACACATTTGTAATTTTTTCTTCGCTTTCCCTTTGCATCCTCCACAGTCACTCTCTTTTGAAGGACGCCAGGAGCATCTCCCTCGAAACCCTTCCATTCCCACCTCCCCTGCTCTTGAAACCCACCTGACCTGCCCAGGCTCTTCTGCTGCCTCTTTGCTCGACTTGTATTTGGAGAGACTAGGAGTGAAGAGAGTAGAACGTGAGGAAGGAGGATGGAGGCTGAAGCCCATGGAAGCGGAAGGGACCGCAGCCTGTCTCCTACCCTGATGGAAATGGGGAGAGTTCACTCGCTCATGAGAGGGGTTACCTGGCCTCCTAAGCAGGACACAGGCTGCACCCCTATCTTCACTGCCTACTCCATGGATAAGCTTATGAGAATCCATGGACATTCTTCTCTTTTCTGCCACTATATAAATCATATACCCGGATTGAGGTGTAAGGCCTACCTTCCAGAAGCAGTTCTAGCCTGGCCAGGCAGCGTTAACTTACCCATTGGGCACAGTGGGTACAGTGCTTAAGGTTCAAAATGCTGTTAGGGGCCCACAAAAATGTTTTAATTGCTTCTGGAATCAGAAGAAAAAAAAATGACCACGTAGGTAAAAAATAATGTTTTAATATGTACTATTAATATATTAAGCTTTATACCAGCACTGTCATAAAATATAATTTTTGACTTTTCCTTTTTTTTTTTGGAGGAAGGGACCCACAAAGACAAAAGCACCTAGAGCCCATGAAAATCAGTGTGGCCCAGGGGCCAAGCTTTCATTCCTCTTCTTTCTGTTGCTGACCTGGCAGGACTGAGACTGTGATCCCATCGTGACGAGAGTCTATTTGGGAGCACCAGCACCCCCAAAGTGGGAAGAGAGCTGACAAGAAATCACCTGGACTGGAACACGAGGTACCGTTTCCACCTGACTCTTCTTAGACATCCCTAGTGTTCATTGAGGGTTTGCCCATTAACAAAGCTAACTTTGTTTGGCTCTTTTTTTTTGTTCAAATTTTTCTTTTAACTCATCCGAGTATCAATTTCTTGTATCTGTTCGTATCAGGTTAAAGCTGGTAGGCAGTAGAGATGTCGTAGGCCCTCATAATCTCCAAAAGATTTCCCCAGCAGATCATGGCCTCCTTTTTCCTGTGTTTCCTACATTTCTCTTTGGAGTTGTTTGGTCCTACTTTATTTCCTGTAGAAAATGAAGACTTACTTGGAAACTGAGAACTTCAGAATCAATCAAGAATTGTGCAAATAAAAGGCCTTGGCTTCATGAGAGCAAATTTAGTTGTGATAATACTCCCTCAGAGTACTGCTCCTCCTAGTACTTTTTGGCTCTATGTTACAGAGGTCTGTGGAGGGGATTTTAAACCACAATTCTGAGGCATTCCACCACATCTTACTGAATGCTTACTAAGTCAAGTCCCCTACGCATGGTCCCAGAGGTCATAAAACATAGACCCAACCCTTCAGAATGGTGCAGAGCTGTATTTGTTGTCTGTCATAGGTTGAATTATGTCTCCATAAATTTATTATGTTGAAGTCTTAACCCCCACTACCTCTGAATGTGGTCTTATTTGGAAATAGGATCTTTGCATGTCACTAGTTAAGATGAGGTCATTAGGGTGGGTCTTAATCCAGTATGACTGGTATCCTTTTAAATAGGTGTAATTTGGACACAGAGACAGGCCCACTGGGAAATGCCATGTGAAAATGAAGACAGAGACACTCTACCATCCACTTAATGCCAGAGACTGCCAGCAAGCCAGCAGAAGGTGGGCCAGAGCATGGGACAGATTTTCTCTCACAGCCTCAGAAGGAACCAGCCCTGCTGATATACCCTGATACTGGACTTCCAGCCTCCAGAACTGTAAGACAACACATTTCTGTTATTTAAGTCACTTGGTGTATGGTATGCTGTTATGGCAGCCTTAGGAAACTAATACAGTGACTACATCCCCCCGTAAAATAACAGAAACAAATAATTAGTATTAAGCAGACATATGAGCTTTTGAAAAGGCATTTATTGTACAGAAAGAAATATGTAAAAAGACACAAAGATGTAAAAGCCTAGTGAGTATTTCCATTCTGAAAATGAAAGTTGCCTTTCAAAACTTAACGAAGGAAATCTCCAGTTTGGTTTTCCTCATCATCTTTGGAAGAAACGAAATTTGGATTTTTCCATTAATAACACCTCACCCTGCCTGCCTCTCTGGCCTGGGTGGTGACCATGCAGCCATCAGCCCTCTTCACAACACTTGGCTGTGGTCGGGGTTGGCCCACAATTCTGGATTTGGTGTGGCCCTTTCAACAGACTCATTTATTGGCAGATATCCTGCCACCACAGAGAGAATTTTTTGACCAGGTTGGGGCAATTTGCAATAAAAGGATAAACATAAAGGGAACTCTCTGTACTTTTTCATTATAGAAATAGTCAATATTCAGTACTTAAATGTTACATTGTGCTCTTCTCTGAATTACTCTGTGAAGAACAATTTTAAATATGATATTTGGGTCCCCAAATAGAACATAATGACTTCAGATCATCTCTGAAACCGAAAGAAGGCTTTGTAGAGCCTTGTAGAGCATTAGAGGTAGAGTGGTACATTCCTCCATCCCAATATATTAATGATAATAGAATTTAGAGTGCCTACCTTGAAAAGTTTCTGAGAGCAAACTTTCTCCTGTTTTAAAATAGCACTTTCACAAACATACTATGTGGATGTTCATGCAGGCAAAAAAAAGAAAGAGTAGGTTTAATAAAGGGGAGACTCAGATTAGGGCTGAAATATGCAGAAACCCATATCTACAACCAAAGCTCTGAAAAGTTATTTGGAGCCAAAAGCCAATCTTAGAGTAACCAAGAAGACAGGTTGAGGTTAGGGAACACAGGTTGTTCAAGGGAAAAGCTGATCAAGGGCCAGCCAGGTACTCAGGATTCATTCATTCACTCACTGATTCTCCACCACTAAATAAATAAAAGTGTGGTGAACAAAATGCACTTCGGCCTTGTTGTCATGTAATTCTCACAAGATGTGGGAGAAGAGCCCACACACAATTAAGGCAGATAGTGGGGAATTAGAGGCTGTTTTAGGAATCCATTTTAACTTTGGAAATACCCCTAGATTTCTCCTGGGCCTTCAGGAACGAACCATCTGCCTCCACTGCTACTGTCTGTATAATTTTAGAGTCAGCAGGATATAAGGTATATGGAACAGAAATTTCCAGATACCTGATACATGATAAAGTGTTTTCTAAACTAAAATATGCTCAAACATAACTGAATCTTTCTTTGGTGACTGAGAAAGCCAAGACTGAAGAATATTATTTTACAGTGGTTTCAATGCCTCTGCCACCTGTTTCTCAATGGGACTTCGTGATTCAATGAAAAGAAAAATGACATTCTTTGGTTTAAAGTACCCAGAAATATTTAGAGTGTAATGTGTATTTTCCTATCATTATTTTTCATTTATGGCTCATCACTCCAACCCCTGCCCCCAGCTAAATCCATCAACATGTCTTAAGGATTCTCCCTATGAAATATATTCCAGACCCTAAACATTTCTCCACCTATACTGAAACGACTTTACCCTAAGATGCCATCATTCTGCACCAGACTGCTGTGGTAGTTTCTTAACTGATCTACCTGTCTACCTGCTTTCACCATCAACACCCGTCACCTTACTGAGCTTTTAAAAACATAAATCATTCCACATCAGCCCCTGCTTATTATCATCACACAGCTTCTCATCAAGTGAGAATATTCTTACTGGGGCATGCAAAACCCTACATGATCTAGTCCAGCTTGCCCTTCCAACCTCCTGTCACCCCCACCACACTTTCTGTCTCTCCAGTATACACATTACCACCTTAGAACTTTTCTGTCAGCCAGTCTCTCTTACTACTCAAAGGGATTGCTCATGTCACTGGGGTCTCAGCTGAGGTATTACCTCTGCATAGAGATTTGCCTGATCCCCAGTTGCAAACTGTCACCCAGCTACGGTCCTATCACCACCTTCTACTTCTTTGTAGAGCACTTAGCACTCTCTGCTGTCTTTCTTATTCACTTTTTTCTGCCGTTTTTCATAAGACTGTAAGTTCCAGGATAACAGGGACCTGGTCCAAGTTGGTCACTGATGGTCCCCAACACCTTGCAGATCCTGGGAACTTACTTGTTGAGTGACTAAATATGTTCCTGTCTTACTATCTGCTAAGGGAACTGAGTCAGTTTCTCAGGTTGAAAGGAACCTAAGTTATGCTTAAGTCACTTGATTTATTGAGAACATTAAGGGAGAAGAGGACACAGCCTCAAGCTACCCAGCTAGGCCGCAGGAACTGAAGAGTTATTCAGAAGGTATCATAACCCCAACAACTCTATGACCTAGACACCACCTCAGCAGCAAACAGCACTATTCCCTCCTCTGGTGCTTGGAGGCTTACCATTCTCTCGTTTTCTAGAGATCCTAGCACTCTTCACGACTCCCTTTGAGAGTCCTGCATTTGAGCTTCGTGAGTGAGGACCTGACTGGACAATGCTGTTGGGGGAAATGCTGGTTCTGCAGTTTTCACAGGCCACTGGCTCCCTGGCATAGGCTTGAGGTCAGTGCTCACCCTCCATGAAAACAGCTGAGGCCAGGGCGGCACGGATTGTGTGGGGAAGGGATCCCCCCAAGAGGGCTGTGGTTAATACAACCATTTTGAGCCTCTCAAAAAGCGAAAACATTTTTTGTTAAGTCACTCTTCTAGTCTGGAGAATATATTGGAAGTTCTAAAATACATAAACATAAAAATTGATAATGAGACCAGGGATTTGGCCAAGCACCAAACTATGGGGGAAATACATTTTTGAGGATTAATCTTAATTTTGATCATTTTCAAAAAAAAATCTTTAATTTAAATGTGTATGTTTGGAAAGTACTTTATTTTTTAATAAAGTAAGTTATTTGTAAAATATTTAGCTATGCATTATAAATTGCCCAATATGGTTGGCTACAAAGTTGAAGAGAGTGGCTGTGGAATTGTTTGTAGACTTAAGCCACAGTGCTAAATTTTAAGTGTTTTCAGTTTAGGAGAACAGGGCATTTATTTTTAGAGATTTATTTCAATATATCCTCAATGGAGGGCAATTTGACTCAGCATTTCTCAATAAAGTTGCATATATGAGCACAGTTTTATCTATAAGGATATGTACTGCATAATGGTTTATAGAAGTCTAGAAATAGACTATAAATAAATTCCTATAAATATGGGATACAATAAATTATAGTGCACTGTTAAAACATAATTCTCTATAGCTATTAAAAAGAAGGTCAATCTATATATGTTGATATTGAAAAAAAATCTCTAAATAGCCATATACTTATTTATGTGGAAAAAAATGTGGCCTCAAAGAGAGGAATAAACTGTCTGGGATTAGAGAGACTTACTTTTCAATCTGTGAGGTTTTTATCATTTGGTTTTCTTAAGTCCCATTCATATATTGCCTGAAAAAGCAAAACCTCATTTTTATACTAAGCAGAAAATGTGCAGTACTACCTTTCCATTGAGTTTAGAAGAAGAGAAAAAAATCTGACTATTCAACATCTTTTACATTGAGAAAACAGCCTGCCAGTACCTAAAGAATTTACCCATCCATTTCCTTACTGTTTATAAAATTTGTAACAGGAAGGACTTAGAAATAAAAATCCATAACTACAAGTATGAGGATTAAAGGCATTTGCAATATAAAAAAATACCTTGTACCAAAGTGAATGTTTCTATGAGGGGGAACCAGTTAGACATGGACTCCATATATGTCATGGGGCTCCTCTGGACATTTAGTATGAAACATGAATTATATAACTCTACAATTAATGTAAAGAATGCTGTGCACTTCTTTTCTGCCTCAGCTATTATGAAAGAGTAGAGATACAATTAAAATAACCGAGGTATCGGGCTTTACACCACTCACATGAACTTCCCCTTTTCTCTTTTGCTTTAGTATTTACTTTATTATCTTTGATATTAATTAATAAATTAAGACAGAGCATTAAAGTCAGGATACTTTCAAATTCACAATTTTAGATACTCCAAATCTTCCAAACATATAAAATGACACATTTAAAAAGAGAAAAAAATATTTATAAGACATAGATTTAATAATACTTGAAAAAAGACAAAAATAAGACATATTTTCATGGATCAGAAGAGGAATATACCTTATATAGCCAAAAGTCAGGCTGAAGTTGAGAGACTTTGGGCTGGGAACTTCAGGGCTGTAGGTCTAGAAACTGGAGGAGGGCACTGAGAATGTTGATGCTTGTGGGATAATGGGAACTAAAATTCTCTGATATAAGGCTGAAGAATATAAAACTGGGGCCTGGCTTACATCCTGAAATCAGAGGCTGAAATAGATTGACCTCACCCATAAAAGACACTAAAATAAAACTATTTGCTACCATTATCTTGGGCTACAGATTCTAGAAAAATATGTGCATGAGGAGATAAGAGGAAAAACAGAGCCTCAATGCCAGGAATGGAGTCAAGCTGTTTACTAGGTTGGGGATTGGATATATAATGTTTTCAGTATTTTCTGGCACAGATGCCCTGAATATCTAATAGGAGGCTTGAATCTAAATTCTAGGTATTGAGGAAAAGGGTGGAAGCAACCACAGAAATGGGAAACAGTGCTAGCTGGCTACCAAAAGAGAAGAAGAAAAATACTACTACTCAAGGTGAACCTTCAATAAAAAATCAACACCTAAGAGGAATACAAATGCCAACAAAAGCAGTAATAATGAGTTTACCTAGAGATATAAACTGGACAGCAATATGAGCATTCATTTAAAATTAGTGTACTGAGGGAGGATTAAAGATAGCAGAATGAGATGTGAGACAGAGGCTTCCTCCTAAAACTGCATGTAATATGAAAATATAATTAATACAACTAATCCTGAAAGAGCAGCAGGAAAGAGGGCTGTGCCAAATTGCATACACCTGGAGAAAAGAATAAACCTCACAGAACAGGTTAACTACCAAAGCCGTGGCCCTGCAGGACCCAAGCCCTTTCCCCACCCCAGCTCACCAGTGGGAGGAAGAGAAACAGAACGGGGAGGGGGTGGAGGCCTGGGACTGCTGAACACCTAACTTGGGAGATCTGCTCTGGAAACACAACCTACATTTCATGGTGCTTCCATGGTACTCTCATGATTAGGGGGTTGGAAAGCTAAAATAGGCAGAATACCTGGAGAGACTGAGATTCTAGCTGCTTGTGGAAAGCAGGGATCCATATCCAGCTGCTCTGAGACAAAAGAAAGGCGGGTGGTCTGAGAGACTTCCTAAGAGCAAGAGGGCTGCTAAATGGTCAAGGATTGCACAGAGCTTACTGCTCAGGAGAAAGGACAGGTAGACAAAATCATCCAGGTGCACTCTGACCAGCAGGTTGGGAGCTTTCACGATTTCCAGGTGATCCAACTCCCTGGCTGGCTACACAGCTCCAAGGACCCCCTCCAAGATACGCATCTACTGCTCATTTCGCCCGGCCAGCCCCACCTGGCTTGCAAAGCAGCAAACCCTACCCTGGCATTAGTGCCAGCCAGAGGGAAGATCTGTCTACAGCAACTACAAACACAAAACATAGAGGCTTATACCTGTGTGCTCGGCCCACTGGTTCAGGCAGTGGTGACAGGCACAGCGGCCAGGAAGCGGGAAACAGCTCTTTCCTCCCCCCAGGGCACCAATACCACACCCCTGCAACCCCGACATTGCTTCAGGGGCTGAGCTCCAGAGAGTAGAGATTCTGGACAGTAGAGGGCGCCATATATAAATATGAAACACTAAAGAAACCTGGTTCAGAGTAAAATTAATATAACTACTGAGAAAGATGACATGGACCTCATGACTCTTCCTGAAAGGGAGTTCAAAATAAAAATCATTAACATGCTCATGGAGGTACGGAAAGATATTCAAGAACTCAGGAATGAATTCCGGTTGGAGATCCAATCATTGAAGAGCACAATGGAGGGTATTAAAAGGAGATTGGATATGGTGGAGGAGAAGATGAATGAAATAGAAACTAGAGAAGAGGAATACAAAGAAGCTGAGGCACAGAGAGGAAAAAGGATCTCTAGGAATGAAAGAATATTGAGACAACTGTGTGACCAATCCAAATGGAACAATATTCGCATTATAGGGATACCAGAAGAAGAAGAGAGAGAAAAAGGGATAGAAAGTATCTTTGAGGAGGTAGTTGCTGGAAACTTCCCCAATCTGGAGAAGGAGATAGTCTCTAAGGCCATGGAGATCCACAGATCTCCCAACACAAGGGACCCAAGGAAGACAGCACCAAGACATATAGTAATTAAAATGGCAAAGATCAAGGATAAGAACAGACTCTTAAAAGCAGACAGAGAGAGAAATAAGATCACATACAAAGGAAAACCCAGCAAGCTATCATCAGACTTTGCAGTAGAAACCCTACAGGCCAGAAGGGAGTGGCATGATGTATTTAATGCAATGAAGCTGAAAGGCCTCAAACCAAGAATACTTTATCTGGCAAGACTATCATTTAAATTTGAAGGAGGGATTAAACAATTTTCAGATAAGCAAAAGCTGAGAGAATTTACCTCCCACAAACCATCTCAACAGTGCATTTTGGAGGGACTGCTCTAGATGAAAGTGTTCTTAATGCTAAAAAGTTGTCACCAGAATAATAAAACTACAGTAAAGAAAGTAGAACAGTTAATTACTAAGCAAATGCAAAATTAAATCAACTATCCCCAAAGTCAATCAAGGGATAGATAAAGAGTACAGAATATGATACCTAATATATAAAGAATGGAGGAAGAAGAAAAAGGAGGAGAAAAAAAGAACCTTTAGATTGTGTTTGTAATAGCATATTAAGTGAGTTAAGTTAGACTCTAAGATAGTAAGGAAGTTAACCTTGAACCTTTGGTAACCACAAATCTAAAGCCTGTAATGGCAATAAGTACATACCTATCGATAATCACCCTAAATGTAAATGGACTGAATGCACCAATTAAAAGACACAGAGTTACTGAATGGATAAAAAAACAAGACCCATCTATACACTGCCTATAAGAGACTCATGTTAAACCCAAAGACATACAGAGACTAAAAGTGAAGGGATGGAAAAAGATATTTTATGCAACTAATAGGGAGAAAAAAGCAGGAGTTGCAGTACTTGTATCAGACAAAACAGACATCAAAACAAAGAGAGTCACAAGAGACAAGGACAGTACATAATGATTAAGGGGTCAATCCAACAAGAATATATAACCATTATAAATATCTATGTGCCCAAAATAGGAGCACCTACATATACTAACAGACTTAAAAGAGGAAATACAATGCAATGCATTCATTTTAGGAGACTTCCACACTCCACTCACTCTGAAGGACAGATCAACCAGACAGAAATGAGTAAGGAGACAGAGGCACTGAACAGCACATAAGAACAGATGGGCCTAACAGACATCTACAGAACTCTACACCCAAAAGCAGCAGAATACACATTCTTCTCAAGTGCACATGAACATTTTTAAGAATAAATCATATACTAGGCCACAAAAAGAGAGTTGGTAAATTTAAAAAGATTGAAATTGTATCAACCAGTGTCTCAGATCACAAAGGTATGAAACTAGAAATTAATTACTCAAAGAAAATGAAAAATCCCACAAACACATGGAGGCTACACAACATGCTCCTAAATAACCAATGGATCAATGACCAAATAAAAACAGAGATCAAGTAATATATGGAGACAAATGACGACAATAATTCAACACCGTAAAATCTGTGGATGCAGCAAAGGCTGTGCTAAGAGGGAAGTATACTGCAATACAGGCCTACCTCAGGAAAGAAGCACAATCCCATATG
Source organism: Manis pentadactyla (assembly GCF_030020395.1). Classification (NCBI taxonomy): domain Eukaryota; kingdom Metazoa; phylum Chordata; class Mammalia; order Pholidota; family Manidae; genus Manis; species Manis pentadactyla. The sequence goes on from NC_080020.1 coordinate 89,075,220, forward strand.
AACAGTCTAAACTCAAAATTAACAAAACTAGAAAAAGAAGAACAAATGAGGCCCAAAGTCAGTAGAAGGAGGGACATAATAAAGATGAGAGTAGAAATAAATAAAATTGAGAAGAATGAAACAATAGAAGGAATCAATGAAAGCAAGAGCAGATTCTTTGAGAAAATAAACAAAATAGATAAACCCCTAGCCAGACTTACCAAGAAAAAAAGAGAGTCTATACACATAAACAAAATCAGAAATGAGAAAGGAAAAATCACTATGAACAACACAGAAATACAAAGAATTATTGGAGAATACCATGAAAAATTATATGCCAACAAACTGGGTAACCTAGAAGAAATGGACAACTTTCTAGAAAAATACAACCTTCCAAGGCTGACCCAGAAAGAAACAGAAAGTTTGAATAGACAAATGAAGTTGAATTGGTAATCAAAAAACTACCTAAGAACAAAACACCTACACCAGATGGCTTCACCACTGAATTTTATCAAACATTTAGTGAAGACCTAATACCCATCTTCCTTAAAAGTTTTCCAAAGAGTAGTAGAAGAGAGAATAATTCCAAACTCATTCTTTGAGGTCAGCATCACTCTAATACTAAAATAAGGCAAAGACCCCACAAAAAAAGAAAATTACAGACCAATATCCCTGATGCACATAGATGCAAAAATACTCAACAAAATATTAGCAAACCAAATTCAGAAATACATCAAAAAGATCATCCATCACGATCAAGTAGGATTTATTCCAGGGATGCAAGGTTGGTACAACATTAAAAAATCCATCAACATCATCTACTACATCAACAAAAAGAAGGACAAAAACTACATGATCATTTCCTTAGATGCTGAAAAAGCATTTGACAAAATTCAACATCCATTCATGATAAAAAGGCTCAACAAAATGGGTATAGAGGGCAAGTACCTCAACATAATAAAGGCCATATATGACAAACCCACAGCCAACATTATACTTAACACCGAGAAGCTGAAAGCTTTTCCTTTAAAATTGGGAACAAGACAAGGATGCCCCTCTCCCCACTTCTATACAGCATAGTACTAGAGGTCCTAGCCATGGCAATCAGACAACACAAAGAAATAAAAGGCATCCAGATTGTCAAGGAAGAAGTTAAACTGTTCCTGTTTGCAGATGACATGATATTGTACATAAAAAACCCTAAAGAATCCACTCCAAAACTACTAGATCTAATATCTGAATTCAGCAAAGTTGCAGGATACAAAGTTAATACATAGAAATCTGTTGCATTCCTATACACTAATGATGAACTAGTAGAGAAATCAGGAAAACAATTCCATTTATAGTTGCATCAAAAAGAATAAAATACCTAGGAATAAACCTAACCAAAGAAGTGAAAGACCTATACCATGAAAACTACAAGATACTCATGAGAGGAATTAAAGAAGATGCCAATAAATGGAAACACATCCCGTGCTCATGGATAGGAAGAATTAATATTGTCAAAATGGCCATCCTGCCTAAAGCAATCTGCAGATTCAATGCAATTCCTATCAAAATACCAACAGCATTCTTCAATGAACTAGAGAAAATTATTCTAAAATTCATATGGAACCACAAAAGACCCCAAATAGCCAAAGCAATCCTGAGAAGGAAGAGTAAAGCTGGGGGGATTATGCTTCCCAACTTGAAGCTCTACTACAAAGCCACAGTAATCAAAACAATTTGGTACTGGCACAAGAACAGACCCACAGACCAATGGAACAGACTAGAGAGCCCTGATATAAACCCAACCATATATGGTCAATTAATATATGATAAAGGAGCCATGAACATACAGTGGGGAAATGACAGCCTCTTCAACAACTGGTGTTGGCAAAACTGGACAACTACATGCAAGAGAATGAAACTGGATTATTGTCTAACCCCATACACAAAAGTAAACTTGAAATGGATCCAAGACCTGAATGTAAGTCATGAAACCATAAAACTCTTAGAAGACAACATAGGCAAACATCTCCAGAATATAGGCATGAACAACTTCTTCCTGAATGCATCTCTTTGAGCAAGGAAAACAAAAGCAAAATGAACACATGGGACTACATCAAACTAAAAAGTTTCTATATGGCAAAGTACACCATCAACAGAACAAAAAGGCATCCTACAGTAGTATGGGAGAATATATATGTAAATGACATATCTGACAAAGGGTTAACATCCAAAACATATAAAGGACTTATACACCTCAACACCCAAAAAGAAAATAACCTGATTAAAAAATGGGCAGAGGATATGAACAGACAATTCTCCATAGAAGAAATTCAGATGGCCAAGAGACACATGAAAAGATGCTGCACATCACTAATCATCAGGGAAATGCAAATTAAAACCACAATGAGCTATCAGCTCACACCAGTAAGGATGGCCAGCATAGAAAAGACTAAGAACAACAAATGCTGGCAAGGATGTGGAGAAAGTGGAACCCTCCTACACTGCTGATGGGAATGTAAGCTAATTCAACCATTGTGGAAAGCAATATGGGGGTTCCCCAAAAAACTAAAAACAGAAATACCATTTGACCCCAGAATCCCACTCCTTGGAATTTACCCAAAGAATACAACTTCTCAGATTCAAAAGGACATATGCACCCCTATGTTTATCGCAGCACTATTTATAATAGCCAAGATATGGAAGCAACCTAAGTGTCCATCAGTAGATGAATGGATAAAGAAGATGTGGTACATATACACAATAGAATACTATTCAGCCATAAGAAAGAAACAAATCCTACCATTTGCAACAACATGGAAGGAGCTGGAGGACATTATGCTCAGTGAAATAAGCCAGGTAGAGAGAGACAATGCCAAATGATTTCTCTCATTTGTGGAGTATAACAATGAAGCAAAACTGAAGGAACAAAATAGCAGCAGACTCACAGACTCCAAGAAGGAACTAGTGGTTACCAAAGGGGAGGGGTGTGGGAGGGCACGTGGGGAGGGAGGGAGAAGGGGACTGAGGGGTATTATGTTTAGTACGCATGGTGTGGGGGATCATGGGGTAAACAGTGTAACACAGAGAAGATAAATAGTGGATCTGTGGCATCTTACTACACTGATGGACAGTGACTACAATGGGGTGTGGATCGGGACTTGATAATATGGGTAAATGTAGTAACCACATTGTTTTCTCATGTGAAAACTTCATAAGAGTGTATATCAATAATACCTCAATAAATAAATAAATAAACAAATAAAATAAAATTAGTGTAGTGAGGATGCTCAAACTGATAAAGAAAGGAAGAAGTGTGTCCCCTTAAAATACTTAACAAAAAAAGTCAAACAGGGAAGTTGTTATTTAATGAGCACAGAGTAACTTAAAAGACAAGTTATAAGGAATTGATCCAGAACAGAGTTTAGAGAGAAAAGTAAATTTTAAAGTGTAAAAAAAAAAAAAAAAGTTAAGAGTTATGGGGATATGTCCAACAGGAGCCTCAAGAAAAGAGAATGAAAGAGAAACAATGGTCAAAAGAGAAATGGCAAATATATATATATATACTGTCCAGAATTAAAGAAATACTTGATTTTTCAGATTCAAAGTACACACATAGTGAACTAAATCAACCCATTAATTAGTCAATCCAGATCTAGAAACTGAATTGATAATGCATACATCAAGCATAAAAAAAAACTTCAAGTTATCTGATAGAGAAAACAGTTGACAATTAGATGGAAAGCAGATTTCTATCAACAACAGTAAATATGCAAAAGCAATGGAATAGGAGGGTTCTGGGAAGATTGCAGATAAGAAGTGTCACAAATTTGTCTCCCCCCTAGACAACAATCTCAATAGCAGAAAATGTCTATTCAACTATTTTAGAGCTCTGGAGTCTGTTGAAGGCTTGCAACTTCCAAGGGAAGTTTAAGTTTTATAGTTAAGTTTGTATGCTAAAAATATGAAGATAAACATGAAAAGGAATAAAAATTGAATCTAATACAGCAAAAAGTTGTTGGGGTAAAATGAAAATTGATTAATATATGAATCAGAGCCAAACATAACATAGCAATCACCACTTGGCTAGTTCCCATTGCTTTTCAAGTTCCCAAGATTTTAGCTGATTTAGGCTACATTAATTTAAAAAATCCAAAGAGTAGGAGGAATAACACTCACATCTCTCAGATTTTCAGATAGTGTAAAGTTCAGAATTTCTTGGTTTTTTTTTTAGTTATTTTCAGTATAAAATCTTGACACTTTTGAAAAAGTCCATATAGACAAAGTCGAAGAGCAGAAAAAGTGATTATTACTGGACCATGCATTGTGATTTTTAGTTAGAATATATGATTGCTACAGTAATTATTAAAATTAACTTTCTCAAACCTGTCTACTAGAAGAACATGGAAGAGAGTTATTCTAAATAGTTAATCCTAAACCATACTCAATAGGGTAACTGATTCAGAAAGGAAGAAAATGGCACTAGTCTTCCCTTAGTTAGGCACAGTTGCTAAACCCACCTTTTTATTTAAATGATACATCCAAAAATAGTTATCATTTGTAATACCCCACTATCCCACTCTTCTCATTTCTATGCCGATAGCATCCAGGCCATGGAGCTCAGATGGCTTCCAGAACAAAGGAAAGTAGAAGAGGATAGCAGAGAGAAGCCATGATTACTTTTGTTGTAAGCAAGGAGAGTTTTCTCTTTTCTTCCATGGAACATAGTATTTATTGAAATGACCACTTATTTGCAACTTGGTTTATATGCTGCTTTATACTGATAATTTAACTATATGTGTCTTATCTCTTGAATCAGACTATGTACCCTTTGAGAGGTGGTATTTTATTAAACTTAGTATCTCTAGCAGTTCGAGTAGTATTGGCACATAGTGAATACAATATTTGCTGAATAAATAAATGCTACAGATGAGAAATGACTTCTCAGAATTTTCTCAGTAATGACTTTTCTCTATTAAATGAAATTAAGAAGGCTGCCTGAGGATGTTAGCAGCAGAAGTAAGAGGGCAACCACAGGCCTTGCCCTCCGAGGACAGCTCAGAAGCAGCACCATGCCCTGTGAGTGCAGAATGCTCAGACCCAGAAGCCTCCAGGTTCCTTCCTGGCAGTCCTGTGTTATACCCGCCCAGTTTGCATGGCACAACATCTGTGTCTCTGCTGGTTATAAAACACCAAACAATGATCTGGTGCCTTTAATGTCTACCTCTAATTACAAGAAAGAAAGCAGTTCAGGGGTGCAGGCATACTGTGACCTTGATCCTTAGTGGGGCTCCTTTTGTCCTACATTATTTTTATATGTAAAAGAAGCATGTCACTCCCTCTATAGCTTTCCCTTTCCTAGAAATAGTCTGAAATATTGATACTAAGAGGTGACCTCCTACATGCCATTATGAGTATTCATTTATTTATTTAATTTTATTCACGATCCCTTTATAATTTCTACATTAATAATTCAATAACTGGGTGCACTATCTTTACAGAGCTCACACTTGAAAGGCAATAATTTTCCTCCTCCTCAGCACACTCCTTCCCTATTTTATAAACTTTCCCAGTATGGCATAAGGATCTTTGAAGAATACTAAAAATCAGTTGGCAAGTACTTCACAAGATATGAATAGTATCAAAATTCCCCAGTTATTATCTCTGGGTAGCTTTAATTTCTTTTTTTTCCCCATTAGAAAGACATATAGGTTCATTGATCAGGACATACCTTTCTTTCTTTCAACCTTATCTTTTAAAAGCTTGTGAAGTTTTGTTTTACATTTATTGCCTAATAGACTAGAAAGACAGGAGAAAAGCTGTGGCAAGAACAGCTGAATGGAGCTGTTGATTATGATTGACAAAGGGCTTCAGTGTGTGAGAGAGAAACAAAGACTTTGGTGTTCCTGGGAAGCATGTGACCAGCTGCCCCAGTTTGGCCACAGCAGTTCTATTTGTTAGTCTACTTTTCTGGATTTTCTTCAAGATTCTGACTGAACCTGCTCCTTTCTACACCCCCACTTTCCTGCAGTCATCGTCATCGTAAGGGATGACAAGAACAGGGGCTCCATATGGCTTCTTTCATCCTCTAAGCCTTTTCCTCTGTTTTCTGAAACATAGTCTCCAAATATTTTTGATCATGGACTTAATCAGTAAAATATATAGCCCGTTTGCAAATTATATTCATGCACTACTGATGTTGATACGTTGTGCTAATATGTATCTTACAAAACACAAAAATTATAAAAGAGACGCAAAATAGGTACAAATTTTTCTCTTACTATCCCCTCTGCACCCCATTGCATCACACGTGCACCCCCAGGGTGCTTGTGCCCTCTACTGAAGGCTCCTGACTCAAAGATAGTTGTGAGTTGACCAAAGACAAGTGTAGTCCAATCTGAGAAGCTGAATCCTCCTTTCAAACATCGTTTGGGGTGACAGGACCTCAGGCAGCTTCCCCATGTTTCTAGATACTGCGGGAAAGACCATACAGAAAGCACAGGCAAGTGCCTACACCTAGGGTAATGGAGACCTGAAATCTAGTTCCAACCCTATCATTAACTAGCTCTGTGGCTGAAAAAAATCACCTAAACTCTCCGAGTTTAGTATCACTGGTAACAATAGTAACTTTCCTGCCCATTTCTCCTAATTGCTTTAAATTTCAAGTGAGGTGATGGATTTGCAATTTCCTGCCTATTTCTCCTAATTATTATAAGTATCAAGCAAGGGGATGGATTTGCAATAGTTTTGTAAAGGACGACATGGAAGCTCAGAGGGCTAAGGGATTTTCCCAAGATCGCACAGCTGGGAGAGGAGCCACATTAGGACCCAGGCTGCCTATTTTGGAATCAATGCTCCTTTCAGGGCTGATTCCCACCAGCATAGTTATCTAGTAAACCATTTCCTCTTCCTCAGTTGTATTCTCCTCTCAGTAGCAAGTCCATTATGATGAAATTCATTCCATGTCTATTCTCCATTACAAAAGATTCTCTTTCTTTTCTATCTTTTCTATCTGTGAATCCCATCCCTCACACTCTCCAATTCTTCTTACTTTCATTTAACTGCTATTTTGTTGCCCTGTTAGGTACCAGTGATATTTTCTTGTCAGGAAAGGATTGTGGACTGCCAGAGGTGGCCACTTAAACTGTCATGGAGGCATCTGTCCCTTTCAAAGCACTGACAGCTGTTGTATGAGTCACTCAAAGTAAAATAACCTCCTTACAGAGGGTGAAAATGAGAAGGTAAAAATAACCTTGTCACAGAAGTCCCACATCAGAGGTATGTGTGAATATTTTGGAGAGGAAGATTTAGAAATGGGCGATAGAGATGACAGGAACAGAAGCTGGTTAGATGAATGTGTACCCCTCCCCAAGGCGGTTTCTTCTCTCCGGTTGGTTTCTCCAGTTAGGAGGGCTTTCTTCTTTCTTCTCTCCTTTTCTTCCTTTGCCTCTAGCCAGCCACTCCCCACTTTTCAACTGACCCACTCCAAACACTCTCTGACTTAATGTGAAATTCAGCTCATGTTACATTTTCAATGGGTCCCACTTTCCCCTAACTAGGTTGTTTCTAGGTATTTATGGAAAAATATTTTCTATGAGTAATATTGAATATTGAATCTCAGTGACCCAAGTAGTCACTAAAAGATGGAGCAGCCAAAAATCCAAGGCAAAGAGCTGGCAAGATATTTTTGTGATTTCCATTCATTCTTGGCTCTTTTCTCATAAAATATTCACTTGGTGTGTGATTGGATCAGAATTCAAATAACCAGATCACCAATGCAATTTTAGAGAACAAAGAAAAATTTATGTGTGCTCTGTTACCAATTTGTCTTTTAGGAATATTCAGTTGTTTAAGTATTCATGTCACCACGGTTTGTGCATGGAAGAAAGTCCAGCATTTTCTAGTTTGCTTTCCCTCACCTGAGTGTCATCAATTGTGTTTGACACTAAAGCAGCCAGGAAGACCTCAAGCATGAAGCAGGTGCTCCATAAATGATGACTAAGTTTTAACTGACTGGTGCTCAAACCCAGGAAAACCTCAGTCAGGAAACTGAAATATTTTTGTCTAAATGTTAATGTTAAACGTAATGTGAACTCAAGCTTTAACAAAAGGGAAATCAGAAAATGGTGAGTTAACGGGGAATGGCAGGTAGGTGTGGAGGGAATGGGACAGGACAGCAGACATCAGACTCTGAGTGCTAGTCTACAACATTACAAAAAACAAAACAAATGAAAGGCCTGTGTTCCCTGGAATGTGTCATAAGATTCGTAAGATAAGAGGTCTGTTAAATAATCACTAAGAGGATGTGAACCCTGAGCATAAAAATGGAGGGGAAAGAAGGGTAGGCCAGGAGGTGTCTGTAGGAGCCTGGAATTGTCCCCCCACCCCCCACTGTCTCCTGTTCCCTCCCTCCCATTGCAGACCCCATCTGTTTCTTGCAGTGCAGTGGGAATATGGGCTGAACTTTGCCAGGCTCATTGCCCTGGAGTTCACTGGTCGTGGAGAAAGAAGGTATGAGTATGAGTCCTTGCTTTTCCACTTCTCACTCCTCCACCCGTCAGAAATTAAAAATTTTGGATGGCAAAGGAACAATCTTTCTGACTGCTAAACTTTGATATAGCATACAATATAATGCAAACACTTCCACTGGCCTTTGTGAGGGAAGTTTTTTTCTGAAGCTACACACATTCTTAGATGTATGTGTGCACGTGTATGTTTGCGTATGTGTGCGTGTGTGTGTGTGTGGTTGAGAGAGGTGATGTGCTTTAACCTTAGGCCAGATTAACTGGACTAATAAGAATTCTTAACCTTTGAGAGTAACTAAGTTTACACTAGAGCATTTTCCTTAGTGTAAACAGTAATTGGTTGACTTTTCTAAGATCATATATTTGGACACAAGGTAAAGCAACCAACCAACCAAAAAGGAAAACCTACTCTAAAGTTTGAAACTTACCTTTAAAGCCACTTTCACACTATAAAAAGATTACAATCAGTGCTTCAAAATTGACACCCATTTATTTTATAGGACACCTCCGAGAGACCTTCTACCTGTCTTAGTCAAATGCTTTTGTTTTCTGTCACTTCACCATCTCAAGACCCTTACTTCTCCCTCAAAGGTCCCAGAAACCTGACTGAGCTAGTTTGATAGCTCTGTTACCAATAGCTTACAGGTGAGCTTGCAAAGGCCTAAGTGATTTGTAACACTTTCATAAATATCCTCCAGTTGCCTCAAGTTCATTTATAGCATTGGAAGATTTAGGTGAGAAAAGGGATTAAAGGTCTACAGCTGCTTGGCCCAACACAACAGCCACATGTGTCCATGAGCACTTAAAATGCAGCCAGTATGACTGTCTTGCCAATGGGTTTCAGCCCAGGGCAAGTTCGCTATGGATTCAATGTGACCAAAAAAATGGCAGCAAAACATTCTCAGGGTGAAAGGGCTACACCCAACTTTATTCCAGGTGGCAGGTCAGTCACTAAATCCCATTCACTCAGAGCAAGTCTGTATGCAGCAAGCCAGTCTCTGCCTCTGGGCCCCTCTGTCAGCACAGCTGTCCTCTGGGCCTCTGTCCTCAGCACTGCCACCACTCCAGCCTCTGCTCTGCTCTCCTGCAGCCTTGCAGCCCTGCCATCATGTTGTGCCCATAGCACTGGGCGGAGCTGTTTATATAGAGTCAACAGCCATGTATTGCCCACAGGTGTGCAGTGAGCTAGTCAACCAGGGCCAGGTGAGAATCCTGGCGATAGGAACTCTCATTTTATCCACAATGACTAAGGAAATTTTAAATGTGTTTGGAACAACTTGGGTACATGAATATATTTTCCCAGATTTGATTTTATGAAGTCAAGGGTATCTGATGAAAATTTAGATCTCAACTGAGATGTGTTCCAAGTGTAGAACACACACTGAATTCGGTACACTTTGTGTGAGGAAAAGAACTTCAGTAATATATGTTTATATTATTAAATGTAGAAATGATAATATTTAGACACAGTGGGTTGAATAAAATATTTTGTTAAAATTAACTTCACTTTTTTCTTTTTACTTTTTAAATGTGATGAGCAAAAAATTTAAGAAAACGTATTAGACTCACATTATATATTCATCTGATAGTGCTGGTCCAAAGGGCAGTTGGACTTAAACTATTGTAATTCATCCACCTGTCTAACCATACCTCTGACAGTAAGCCTTAATACTCCTTTGTCAAGCATGCTTTTTGTTTTCAAATAGAATTACTTAAATCTTCAAAGAGAAACTGCAGTTGGGAAGGAAGAGAGCAGAAATAGGAAAAAGACCATAGCTAATGAGTTTTCTCTGTGAACAAGAAAATGCAAATGCCACTTACCACAGCCACAAAAGTTTGTGAGTTCTAATTTTTGAGTCCAAACAAATCTGATTATGTTCATGATTAAAACAAGACCCTGTGGTTTTAAGGCCCAGTCCTTAGGAAACCAACAGGTCCACTCGCAGTATGAACAGACATAGCTGAAAGCAGTATACAAATGACTTACCCAGTGACTGCCTTAAGTTTTCTGATGACCTTCCCAACTGGCAACCAATACCTGATGATCCACAGTGTTGACAGCTGTCCTTCCTTCCCAGGAATCAGTGTGACCTGGAAAATCGAATTGGTAATCTCAGTTTCTGGCTCAGCATCAAAGGCTTTGCCTAGAGGAGTACCTAGTGGTAAGGTGGGATTTTTTTATGTTCAGATGTACATACTAGGCGGTGTGTGTTGGATATGCTTCAGGACTGTGACTAACATTTCACCTCCTACTTTATTGACATACCACCTATTCAGTGTAGGTGACTGAAACTCAATAAGCCCCTGCAGTGAAGAACTCCTGTCCAGAGAGCAGCCAGTGGAAAGGAGAGTTGCCTTTTACAGCCTCTTTTGCCATATTTGCATTTGGCTTTTTTACAGTGGCAAACCAGTCACCCTAAGCAGAGCTCATCTTGTGGCTTGAGATTTTCCAAGCCAGATGTGCAGATGAATGTGCAGATTAACAACAGGAAGGCATATTTGAAAAGCTTTCAAGTCCACTTGAACTTGCATAGATTTTACATACAGTCTGTAAGCCCAGAGCTTATGAAAGAGTCTGTGTTCTCGTACTGTGGTGCCTGGAGGCCGGCAGACAGGCAGGTATTACCACACCAAGACACCGAGACAACTGTAGCCCAGGAAAATGAGCACAGCAGCCTCTCCCTCCTCTTCCCACACTTCTGGGCAGAGAATTGGCCCCAGGAAAGTATAGTGTGAGCTGGGACAGCAGGAAGAGGTAGGCAGAACAGCAGTGACAGAAGAAAGAGCAATGAGGTCAAGACTAATAGCAGAGTAGCAGAAGGGAGGTGATGATCTGGGAAGAGAGGCAAGTCTGACAACCATGAATTATGTTGTCAAAGGCTAAACCAAGTGAGTCTTACTCCCTTTTAGACTGTGGGAAAGGGTGATTTGACCGAGCCTGGTTTCCCACATCATTCATTAGCCATCATACCTCTCCAAATGTTATGCAGATGAGAGATTATATCAGAAGACATGGAGGTGAGTCCAGATGGAAAAGGCATGATAAAGGTAAAAGGATTAAGTGTTGCCATGTACACATGCACACATTTAGAAATGAAACTTTCTTCACAGACATCCTTTATATACTATGCCATGCATTATGAAAGCTTCCCTAGCAACTTGCTGTGTTATCAGATATTTGTCCTTGTACATGACAACCCAAATACGAATGGCAGTTCACACTCATGTGCCAAATGACTACCGCATGAAGGGACCAATGGTTGGTCCTGGCCAGCTGCTGGCCTAGATGGGGTCTGCATAGGAAATGAACAACTTGTATAGCACACAATGTGGCCTCTGCTGAACCCCGTGTGGACTGGTGCTGGTAAGACCACCAAAGGACAATCTCAGTTGCAAATTCCCTTCCATCCAAACACAGAACTTCTACTTGGTCAAAGCAGGTGGCTATGGACAATGATAAGGATACCAGGACTCCATTTCTTTGCTGAGTCATTTGACACCCGGTGGCTGTCCTCAAACATGCTGTTTCATCTCCATGACAACTCTGGTGGTAAGCTCAATATTACCAGTTTGACATCATCTCCTACCCCCTCCTCCCTTTGCTCACCCTCCCTATACCAGCTTTTTTGATGTTCTTTCCTCAGCCCTGGGCCTTTGCAATTGCACTTTCAGCCCACGGTTCTCCTAGTCTTTGCAGGGCCAACTCCCTGGGTTCAGTTTTGGTTCAAACATCATAACTTAACTTCAGAAAAGGCTTTCCCTGATCAACTCATCAACCTACTCCTCCAATCCACTCCCTTCCATCCCTCCTACATATTCTATCACCCTACCCTGTCTAATTTTTCTGCAAGTACTTTAAACTATCTTAAAACTATATGGATCCTTATTTGTTAATTTTGATGCTTTTTATCTGCCACTAAAATGAAGTATCTATATAGGCATGGGCTTTTTCTCTTTTTTGATTTCTAATGACAAGACAGTGCTTGATACATGGTAGGGGGGCAGTAAATACTGGCTGAGTGAATGATGTGAGGAAATGTATACTTAGCAGGCTTGCTCCTCACCCCTCTGTTACACAGAGTGGGAGATGTGACAGGACTCAAGCCTTTGGATTTCAGATTCCATTCTATTTCCTGTACACAAGGTTACCTCTATCGCAAAAGTTACATTTGGTTTCACTGTTTATTCTGGGGAAAATAAACTAATCTAGACAGGAATCCTAAGGCCACTGTCACTGCTTTCATGATTTATTATAAGGCATTTTATTTTTAACCCTCCCAAAGCTGAAAGCAGCACTTACTCTCAGAGTGTAAAGCTAGATGCCTGAGACAATAGTTTCTGGAAGGGTGGCTGCTTATGGAGACTCAGTGAATTTAGGGTATTTCCAATTAACTCCCAATAATGAGTAATATTAAAGGACTCCAGAGGACAAAGGCTCACCATCTCAATTTCACGTGAACAGATTATAATCCTGATTGTAATGCGTTGCTCAGGCAGTTACTCACATGGATAATAGCAACTCTACTGATTTCCCAGGTTCCCTGATGGGAAAAAAATCTCTCCCTTTGAGATCTGTGGCACTTTATACCTCTTGTATGCTCCTCATCACAAGGTCCTCATATTTATAAAGACTACACATATTTTGAAAACCTTATTATGTACTTATTAAATGTGTATTAAGCATTAAGTATTTTTCAGATGTAAAAGTGATATATATTTGTTATACAAAATTTGAAAAATAAAACTCCTAAATGAGAAAATCACTCATATTCCTACATGATTTTACAGATGAACTACAGAATCATTTACCCAAGTTCAAAGAAGAAAAAATTCTATTGGATTTGTATTTTATATTTTTTATGTTCATATTTCATTAAATGTATAAATTAACTTAAGAACTGGCATTTTACAATAGTCTTCAATTCTGTAAGATAATATATATTTGTTTATTGTTTAAAAAATATCAGTATATATATGCATTTTATATATGTATATGCATATATTACATATATGTATTACATATACATACAATTACATATATGTATTACATATACATACATTATATATATGCACACATATATCAAATACATGCAGGACTTATCTGAAGAAAAATGCAACTTTACTGAGGTATATAAAAAAGAACAGACTATATATCTGAATAATGTATATATTATATGTAAATATACATATTTTGAATAGTATATGGATTATTTTGTATATAGTTTCACAATGTTTTTGAACTTGAAAACAATTTTTTAACAGCTTCATTATATTTCATCATGTGGTTGTTATATGTATTATTTATCTGTTAGGACCCAAGCCCAACCTGCATGACTGTTTACAGAGCTGTGACAGTCAGTGTGAAATTAAAATGTTTCCCTTATCCTTGAGCAATTAGACAGTCTCGAACTGCTGACTTTCACTTTGTAGTTCTTTATACAAAGAAATAAGGTGTTCTAGAATGCTATCTTTCCCCCCAGTCTAAACCTAAAGTCAGGTCTTTGACCTATTGATAAAGGAAACTCTGCTGTGGGTGATTCAGTCCTACTAAGAACAAACAGAGCAGGAGGGCTACAAAACTAGTCCTTATAAAAAAGACAGAACTTGTTTAGGGAAATCCATTCCAAATAAAGAGAGGCCATTTATTGCCTTACTGACACCTAAGCACTGATTGTCAGGCCCAGACCAACCAGTGATTTTGATTCCATGGAAAAACTTCTGTCCCTTCCCCATGTTACCTGCAAAGTGGAAGCAAAGAATACAGTTCCACACTTCAATATAAGCATTGGAGAGACACTTAGTTTTTGCAGAGAATGAATGAATACCTTGCCTGATTATTTTCACTAAGCTGCACATGGCTGATCTAAGATCTGGCTAGAAATAAGATGAACTGACAGAGCTATCCACTGCACATTTAGAGGAGTTGGAGGGGGTGTCAGCAAAAATTAATTAAGCAAAGAGACAGAATCGTAAATAGGGAGTAACAAGACACCTGACCTTGTGGAAGACAGTTGTGTCTCATCTCCAAATCAACTTCCCTTAGAAAGTTATTATTGTCAAAGATATTTAGGGTGTGTGCTTCCTGCTATACAACTCTGGACAACAAACCAAACTCGGTGACTGTTATCTGTCAGATATTGCATTAATTCAGCATTTCATTTCCCTCCTTTGAACTCTTTAATCAAATGGGTGTCAGTGGGTTGCTCCTTCTTCCAGGAAGATTTAGATGATGCCCTTGTTTTATTACCAGTTAGTGAAGTATGACAGAAGAGAAGCCTTCACAGGGAGCTATGTCCCCTGCAGTGCAGAGTGGGCCTCCTGTCATGTGGCTTATTTTTTTTTTGTCTGAGAAAGTCTCTATTTCTCCTTTGTTTTGGAAGGATAATATTTCAAGATACAGAATTGTAGGTTGGTTTTTTTTTTTCTGTATCACTTTAAATATTTTACTCTACTTTCTTCTTGTTTGCAGAGTTTCTGAGTAGAAGTCAAATGCAATTCTTATCTTTGGTCCTCTATTGGTAGGGTGTTTTTTCCCCTCTGGCTTTTTTCAAGATTTTGTCCCTTATATTTTATTTTCTGCAGTTTGAATATGAGATGCTTAGAGATACTTTTTTTTGGCATTTATCCTGTCTAGTGCTCTAGAAGTTTCCTGGATCTGTGGTTTAGTGTCTGAAATTAATTTGGGAAAATTCTCAAAATTAAGATAGAAGCTTGTTTCTGAAGCACCTAATAGAACATGTCTCCACTTTCAACATTTTTTTTACTTTGTCTTGAATGTTTCTCTTCACTTTCAGGTGAATTTCAAATAATCTTAACAGATTTTAAAAAGAGCAGTCTATTTGAATTTTTTTAAATTTTATTATGACTAATCTACAATTACATGAAGAACATTATGTTTACTAGGCTCTCCCCTACCCCAAGTCCCCCCAACAAACCCCATTACAGTCACTGTCCATCAGCATAGTATGATGTTGTAGAATCACTACTTGTCTTCTCTGTGTTGCAAAACCCTCCCCTTTCCCCCACACCCCACATTATACATGCTAATCATAATACCCCCTTTCTTCTTCCCCGCCCTTATCCATCCCTACCCTCCCATTGTCCCCAGTCTCTTTCCCTTTGGTAACTTTTAGTCCATTCTTGTGTTCTGTGATTCTGCTGCTGTTTTGTTCCCTCAGTTTTTCTTTTGTTCTTATACTCCATAGATGAGTGAAATCATTTGGTATTTGTCTTTCTCTGCTTGGCTTATTTCACTGAGCATAAGACCCTCTAGCTCCATCCATGTTGTTGCAAATGGTAGGATTTGTTTTCTTCTTATGGCTGAATAGTATTCCATTGTGTATATGTACCACATCTTCTTTATCCATTCATCTACTGATGGACACTTAGGTTGCTTCCATTTCTTGGCTATTGTAAATAGTGCTGTGATAAACATAGGGGTTCATCTGTCTTTTTCAAACTGGAGTGCTGCATCCTTAGGGTAAATTCCTAGAAGTGGAATTCCTGGGTCAAATGGTAAGTCTATTTTGAGCATTTTGAGGAACCTCCATACTGCTTTCCACAATGGTTGAACTAATTTACATTCCCACCAGCAGTGTAGGAGGGTTCCCCTTTCTCCACAACCTCGCCAACATTTGTTGTTCTTTGTCTTTTGGATGGTAGCCATCCTTACTGGTGTGAGGTGATATCTCATTGTGGTTTTAATTTGCATTTCTCTGATAACTAGCGATGTGGAGCTTCTTTTCATGTGTCTGTTGGCCATCTGAATTTCTTCTTTGGAGAACTGTCTGTTCAGCTCCTCTGCCTATTTTTTAATTGGATTATTTGCTTTTTGTTTGTTGAGGTGCATGAGCTCTTTATATATTTTGGATGGTAAGCCTTTATCGGATCTGTCATTTACGAATATATTCTCCCAAACTGTAGGGTACCTTTTTGTTCTATTGATGGTGTTCTTTGCTGTACAGAAGCTTTTCAGCTTGATATAGTCCCACTTGTTCATTTTTGCTTTTGTTTTCCTTGCCCGAGGAGATATATTCAGGAAGAAGTCACTCATGTTTATGTCCAAGAGATTTTTGCCTATGTTTTCTTCTAAGAGTTTTATGGTTTCATGACTTACATTCAGGTCTTTGATCCATTTTGAATTTACTTTTGTGTATGGGGTTAGACAGTGATCCAGTTTCATTCTCCTACATGTAGCTGTCCAGTTTTGCCAGCACCATCTGTTGAAGAGACTGTCATTTCCCCATTGTATGTCCATGGCTCTTTTATCGAATATTAATTGACCATATATGTTTGGGTTAATGTCTGGAGTCTCTAATCTGTTCCACTGGTCTGTGGCTCTGTTCTTGTGCCAGTACCAAATTGTCTTGATTACTATGGCTTTGTAGTAGAGCTTGAAGTTGGGGAGTGAGATCCCCACCACTTTATTCTTCTTTCTCAGGATTGCTTTGGCTATTCGGGGTCTTTGGTATTTCCATATGAATTTTTGAACTATTTGTTCCAGTTCGTTGAAGAATGCTGTTGGTAATTTGATAGGGACTGCATCAAATCTGTATATTGCTTTGGGCAGGATGGCCATTTTGACAATATTAATTCTTCCCAGCCAAGAGCAGGGGATGAATTTCCATTTGTTAGTGTCCTCTTTAATTTCTCTTAAGAGTGTCTTATAGTATAGTTTTCAGGGTATAGGTCTTTCACTTCTTTGGTTAGGTTTATTCCTATGTAGTTTATTCTTTTTGATGCAATTGTGAATGGAATTGTTTTCCTGATTTCTCTTTCTATTGGCTCATTGTTAGTGTATAGGAAAGCCACAGATTTCTGTGTGTTAATTTTGTATCCTGCAACTTTGCTGTATTCCGATATCAGTTCTAGTAGTTTTGGAGTGGAGTCTTTAGGGTTTTTTATGTACAGTATCATATCATCTGCAAATAGTGACAGTTTAACTTCTTCTTTACCAATCTGGATTTCTTGTACTTTTTGTTTTGTCTGATTGCCGTGGCTAGGACCTCCAGTACTATGTTAAATAACAGTGGGGGGAGTAGGCATCCCTGTCTTGTTCCCGATCTCAGAGGAAAAGCTTTCAGCTTCTCGCTGTTCAGTATGATGTTGGCTGTGGGTTTATCATATATGGCCTTTATTATATTGAGGTACTTGCCCTCTATACCCATTTTGCTGAGAGTTTTTATCATGAATGGATGTTGAATTTTGTTGAATTCTTTTTCAGTATCTATGGAGATGACCATGTGGTTTTTGTCTTTCTTTTTGTTTATGTGGTGGATGATGTTGATGGATTTTTGAATGTTGTACCATCCTTGCATCCCTGGGATGAATCCCACTTGGTCGTGGTGTATGATCCTTTTGAAATATTTTTGAATTCGGTTTGCTAATATTTTATTGAGTATTTTTGCATCTACATTCATCAGGGATATTGGTCTGTAATTTTCTTTTTTGGTGGGGTCTTTGCCTGGTTTTGGTATTAGGGTGATGTTGGCTTCACAGAATGAGTTAGGGAGTATTCCCTCCTCTTCTATTTTTTGGAAAACTTTAAGGAAAATGGGTATTATATCTCCTCTGTATGTCTGATAAAATTCTGAGGTAAATTCATCTGGCCCGGGTGTTTTTTTCTTGGGTAGTTTTTTGATTACCGCTTCAATTTCTTTGCTGGTAATTGGTTTGTTTAGATTTTGTGTTTCTTCCTTGGTCAGTTTTGGAAGGTTGTATTTTTCTAGGAAGTTGTCCATTTCTTCTAGGTTTTCCAGCTTCTTAGCATATAGGTTTTCATAGTGTTCTCTAAAAATTCTTTGTATTTCTGTTGGGTCCGTCATGATGTTTCCTTTCTCATTTCTGATTCTGTTGATGTGTGTTGATTCTCTTTTTTCTTAATAAGTCTGGCTAGAGTCCTATGTATTTTGTTTATTTTCTCAAAGAACCAGCTCTTGGTTTCATTGATTTTTTCTATTGTTTTATTCTCAATTTTGTTTATTTCTTCTCTGATCTTTATTATGTCCTTCCTTCTGCTGACTTTAGGCCTCATTTGTTCTTCTTTTTCCAATTTTGATAATTGTGACATTAGACTATTCATTTGGGTTTGTTCTTCCTTCTTTAAATATGCCTGGATTGCTATATACTTTCCTTTTAAGACTGCTTTCGCTGCATCCCACAGAAGTTGGGGCTTTGTGTTGTTGTTGTCATTTATTTCCATACATTGATGGATCTCCATTTTAATTTGGTCATTGATCTATTGACTATTTAGAAGCGTGTTGTTAAGCCTCCATGTGTTTGTGAGCCTTTTTGTTTTCTTTGTACAATTTATTTCTAGTTTTATACCTTTGTGGTCTGAAAAGTTGGTTGGTAGGATTTCAATCTTTTTGAATTTACTGAGGCTCTTTTTGTGGCCTAGTATGTGGTCTATTCTGGAGAATGTTCCATGTGCACTTGAGAAGAATGTGTATCCTATTGCTTTCGGGTATAGAGTTCTATAGATGTCTATTAGGTTCATCTGTTCTAGTGTGTTGTTCAGTGTCTCTGTGTCCTTACTTATTTTCTGTCTAGTGGATCTGTCCTTTGGAGTGAATGGTGTGTTGAAGTCTCCTAAAATGAATGCATTGCAGTCTATTTCCTCCTTTAGTTCTGTTAGTATTTGTTTCACATATGCTGGTGCTCCTGTGTTGGGTGCATATATATTTAGAATGGTTATATCCTCTTGTTGGACTGAGCCCTTTATCATTATGTAATGTCCTTCTTTATCTCTTGTTACTTTCTTTGTTTTGAAGTCTATTTTGTCTGATACTAGTACTGCAACACCTGCTGTTTTCTCCCTATTGTTTGCATGAAATATCTTTTCCCATCCCTTGACTTTTAGTCTGTGCATGTCTTTGTGTTTGAGGTGAGTCTCTTGTAAGCAGCATATAGATGGGTCTTGTTTTTTTATCCATTCAGTGACTCTATGTCTTTTGATTGGTGCATTCAGTCCATTTACATTTAGGGTGATTATTGATAGGTATGTACTTATTGCCATTTCAGGATTTAGATTTGTGGTTACCAAAGGTGCAGTCTATTTGAATTTTAAATAACATTATTATTAACTTTAAAGTTTAACAAAAATGCAATATCCATCTTAGAAAAGGGTGTGTGTATTACATAATTATATATATGTTAATATATGTTTTAATGTCTTATAATATTTGTGTATGTATATCCTAATTAATGGAAATAATGTATAAAAATATAAAATTACTATATACATTAAAGAATATGTATGTATATGACTATGTACAACATACAATTATATGCACATTTTTTTGTGCTTTCTTCATCTCTAGTTCACAAGTTTCTTGAAAAATAGAAAGCCTATTCTTTTTTCAAATCCTTGGCCCTGACCAAGTGCCTTCTAAAGTTTGAACACATAAATCCAGATACACACTTCACATGTAAGCAATAAGCCAGCACCATATTAGACAATGCCTTCCATACTCTTTACAAGAGGCAGTTGGAGAATAATTACTCTTGAAAGTGTATTTCTTCTTTTCTCCTTCATACCTTGATCTGAATAGATGTTACTGATGAGGTGGGTTAAGAGTATGGGGGAAATGTTATAGGCAGCTTTTATCTCATTCACACAAAGGTAACAGATTCTATGTATGAGGAATTATGTCCCAATATCTTGAGAAACGTGCCTTTAATATTAGTACATGACAGAATCCTTGTTCATCAGGAAATAATATAAAAAAAGTG
Source organism: Manis pentadactyla (assembly GCF_030020395.1). Lineage (NCBI taxonomy): Eukaryota > Metazoa > Chordata > Mammalia > Pholidota > Manidae > Manis > Manis pentadactyla. The sequence goes on from NC_080020.1 coordinate 89,095,445, forward strand.
ATAAACCATCTAAGTAAGATCAGCTGTTCATTGCAGGAAAGGAGATAATAAACAAAAACTGGAATTCTCAAGTTGATTTGCTTAATATGAGAGGTTTAAACTGTCTCTGGCTCTACAGATAAGGTGAAGATTAAATTAGACATTATCCAATGGGTTTGATCAGTATAGACTATCAATATGGATTATTCAGTCCTAAGAATCCTTTTCAAAGGCAGTGATTTTTAACTAAATTATCTAGAAAACTACTTAAATTTTCTAATAATGTTTCCTGATTATAAATAATCTTAATTCTATTTTTCAGTTCATTACTTTATAAATTATTCATATTCTTTAAACTCTTCTGCATGTGCTTTATAATTTTTAAATAATGTAGATAAGTTAGTTATCATTATTGAAATCACATTATCTCTAAGTATTTAAGCATTTTCCCTTAAAACCAATTTAAATATTTTAATTAAAAACATAATTGAAAAAATAAAATAATATAAAAATGAGGTAATTATTTACTCTGTATGCAAATGAGCCATATGTTTGCCTACTCTTGAATAGATTAAATATGTACTTACATCAAGAAATGTGTTAATTAAAATTTTCTCAGGTACATTGATTACATAAACATTTCTGGGAGAGGGTATAAAAGATGAATAGATGATGATATTGAATACTTTTTAAGATTTTATTTTTAATTGTGGTAAAATCTCATAAAAGAATTTACCATCTTATACCATTTCTAATTGTACAGTTCAGTAGTGGTATTTCACATCATTGTACAATTAATTTCCAGAATTTTTCACCTGAAAACTGAAATTCTATACCTACTAAACAATAGCTTTCCATTTTCCCCTCTCTGCAGACCCTGGAACCACTATTCTGTGTTCTCTTTTTATGAATTTGCCTACCCTACTTTGCCAAGTGGAATTATATAGTATTTATCTTTTGTAACTGGCTTATTTCACTTAGCATAATGTACTCAAGGTTTATCCAGATTGTAGTATGTGCCAAGGTATTTTTACTTTTTAATGCTGAATAATATTCCACTGTAAATATATGCCATGTTTTGTTTATCCATTTATCTAATGATGGACACTTGGGTGCTTTCACCTTTTGGCTGTTGTGCATAGTGCTGCTATGAACATGGATGTACAGATATTTCTTCAAGATTTTGATTCTTTTGGGTATATATCCAGATGTGCAATAGCTGGATCATATGGCAATTCAATTTTTAATTTTTTGAGGAACTGTCATACTGTTTTCCATAGCTGCTGTGCCATTTTACAAACCCACCAGCAATGCACAAACATTCCAATTTCTCCACATCCTCACTAAAACTTGTTCTTTTCTTTCTTTTTTTTAATGTGATAGTCCTAATGGTATGAGGTAGTATGTCATGGAGGTTTTGATTTGTGTTTCCCTAATGATTAGTCATGAACATCTTTTCATGTGCCATGTTAGGCATTTGTATATCTTCTCTGAAGAAATATCTATTCAAGTCGTTTGCCAATTTTCTAATCAGGTTTTCTTGTTGAGTTGTAGTAGTTCTTTATATATTCTGGATAATAACACCTTACCAGTTATATGATTTGCAAATATATTCCCATTTCCTAAGTTGCCTTTTTGCTCTATGATTGGGTCATTTGATGCACAGAAATTTTAACTTCTGATGTAGCCCAATTTGTCTTTTTTACTTTTGTTGCCTCTCCTTTTGGTGTCATATCCAAGAAATCCTTGCCAAACCCAATATCATGAAGTTTTTCCTTTATGTTTTCTTCTAGAAGTTTTATAGTTTTAGGTCTTAATGTAGGTCTTTCTTCAACTGAGTTAATTTTTATATATGGTATAAGGATCCAGCCTCATTCTTTTGAAATTGGATATCCAGTTTTCCCAACACTATTTGTTGAAAAGACTGTCCTTTCCCCCATTGAATGGTCTTAATATCCTTATCAAAGATCATTTGACCATATATATGGGGGTTTATTTCTGGGCTCTCTACTCTATTCCATTGGTCTACATGCTTATCTTTGTGTCGGTACCATACTGTTTTGATTACTCTAGCTTTGTAATATGTTTTGAAACCAGGAAGTGTGAGAGCTCCAATTTTGTTATTCTTTTTCAAGACTGTTTTTCTAATGCTTCTCTTTTTAGTTTCTTATTTCTTATTCTTCATTTTCTTCCTTTTAATTATTTTCTCTTATTATAGCACCTTTTCTTACATAGTTTATATATACTGTATCCTTCATATCTGGAGGAAAGATGGACCAAGACCGCCTAATATCTTTATTTCTAACTTTATTTCTGAGTGCTCCCCAACAGAATCTCCCACTGGGATAATGGAGAACAGTAAAAGGTGAGATATTTAAGCCTCCTTGTTTCTTTCTTCAGAGTATCAACTAATCCTTTCTGCCTCTCTCATTCTTTGTCAAACCTCTGAGTGACCAAAAGGTAGTTGTCTAAAGTAGGCAGGCCCTAACACTGTGTGAAATAAATCCTTTCTAAGAAAGGAAATGTGGAGCTGGAATAGAGACCTGAAGCAGGAGTTACAGATCTGCATTCTCATCCTGTCTGCATCTATTTTGAGCAAGCCACATGACTTCTTTGGATATTCATTTTCTCAAGAATCAAAAGGTGGGGGAAGGTTTCTAAGTTCTAGAATTCTACAATTCCTCTGGCAGACCACAGATGTCCCTTAAAGACTGAATCTGAGCCAAGGCAATCCAGACCCTCAGAGCTGGGCAGTCTGTTTCTTGTGCTCTCTCTTCTATTCTCTTTTCACTTTTATTTCCCCACTGACTCCACCACTGCTTTCCTTTCCATCCTAGAAAATTATTATTTTTCCTTTTTTGTCATTGTTGATTCTAGTTTCTCAACTTAACCTTTTAAAATTTTTCATTCTAGTTTCAGAAGGGGAACAAAATTACCAATGTTTTAATCCTCACACATTTAAGGACCATGCCACATGTAGATGACATGGCTAATCATACAGATGGTATCCAAACAGGCTGAAAAGCTGGGACCATCTACATTAGATAATGAGAGAACTGGGTAAATGCAATCTCTGTCTTCCACTAACTGTCCCCATGTCTGAAATCTCCCACTGGGATTATGGAGAACATTAAAAAGTGAGATATTTAAGCCTCCTTGTTTCTTTCTTCAGAGTATCAACTACTCCTTTCTGCCTCTTTCATCCTTTGTCAAACCCCTGACATAGTCCTCCTAACTTGCAGGACTCCACCAGGTTCACTTCATCTCCCTCATTCACCTTGCATAGCACTGCCAGGCTAATCTTCATAAAACTGTACTTATAGTTTTCATCTGCTCAAAACTCCACAGTGACTTCATGTTAGCTTTGGCAATAGTTATAAATTCTTCTGCTTGGCTTTCCAGACCATTCATCATCTGATAGCAACTTTATTTCCAGAGTGCTCCCCAACAGAATTCCTTAACAGCTCACTTCCTCTCATGTATTCTACTCTTACTTCCAACTCCTTGCCTTTACCTATGCTGAACTTCTCTCCGTTCTTCTGTCCACCTAGAAATTTTTGTCTCCTATATAAGCTTGCCTCAACTATTCTATACAATGTAGATTTTCATCCTAATTTCTTATTGTTTAGCACCATACAGTTCAGCACTTAATTGTCCCATATATTTTAATTTTGTTTCTCCAGCTGGATTGTAAACTCCTTTAGGCATGTGACCTTATGTTTTCAAATTTATAAAGCCATATGCAAATGAAAGATACCATGATTATTTTTAGAACCAAAAGGGTTTCTATGTGTTCACTGATTTATGTATTCCAGTTCCTGGAATTAATTCAGCATACAGGACTATCCCAAGTCACATGCAACATGCCACTGCTTTAAAAGATGATTCCTAGCATTAATGGAAACCACTGGATCTACTCCAGTGAATTTCAATTGAGTTATTTATCTTTTCTGTACCTGAAAGTTTAGCAGGTACATGTATTTCTCTTCTAGGAAATTACTTAAATGAATTCTTCCTTTCAATGCATCCAAGAGCAGCTCAGAGTCTTTCAAAATCACAACGGTGTACAAAATAGAAGAATACACAATTAAACCAAACCATGAAATGAGATGAGACAACTTTACAGACAGATTGCCCCAACAGCAAGCCTCCAAACCTCTTGAAGATACAAATTAAGATGTTTGAGAAGTCACATAGTGAGAAAAGAGTCTAATTCAGTCATTTTCCAAACTGGGTTTCAGTTCCACCTCCAAGTAGTATGCAATACATATTCACTTATTTTCATATGAAAAAGGAATGCCTTCAATGCTGCCTTTTTAAAAGAGTTCAGATGTATGGTAATCTCATAAATGTGCTGATGGTTCACAACTCTACTAGTTATGTGTGGCCTCTAGCCTCCAACATGCCCTAGCTGTACTACTCCTAAATATTGCTCATCTTTCACAGATGCCAAGGCCCACCATGTGGAACAATCAAAAACAGAAAGACCACTGGCTCATTCTGCACTTCATTTTAGTTCAGCCATGTAATTAACTGATAATTTATATAAAGTATCAGAAAGACTACTAATGGTGCTCAAAGTTTTTAATAAACATGAGTTAAATACAATGCTAGGATTTTAAGGAAAAATATAAACCTTTATAGATTTCAGTAAAATAACAAAACCCTATAACAAAATTATAGAGAAGTGAGATTTTGGTGAAACTTCACTTTTGCCTTTGCTGGCAGAAGCTAAGGGATGGAGATTATTTTGTAACAAATATGCTTGTGCACATGAATTCTGAATGTCTGCATAGAAGCACTGTTTCCTATGAAATCTGGAGAAAGCGCTGTGGTCCCCAGTCACTGAAGGAAAAGAAGCCACATGTTACGTTGCAGATGGTCAGTTTCCTCTGGTCACATTCACGCATTGTATACTGGACAGGCAAAAAGAAGTATGAAATGATTTGCTAAAACAATGCTTTTTATAGAGACATAATGCATTATTTATTTTGAAAAGGTCAGTTAGGAAAGGGTGTCATGTATTGTAGACTAATACATATGAAAATTAGTTAAAGTCATGAACTTTTGCAGGAGGCTTAGTATTGAAAAGTCAGCCAAAGAACTATAGTAAATACTCTGTTAGCTTATATGGTTAGAGAATGAGGTCCTCTGGTTAAAAATATGTTTCAGTTAAGTCTCCATTGTGATCTTATCATGCCTAGATTTTAAATATCCAGACATTCGGGTAATGTAAAGTAGTGAAGAAACACAAGCACTCTGAATTCAGATAACCTGATTCCAAGTCCTGGCTACAATCCTTGCCAAAGTTGTGATGTTGATTAAGTTATCCACCCTTACTAAGCCCTAGTTTTTCTATCTAGAAAATGAAGATAAACCTGGATTAGATACCATGATGGGACTTCTATTTCTGGCCAAAATGGAGTTTGGGAGACTATGCTTTCCTTTTTTTCTCACACAAATAAAAAGTAGACAAAATATGGGAAGCATTGGTTTTCAAGACACTGGATAGTGTGCAATGAAGGACAGTGATCCCTGCAATATGAGGAACGAACGAGATGAGACCTGTGCTTGCCCCGTTTACTATCTGAGAAAGTTCCCTGGTCATGAATCACAGAGTGGAACCAGGTATAGTCCAGCAGAATTCCTACGTTTAAAAGACAGAGTTGAGTGGTTAGGGAAACCAAGCCAGTGGAGTTCTTAAGACAGAGTACAGAGAAGAAAGAGTCACACAGAAAAGGAACTCCAGAGAACCTCACAGGCTCCACCCTAAAATTCAGCAGAGATTTATCAGCACATACCCGTGATCAGCACATGAAAGTAATTTAGAGTGGGGAAAGAATCACTCACAGTGATTGAAGGGAAGAGTACCCATTACTCACATAGCCAGGCAGTACCTGTTCCCAAAAGCTAGAATATAAAACTCCGTAAGTCATATGGAACTGGGAGAATACTAAGAAGGGTCTTACCTCAGTAACCAAGAAAAATTAGCTCTACACTAAACAAGGCTCTGGTACTTGATAACAAATCTTAAAAGCCAAACCCAGAAAGGTCAAAGATCTCCAAATAACTTAACTGTGTCCCAGAACAAAACACAAGAATATTAATATAAATGCAAAACTACCCAATACCTGGAAGGTAAAATGCACAATCCCTAACATATAATTAAAACTTAAGGGGTATGGAAAAGGGAAGGAAAATATGACCCATAAGAAGAAAACTCAATCAGAACTGACCCATAAGTGACACAGATGTTAGAATTAACACACAAGAACTTTCAGTTATTTTTACTGTATTCTGAATGTTCAAAAAGTTGAGATATCAAAATATAAAAAAAGACCCAGATTAATTTTTTAAAGATGAAAACTACAATAATATCTGAACAAAAAAAATAAACTGGCTGGAATAAACTTCAGATTGGACAAGACAGAAGAAAAGAATAGTGCACTTGAAAATATAGCAATGAAAACAGCTCAAAATTAAGCACATGTAGATTAAAAAATCCAAAGGGAAGAGAAAATCAGTGACCTGTGGAACAACTTCAAGTGGCCTAAGATATGTTAACTGGAGTCCCTGAAAGAGAGGGGGTAATATAAAAATATTTAAAGATATAATGGTAGGACTTTTTTCCCAAATATGATGAAAATTATAAACTCACATACCCAAGAAGCTACACAAAATCCATCACACACACACATACACACAGACTACACTATGGCACATCATAATAAAATTGCTCAAAAACAGTGGCAAAGAGAAAATCTTAAAAGCAGCCAGAGAAAATGTGCTATATACAGAGAAATACAGACAAGGAACACAGCAGATTTTTTTTTAAAGAAACAATGCAAAGTAATAGTAGCTAACATCCGAGAGAAAAAATGTCACCTAAAATCCTATGCCCCAGGAGGAACATATCTTTCAAACACACACGCAAAAAAAGACTTTTTCAACCATACAAGGGCTGAAAGACTTCATTACCAGCAGAAACATACTACAAGAAATGTGAAAGGAAATTCTCCAGGCAGAAGGAAAATGGTATCACTTGGAAATATGGGTTGACAAAGGAATGAAGAGCACCAGAATGGAAACAATATAAGTATGTAAGATCATTTTCTTGTGGTTGACATAATTTGAATAGGTAATTGGTTACTTGAACAAAAATATTAATGCAGCATGGGGTTCATAACACACAAAAGACATTGAAACACATCAACAGAACCAAGTCTGGGTAGAGGGTTTTGAAGTATACTTTCATAATCTCCTTACAATATACATGAAATGGCATAGTATCATTTAAAGGTAGACTGATAAGTTAGCAGTGTATGCTATGAACTCTAAAACAATCCGTAAAATAACAAAACAAAAAGTTAGAGCTAATAAGCCAACAAAGGACATAAAATAGAATCATAAAAAATACTCAGTTGACAAAAAAGAGGAGAGAAAGAAGAAAAGGAGAACAAAGAATGAATGGAATAAATACAAAACAAGTTCCATGATTGTGGAACTATACCTAACCACATAAATAATCATGTTGACTGGAAATGCTCTTAACACCCTAGTGATAATACAGTAAATGTCAAATTGGACACATATGTAAGACCCAAATGTTTTCAGGCTTTGTTATAGAAATTGGAAAGCTGGTTCTAAAATTCATATGGAAATATAAGGGACCTACAATAGCCAAAACAATTATAAAAAAGAAAAAAGTTGGAGAATAACACTACCTAATTTTAAAATTTATTATAAAGCTTCATTAATCAAGACAGGGTGGTACTGACAAAGATAGACAAATATATCAATGGAACAGAATAGAATCCAGAAATAGACCCACACATATATGGGTAACTAAATTTCAACAAAGGTACAAAGATAATTCAATAGAGAATATCTTCTCAACAAGTGGTCCTGGAAAAATTGCATATACATATGCAATAAATTAGTTTTGAAACATACTTTGTATCATAAATAAACATGAACTCAAAATTAATCAGACTAAAGGTAAAACCAAGTAATAAAAGGATATAATCTAGAAGAAAGCATAGGAAAAAGCTTTTTTGATACTTTCAAGAAAATTAAAATAAGAGATGGACTGGAAGAAAATATTTCAAATCATGTATTTGATAAAGGAATTGTATCTAGATTACATAAAGAACTCTCAAAAATTGACAATAAGAAACAAATTATCCATTGTATTAAAAATTGGCAAAAAATATTTGAGTAGATACTACACCAAAGAAGATCTATGGATGTGAAATATAAAGCCATGTTCATGACATGCACATAAAATCATGTTCAACATCATTAGTCATAATAAAAATGCAAATTAAAACCACAAGATACTACTACACACCTACTAGAATGACTAAAATTAAAATGTTGGTAAGAATCTTGAAAAACTGGGGGCTTTCATACAGTGCTGTTGGGAAACATGGTACAACCACTTGAAAATACATTTTGGCAGTTTTTTAAAAACATTTTCATTCTATATCTACATACAAGCATATGTCATACAAAGACTTGTACAGACATGTCCATAGCTCCAACCTAGAAACTAAGCAAATATTCATCAACAGAAAATGGATGCAGAATAGTGATATACTGATGGGATAGAATGCTGTATCAAAGTCTTGGAAAGAGGCAATGTTGCTTAGTAGATAGAAGGAGCTAGGACTGAGAATCAGGAATCTTGAATTGTATCCCTTATTATTCCACTTACCTTATTATTTCTATTGTCAACAAAAGGAGAACATGGAATTCTTTCAATGTGAAGACATTTTTGTCTTTACTTGAATGTCTTCACATTGAAGGAATTCCATGTTTTCCTTTTGTTGTCAAAAATAAACTACTTCAACATGGACATAAATCCTTGCAAACATTCACACTTACAATCACACTTGTGCACACCCTGGATCTTTTCTGACAGCTTGCAAATAGCCCCATTCTCCTTTGCATGCAGACTTCACAACTACAAAGCTGAAATTTCTTTGGCTGTTTCCTCCCATGTTTATATAGCTCAGCTTTTCAAGGGGTTTTAAAAAATGGCTTAGGCACACCTAAGAAAAATATGCATTTCTTTTCATTACCTGGCTGAAGGCCAAGGTTTTTAAATCCCCATTTACAAAGAAAACAATGCTCTCAAATGTGCTATGTATCAGCAAATCGAAGATGCTTTTGATAGAGACTCACTTTTCTACCTCAAAAAAACCACTATAACCTTCCTATTTTCTTCCCCTTTGGTGCACACAGTCATTCGTTAGTACACTAGAAAGAGCTATTCCAGTATCCGTATTCTACTGATGAATCTCTGCCTTATATCTGTTATCTGATAGAACACACACAATGCAAACCTCAGTCCTGTACCCTTATTTCTTATAATCCTTGGAAGGACATAATAGGTGAACAAAGATTTCCTACATTTCAGGGACAGTTTGTTCCTGAAAACAGTTTACTTAATACCTGCACTTTAAGGATCCTAGGGGATCTGGCCAGAGTATCATCAGTGTGCTGGCACCTATTCTGTGCTCAGTATTGTGCTTGATGTTGGGGAAAGGTGGTGAATAAGTGGACCCAACGAGGTTGAAAAAGAAAAGGACTCTAAAGCCAATAATCACATAAATGACTAGAATCCTACCAACTGTGAAGTGCTTTTAAAAAGTTACATGAGCACTTCTTAGAGGGATTTGACTTCAGCTTAGGTTCAATGAATGCTTTTACAGAGAAATGACTCAATATATAGCAATTTGGTTTCCTAGCTATATGAAGAAAATCCACATTGTCATTATTAGTGTTTTATTATTTGTGCTAGGTAAAAACAATTTGCACACTTCTTGGTGTTCTGAAACAATTCCCAAAGTCAGAATAAACCCTGCAAAAAACCTTTAAAGAGTAAATCAGTGAAAAGGAGATAATATAAGTGTGTTTATGTTGGGTTAACTAGAGAACTTTGTATAGTTGAATCTTCATATAGGCATCACATACAAACAGCCTGCATAAGAAAGCCACACACACACACACACACACACACTCTCAATGGTCAGGTTTTGACATCAAGGACTAGGAATAATGATAGAAATTTCTACACAGTGAGACAATGTGACTTGCCAGGTACCAGGCTAGGTGCTCTATATTCATTATCTGGATTAATTCCTAACAAACAACCCATGAGTTAAACACTGTATTTATCCCCAGTTTGCAGAAAGGAAAATAGGATGAGAGAGGATAAAAAATTTGCCAAAGACCACACAGATGCAAAACAGTTGAATGAGGTTGAATGTAAGTCTGTCTGACTTAAAAAGTTGAGCCATAACCAACTTTTCAGACTGGCTGCAAAAACAGTAATATGAAAACTCACTGGAAAAAGAAGTGGAAACCATGGCAGCTTAAATCCAGCAGGGTAGTAGCGAGTTGCCCACTTCAGAAGACTGGCTAGCTAATAAGCCCCTTTTCTTAACAGTGTGGTTCCACACAGGAGTCAGCTGGAACCTCTGGTTCTATTGATAAGCTCCCTGTTGCCTTGTAGACAAGCATATTGTGATACCTTCTCTGTAGCCTCAATCACATCATAACCTTAGATTTTACTGGTTCTACCATTTCCATCAGGGACAATGCCTCAACATAGAGGGCCAATTGATCTTGGCAACTAGAGTCACCACCAGCAAAAGTGTGTTTTTTACAATGTACAGGCATGGCTTGTGAGATAACACACTCAATGCCTTCCATGAGCAGTTTAAAAATGTGAATTTCACCTCCTGAGTCTTATCTCCTATAAAACATTAGGATGACAGATTGGTTGTGTTCATATGGCAGCTCTGAAAGTCTGGTAGTGACTGCTCTGGAACACTGTTCCAGATTCCAGAGGCTGTATGCAGGCTCAGCAGGGGAGAGGGGAGATCTACTGCAAGGTCCCTGGTGGGTGCTAGAAGGGGGAGATGTACGACATTTTGGTCCTCCTTGAAGCAGTGTTCCCAAACCTACCTAGTCATAAGAGTCACAGGGGACTCTGGCCAAAATGACAGATAACCAGGTCTAAGGCAAAGTCATTCAACCTGCAGGATATGTACACAGGAACTGGCTTTTTACAAATTGATGATTCTTACAGTTAAGTTTGGGAAACACTGAGATCAATCACACTTTATTCCATATACACTTCCAGGCTTTATGGAGTCAATTAAAAACCCTTATAGATTTTATTTGAATTTAGCAGCCCTGTCTGCAGTCATATATACCTCCATGTGTGCACATGTGTGCAGGCAGGCATATATAATGGTGAGGGGCTTTTCTAGCATTCAGCCAGCCCAAGAACTAGTGAAGGGATCTCCCCTTCTATATCACCACCAGAATTCCAGGCCTTATACATTCTTTAAAGTGTAGCTGGAAATTAAGAGCATCTTGAGCAGTTCACAGAAGCTCAGCTAATTCTCAAGTGAGAGGCAAATGCCCTTCAGGTCAGATCATGGTGGTATGCAGGTGAGAAGCTGCCATGGAACACTCTTCAGCACCATGTGAGGACAGCTGCCTCCTCTGCAGGACCAACAGGCACTCCCAGTCTTTTAAAGGCTGAGGTCTATAGGCACTGCTTCTGACCAGTGTCACTTTACCGACATTCTCTTCTTGTTAGCCTTAACTCCTTCCAATTCCCTGACCCCCAAGGTACCACTCACAACCTGTCTCTTTCTAGCACAGATGTACCCCATCTATATTCAGTTTTTTCCCATGTGTGTGTGTGAGAGAGAGAGAGAATCCACTATACTCCATTCCCCTCAAGGTCTCTCCTCTGAGTTTCCTGGCTTGTAAGGAATAAAAAAGAGAAACAACAACTAATATTTATTATTTATGTTCTGCTCTTCCTGCCATAACAAATCTAGTTTTTCTTTAGGCAATATGATATCTCTGGTTCTACCTGACATCAAGATCAGGAAATAGGAAAGAAGGAAGTGTACAATTTCTTTGAACAATTAAATATTTTATTATCTTGCTATTTCTTCACTAGAATGTAAGCTCCCTGAGGACAGACACTTTTATCTTTTGTTATGACAGTTTCAGTGCTTGGGATATAGTAAAGCATGTGTTAATAAATCTTTGTGGTATTAATGTGCAGATGATCATATTTCCAGTCTTGACTCCTCTAGTGTCCACTTTATATTCATGGCTAACCTATTTTCTCAAGGCACAGCCCAGGTCTCCATTCCTCCAAGAAGACTTCCCTGAGTATCCCTGTTTTGCTCTAACCCCTTTACCACTATTATCTATATGTCACACACCTTTGTATGATTTTTAACTTATTTGTTCAAGGCAAATGATGTTTTCAACAACTTTACAATACTGTTGTGAATTTCATTCAAGTTGTTTCTTAGAAATCCCTCCAAGCAGACCAATGGCATTGTTCCAGAGTCCAATTCAAGAAAAGTTGGGTTAAAACAATGCTCGCTGGGTTTGCAGCTCTTTGACTCTTTGACTTGTCATTATTCTCTTGTTTTTAATATGTGTCATATTTCCTCCTCACTTCCTTTATGAACAAAGGATTGTGTGTTTTCCTCTACAGAGATGAGCGTGGCTCAAGGCACGTAGTAAATTCCCACTGATTGTTTGATTGATTTTAAAGACTCTAGGGTTATTTCAGATACTCTAATGTTCTTTACATGGATAACTGGTGGCAAATGTGTCCTTCCTAATTCACAGGAAGGCCCTCTTGGTCTACTGTTGTGGGTGCAATGTTCTGTGGACAATAAAAGAGAACGTGTATGACTACAAACACATGTGCCCTCTTGTCCTCCATCAGGATATAAATGATAATTAAAGCCTATGAAAATGATTAATTAAACCTTAAGGCAGTATTTCAGTTTGTTCTGAAATGTAGCTTTTGACTGAGAGAGGATTAAAATTCTAGAATGCTTGGGCTTTTGAATGTTCTTTTCCTTTTCAAAACTTCTGTCTCTGTTCCAAGCTGCCTTTGCAATTTTCTGCCAGCAACTGAAGGAAAGAATATTTTGCCACATCATTTGTGTCCATTTCAGCAATGAAAACATCCATGTTCAAAAGACACTGGTAGTACAACTCAAACTTGGGGGGGTGATTTTTCTTACACAATCTATCTGTAATATTAAAAAATGAAGAAATAATATTGATGGGATATCATACACAATTCTAACAACTACAGAAACTCTTCATAAAAAGAAGCAGAAGATAATGAAAGGAAAATAAAAGAGGGCATCATTAAACAGTGAAGCCAGTTCTAATGAGAAAATAAGGCCTTGATTCTTTACCCCCAAGATTTAGCATTGCTGGCTGGGAATGAAATGATGAAGGTTTGCATAAAATGCATCCCAAGCAAAGTCTCCTTTTACCACAGATCCCCCATCTCAGAATGTTATGTTCTTGAACTCAAGTGTTCTCTGGTAAAGCAAACACATGTATGTTGTTAGTGGTTTCTCTACAATTATAAAGCAATTAGAGTTGCTGAGCACTATTCTAATTGAGGATGTTTGGACATGTACTTCGACAAAAATTTAAAAAGGAATCACAGATATTTAAAGGATAGTGACTTTTAAGCATGAGTACTTTCTGAATTTTCTGACAGTTTCTTTTAATTTGTTTACAAAAATAATATAGTTTTTGGCTTGAAAATAGTTGAGAGGGAAGGATCGTTTTGTAAGAATGCTCTAGTTTGAAAAACTTCATACATTTGGTGAATATGTCACCTCAACCAGATGAATTTTACAAGTGTTTTGATTCTCCTGAGAGCTGGATAATTTCTAGGTACCTGAACACTGGAAGGGAGTACATAAGACCAGGTGGAAAACATCCCGCGTGACAGTATGTACTCTTCACATTGGGATTGAGCTTTTGATTCTTTTATCTACTGGGGACTTCTCGCAGATTTTAATTGGATAGTGTTTTCCACATCTCCTCAACTCATCAGCCAATTGGCAGAAATAATCCAGGATCATTAGCAAAAAAAAAAGTATCATTATCTTTTGGTCAATCTGGATAAAGTGAAAAATGGAAATGGGAACCAATGAAAGAACATGGGCTTTGCAAACTGTAGTTAAATAAACCCCTATTCAAACTCAGAATCATACATAAAGTTCCAGATAACATGCTGCAGAAAGGATTCCTTGTTTTATTCACAAGGAAAAGAAGTCACTGTATAATTTTTCTGATTAGTATTAAGATATATTTGAGGGAAAATAATAAAAATACCTTCAAAACAATCTAAAGCAAGCTATAATGTCCAGTACCTTGGGAAAAAATAGATTCTAGTTTCTTTATTGAATCATAGATTGGGCAAGAAAAAGAAAGTAAGGTAGATTGGGAAAAAAAATGGAATTTTTTAAAAATTAAAAGTGGAATTCATCTGGAGTTAATATTTGTGTATGATAGAAGGTATATATGTAATTTAGTGTTACATATACAACACACCCCAGTAACAGAAGATCCCTGCCTTCCCTCAGTTAGTTGAAGTGCCATCTCTAATACATGCTTAACTCAAATATATACATATATCTTTTTAGAATGTATAGTGTGTTTATTCCTGCATGAAGGTCTCAATTTCCAGCTGGTATCCTTTCTCATAAGCTTGAAGGAGTTCTTCCACTGTTTCACATAGTGAAGCTGTGTTGGTGGATACATATTTCCACTGGATAGAGAATTCTAGGTTGATAGGTTTTTCCATTTTTTTCATTTTAGCACTTAAAATGTTATCTTCTGGCTATAGTGTTTCCAATGAGATGTTAGCAAATTTTAAAGATCATGTCCTTATCATTATAATGCAATAATTATACTAACAATGAAAACAAACACTGAACAGGGGCAGACCACAGGGACAAGATCCTCAGAGCATCAGTGTGTAGTGGCACTAATCTGTGTTGAGCCTAAAAGATACTTGGTAAGGCTGTCCTGTCCCTTATATCTATTTTTGTTTGACATTCATCTTCACGAATTTCTTTCTCCAGCTGATATGATGTCAAAGCAAAGAAGTGCGGGCAATTTGGAATTAGCTTACTAGCGTGGCTTTGGTGACAAATAGACAAAAATAATGGCTTAAAAAGGCCAGATGTACATTTCTCTTTATATAATAGTCTGAATATAATGGCATTGGTGTGAAGGACCCAGACTCCTATTTTTTGAAACTTCATCTTTCATTTCTGCTTTACAACCGTCACCCCGACTTACTTCCCTTATGCGGGAAAGGATCTATCCCTTTTCTTTAAGGAAGGGTTTCAGAATCTTTACACATCACTTTCACACTCATTTGGCTAGAGCTTGGTCACGTAGCCATATCTGCTGTCAGGGAGGCGAGGAATGTAGTCTTCGAGCTAGAAGCTGTGTGTTCCTGGTAAAACTGAGTGTGCCTCTTCTTACTTTTTCATGCTCAGTTTGCTTATGGTGCACTAGCATTTCACCTGGCTTTCAGGACTCATTATTTTAGGGACAAAACTTACTTCCATTATCACTTTATATGCTTTGGTAAGAGTTCAGGGCGCTTCCTTTTTCTTTCTTAATCAACAGCAACTACCTTATACTAATGGTATCATTTGCCCATCCCTGTCAGTTCCCCCCCATGAATACCTCTGACATTAGGCTAAAATTTTATTCCATTTTTGCTTGCTATCACATGTAGCATAATACTCAAGTTCCACTAAATTTAGACTCTAATTGCCACTTAGAGTCTTCAGTTGTTGGATTTGTTATTATTTGAGCATGTGTGTGTGTGTGTGTGTATATTTGACCTCCAAATATAACTTCAGGGTGTGAATGTCACTTTATTTTCTTTCTTCTACTGAAGGGCGGGTAGTCTCCACATGTTTGTTATTAAAAACATTGCTGCAGCAAATGTCACTGTACAAATCTCTTTGCTCTCAGGTTTTAGAGTTCCCCTATAGTAGACATCTAGGCAACTCCTTATTCCAATGACATTACTTTTCTTCTAGTACTTTTAAAGTGTTGTTTTTCAAATTGCAGCCTCCAATTCATCTGGAGTTAATATTTGTGTATGATAGAAGGTATATATGTAATTTAGTGTTACATATACAACACATCCCAGGAACAGAAGACCCCTGCCTTCCCTCAGTTAGTTGAAGTGCCATCTCTAATACATGCTTAACTCAAATATATACATATATCTTTTTAGAATGTATAGTGTGTTTATTCCTGCATGAAGGTCTCAATTTCCAGCTGGTATCCTTTCTCATAAGCTTGAAGGAGTTCTTCCACTGTTTCACATAGTGAAGCTGTGTTGGTGGATACATATTTGCACTGGATAGAGAATTCTAGGTTGATAGGTTTTTCCATTTTTTTCATTTTAGTACTTAAAATGTTATATTCTGGCTATCGTGTTTCCAATGAGATGTTAGCAAATTTTAAAGATCATTTTCCACCTTTTTTTCTGTCTTTAAGATTTTTCTATTTATCTTTGCCTTCCAGCCACTTATTTGTGATGTGCCTAGTTGTGGCTGTGTTTTTGTGTTTATTCTGCTAGAATTTTTTTAAGCTGTTTGGATATACAGTTTACAATTTTTCACCAAATTTGGAAAAATTTTAGTCATTATTTCTTAAAATGGTTTTCTGCCCCAACCTCTGTTTCCAACAATACACATACTTGCTTCTTAGTCCCACAGGTTACTAAGACACTATTTATTATTTTCACTTTTTTTTCCTTTGTCTAAATTTGTGTCTAAATTTGGATAATTTTATTGACCTATTTTCAGATTCACTAAGATTTTCTTCTGTAGTTCCCAATTTACTTTAATGCCTGTGTAGCAATATCTTCAATTAGACAATACTTGTATTGTTTTCATTTTAGATCTTCTGTGTAGCTTTTGTGCAGTTTCCATTTTTCCATTAAGTTTGCCACCTATCCTCTCATTATGGCCAGCTTTTTCTTTAAGCCCTTGAACATACTTCTAATTGTTGTTTTAATGTCTTTGTGTGTTAATTTCAACATTTTTCCCATTTCTGGCTGTTTTTATTTACTGTTTTCTCTCCTAGTTTGGGTCACACTTTTCTACTTCTTTACATGTCTGGTAATTTTTTAAATGTATGCTCATCTTTGTGGATACTACATTGTTGAGTATTTTGCTTATGCTGTTTCCCTTCAAGGACCAGGGAATTTTCTGATAGATCAGGTTGGTCCTACTGAAAATTTATTTTAGACATTTTAGGATGAGTCTAGAAAAGCCCTTACTCTGGGGCCAGAGTAGCTCTACTCCTAAGGTATGGCCTTTCTGGTGTTCCAGTTGAGTGCCTGGTTGTTCATGAGGTTTCTCTACTCTGGCTTGCCAGAACGCCAGTATTTCCCAGTACTTTCACACTCTTAGAATTCCTGTTTTGCTCATAATCCCAAGAAGCTGTTCTACGCCAGGCATCTCAGAGTCTTGTTTTGTGCATGCATAGCTTAATATTTTGCTAAAGAATCCAGAGGATTCTTTGGAGACTTCTAGGGTTCTTTCCCTGTGCAACACTCTCCTCCTGGTACTTTGTTTCAGCTGCCTTAACAGCTCCAAACTCCAATATCTGCATTCTCCATCCAGGCCTACCATTGCTCTCTGATAGGTTGGTACTACTCTGTGCTGCATTTTGGAAAGTGTTCTCAGGTGGAGAGGTGAGCAAATGTAGAGTTCACCTTATGTGCATCCCTTCATTCAAGAATTAGAGTCCTATGGTAGGTTGCCTGCTGTCCAATGCCTGAGAACAGCTTTCTTCATATATTTTGTTTTACAGGTATTTACAGTGGGAAGATGGGTATGATTATCACTGCTCAATTATAGCCAGAATTAAAGGTAACTTCTTTTAAAGTTTTAAGCCTCTATTGTATTAAAATTCCTGCTCTGTCTTTTATTTCCAGCATTATATTATGAGCCATCTGAACTTTTTCTTGGGCAATGTAATTAGAGTTGACTATTTTTCTAGTATGAATAATTTGTTTTTTCTATACTTATACAGAATTTACTCAGTCATTTTTAAAAAATATTTTGAGTTATATGCTTGGCTCATGAATTTTCAATATGTTTTAATTTTCTATGTTCATTCAGGACTACAAATTTCCCTCTAAGTTTCACTGTTATTTGGTCCCAAAGTGTTGACATGTAATATTTCCATTACAAAGGTAGTACAGACATTTCCATATATCCTGTGCCAATTTCCCCTATTGCTAACATCTTATATTACTATGGTAAATTTGTTACAATTAATGAACCAATAATGACATATTATTACTAACTAAAGTTCATACTTCATTCAGATTTCCTTTGTTTTACCTAATATTCTTTTTCTGTTCCAGGATTAACATCACTGATTACTTTCTCTCTACTTCTGCCTATTCTAGAATGTGAAATAATTGGAACCATACAGTTTGTAACCTTTACACACTGACTTATTTCACTTAACAATATGCTATTAAGGCTTCCCTGGGTCTTTTCACTGATAGCTCATATCTTCTTATTGCTGAAAAAGATTCCTTTGTATGGATATGCCACCATTTATTTATTTATTTAATTCAACAATTGAAGGACATCTTGTTACTTGTAGTTTTGGGAGATTATGAATAAAGCTACTACAAACATTCATGTTCATGTTTTGTGTAGACCTAAGTTTCAAATCAGTTGGATAAACATCTAGGAGCACAATAGCTATATTATGTGGTAAAGCTATGTGTAGCTTTGTAAGAATATGCCAAGCTATAGTCCAAAGTAGCTATCCATTTTGCATTTATACCAACAATGAGTAAGAGTTCTTATTGTTCTGCTTCCTTCCAAGCAATTAGTGTTGCCAGTTTAGAATAAAGTATTATTCTATAGATGTGTATAAGTATCTATTATTGTTGCAATTTACAATTCCCTACTAATAAGTGTTATGGAGCATCTTTACATATGCATATCTGTATTTATTTCTGAGGAATATATTCAGATCACTGCCTGTATATAAATCAGACTGTTTATTTTCCTATTGCTGAACTTTAAAAGTTATTTGGATATTCTAGGCACAAGTCTGTGAGATTAATTTTATGCATCAATTTGACTGAGCCATGGGGTGCCCAGATATTTGGTCAAATATATATTTGTGTGTGTCTGTGAGGGCGTTTCTGGATGAGACTAACATTTGAATTGGTAGACCTAGTAAAGCAGATTGTTTCCCCTAAGGTGAGTAGGTCTTATCCAGTCAAATTAAAACTTAACTTGAACAAAAAGGACCTCCCCTCAGTAGAAGACTCTCTGCCTGACTGTCTTCCACCTTCAGGACCTCCATCTTCTGCCTTCAGACTCAAACCTGGACTAGAACTTATACCATTGGCTCTCTTGACTCTGAGGTCTTCAGACTGGAACTAAACCATCAGCAATCTTGGGTTTCCAGCTTGATGACTAAAGATCCTGGGACTTCTCAGCTTCCGTAACCCCATGAGCCAATTCCTTATAATAAACATATAAATGTGTGTGTGTGTGTGTGTGTGTGTGTGTGTGTGTGTGTATAACATTGATATATATATATATATAGTGTCTATTTCCTATATATTGTGTCTGTAACATATTTATATATAACATAAGTTTATATATTTACATATTATATATAATAAACCTAAACCTTTATAAATATATATCATAATATATATGAAATTTATATGTAACACATATAACAAATATATAATTAAATAACAAATAATAAATATAATACATGTAAACACACATATCCAATATAAAATAGAACCAATAGGATATATAGATATATATATATATCATATAGGTAGAGGAAAAGATGGCAGAGTAGGAAGGCAGGGAGAAAACCACCTCCACATATATACCACCAAGGAAGCAACCAAAGCAAACACAACTAAACAAATTAAGGAGGCAGAGGAATATGTTCCAAACAAAAGAACAGGACAAGACACCAGAAAGAGGGCTAAATGAAAAGGAGATCATAAAGATGCTCACTGAATTGACAATCTCAGGGAGGACTGAAACAAAGAGAAGAGCTGAAAAAGAGCCACTCAGAGCTGAAGAATACAGTAACTGAAATGACAGAGACAATGGAGGGAATGAATAATAGAGTGCTGCAAGTAGAGG
Source organism: Manis pentadactyla (assembly GCF_030020395.1). Lineage (NCBI taxonomy): Eukaryota > Metazoa > Chordata > Mammalia > Pholidota > Manidae > Manis > Manis pentadactyla. The sequence goes on from NC_080020.1 coordinate 89,115,478, forward strand.
AGACAATGAGATGGAAATTAGAGAACAGAAAATAACAAAGCTGTGGAACAGAAAGAAAAATTTCTAAAAATGAGAGGATGCTAAGAGAGCTGTGTGACAACTCCAAATGAAACAATATTCACATAATAGCTGTACCAGAAGAACAGACAGACAAAGGAATAGAATGTCTCTTTGAAGAAATAATTGCTGAAAACTTTCTGAATCTGGGGAAGGAAATAGACACAATATATATATACATCAATGTTCTATATACATATCCTATTGTTTTCTGTTTTTCTGGAGAACCCAGACTAATAAAACTCCTTCATCAGATACGTGTTTTGCAAATATTTCTTCCAATCTGTGGTTTGTTTTTTCATTTTCTTAACAGTGTCTTCCCCAGAGCAGTATTTTAAAAATTTTAATAAAGTTTCTACTTATCAATTTGACCTTTCATGGGTCACATTCTGAATGTTGTAGCTAAAAGCTTATCTCCAAACCCAAGTTCACAGATTTTTCTCCCATGTTTTCTTCTAGAGTCTTTAGAGTTTTCATTTTACATTTGGGTCTATGACCCATTGTGAATTAATTTTCGTGGAAGGTATAAGGCCTGTTATCTAGTTTAATTTTTGTGCATATCGACATCAGCTGCTGATAGACAACACCAGTTCCTGAAAAGACTCTCCTTTCTCCACTGAATTCTTTCTCTCTTTGGTCAAAGATCAATTGATTTTATTTGTGTAGGTCTCTCTCTAGCCTCTCCCTTCTGTTTCACTAATCTGTCTATTCTTGCAGCGACACATTACCTTAATATACTTTGAGTTTACAGTGAGTTTTGAAATCAGGTTTTATGAGTTCTTCAGTGTTGTTCTTTTTTCCCCAGTGCTTTACTTCCTTTTCTCCCCTCACCCTCCTGCTCAATGCTTGTACTTAACAAATGAAGTGTTAGCACTGGAATCTTTGCCTTAAGTTCTAATGGAAGACTGAATGTCTGTGTCTCCCACAGATTCATTTGTTTAAGTCTAATCTCAATGTGGCTCTGTATTTGGAGATAGGGCCTCTAAGGAAGTAACTAAGGTTAAACAGGACCAGAAGAATGAGACCCTGATCTGGCAGGATTAGTGCCCTTATAAGAGACACCAGTGTTCTCTCTTTCTTTCTTTCTCTCTCTCTCTCTCTCTCTCTCTCTGCATGCACTGATGAAAGGCCAAGGCAGGACACAGTAGGGAGGTGAACATCTACAAGCCAGAGAGGAATGCTCACCAAAAACCAACCCTGACAGCTTCCTAATAATCTTGGACTTCTAGCCTTCAAGTCTAAGTCTAGCCTTGGACTTCTAGTAAATTTCCGTTATTTAAGCCACCCAGTCTGATATTTTGTTGAGGCAACCCAAAGAGATTAATATACCCAGAACAAGACAAAGTATAACTTTTGTCAATATCAAATAGCTGGCTCTGTTTCCTTAATCCAATCAGGTAATCTTTGTTTTATAACTGATGAGGTTAGTTCATTTAGCTATTCTATTTCTGACAGTTATCATTTTTCTCATTTTATGCTTTCTATGTTAATATTTTTCTATGTTTCTTTTCCTCCTCTCAAAACAAGTATTAGAATGGTTTATTTTCCTTTCATTGGTTAGGAAATTATATATTTAATCTTTATGGTTTTATAATTTATCCTTTCATATTAAAAAATGCATGCCTGAGCAAAGCTAACAGTGAATCAATAATTTTACCACACTTCCAAATATTACAAGTACTTGAGAAACTTTAACTCTGACTATCCTCTCTTCTCTTATACAGCATTATCTCTGATTTTTAGTTCAACTTGGACTTTAGGGACCTCACATTGTTCATAATTATTTTCATTTTTCATATTATTAACATGTGTTTAGGTTTACTCTGTATTTGCCAATTGTTTTGCTCACCTGTTGTTTTTGGAAACTCTTCTTCCTTCTGGTATATCAATTTTCTTCTTTTGAGGTAAATCCTGTAATAGCGCTGTAGCAAGATAAATGGGTGGTAAAATCTCTGTGTTTTTGTCTAAAATTGTCCTTATTATATTTTCGCTCTTGATTGACAGTTTGTCTAGTTTATAATTCTAAGTTGATAGTTACTTTTCTCAGCAATACAGAGGTGTTCTTCAATAGTACTTTGGCCTCTGTTATTACCATGAAAAGTCTATTGTCAATAGTTTTTCCTTCATTTATCTTACTTTCTTCTTACATCTAAGGATTCATGTTTTTCATCAATTTTATAAAAATTCTCAGTCATCATCTTGTTCCTATTTGACTCATCATCATTCTTTTTCCTCTGCCTCTTGAACTTCTAGTAGACACATATTAGACCTTCTCATTCTCTCCTTCATGTTACTGAATCTATGTTCTTCTTGATCTTCCTCAATTGCATTTTATTTCCTCAGATCAATCTTCTATTCATATTTTTGTAATTGGCTGTTTTTGTTTTTTACATTGGCAGTTTCTAATATGCTCCATAAACTATTTGTTTATTGTTTAACTTTAAAAGTTCTATTTGATTTGTTTTAATCTCTTGGTTTTCTTTGTTTCTTGTATGTTTCTTACAAATTTGATTCTTTTTATTACTTTCCATTATTTGAACATAATAATTTCATATATTCTATTATGATATGCTCCAATGTGAAAATATTGATCTTCTAATGCTGCTACTTGTAATTCCTCAACTATTTTGGGTCATTTACTTGTGAAAGCTCAACTTGAAAGGCACATTATCTGTGACAGTCATAGTGCACACGTGCTGCAGAGTGTTGTCTTTGTGTTTAATAAGTGCCCCAGAACTACCACTGGTGCAGGAGAACACCGATGTGAATTTTTCAGTCAGGGAATTCCTAAACCTTGAGAACCTTAAGGGTAGTACAAATTCAAACCCCACATTTGTGCATGGAACACACCCAAAGTATAAATTCTCCAGGAACTTAGGCAAAGATAGGTAAATTTTGTCTTATCTGGTGCTTCCTGTGTCACTGGGCACAGATTTTCAGTCCTGTATTTTACTGAGGAATAGCCCTTCAAGATTTCCAGCTCTCCCGTCATGGGCTTACAGGATTTATTCTGTAACCTGAGGATCTTAAAATCAAAGTTCTTGATGTACTCCTACCAGGAACACACTCATCCTGACCTTTGCCACACACCCCAACCTGGGATTAACCAGCCAGCAAAGCTTCAGCTGTGCCTCATAGGATTATACCCTACTTTTCAGACTACCTGCCATCTGGGCATTTTTCTTATTCTTTCTGGTACCTTAACCATGTGTTTTGAACAATGTTAAATTTTATGTACCATGGGGAAGGGGTTTGGGTATTTGAACTCACATTAAGAAACAGGAAGCACTGAGTTTCTTTAAATGTCTCAAATTTTGAGGAGTTTGATGAAAATTGTATGCTAGATCTGAAGTTACTTTATTACTTAGTCCACCTAAATGACACACAGGAAAACTAACATAAGCTCAGTTGCAATGATTACAGAGCAGGGCTTGATGTTTCCCAGAGTATGTATTATAGGAAGTCTTTGCCTTCCTATAATAGGTATTCAATGACCTGTTAGTAGCTTGAATCACTGCATAAGCACTCATGTATCACTGAAAACTCAAATTTTCATGAATATAGAGAAACCACATCCCAATTTGGGGGCCCAAATTAAGATGTGGAATACATTAATTAAGTATGTTTCATGTTCACTAACTGTATCATATTTGAATTTGAATTTGTTCCTTTTTGCTCTGAGTATGTGAGATGGTAAAGAGTTTCACAGCTGTTTAAATCTTTAAAGAAACAGAAGTGTATTAATGAGCCATTAAGGAAGATATTGGCAAGAGAAGACTCACCTTGAGTTGACTAGGCATGGATCAAATTTCTGTGTTTTCATTAGTTCATCAGCATCTTTAAAGCAGGCAAAGTGATGTATTTATCTCATTATCTCTGAAGTAGAGCATCAAGCTTATTACATGATAGGTGTTAAATAGTAGGAAGAAGAAAAGATAGAAAGGGTGAGGATGGGAGGAAGGTAGGGGGTAAAAAAAAGGAAGGAAAGGAAAGAGGCAGCTCCACCCATCACTATAACACCTTCAGAGAAAGAAGAAACCTAACCCACTTCCAGGACCTGGGAGGCTGAGCCATAAATGCAAGCACCCTTAAGAATTACTCCAAATTCTTGAATTAAGTAAATCTTGCAGAGTCCAGTATGATTAAAGATTTTAACTGCTTGCAGCAGAGATTAAATAAGAATCTCTTAAGCTACATGTCTAAATTGGAGGAATTTGTGTTCTCAGTAATGAGTGTGACACTTGAAGGTCTCCATGGAAGTTGAGGAGAATGCCACCATGTCAGCAAATCTTATTACTTAGATAAGTCAAATATTTCTGAGCTGCATTCTTCTTCTTCCCTTCTTAATGATCTAAAGTTTTCCTCTTGACCCATTTCTTATAAATGCCCATGTCTTTTCTTTTAGCAAAAACTAAATTTCAGAAACAGGATCCAAAGGTAAAAAGCTCTCATTTTCTTCCTCTTGTTGCAGAGACCATCAACTGTATACATGTTTCTCTGCAAAAGGAAAGCTGTTATTACTGAAGTGTACCTTCAATAAACCTCTTTCCAGCTGGGGGAAATTTTGCTTGGCTTGGGCAGGGCAGTATGGCCGCACCCAAATGAAATAATGAATGTGAAAGCACTTCGAGAGTCAAGTACCCTGTGGAGTTATTACTGTACTAATGAGGTGAGCTTTCTGCTCTGCCCTAGGAAATGGGATGGTGATGGCCAGCCATGGACAGAAGTATGGCCAAAGCTAGTGCTGGTGTAATAGTATTTATCTTATGCTGCTCAAAATGCTCTCTCTTTGTTTTAGTCCAGGCTGCTGTAACAAAATACCATAGGCCGTTTGGCTTAGGAACAACAGAAATTTCTCATAGCTCTGAGGCTGGGAAGTCCAAGCTCAAGGCTGTGACACATTCAGTGTCTGGTGGGAATCCGTTTCCTGATTCACAGCCACCTTCTGTGTCCTCACATAGTAAAAGGGGCAGGGAGTTCTCTAAGGCCTCTCCTATAAGGGGTGACTATTCCCATTCATGATGGTTCCACCCTCCTGACCTGATCACCTCCCAAAGGCCCCACCATCACATTGGGAATTAGGTTTCAACATAATTGGGGGACCCAGACATTCAGTCTATAGCACTCCCAAAAGGGCAAGCTGTTGTTCAGGAGTTTCAGTGTGGGATAACTAGCAGCAGTTGGAAAGCAGAATAATGGATTCTATTCAGAGAGGAACCCCAAACAAGAAAAGACTGGAACCACTGGCCTGAGAGTGCTTAGCTCTCAATCTCTTATATTTCTTTTCGGGGAGAGGGTGGGAGGAGTAGGGTCACTTGGTCAGAGGATTCTGGTTGCACTTGATATCACTTCCTGCCTTGGCAAATTTGACTGGAAGAATGAGTTTGTATAAAAGAACATGCTGCCTATTTCCCTCATCATGCCATTATTCTCTATTTCCTCATCTGCCCTATTCACCTGTCCTTCAAATATATTTTTAACACAGCTTTATTAGCTTCTCATAAGGTAGCTGTATTACTTCAAGTGTGATCCATAAATCTCTGGTGAATTCAAGGTACATACAGTCATTTCCACAGTTTCAGAAACTAAAACACTGATAATAATATACTATCGCAGCACAGACCATGTTAGAGCTTGTATAGTTGCCAGCATACATTCTGCTTCACATTTTACTAAAACCACTGATGCCTAGAATTTGAATCATATCCTAGCATATGTGGAACATATATGAAGGAGAAGTGATCAATATATTTTTCTTATGTTAATATTAAAAAGATGTGCTATTGAAAAAGAACATATCAGAATAGTTAAGAAATGGTTAAATATGGTTCATGAGGTAGGTATATTGGGATCAGGATCAAAGGGCACCATTTATATCTGCTGATATGAACACTAAAGGAGATTAAAGTACCGAATGCTGGAACTCCACTGTTTGCAAAGAGAATAGAGGGCTCAACATTGTCTGATTCTGATTTAATATTGAAGGAAATAAGGAAAACTGATTTTATTGTGTTCTAACCAATGAGCATACATCTATTTTTGTCCGGTGAACAAATAAATAGGTAGCAAGTATTAACACCTTGCTCTTTTCAATTGAAGAATGGGGTGTTTACTATGACATTTATTACAGCTACTTCAACTCAGTATCCTGTGACAGTATTCTGTGACAGTCTAGAATATTGCTTACAAGCTTTGAATTTTAAATCCCTAACTAAATGCACTATATGAATTTGCAAACCTTTAAGGTCTCTGGGCTCAGTTTAATAGATACCTTGAGCCAGGTCAGACCCCAATAAAGGGTGTGCCCCTCTAATTAAGCACATGCTTTCATATGTTTACCAAATAGAAGCAGTGAAGGAAAAAGTGAGTGGAGTGAAAAGAACTTGGTAATAAAGTCATTTTATATCTTATACTAGGAAAAGTTGGACCAAACTTCTGTGGACAGTTAGGCCTTTGCTACTCATGATAACTCTTCTTCCTACGGCTTAGTAAAGGAAGGCACAAGAGTCCTTACAGGGGGAGTTACAATAGATGAAAAGCAAATGTCATGCTAACATTGAAAAACCAACTTGTCTATTATTTTGAACTTATGATTCAATATATATTCACTAAATTACACAGTCTATTATTTATTTGAAGCTTGCTATAGGTTAAATTGTGTCCCCCCAAAATTCATACATTGAAATCCTAATCTCCAGGATCTGAGAATGGGACCTTACTGGAAATAGGGTCTTTGAAGATGTAATTAGTTAAGTAAGATGAGGTATTACTGAAGTAAGGGAGACTCCTAATGCAGTATGACTGGTATCCTTAAAAAAGAAGAAATGTGGACACAGACATACACACAGAGAGAATGCCATGTGGAAATGAAGGCAGAGATTTAATTCACAAGCCAAGGAGCAACAAAGACAGCCAGCATACCAGCAGTAGCTAGGGGCGAGGCCTGGAATAGATCCTCCCTGACAGCCCTCAAAAGGAACCAGGCCTGCCAACACCTTGATCTCAGACTTCGAGCCTCCAGACTGTGAGACAAACTTGTGTTTAACCCACCCAGTTTGTGATGCCTTCTTCTGCCATCCCAAGTAACCTAATACAACGCTTGAGCAGACATAAATTATATTCTCTACAATATTTACTAATGTTTTCCACCTTGTATTAATAAAAGTGCAGCACAATTTGCCCACACTGTAGAATTTTGCCAACACAAACCCTCACCTCATCAAATAACCACAGGGAGGAAGAGAAAACAAGGTGTGTGTGTGTACAAATACATGCTCGCTCTTCTGAAGAAACCAAAGGAAAGCTTCTCAATTTAGGCATATTTCCAAAGAAGTTGAAGAAAGGAAATCACATTTAAAACAAACATTTACCCCTGGCTAAGTAAATGCCTCACAACATTACTATAGTATCAGACATGAAAATTAAGTCAGAATTATGCAGTTGAGTTTAATGCTGTCTATTCAGGATCTAGTGACAGACATGGAGAAATAGTTGCATTTTGTATGATAATTGGTTGGGGGTAGGCAGCATGCATTTAAAAACAATGTCAGGACATTTTTGCATATCAGAAAATCATCTCATTAACACATTTCGTGGGATACTTGTGTAGTCAAAGAATTTTAATTACCCTCAAGACTTTTAAGAAGGAGTACAATACAAACCACTTCAGTAATAGGAAAAATAATCTCTATATTGCTATCAGTAGTGTCAATCTCATAATTTTATTCTTATTAATATTTCATCATTGTTTTATTAGAATAATCACTGCTTTGTAAAAAAAAATGTGTTTCTGGAAATATGGGACACAGCACATTTCTTCCACTCAGCTGACACAGTGGAATCTACTGAAATCAGGAATGGGGTGAGGTAGTATTAAAGAAAAATACTGATTTTTGTTCTTTTCAAATTTGCACAAAACCCAAAGGTTAAGCAGCAGCTCAAACAACAGTTAATTTCCCAAAGTTCATCTGGTGGTTTGGCTTCATGAAACTTGCACTGAATGAGACATGAGGTTCCACACAGCTAACCAAGAACTTTTGAAATCACTGCTCCTATTCTGACCCCAGATTCTTGCTCTGCTCTACCCCACCCTAACAGCCAACTCAAGACTCCTGTGCTATTCAAACAGGACAGAGCAGCACAAGGCATCCACCCAGACCGACCCTAACCAGCCTCACTTCTAAAACCTGTGTGCTAGCACATGTAATGGTAAGTCCTGGGGCCCTTCCTCAAACCCCAACCTGTTTAGGAGTGTGCCTCTGTCATTTTAATAGCCTGACTGCAGGGGCACCCCATTCTCTGTTATGAGAGGGTGAGGCATAGGAAGCTCATCTAGGATCTGATTGGTGGAGCAGTCTCATCACTTGATGATAGTTCTCAAAAGTGTTTATAGAATGCTGTGTTTTGCACCCAGTGTGAAGCATGAGGTATGAAGCCACACCACACCACACCCCAACCAAACCACTGTTCAGCTGGGACCAAGAGCGACTTCAGCTTTCCTAAGAAGGGCAGTGTTCTCTGTACTCCACCCACCATAAAAAAGGCATTGCGTTTAAATGGAAATGAGAGAGATGCAGATGAGATTTGAAGAGTTTAGGCCTCTTAAGATAAAAGAATGGCTCGTCTTTCTAACAGAGCTCAGTCTCCTTGGGAAGTTTTAAACGATGACAAGATAGATTTATCTTTCACCCATTTGGAATACCTAAATTTCGTGTACCCCAGAATGGACTGAAGAAACATGACTCAAAGATGCCTTGTATTTAGGTCTAGATCACAATGCTCTTTTCTATTGTTACAAAATGCTTATGGATTTATGAAGAAGAAATAAATCCTATGGGTGCTCTTCCTTGAGGGGTTTTTGCTGCTAATCCTCTTAATCTTCTCTTTCTGGTCTGTGTTTAGTCTTCCAAAACTGACTCTGCACTATACATTCAGATAGTCCTCTTGTGCACAAAGAACTAAATTTAAAAAAATACAGTGTGCTTTCAAAAACAGTTTAACACTTTTTGCCTTCAAGCTTACTTAGTATGTTCACATACAAAGAATGATCCCAGAACTCCTTCCATTGTTATACTTTATCATGGTGTGTTGGACTTGTAAACTGAAGGAAACATTTTCATGTTCAGACATACCAAGAAATAGGAAAAAATAAATGTGTATATAAATAAGGGCTCACTAAAAAGGAAACATTAACAGATGATGGAAAAATCCATTTAGAATGAAGGTAAAGCTTTGTTCATCTCAACCCACACCCAGATGGATGACACAATGCTTTAATGAGCTGGAAATTAAGCTTTGAAATCCCTGAACTCTTATATAGCCAGTTAAGTTCCAGATTTATATGTGATTCTGTGATTGGTTCAATTTGACTGGAAGTAGGGAGAAAGGGAAATGGCATTTCTGATGCCCAGGTTCTTGTTTGCGGAGTCGAAGAATGAACTTAGCAAACACCCAAGGTAGGAGAGCCAGGGAGAGGCTTTTATTTAGAAATAAAGTGAGAGGAAAGAGCTCCTGGTTCATGTCAGGAGGGGACAAGAGAGCCCAGGGTGGTGCGTTGTCTAGGGGATTTATAGGCAGTTGAGGATTTTTGGGAACTGATAAATGGCTTAGGGTGTGGACTTGTTATAAGTGGCCTTAGGATGTTTGTCCTTGATGAGATATTAAATCCGTTATCTAAAGTGAATCTTACATGTGATTACAAACAATTTGCATAATAAAAACATGGGCTAATTTCCTTTATGGGGAGTATTAACTGATCTCACTGAAGAATGACTCTCAAGCTTAATATTTAACAGAGTTTTGGTAGGGAGTTTCCTTGCATGTAGTTAGATTGCTCTGACTGTAAATATCTTGCCCTGCTTTTTCCGGAGGCCCTCACCCTATTCTGACTACACCCATGGTCCCTGTCTCATTTCTTCTCTCATGTTTCTCCCCTTTGTGAGTCTCAGTGATCGATCAATAGTGGATGAATGAGGACAATGGTTTGACCAATTAAAGAAAATTTAGAAACCTTCTTGCTGCCACCTACATCTAATTTTTAAAGTTTTTCACTCCATGGACAAGTTTGATGATGAAACTTCAGAGAGACAACCCATTTCCACCCCAGCTGTGCCAGCACTATCCACGATCACAGTTTCCTTGATTCGAATGCCATTATTAAATCATTCTTTCATTAACTCAACAAAAATTTATTGAGAACATACTATGTGAGAGATATCATTGTAGATCTAGGGTTACAGAAAAATGTTACTACCTTCATAGACTTAACTCGTAGAAAGGGCATGGGCAGTAAATGAGTAAATAAGTGAATGCTGTAGGGTGTCTGATGGATAAAAGTGCTTTGGAGAAAAATAAAGCAGGGACAGGGGAAGGGGGCAATGTAGGGTTGAATATGGAAGTTCAAAGTGAAATGAATGAGCAAGATGGACTGAGAAAATATCTGAGACAGGGTCCAAGGTGGACTGGATGTGGATATTTGCAGGATAGTATTCCAGGTAGAAGGAATAGCAAATACAAAGGCCTGAACATGCACCAGATAGAACATTCATCAAAGCATGCTGTCTGCCTTGTCCTATCAATGTAAATGTCATGTAGAATAAAATTCAGCTCTAACAATGGTAGCAAACAACATGTGAGTCCTGTGCTCATTCAGTTTATTCTACTCAGGAAGACCAATACAATAATTTGATGGTATGAAGTGCCTTGGGATTTGGTCCATGAGTTCACCCATTTTATGTAGTAGCTTTCTCTGTTTTTATTTTATATTAGTAATACATAGATACTTCATTGTTGGAAAGGTTCAAACAATACAGAAGTTTATACAGTGAAATGTGAAATTCCCCCTATCCATCTTCTCCTGTTCTACTTCTCTTCCACCTACTAACCTCTTCACCCCAGAAGAAACTGTTAGTCATTTGATGTGTGTTCATTGGTCCTTTTGCTGTGTATTTACATATACATATTTGTATATGAAAATAGTTTTGTTCATGAATAGGATCATACTTTACATATATTTTTGACAACTTGCTTTTTGTACTTAACAATGTGAAAGATTTACCTGTGTTAATAAGAAATACCTCATTCTTCAATGACATGTGTAGTATTTCATGGCATGAATTTACCATAATAATTTATATTTCCTACTGATGGACTTTAAACACTTTTTAAAAATGAATATCCTTTTATTCAACTGATGGTAAAAATGTAAGTGTTTCCCAGGATAGACATCCAGAACTTGCAGTAGAACAATATATGAGGGTTTAAAAAAAATTCTGGTGAAACTTTGTTGAGAGTTAATTAATATACTATACAATTCACCCATTTAAAGTATACAGTTCAAGGTTATAGTATATCCAGAGTTGCTCAGTCATTACCACAATCAATTTTAGAACATTTTCAACACAATACAAAGAATCTTTGTATCCTTTAGAGGCGTCACTCTTTAATACTCTTACCCCTTTCAGAACTAGGAACCTCTAATCTACTCTGTCTCTATGAATTTACCTATTCTGCATATTTCATATAAATAGAATAATAATTTGTGATCTTCAGTTTCTGCCTTTTTTTCACTTAGCATAATCAAAATTCATCCATATCCACACTGTAGCCATGTTGCAGTACTTCATTCCTTTTTATACCTGAATAATATTCTTTTAAGTGGATAAACCACATTTCCTTATCTATTCATCAGTTGATGGATATTTTGGGTTATACCTTTAGGATATTATGACTAGTGTGGCTATGAATATCTGTGCACAAGTTTTCTGTGAATGTATGGTTTACCTCTCTTGGGTATATACCCAACAGTTAAAATATAGGATCACACATATATATAGTAACTGTATGGTTAACTTTTTAAGAAACTGTCAGATGATTTTCCAAAGTGGCTGCACTATTTTAAAATCCCACCAGCAGTGTCTGAGGATTCCAATATTTCCACATCCTCTCCAGCACTTGTATTATCTGTCTTTCAGATTATAGCTATCCTAAGGGATGAAGAATTTTTCTGGGCATCTTTTCATATGTTTGTTAGACATTTATATTATTTTTTGGATGCATGTCTATTCAGATTCTTTGTTCATTTTTTAATCTTTGTACTAGTGATTTGTTAGAGTCCTTTATATATTCTAGAAATAAATCCCTTGTGGGATATAAGATTTAAAATTCTTTCATTCAGTGGATTATCTTTCCACTTTCTCCATGGTACTCATTCAAACATAAAAGTTTTAATTTTGGTGAAGTCCAGTTTCACTATTTTCTCTTTTATTTTTGCTTTTGGCATAATATCTAAGAAAACATTGCCAAAGCCAAGGGCATAAAAATTACCTCCATGTTTTCTTCTAACAGTTTGCAATTTTAACGCTCATGTTTAGGTCTTTGATCATTTCGAGTTAATTTTTGTATATAGTGTAAGGTAGAAGTCCAACTTCATTCTTGCCTATGAATTTCCAATTATCCTAGTACTATGGTGAAAAACTTTCTTCTGCATTCATTTGTTTTGGCATCTTGATTGAAAAGCAAGTGAATGTAGATGTGAGAGTTCATTTCTGGACTCTCTACTCCATTGATGTATCTATACATCTATCCTTATGTCAGTATGATGTTGCCTTCATATATTTTCTTTATAGTAAGTTTTGAAATCAGGAAATGTGAATCACTCAACTTAGTTCTTTTCCAAGATAATTTTAGCCATTTTGAGTCCCTTGCATAATATTCATATGAATTATAGAATCAACTTGTCATTTTCTGCAAAGAAGGCAGTTGAGATTCTGATAGGAGTTGCAATGAATACGTAGATCAGTGTGAAGAGTATTGCATCATATTGTCTTCTAATCCATAGACATAGGGTATCTTTTCATTTGACTTACATCTTTTCAAAATTTGTTCCAACAGTGTAAGTTTTCACTGTGTAAGTCTTGGACATCTTTGTTAAATTTATCCCTAAGATTTGTTTTTTTTGGATAATATTATAAATGGAATTTGGATTGCAAGAAATACAATTCATTTTGTATATTGATCTTGTATCCTGCAGACTTGCTAAACTTGCTTTAAAAATGTTTTAAAAATGTTATTAGATTTAAAAATGTTTTTGTAGACTCTCAGATTTTCTATATACAAGATCATGTTAACTACAAGTAAGTATATTAGCTGTGGACTTTTCATAAACGGCCTTTATCAGGATGAGGAAGTATTTTTCTCTTCCTAGTTTGTAGAATGTCTTTTATCAGGAAAGGGTATTGGATTTTGTCAAAGCTGTTTTTGCATCTATTGAGAAGATGATGTTGCTTTTGTCCTTTATTTTATTGATATGGTGCATTATATTCATTGATTTTAGTATGTTCAACCAACCTTACATTCTTCAGATAGCTCCCACTTAGCCATGGTGTATATGTATATGTATATGAGATATTGGTCTGTAAGTTTCTTTTTTTGTGATGTCCTTGTCTGGTTTTGGTGTCAGTAGAATGATTTGGGAAGCGTTCCCTTCTCTCTTTTTTTTGGAGGGGGGGGAGAATTTATGAATAATTATAAGTAATTCCTTAAATATTTGGTACAATCACCAGTGAAGCTATTTTGAGTAAGGTAGTTTATTATTTATTCAATCTTCTCTCTCATTATATATCTATTCAGATTGTCTACTTCTTCTTGGGTCAACTTAAGTACTTGTGATTTCTAAGAATTTTTCCATTTAAGTGAACTAATTTATTGGCATACAACTACTCATAATATTTTCTTATAACCCTTTTTATTTCTGTAGAGCTGGTAACTGTGTCATCTTGTTCATTTCAGATTTTAATAATTTGAGTTTTCTCTCTAACCTAGTTTTCTTGATCAATCTAGCAAACATTTGTCAATTTCACTGACATTTTTCAACTGTTTTTTCTCTATTGTTTGTATATTTTCTATTTCATTAATTTCCATTCTAGTTATTATTTTCTTCCTCCCACTTGTTTTAGGCTAATTTTGCTGTTATTTTTCTAATGTCTTAAGTTAGATGTTTAGATTATTGACTTGAGACAGCTATAAATTTCCCTCCAGGTAGTTCTTTAACTGCTTAATTTGTTTTGTGTCATTTTCATTCATCTCAAGGTACTTCCTGTTAATCTTTGTGATTTCTTCGTTGATTCATCAGTTATTTAGGAGTATGTTGTTTAACTTCCACATCTTTATGATTTCCCAAATTCTTTTCTGTGTTTGGTTTCTAATTTTATTTGATTGTGGTTGGGGAGCAAACGTTGCATGATTTCAGTTCTTTTCAATTTTTTCAGGCTTTATATGTGGTTTTAGAAATATTTTGATAGATATTGTCAAATAGCCCTCCCAAACCAGTATGTATCTCTCCACTATATGACTGTTTAAAATATTCAAGAGATTTGTAGAAAATCAGAGTAAAAATAAGATAACTTTTGTAATTCCCTTTCTGACTTTATTTCGTTTATCATTAAAATCAGCTGAAATCATGTTGCTCTTCTGGGGATCACAGAATGATAATTAGAGTGCTAACTTATTTAACACTATGGTGGATGCCACGGACTGCATATTTAAAATACATTATCTCTAATCCTCATTATAAAATAGGTGTTAATATTACCATGCAAAGGAGGAACAGTTTCAGATTATTTAAGTAACTTGTCCAAAATCACACAGAAAATGAGGAGGTATTGGGATTAAGATCCAAATTTATTTCTACCATCATATTCTTCTCCTAATGCCAAGGAAAAATGGTTACTCAAAGACCACAATTTTCCCTCAACTTTCCTCACTTCTGTAATACCTTAGAACTTGTAATACTCAAGAGTCATGTGTTCAGATTATTCTTGGAGGCCATAAACTTCTATTTACCATTTCTACTTTTACCTTTTTCCTAATCCAGAGGCCAGTTGCATCTTATAATTAGACAACATCCTTATTGGCTCTTTCCCAAATAAATTTACTAATAGGTAAAGGGGATTCAGATCCTATTACACTCAATGCAAATGAATTGCTATTTTCCTAATTCCAATTTAGCCACTTCTTTTATTTTGATTTGACAGGTATTACACAAGCATTGTTCTGATGTTGTTTTTATTTTCTCCATGATTTAATCAGAGTGTGGAAGAGACTGTGTCAATGAAAAATAAAATCATAATGACTGTTGTCTCTGTTAAGATGATAAGCAGAATGAGAATAAACTAGATGCTACATTATACAAAATTCTTTGGAAAATTTTTTTTTAAATTTTAAAATGGCACTCTGATGGCTGATTGTCTTATCCAGTACTATTTAAATGTTTAAAATAAAATTAAAAAAAAACATTGAATAACTGGACTGTGAATTTACCTGAGGGCAGTGACTGCCACATAATCTGCTTTCTATTTTCAATGTATACTGCATGGCTTAGAACCTACTAAGTGTTCAATATGTGTTTGTCAGATAAATTAATAAGCAATGAAATTATTTTTGAAAATGTTTTTATTATGCATGATTACACATGTATTCCTTAATATCTCTCCAAAGAGTTTGTTCAAGTATCCCACAAATATTTATTATGTGCTAAGCACTGTATGAGGAAATGGGGCCACAGATGGGGCCCTGGCAGACACAGTCCCTGTTTATAGTCAATCATTAAACAAAGTCACTCCGAATGTTAGATAATTGTGGTAAGTAGTTCAATGGAAAGTATATGGTACTTATGTAACAGGGGATCCTCATCTAGTTTTTTGAAGGTCTGCCTGAGGAACTGACATCTAAGCCGACCCCTGATAGAGAGAAGAGGCTGCTATAAACTATACCCATGTGTTCTCTTAGACCTCCACCGTGGATTTTGTGTTTTAAAATATTGAACTGTTCATGCCTGTAGATGGTGCACACATGTCCAGTTATCTTGTTCTGGAGTGGTACCTGGGCTAAGTAAAAATTTATGTTACTTGCCTGGCCCCTGTAGGTCTCTGAATATGTGAGTCTTGATGTAGAACCCTCACTCTTTAAAAAGAACAAAAGCAAAACAAAAAAACCTCAGTCCATGGTAAGAAATACATTCTACATCTTTATCCAGAACACATTCATTTCCTATATGTGTATGTGAAACAAATATACCTTTACTACTGATATATTCTATTTCATTATTTTAGGAGTACTGGTCATGGTCCAATAAGTTCATTTGATTTCATAATGTTCTATAATCTATAGTTAAAAAAAAATTAGTTTGAGAACCCAGAAAACAGGATAAACTAAATGTCCAGTTTTTCACTGGGCACTAAATAATAATGACTCATCATGAAGAACAAAGATACAACTTTCTTCCCTCCCTGCCTCCCAACTCTTAGGCCAAACCTCTAATTGCTGTCCTCTTAGCCAACTGTCCTATTGACTACTTTGACCTCTAGAAAGCCACAGTATAGTAATTAATGAGAAATGACTAGATGAATAATTCAATTGCACATAACCTTCCAGAAGTTTCTTCTGATTGGATTTCCAGCACTTCCACTTTCATAGTACAAGTCTAAGTTTAGAAGATGACAAAATAAGGAAAATGAAAGGCTAGGCAGGAGGGGAGGAACCATAGAATGAGAGACTTGTTTGGGGCCTTGGACCTCAATAAAGGAGCTCATTCTTTGACACCAAAGAAGTTAAGTATCTTTGGTTAAGCTCTCAAATGGAACTTGGGTCATCCTCAGTTTCCCTGGTGGATGGAGTAGAGACAAGGGCAGAGATGGGACATGAATGAGGTGGACATGAAGTCCAGAGACACAGTGTGTGACAGGCTGCAGGGTCCAGATGCAAAATTACTGGGGTTATTTTGAACAATTCCAAGGCAGTAATTAGCATGTGATACTGCCTCTCTGGGAAAGGCTGTAACGATCCACTTCCATTATAAGTGTCTAGAAATGTTCGCACATCTGTCCCCACCTCTCCTGCCCCAACCACCCCATTATTGCATTATGTAATGGGAGTAATAAAGCTGGTCTAACAATGAGCCATTATTCAACACAACCTACTCTGAATAAAAATTTAAAAGAATAAATTTGGAAGAGACACTTTCTGGACAGCTTAAGACAAACAAAATTACTTAATAACCCTTGTGGAAAAAATGACAGTAGGTTACAAGAGTGAAGGAAGCCATGGTAATTTGGAAACAATGTATGTTCTTTTGAAACAGACGTAACTAATAGAAGACACTTGATTTTGTTGGTAAAATTGCAACAGATTTCCATGATGAAGTAGGTTGAAATGCTCCCATGCTTGGAATTTTATCCAGAATTGTTTTAACATGTTGCCCTTTCCTTTTCTGTTATTCTAGAGTCACAACACAGGGCTTCTCTACAACCCTGGCAACACTTGTATGAAAATTCAGGATTGCTTGAGACTAACTTAGACCTCTTCCAAAAGGTCAATTACCATAAGTATCAGAAGGAGCTTGGTATATGCCCCCTTACCCACACTACAGTAACATAGTCTCTACCAAAAAATGATTCCTATCATTTTCACATGTACATATATGAAAAAACTTTCACACATATGAACATATATGTATATATGAACTTTATGAACTGAACACTGCTTATTCATATGTGTGTGTGTTTATTCTTAGATAGATACCAGAGCTTTCACTGAAGCATGCATGAAGTCTTATTTGACCTAGTTACATGGCTACAGCAATCTGTTAGGTTGAGATCTCTGGCAGCCTTCCTTAGTTTACTGGAGTTAAGTCCATCTGCTTTTACTGCATTTTAGTGTTAAAGGTTAGTATGACTTAGAAATGTAAGTTCAAAGTCCTTCTAGGTGTCATACTTAAATTCAGGAACATATACCCTTTCTGTGGTTTTGTATAACCCTCCTGTAAGTGATGTGCTTTGCAGAAGACAGCTTGAGTCTTATCATTGTTCTCAGTTTCTGTGCCTGAGAACAGTATAGTAATTAATGAGAAATGACTAGGCAAATAATTCAATTGCACATAACCTTCCAGAAGTTTCTTCTGATTGAATTTCCAGCACTTCCACTTTCATAGGACAAGTCTAAGTTTAGAAGATGACAAAATAAGGAAAAGGAAAGGCTTATTCATATGTGTGTGTGTGTGTCCTATAGACAGCAGTAGGATAATTGTGATCCAGTTGGATTTGTAAAACAAAGTTCACTAGCTGAGCTTCCAGTTCTCTTGTGCTTGTCCTACACTGGACGACATTAGCAAGATGGCATTGGTAGCAGATCAACTCTTGTACCCAACAGCCTAATGGCTTAGCTGCTTGCATAATAATTTATTTGTTCTGCAGGGATGTCTACTGGCATGCATCAAGGCAAAGTGCTGTCTGGTTGAGACAGAGGGGTCCCTACTGTTGGAGAATAAACATTCTTGCTTGGTTGTTGTTGGAGTTGTTTGAAAATTCTTTAAGCAAAGGGGTAGTGGGTGGTGATGATGAGTTGTAGGCATAATGCCAAATGGGTTCTCACCTCCACAACTCATAATTCTCTCAGGCTACAGATGAAAGTCTAGAGGTTTAGAAGCAGAGATAAAAAGTGCTACATGCTTGATGCTACCCCTTCCTGTGAGCTTGTTCCATGCAAAAAGTGAGAGAAAACATATGTAAACCCTTGCCTTTGAAAGCCAGGACCTGTAGGGCGTTCAGAGACAAGGAAGTCTTGCACCTGGGACCAGAACAGACTGCATAAGCCTCTCATTAATTCCACCAACCTTCTCAACTCTAGAACATCCTATAGACAGCAGCAGCCATCCTAAGGGACACCGGGCCTCATGATAAAGATTCTTAATATCTGAGGTCAGAGGGTGAGCTGTAAGCCAAACCCAGCAAGTCTACCTTACTGAGCTTCTATCTGTCAATTTCACTGTCTCCCCTGTCAATTCTATGTCTCTTAGCCATTGTTCAGACTCACCTTGCTGAGCTCCTTTCAGCCACTTACTCTTTCTTATTTCACCTCAACACTACTCTTTGAGGGTTACTGGTGGACTTATAATTTTACTCTTTCTTCAGCTTCATGAACTATCAGAATGCAAAATTCATGATATTTGGAAAGAGGCAAATCTGGATTTGATTTTTAGGTCTTTTTCCTATTTGTAGTGGCAGCTTGAGCAAGTTGCTTAACTCCTCATCTGTAATCTTTACAGGATGGCCAGAAGAATTAACTCATCCCTTCACTCAGCAAATGTTCATTAAACATCTTAATGTAGGAAAAACAGAAAGTACAGTGTCTGGCATATAATAAGTATGATAAATAGCAATAGTACTTATTATAGTAAAAATAACAATAGAGAGAGAAGTAACAGTAAACACCAAGCTGACCTGGGTCCCACATTCTGAACGATTTTATTATGAACTCAGTAAATATTTATCCATTGACTAGTGTTTCTATGACTTTTACTGGGCCTCTAATTTCTAGCCCATTCTCACTGTGTATGCACTTCTGGCCTGGCTTGGCTCTTGCAAAGTTCTCAAGTTGTGGGCTTGTCGTTTTCTCTGGATAATATAATCATCTATGAGAATTTGAACTCCTTGACAAGTTTCATGTATCAAGTGACTCTCTTTGGAAGAGTTCCTGTACTGAAAGGACACTGGATGGCATCCTGAGAAATCTCCACTTGCCATATGGTGTGGCAAATGGCGTGAGGTAGTTGCTTCCTTCATTCCAGTCAAGCTTGCCAGGAACCTGATGCCACCTCTGTAACACACAACACCAATGGCTTAACTGTCCTCAGGCCTTCAAGAGCAACTACTTTGAATGTTCTAACGCCATGGATTCTCTGAAGTCTCCACAGTCCAACAGAGCATGGGGTTCCCACATTTATCTTCCTTAGCATAGCTCTCTAGTTTTATGTTAATTGTGCTGGTTCTTGCTACTAGTTTTTGGAATTGGTTTTAAGTTAATAGGAATGTTTCCAGTGTAACTGTCAAGTGACTATTCCCTTAGTATTTGTGGTTAATAAGTCCCAGCTAATAATCTCACAACTTGAAAGAGCTTGTTTGTAATTGTTTATGACTGTTTTGTCTATCTTATTTACTTTACTGAGAACAAAATACCAATTTTTTCTTTTTTTGCTTATTGTACAGCTTATTCATGTCCTGAAGCAGAAGCTTCTAAAATAAGGGTATCTAGAGGTCTTTTTCTTTAGCCAAATATATTGTGTACTTTATTAATCACATGTAGGGATGATTGGTCAAAATTTGTTGCTTTATGTAAGAAGGCCTTGTACAGCAAGGTTTTTATTTATTTTTCTTCGTCACATCTTTAGGGTGAGGTAAGCAATATCATAACTCATCCTTAACTTCATAACCTTCATTTACTAAACTGTTTCTTAATTTGTTTTTAATTTTTCTGTATCTATCCTAGAAAAGAAGAAATCATGTCCACTGTGGACTAGCCCCCATCTCTAGTGGATCATAATGTACTAATGAATCTGAGAGCATCTTAATAGACTCACAGAGAAATGAATGTTCATGAAGATGGCAAAATTGAAGGGGAAGCAGAAATGAAAGAAAAATATTTCATCTTTCATAGAAATGTTATGATATCCTTGGCAAATGTAATTGGAACTTCTGCTAGAGAACAACTGGAAGAGTGCATGCTTACCCCAGAAGGGCTAGCTCTCCCTTACAGCCTTCACCCTCACAGCTCGCAGAGTTTATTTAATGTTTCAAAAACATGGTTCCTTTTTCAAAAATATAGGCTGCTTATTAGATAAACCAGAAGAAATCTGATCTGTCTCTGAATAAAGATTTTGCTTATATTGCCCCAGAAGGATATTTCCTTGTTCCACTAAATCTCAGGTTCCTTGTATTTGTCTGCTTTTTTCAATAAATTTTCTGATTTTTAAAGTCAACAAAAGACTAAAAGTGCTGCAGCATTCACTGGGATCTTTATACTTGGATCATGATGTGGTGGATACTGTGTCACTCAGATACCCTCTTCAGAGCCAGTAGTTGTTTCCTCAGATGCCAAGATTATTGGCTGCTATTGGCTCACAGATGAGTCTCAGGTTGCTATTTGCCCATGGACAAAGAGAGCTGCCCAACCAAGTTAACATACCCTCCCTGGAGGTAGCTGGCATCCAATTACTGGTTCCAGTGGCCTCCTTGCCTCAATTTAGGAAATTTCTGAAACAATGTCATAGTGACATCAATCCCAGTGAGCCCAACTAAGGCCTCTGTTACAACCACATTGTCATTCAATTTCTCCTTCTCACACTCCTGTTTCTCTCATTTTACCTGCAAACTTCCTGTATACAAATCTACCTCAGAATCTGTTTTATGGGGAATTGACAAAAAAGAGTTGACACTAAGAGTAGTCCTAGAAAGCAGACTAAATTGGAATTTTTGAACTAGACAGACTGCCAGCCAGATGATAATGAGAACCTCATCACAAATGGTAGGTAGAATACTAATAACCTCTTGTGTGCTGTACTGGTACAATTGTTAATGCTATTACTAGCAGTGAACTGGAATGGGATACCAGTTAAAAAGATGATGGTTTTATAAAACCAGTTTTTTGCAGAATTAAAATTGGTTGGTGCAATATCTGAGGAGAGTTTGAAAGTATGGGGAAAATGGTAGTCATTAAATTTATGAAACTGGATGGTTGTTTCAGTGTTGTTGATGAATTGGATAAAGAAAGAAAATAATAAAGATCAAAGCAGAAATAAATAAAATAGAGACTAAAAAGACAAATCAAAGGATCAAGGAAACTAATAGCTGATTCTTTGAAAAGATAACAAAATCAATAAACCTTTAGCAACACTCATCAATAAAAACAGGAGGACTCAAATAAAATCAGGAATGAGAGAGGAGAAGTTACGACTGACACCACAAAGATACAAACAATTGTAAGAGATTACTATGAGAAGTTATATATCAACAAATTGGACAACCTAGGAGAAATGGAAAAATTCCTAGAAATATTCAACCTCTGAAGTCTGAATCTGGAACAAATAAAAAGACTGAACAGACTGATTACAGTAATAAAATTGAAGCAGTAATGAAAAAACTCCCAACAAATGAAACTCCAGGACCAGATGGTTCCACAAGAGAATTCTACCAAACCCTTTAAAAAAATAGTTAATACCTATTCTTCCCAAACTATTTCAAAAAATTAAAGAGAAAGGAAAGCTTACAAATTCATTCTATGAGGCCAGCATCACTTTGATACCAAAATCAGACAACACTACCAAAAATAAAAAATACAGACCAATATTCCTGATGAACACAAAAGCAAAAATCCTCAATAAAATAATAGCAAACCAAATTGAGATCATTCAACACAGCCATGGACAATTATTCCAGGGATAAGGATGGTTCGTTGTCCACAAATCAGTGTGATATTCCACATTAACAAAAGGAAGGATACAAACCATATGGTCATCTTGATAGATGCTGAAAAGGCATTTAACAAAACTCAGTATCCATTCATGATAAAAACTCTTAACAAAGTTTTAGAAGACACATACCTCAATATAATAAAGGTCATAAATAATATATACATAGCTAACACCATACTCAATGGCAAAAAACTGAAAGCTCTTCCTCTAAGATCAGAAATAAGACAAGGATGCCCACTCTCACCACTTTTATTCAACATAGTACTGGAAGCCATAACCACACCAATCAGACAAGAAAAATAAATAAAAGACATCTAAATTGGTAAGGAAGAAGTATAACTGTCACCATTTGCAGATGATATAATAGTATATATAGAAAATCCTAAAGACTCCACCAAAAAAAACTATTAGAACTAATAACTGGATTTAGCAAAGCTGCAGTATACAAAATTAATCTACAGAAATCTGTTGTGTTCCTATATAACAATAACAAACTAGCAGAAAATAAAGAAAACAATTCCATTTATAATTGCAACAAAAAGAATAAAATATGTAGTAATAAATTTAACTAAGGAGTTGAAAGACCTATACTCTGAAAACTATAAGACACTGATGAAAGAAATTGAAGAAGGCACAAAGGAAGAATATTGTTAAAATGGCCATACTGCCCAAAGCAATCTACAGATTCAGTGCAATCCCTATCAAATTACCAATGACGTTTTCCACTGAACTAGAGCAAATAACCCTAAATTTTGCATGGAACCACACCAGACCCTGAATAGTACAAGCAGCCTTAGGAGAGAAGAACAAAGTTGGGGGTATCATACCCCTTGATTTTAAACTGTACTAAAAAGCTACAGTGATTAAAACACTATAGTACAGGCACAAGAATAGGTACATAGATCAATGGAACAAAATAGAGGGCTCAGAAATAAACCCACACCTATATGGTCAATTAATAAATGACAAAGGAGGCAAGAATATACAATAGAGGAAAGATGGTCTCTTCAATAAATAGTACTGTGAAAACTGGACAGTTATATGCCAAAGAGTTAAACTGGATCACTATCTTATACATACACAAAAATAAACTCAAAATGGATTAATGACCTAAATATAAGACATGAACTATAAAACTCCTAAAAGAAAAGACAGGCAGGAAACTCTTGAATGTCAACATCACAAATTTTTTTCTGCATGTCTCCTCAGACAAGGCAACAAAAGCAAAAAGAAACAAGTGGGACTACATCAAACTAAAAAGCTTCTGCACAGAAAAAGAAACTATCAACAAAATGAAAAGGCAACCTACAGGATGCAAGAAGATACTTGCAAATGATAGATTCAATGAGAGATTAATATCCAAAACACATAAAGAACTAATATAACTCAACACCAAAAATAATAATAATAATAATAACCCAGTTAAAAAATGGGCAGAGGACCTGAATAGACAGATTTCCAAAAAAAACATACAGATGGTCAATAGACACATGAAAAGATGCTCACCATCAGAATTATCAGGTAAACGCCCCAATTAGATACCACCTCCCACCAGTCAGAATGACTAGTATCAACAAAACAACAAATGACAAGAGTTGGCAAGGATGTGGAGGGAAGGGAACTGCTCCTGGGATTACAAATTAGTGCAGCAATTATGGAAAGCAATATAAAGGTTTTACAAAAAACTATAAATAGAAATACTGTATGATCTAGGAATTCTACTTCTGGGAATTTATCAGAAGAAAACAAAATCACTAATCCAAAAAGATAAATACATTCCTATTGAAGCATTATTTGCAAAAGCCAAAATATGGAACAACCTAAATGTCCATCAATAGCTGAATGGATAAAGACCATGTGGTACATATATACAATGGAATGTTACTCAGCCATAAGAAATAATGTAATCTTGCCATTTACTACAACAGGGATAGACCTAGAAGGTATTATGCTAAGTGAAATAAGTAAAACAAATACCACATGATTTCATTAACATGAGGAATCTAAAAAACAAAACAAATGAATAAACAAACAAAATGGAAATAAACTCAAATACAGAGAACAGATGGTTATTACAGGGGAGAAGCGTGGGGAGATATGTGAAACAGGTAAAGGAAAAAAAAATAGAATGTTTGATATCTTGATCTGGGTGATGGTTACATGAGTCTATACACATGTCAAAATTCATCAAGCTATATACTAAGATTAGTACATTTTATCTCATGTACATAATATAAAATTGTTTTTTTAATTTTAAAAGACAGTAAGATGCTGAGGAAGATTAATCCCCAATATGAAATAAATGTGAAAGCTAGGCCTTATTGGCTACATAGAAACACACTCATCTCTGGAAACAGACTCATCTCTAGCAACTGAAAGGCAGAAAAATCTGAGAAGCAGGCCCAGCACTTGATTATAAGGTTAGTGAACCCAAGAGAAGGTTGAATTCTCAACCTCAAAGAGTTTGCTTCACAAAGATCAATTTCTAAACTTGAGCCTATATCTCAGATTTGAACTTCTTAGCAGAAAGAGAAAACATGTTTTGATAAGAAAGGGCTCTATATCACCATAACAAAAATGTATAAAAATGGGTCCCCCAATTTTAAGGGAATAATGTCCACTTCCTTGGATACCACACACTGGGAAAAAGGGAATAACCAAGTATTCTGAGGACTCTTTGGCAAAGGTTCTGTGTTAACATTTATAGCATAGGACTTAGAGCATCACCATCCCTCCTGTGTGATATCTAAGTGGCAAGTAACAAGTGGGATTATGTCCCATGACTGCCTCACAAAAAATACATTGGTGGTCACTTCCCCACTCAGCAAGTGTGTATTTGGAAGGGCACACTTATTAGTTGGTAGAAACCCTACATTGCTTCCTTCTGTGTAGTGAAATAGCTATTACAGTGACCCTGCAGAGGCTGAGCTTCTTTTCTTCATGACCTGGATCATGGAGTTCCATGCAGCCACAGCTGTCCAGGTGGGCTCTGTCTACCGAGCCATAGGCCATGCAATCTCAACAGCAATACAGCGTAAGTTGGAAATGGTGTAGCCGGGATCAGAAATGACCAAGGAGAGAGACTTAAGTAAGCTCCATAATCAAGTGGCCCAGACTAACATGTCATCAACAACTATTTCACTGGCTTTTCTTCCTCAGCTCACATCTGTGACTGCATGGGAGTCCAGACCAGAGGAAGAGGGAAGAAAAAGATTGAGATTATTCATAGGTAGGTCACTTTGGATGTGAGTGCAAGCTCAAACTGGACTGTTACTGTACTATAGGGTTACTCAGAGATGGTCCAGAAAAAGGGCAGTGACGAGGGATCCTACTAATGGGCCGAGTGTAGGGCAATGTATCTGGCCATCCACTTTGTGCAAAAAGAGGTATAATCAAGGGAAAAATTGATGTGAATTTTTGGGCAGTGGTGGATAGTTTCACTGGTTGTTCAGGGTTCTGGAAGGAATAATACTAAAAGATAAAGAAGGAGGTATGGGAGTAGAAATCTTTGTTTTGCTCTCTACACTCCCCAGAGAACCCCCCACCCGGGAGACTGCCTGCTGCAGTTTAAGGCAGAAAATAAATAGCCAGCAAAGATGCATTAAATGGGAAATAACAGATAAGGGTGATTGTCCCCAGTAGATTGCAACGTATAAAACTAACTTTTCAATTCTTTCCCCTGCCCCAACAATTCTCATTTGAGGTCGTTTTTTTTAATGTATAAAACCAGAAGCAAAGTACAGTAACAAAGCAACATGAAGTGACACTGAAATCTTACACTGTGTCACTAAACTATAAGGAGGGTGTAATGAGGAGGATGTCATAACTTGGGGTCAATAAATGAGCCTCAGCATTTCATGGGTGATTTTTGTGAAGCTGAGTGGACATCTATGTGTGAGTGTATTAAATGGGAAGTGTTTTGCTACCTTAAGAAATACTGAATTCAAAGAGCATTGAACAAAGAGTCATGAGACCTGCATCCCAGCCTCCTTTCTACTAGCAAGCTTTGAGACTCAAGAATTTCTGAACCTTGATTTCCTCATCTCAGAAATAAGGGGTCAGCCTAAAACAGAGGCTCTTTTCCTTTTTCATGCTTTAACATGCATGTGCCTTCGCACAGCCCAGGAACATACATGATGCCTCCATGTGTACACACAAACAATTACGTAGCCGCACTGAACAACCGATGAAATGATCAATTTTCCCACTCCTCAGTCACTACAAATTGGTCAGTAAAGTACTTAAGCTATTGTTTAATTATAAAGTTCATTTTTTTAATAGCAATCTTTATAAAAGAGGTAGCCACTAGATTTTTCTTTTTTCCGTTGGGGGTGGAGGGCATCTCTTCTTGAGCTCTAGAATACTCAAGGACCTACTCTTTTTTCAATTGCCAGTGACCTTTTGGTAAGTATGTCTTCATCTTGGCTAAAAAATTAAAATTAAAAACAGAAATTTACATTGTACTGATGCCAGTTTTATATACTCTATGCTTTTCCTCTAAACCCATCAATTTCCTATGTGACTACACTTTATAGAAAAAAGAGCACGTAACAAGTGAATTTAAAAATATCAGTTCCACAGGGAACATGCTAAGCAATTAAAAAGACATGTCTGAAGTGACTTAAATATATGAATTAGATGACAGTAAAAAGCAAAATGTGACCCCCCTCCCCTGAATACAAGCGTTTTTCTAGAAAAATAATTACTTTGGGACATACTTCAGCAAAATTAAAAAGTAATAGAAGATTAGCCAACATCAGGAAAATGCAAATCAAACTAACAGCGAAATACCACTCTATGCCTCAGGTGATAGCTATAATAAAAAGATAAATAATAACAAGTTTTGATGAGGATGGAGAGAAACTGGCATCTCTACACTGCTGGTGAGATTTTTAAATGATGTAGTCACTTTGCAAAACAGCCTGCCAGTTCCTCAAAGGTTAAATATAGACTTACCCAGATTTACCATAAGACCCAACAATCTCATCCTAAATATATACCCAAGAAAAATGAAAATATATGTCCACATGCCATAAAAAGAAAAATAATAGATTGGTTAACATAAAAATATAAATATTTTTATATAAGAAGTTAGCATCAACAAGATGAGAAAAACAAAACAAAAAGGACATATTCATGACACATAATAATATAATGGAGCTTTTTTCCCCACTTATAAAAAGATGTCAATATAAATAAAGGGGGGAAAACATAAGAAATTCACAAAAGAATTATAAGGGGACAATAAAATATTCACTCTCACTAGTAATCAAAGAATGCAAATTGAAATGCAGATGAGATACTGCTTTTCCTTAGCAAAAGAAATCAAGGTATTTTATAATAATAGAAGTTTTAAATATATATAAAACTTTGTATTAGTTAGCCATGAATTTACTGAAAGAAAAGATTTTCATATGAAAATAAAGAATGGGAAATAATCATGGAAAACTCTTATCCCCTTTTCTCAAAAGTTATTTTTAGAATAAGTTCTGGAGATCTAATATATTAGCGAGTGATTATAGTTAATAACACTGTATTAAACACTTGAAAACTATTAATACAGTACATCTTAAATGTTTTCAGTACAAAAAAGAAATGTTAATTATGTGATTTGATGGAGGTGTTAGCTAACTTTATGGTGGTAATGATTTTGCAATGTGTAAGTGTATCAACAGAACTTAAACTTAGAATGTTATATATCAATTATACCTCAATAAGACCAGAAAACAAATAAATATATAAAACATTTCAGTTACAGACTTTCATCATTGAAAAAATATCTATCATCATTGAACTTAAAATCTAATATAGTGACTGGCAAATAAATATTTAATATTTATCTGAATAAATCTATAATAATATATCAGTTTAATGAAACACTAGTTTTTGGTTCCCAGAGTTTTGTTTTATTGTTTTTTTTTCCTTACGTGGCCAAGTCTTCACCTACAGAGCCTCTCACCTCTCAGACCATGCAAGGGGTTGCTGATCTAGAAGGAGAGGTGGGTGGAATTCTTTTCTCAGTCTACAAGGGCCCCAAGGAAATAAGGCCCTATTGTGTCCAGTCCAGGAAGGAGCAGCAATTTCACAATCACACAGGCACCATTCAGGTCAGTTATCCAGAGGCTTAGATGTTGATTCATAAGTCACCCATGAAATTATTCCAAAATAATGCTAAGAGATTTTCCATTTTTACACTCAAAAATAATTTGGAAGCTGAATTTAAGCTCCTCTATTATAATCAACTTGCATCAGCTAGCTAATGTTTAAGGGCTGTTTCCACTTATTTAGGAGATGAAGTTGTAGTAATTAAGGGGACCAGGCCCTCAAGCAGGACTGTACCAGAGACTGCTACTAAAACTTCCAAGGAATTAATATTTAATAAGAGCTAACATTTATTAAGCACATACCACATTCCAGGTATTGTTCTAAGTACTTTACATATATTAATTTATTTAATCCAATTTGTTGGGGAAAATAAGGTTCACCCAAAAGATAATTGACTTGCCTAAGGTCACAGAGCTAAAAATTGCAAGGCCAGAATTTGAACCCTGGTAATAAGGTTCCTGAGACTATGTTAATTACAAAGCTATTTAATAAAAATAAAAGGAAAAAAAGGCTTAGTATGGAAGAATACTTGAATTGACTGTTTTTCTGATTATAAATTGTTCTGGCAGATATAGAGTTAGAGACTTATGATGCGCCTAAAGACAATTACTGTCTCAGAATTTAAAGGAAAACAAATAAGTTTCAAAGGAAGGCAGGCTCTGGCTAGGGTGACGGGTTCAACACCAAGTAGCTGAATTGCGGTTGCTAGTGATTTGGTCTTCTAATATGTACCAAGCCAACACTTTAAGCCTCATTACCTCAGTCATATTGAATTACATTTTGTAATTTAATGAAATGTGAAGTTAAACCAGGAAGTGCAATAATCATCTCAAAACGCTGATGTGTCCTCTGGCAAAGGATCCAGTGGGCAGACCTGATTCCCACTTTTCGCTGCTAATGGAGGTGTCAGATCATGACCTGGCCACATTTTGACTGAAGTGTCAAATGCTTCTTTTTCTACATCTTTTCTCAAAATGGTTATGTTAGAAGTAAAACAAACAAATTCCATTTTTATTTTTATCTTTTATCACTATTTCTC
Organism: Manis pentadactyla; assembly: GCF_030020395.1. Lineage (NCBI taxonomy): Eukaryota > Metazoa > Chordata > Mammalia > Pholidota > Manidae > Manis > Manis pentadactyla. The sequence goes on from NC_080020.1 coordinate 89,144,979, forward strand.
TTTTCCTTTTGATAAGAAATAAGCCCATGAGTAGAGATGCTGGAAAAGCATAGCCCAAGATTTTGAAGATGCTAATATAATGCTGAGTCTTGCTTAGAAGCATGGCTTCAGTGTCACCATAGTACATAAAGTGTGCTCTTTCATTTTTGAGAAAGATCTCAGTACTTTGGTAACTAGATCCTATTGGATGAGCTGCAGGAAGAACTTGCCTCATGCCCAACTTGTTTGTTTTCTGTCTTACTCTTTGTTTCTATATAGGAAGAGGAGGGTGCTACAGTGAGATGTTGGAACATGCATGTTGAATTGATGCTCTGTGTGTCCTTCTGAAAGTAAAATAAAGGCAAGATGTTGGATGAGGAGGAGAGGATAAGGATGGCTTATGCTCTAGAGTCTCTATTTTCTCTCTGGCCAATTACTCCATGAATAAAAAAAAAGAATCAACAGGATTCCCTAGAACAGTGTTTTAAAAATGTGATCCTTGGGCTATCAGTATCAGCAACATCTAGGAATTTGTCAGAAATGCAAATTCACAGGTCTACTAAATAAGAAACTCTGGGAATGGATATCAAGAAACCACTTTAACAGGCCCTCTAAGTGGTTCTGATGCACATGCAAGTTTGAGAACCACTGATTTAGGCTATTCTTAAGTCTTTCCCTTCTGTTGATAATAGTCAACAATTAATATTTTGGGAATAAATAACAGGTGTTAGCCCAAATGCACAAAAACAGGGACACAGTCATTGTGAGTCATCTCCTGACCCATGGAACTGTGGCAGGTCCTCATCCGAAGTCCAATTTGCTGTTCTAACTCAGGTATCACGTCCAGAGCAGGAAGTGACACAACATAAAACCAGTATTCCTGCAGTTGGAAATACCATTTCAAAAACAAAAACATCCTTGCAGAAGTACCCTTGTCCAATTATTTACTTAAAACATACCCTTAGAAGTGGATTTCCTGAGATAAAGACTATGGATTTTTAAAATTGTAATCTATTTTGCAAAGTCTCCCTTGAGAACATTGTAATAGCTACACCTTCATCCCAAGGGCTCAACAGAAGTGCTTGGTTCAGTCTTTCCTATATTTCCAAATTTAATTGACAAAACAATATGACATTTTAAGTTTGTTTTCCTCTAATTATCAATGAAGTCGGATAATCCATCAGATTTACTTGTTGCCTATATTTCTTTCAATAGCTTTTCTTCTTCTTTTTTTTAACTTAGTCTCTTAGAATTTAGTAAGTGATACTAATAGAGTTCCAGTTGTATCTCAGGTGGGAATGCCAGTTAGGCATGATACATGTGCACATAAACACACGTTCACATACTCACATGCACACACTGGATTCAATGGACTGATGTTTTTAGTATTTTTCATCTACCTTAATAATGTTTTCTCTTAAATTTTTGTCATCTGATTGTGGTATCAAGGTTAAAAATGAAGTGGATATTTTTTTTAATATCCTCTATTTTTTTTAATTCGCTTAACATTCTTTTGTAATATATGTAATCTCTGTTTCTTAAAATGTTGGCAAAAGTTGCCTAAAAATCTGTGCAAGTGGGTGTTTTTTTGTGAGAAAACTATTACTGCTGTAATTTCAAACTCTTTGAGATTATCTAGTTATTTTTTAGTCAAATTTGACCAAATTTTCTAGAAATTTTAAAGATATTGACTAAAAGATACAAAAGATGATTGGGTAACCATTTGTAGTAGGGAACTTGAAAGACTACTGAGCTCTCTACAACTTAGCAAAGTCTGACTTGTTAGAAAATCTTTTTATTTGAGGTAACTGTAGACTGATAGTTGCAAAAATAGTAAAGAGTTCCCAAATACCCTTTCTCCCTCATCCCCTAATGTTAACATCTTACATGACCATTGTAGTATTACAAAAACCAAGAAATTAACAGCGCACAATACTGTGAACTAAGCTAGGGACTTCATTCAGATGGCACCTGTTTTCTCACTGATCCTGTTCCAGAATCCAGTTCAGGATTCTCATCATGGCACTTAGTCCCCAGATTTCTTTCAGTCTGTGATAGCTCCTGGGACTCTCCTCATCTTCCACGAGCTTGGTGCTACGGTAGAGTACTGCTCAGGTACATTGTAGGGTGTCCCTTGATTTGGGTTTCATATTTTTCTCAGGTTATGCTTTTTGGGAAGAACAGAGAGATCTGGCCTTACAGTATATAATAAAAGGGTTTACATTATATCAGTATGTCTTATTATTGATGATAACTGTTATCATTTGATTAAGATGTTATCTGCTGGGTTTCTTCACTGTATTTGGGGGTAGAGGGTCAGGTGATTCTTTTAGGTGACATAATATCCCATTTCTCTTAAAGTTTTACCTACTACTTTTAGCAATCATTTGTGGATCTTGCTTGAAGCAATCAGCATGGTGTTCTATGGTGATTTTATATTTTCCTCACTCCTTCAACATTTATGAATTTGAGTGCTTCTGTGAGGAAGAGTAATCCTTTCTTCATCCTTATTTATTCATTCAATTATTTATTTATCATTATGAACTTATAGATATTCATCATCCCACAACTCTGAAATCAGCCACTTCTTCAAGTAGCACTGGCTACTTTTATGAGAAAATTGTGTTTTGAAACCAAGATCTGGAATGTGAATCTTTTAATCTTATTTCATAAACTATGCCTTTTAAAAAATGATTTTAATACATTTATATTTTATTGTGAAGACTGACATATTTGGAGTAATTTCTGTCATCTTTTTAATAAGTTTGTTTGGTTTATTATTAATTTTTTTATTTTAGTATTATTAATATACAATTACATGAGCAATATTGTAGTTACTAGATTCCCATTACCAAGTTGACCCACGTACTCCATTACAGTCACTGTCTATCAGCATAGTAAGATTCTATAGAACCAGTACTTGTCTTCTCTGTGTTATACTGCCTTCTCCATGCCCCCCACCCCTACATTATGAGTGCTAATTGTAATGCCCCTTTTTCCCCTTATCCTTCCCTTCCCACCCATCCTCCCAGTCCCTTTCCCTTTGGTAACTGTTAGTCCATTCTTGGGTTCTGTGAGCCTGCTGCTGTTTTTCTTTGTTCTTATACTCCACAGATGAGTGTAATCATATGATACATGTCTTTCTTTGCCTGGCTTAGTTCACTGAGCACAATACCCTCTAGCTCCATCCATATTGTTGCAAATGGTATAATCTGTTTCTTCTTATGGCTGAATAATATTCAATTGTGTATATGTACCAACCACATCTTCTTTATCCATTCATCTACTGATGGAAACTTAGGTTGCTTCCATTTCTTGGCTAATGTAAACAGTGCTGCGATAAACATAGGAGTGCATATGTGTTTTTCAAACTGAGCTGCTGCATTCTTAGGGTAAATTCCTAGGAGTGGAATTCCTGGGTCAAAAGGTATTTCTATTTTTAGTTTTTTGAGGAATACTCTTTGTATTTCCTTTGACTGATTTTGTGGATAGCTGATTTTATTTTGCATTTAGTTAGTAGTTGGTTCGTATATTTTCTTTGCTGTGGTTTTATTACCTTTGGTGACAGCTATTTAGCCTTAGGCATACTTCCATCTAGAGCAGGCCCTTTAAAATATACTGTAGAGATGGTTTGTGGGAGGCAAATTCCCTCAACTTTTGTTTATCTGGGAATTGTTTAATCCCTCCTTCAAATTTAAATGATAATCTTGCTGGATATAGTCTTCTTGGTTCTAGGCCCTTCTGTTTCTTTGCATTGAATATATCATGCCACTCCCTTCTGACCTGTAAGGTTTCTTCTGAGTTGTCTGATGATAGCCTGATGGGTTTTACTTTGTAGGTGATCTTTTTCTCTCTCTGGCTTTTAATACTCTGTCCTTGTCTTTAACCTTTGCTATTTTAATTATTATATGTCTTGGTGTTGTCCTCCTTGGGTTTCTTGTGTTGGGAGATCTGTGGACTTCCATGGTCTGAGAGACTATTTCCTTCCCTAGCGTGGGGAACTTTTCAGCAATTATTTCTTCAAAGACACTTTGTATCCCTTTTTCTCTCTCTTCTTCTTCTGGTACCCCTATATTGCAAATATTGTTCCATTTGGATTGGTCACACAATTCTATAAGTATGCTTTCATTCCTAGACATCCTTTTATCTCTCTCTGCCTCAGCTTCTCTGTATTCCTGTTCTCTAATTTCTATTCCATTAACAATCTCTTCTACCTCATCCAGTCTTCTCTTAAATCCTTCCATTGTTTGTTTCATTTCTGTTATCTCCCTCCTGAATTCTTCCCTTAGCTCTTGAATATTTCTCTGTAGCTCCATCATCATGCTTATGACTTATTTTGAATTCTTTCTCAGGAAGATTGGTGATTTCAGTCTCACCATGCCCTCTCTCTGGTGTTTGAGGGATTTTGGACCAAACAAGGTTCTTCTGCCTTTTCATGGCAATGGGAATGGTCACTGGTGAGTGGCGCATGTGTCAGCTGGGAGAACAAAGTTCCTTCCTGCTTGGCTGTCGCCTTGCCTGTCTCCACTGTCTGTGCTGCTTAACTGCACACAGGGAGCAGCCTCTGGGTTAATCCCCTAAGCTTCAGTGGGCGGAGCAGCCTTTGAGATAGCCTAGGACAATGGCGGGGGTCGCAGGCCAGCAGTGTGTGTTCTGCTGTGAGAACAAAGCCTCTTCATGTTTCCCAGACTGTGTGCCCATCTCTGCTGTCTGTGCTGGTCAACCGCATGCAGGGAGCATCCTCTGGGTCTGGGCTGGTTAGCCATGCACAGGGAGAAGCCTCTTTGTTAAGCTGTGTGGTTGCTGTATGCGGGGCTGCTCCTCGGCTGTTCTGCAGCAATGGCGGGTCAGCTGGTTTGCTTGCAGTGCCAGTAGCAGGGATGGAACAGCAGGCTGCTTATTTCCGTGAGGGGGTTCGGAGCTGTGTTGCCACCCGGGGGTTAGGGCGCCTGAAGTTCCTTAAAGGTCCCAGCAAATACAAGTATTTTCAAAATGTATATGGTTTTGGGAGGAGATCTTTGCCACCCTACTCACACTGCCATATTGTGAATCTCCCCCTTTATTATTAATTTCTTTCATTTTTTGTTACCTCTGTTTCTTTCTAGTATTTTGATGAAATTTTCTTTATTCTCTGTTTTTATATTCTTCTGACTTTGAAGCTATGGTGTATATTAGATAATTAGTTATTATCATTAAACTTTTAATAAAAGTATTTATCTTAAAACTTGTGTAGGAAAGTCCAATGTTACTCTTTTTCTAGCCTCTTTCTAAATAAGGCATCCATCCACAGCATCTATACATTGAATCCTCACTATCTTCAATGACTGCCCTTTCTAATTTTAATTCAGTATTTTAAAAAATGAATATACATAAGTGTACAATTTGGTAAATTTTCATAAAATGAATACTTAAATACACAGCATAAAATGCATGCAGATTGAGAGACAGAATATTATCAATACCCACAGAAGTCCTCCCCACTAATCTTTCCATCCTAAAATCACATCCTCCCCTGACTTCCACCATGGGTAACCAACCATTTGTTTGACTTCTAGAAGCATAGATTTGTTTTGCCTTCTTTTGTATTGTACTTTTATATAAATGGAATCCTGCATTTACGTTTTCTTTTTTTAGCTTCTTGCATTCAATGTTACCTCTGTGAGATTAATCTAGATTGTTGTATATAGTAAATGTTTCAGTTTCATTGCTATATGCTATTTTGTTGTGTGAATATAGAACTTAATTTTACATTCTACTGTTAATAGACATTTGAATAATTTTTAGTCTTGGACTCATTCTGCTGTCTTTTGGTGAACATGTAGAGAAGTCTTAAGCCAGCATGACTTTTTTCTCATTGTAGGGAACCTGTTTCTTCTGTCTCAATGCTTTGAAAACTCTTTGCCCTTGATTTTCAAAATGTCATAAGAAATTGTTGATTGTTTTCCAATACTTTTGCCTACTGGAGTAATTCTTTTTACTCTGAACAGTCAAATCCTCTTTCAATTCGATTACATTTTCTTTTGCATTTTTAATTACTTTTAAGTACTTCATTCGCACTCATTATTCATATGATCTCTATTTTTGCATTTTACAGCTATTACCTTCTTTGTGATTATCTCCAGCTTTCTGTCTTTCCCCTCTGGATGTTTTAGAGTTTCCTTGTGACCATCCCCCACACTACTGATTTATGATGTTGATTGTTGTTTTCCTTCTTTCTTGTAGATACATATCTATATTTTGTCTCTTCTGACTTATACTACCATTAAAAATTTTGAAGTAACTTACATGGTTTCATAGTCAAACTGCTACTTTTAATTTCAGTCTATTATTTCATCTTCCATTTTTTTTTCCCTTCGAGTTCATGCTTTTCTCTTTTTTATATTGATTGTTTAAAATGAAAACATTTATTATCTACTTGTTTCAGTTTCTCAGAATAAATGTTTTCAAAAACTCTGCTTTTTTTTCTTGGAATGTAGGGCTTATTTCCCTATTTTTTCATCACAGATTTTTTTCACAAGTCTCATTTTCCCCTTTGAGTTAAAAATGAGATAAGGCATCTATAACAGTCAATATGTAACTGTCAACAAACAGCAAATAGTGTAGGTGGATTCTTCCTGCATTTCTTCTCATTTACTTGGGTGAGTTTTCTGTCTCTGCTATGAATGTAGGCTGAATGCCTGGCTCGACAAGCTAATATAACCTGTTCAGCCATTTAAGTCATTCAACAGCCTTTGGTTGAGGGAATAGGTAGGGATTATGAGCCATTATAGTTAAAGAATTTTATGATTGTAATCTTTCTCTCTGTTTTTGAAACTACTTCACTAAGTTCCAGTTCCACTGGTTACTAGCCAGTATACAAATTCAGCATCAAAAAATTCTTTCTGTTGGATGAGGGGGCATACATGTATTATTTTCTCCACCAGCTTCTCTCCTTCACATATTACCATGCTCTTACAGTTGTGAGCAGTTATTATATGTAGCAGCAGAAATAGCTGCAAGTGAGAATATTATTATTATATATTTATCCCCTGTAGTCTTTCAGCTGGTTTTAATGGTTAGTAGGGAAGGACTGTTAAAATTGCTTCCAATTCTATCTTCTTCTAAATCCTTGCATTTTCAATATTAGAAGTTCTGGATCTTTTTCTCTTTTTTCTTTTCCTTTGAATGAATCCTGTATGGATCTAAACCTTGTATGGTATAATATCTTGGGACAATTCACTACTTTCTTTATCTGTTTAATAAATATAGTTTTTTATAAGTTAAGCTTACACATGCAGCTTAACTGTGGTTATGGCAACACGCTTCTCAATTTGCTCACTTTTTTTCTTCTCATCTTTTGATTTTGAATGAGGCAATTATGCTCTTTTTTTACATATGCAGAATTCTTCTGCTGGGAGTAATATTGCAATTTACTTTGCCAACAAAATTTCTGTTGCAGCAATATGGCAAGGAGTATTTTTTTCCATAGGAATTCAAATTTTGTTCATCTCTCTCGGCTCTCTAAAGTTTCCTCTGCATATATTGAATACACTCTAACCTATATATAAATAAGAAGCTTTTGAAATTTGATGGCAAAAGATTATGAGAGGTACTTTAACTCTGTTTTCATACAGTCATCTTACTTCAAAACTTCCTTTGCATGGTAGAGTGGTGTGGGGCTGGGAGAAATGCAAATATAAAGATCATTTATTAAAAGTAGAATTCTTGTGATCTAGAAACATTTTGTTTCTACCCCTTCCACTTTCTTTTCAGATCAAATGTGAATTGAGGGCTCTTAATGCTGACTTTCTAAAGGAAGGTGCGTACAGGAAGAACTTAACCGAATAGAACTTCTTGAACTCAATATCATAAAAAGTAAAATAAAATAAAACAAAACGCAGAAGCAGTGGGACTACCTCACAGTTTGTCCTGAAACAGTATTATCTATTTGAATCATTATGTCTGTTACAAAAGTCTGTGAATATGGCCTGTTGAAAGAGACTATGGTGTAGTTAAGTGAAGATTATTAAGAGTTGGTTAATACGGGCCTCGTCCTGCCCTGGTTTTTACCTAGTTTTGTGACCTTGGGTAAGTCACTTTACCTCTCCAGGTATCTGCTTCTCAATCTGTAAAATAGGAGGGTTACATTCCAGGTCCCCAAATTCCCTTCCTGTTCTCAGATTCTAAGAAATACAAATAGCCACAGGTGATTTTAGAATCCAATGGCACAGGAAATGAGGGGTCTGCTGAGGTGGGGGTATGAGGGTGGGAAACTTAAACTAGCCATCACAGCCTCCAGCACAGAGCGTGGAGACTTCACACACCTTTACGAGTGACCCTAAAGCTCCTGGACATAAACAAAAGCAGGCAAGTAGGTGGGAAAATAGAAATTCTTTCAGTAGCCCCTAAGGTATGCTTAGATATTGTTCAAATAAATATTGTGGGAAAGAAAATTTGATCCTCACATGAATCAGCAGAAACTCATTTAGAATAGACTCAAATACTAAAATAGACCTGACAATTTCAAAGCAATTGTACCACCAATATTGCTGCTCTAGACACACAGTAGATAGCACTCATCATGTCTAAGCATCACCACTGAGCGACTGTTCCCACCCGTTCTCAACAGAGCACTCCAGAAACTGCCCCCAGTCAGTTAGGGTCAGCAAGTGTCACTACACTGCCATCTTAAGCCCTAAAGAGTTATACAATATCCACAGTAGATTACACTTTAAGAAATCTAAGGGAACTTGCACCACCCTACACTCCTTGCCAATTATTTACTGAGAAATGCTTTGCCATCTTCCTTGAAAACACTTCACAACTGAAAAATACTGTGAGAAAACTTTGGGAAGCAAAGTTCTTTTAAATATTCTTGGCTTATGGAATTCAGTTTATCTCTAATGTTAGTTATAACTGACCCCTTAGAAGGACATGATACCAGTTCTTTCTTACAAGGATAAGGCTTGCAAATGGTGGGATAAGATACTTGAGAACTTCACCCCACTGTAGAAGGGTTGCTGGAACCTCCCCACAGAGGCTTCCTAACCTGGAACATCTCATTACAGCGAAAACACTCAGAATGACCTCATTCCACAACTTCTAGCACGCTCCCAGCAAAGGTACAGTACTAGATCTTTTTAGAAAGAATACATTTTTAATCAACATTTTTCCCTTTATAAAGGAAATCAATACTCAATTTTCAAACTATAAAAGACAGAGAGAAAATTATAAAGTAAAAATTACCTGTTATATCACTATCTTTGAAAACTGTCATTAATAGTATTCATATGTATTTTTAATACAAACTGATAATCAGAACATATAAAACTCTGTTTTACACCTGCTAGAAAGACCTATTCTTAGAGCATTTCCCTGACCTCAAGCACATTTTCATCTGTTGGTTAAAGTTACTTGAGGTTGAGAAGTTTCTTTCTCACCTAACTGAATCCCTCAAGCTCTAAAACCATAAAAGAACAAACTAGGACATGGTTTTTAACACTCAGGTTTACGTTCTTTGAATTTTCCATTAGAAACAAAGATATATTTTTATTTGAAATGGGATCCAGAAACTCTAGTCAGAACTAAGGAAATGTCCAGATTTGTCAGTTTCCAGTTTACTTTAGCAGTCTCAGCATTTGTTTTAACATTTCCATCACTTTTTGAAGGATGAGCATTGTTTCAGTATTTCTCAGAAGCAGGATTATGCCATCACCTGAAGCCAAGTAACAGTAATGACTGTTGAAATCAGTGTTATTATAACAAAAGAACAATGAAATGGTGGAGAATGAAGAAACCAGATGCATTTTTACACTGATTTCCAGTGTGTTTTAGTCTTAGTGTCCCACCTGCGGGAATGATGGGACTTTAGGAATCACATTTGTTTACATTAAGGAACTGTTCTAGCACTTCAGCGGAGGAACGTTTGGAAGAGTCTCCTTCCCTTTGGAATGCTGGCCAGTACTGCATCTTTCTCTCCACATGGTAAGAAATGTGAGCTGCCCACTTACTCGGCTTTTTAGGATCCATGTGTTTTCTTCTGAGAAGTGGCAATGTGGTCCTTACCTGTTGGGAGCTAGAAACCATATGACTGATATTCAAAGAAGACCTCTAGGAGATTTCCCTGGTAGGAAAACAAATCCATCAGTGAGATGGTTAAAGTAGCAGCAGAGTGAGCAGACAGCTGCTGCTGGAGGAGAAGCAGGCAGGGTGAGTGGTGGACGGCTCCAGCAGGACGTGCCTTCTCCTCTTGCTAAAACCCAGTGACATGGAAGAGGAGAGGACAGTTCTGGCAGTGTGTCCAGGAGAGCATGTGAAACCCTGAAACACCAGACCCTAAGAGAAGAATTGCCAAACCCTTCAGAAACCCAAAACCACAGGGACTCCCAAAGCTTTCAGTGGGGCCAAAGGAAAAAAAAAAAGCAATTATATCCGCCTACCTAAATGAGCTATTCATCTTATGGCTTTGTGTTCCACAAACGTCTCCTACAACTTGGGAATCAAGGATGGGTCCAGGTAAGGGCCTAGGTAAGGATCCAGGTAAGTTAAAACTCAGAAGCAGGAAAATTAGTTGATTGTATCTGGTTTACCATTTTACCCTTTCTGAGTAGGCAGTGAAACAACTGTGAGGCGTATAGTGCCGGCTTCGTGTCTTGGATCAACACGGGAGCCATGCCAAATGTCAGATTAAATATTCCACAGCTGAAGTGTTTGCATAACTTTTCGGTGGCTACCATTTAAAGAAAGAAAAACAATGATGGGCCTTTAAAAAAATTCCCTTCACTTGACATGATCACGGTGTACTGCCAACAATTGCTCTCAACTTGGAAGGCAAGGCCACGCATATCTGTCCCTGGAGCATCAGTGCCAGCTGGCTTGCGAGGCCCTGGGTTTCCACTCACTCCAGGAGCATGAAGACCCACTGTGTGCCCTGAGGGCCGCAGCCACGCCGCTGTGTTGTTTAATCTTGTCTGCTTTGGCTAAGAAGCAAGGCATTTTATGAAGGAATTTCCTGGTTCTTGAAGTATCTGTCATGTCTCAACAATGAGTTTGCATTTGCTGCGTGTGTTTTCAGTTTGGGTTGGCTCTGTGGGTCTGCTGAGGAGACTGGAAACAGGTTTTTTATTGAAACAAAATAAGTCTGAACAAATCAGCTTTATTGTCATTGGCTCTCTCATGATTTGGATTAATTTTAGCTTTATATTTCTAAAGGATTGCTCAAGCTGTGATACTCTTTAATCTCAGGTTATTTGAGGGAAGGGAGAGAACTGACAAAACCTAAGCACCTACTAAGTGTCAGATGCTTTTCGTGTATTGCCTAAATGACTTTTCCTAACAGTTTAAGGAAGCGCCTGGTCCTCCCTTCATTTTACTGATGAGGAAATGGAGGTGCTGAGAGGGATTCTCTCACCCACAGTCGCGCAGCTGTGTCCTGAGCGTGGGCTGTCAAGGCCACAGGCTTGGTTTCGTGCCGGATCTACTACTTAGTCTCTGGGACAAGTCACTTCCCCTCTCTGCTGCAGTTTCCTCATCTGGAAAATGGGAATAATAATTGGAATCCTCCATCGAGGATTAAACTGAGGAAGGTGTGGAAAGTGGCCAACATGGTAACCAGTCAGTACATTCAGCCATGGTTACAGGGCACTGCGGAGAGTTCAGCCCAGCGCAGCCCCTTCCTCTGTGGACCCAAAGCCCCCTCAGCCCTCTCCCGGTCAGTGCCGCCCTTCTCTGTGGGGAAGGTTTAGCCAATGCTGATATTCCAGAGTCTCAAAGTGGAAAGCAATTTAATGTCTTCATCTAAAAACTGTTGCCCTATTGAGGCAAATAAGGTCTGTAAGTCTGCCATAGGCTCACAGTTCTACCAAAGAAGCTCTTTCTGAAAAGAAACCATAGAGAGGAAAACCTATGAGAGACAGAAGGCTGAAGGACTTTTTTGTCTCATTGTCCAAGTCAGTGGCTTGGATTCAGAATTAAAATATGAAAAAGTACCATGTGATGTATTCTCTCATGCAGCAGATGTCTGGTCTTTTTACTATAGCGAAAGGAGAGCTTAACTGTGTCACCAATCATCACAGTGCCTGTGGGCCTGTGTTCAGCCCTGGGTGTGTGCCATGTGCCAGTCTCTGTGCTAGGTCTTGGGAGGCAAAGGTGAGTAAGACATGATCCCTGTCCCAGCAGAGCTTCAGACAAGCAATCAAGTGAGCTTATACAATGCAGAAACCTTGATCTCTATTCAAGTTGTTTAAATTTTAGACCCTCTGGAATCCATGCAAAAGGAAGCCCTGTATATTTCTTTTCTTTTTTTTTATTAAGGTATCATTGATAGACAATCTTATGAAGGTTTCACATGAGCAACGTTGTGGTTTCAACATTCACCCATATCATCAAGTCCCCCCGACACACCCCACTGCAGTCACTGTCCATCAGCATGGGAAGATGCTATAGAGTCACTCCTTGTCTTCTCTGTGCTGTACTGCCTTCCCCGTGACCTACCTATATTGTGTGTGCTAATTATAGTGCCTCTTAGTCCCCTTCTCCCTCCCTCCCCACCCACCATCTCCCAACCCCTTCCCTTTGGTAACCACTAGTCCCTTCTAGGAGTTTGTGAGTCTGCTGCTGTTTTGTTCCTTCAATTTTGCTTTGTTGTTATACTCCGCAATGAGAGAAATCATTTGGGACTTGTCTTTCTTGGCCTGGCTTATTTCACTGAGTACAATATCCTCCAGCTCCAACCATGTTGTTGCAAATGGTAGGATTTGTTTTCTTCTTATGGCTGAATAATATTCGATTGTGCATATGAACCACATCTTCTTTATCCATTCATCTACTGATGGATACTTAGGTTGGGAAGACCTGTATATGAGTTCTGGCCTTGACACTACTACAAGCTGTATGGTTTTAGCCAAAATCACTCAACCTGAGTTATATTTTTTATCTATGTAATGGGGAAGATGAATAATTTTCAGACTACAGGGTTTATTTTCAAGAATGAATAGATTAATGCTTTGAAAGCCTTTGTTATACAGTAAGGACATAAATATTTCCATTCTTACTTTACTTTCATTCATTTTGGACACATTTTGTATAGAATGACTTTTTGATTATAAGTTTCTTGCTTTTTAGTTGAATGTTTGTGAATATTTCAATAAAGAGAGGGTAGAAAAGAATAGCATCAGTGAGTAATTTTCAATATCACATCCATGAGGGGCAAGAGGTAAAAAGAGGGAGACTCCCACTGTTTTCTTTTTTTTTAAATGATCATTTGTGGATTATTTATGTCAGACATTATGTTAAACTGTGTGTATATGTGTACGTTTGTGTGTATGTTTGTATATGTGTGTAAATCCTCACAACATTCTCATTCTCACAACAAACTCATCAGATACTTCTATTTTACAAATAAAGAAACTATGGTTCTGAAAACCTAACTAATACTCTCAAGGTCAGAAACCTAAAAAATAGTCAAACTTGGATTTCAAAGTCTATCTGCTTGAGTCCAAAGTACAGGTTCTTAACTATGATTAATTCTGTGTCTGAGGATAATACTCTGAAATAGGAAAGGGATGACTAATATCAATGTCTATCTGTTATGTTTAAAGTAACTGAAATGATAGTCTGTGACTTTTTTTGAGGGTGAATTAATTACAAATATGTATGTATGGATAGAAATTTGAGAGATATAATCTAAGCAAAAGACAAGTGTAAAATATGAAATACTATATAAGCTCATTCTCTAGTAGAGCTTCTGTCCTCCCTGAACTGAACTGGCCTTTAGGGTTTAGTATCATTATCACCTCTTAGCTAGAAATAATCTCATCAGCTCTGAATTCTCAGAGCCTTTGAGAAGAACCCTTTTTAATGATTAACACTTCTGCCTCAGGGCTTTTGCACTTGCTGTTCTGTTTGCCTGGAGCATTATTCTTCCCAAATCGTGCTCAGCTCATTTGCTCACTTCATGGAAGTATCTGTTCAAATGTCCTTTATGAGACAGACCTGACTATGTCTTTCCTCATCATACTGTACAATATAGCAATGTTCCCCTCATCACTCTTTATCTATTGTCTTTACTTTTCTTCAAAGCATTTCCTTTCATGAGACATATTATTTAATATTTGTGCATTTGTTTATTGACTGCTTCCAAAAATCATATAGAAGGTCTATAAGAACAGGGAACTGCTGTTTATTGCTGACTCAAATCGAGAATACTACTCAACACATAGTAGATGCTCAATACATATTTGTTAAATAAATAAATGAATGAAGAATGAATGAATACAATCTTTTCTTTTTTGTGTCATGATTGGTTGCAGTTAAGTGTTACCTCACTTAGGAAACTATGAACTTTTTGAGGCAATATCTGTGCCTGGTTCACTTTCTCTCCAGGCCCTAAATAGTATTTGTAATTTGCTTAACGATTGAAAATTTGCAGAGATTTTATATACAATGTCTCATTTGTGACCTAACAACTCTATAAAATAGTTGGTATTTTTACTCCCATATGTCTTAGTCAGCTTGGGCTGCTCCAACAAAATACCACAGACTGAGTGCCTTAAACAATAGACATTTATTTCTCATAGCTCTGGAGACTGAGAAGCCCAGGAGCAAGGTGTCAGTTAATGTGGTTCACTGTGAGAGCCTTTGTGCTGGGTTGCAGAGAGTCACCTTCTCACTGGGTCCTTACATGGCAGAGAGACGGAGAGATTCTGGTCGCTTCCTCTAAGGACTCTAATCCCATTCAGGAGGTCTCTACCCTCATGGACTCATCTAAATTTAATTACCTCCCCAAATCCTCCCCTCCAAGTGGCCACATTGGGTTTAGGATTTCAACTTACGAGTTTTTGGCAGGGGATATGGCAATGCCAACATTTGGCCCATACACCAGCTTACAGATGAGAAACCATAACTCAGGGAAACGTAATGATTTTCCCTAGGCCAGAGATAATGGGGAAATCAGATCTCAAGTCCAGTTCTTTTCACCACAAATCTACAATTGACTCCTTGAAGGACTGGTGCCTGTCTGTGTCAGGGCCATAAGTAACCATGGAATCAGGGACGGATAGAAGGAGACTGAAGAAGGGTTCCTCTTGGAAGTGCAAACGAGACAGAACTCTTCAGGAATACGAAAACCTTTCATATAGTCAATATGAAGGTAGATTTCTACTTTTCAAGTTTTTTTTAAATACCATTTTTTAAATTGAGGATGGTTTTTAAAGTTTGTTTTATAATAGGAAATCTGTCCTCACAATATTGCCCATTAAGCTGAAGGAACAGAAGGTCTGTTTGGATAATTAGAATACGCCACCTAGCAGCTAAGATGTGAGAGATGGGACTTGAACTCACACCAGGCTGTCTCCTTTACACCTGCAAGGGAACCTGGTTCTTCATAAAGCCATTACAACAGCACTGTGGGGGCAGGGAGGAAAAGACAAGTGAGTGCCCCCTGTTTGTTCTGCTTGCTCCAGTGGGCACAGAGTCACAATTGCATTCTCTTCTTTCACAGAAATTGAAAATACATGCCTCTGAAAATTTAAAGCCTTGGTCATTCATTCTTCCTCTTATGTTTATAGATATAGACATAGATATAGATACAAATATAATCTTCACACATACACACACACACACATACACACACAGGTATTCCCTATTTTTCAAAAGTTTGCGTTATGCCACTTTGCTTTTACAAAAGACCTAAATTAGTACCTGTTTTCACTAACTGAAAGAAATCCAAAAAAGATTTTTACTTTTACCATAAAAGGCAAAAAGTGAAAATAGTGTTTGACATTTGTTTTGCAGTGAGCCATCCGAGGGGCCTTGCCACACAACTTCCTCAGGAACTATACTCAGCAGCTCAGCATCAAGCTACTGTGTCTATGAGCAACATCTGTGCTTTATTTTGATTTATTTTGTCCATCCATTAGCAAAATGCATCCTAAGGTATCAGAAAAGCCTGAGAGAGATTATTTTTTGGGTCTGGGAAGGCTGAAAAATTTTTCCATATAAATTAATGGTAATTGCTTCTTTATTCTAGGCCATTTTGCTTATGAAAGATTTTATAGGAATGCTGTACTTCTGGACAGTGGGAGAAACACGTATATATATATATATATGTATATATAAATATTTTCTTTATTAGGAAAAGTCCTTAGAGGCCCTGAATTTTTTCTGGACTTGATGAGCTCTTTAATCCCCAAATATTTTTGTAATCTGTATTTAAGCCTCAGAACTCCTGGAACCCTCATATGAAATCAATCCAGATTCCAAACTTAATGAGATTTATCTACCACTAACGCCTATTTCTATTTTTAACAGAAACATTTATTTTCAAGACAGAACATGTCTTTATAACATGCCATTGTAGCAAATTCTACATCCTAATAGATCAGAGTATAAGACAGGGTAGAAACTGAGATCTCAACCCAGAGACTGTTTTATCTTGTATTTCTTAGGTTGGACTATAGACAGAAGGAAAAACTGTGTGGTTTAGACATTATGCAGACTAATTCAAACTCAAAGCTACATTTAATTTGTATGACTGTCAAAGCACGATTACACTTCATAACTTGTCATTCCATTCCCTGTTCTACCCTACACAGCGCCAGAGCAAAATAAATCCATACAAACCAAAAAAAAAACACCCAACAACCCAGATCTGCTTGATGGTAATAAACATAGAACATTCTTTCAATGCACATGCTAAGCTGCTTTTCCCCAGTACCCACTATACATGAAAAATCTACATATGTCTAGTGAGACCTAAGTCAAGAGTCTTCAGCTGAAAACTACCTCAGAAGGCCTGAACAGCTGAACCAGTAACACCATCCACCTTTGGAACTCTTCATTGGAAGTAGACCCATCTTTTAAGGCTGATTTGGAGAGTGGAAGAAATGCTGAGCAGATAAAACTAAAATGCCTGTTGCACTTTCTGGACTGATGAAGAGAATGATAAGGACCTTTTAAGCTCCAATATTCGCTGATGATCTGATTTCTCCATACGTAATATGCTCTTTAGCCAACCCCAGCCGTATGTCATTTCTTTACAGAAACCCAAACTACTTAATGTGGAGTAAGCTGCTTATTTATTACAGTTTCCTTGTGAGCAAAATAAAGTGACTTTAAGTTTCAAAATTTATTCACAGCAAATCAGTGCTAGCAGTTATTTTCTTCTTTGGTCCCTTATTCTGGACTCTTGAGTCACATAGTACATCACACAGACCATCTGATGTTTCTGCCTACTTCTAACTGGCTTCAGAAACTATCAAAGTCTGTGCTAGAACAATGGAGGGAATATAGGTGTTTCATA
Source organism: Manis pentadactyla (assembly GCF_030020395.1). Classification (NCBI taxonomy): domain Eukaryota; kingdom Metazoa; phylum Chordata; class Mammalia; order Pholidota; family Manidae; genus Manis; species Manis pentadactyla. The sequence continues at coordinate 89,162,236 of NC_080020.1, forward strand.
TTTCCAGGAAATCCAGAGTCCCTGGTAAATAAGTGTTTTCAAACCTTAAAATCTATTAAAGTAGTTTGTTATTTCAAGTATTGACATGACAAAGGATCCTTTTCTTTAGGAAATAATCACTCTGCCAGCTATTTTATTTGGCAAGTCTAAATTGTCATAGGTTGGATTTATTGAGAGTGAGTCCACCTGTGAGTAGACTGAGTTGTGCCCAGGACAGTGAAAAAATTCCTGGCGGACTGGCTGTGGCCTATATGTGGTGCCCATAGCAGCAAAGCCATGGGGGTTCCTCATTATTACTGTGTTTAGAAGGAAAGAATCTTGGAAATACCATTTCCTAAGGGGACATGTTTATTGCACCCATTTGTCTATAACTATTTCCAGAGTGTTAACATCATAACACCTAAGCAAGCTTAATAGAAAACATTTTAAAAAGAGCCTTCAAAAGATTCATTCTTGAATGTAAATAAAAATATAGAAAATAACAAAAAAAAAGGATGGATAAAAAAAAGTAAGATGTAGGCATATATTCATAACATAATCTGAAATGGAGAGACACAGAGGCGTTTTTCTCCTTTCCACGTGCCCTCCTCAAGCTAAGCAGGGACTGGCTGCAATAAGCTGCCTTGAATGAGAAACCAATTGGGGGATGCCACAAAAGAGTCGCTGTATAATGGCACTGAATCTGATAAAATTTTAACCTTCTACTTTTCCTAAGGAACATTTTGAGGAAAATTTGTGCTAATATCCCCAGCTGCACACTTCCAGAAGCATCTCTGGTAGTGTATGGCTATCATCAGCACAGCTCTTCACTGCAATGTGAGGGTGCTGAGCTGGTACAGAACCAGAGCATTACAGACCGAATATCTGTATCATCCCAAATTCACATGTTGAAACCTAATCTTATGATGGCACTAGGAGGGGAGGCCTTTGGGAGGTGATTTAGTCATGAGGGTGGAGAGCTCATGAGTGGGACAAGTGTGCTTATAAAAGAATTCTAGAGAGCTCCCTTGTCCCTTCTGCTGTGTGAGGACAACAGTGAGGAGATGGCCATCTATAAGCCAGAAAGGGGGCTCTCAGCAGATACCAAATCTTCTGAAGCCTTGATTTGGGACTTCCACCCTCTGGAACCATGAGCAATAAATGTTTGCTGTTTCAAGTTATTACAGTATTTTGTTATAGCAGCCTGAACAGACTAAGCCACAGAGTAAGCCCTGGTATTCCCTGCATATGCTGCTAAGAAGAGAAGCAAACTTGACAAGCTTCTCTTTCCTTTTAAAGAATTCTAGCTTTTGACCCCCAGAACCTTGTAAGCTCATGCAAACCCCTCTGTTACATGATGCTTAGTTTCTCTGAAGCTATTTATAGGTCAGGTTTCATCCTCCTTGAGTCTACTATATTTTTTCTTATTTCATAAATGGACTATCATTTATGTGCCTTGTTTTAATTGTTCCCTCCACTATTCCCCATATGAGGGAATGATTTAAAGTGGTTAGAGAAAATATTTTAATGCATCTCCCTGACATTCGATGAACATCTATATGCAAAATACTGTGAAACGTCCAAAGTCAGACTCAGACCCAACTCTCATGTAGTTCCAATTTACAAGAAATATAAAACACACACACACACACACACACACACACATTATAAGAAAAGGACAGAAGAAAGTGTGAGATGTCACTAGCAAGTTCCAAGGAAAATGACATGTGGTCTTCCCAGGGAGATCAGGAAGTCATTTTGGATTGAGTCTTAAAACTATTCTTTCTCAAAAAAAAAATTTATAAGAAACAATATATTTCATTTTTCTGACGTCACAGCCCCAGCAAGTGGTTTTGTACCAAATTTAATGGAAGTTCCACAGGATGTTTTGTGCATGGGAGAAGGAAAAAAGGGAAGTAACCACAAAATTTAAAAATACAAAAACAAAATCGAATCCTGGATAACTTTTAGCATCTGTTCCACTCCCACATTAATAAAATTCACCTGGGAATTCTGACTAAAAGGAGAACAGAAAACAAGAGTTGTGGGGGAAGGAAGGGCATACTGGCAAAGAAAAAGTCACAGGGGAGAAAAAAGCCACAGAGCATCCCAAGGACAGACGTCTTTACCCCTCCCGACGCCAGAAGGACACTCCGCAGGGACGCTGAGGCCCTGCCAGACTGTGCCCAGGGGAAAAGCAGGCCGAGACTGGGTGGGGGCATAAGGGCAGGCAACTCACTCATGGAGGAGATGGTGAAGGGCAAAGGAGGCAGATTTGCATGCACAGAAAGACAGACAGGGCTGAGGAGCACTTAAACTGAAAAACTAATGTCCTAAGTGTTATGATTTTTTTAAAAAGAAGGATGTCCTTGTTATCTCTACCCTAGGCTGAACTTAGTAAATTGATTCTTTTTTCTTTCTTTCTTTTTTTTTTTTTCTTTGTATTTCATTAATACTTTGATCTCACTTGAGAAAGGTCAGTGATCTCATTGAGTTGAGGCCTGGCATGGATGCACCGAGAAGGGCACCCAGATTTCCACTGACCCCGGACCTCCCATGTTGGGTAATACTAGCACTGCTCTGGGGGCTGATCTGCCCATCATTCCCAGTGCAATGACCCGGGCCTAGAACCCCAGGGCTGTTTATGGGCTAGGACTTACACTCATGGGCACGATTGGAGTGTCTGGCTGTGCTTCTCAGATGGAGTAATAGAGGACAGATCCCGCTCAGGTATCACTCCCTACAGGTCTGGGTCCATAACACTGAAGGCATGCCATTTCCTGGCATAGTGAAGGAGCCAGGATCCCTTGGGCCTCCAGGCTTGCAAAATGCTGCATCTGCTGAATTTTGACGTATGCTGTGGGGATGGTCAAGTATGCCTTCTCCTAGGAAGCTGCTTTGCCGCCACTGGAGCCACGTTAAGGAAATGGTACCTGCTGTGGAGGAGACCTAAACTGCAGAGAAGCCATCTGGGAAAACCCATCTGCACCTGAGATATCATCTGAGGCTCCTGGGACCCATGGCCCATCACAAGATCGTGTGACATCAAGCCAGGCCTCACCGAAGCGCTGTGAGAAAGTACGTTGGGTCCCATGGCCTTCAGGAAGGGCATTTGGTTGGAGTGAGAAGTTGACTATGTCATTTCCATTACACTGAGGGTTGCCACTGGAACTTGAAAGTCTGGATTTGGGGTATTAATGTTCATTCCTGGTATGTTATTCAGTGATGATAAGTTAGGTGAAGGAGCTGGAGGCCAGTTGTCATCTGACTTGACTGCAATCTTAACAGGATTATGGTATAATCAGGTAGAACTGGACATTGCAAACTTGGGCATAAGGCATTGTGGTAGAGAACAGATTTGTGGAAGGGTAGGCTCTGGAGGCAAGGTGTACTAGAGAGAAGACACCTGAATATTCACAGAAGCAAATCAACAGCAGAATAGCAGCAAACTCTAAGGACTATTTAATGAAAGCAGCAGTGTCTGAGCCTGGCATCAAGCCCACCATGCAATGTGGATGCCCTTCCTGAAGGCCGTGGGACCCAACATACTTTCTCACCGTGCGGTGGAATCTGGAGGAGTGTGAGGTTCCCTGAGGGTGAGCCTAGCACTGACGACTGGACTGTAAACTGTAGCAGTTTCAGAAAGTTTTAGCAGGGAATGCATATAGCTGCTGGCCCAGATTTATTCAAGGGCTTCAGCCCCAGGCTGTGTCAAATTGGAGACTAACCCTTTCTTGAAGGGTTGAGCAGTAGCAGTGGCTGTGGCACTTGGTCCTTCTGGTAGGTATGATTGGTTAGCTGAGATTCTACAAACCACTGTTGCTTCCTGGACCTTGAGATAAAGGAAGGAATGACCTGAAGCCTGTGACACATTGCTCACCAGATGGCAGGGGAAGCATCTTCTGCTGAGCAGGCAGCATCTCAGACCCACGTGAGTATAATTCATCATCACCTCCTCAGTGCACACTGAGCCTCTCATCTTTTGAGGTGTCATCTGAGAGCTGGATCCCATTTGACATTTAAATTGACATCTCCCTTTATGACATTAGGGCTCATCTCAAACTCAAATTCCCAGTCAGGGCCCATCTGTGGGGCACTGATTTTAGAATGTCATTTTCAGTAGGACTCGGAAGGAAAATGGACTTTGAGAGCCTGGGATTATCCTAGTCACCTCCATGCTAGGCCTGATGCCTGCCATACTTATCCTGGGAAGTTTTGACCTTTCTCTGCCAGCTGCTGTTACACATCTCTGCAGACAGTCTCTGGGGATTTTGGAAGCATTCTCCTTAGTCAAGACCACTGAAGAGCCCTGGGCCAGGAGAGAAGTTTCAATCATTTTGGATTTTTGACATACTGTCCAGCCAAATGGCTCCAGAAAGAGCTGGTCTTAATGCAAGGTTGGAGACATCTGCCACTTCCAGTTCAGTGCCACTCATTCCTGCAAATTCAGGGAGCCATATGTGACCCCTGGCTTGCTGGGGTCAAGGGCCATGCCTTTAGGGACAAATAACATTGGCATAATCATACTATTGGGAAATGGCTTTGCTTGCCTAGGTGCCCAGCCTTCACCATGGGTCATCTGGTATTGAGGGAGAGGCCCTTGGACCACTTCCCAAGGTCCATGCTGATAAACCTCCGTATTCTGGAGGGAGCACTGTGGTGCAGCCACTTGTCCCTGATTCCACTTCTCTTCATAGGAACTCGTGCTGTAATTTCTGTCAAACTCTCTGCTCAGGAGACATCTGACTCCCTATGGGCCCAGACTGGAAGTTCATGGAAGGTGGAACCACTCCGTCTGGAGAAAAGGGTGCACCTGTATATCCTGGGAGGAAAGCGGAGCCCCCACATCTGCCTGGGGCCCAGGTCCCTTCCAAAGCTTTAGTGTGGAGCCATCATGGCCTGTATCACCTCTCTGGTTTCTCCGGAGGTCTGCCTAATACCCCAGTGCTCTGCATTCTTTGTGCTGCTGTGAATGTCTTGTCATCAGGGAAAAGTACAGGCTGAGTATTTCTGACAGTGCATAAGGAGTGCTCCTGATGCTCCAGCTACTCAGGAGAGGGTCTCTGTGAGTTTTCCCCTGGGTAGGGGGGTCTCCACTGGACACTAGTGGATAGGGTGGTGATGGGGAGAAGACATTGCAATCTGCCAAACAGCTCTTGCCCCTGTGGGAGACACAGGTAACTGCTTGGTTTAGGGGCACCCAATCTGACCCAATACCATGTAAGACTGTGGAGTCGAGTTGGCAGGGTTGCCCACCAAAGAGAACAGTGTGTTTTCTACCCCGTGCCTGCCCATGCCAGGGGACACACAGGACCAGCAGGCTTGGGTGTTGGTGCCAGAGGCAGTCGGCCGCCGTTCCGTATTCAGGGAGGAATTCTGGCCCTAGTTGGCAGAAACTGGGGGCTGTAATGGGAGAGGTTTCAGATCATTCCAAAGGCAGAGGTCTGTGTGTTCAGAGGGGTTTGGCTACTGCCATTCTCCTAGAGATGCTCTGGAAGTGGAAAAGGAGCAGCACTTTCAGCCTGACCCTCAGTGCAGCTTCTGTAGCTTGAAAACATAGGCACCACTTGGGCTAATGTCTCCTGAGCAGGTGTGAGCTCTGGTCAATAGTCTGGCTGTGGAAAGGTCTGGAAGACCCAAGGATCATGGCATTTGAGGGAGTTATCAGTGCATCATGTGTTGGGAATCCTAGGACATTACTTCTTTAGTCCCAGGAACTTGCTGACCAAAGGACTGGGTGAAAATACTTTTTTCCCTTGGCACCATTCCAGCCCCAATCTCCAGGTGTATGCATTCACCTGGCTTGAGTGCTCAAGGGTAGGGCTCCCACTCTCAGAGTCATGATTAGGGTGACTGAGATTGCCTGGCCAGCACTCAAGTGGGAGAATATGGAAACCAAGTGAGGATTCCCACATGGGACATGACTGTAGGGGGGAGGCCCTTCATCCCCTGCTTTGACTTGGGCTTTTACTTTTTGAGATGATTTCCTCCACTTAGGGTTCCTGGAATGCACTGATTGGACTTTCAGTTACAAACAGGCTCTCTGAGGTCTCAGACTGCAGCAGATTGAGCCGCTGAGGCAGACAGGCGCCTGCAGCCCTTCCTACGGGCCGCCTGTATGCCTTGTCCTCCTTGTTTGTCTGTGAAGCTTCAGCATTCTCTGGGTGTGCCTCCTGCTGCCAGAGGAGAGCCTCCTTGCACTTCACGGGTACAAAGCACACAAGGGTTACCACACTGCAGTGCATATCTTGGAAACCAGGTGCCTGGGAGTCACATTTTCCAAGGCAACCCTCACCTTTTGGGATGTTCAATTTGCTAACTTTTTCTACACTAGGACACAGAAGAACTTTCCAAAGATGATCTCTGCCTCCCAACAGAGATGAGTTTCTAGGTCAAAAACAGACTGACACCAGCTAGTTCCACATTCAGTCTCTGGAGGCAGGGTGGAGGCAGAGAAGGGGGTGTGGGCTTTGGTCCAGGGCCTAGCCAGCTGCTGGGCTGCGTGGCATCCTCCATTCTTCCCATGGCAGCTCTTAAAATGTTTTAACCACTGGAAGGGACTATGTAAATGAAGCATATGGGAAATAAGCTTGGAAAGGTAAGTTGGGACAAAATTTAGGATAGTTTAAAATACTAGATTATAAATTTGGAGTTTTTGTAGGGAGTGGGGAAGTACTGAAGATTTCTGAACATGATCACAAGTTGGCTTTAGAAAAACTCACTCTCCCATTATTGTTTAGAGGAAAAAGAGTCGAGAAGCTTTCAGATGTAAGCAAGAGAACACCAAACTAAGATGGCTTAGATGATAAAGATTTATTCTCTTATATAACAAGAAGTCACATAGCTGGAAAGACAGAATCAGTTTTTCACCAAACCAATGGACTGTGAACTAAGGGGCTGGCTGAAAGTGTCAAGAGAGGGCACAGAATAACAACCAAAAAATTAACCAAGAATAGAAATTTAGAGAATATCAAGGAAGCAGAAAAACAAATAATTCCTTATATCTAGTTTTTTGCAACTTCTAATTGAGCATAAAAGCTCATCTCCACTCCCTAAACGATTATTTTTTAATGAAAATAATTCAATATGAACACACAGTCTCTCAGGAATATTATATTCTCATTCCAGAAAATCAATTTAGCTAAGCATAAATAAGAATAACTAAAAGATTCCTTTCTCTACAGACAAGACCTCTGATCCACTTCAAAATAATTTCATGTACTGTTACCAAAGTAAGTAGAGCATTCATCCCTGAAGGCCACTTCTCTTGGAAGTTTCCACATTCATATAGGGAGCACCCACTGAAATTCCTAAAGAGCCGCAGCAGCCCCGAGCTCAGGCTCCCACTGAAATGGCAAGGGGCTCTTTTGCAGACTTACTAGTTGACTGTAACCAGGTCAGGCGCTCACCAAAAGTTTCATATCTGAATGCCCAAGTCAGGGGCACACCTTCCTGTGTCTCTAGGACCTACCTGTAATCACCATTTAGCACAGCAGGATAAATGCATGTGGACTTGAAATTTAAAAATGAATAACTATTTGCCATCCTTCACTTTTAACCTAGCCTAGTGAACGCCTTGCCTCTGTCACTGTGAGCACTGAGATCTGGATGTCAACACCCAGCTAAGGCAGGTGCCACCCAGTGCTCTAACACATAACTGTTTTTCTCACCAACAGACCAAAATGAGCCAATTATAGGAAACAGGCACTAAGGATTCTGTGGGTAAACCAAAGGGGATGATGAACCTTTGCAAATGATGAAGTAGATGGCAGGCGCCCTGCCTTTGTAGGTTGAGTCTACCGCCCACTCCGAAGGACTCAACTCCTTGCCCTTGGGGAGATGTGCTTTTGCCACAGAAAATAATGAAAACTGTCTAACTTGAATTCTATAAAATTATGCCAGAACTTTTCATTTAAAAAGCCCAATTGTGTGATTTTTACAGTGATCCCTCAGAAGCTGTACATTTCTTGAGCTTATTTGAATGGAAGGAGAAGTAAACATCTTATAGATGTATAGATATAGTTAACATTTGAGCACGTAGCATGTGCCAATATATTGACATATATTAACTCATTTAAACCTTATAAGACAGACACTGTTATCATTATATCCTTTTTATAGATGAGAAACAAATGGAAAAGAAAAAGACATTTATAGATGGTTGCAATGGATCCCAAAATGAAAGTAACAAAGAGAACTGAATCAATGCCATTTGCGTATCTTCAATTTATACTTTTTTTTTCTTTTTTCCTTTCTCCTCCTGGCTTCATCACACCAAACAGTTTTGAACCTGGATAGGCTGAGCAGCAATCTTAGGACTGTAAGGGAAAGCTGCTGTTAATTAATAGGACATAAACTACTCCATTCTCTTCTGGAGCAGTATGCCCAGGGGTATTTGCCTCAGAGAGGGCTGGTAAAGAGCTCCACGGTGGCTCTTCTCATCGTGTCTTCATACTTTGCAGTTACAATATGCACACATTTGATATGTTAAATAATTAGTTCTCAGCATCTTGTGTACTTGAGGCCCCATTTCCAGAATGATTTAGTACATTTCCCTCTGAAGTCCATGCTAAAAGAAGAAATAATTAGGCTCAGGAGGGTTTTACTTAAAACCTTGTATCTCTTCTGATCTAAAATGACTGTGCTAATTATAATTAGTCGTCTCCTAAGTTTCCCTGCCACAGTTCACTCTGAGGATTGAGTCTTCCCCTCAGGTGTTCCCTTGGATTCTGACATAGTGCTGGAACCTGAAGTGGGAGTTCCTCAGTCTGGGACCCTGGAGATACTTAATTCAATGTAGGGTAACAAGGCTCTTGTATGGTAGTACATTCAGATAGGATATTTTGCCCAAGCCATGTAGTCAAGTCAATCTGCTGGGGGTTAAAAACAGATTGGTCTGAGTAGGGCTGTACCAGGTGTGGTCTACAAACCAGGTGATGACCTGTGGGTTTTATCTGTCCTTGGGGTGATAAGTTCAGAACTTGGGAGGAAGCATTTAGAAACTTTTATAGCAATTTGACAGAGTAATATTTTAGAGCCCATTAAATCTAATAATTAAAAAACCGGGGCTTATATTTTTTATGTCATTTTTTTACTGTTTCCTTTTTATTATAACTCATCTCCTAAGAGTTTATTTTCTTCCTGATTATGGATCATGTTTCTTGCCTCTTTGAATATCTTTTATTTTTTTTTTAATTGGACTGTGGAGAGTATGAATTGTCACTGCTGGGTGCTGGGTTTGCTGAATTCCCTTACACAGTGGCAGACTTCATTCTGGCATGCAGTTATGTTACCAGGGGTCAGCCTGATCCTCTCAGGGTATGCTTGTGGCCTGCCTCCATGCAGTCACCTGAAGCAAAAGCAGGTCCCACCTTGTTTGTTTCCCTTCTCTGAAGGGGTCATACACCTAAAGGGACATTTGTCTAACATCTGAAAAACACTGTTTCATATATTTTTCTGACTTCCTATGTGTTTAAGATGGAAAAATGAATCAATCCCGTTCATTATGGCTACAAATGCCCTAGAACTTTGTCTTAACATCCTTAATGATATCTGGTAATTCACTGGTAGTAATTGCACTGTATTTTATTAAAGTATCCATCTACAATGGAAAATAAGTTAAAAAACAAAGCAAAACAAAACAAAAAAAATAACCTGACTAAAAAATGAACAAACAACTTGAATCAACATTTCACCAAAGAAGATGTAAACATGGCCAATAAGCACAAAGTGCTCAATGTCAATAATCATTAGGGAAAATGCAAATCAAAACTACCCTCAGATACTACCTCGTACTCCTTAGGATGGTTACTAGCAAAACAGCAGCATTGAGCCCCCAGAAAATAACAAGTCTTAGTGACAGAGAAATTGGGACGCTTGTCTATCATTAATGGGAATGCAAAATGGTACAGCCTCTGTAGAAAACAGAGTTCTTCAAAATATTAAAAATGGAATTATGATATGATGCAGCAATTTCACTTCTGGATATAAAACATGAAAGAACTGACATTCAGGGACTCAAAATATTTGCACCCCCATGGTCACAGCAGTATTATTCACAATAGCCAAAAGACGGAGGTAACTCACATGTTTATCAATGGAAGAATGGAACTTAAAATATGTGGTATCTCCATAGAATGGAAGGAAATTTTGACATATGCTGCAACATTAATGAACCCTGAAAATAGTTTATTAAGTGAAATAAGCAAGTCACAAAAGAATAAATACTGTATGATTCTAGTTAGATAAGGCATCTAAAATATCAAATTGATAAAGTCAAAAAGTAGAATGGTGGTTGCTAGGTGGCTGAGAGAATGGGGGTCATTGTTTAATGATCAGAGAGTCTCAGTTTGGGAAGGTGAAAAGCGCTCTGGAGATGGGCAGCGATGACGGCTGCACAAAAATGTGAATGTACTTAATGCCCCTGAACGGTTCACTTACGAATGGCAAATGTTTCATTTTCTGTTATGTGTATTTTACTACAAAAAAAGAATACTTAAAAACAAAACAGCAACTGGATTTGCACTCTCCCCACCCCCCAACCCCACAGCTTCAGAATCACTGGTCTACAGAGGCTGAAGGTAAGAAAAGACCTAAGTGAAGGAGAGTTTGATGAGCTTGCTACCCAGGATTAAAGATAACAAAAAATAGCTTTTCAGGACATCCAGAGACCACCCAGCCAGGGAACTAGTAAGGTGGAATTATGTCAAATCTACAGAATCTGCCATGGTGGTTACTTTTGTGTCATCCATTTTCCTACTAAGTCAACAATGAAATCCTTGTTGTAGGCTTCATGGACAGTGAGCAAAGTAGAACCTGGGGAGGGTGTATTTGTCTTTGCAGTGAGTCTTAGGGAGAGAGACCTCAAAAAGCTGGGGAGCAGGCAGCTGCTCTGAAGTGAAGCAAAAGCAATTAAATTTCCATGGTCTGAAAGGAGAAAGAGAAACTATCAGTTGAGGATGTATTGTTCATCTTGAAAAAGAGAATGATATTAACATGATCCCATTCATATATATTAGGAAAATAAAAATGTATTTATATATATAAGAAAATTCCCCAGGAAGATATAAACAAAAAGTGTGAAATTTGGCTATATCTGTGTGGTCAGATCATGGATGGTTTTTACTTTCTCTCTGTACTTTTTATCATGTGTTGTTTTCACAATAGGTAGGTAAAATTTTTATGAATAGTGAAAGAAAACAATTTTTACTTAAACATTAGAAAAGGACTGAAGGGAGATATGTGGCCCAAACCTGAGGTACCTTTAATTTTGCTTTTAGTAATTTATGCATGAATCAGTCTGTTTCATTATTTCTCATTCCATTTTTGTTTTTAACATTGGAGATGTGACCAGCAGTTTACACATTTTAAAGTAACAACGCTTACCATTTTATGTGCTGGAAATGCATTTCATTCATCTAGGTCAGATCAGATTAGAGTAATTAAGGCCACTGGACTTTGTCATTTAACAAATCCTTAAACCCAACTTTAATCTTATTCATTAATGCCACAAACAAGAGGGTTAACTGCTAACATATAATGTTTCATACCCATCCAGACACAAATGTTACAGTATTAAACGTTAAATACATTGCTTTGTATCTTTAAGAGAGGGATTGATGTATTCCGTAATCTAACAGTTGCAGATTTATTAGTCCTGAAGAGGTTATCCTTGGGGTAACTCATTATCGCATGTACCGGCACGGAATGTTCTGTGACAGGAGAATATGTAAGATGAAACAATGCAATTAATCAAGATCGGGCATGCAATGTAGTGACTATGCAATATGAGCAGATGCTGTCAACTCCTGAATTGTCACCACCCACCTACTGGCTGAGGCAATGCCACAGCTGAAACAGGTTGGCCACTGATGTGGGGATCCTGGTAACCTTTTGCCACATTCAGATCATACTCAGTTGTCCCACTTCAGCTTGGACCTAGCCGGAAAGGACAACTCCGTTGTCTTATGATTCTCCTGCAGCAAACCTTTCACTGCTTTAAAAAGGAGACAGAGTTGAGTCTTGATCTCTCTTTATCTTTTTGCTTCTTTTTCCAATTCTAACAAAGGTACTGAGGAGGAGAAAAAATTCCTAAAGGCAATCTTGAAAAATCAGCTTCCAGATGTGTTATCTCAATATTTAGAATCTTCTGCAACCATTAAAAAAGATGTCATAAAAAGTTGAAAGATATGGGAATGTGTTCACTTCATGCTACTATCATGAAAAGGGCAGCTTATAAATGTAACTCTATGAATATAGGAAATGACTACAATCTTGTAAACTAAAAAAAATGGAGTTTCCATTTTGTAAAAGATAAGGAGGAGGAAAAGAATTAATGTCAACATTAGATGGGACGGTAAAGGTTTGTTGTTTTTTCTTTCTGCTTTTTTCTGTCTATATATTTTCCTACATTTTCTAAATTTTCTAGAGCAGAAATGTATTACTTCCTAAAAAAATAAAAAAGATTCCCCCCATACAAATCTTATTTTTAGGATCATTCTCTATACCAATGAAGAGTAGCTTCTATTTACTGATACCAATTCAACAGCAACAGGTATTTTCATCTTCATCCTGCCATGGTGAGATGAGGCTTAAACAGAAATTGTTCAAACATGTCACATTTTTCTCAAATGAAAATCCTACATGTACCTTGACCTTCTTTGTCACAAAATCAGAGGACTAGTCCAGAACAGTAAAAAGACACTGTGTGATCTGATCAGCTCTGCTTTTTCTCAAAGCTCTACAGGAAGATCTAGTAAAGAGGTTGCCTGGGGCCAAGGGGTCACTTCCTTTGGGAATGCTTTTCCCTTTCCTTGCCCTGACACCAGGAAGGAAAAGAAAATACAATTGGCATTTATACAGCACTCAAAGCTTTCAAAGTACTTTCACACATAATAAGAAGAAGGCAAAGAGAAACTCTCTCCAGAAGAATCTGATGCCCTGCTGACAAACACATCCCCTTACCCAAGCACATTCTAACTTGTGTCACAAGTAGCAGCAAAGGAAATTACAGAAGCACAGGACAAGGGAACTAACTGTCTTGGAGCTGACATTATGCCAGGCACTGTTGTAATCACTCAACATATAGCATGCAGTCCTTATGACAACGCTGGGAGAAAGGTATCATTATCTACACCAGAAGTCAGCAAACTGCAGCCCATGGGCCAAATCCCATACAGCTTGTTTTTGTAAATGAAGTTGCACTGGAACACAGCCATACTCATTTATTTATTGTCTATGAATGCTTGCCTGCTGTAATTGCAGAACTGAGTAAGTGCAACAGAGACTGTTTTTCCTCCAAAACCTAAAATACTTATTATTTGGCCCTTCACAGAAGATGTTTGCCAACCCGATCTATATACCACCTATGAGGAAAATGAGGTTCAAGAAAATTCAACAATATCTCCATGTCACTTTGCTACTTACTGGCAGGACCAAGATATAAACATGTGTCTATATTACTTTAATCTCATGTTCTTTTTGTATCTCCAAATCAGAACTTAAAGAGTGAGACCCCAACTTCCTCCAAATGTATTATACGTGTGATATAAGCTAAGAATGATGAGACTTGAAAAACTGTGCTAATATTTTGACACATAATACTGTTGGATTCTTTAAGCTGTGTAAAGAACACTCTACCATAAGTTATCTTTTTCCTTCAACTTCTAATTTAACTCTACAGCAAGAATTATATAAAACAAAGCATTTGAAAAAAAATAGTGGAATTTCACATGCAAAATTGGCATTAGGTTTTATTGCATGGCTTTCGCAATGCAAGAGAGTACGATATCTGATGTGTTCCTTCATGTGACATGCTACCACCTGTATGAATTAGTTGGCTTCTGCACACACAGCCTAGACATGGAGGAATAAGGAAATGTGTGCTTCAAATGTCTAACCTATTCTTCATTTAGCATGGCTTTGTTCACAATGTCAGTTTCTCTTTCAAAACTTCTTTTGCTTAACTCCTTAGCCACCCAGTTAGCTGAAGCAGGGGACTTTGCCGAGATTTTTTTGTAGGTACCCAACAGAAGAAACTGCTGCAGAAGAAACTGCTCTCACTGTTTGCACTACCTCACCCATTGGTGCCATAAAGGGATGCAGTTTTAAAAACAGACCAGACAAGGTAGCCTGGCTTAATTCACCCCAGGGGTGGCAAATGCAGGGAAGGCAGCATCTCCTAAGACGCCACTCTTATCCAGGCAGAGTCTAGCAGTTGTGTGGAGGCAAAGGAAGGGTAAACCTAAAGTATCTGTCCCCACCTGCTCAGTGCCAAGGAGGATCCGGTTCATTTTGTTTCTTCCCATGAATATCCAAGGAAAATGTCATGACTCTGTGAAAAGGCAATTGTTTACTACAAAGCATGGAGATTTAACCATCTTCTGGAAGGAGCCAGCAGGGGCAGAATGAATACAGAATGCAGAAAATGATATCCATACCACAAGAGAAAGATGGGAGATCAAAAAAATGGGGTGAATTAAAAGCAGTGAAATAATTTGAAGTCTATAAAATCTTATGTGAGAGTTCACAAGAGAAGCAACTATCAAACAAGGAAAATAAGAGCTTCAGTTGCCACTCTGACCATACATTAAGAAGAGTTAGCAAGAAAAGTGGAAAGAGATTTCCCCTCAATGTCCTTTTCTTTTAAACAGCTTTATTGAAGTATAACTGACATACAATAAACTTCACATATGTATATGTCCAAGAAATCATCACCACCATTGAGATAATGAACATCCATCACTGTCAAAACTGTATTCATGCCTCTGTATAATTCCACCCTCACAATACTATCCACTCCCCACCCCAGGCAACCATTAATCAATCTGTCATAAGGATTAGTTTACACTTTCTAGAATTTCATATAAATGGAACATACAGTTTTGTCTGGCTTCTTTCACTTAGCACAATCATTCTGAGATTCATCTGTACTATGCCTCATAATGTAGCTTCTTGCTTTTTTATTGATGAGTATATTGCATTGTATGGATATACTACAGTTTAGTTATCTAGACAGTTTTTGGCTATCACCATTCATGCTCCAGTCTTTGTAGGACATATGCTTTCATTTCTCTCAGGTAAACACCAATGAGTCAAGTAACTGGATCATATGGCACATGTCCCTTTAAATTTTAAAGAAATGATCAAACTTTTCCCAAGTAGATGTACCATTTTACATTCCCATCAGTAGTGTATGAGGGTACTAGGTGCTCTACATCCTTACTACACTTGGTATGATTAGGCCTTTTAATTTTAGTCATTCTAATGGGTGTGTAGTGGTATTGTCTTGTGTTTTTAATTTAGATTTTCCTAATGACAAATGATGCTGATTATCTTTTTGTGTCCTTACTCGTTCTCTGTATATCTTCTTTGTTGAAGTATCTGTCCATATCTTTTGTTCATTGTTTATATGGGTTGTTTGTTATCTTATTATTGAGTTCTTTAAATATTCTGAATGTAAGTACTTTATCAGATACAGATTTGCACATATTTTCTCCCAGTCCATGGCTTGCTTTTAATTTTCTTAACATTATCTTCTGAGAGCACAGATTTTCCATTTTATGAATCCAATTTATCAGTTTATTATTTTATGGATTGTGTTTGGTGCTACAACTAGAAATCTTTGACTAACACAGGTCACAAAGGTTTTCACTTATGTTTCCCTTTAGAAGTATTTTTAGTTTTCAGTTCTTTAGTGAAGTCTGTGACCTACTTTGAATTTATGTTTGTATATGGTATGAGTTGTTTACTGAATTTATTTTTGCATGTGAATAGCCATTGAAAAGATTAGTTTTACACTAAATTGCCATTATTCTTTTTCAACAATCAGTTGTCCATATATGTGGGTCTACCTGTGTGTTTTTGATTCTGTTACACTGATACATTTGTCAATCTTTATACTGATACCACAGTTGCTATGTTACTGTAACTTTATAAAAAGTTTTGAAATTAGATTGTAAATGAATAAAATACCTAGGAATAAGCCTAACAAAGGAAGTGAAATACCTATACCCTAAAAACTACAAGACACTCTTAAGAGAAATTAAAGAGGATACTAACAAATGGAAATTCATCCCATGCTCTTGGGTAGGAAGAATTAATATTGTCAGAATGGCCATCCTACCTAAAGCAATCTACAGATTCAATGCAATCCCTATCAAAATACCTACAGCATTCTTCAATGAACTAGAGCAAATAGTTCTAAAATTCACATGGAATGACAAAAGACCCCAAATACCCAAAGCAATCCTGAAAAGGAAGAATAAAGCAGGCAGAATTACATTCCCTGACTTCAAGCTCTACTACAAAGCCACAGTAATCAAGACAATTTGGTACTGGCACAAGAACAGATCCATAGACCTGTGGAACAGAATACAGAGTCTAGATATAAACTCAAGCATATATGGTCAATTAATATATGATAAAGGAGCCATAGATATACAATGGGGAAATGACAGCCTCTTCAACAGATGGTGTTGGCAAAACTGGACAGCTACATGTAAGAGAATGAAACTGGATTATTGTCTAATCTCGTACACAAAAGTAAACTCAAAATGGATCAAAGACCTGAATGCAAGTCATGAAACCATAAAACTCTTAGAAAAAAATATAGGCAAAAATCTCTTGGACATAAACATGAGCAACTTCTTTATGAACATATCTCCCCAGGCAAGGGAAACAAAAGCAAAAATGGACAAGTGGGACTATATCAAACTAAAAAGCTTCTGTACAGCAAAGGACACCATCAACAGAACAAAAGGGCATCCTACAGTATGGGAGAATATAATCATAAATGACATATCTGATAAGGGGTTTGCATCCAAATTATATAAAGAGCTCACACATCTCAACAAACAAAAAGCAAATAAGCCAATTAAAAAATGGGCAGAGGAGCTGAAGAGACACTTCTCCAAAAAAGAAATTCAGATGACCAACAGGCACATGAAAAGATGCTTCACATCGCTAATCATCAGAGAAATGAAAATTAAAACCACAATGAGATATCACCTCACACCAGTTTGGATTGCCACCATCTAAAAGACAAACAACAACAAATGTTGGTGAGGATGTGGAGAAAGGGGAACCCTCCTACACTGCTGGTGGGAATGTAAACTAGTTCAACCATTGTGGAAAGTAGTATGGAGGTTCCTCAAAAAACTCAAAATAGAAATACCATTTGACCCAGGAATTCCACTCCTAGGAATTTACTCTAAGAATGCAGCAGCCCAGTTTGAAAAAGACAGATGCACCCCTATGTTTATCACTGCACTGTTTACAATAGCCAAGAAATGGAAGCAACCTAAGTGTCCATCAGTAGATGAATGGATAAAGAAGATGTGGTACATATACACAATGGAATATTATTCAGCCATAAGAAGAAAACAAATCCTACCATTTACAACAACATGGATGGAGCTAGAGAGTTTTATACTCAGTGAAATAAGCCAGGCAGAGAAAGACAAGTATCAAATGATCTCACTTATCTGTGGAGTATAAGGACAAAGAAAAAACTGAGGGAACAAAACAGCAGCAGACTCACAGAATCGAAGAATGGACTAACAGTTACCAAGGGGAAAGGGACTGGGGAGAGTGGGTAGGAAGGGAGGGATAAGGGGGAAAATGGGGCATTATGATTAGCACACATAATGTATGGGGAGGGTCACAGAGAAGACAAGTAGTAATTCTATAGCATCTTACTACGCTGATGGACAGTGACTATAATGGGGTATGTGGGGGGAAACTTGATAAGGGGGAAAGTCTAGTAACCATAATGTTGTTCAAGTAATTATACATTAATGATATAAAAAAATAGAATTGAATTTAAAAGTTTTGAAATTAGATTGTGTCAGTCCTTCAACTGTTCTTTTTGTTAAAGTTGTTTTGGCTATCTTTGATCCTTTATATTTACAGATGAATTTTATAATTAGTTTGCTAACTGGTGAGGCTTTGATTGGGATTGAATTGAATCAATAGATCAATTTGGGAAGAATTGGTATCTTAACAATACTGAATGGTTTATTCATGAATATGATGTATCTCTCCATTTACTTAGGTGTTCTTTAATTTCTCTTAGTATAGTGTTATAGTTTTCAGTTTACAGATCTTTCTCATTTTTTGTCAGATTCATCCCTAAGTATTTCATTTTTTGATGCTATTGATATTTTTTATTTCAATTTCTGATTGCTCCTTGCTAGTATATAGAAAGACAATAGAATGCTTTCTACTGACCTTGTATCCTGCGATTTTTCTAAACTTGTTAATTCTAGTAGCTTTTTTTTGTGGATTTTATCAGATTTTCTACATAGTTTATCATGTCTGTGAATGATAACAATTTTGCTTCCTCCTTTCCAATCTGGATGCCTTTTTCATTCATCCACACATTCATTTTTGGCCTTACTGTACTGTCTAGAAGCTCCAATATAATGTTGAATGGTGAGAGCGGACATCCTTGATGATGTCATGATCTTATGCCTACAGATCATGTTAACAGCAGTTTTAAAGTAGAAAGAAAAAAAAACCAGAAGCAGGTCAGTAGCAAATAAAGAGTTAGGGGAAAACAGACTAGGGCAAGGGCAGAAGCAGGAGGTAGGGTTTGGTTTAAGTGAATTCTGTGGAAAAGTCAAGCATTGTTTTAATCCTTGGGAGAATGTGATGCAAGTAAACAGCATCTGCAAACTCCACAGCTGGGTGCCAGTGCAGGCAGGCTAGGAGAGAGATGAGCACCGCTGGACTCCCAAGGTCATCGTGAATTTGTCCATGCAGTGCACCCCTGCATCATGGTGTTAGATGTCAAAAGTCACAGTCACTTTTTACACAGTAATCATTTATTGTCCAGTGAGACTGAAAATACACTTCAGACACTTAATTGTGGTTTCTAGATTGCTGGGAATTGATACAACTTTTGGACATTACTGAGAAGTAAAAACACACCTGGATAAAGGGATCCAAAAGAAAGTAAACATACCCAAGTCCCAGAACAAGTATGAACTTATTTCTTATCCAGAACAGATTGGTTATTGATTTGTTTTTCCCAGCCTTTTATACAAATAGTACTCCATGAAAAACAAGTTGAGCTTAACATAATTCTGCTTGAAGTTAAACCTAGGCAAAATCTCCAGCCCTTTGCAAGGATTTTGCTGTCTGCATCTCTTCATAATATGATGTGTTAACTCAATCATCATCAGTTTGTATTCATGTAAGCAAGTCAGCCTGGTGTCACAGAAAGAACACTCCATCAGGGGCTGAAAGATACGGATTCTAGGTTCACAAGAAGAAAGAAGAAGATACAGATTCTAGACTTAAAAACCACAGAACAAATACAAAGAGGCAGGCCTAAGCAGTGGAGAGAGGGGAAGGGAAGGGAAGGAGAGTGAGAATGACAGTTAGAAGGGGTCACAGCTATTTGAGAGACTCACAAAAGTGAGATGTCAGAGGTAGAGCAAGGATGAGGGACCTGGGCTCTGTGGTCAGAGAGACATGGGTTTCGATTCTGGTGCCACCACTTCTTGTTGTGTTAAATTAAGTTTTTCTTCTCTTATTTTCATTTCTTATTCTTTTGATCAGGATGATAATAATGCCTGCCACCCAAGGTTTTTGTGTGGCTTAAATGATACCACACAAATGTGTAAACCCTTATATATGTGCCTAGAATACGAAAGTATAATATGATAATATGGCTGAGGTGACTTCATTCATTCAACAAATATTTACTGAGCACTTACTATATACCAGCACTTTTCCAGGTATTTAGGATACATGAGTAAACAAAACAGAGGAAATTTCCAGTCTTCAGGGTGCTTATAGTCTATTGGGGTTGATGGGCAGTGAATGTAGTAAATGAGTAAATGCTACAGTATTTCTTCTGCCCCATCCCTATGCCTGAAGCACCTATACCTACGTAACCTATGCTTGTCCTATCGTGGAGCAGGGGTCTGCTTCTGCAATCTTGTTGTGAGGCCTGGCCAGGGCAATGCTCTGGGAATGTGTTGCAGCTGCTTCTGCCTGCAAGAAGGAAGCCCTAACATAGCACAGTAGATAAGGCAAACTCACATGCTATCAGCCACATGTTATTTGAAAAGATGAATAATCGTCAGGAGTTTCCTGATAGCACTTTAACTCTGGGCAAAGGGAAATAGCAACAGTGATGTATATGACATTTTCCTACAGCAGTGCTGATAGCACGTTGCTGCTGAGCCTTGTTCTCTTGGGGGCTGCAGGTGTGTGTGTGGGAGGGTGTGCATGCATCTGTGTGTGTGTGTGTGTGTGTGTGTGTGTGTGTGTGTTTCAAAACATCAAGAATCAAGGGGGTCCCTTCCTGCCCCTCGGTTCTGTTTTAATGTCCTTCCGCAAACTGAGTCTCTGCAGGGCGGATGGCAGGCTCTGTGGAGCTACCCAGAGGAGCTACAACGCCACTGCTGTATTTCCCCTCACTGCACACGCGTTTAAAGACACCAGGTCACCTCAACAGCCAATTTCTGACTCATTTTTTGCTTATCCATAAAAGAAATTTTTTTGATGTTGTTCATAAGATATTTGGACTGAAGAAAAGTGATTAAAGTCAGAACACAGTTTATCCTGTGATTCAAAAGAAATGAGGAAATCTAATCCCCAGCTTAAAAACCAAATTGCTCCTTTGAAATCTTTAGGGGTGGGGGAAAACATCAATATTCTGCTTCAGTGCCATAGTACTTAAAAGGGATATATTGGGCTCTATAATTTAACTGCCAAATTCGGCATTCATATCCATCTGGACATTTTTAAATGGATCCTTGATCCAGTCAGAATTGGCAGTTGGCTGTGTAATCACACCTGCATATGGCAACAGGAGTTTTTTTAACGGGCAACAGTTAGAGCATGAAAGTATTGCATGATATGCCTTCATTGGGAACCCACACTTAAACATGTTTGCACGTGTGAGTAATTATATTTTAAAGCTCTCTTAACAAGCCTTTGTTCTTTATTTCCTACAAATTAAATTAGTTGCGACCCAGTTCATTCTGAAATTATTTGGAAAATGTTTTGGTGTTCTAAAATTTCCTTTGTACCAAAGTTTTGCAAAGTTAAAAGGCAAGCCACAAACCTTCACAACTAGAGAATGAAAAATGCATAAAACCGACAACAAATTAAACACGATAAACACCCACAATAGGAGAATGTAAGTAATGCTTATGCTTCCAAGTACATGTCGACCTCCATGTGGGGGATTTAACTCCAGTTCACTATAGATTCAGACCATCTTTAACACATATATCTGGAGAACTTGGCTTCAGAAAGGTCACAGTTGTCTCAGTCCAAGTTAGGCTGCAAGGTCTCTCCTACTTGCAATGTAACTGCAAGTCTCCCGGCTCATAGCCCAGCACTAACTGGGAGTCAAGCTGTGATACAGTGCGGTCTACTCTTTGAGCTGATTTTCAAAGAAAAAGCTAAGGTAATAGGGAAGGGAGGGTCCTTTACTTGGGAAAGCCCAAGTGAGAAATTGTCTTCAATCACTTACATTGTTTGCTTTGCCAGGAAAGGGAGCCCAGTTTGTAATGAGATAATCTGCAAAGAGCACTTGGGCTGGTCTTGTTAAGGATGGACCACTGACTCTGGCTTACTGGGCTGCTTTAGAATAATAGTCACTTAGAACATCCTATGGAGAATGGCCACTCATCCCTATGTAGGGAATTATATCTAAACAGCTTTTGGGGAATGCTTTAATCACTCCCAACCACCAACATGGAAGGGAGCATCTAAAAACACATGGAAAATGAAAAATTTTATTTAAAATGCAGTGAGTGCCTCTAGACAACTTCTAGCTCGCTTGTGTAAGGACTCTGGGCGATCTGGCAGTGCCTTTCCTCTTCCTCTCTGCCACCCTCCCCCTTTCCTGCTTCTGTCTCCCTATCCGGCCCCCTGGCTGCACCATCAGTTTCTGATACCGAAAGCCACTGTTATCCTGTGTGTGTAGAAAATACCCTTGAAAAATCAGAAATGCCTAATGTAAAAGACTACAGTCCTTAATAACATTATTTGAAAATAATATCTTGTTTCTTACTAAATTTGATTCTCTTTCTTTGGCAGATATAAAGCAGATGTATGAATTTATTGGATAAAACTCATGGTTGGTTTTGACTCCTGAAATAAGAGAAATAGTCATTTGTTATTTCTTAGCCAAGCAGTGAAGGAATCATGCTTGCATTTTCAGGTGGCAAGGACTTTTAAGGCTTGGTTGGGGCAAGTGTCGGTACGTAAGATTTTATACTGATCACAAACATGCCTTGAGCTCTCAAACGTGGGAGGGATGTGTTCTGGTGGGAAGGGTGGGGATAGCATTTGGAAAAAGAACTATTCTTAACTAGGATTGTAAGTTTATATTACATAGCAGTTATCTTATGATTTTTGTTTCTGATAACAAAACTGTAACTTCTAAATGGAAAGAAGAGGGCTCATATGATACAAAACATGGCTCAATTCAGTCACTTCGTGAACAATGATTGACATGAGCATGAATTCATATCTTATACACAGATGGATAAGTCAAAATTTAGTAGCAGATAAAGAAACCACTCTTGCTTTTTTACATAGAAACAGATAAAAAAGGAATTCAATGCTTATAAAAAGGGCAGAAGGGTGACTTTTGCACATATGACTCGTACAACACTGCAGACACTTCTCACTGGGGGAACTGTTCTCCATCATCACCAGGTACCCAGGGACTCAGGGAGCTTCTGTGGCAACTGCAGGCTCTAGTTTCATGGTACCTCTGCTGATGACCACCCCAGGACCTGACGTGGTCTCTGCTGAAGGTACTCCCCTTCTTGACATCTGGGAAACTGGAGATGAACACTGGGATCCCCAGACTGCTTCTACCAGAAAACCACAACTGTATTCCAGCACATAAGGTACACAAAGGAGACTCTGCTGCACATAAGCCTTCCAAATCACACACAGATAGATTTACTTGGAGGAAATTACATCATTTGAACATAAGATGGCTGGAAAATATACTTAGTTTTCCAGTCTTTAGCATGACATAAGGTGATGATTCTCAAAAACTTTGCTGAGTATTAGAACTACCTGGGGAGCTTTTAGTATCCAAATACCCAGGCTACACATCGTAATAAGTTAATGTAAATCTCCGAGCCTTCATTTTTTTTCAGTAAAAACACCATGCATGATTCCAGTGTGCAGCCAGCCTTGAACCAGAGATGCAAGGCATGGCTTCTCAAACTTCATTGTACACATGAAGAATCTGGATATTTTGTAAAAATGCAGAATCTGTTTCAGTTGGTCTGAGCTGGAGTCCAAGATCATACATTTCTAACAAGCTCTCAAATGACACTAATGCTTATGCATGCGATACTTTGAGCAGTAGAGATATACTGTAGTGGTTCTCAAACTTCAGTGTGCATGGAATCACCTGGAATATTTGTGGAAACACAGATTGCTAAGGTTCACCTACAGAAGTTCTGATTCAGTAGGCCTGGAGTGGGTTCTGAGAATTTGAATTCCTAACAAGTTTTTAGGTGATGCTGAGGCAGCTGTTCTAGAAACCACAGCAACCACCGACACAAATCATGCTCAAAGGGGGAATGGGGTTGAGTGAGCTGACTGCTATACCTGCAACAGATGGCCACCATGTGGAGTTTCTAATGAATTCAAAGAGCATATATTCCATTTGGATCCAACAGACAGAGAGGGACTGAGGAGAAAGTGAAATGCAATTACTTACACCAAATCCAGCTACTTATCTGTCTTCCTTCCACACGTGGATTTACAGGTGAGTTAGGTGGGGAGGCCTCACAGGAACACAGAGCTGGATGGCAGAAGCAAGGAGAAAAAAAGAGGGAATATTAATTTTCTATATCTCATTGGATAGAGCTATTTATCTCTATGTCTTACTATTCGGAAAATCAAAGAAAAATATCTGAATATTAGAAGGATGGCAGAGATAATCTATGGCTCATGTGGCTCCCATGGGAAGAGATTTCAGGTGACATTCAACTAACCATTAGTTCATTAAACAAACATTATATGTTGGGTATTGTGTCATTACTGCAATGCATTCTGAGGGGAAGGATCCTGAATGCATCATCAGCCAAAGGTTTTTAAAAAGAGTTTTATTATAACTAGGCAAATAAAATTGGTATAAGGCAATAATAGTTGTCAAAGAATTTGTTTCACTGTAATTTACAATATCAGATAGAGTTTCACTTAAAATAATGGTTAGGGATCATTACTTACACTTTATCAGGATACTGCCTATCTCCCCACTTTCACTCCTTCTACTTCACATTCACAGGGTACTGGACTCTCAATATGGAGGCCCAATACGTCACACACGGTTACTGCATGAGCCAAATGAACCTCGAAATACTATCATAATTTGAATCTCCATGACCTCCATTGCACAACTGAGCTAGCTAAGTCTCTGGACTTAAACAAAATGCAACAGCCTCCATAATAGAAGATGAAAGAAATCCATGTAAGAAGAAAGTCTGACTAGTAGTTTCTGACTATTTTCTTGAGTTTCAATTAAAAAATGACCACACTGTCTTCCCCTAACTTGCCCCTGGTGGTTCAAAGCCTTTTCTCTAGTACTAGTATAGAGTCTTTCCGAACTACTGAAATGTATAGTATACTCCCAGGCCTTGGGAATGCAAAGATATATATGACAGTTTTGACTCATACTACTTCTGACACCAAACAAGACTTTTTTTCCCCCTCACAGCAACCAGTTCTCTGATTTTTCCAGACAACTGGGTGTCTAACAATTCAATTCAATTCTGACACTACCCAGAGTTATCACAGACTACAAGGTTAAGGGCTTCATTCCACAAGCCTGCCCTCCACTCCCAACTTCAGGTGCTAATCGTGTGCCCCAGGACTTCTATACTTCCAACTGAATGGTTATAAATTGAGATTTCCCATGACCACCCCCCCTCAGATTAGATACTTTGCTAGAATGGCTCACAGAACCTAGGGACACACTTTATTTACATTTACTGGTTTATTATAAAAGGTACAATTCAAGAACAGCCAAATGGAAGAGATTTACAGGGTACATGCTTCCATGCTCTCTTCATGTGTGCACCCTCCTGTACACCAGTATGTTTACCAGCCCAGAAGCTCCCCAAATCCCATCAATCAGAAGTTTTTAGGGAGGTTTCCTCACACAGGTATGATTGATTAAATTATTGGCCATTGGTAATTAATCTCCAGCTCATCTCTCCTCTCTGTAGGTTGGGGAGTGGGCTGAAAATTTCAAACTGAAAATTCGAGACATGGTCCTTCTGGCAACCAGCCCCCATTCTGAAACTTTCGAGGGACCCACCAAGAGTCACCTCCTTGGAACAAAGACACATCCATCACCCTTTTCACTTAGGAAGTTCCAAGGGTTCTAGGAGTTCTGTGCCAGAAATGGGGACAGAGACCAAACATCTCTCTACGGTATCACATACAGGATCTACAGCCCTTGAAGGTCTTTCAACAACACTGTGGAGGTAGGATGTGGACATAATATAATTAACACGATACAAAGATGCATCATCTCTGAGTGTTGTAGACTAAAAGTACACCAAAAAAGAAAGGATTCAACCTTCCAGGGCTAGGATACCCTAGGCCAACCCAACCTCCAAGGTGAGTGTGGAGCTCATTGCACTTATTCTGTGCTAGACTAGTCACAGACACAAACAAAGAAAACCCCTCAAGTTCAGTTCTACTGTCCTGAGAAACAGTGGAGAAAAGGATAGAGTGAAATCAGGAATGGAACCCCATGCTTAGATTTCATCTCCCTATCTCCAGTCTATTCCCCAACTTTGATGGAGAGCAGAAGCAAAAGAGAGGTAGGGGAAAAGCAATCTTAGAGACATGAGATGAGTCACACTGGGAGGTACTGGCCCACCTTCCTAGTCACAATGAAGAGTAACCTGCAACCCCCTAGAGGCATCCCAGACTACAATCTGGTACCATCACAAATGTAGCACATAGGTGATGATACTGGAGAAGAGAGCAGGAGGAAAGATGACAAAGAGCAGTGCAGCCCACCACATTCTGCATGGGATGGGAAGGAGCCCAGAAAGACCTTGTGTGGACCATGAGGAGATGCACAGGTTCGAAGAGAACATGTAGAATGGTAAAGGCTTAGGGAAGGATGAATGATACCTCAGGGGGCAGGAAATTCAAGACAGCAGCAAGTGGACAGGACCTTGAGGTTTGGAAAAACACCCAAACCACTGGACAAGATCCATCAATACCACAGCAGGAACCAATAAAATGGACAGACCAGTCTAGCCAGTCCTGTTGCAGAGGCCAGCAAAAGTCCCAAGGTCACCCCAAAGGTTTAGTTCGATCAAATAATTTCAAGAAGTTCAGAAAAAATGTAGAAGTGTTCTATGATTCTAAGACCAAAAGTATTTGGGTATGTAGATAAGTTCATTCATATAAAAATAAAAATCAAAGTCATGCTAGTGAATCAAATCTGAGGGGCAGTGTAGTATGGGTCAATCAAATGGGAAGAAAGAGTGTGGGTGTCAAGAGAGAGAGGTCACCACAGTAAACTTTCTCCCTTTTGCTGGTGAACGTGAGGGTCAAAGGCAGGGATAGCAGTTTGTGATTTATAAAGATGTTGTTGAAAGAGATTTCTAATGCTACCCCAAACCTGTTGCCAATTTATTATTCACACATCAGATGCTGGAAGTTGTGTTATCAACACCATGTGGTAAAATAAAATCATTAAAAAAACCCTTCTGAATACTTCTGAGTTTTATCAGTGTATCATCAGTTAATGATTATTAAAGAGAGAGAGCTGAGTGGTTTTGGAGGTAGCATACATACAAAGCAGGCAAGGAAGGAGAGAACTTAATGAAAAAGTGGGGGTCAGTGATGCTGTTCATCCAGTGAAGCCTGAAGTCTAAGCTAAGGCCTTGTGAGGGACAGGCAGAAGAAACCAGAATAAAAAATGGGGGTGGGGAAGGACAGAGAGTAGAAGATGTTTCTACTCACATGAGAAATTTTACAATAAAAAAGAGAGAGGGAACATTTCAAAGGGTTTAGAGAAGTTTTTAAGTCATCAATCATTCAATATCTATTTTGGGGATTCCTACTAAGTTAGGGAAACAGGGTCCATATTTAAAGGCAAAGAGGAAATGAGGAATTGCAGGAAGATTGATGAAGGATGAAAGAGGAAGAGGGGACTGTGATGGAGTGAAATCCTGGAGGACTAAGACAGGGCTTGAAGAGGTGGGTAGTGGGTGGAGGGTCCGCTCTTCCAGCGCAGTGGAAGTAGACGCCAGCCAACAGAATTCCAGACAAGGAACTATGGACAAGGTAAGGAGATGGTCATTGCTTACAGCATGGTTTCTCAACCTCAGCACTGTGAATATGTTGTAGGCGCTGTCCCATGCAGGGTGTTTAGTAGCATCCCTGAGCTTTTATCCACTGGATGTCCAGGTAACAATCAAAAGGTTGCTAGACATTACCAAATATCTTCTGGGGGAGGAAGAGGTAAAATCACCCTTGGTTGAGAGTCACTAGGTTAGAAAGCCTGGTGAAGGCACCAATGTGAGAAAGTTGCTGTCATATACCAAAGGGCTTCACTTCTCCAAGAAGTCAGTCCACATGGGAAGAAGAGAAATGAAAGTAGGCAGAACATGGTATAACATGGGGGCAGGGGCTATAAAAGGTGGATAAGGGGCTAAATCCTACTAGAAAGACCTCCCTCCCTCTTCAGGGGTCTCTAAAGAAGCAAGACCACATTGCCTGGTTAGAACAATTCACTGCCTTTCTGGAAAGGCAGCTATGAATCTCACAAAATCCTTATCACTGAATCATATGCTATGGTAGCTGAGGCTTACAGGTGACACATCTCTGCTTTTGTAAAATAATGTAATTTATTAGGTTCACAATCTTGAGAGAGGTTGACAATAAATTATTGCAGCCAATGATTTTTAAAACAACATGTGAATGGGCTGAAGGAAGTCATGCCCTGTAACACAGGGGGTCTTCACAGCTCTTCAAGACCCCAAGGCCACTGGTCACATGCCATGGGACAGGGAGTGTGGCAACCAACAAGTGTGGCTAGTCACTGTGTTCTCAGGGAAGTTGTCTGTGATAGAGATGGGAGGAGTTAAATAAACTGGAGATTCTAGAGCCCCTCGTTTCTGAATCAAACTAGTAAGAATATAAATTTGCCATTTGCAGGGATAAGCTTAACCACTACTTGGTAAGGCATGGTCTCCCTTAAATCCCTCCTAATCTCTAGTCCCAGTGACTACTGGGCACTGATTTATTCACATATTAGGCATCTTCAGTAGCAAAGCTACAGATAGTTCTCCCATTTTGGTAATACATAATCAGGAGTCTTCTGCAGCCCTGGATAAAGCCACACTTGCCATTGTTTGGTTACACATAAAATTACACATTGCTCAACAAGCCAATGGTGCAAGATAGAGGCCATGTACAGAGAAAGCTGAGAAAAGCAAAAACTCCCCTCTGCTGGTGATTCTGGTCAAGGGAAAGTTTCTTGTCTACTTCTATGGAGGAACATATACCCAAAAAAAATGAAATAGAGCTCATGAGAAAAAATGCCTCTCACCTTCCATCAAACTTATCCTAACTACCATTCAGGAGAGAATTTACATTTCATCTGATGATATGAGGAAGATTGCTCATATTGGGATTCATTCATTCATTCATTCAACCTGCACTGATTGACCACTGACACTATTTTCAGCTCTGTAGATAAATACAGACATACCTCATTTTATTGTGCTTTGCAGATATTGTTACTTTTCCCAAATTGAAGATGTGTGGCAATCCTGAGTCAAGCAAGTCTATTAGTACCATTTTTCCAAAAGAATTTATTCATTTCCCATCTCTGTGTCACTTTTTGGTAATTTTTGCACTGTTTCAAACTTTTTCATTATTATTACTATTGCTATTATCTTTGGGGTATAAAGTGTGCCCACATAAGAGAGCTAACTTAATTGATAAATACTGTGTGTGTTCTGACTGCTTCATTATTTGGCAGTTTCCCCCTCCCTCTCCATCCTACCCCCCTTTTTTCTTCCTTTCCTTAAAAATTACAATATTGAAATTTAGCCAGTTAATTACCCTACATTGGCCGCTAGGTGTTCAAGTGAAAAGAAGAGTTGCATATCTCTCATTTTAAATTAAAGCTAGAAATAATTAAGCCTAGTGAGGAAGGCATGTCCAAAGCCAAGACAGACCAAAATCAAGGCCTCTCATGCCTAACAGGTAGCTACATTGTGAATGTAGAGGAAAAAGTGCTTGAAGGAAATTAAAAGTGCTACTCCAGTGAACACAGAAATGATAAAAAGAAAAACAGCCTTATGGTTGATATGGAGAATATTTTAGTATTCTGGATAAAGATCAAACCAGCCACAACATCCCCTTAAGCCAAAATCTAATCCAGAGCAAGGCCCTGGATTCAATGCTGTGAAGCCTGAGAAAGATAAAGAAGCTGTAGAAGAAAAGTTTGAGGCTAGCAAAAGTTGGTTTATCAGGTCTAAGGAAAGAGGCCATCATTATAATAACAAAGTGCAGGTGAAGCAGCAAGTACTGATTTAGAAACTGCATCAGGTTATACAGAAGATATCTTAGCTAGCTAAGATCATTAATGAAGGTGAGGCTACAGTAAACAACAGAGTTTCAATGTAGACATAAGAGCCTTCTATTAGAAAAAGATGACATCTAGGGTTTTCATAGCTAGATAGAAGAAGTCAATGCCTAGTTTTAAAACTTCAAAGGACAAGCTAACTCTTTTGTTAGGAGCAAATGCAGCTGGTGACTTTAAGTTGAAGCCAATGGACATTTACCATTCTGAAAATCCTAGAGCCCTCAAAAATTATGCTAAAACTACTCTGCCTGTGCTCTATAAATGGAACAACAAAGCCTGGATGACAGCACATCTGTTTACAATATGGTTTACTGAACATTTTAAACCCATGGTTGAGACCTACTGCTCAGGGGAAAAGATTCCTTTCAAAATATTACTGCTCATTGACAATATACTTGGTTACCCAAGAGCTCTGATGGAGATGGACAATGAGATTTGTTTTCATGCCTGTTAATACAACATCCATTCTGCAGCTCATGGATCAAGGAGTCATTTCAATTTTCAAGTCTTATTTAAGAAATACACTTTGCAAGGCTATGGCTGCCAAAGATAGTGTTTCCCCTGATAGATCTGTGCAAAGTAAATTGAAAACACTCTGGAAAGGATTCATCATTCTAGATGCCATTAAGAGCATTCATGATTCATGGGAAAAGGTCAAAATATCAACATTCACAAGAATTTGGAAGAAGTTGATTCTAACCCTCATGGTTGACTTTGAAGGCTTCAAGACTTCAATGGAGAAAGTCACTGCAGATGTGGTAGTAAAAGCAAGAGAACAAGAATTAGAAGCAGAACCTGAAGATGTGACTGAAGTGCTGCACTCTCATGATAAAACCTGAATGGACAAGGAGTTGCTTCTTATGGATGAGCAAAGACAGAGGTTTGTTAAGATGGAAACTACTTCTGGTGAATATGCTGTGAAGATTTTTAAGTGACAACAACATTTTTAGAATATTACATAAACTTAGTTAATAAAGCAGTGTTTGAAAGGACTGATTCCACTTTTGAAAAAAGTTCTACTTGTGGGTAGAATGCTATCAAACAGTATCACATGCTACAGAGAAATAGTTCATTGAAAAGAAGAGTCAATTGATGTGACAAACTTTACTGTTATCTGATTTTAAGAAATTGTAATAGCAGCCCCAACTTTCAGTGACTACCACCCTGATCAGTCAGCAGCTGTCAAAAGAGGCAAGACCCACCACAAGCAAAAAGATCATGACTTGCATGAAAGCTCAGATGATGGTGACCATTTTTTAGCAAAAAGTATATTGAAATTTAAGTATATTAAATCAATATGTACATTTTTAAGGACATAATGCTATTGCACACTTAAAAGACTATAGTATAAGCATAACTTTTATATACACTGGGAAACCAAAAAAAATTGTGTATTTGAATATTTGATATTTACTTTATGGTGTCTGGAACCAAAACTGCAGTATCTCAGAGGTCTGCCTGTCATGAATTATACCTGGAACGTTCCTACCCTCCTGGATTATAATGAAAAGGTGTGGTGCTAATTATCACTCTGCTTGGAAAAGGGGTTATTCTTTAGGCCTTTCTGCTCCATAAAACAAAGAGCAAGGACTTCTAGTCTTAAAGCCTATACTATCTTTGACATCCACAACTGGTGAGTCAGTTTACAGCAGTGGACCAAAATGTTTGGTCTATGCAATGAGCTGAGTTGTGTCCCTCAACAACAAAAATAATTTGTGTTGAAGTCCTAACTCTCAGTATATCAGAATGTTACCATATTTGGAAACAAGGTCTTTACATAAGTGATTAAGTTAAAATGAGGTTATTTGGGTGGACCCTGAGCTATGTATATAAGGACCTTTATAATGGCTGGGCGTATTTATACAAAGAATAATTCTGGACACAGACAAGTACAGAGAGAGGGCCATGCAAAGAACCAGGGAGAAGATGGCTATCTGCAAGGCAAAGAGAGGCTTCCATAGGAACCAACTTTGCCTTACTTGATCTCAAATTTGTAGCCTCCGGGATACTGTGGGAAATAAATTTCTGTTGTTTAAGCTGCCCAGTCTGTGGTACTTTGTTATGACAGCCCTAACAAACTAACAGAGTCTCTATCAAGACTCACTCAGAAACACTTAAAAGATACACAGGTGTGGTCCTAATGCACCAAACTGAATGAGAAGGTCCAGGCATTCAGGCCCTAGCTATAATAAAGAAAATTTTGAGAGCGGGCTAGTGGTAACTCTGATGTCACCAAAGCCAGAGATGCACTGGTCTGTAGGATGCAGTGAGGCGTCAGGCTGCTCACCCTACTGATATCTTTTTGGATGTGTTATTTCCTTTCATGGTGACATTTACTGAACCTACAGCTCATGTCTGATGCTGTACGACACAGAGATAAAAAGGTCAGCCTTCGAGAGACTTCCACTAACCCAAGTGTTTCAATCTTTTTCTATTTCATTCTATTTCCTTCTGAAGGAGGCAAATAGTGCACTGCTTACTTCATAAGGATGTTTTGAAATTTAATTACTAAATGCTTTTTAGAGCTCTCCCTGAAACCATTTGATGAAATAAACTAATTACAAAGTATTTTTAATAGGGAGGCCTAGCCCCTTTGTTATGCAAATTAGACACCACCTTCATCCACCTGGCAAATTACTGAGACAGCAGTTAGCTTTAGTCAGGGGGCTCTGACGGTGCCCTTCCCCCCAATTTTTCTCCACTATTTCGACTTCAGTTGTTTGTGTGTCCCTGGCAGAAAATTCCATTAGTATAATTTCACCTGTATGACTTTCTTGACACCTCTGTGTTGTTACATTGGTAGGGTAATACTGTGTTGACTTGAACATTAATGTGACTGAACCAATTGGTTTTGTCATGTGGTACTTACTGTTGCCTTCCTGGAGAAGAGCCCTGACCGAATGTACTGGTTGGCTGTGTAGAATTGAAAGGAGGTAGAGAAAGTTATCTAGAATCATCTGGAAGCACTGAGTGATCTAGAAGCCTCAAGGAGAGCAACAGGTAGAGAGGAGTAGAGGCAAGTTTTAAAGAGGGAGGCTTGGTGGCAATTAATTTGAATTGAATCATCTTTGAATTAATTTGCATTTCACATTAATATTCTTTAAAGGGAGAATATAAGTACCAGAGATAAGATTAAATCAGAGCTTTCCAACAGATGTTCAGAAAATGGCTTACAGGTGTGCTAAAATGCCTAGATACTGTTTTCAGCCCTGGGAGCAGTCTAGTGGCCTGGGAGAACTAGTCCCCAGTTCTATCCCCTCCAACAGCTGGAAGCCTAATGAGAAGCTTCAAATACCCCTCAGTTTAAACAATATGTAGAAAAACATCATCATTTTTTCATGTGTTCCATGATGGGAAACACTGTAGGAACAACTGAATTCATGACCTTCCACAGCTTCCTCTACTTTTACTGTTTCTTCACCCTTCCAGTTTAATCTCTTCACAACCAGGTGGATGCCCTTGCCTTTGTTCAGACCCTTCCCAAATTACCCACTGTTCATAAGATAAATCCTTAAATATGGCTGACAGAGCCCTTCATGATCTGCCTCTATTTTGTAGGTCTCTTATCTTACCAATTCCTACCTCATTCTCTGCTCTAAGCTAAACTGTTTCAGTTCCTGTAAGTCATGCAGACTCTCAAGTCCAGGTTTTTCCACCTAATGTCCCCTTGGTCACCACACACCCGGGCAGCTCTTCCTTGTTCCTCAGGGAAGGAGCTGTATCTGTTTTGCTCACCACTGGCATTCAATGCCTAGTACTGTGTTTACATAGAGTGGTAGTTGTTGAATGAATGTATGAATGCATGAGTTCACACTGGTCAGTCAATAGTTTTGTTGCTTTTAACTTCTTAGTTTTAGTTTCTGTTTTTTATTTTTAATTCTACATCAGAACTGGAAATAAAATAACTTTCTCATCACTGAAGCTCTTCAAAGTGGTCCCACCATTTCCAGCCACTTTATGGGCAGGAACTTGAACAAAATCAGGGATCTGTTAGAAGGTTAGGAAAAAAATACTAATATTTTCTGTAGTGTTCAAAAGAAGGAAAGAATATAGGGGGAGGAAGTAATGAAGGAAGGACTACAATTCAATAAACACTAAATTCCAGTCATGCAATGGACATAGTGCTAAGTGCAAGGGAGAGGCTAGTGTGCAGGACAGTCTCTTCCCTCAGAGCTCTTCTACTTTAGTTGGCATCCATACACCTTCAGAGAAGCAATTTCTTTCTGAAGAGGGTATTAATAAGAGAAGCATACTTGCCATGGGCAAGTATAGTAAGCCCATTTAACCTAATCTAGTGGGTAAATGAACACTTCCTTGAGGTAGGGACACCTAGGCTTTAAAAGATGAGATTCAACAGATGGTTAAGAGTTGTACAAGCAAAACGTGTGAAGAAAAAGTGTTGTAGGCTGTATGCCAAAGGGCAGGCTTCCAGAAAAAGATGACAGGCTATCAGTGTGATGGGAGTGTAGCCAGTGAGGGGTGTGCTTTGCAGGGAGTGTGGAGAAACAGGCCGTCCCCAGTACCCAGAGCCTTGTAGACCAAGTTATGGATTTAGGGCTTAACCCCAACAGCAAGTGAAATCAAGTACTTCAGGCTGAGGAGTGATATAATCAGATGTGTGTTTTATAAAACCACCCTGCACTTAGTGTGGAGAATGTTTGAGGACAAATGGGAACATAGGACCCTATACAGAAGGTCTCTGTGAAGCATCAGATGGTGGTGCCCCAACTAAGGCAAAGCAGGAGGGCTAAGGAATGACAGATGGACTGAAAAGACACTCAGTAAACAGAACCAATGGGCTTAGTGATTTAAGGGAGGGGACTGAAAGAGAAAAGGGAGACTGTGAGGCTTCTGACTAGAAAAACTAGGTGGAATGTGCCACCATTTACTTCTGTGGGGAAAAACAGGGGAGGCTGGCAGATGTAGGCAGTGAGTAATGAGTTCAGGGCTTCACACTTGGGTTTGAGGTGCCTGAGAAATATCTGTACTGAAAGGAGACAAAGTATTTGCCAGAAGAGTGGTTCTCAAGGTGTGGTTACAGAGCCAGCAATTTCAACATCACCTGAGAACTTGTTGGAAATACACATTTTCAGGCCTCACATGCCCTCTCCATATTCGAAGTAGAAATTCTGGGCCCGGGTCCCTGCTCTATATAGTCCGATTTCTTTCTACCAAAAACCTACCACTATCACACACTGCTTTTTATGAATAGTAAAATGTAGTAAGGTATCATGGAAATAACACTCGGAACTCAGAAGATGTGGGTTCAGGTCAAAAGGCCCTCCTTTTAACAAGGCTGCCAGGTGATTCTGAGGCATTTCAAATTTGAGACCCACTGGACTACAGCCCATCTATGATGAACAGGAGTAAGAAAGGGCTGGAGGAAAGGAAAGACAAGACAAAGATCATAGCAGTCTCACACTACTCTTAGTGAGAAATTATTTGACTTCCTCCTATTTTGCTGACCAGACTGGATTGTTTTAATTTATTGCCACTAATTGGCTTGATTTGTATCTCAATTATGGCTCTTTCTTTCAACAGGTCTCCCTTCCTCCAATTTCTCTTGCACCAATTTCAGATGGCTGCTAGAGATATCTTAATAAAATACAGCTCTGACCATAATATCCTCAGGTTAAAAAGCTTCAGAGGCCACAGGGGCCCCTCTACAAATCCAAAAACTTGGCTGGAAGTCAAGGCTGACTGGACTCTAGACCTGGTATGCCTGCTCAGCCACCTGCCTTTATTCCCTTTCCACACCTCACGCTGGAGCCCAGCTGAGCTGGCCCTCATTCCCAGAACATGTCTGCCACTCCTGCTGTGCCTCTTGTTCTTGTTCCTCCTCCACACTCTGCCTTCACATGTGGATATCCTACCCGCAGCCATGAAGTCTTCCGTGACTTGTCTTGGGGCTGACTTATACACATCTCTTCTCAACTCATTGTTCAGTGCCTTCATGTTTGAAATCAGCTGTGATGGGAGTATTTAGACAAATGGACAAATTTGGACTGCTGCCTGTCTTTGTATATAAAATGTTGTTGGCACAACAGCCACACCCGGTCATAAGCCTGTTGTCTACCACTTCTTTCATGCTACAATGACAGAAAGTTGCAACAGAGATTGTACAGCCTGCAAAGCCCAAAATACTTACCGTCTGGACCGACAGGAAAAAGTTTGCCCACCTCTGCTCTTCAGCACAATATTGTATATTCACTACTTATCACACACTGCTTTTTATGACTACCAGGGTGTGTTATGTCATGGGAATGATACCTGGAACTCAGAAGATATAATTCAAGTCTCTGCTTGCTAGCTGGGAGTTTGGTCAATTTACTTAACCTTCCTGAGTTTGGTTGGATTTCCTCATCTAAAAAAGAATGGCCTACCTGAGAGCAATGTTCTGAAATCAAACATGTGAAAACACCTTGCAAATTATGAAGCATCATGCAAATAAAAGACAATGCCTTGTAATTACCGTGCAGATCTTCTCTCCCCATTCTCAGGGCAGGCTCCATATCTCCTTCATGTTCGCCCCCATCACAGTGAGCATCTTGCAGGTAGGTGGTTTCCATTAGGTTACTGTGGAATGAAGGATGAATGGCAGGGACGCTCTTTTTCGAGACCTAATAGCTAAGCTGGTTTCTCAACAATGACAGCAAGGTTAGCCTAATAAAAATACTGTGATAGGATCCTATGACCTTCTTGCTTCCCTGATGGCTCCATTCCCCACTTCATCTTTGCTGCTGCTATTCCTGTCTGATCCTCCTTCCTCTGGGGTTCACCTTGTGCCCATTAAATGCAGATGTCAGCTAAGTGTGCTGATGAGAATAGGTAAACAGTCTTTTGAACAGTCTCAACTCCTTACGATAGAAACATGACATGGCTTCATTGTTTTCAAACAACTATCCACCAAATTTGCCCTGTTGAGCCTCTTTTCCCTCTATTTGGTGGTGCCTTTTAGGATATCTTTTCCAGATTTTATAATTTCCCTATCATTTTCCTTATTAGCCTATATCAATCTCCTTTGAATCTTTTATTTTGTTCACTATTGTATATATCTAGAGCAGTACTAGCATATAGTAGGTGATCAATAGTTGTGGAATAAATGAATGGCTTCAGTATTTAATATTCAGTCCACTTCAGTTTCAAACGAAAGTGTCCAGTTAAATGCAGAAGCGCATCCCCCCTCTGCACAAGCATTGGCAAGGCCTAAGGGAAGGGGAGCAAGGGATGCTGTTCACACGCTTCCTCTTCCTGGTGCTTCCCCTTAGGTGGAGGGGCCAGGAGAAGAAAGAGGAAAGGCAGTTTCCCTTAGGGGGCTGCTTTGGTACAGCTGAAGTCTTCTCCTGGGCTGACTGCTGCCGCCTCTCTTGCCAGCACTGACCAATCCCCAGGGTCTCCCCGTGGCCATCAACCATATACTGTCTCCACAGCCAAACTCACATATTCCTCGGAGACAGCTGGGGCCTCCTCAATGCGTGTTGCTGGTGAGAAGATTCATCCACAAGCTAACCTTTCTCATCAAGCCCTCGGTGAGCTTCCATCTCGGTGTTCCGCCACTCATGGCTGATCCTCCCCTGCCACTTAGGCTGCTCACTTTGGTGCCACACAAGCAAGCTAATCTATATTTTGTTGGTCTACTCAACCTGCAAACAGTTCACATATTCTTGCCATGCTGTTAGAAGTGCAGGCTGGTTGGTCTTCACCTTCTCTCTTGGCTCCCCCCATCACTCCCTAGTTCTCTTTCTCCACTTCTGCTAGTTACACAGTTGTTTCACAGGGTAATGAAATGACAGCTCCCCCAGTCTGACTGGTGAGATTCTCTTGTGACCTCCCAGGCTTCAGGGAAAACGAAGCTGCCACTTTGCTGCCAATGTGAAAATAAAGGACCTTCTCTTCAAGAACACCGTGCTTCCTAAAAGTGACCAGGCTCTCTCCACCCAGTCCTCTTGCTATACCGATCACGTGGGGAAAAGGGAGATTTTGGTTTGGCTAATGGAGATGTTTCTGTGGCCTCCTGGTAAACCCTTTCAGGCTGGGAGGGAAGTAATAAATGCTGGCAGCTCTCTAGACTTTTTAAATAGAGTTTATAGAGATACTGGTATCTACTTTTGGCCTTAGCCACAAGAAATTCTGGGACAAGAAAATCTATTTCCGCAGCCTGTTAAAATTGATGGGATACCTTCAAAAACTTTTTCAAAATATAAAACCTAAAGTACTTACTGATGGTTAGAGGGGGAGAGGGGAAGGCCAAGGGTTAGGTCTCCTAAGAAGTAGCTTCATAAAAGAGCCTTCTACTGCAACAGCATGAAATAGGGTTGTTTCTAAAGTCCTATGGTTATCTCAGGATTGTGCTTCAGACCTAGTCCACTGGTGGCCATGAAGGCCTAAATTTTCTGTACAGAGAGTTGGAAATCCAGGAAGACTATGAAAGGGGCAAAAATAGGGAGAAGATGAAAGGAAGAAATGACAACTAAAGGCCAAGATGGTGGAGATGTGGGAGTAAAACATTGTATTTCTTTGGAGGAAGACTATCAGGAATCTAAATCATTAGTCCTAGTAACTCAGCATATTAGTAAAATGAAGTGCAGTGACCATTTAAAACTTAATAAGAACTACTTGAGATACTTTAAATTTGAGAAATTGTCATTTTTCATTGTCTTTATTTTCCTTCCAATTAGGGACAATCTTTAACAATGTTTAATAGCTCCTTTCTGATAGAAGATTCCTTTCTCTCAGAAACCCTGGGCCCCAGAAATCAGTGAATAGTCTGTAAGTGCTCTTGAATGATAACAAGGATGAAAATGGAAAAGTGATTGTGTGTGTTGCACCTGCCTTCTGAAATTCATTAGCAGCTTACCACACTCTGAAACCCACTTTGAGGATGTTAAAAACAATTGCACAATTGTTCTGTCTCATCCTGTGTTTTATGATTCCAGCACTTAAATGGCACAGACACAAGGAAAGGTTTTAGATACATAGCCTGTTTTCAGACACAATAGATCGCTCTCACTGCATGCCATTAATTCCTAATTCGCACTACTTCTCAAAAGCACCTGTTTTTGCTTCAAGGGGTCATACCAACTTGAAACGAGCAACTTGGGTAATGCATGAAGCAAAAAGAAGTCTGAAAACTGATTGCAAGCAGAAATGTTTAGTCAGTAGCTTCATTGGGGCTGTCATTTATTTAGAAGAAACCCTTTATTTCCTTACACAGAAATGCCAAGCAAATTTTTGCATTTTGATGTTTGGGTGTACAAGTAGTTTAGGTGTACAAATAGGGGCATCTTTCTCCTTTCCATATCTCGATCTATCGATGTAACTCAAATACTGCCTGTGTGGACACAGCCCCTAGCTCCATTAAAGGCTCCTCTTGCCTAGTACTGATCTGTTAGGGCTTCTGCAGGGCACTTCATCCAATTCATTCCCACAGCCATCCTGCAGTTTTCTGGGCAACAGTTTCACAGAAGATGAACCTCACTTCTCCTACTTACTTCTCCTATGCCCTTGTTGGTGTGGCTGTTTGTGAATGCTGGTCTCTAGAAAAGGAAATGGCAACCACTGCTACCATTTATCAAGTAGCTATTAGATGGAGTTGTGCAATCTTACCAACACTTTTTCACAACAATACAGAAAACGGTGTGCTTTTAGTCCATTTTAGAGTGGGGAACTAAAGTTCAGAGAGATTGTGACTGGCCAAAGACCTATCTTTTTATATAAGAGGTTTTGTCTTAACAAAAATGGTAAAAAGGTCATAATTTGGGCCCTGCTAAGAGCTTTAGGAACAAATATCAGAGGGGTGAGACTATATAATTAATTTCAAGAGTTCAAGTGAATCTGATCAGTTCATCAGAAGTTAGTTTAAACCCCAAAGTCCCAGGTGCTGACATAGATAAACAGCAGGTACATGGCTACAGCCTCCTGCCCTCAGTAATAGACATTTCACCCACCAGACGAGATTAGCCTGGGATGGAGAGAATCAGATACCACAGGTACAACACAGTGTATTCACAAAGTGAAAAACTGTGTGGCAGACAAAAAGGATTAAAGAGTGTCAGAGCGGTGGCTCCAATTTCAGGAAGGAAGAGGGAATTGAGATGACCCTGTAAAACTCATCGTGATTTCCATGAAGGAAGAAGACAGCAGAAGGTTTTTTTCCAGGACACAATTCCACCAGGTTGTTACTTAATTAAATACGGGCGTTCTCCCATTTCTGCCCAAAGGAGAAAACTTACCTTGCTCTCACATAGTGCCTGGGCACAGGCTGCCTACAGCGTCTGAGCTTGGGGAGCTGACCCAGGCGGTTCTCAGTAGCTCCCAAATCCAAGGAGTCAGCCAGTCAGCTGAGACTGGGGCCTCCCTTAGGCTGCTGCTAATTGAGCTCAGCTCTCATTAACTGACTAGCTATGTGGTGCCACGTAGAACAACTATCCATTCTACCTGGTAT
Organism: Manis pentadactyla; assembly: GCF_030020395.1. Taxonomy (NCBI): domain Eukaryota; kingdom Metazoa; phylum Chordata; class Mammalia; order Pholidota; family Manidae; genus Manis; species Manis pentadactyla. The sequence continues at coordinate 89,202,279 of NC_080020.1, forward strand.
AAGCTTTATTTGCCTTTCACAGTCTAAACAGAAAGTAGGCAGATCTGGCTACTTAACTCTCCACAGCCCTGGTACAACCTAACAATGATCACCTTGCCATAAGTAAAAGGTTTCTCTGGGCCTCCCCTTTTTGTCCTCCCTGACTATTGTCCTCTGCCAAGCAGGCTCCTTTGAGACAACTTTTTGTATGATGCTTTCAAATGCTCAGGTGGAGTACATTTACTACTTATTTCAGGATTTTCTAAACTTACACATTTTATGAAAGTTCTCCTTTTTTCCCCTAAATATATATAATTTTAGAATTGAGATATTATTTTTTAAATGTTCAGCTTAGTCCTGGTTTTGTAGGAAGTACCCAAACACCATTACTCATCTTGTTCTCATCTCTTTATCTCTCACAATTTAGAGATAAATTAAAGATGATAGAGATTAAAAATCTTGCCAAAGTCACAAATCTAAAAGTACTGGTCCTAGGAGATGATTTAAGGATTGTGGGAAGCCTAAGATCCTGTTCTTTCTACTAGACAAAGCTACTTCCAAAAATATAACCAGAAGTTTAGTTTATTTGTGACACATGATTCAGATAGTCTCTCTCTCTTCCCATTCTCTCTCTCTGTTCTGATTGGGTTTATTGAGCTATAAGTTACATTTAGTACAACTGAATCATATTAAGTACATAGCCTTTTGGTTTGACAAATCTGTACAGTTGTATAACCAATACCACAACTGAAATATAGAACTTGCCATCTGCCCAGATTCTCTCCCTGCCCCTTTCAGTTAATTCCCTCCCTCAGCCCTCGGGCCTTGGGATTTGATTTCTGGTACTATAGTTTTGTCTTTTCTAGAATGTCATATAAATGAATCATAGAGTACACAGCCTTTTTAAAATTTGAGATAATTCATATACATAAATCCACTCCTTTTAAGCTTACCATTCAATGGTGTTTAGTACATTTGCAAGGTTGTAAAACTATTACAACTGTATAACTTCAGAACATTTTCACCAGTCAAAAAACAAAACAACAAAACATGCCCATTGGCAGTTACTTCCATTCCTCCTCCCCCAGAAACTACTAATGTACTTCTCATCACTAAAGATTTACCTATTCTGGATGTTTCTTACAAACAGAATCTTACACTATGTATCCTTCTGTGTCTGGCTTGTTTCACCTAGCATAACGTTTTCCAAGTTCATGTATATTGTAGCTCGTGTCAGTACTTCATTCCTATTTATGGCTGAATAAAATCCCATTGTGTGGATATAGCACATTTCATGTCCTCATTCACCAGTTGGTGACCATCGGGTTTTTACTATTTTGGCTATTATAAATAATGCTGCTATGAATATTCATGTGAAAATTTTTGTGTGAACATATATTTTAAATTATCTTGAGTATAAACCTACAAGTGGAATTTCTGACTCATATACTAACTGTTTAGTTTCTTGAGCAACTGCCAAATTATTTTTCAAAGTGGCCATACCATTCATTTACATTTCAGAGTGGGGTTGTCTTTTTTTTTGTTAGCCTTTTATCTGACTTATCTCACATAGTATAATGCTTTGGAAATTCCTTCATGTTGCATTCCTGTTGATTGTTGAGTAGTACTCTGTTGTATGGATATACTATAATTTATCCATTCACTAGTTGATGAACATTTGACTTGTTTCCAGTTTGGAAAAATTATGAATAAAGCTACTGTAAACATTCTTGTACAAGTTTTTCTTTAGACATATATTTTCAGTTCTCTTGGGTACATAGTAAGTACATATATACTGTCTTATAAAGTAGTATATGTTGATATTTATAAGAAACAAACTGGTTTTCAAAGTACCATTTTGCATTCCCACCAGCAGTGCATGAATGTATAACTCATGCCTTGATAGCTCTTTATTGGCATTCAGCATTTTTAGTCTAATTTTAGCCATTCTGGTACATATGTAGTAGTATTTCATTGTGGTTTTTAAAATTCCAGACTTAATTTACATTGTCTAATGATATTGTCCTTTCCTTTTGCACTAAAAAAAAATAGAGTTGTGGGGCGATTTTTTATTTGTTGTTTCAAATGAGAAGCTTTTTAAAAAGAACAGTTTTATATTGACAGAAAAAGTACAGAGTTTCCATACACCCCCTCACTATGTCTACCACCCTAGTTTCCCCTATTAACATCTTGCTAGTATGATACATTTATTACAATTGACAAGCCAATATTGACACATTATTATTAACTAAAGTGCATAGTTTATATTAGGATTCATTCTTTGTATTGAACAACCCATCGGTTGTGACAAATATTTAATACATATCCACCAGTTTCATACAGAATAGTTTCCCTGCCCTAAAATCCTACATTCCACCTATCATTCTCTCCCTCCTCCCAACCCCCTGGCAAACACAAGTTGTTGTTTTTTTTTTAATGTATCCACAGTTTTGCTTTATCTAAAATGTCATATAGTTAGAAATACACAGAACGTAGACCTTTCAGACTGCCTCCTTTCATGGAGCAATATTCATTTTAGGTATCTCCATGTGTTCTCATGGTTTGATAGCTCATTACTGTTTATTGCTAAAAAATATTCCATGTATAAGATGTACCACAGTCTGTTCATCCACTGACCTTTTAAAAGACTTCTTCGTCACTTCCAAAGTTTGGCGATCATTAATAAAACTTCTATAAACATTTGTGTGCAGGTTTTTGTGTGGATATAAGTTTTCCACTCACTTGGGTAACTACCAAGAAGCATAAATGCTGGATTGTATGGTAAGAATATATTATTTTTTAAGAAAATGCTTTAATGTATTCCAAAATGTCTGTATCATTTTGCATTGAATTTTTTCAATGAATTGGAATTTAAAAATGAATTTCTCATTTTGCAATGAATGAGAATTCCTGTTCCCTGACATCATCACCATTTGGCATTGCCAGTATTTTGGCTTTTAGCCACTCTAATAGGTTTATAGTGGTATTTCTTTGTTATTTTAATTTAAAATTTCCTAATGATATGTGATGTTGAACATCTTTTCATATGCTTTTTTTGCTATTGGTTTATCACCTTTAGTGAGATGTCTGTTCAGACATTTTCCTTATTTTTAATGGGTTGTTTTCTTATTGTTGAGCTTTCAATTTTCTTTGTATATTTTAGATACCAGCCATTTATGAGATATGTGGCTTGCAAGAATTTTCTCACAGTCTGTGGCTTTTTATTCTTTCATTAACAATGACTTCACAGAACAAAAATTCTGAATTTAATGAAGTCCAATTTTCAATTTTTCTTTTATGGATTGTGCTCTTGGTGTTATGACTAAAAAGTCATCACTAAACCCAAGGTCACCTGAATTTTCTACTATATTATATTCTAGGAGATTTATAGTTTTGCATTTTACATTTAGGTCTCTGACCAATTTTGAGTTAATTTTTGTGGAAGGTGTAAGGCATGTATATCTTTTTTTGTTTGCATGAGGATGTCCAATTGTTCCAACACCATTTGTTGCAAAGACTATACTTTGTTCATTGAATTGCCTTTGCTCCTTTATCAAAGGTCAGTTGGCTTTGTATGGGTGTATTTCTGAGATCTCTAACGTTTTGTCTATTCTTTCACCACACTGGCTTGATTATGATAGCTTTAAAGAAAGTCTTGAAGTCAGGTAATGTCAGTCTTCAGACTGTTCTTCAATATTCTACTGAGTCTTTTGTTTTTCCACTTAAACTTTAGAATCAATCTGAGGATATTCACAAAATTACTTGAGATTTTGACTGAGATTTGATTCAATTTATAGAGCAACAAGGAAAGAACTAAAATCTTGACAATATTGAATCTTCTGGTCAGTGTAAATGATCTCTCCTTTTATTGAGAGCTTTTGTTTTCTTCATCAGTTTTATAGTTTTTCTCACATAAATCTTGTACATATTTTGTTAGATTTATTCCTATGTCATTTTTTTTTGCTAATGTAAATGGTATTGTACTTTTCATTTCAAATTCCCATTTCTTAATCATGGTATGTAAAAAAGCAACTGACTTGTTTATTAACTTTGTATACTGCAACCTTGTTATAGTTCCTTATAAGTTCCAGGAGTTTTTGTGAGGTTTTTTGTTTTTGTTTGTTTTTCTAATTATTTGGGATTTTTTACATAGAAAATCATGTCATCTACAGACAGTTACATCTCTTCCTTCCCAGTCTGTATACTTCCCAATCATTGTTCCATTGTTTTATCTAGCATTTCAGCACAATATTGAGTAGGAGTGGTGAGGGCAGAATCTTTGCCTTGTTTATGATCTTAACAGATAACAACTAGAGTTTCTAAGCTTTAAGTATATTTTAATTGTTTTTGTAGATGGTTTTTATCAGGTTGAAGAAGTTCCTTTTTATTCCTAGTTTGCCTAGAGTTTTTTCTTTAAATAATGAATGGGTGTTAGATTTTGTCAAATGCCTTTCCCCCACTATTGATATTATCATATGATTTTTTGTTTGTTTTAGCCAATTGATGGGATGAATTGCATGAACTATTTTGGATGTTGAACCAGCCTTGCATATATAGAATAAATTCCCCTTGACTATGTATATAATTATTTTTATACATTGTTGGATTTAGTTTTTTAATATTTTGAGTATTTTGGCATCTATGTACATGGGTGATATTACTGTGTTAGTTTCATTTTTTTGTAATGTCTTTGGTTTTGATATCAAATTAATGCTGGTCTCACAGAATGAGCTAGGAAGTATTCCCTCTGCTTCTATTTTCTGGTAGAGAATAGAGAATTGACATAGTTTCTTCCTTAAAATGTTTATTAGAACTCACTAGTGAACCCATCTGAGCTAGCTACTTTCAGTATTAAAAAAGTTATTATTTACTCAATTTATTTAATAGATATAAGCCTGTTCAAGTTATCTACTTCTTCCTGTTGAAGTTTTTGTAAATTGTGTCTTTCAATTGATCCACTTCATCTAGATCATCAAATTTGTGGGCATAGAGTTGTTCACCGTACTATTTTATTGTCTTTCTAAACATAAAAATATTATATTCAATTATATTATTCTAAAAATAAAAATATTAGTTTCTAAATTTTCCTTATGACTTCTTCTTTGATTCATGAGCTATTTAGAAGTATGTTGTTTAATCTCCAAGTATTTGAGGATTTTCCAGCTATCTTTCCATCACTGATTTTTAGTTCAGGTCCACTGTGGTCCAAGAGAAACTTTGTGTGATTTCTATTCTTTTAAATTTTCTAGGGTGTGTTTTGTGGCCCAGAGTGTACTCAATCTTAATGAATGTTCTGTGTGAGCTTGAAAACAAAAATGATGTGCATGCATTGTTAGATGTTGCAGTGGCAAGTTTGGGAGAGTTCTCATTTTTTAAACATTTCTTTATTGAACTATGATATGTATGCAGTAAAGTTCCCAGATAATAAATGTATAACTCAATAAATTTTTACAAACTTTTACTTATGTAAACACTATCCAGATCAAGGAACAGAAGATTACCAAGAACCCACTGGCAATCACATTAAGTTCACTCTGTACTAACATGGCTTCTTCAAAATGTGGATGGGCATCCTGAGACCCCTTCTGCCCTGGTAAGGCTATGAATTATCCTAACTAGGATATACCTGATTTCCAGTCATCAGTTTGTCTTTCCTGCCCATGGTGCCTAAACCAATACCACTATTCAAAGGCACACAGAATATCTGATTTACTCATACTACCTCTGAGCAAGAGAGCCATTTTATGGTGAAGGAGATATGACAAAAGATGCATGGCCATATAACACACTTGTCCTATCACATTTTATATAGCCCAGAAATTATCAACCTGAGAGCATTGGAATTGCCCTCTAGGAAACACCACTAAAGTGCCATATTAGAGATGACACTCTGTGACATTGGGGTGTTGTCAAGGTGTAGAGATATAGATATAAACATAGATATATAGACATAGATATCAATGGTCATTATATTACTGTATTTCCAATTAGAATATATATTTAGAGTATTTATTAGAAAAATTAGAGTATTTATTTAGAAAATTCACCAACAGAATTTTCTGCAATGATATAAAGGTCCTGTGCTTTCTAATATGGCAACCACTAACCACATGTGACTATAGGGCACTTGAAATATGGCTAGTATGACTGAAGAACTAAAGTTTAATTTTAGATTAAATCCAAACATGGATAGTGGCTTCCATATTTGATAGAACTAGAGGTCTTATTTCCAAGAGGAGCAATGACTCTACCATGAACCACAACAAGAATCCCACTAAACATAAAATGGCTTACTTGATCTGAGTCAATATAATCAACTTGTTGTCAAGTAGCTGGTTGGTCTTCTGGAGGTATAGAGTAATATTACGGGCTCAGGCTTCCTCTCAACTGCCAACAGGATCAACATTCATTAACAGCAGTAACTAGATCACTCTTGGTTACAAGATGGTCCAATGAGTAGCTTCCATCTCTTCAGTACAGCTGGTCCTCCCATAGCCCCATTGTGAACACCCTAGAATGGTGGAGTCAAGGAATGGCTATAATCCACCAGATGCAAAACACAAGTTGGTCCCAAACACAAAGTACGGGCTGAGCCTATCACTACAAGTTAGATTTCATTTCTCTCACAGAACCCAATTTTCTGCAAAGACAGGAACCATGGCCATCAACTGCACCCAAGTTGTACAGTTTATAACTTCTTCCATCTGATGGGAGCTAACCCATGCTCACCCTCAAGTTAGAGAAATCCTGAGTCAGACTCTGGTTTAAAGTTTCAGATAGGTGCATTAGGACAGATAATTTAGCTCTCAAGCCTCAGGCTGTGAAGGCAGAGGGGTAGACTCATGTCAAAATATAGATGCTCCCTCTGAACCACTAGTTAGAATATGAAGAAGAGGTATTTCTAGAAGTGACAGTCCTGAGATGACTAAAAAACAGGTGCCTCATCTCTAGTAATAAATGAAAAAAAAAGAAAAGAATGCATTCATTTCTCTTAACAAAAATAAAATATATTGAACATGAATACTATATTCTACCTTCACTTTGTTAAAAATTTTGTGTATTTCACAAAGTGTTTTTAATAAAGGAATTAAAATAGTTTTTCTTTCCTTTTCATATTTCTGGGCAGCAAAGTTACTGGCTCACTGACAATCCAGGGCAGTTGCCTCTTCATACACTCAGCCACTGTAGCAGTTACAGCTTTTTGACAGCAGAATCAGGTCAGGGCATGATAAATCAACTTCAACATTTTTGTTAAAAATAAAAGGTTCCACAAACCTGACCAATCATTTGCAACTGGCAGGAATATAAATAGCTGATGAACTTTACCATGCATAAAGCTAAACAAAGGCCAAAAAGATGTTTTCTAAAGGTGATTAGAATGTGTGTGTTTATGGGATCAAGATGTGGCCACCCTCTAGCATAGGGTCCATCAGATTTGGTCTGTTTATAAATAGAATTCCAAAGTGAAGGAACCCACTTCCTGTTAGTCTCCCTCAATCTTGTTTTATTTTTCCCCCTCTCTAAAGTATGAATTTAATGTCTTGCACTGTTTGGAAGGAGAAAACACTGTTTGTCATTTATCAAAATCTAAACAGCTGCAATCCAACACTGTTCATATGATGTTAATAGTAAGTAAATGTGAGCAGTGACTATAATATGGAAACATGAGGACCTGAGTTTCAAATTAAATGAGTTTTATTCCAATTCAGTTTCACTGAAGGTTTCAGATTTTCTTAAGCTCCCTTCAGATTTCCCAACTTTTCTAGATTAGTATGGACAGCATATTCTGTAGAAATAGCCTCTTTATTGGCTCCCAATCTATAGTGCTAAGCTGGTTTGAATTTGAAGATTTTGTTTTTGTCTTGAAATTTAAAATAATTTACTTTGAGAGCAACAGTGAGTGATTTGAAATTGTGCTGGTTTAGAAGACAAAGAACAATGAAAGGCATCACTATGCTTTATGTATCAGTTGTAAAATGGACAGGAAAAATGTGAATTTCTCTATAATTCTACCCATAGTAATTGTGTAAAGACTTGCTCCACTCATTAGCCATCCATTTCAATGTACTCAAACTTTGGGTCAAAATCTGTATCATTTCACTGTTTCATAAAATCAAAGTGATTAAGATCATCAGTCAATAATATTTATTATGAACCATCTGTGTGCCATTTCCAATTTACATCCTTCAAAAAGTAAAGGTGGTCTGCCTTTAGACAAATAAAGGATGTTTGCAGTAAATTACATGGCAGGACAGCATGAATTAGACAATGGTCTTTCAGAACCAAGCTAACATTGACCCTACTGAAAGACTAAATTGCAAAGTAAAGTTCTATTTTTCTGTTGACACATATGTAGATATAGAACTAATGTGGAGAGTCCCCAGTGCTAACATAAAATATGATTTGAATAAATACATACTTTCCTCCCAGCGAAGACTATTTTAATCAAACATTTTCTGTGTTTGACTAGGACAGCTATATAAAAACTACTGGGTCATTATTAATTTCTTATCAATTCCCTAGGACACTCCCCATGACAAGGTTTAAACCTTTATTTTTCTCAAGGCCTGACTCTGATACAGTTAAGATATTGTACTCTTCTATAACACAAGAATTTATTTTTCTTTTGAGCCACAACCACCTCCCTCTCTTCACCCCTCCATTTCCTAATCCCTGGAAATCACTAATCTACTCTCTATTCTATAATTTTATCTTTCCAAGAGTATTATATGAATGACATAATATAGTATGATTTTTTTATTGGATCTTTTTATTCTTTATAATTCTCTGAAGTTTAATCCAAGTTGTGTGTTTCAATAATTAATTCCTTATTGCTGAGTAGTATTACATGATAGGGATGTACCAGTTTAGTATTTACCCATTGCAGGTCATCTGGATTATTTCCAGTTTTTAGCTATTGGAAATATAGCTGCTATGAACACTGATGTACAGATTTTTTAAACATAAATCTTAGTTTTTCTGGGATAAATGCTCAGGTACAACTGCTAGGTTATATGGTCATTTCATGGTACTATGGGCTGAATTGTATCTCTGTAAATGTCATATGTAGGAGTCCTAACTCCCAGTTTCTCAGAATGTGACTATGCTTGAAAATAGAGCCCTTAATAGGTAATTAAGGTAAAATGAAGTCATACAGGTGGTCATTAACTCAATATGACTGGTGTCCTTATAAGAAAAGGAGATTAGGATACAGACAACACACCAACCAAGGGGCAACTGCGTGAGGTCACACACAAAGGCAGTCATCTAAGCTAAGGAGAAAGACCTCAAAAGAAACCAAATCTTCTGACACTGTAATCTTGGATTTCTAGCCCCCAGAACTATTAGAAAATAAATTTATGCTGTTTAAGCCACTCAGTCTGTGCTATTTTGTTATGGAAGCCCAAGCAACCTAATACATGTGACTAGTTTTATAAAAAACTGTCAAAATATTTTCCAGAGCTGCTGTTCCATTCCCCTCATCAAAGGATGAGTAATCAGTTTCTCTGCAACCTCCCCAGCGTTTGACGTTATTGTTTTTTATTTTAGCCTTTCTGTTAGGTGTGTGCTATCATTTTAATTTGCATTTCCCAAGTGACTAATTATGTTGAACATATTTTCATGCATGTATTTTCCATCTGTATATCCTCTTCATAAAATACCTTTTCAAGTCTTCTGCCTATTTTCTAATTAGATATTTTGCTTGTTTTTACAGTTAAATTTTCAGAGATCTTTATATATACTAGATACTAATCCTTTGTTAGATAATGTGGTTTGCAAATGTTTTCTCCCTGTCTATACCTGTGTTTTCATTCTCTTAACAAGGTCTTTTGAAAAATAAACTACTATAATTTTTATGAGCTCCAATTTATTATCAATTTTTCCTTTTATAAGTCATGCCTTTGGTGTCAAGTTTAAGACCTGCTAGCTTAACCCTAGATCCCTAAGATTTTTCTATTTTTGTCTAAAACTTTTATAGTTGTATTTTACTTTTAACTACTTGAGCCACTGTGTGTTAATTTTTGTACTAAGTATGAGGTTTAGGTCAAGATTCATTTATTGAAAATGAATTCTTCCTGCACTGAATTACATTATATTGTAATTACATTACATTATATATTATATACATACACCAAATGACTAAGAATAATTATTTTACATAAAAGAGCCTCTAAGAAGATTCCTAGATGTTATTAAGGCAAAGCAAGCACACTGAGTCTCTGCTTCATGTTTTGCCTTCAAACAATGTATATGAGCCTTCCTCTATCCTCCTGAGTTAAAGATAAAAAAGAGCAAATGATCATGACCTAAGATCTGAATTTTCTTTGGTGATGGTTATAGGTTTTTGATACTCTTATTCTAATCTGATTTGTGATTATGTTTGTGAGGGATCAATGCTTATTTGACTCATCTGAATCCTGTGTTAAATCTCTGGCCTATCTGAACCCAAGGAATCAGCCCAAAGATATAAGACCTGGCTTCTTTAGAATTCTGTCTCTTGTCTGTTTTACTAACAGACTTTCCCAAACTGGATTCCCATCCTTCCCTGGATACTCTGCACTTGGTTCACCCACACCCTTCTGTGAAAATATAAGTATTTTCATGACTGGTCTTACTTTCTCTGGAAATGGTACCATTAGGTGACTTGGCAGAAGGAAGGAAAATAAGTTAATATTTGATCACATAATACAGACTGAAGGAGTCATTAGTTCTGTATACCAAATATATCTTCCCCTTTGGGTACATGAATTGTGCTACCCAGACCCTTTAGAGCTCATAACACCATGTGACTTGCTTTGACTAATAAAATATAAGCTGAAGTCATGTGTTCTATTTTCTGGTTGAAGCCTTTAAGAACCCGAGTACTTCACCTTGTCTCTCTGTATAGGTTAGCAATGTTCCAGATGGTACAGACTCCATCAGCCTGCACATTTAAGAGAAAATAATATGAAACAGAGTCCTGGCAACACAACTGGACATGTAGCATAAGTGAGAAATAAACCCTGTTGTTTTAAACTACTACTTCTTTTTCTTTATTTTCACCACTGAATATTTGCATCCATCCTTATCAGTATAATCCTAATTATATGTACTTAGTTATGAATATTCATTAAATCAAAATACAAATTTGAATTAATCTTTATATCTTGTAAGTCTGTTTATAGAAATAAATTTGCTACTTGAAAGAAAGTATGGGTCACATCATGTTCTTGATCTAGAATTTTGAAAACAAGGTTTCTATATGCAGATCAGTGACAGCATTCCATGGGCTAAGATAAAGTATACCAAAATCATTCCTGGCACTATGTCAATATTTAATATTTTTTAAATAACTGTAACCCACAAGAAGGAGATGAAGCAATTAAACAGCGAAATACTGACCAAAAATAGCTAAGTGGATATTTCAACTGTTTAATAACAGTGTAACACCAAATGGTTTAACAAAATTTTGTACCCATTGAGCAAGGTGTTGGATGGATAAAAGAAAAACTCAGCCTTTTGCACTTTAGTCAGATATTAAAGAGATTATTACAGAAGAGATGTTATGGGAATGGTAGAAAGGAGTGGTAAATGTCACAGTATCTGAGTTTAGCCATCACTGTGGAAGCCCATTTTCAGTTCACACACCCATTGGAAAGTTATGCTCTTGATTAACCAGAGCAGAATTTAATCCAGAACACATAAGGGCAGAACACAGGAAAAGTTAGCCAGAGAACACACTGTACTGAGATTAAAGACCCAGAGATGTGCAGGGTTCCCCAGCAAAGAGGAGTCATATTTCACTAGGAAGTAATTAGAGACACGCATTTCACGGAACTCACAGAAAGCATTAAATCTCCCTAGTAATGGAGGTGATGATGCCTGAATCTGCTTAAAGTGAACTTTGAACAAGTACATAGGCAGAGTCAAATTCTCCCTAAGGAGACCTCAAAGGAGAAAACTATGAGGTTCATACAAAAGAATCAGCATGGACTATGCAAAGCAGGAGGCACTCAGACTAGAAATATAATCAGGACCACCTTTTTTTTAGACATGCCAGATTGACATTTTTTCAAAAATTCTTTAGTGAGGGTGGAATGTATATTAATAGCAGTCCTTATGTGTGTGTGTGTGTGTGTGTGTGTGTAATGCCCACATACATGAAACTGTGAATTATGCTGAATAGGTATATTTACATTTATAGTCAGGTCTAGAGCTCTCATTAAATTGTGGGTTTATTCATGATTAACTAATCCTACTTCTGCTGAAGAACCATTTTAGAATACATTAAAGGTGGTTTGGGTTGAATTGACCTGAATATTACCCAGGATAGTAAAAAGAGGTACACAACAACCCACACAAAATGGTATCTTGATAAGACTATTTCTGCATACTACATATAAGAATCAAGTCATAATATTCCTATTCTTCACTTTCATATGTAAAACATAATTTTCTTTCCAATTTCTGAAACATGTATTTTAAGCAGGTCTGTGTGTTCTGACCCAGAGATTCCAACCCCTATGACTTTAACTGCAGAAAATGATTAAAGATATGCATAGAGATTTATAAGCAAAACACTGATTTCAGAATAAATATGAGGTGATATTCAAGTGTAAAAAGCTTATAAATATTAAAAAGAAATGAAACTAAATTAAATTTTTTTTCTAAATTGGGAAGAAAAGAATGGTGTATAAAATCAGAGTAGTGATCTCACACTAAGAAATGCAAAGCGATGATCAGCTCAGCTCAAATGCCAAGGAAACCTCTAACCTCTGGCTAGTTTTTGATAGGATACACAGAGTGAAACTATTCTAATTCTGGATCTCAAAGTGCAAGTCCGGATTACCTTAGAGTTTACTTTATACCTTCTTCCTTGTTCTGGAAATGAACACTTCTCAAAGAAGAATTTTAGAAGGTCAGTCATTTTCGTGGTTTTTCCTTTTTGCCTGTCTCTAAGAATGAGATATGAAATGTATTTGCTGAGGTCAGGCTTTATATAGAATTTAGGATAATCATACTGGTAGTTAATCTTGGTGACTTCCCTGTTCTCCAACCATGAAGAAAGTGTTTTACTAAATGAAGTTTGTGTGTTTAACAATAGTGGGGCTTCAAGGCTTCAAGGATACTGAAGCTAAGTATGTAACAAATGGGCCTTGGCTTCAGGGTGCGTGCTCTCCAGCTGACTAGTCAACACCCACATAAATGAACCAGCAGCAAATGGTAGAGGATGAAATGGAAGAAAGAGCTAAGTCATCGTGTAAAGGCGAGGTGGTATTAACACCAGCAGGAGCTCAATAAGGACCACAATGACCAGGAAAAGGTGACAGGACAAGTGAGCTTGAAGTAGCCCTTGAAGAATAAATAGGGATTTGTATGGAGAAAGTGTAGGGAATTCTAGGAGTAGAGTGCAGTATGAATGAAAGGATAAAGTTCAAGGACTTGTCATAGAGGCCAGAGATGGAAACTGAAGGGGGGAGAGTGCTTGGGAAGAAAATAGAAATAAATCCTTCAAGACAAAAAAAATTCGGTGTATTTTGGTGTGTGTGTGTGTGTGTGTGTGTGTGTGTGTGTGTGTGTGTGTGTGTGTGACATTTTCCTGGAAACTCATAAAGTAAAACTGCTTTAAATGTTAATTAGTAGTCTTGATAAATGTAGGCTTACACACACTCTTTGTGAATAATCTTATACTTGACTCAGTATAATAAAAAGTAACAACAAATAGGGTTTTCTCCATCAAAAGAAGGTGAGAGCTAAAGCTCAAGTGCCCAGGTCACAACTTCTAGATACTTTCTGAATCTGAATCCTCCTCAGTCATCCCCAGATAGTAATGGTGACAGTGACCAAGCTAGCTGTGCACACCCTCCCCAGCCTCAGCATTTCTAATTTCAAGCGCAGGTCCCATTAACAAAAGTTCTTTCATTCTGCTTTTTTGACACCCTTCTGAACCACTGCTCAGTTCCTCATGTCGTCTCTTTCGTTTGCACTAATGAAGACCAAATGTATTTACTACTACATTTCAGTTACCAGCCATATTCTGATACCACTTGAATTATGCATGAAGAGAAGCAGAGGGAATATGGATAAATAGGACAAATAAATATAGACCTAAGGGAGAAAGCCAGGTCAATTGTGAACACACAAAAATTCAATCTCTGACCTCAAGGACTTTACAGTCCAGCAGGAGCCAGGTGTACAAATCAGTGTGTGCGTGTGTGTGTGTGTGTGTGTGTGTGTGTACACACAAGTGCTTCAGTGCAGAGATACATGTTACATATGCAAGTAGGGGTAAAGGAGTGCCCAAGTCTGCCAGGGAAAGATGGAGAAAGTGTCACAGAAGCATTTGAGATAAAAGTGAAATAATAGGAAGGAAATCTTGTTGGGGGAGGAATTCCAGACAGAATGTCCACATGTAGAAAGACACAGATGTGTTAGGAGGTAAAACACAATTGAGAACCTATAGAGAATCTGATATTACTGAAGAGCAGGAAGAGAGGTAGGGGATGAAGCCTGATAGGTAAGCAGCAGCCAATTCATGAGGGATCAGGGAGAAAAAGTCATAATGGTAGAAAATACCCTAGGGACTTTTGGGAAGATTGCAGCACAGAAAGAGCTTGAATCCATCTCTTCCCACCTTCACATTGAATCTACACCTACAGCAGAGCAATTGATCCTGAGTAGAATTGAGGACTGAGGGAATACCTTCTGCACAACGAGGAACAGAAAGATATCATATGAAAAATGGCAGGAGAGATGGAGACACAATAACAGAAGAAACCCCTCAACACAACCCAGAAACATCCTCAACACAACCACCTGCAGTGGGAAGGGATATCACAGAGGGACCAAGATACAGATTCTTGCCCTGGGTCGTAAAAAAAGCAGTGCTTTAAATTGCACTTAGACTATTAGTGGGAAAAAAATTATAGAACTAAAGCTCCTGCCATTTGGCTGGAACTCCCATTGGATCAAGGGTCTGGCAATTGCCAGTTTGTACTCCTTCCCCACATTGACAGAGATGGAGGAGAGCAGGGTTGGGACCTACACACTGTCTTTCTCCACACAGCAGTACAACTCCTTTCAGGTTTCCTGGACCTGATTCCAATGCATGTATTGTGGGGAGGGGGTTCTTCCCACACACAACACCAAGCAATTCTCAAACACAAGCAGAATGTCTGGAAACTCTACTCAATTCTGATGTGATATGCTCAGAGACAACACCAGATTCCCCAGGTTAAGGACTCCATTCTACAAGACTGCCCTCCACCCCCAACTCCAGATGCCAGCCATAAGCCCCAGGCTGTTCCCTGTGCTTCTGACCAACCAGCTACAGATTAGAGGTTCCCACAACCTTCCCCTTAGGTTCAATTAATTTTCTAGAACAGCTCACAGAACTCAGGAAAACACTTAGGTTTACCAGTTTAATAAAGGATACCATAAAGGATATAGGCTAACAGTCAGACAAAGAGATACATAGGGCAAGGTCCCAAATAAAGGAGCCTCTATCCTCATGGACCTCAGGGTCTGGCTTGGTGATACATGGACACTTTCTAGTTCCCCAAGCATGAAAGCTCTCTCCAACACAGAAGCAGGATACAGAAAAGAGAAATATGCTCTTCTCATGGGGTTTTTGTGAGGGTTTCATTGCATAGTCATGATCAACTACATCATTGTCCATTGGCTGATTCAACATCCAGCCCCTGTCCTTGGGTAGGGTCCAAAAGTTTCTGACTTACTAACATTGTCAGCTTACAACCAAGAATACTCTACCCAACAAGGTTAGCATTCAGAATGGAAGGGGAGATAAAGAGGTTCACATATAAACATAAGTTAAAAGAGTCTACCACCACTAAGTGAGCCTTACAAGAAATGTTAAAGGGGAAAAGAAAATACCTAACTAGAAGCAAGAAAAATATAAAAGTGAAAATTTCACTGGTAAAAGCACACATATAGCAGAG
Source organism: Manis pentadactyla (assembly GCF_030020395.1). Classification (NCBI taxonomy): domain Eukaryota; kingdom Metazoa; phylum Chordata; class Mammalia; order Pholidota; family Manidae; genus Manis; species Manis pentadactyla. The sequence continues at coordinate 89,218,196 of NC_080020.1, forward strand.
GCAGCAGATTAACCATTTAAAAGCTAGTATGAAGGTCAAAAGACAAAAATGAGTGAAATCAATTATAGCTAAAAATTAGACAAGTGAATCACTTAATAAAAAGATAGAAAAGAAAGCATCATATACATAAAATGTGTAAAAGGGAGAGTAAAAAATATTGTGTTGTCAGTATTTAACTTTAGTGACCATCAACTTTTTATCAATTGCTATATATGTAGGACATCATACAAGAACCCCCATGATAACCATGAAACAAAAAGCTATAATAAATACAAAAAAAAAAAAAAAGAGAAGGGGATCCAAACATAACACTAAAGAAAGTCATTATTCATGAGGGGAGAACAAGAGAGGAAGAAAGCATCACAGAAGAAATTCAAAAGCAATGAGGAACTATTTAACAAAATGGCAATAGCTACATATTTATGAATAATTATTTTAAATGTGAATGGACTAAATGCTCCAATCAAAAGATGTAGGGTGACTGAATAGATTAACAAAAGTAATATGCATCTATTTCCTGTCTACAAGAGACTCACCTAAAGACACACAAACTATAATTAAAAGAATGGAAGAAGATATTCCATGCAAAGAGGAATGAAAAAAAAAACTGGAGTAGCAATACTTATTGTAAGATAAATTCTAGCTGAAATAAGCAGGTGAAGAGAGGCAACAAAGGGCCAGGTAGTTTATTTGAACGCAAACACCCAGGTGAGAATTCCCCAGTCTACAGAAATAGAGGCTGGGGAATTTGTAAGCAGACAGGCAGTGAGTTTTTAAAGAAGGTAGGGGGAGGCAGAGCTCAGATTTACAGCGGTGTGAGGATTGGCTAACATAAGGCACATTTTTCAGGTTGGGAAGGGGCAACAGCCGGGGACTTTGACACATCATCAGGATCCGACGTGCTTGCTCCTCCCGTCAGTGCTCTCAGCCTTACACTTATATTAAACAAAGTAGACTTTAAAACAGGATTGTAAGAAGAGACAAAGAAGTGCATTATATAGTGATTAAGAGTACAATCCAGCAAGACATAACAATCATAAAATCTATGCACCCAACAGAGGAGCACCTAAATATAAAAGTAAATATTAACAGATTTACAGGGAGAAATTAACAGTAATGCAATAATAGTAGGGAATTTTAATATGCACTTACATCAATGGATGGATCATCCAGACAAAAAAGCAAAAAGGAAACAGTGTATTGAATGACACATTAGAATTTAAATGACACATTAGACCAGATGGAATTAACAGATATATACAGAACACTACACTCTAAAACAGTAGAATACACATTTTTTTCAAATGCATGTGGAACATTCTCCAGAATAGATCATGTTAGGCCACTGAGCAAGTCTTGATAAATTTGAGAAGACTGAAATCCCATCAAGAACCTTTTCCAATCACAATGGTATGAAACTGTAAAACAATTACAAAGAAAAAAAATAGAAAAAGCACAAACATGTGGAGGCTAAACAGCATGCTGCTAAACAATGAATGGTCATCAAAGAAGAAGTTTTAAAAAAACATGAAGAATAATGAAAATAGAAATACAACAGTTTCAAATCTTTGGGATGCAGAAAAAGCAGTCCTCAGGGGAAAGTTTATAGCAATACAGGCCTACCTCAAGAAGCAAGAAACATCTCAAATAAGTTAAAAGAGTCCAATCTAACCCAACACCTAAAGGAACTAGAGAAGTACAAAGCCCAAAGTCATTAGAAGAAAGGAAATAACAAAGATTAGAGTGGAAATAAATGAATAGAGACTAAAAAAAGCAAGAAACAAAAAAATCAATGAAACTAAGAGCTGGTTCTGTAAAAAGATAAACAAAATTCATAAACCTTTAGTTAGACTCATCAAGAAAAAAAGAGAGGATGCAAATAAATAAAATCTGGAAGAAAGAGAAGTTACAACAGACACCACAGAAATACAAACAATTATAAGAGTATTATGAAAAATTATATGTCAACAAATTGGACAACGTAGAAAAAAATGAGTAAATTCCTAGAAATATACAATCTTCCAAGACTGAATCAGGAAAAAATAGAAAATCTTAACAGACCAATTACAAGTAATGAGAGTCAATTGGTATTAAAAAAGAAAGAAAGAAAGAAAGAAAAAAACTCCCATCAAATGAAACTCCAGGACCAGATGGCTTTGCAGGTGAAATCTACCAAATATTTAAAGAAGAGTTGATACCTCTAACCAAGTAGGTGAAAGACCTGTATTCTGAAAACTATAAAACTCTGATGAAAGAAATTGAAGACAACACAAAGAAATGGAAAGATATTCCATGCTCATGGATAGGAAGAATTAGCATTGTCAAAATGGCCATGCTGCCCAAAGCAATCTACAGATTCAACGCAATCACTATCAAAATAACAATGACATTTTTCACTGAATCAGAGCAAATAATCCTAAAATTTGTATGGAAGCACAAAAGACCCTAAATAGGCAAAACAACTTTGAGAAAGGAGAACAAAGCTGGAGGTATCATACTCCCTGATTTCAAACTGCACTACAAAGTGACAATAATCAAAACAGTATGGTACTAGCACAAGAACAGATACATAGAACAGAGAACCTAGAAATAAATCTATGCCTACATGGTCCATTAATATATACCAAAGGAGGCAAGAATATACAATGGTGAAAACACAGTCTCTTCAACAAATGTTGTTGGGAAAACTGGACAGCTACATGCAAATGAATGATACGGGATCGTTGTCTTACACTATACAGAAAAATAAACTCTAAATGAATTAAAACCTGCATATAAGGTTTGAAACCAAAAAACTCCTAAAAAAAATATAGTCAGTAAATTCTTGAACATCAACATTATTAATTTTTTCTGGATGTCACCATAGGAAAGGGAAGCAAAAGCAAAAATAGACAAGTAGGATGACATCAAACTGAAAAGCTAAAACTTCTGCACAACAAAGGAAACCATCTACAAAATGAAAAGGAAACCTACTGTATGGGAGAATATATTTGCAAATGATATATCTGTTAAGTGACTAATATCTAAAATATATAAAGACCTCATAAAACTCAACACCAAAAAACCCCACAAATAATCCAGTTAAAAAACTGGCAGAGAATCTGAATAGACATTTCTCCAAAGAAGAATTATAGATGGCCAACAGGCACATGAAAAGATGATTAACATCACTGATCACTAGGCAAATGCAAACCAAAACTACAATGAGTCATCACCTCACACTAGTCAGAATGGCTAGTATCAACAAGACAAGTAACAAGTGTTGGTGGGGATATGAAGAAAAGGGAACCCTTGTTCACTGCTGGTGGGACTGCAAATTGGTGCAGCCACAATGGAAAACAGTATGGATGTTTCTCAAAAAAATTAAAAGAAATACTATATGACCCAGCAATTCCACTTTTGGGAATCCACCCAAAGAAAACAAAATCACTGATTCGAAAAGATATATGCACCCTTATGTTTACTGCATCATTATTTACAATATCCAATATATGGAAATGACTGAAGTATCCATCATAGATCAATGGATAAAGAAGAAGTGGTACATATATAAAATGGAATATTATTCAGCCAAAGAAAAATAAAGAAATCTTGCCATGTGCAACAACATGGATGAACCTAAAATATATTACACTAAGTGAAATAAGCCAGACAGAGAAGGATGAGTACCATATGGTTTCACTTACACATAGACTCAGAAAAACAAATGAACAAGGAAACAAAATATAAATAGACTCATAAACAGAGGACAGATAGTTGGTTATCATGGGATGAGGATAGAGTGAAATAGGTAAAGGGGATAAAGAGGTACAAACTTCAAATTATAAAATAATTTAGTTACAGGGATGGAAGTACAGCATGAGGAATACAGCTCATAATACTATAATATCTTTGTATGACAGATGGAAACTACACCTACATTGGTGAGCGTTTAGAAATATAACTGATGAATCATGAAGCTATTATCTGAAACTAATATAATATTGTATGTAAACTATATTTCAATATATAAATTTTTGAAAAATAAATATATTGAAACTATTTCAATAAAAAATGCTCTAGAAAAAATTTTTAGATAATCAGTTCATAGAGGTAAGACATGCTTCATTTTCTCTTTCTAAAGAGTATTTTATTATTCATATTTATATATTTTAATGTGGTTTTAATATGTACCAAGTTGTGACTAGACAAAAGGAATATGTAAAATATAGGTGAGATACAGACAATAACAATACAAATAACACCCATTTACCCAGTTTACAGAAAAGAATACTACTGTCATCTGTAAAGCCCCTCAACCCCATGCCTTTACCTTCCTGCTCAGAAGTAACCATTAAAGGCCTGAACCCAGGCTAAGCCCACATCCTTTCCATTCTCTACCTCCCTGGGGATATTTAATTTACTCTTTACTCCCCATCCTATCTCTTCCCCTAGATATAAAAAAAATTAATGATTGTGCATTGAGTCCCCTGTACAGAATTTTATTGTTGTTAACTGTTAACAACCATTTGATCAATAAATATGAGAGATGCCCTCTCAAAAAAAAAAACAAAAAAACAAAAAAAACAAATGCTTTCTTCTTTAGCAGGAAAGGATGTCCCAGATATTTCTGTTCTAACACTTCATTTTACACCAGAAAACTGAGGCACAGCTAAGTAATATCCTCTTGTTAATTAGGGGTAAATTCAGATGTAACCTGTAGTGTTCTAAATTCCAATACTAAGTTAAGTCAGAAAATCAACCCTGATTTGACCTCTAGCTTTACCACTGTCCCCACATTGCATGAAGCTGTCCTACCCTTATGACACCCTTAACCACTTTGGAATTTTATAGTTTGAATCATGTGGAGACTCAGGTTAAAGAGCCAGAAGGAGATGATAGAAAAGCACTATAAATTGGTATCACTGTAGTTGGGTAACTTTAGGAGAGCTATTATAATAAATTATATCTTCTCTACCACTGCTGTAATATTTATTTTGAGGGCTTGAGGGCATATAGTTCCCTAATGTTTAATGGACTAATTATCAATAGTCTGAGCCAAGAGGTGTGTCCAATTAAAGTCTGAGTCAGTAGGAGCTTCTATTTATAATTCAAGAATCCTGTTGGCTCTAGATCAAGGATGCCATTTCAAGTAACACTGAAATGAGAAAAATTAAAACTGATCTTTTGTCCTAGCTAAAGAACCAAAAAATTACTACAAAAATTAAAACATCATAAACAAGTAACATGGGCTCTGCTCTTGCATGCTGAGCGCAAACATCAGAGGTGTCTAAATTTTGTCTGCAGATGTTTATTTACAAGCTCATTAAGGAAGGTGGCTTTGTAAAGGCTTTGCATCCTAGGTATGAAAATCATTATTCAGCCAGTAACTTCCAAGCTTCAAATCATCAGCCGTTTTTCCCTCATCTGGGTCCTATCTGTTTGCCCGTTAGAATAAAAAAATTATGAGGGATGGAACAGACATTCAATGGCCATTTAATTGTTGAATGTTGGAGTGGAAAGGACTTCAAAGAGTGCTTAACTAACTCCCTCTGTTTACAAGGAAAATGAGACCCAGAGAAGTATCAGTATCCGCTGAAGTTCATGGAAAGGAGGGACTTGGAACACGGCTTATTATTCTTTTTGCTACATTGTCATTTTATCAGGCAGCAGTATAGACTGCAGTTCTTACACAAAGTGTCTGACATTGCATAGACAATGTGGCTGAGTCTATCAGTGAACAGAGTCACAACCCTTGATTTTTCCCTTTAACTCCATGCGTTTGCTCAGAAAGAGCCAGAAATTTGTGTTTCATCTGAGGAAAGCCATCAAGAAGGGTCCACCAGCAGCCCACAGAGATACAGCAAGACATCCAAAGTGAGCTGTTGGATCATCAATCCTGTCGGATCCTGGGTGTGGAGGTGGGTGAGGTGGCTATTCTGTCATGAAATATACTTGGGAAAATCTAGCACATTAGCCTATCAATACTTTACAAGAGGTTGCCTGACTTTGTGGAATCCAGGGTATTTCCAACTAGTTTGACCACCGTTTCCTCTCTATTTTTCTTTTCATATACCCAGTATTATCCCACAGTTATATTCTGTGGAGCACACCTTGTGAGTCCTGCACTAAGGAATGCCCTCAGCCCAACTCCTCTTCCTAGAAAGGACCCACACTCCACTTAGGCACACAGGTAATCAGAGCTTTATTGCTGGGTGGGTGGATGCATTTCATCACTTCATTATAGAGAATCCAGAATATCAGTTGCTATGACACTTGACAAGTCAATGATTATTGTCAGAAGATTTGCTGCTAAGCTTCTTCTACAAGGCTATGACAGGAAAAAAACAGCAGATCCTTATTCCCACCCCTAAAAAAATAAACGTCACCTCAAACTGTATGCCAACACTTTTGCTTTCTTAGGCAACAAATACACATTTTTCACATTGGATCATACAGTATATCAAACATAATTTACCTGGTCCTTATAAATATCAATGCTTATAGGTGAACTGGAATCCCTTTTCACTATCTAACTCCTTTTTTGAAGGCCTATTCTTTCATTCATTTATATTCATTAAGCAAGTATTTATTTGGCACCTACTATATACCAGATGCTGTCCTAGGGATATAGATATGGTTTCGAACAAAACTGACCAAGTTACCTACACTCTAGGCTTATATTGTAGCAGTGGAAACAATCAATTAATAAGCAACAAGTAAACAAATATAAACATATGGATACAGCATAGAGTAAAATATGTATGATGCTGGATGATGTGGAATCAAATAAAGCATAAAAAGGTGATAGGGAATAAGATGGGGGGGTATATTATTTTAGATAAAGTGGTCAGGGAAGGTGTCAATCACATGTTTCCTTTATCTTCTGACCATCTCATCCTAAGTTTGATTCCCTAAATTCGTGTGGAGAGGAAGGATGGAAAAGTGAACAAAGCTGGCTGCCTCAGGGGGCAGCCTTGGGCCAGTAGCTGCCTTTTAGCCCTTCCACTGTGGTGACAGCTCTGGCAGGTCCAGGTTGGTGAGTCTGTGGAAACCCACCTGTCTCTCTTCAGCAGGGACCCATCTGAATTCACACTGATGAGCCCACTCCCTTTTATCCCAGAGCTGGCAGAAGGTGAGAAGCCAGCCGGAGGGGGTCCGGACAGTATGCAATTTGGGGGTCATGCAAATGTCCAAAGGAGATTCAGGAATTGTGTCTTAAATAACACTGTTGTCTGTTAATTTTCCCTCAATTCTTCTGATTCCTTCCAGGAAGAAGTCTGCCTTTAGTGATAGTCCCTAAACCTCCTCTAACATTGCTAGTTTTCATTTTCTAACAGGAAGAGAGCAGAACTGAGGTCAGAGCTTTAGACAATAACAGTATCTAACTAGTATTTAATGGTACTGATTAATTTTCATTGCATTTAATCTTGCTTAAAGTAAATTTATTTAGTCAAAATTGAGTCAATTTAAAGAGAACATTTAGTAAATAGTAGTAGAGGTGATTTTAGCTGTAAAAATTGTGAAATCAGAACAAGAGTGACTTAAGTTAGGAACACACTATCTTTGCCTCACAAAAACTGACAGCAAACTTCTGGATTTCCCTCTTCCTCTTAGATTTACATATTATTTGATAGTGGGTTGCTCAAAAAGCTGTAGTTACTGGTGATTTTATTTCTGCTTTACATATGGAAATTCCTGCCTGTGTCTAAATACATCCCTGGTGATAATAATAGTATCCTATCAGTCACCAGTATGTGATTTCAGCCCTCTTTGAATCTGCAAGCTGCTCTTAATCCCTTGAAAAAGCTTGAGGTATATAGGCTTGGAGAAAAATAAGCAGCAATCCTGAGCACCCTGTCTCTCCCTTACGACCTAGCAGCTGTTTTAGTGATTCGTGATGGCATTTGTCACTGGCGGGCAAAGAGCCTCCATGTTGACCAGAGGATGTTACTGATGTTACTGTGATTTCTTACTTGATTAAATGACTAGAATTATTAAAAGAATTCTGATATCTGTCATTAGTATCCTGGAAGTAGTTGAAAATTCAGCCCAAAGCAAGGCTATTCCAGCTGGGTCAACTTTGCCAAGTAAGCCAGTTTCTCTATGTATCCATCCCTCCCTCCTGCCTCATGTCTGCACATAGGACATTAGATGTACTGATGTTGCAATGGTGTTAAAAATGGTCAAAAGTAACATTCATGTAACACCTAGACCTTTCTATCCATCCCTTCTCCTTCCATAGCCGCCCCACATCCTCTTCCTTGACAATCTGTCTGCTGATAGAGGGGCTTGAAATGGCCTGAAAGATGTATTTTTAGCACAAATCATCTTGTCATAAATCAGTCAACACATTAAGAGAACAAACATTTTTTATTCCTCATCTCTTCTTTCTATCACTCCCTCTCTCTCACACACATATACCCTTCATTTTTCCCAGGATGTGAATCTACATGTGAATTTACTTTATCCATCAAAGTTCTTTAATTTTGATATTATCTTAAAACTTTGGATAAGTGTTTTCCAAGAAGCCAGTGGATCCAGATGATCCTTAGGCTATTCTTCAATTCTTAATCACACTGTTCCTTTAAAAACAGAATTTAAAATTCAGCTTTACACAATCTTCCCATGCTCTAAAAGTAGCTGCTTACACTTGTTGGTTGATATTAAAATTATTTCAACATAGCTCACTCCTGAGATTGACTTGCTATAGATATATATATATATAGCAGTTCTAGAGTCTATGAATTGGTGGAGTCTATGAATCTTTCTAATATATTCCCATGAAGCCATGCTGGGTTACATTTCCTATGGAAGCACAGTGAATCCATTGAAGGACTAGCTTATAAACTGGTATCTGAGAAGCAGGGAATGAGTCATTCCACTGATCTCTATGTCCTCTGCCTTCTGCTCATGACGAGGTCAGGCAGGGCACACAGTGGCGCACACCGAGGCCAGCGCGGCTGTAAGAAGTCATGGGGCCTCTTTGCTCCTGTATGCGTATGGGCTGGGGCTGGGTCACTTTCGATTTTTATATTTTTTGTGTGTTCTGGCAACCACAGCTTGTACCCAAGACATAATCCAAACAGAAAAACTATAGAGTTTTCAGACTGGCTTCACATGGAATATCTACAAAGGCTTACAGTGCACCTTGGATGACTTTCAAGTTTTTTCAAAGCCATCTGGAGTCTTTTAAAGTTGTCATTGTTTAAAGAACCTGCAGAGAAGGAAGAGAGCATTTTGGGTCTCAGAGAAAAAGAAGAAATAAGATTTAAGGTAGCCAACAGATGTGGAAAATCCAGGTACTGTCCCCTCCCGATGATTGTACTATTACCTCCTTTCTGGGACTGACTCTGCTGGCCTCTCCTGAGGCGGTTCTTCCTCTGCAGATACCACCTGCTTTGATGTGGAGAGAAGTGGCAGTTGCTTTGCCTTTTCTTTGAAAGACCTGGGGTCTTCTCATTCTCTATAATTCTATCTTGTCATTTTAATTATACAGCAGCTCTTTCTCCTTTGTTTTTCCCTACTACTACCGTGGGCATACATTGCCAAACCTAGTTCTGAATTTGTGTCCCAGTAAGTTTTATTCTTCCGATCTCTCTTACCAAATTCTGGCACATCGATATTTTACTACTAACTTCTCTACTTCTCATCTGTGGTACATTTATGCTTTTGATCCCTGCCCTACAAGATCCACTTCCCATTTCTACAGTTCTTGATTGGGATCTAACCATTTGTTTCCTTCCTTCTAACTTTTTCAGCATCCACCCCCCTCATTTACCACTTCTCACTCCTTGAGTCTTATCTGCTTTGGTCCTGATGCTGATTTCTGCTTTGACAACTTAGATTATGATTTCCTTATTAAGGCAATTAGTTAAGTTACTCTTAACTTTCTTCTCTATCCCACTCTTGCTACTTGAACAAATTTCAAAGATCCATGTTAGCAAAATGAAATTTTCATGACACAAGGCTTTATTTTAAGAGAATTTCCCTTGAAAAGCACACAAGCATCATTCAAAGAAAAGTTGACCCAACATAACCTAACAGTCTTCTTCAGTAAACTCAAATAGGCAACTTATTGCCCATGCATCTACTGAAGAACGCACCGTCAGTACCATGGAAACCCTGTAAGTACTGTTCAGAAGTAAAAGGTACACTCAGTTCACATTCTTCCTATTCAGATAACATGGTCTTAATCAGTAGAGGCTAAAAATAGAGATCCCTGATTCCTGGAAAGGACTGACTCCAATTTCTCTTTCCAAGGAATTGGAAATGAGAAGTTGAAGGGTCTTTACCTCATGGGAACATCCAAAAAACAATTAAAAACACATTTCCTCTATCAGTATTTTCCAAATGTAAGCAGCTTGATGAAAACATTAAGATTTTGAAAATTTTCCTAAGTAATATATAACCTAGAGAAATACATAGTTCCTGCTATTGAATTTAATATATTTATGAGCCTTGAACTCTGGCAGAAACAGTCCTAAATTTATGAATGCAAGCTTCCAAAATGTAAAGTTTTACTATGAAAGGCTAATTTCCTTTTGCTCTTTGTCTTGAAAGTTACTACAATTATTTAGGCACCTACATATCAACCCATCTATCATCTATCTATCTACCTCTCTCCCTCTCTCTCTCTCTCTCTCTCTCTCTCTCTCTCTGCAATGTTCTTTGGGGAATTATTGGGATGGATAATCAGGTCACTAGATTATAAACTGATGATCCAAAACATGGTTACCTGCATGGGTAGACCAACAGTAAACAATTTACGATGTTATGTTCCTTAGTCCTCAACTGACTTCAATCATCATGTGGCATTCCTCTGTGTTTGGATAAATATAAAGTTAAGAAAATAGAAGTTCTGAAATATGCCTGACTAATGTGGAGAGGGGCATTCAGGATAGTGTTAGAAGTCATTTCAGGAAAGCTGGAACAGTGAACCTGAAGATAAAGAAAGCTCCATGCACATTGATTAGGCTCATTTCCTCCAACCCCAGACCTGAATGAGTCATCAGTTACCACCCACAGGATCCTGTTTGTAATTAATGATTACTCTATGCTATTATGACCATATAGCATTTGATTACAGTATTTCAGAAAAACCAGTCTCAGAGTTCTGAGCACTATAAAACTATATGACATATATATAACATATATATTTTAAATACATATGTTCTTCCCTTTGTACACAGGGAATAATAAATATATATGTTATTATTCCTGTGTCCTTGGGGAGAAGAATGTATCTTCACTATTATCAAAACTTAAAAAATAAATACCTATGATCACATGGTTCAACAAATTTCCCTGATAAAGGGGAGAGGTATTTTATAGTTTGTTATACTGCTATAACATGAATCATCTTTCTTCTGAGGGCTTAGTTAATTCTTGCAAATAAATTCAGAGCAATGAAAAAAAAAAGATTTAAATCTTCTGGGCTACTTAGGGTTATATTATTGTTAAATTATAAGTCTCTTTTAGGAAACCAATTTGTACTTTTCTGTCAATTAGCAGCATTTGTTCATAAACTCAAAATACAAATTGAATTTTAAATGTATCTGAGAATAGGGAGAGTAATAAATGATCTATGTTTACTTGTAAGGAAAATAGGGCATTAAAGAGATGTTATCTAGTATGCTATTTAGAAAAGAATCAACCAGTGAAGTAGAGGACTGCTGGCACAAAGAATCATATCTCACCTGTCTTCCCTGCTTTGCTAAGTGATGGAAGAACACAGGATTTGAACAGCGAAAAATAACATGATGCTTCTGGCTGGGTCTTTTCAAGGACAAAAGAGGTAATACTGGGTTGTTAAATATGGGAGCACCTTTCTTATAATACTGCTGTGCAAATGTCAACATCTTCAAGTAAATGGCAGGTCACTAAAAAGCTAATAATTAAGTCCCAGTTTTCTGGCTAGAAATCAAAAAGGGTGACACATACAATCATTGCGATTTAACTATAGGAATAAAAATGGCTACTTCTAGAAATACTTCAGTTGCAAATTTCTGGGAAATAAGAATCTCTATTTGGAATGGTCTTTTGAGAGATGAAACATGAGAATACAGAATACAAAATCTCAAAATTCAGGAAATGATTTTTTTTTGGCTAAATTAATCTGCTGTCAAAGAATGAGTCAGTAATAGAAATGTAAAAGTTTAAAGGGTTGTCCAACTCACACTTTGAAACAATGCTTTCAATTGAACAATGTTATGGAAAATACCCTTAATTTTTCTTGCTCCAAAATCTACTTAGGGTGAAATATATGAAATATGATCTGAGCCAAGTGAAACAAAATGCACAGGAAAAAAGCATTCTAGATCAAGCCTTCTGAAATGGTTTTTCATTAATTGATTTTAGGTAGCATTTTTCACCAGTCTTCATGCCTAAATTTCTACATGTATTGAATGGAGTTTGATTTTCTTTGCTTTGAATAATGTTAAATTCACCATAATGCCACCACTCAAACAACTATGGAGAATAGTAAATGGAAGTACCCCTTTCCCTAAGGTGATTGGTATTGACAAGTCAGTATAAAGCACTCTTGATCTTTCTCCTCAATTTATAGAAATATACCTCCACTCCTTTCCAGGTTGGACCCTTTGCACACATTATTCCTTGCTCCTGAAAGAGTCTTCTCACACTATTTATTTGAACTGTGACTCATCCATTAGGTCTCATGTTAAAAAGTCATTTTCTCAGAAAAAATCTGATCTCCTCACTAGGTCAGTTTACCTGGTATACATACATACATATATATATATATATTTTTTTTAATTAATAGAAAAGTTTTGTTTTATTCTTTTGGCTAGCCAGTAATTTTGGAATTTTTGACCAAGCATGGGGCATATTTTTAAAGACCATTAGGTATACAATGCAACAAAGCAGTTATCAATAACTCATACAAGCACTGCTTCCAAGCAGTTATCAATAACTCATACAAGCAACAATTTTGTTGCTTCTTAAAAAAAAAGGAATGAATTTCATCTTAAATTTGGGATTGGGGTATCAAGGCATAAAATTATAGATTGACTTTCTATTAAATGAAAAATGTCTAACTCAACTTTTTTGGTAATTAATTTTTTTTGCGAATTGAAAAAGTGTGATAAAATTACCTCTTAAATTATCATCAGCCCCTTTATCTCTTTTTAACGTGTTTGATTTTTGGCTCTGTAATCAAAGACTGAGTTAAAATATTTCAGTATGGTTGTATTGCATTGTGCTGAGAAACTTCTCTTTAATGTCTAGCAAAATGTCTTCCCTGTAAAGCTTACATTCTAATCAGGCAGTATGTCAATAAAACAAACAGCTACACAAAAATGCATTTGTAAGTGCTAAGTGCCACATTTTCATCATAAATTTTATCCTGTCAATATAAAATACAACCCATTCAGTTTTTTCTAATAATTTCTACTTAAATCTTTGTGTTAGCTCGGCAAATCCTATTTCTAGTTGTTAGCAATTGACTATTGCAACTCTGCTGTTCCTTTCGTTTTTAATGTTTTGTTATATGTTATTTTGAGATGTCTTTTAATACCATAGTTAATTCCATTCACATTTGTTATTACAAATGATATTTGGACATATGTCATAACTATATGGTATTTTGTATTACTGATTTATTTGGGGGAAAACTAGAACATTTAAGGATTACATAGATTAAAGTAGCCTAGAAAGAAGATCACAAATGAAGAAATAGGATATGAAGGAACCAAGGGAAAAGCATTTGGTCAAAAGAAGAAAGATGGTTAATAAATTCAAAAAGCTACAGAGAAATCTAATGATGACTGACTTTGACAGCTTCTAAGTCAACCACGGCCTTACATTTTCAGCAAGTTGAGGAAAGAATGGGAGGTAAACTCAAGTGCAAATAATGCATATTATCTTCTCTCAGAGGTCTTGCTCTCCTCTCTCACACTTCATAGCTCAACTCTGTTTTTCCCTTTTTCTTTCCTCCTACCCAACCTTCTCACTATGCAAACACACATAATTATCAACAGTTGTATTAAGAAGAACCTGGGAGAACAACATTCTTCTCAATTACACATCTATGGCTGTATGGATCATCTGAACTAATCCTCTAAAAAAAAACATTCACTGTTCGTACCGCTGTCATTCTTCCAGAAAATAGCAATCTCTGCAGTTAAACCTCTGTTGAGCCACTTAATCTCAGGAGCTGATTTTCCAAAGTCACATGTATTTATTCCAGGCTTTATGTACAGTATCTCAGGACTTTTCTATGTTTTTTAAGCACTGTATTCTCCTCCTCTATGGTCTTGTTTGCATCTTTGCTAATTCATCACTACAGGAATATAGCCTTGAAGGAAAGATTTTTCTTAAAGACACTTGGTGTTGATTCTTTGGTCAGAGCCAAAAACTAAATTAAATTTAAATTCCACTAACTGTGAAGAAATAAGTCAGTTATACTGATTTACTATCTGCTAGTTCCACCTTTTAATAGTTTTTATCAGTTTTGAAGGAACAGCAACATTCACTACTGGGAAATTGCATTAATATCTAATTTTGCCTGCCAATCTGCAGTCCTGAGCCCAGCTAAGTCTGTAGAGTAGAAACAGCATATGTGAGGATCCAGATAATGCTGAATTATGCACCTTACTGGTTAAATAAATTGGGCACATCACTCAATTTTCTGGACTTCAGTTTCTAACTCCTAAATCATAAAACAGAAGTAGCATCTATAGGGTTGTTATTGAATTAACTGAGATAGTATAACACAGTTGTTTACTGTAAACAGATATAAGTATTATATATTGTTAGGAGAGGCAGTATAACATTGTAGAGTTAGAAACAATTGGATCTGTATTCAAATCCCTATTTTACCTCTTACCAGCTACATAAATCTCAGCAAAACATTTAACCTGAGATCTCAGATCTGTAAGACAGAGAAAATACTAGCCAACCTAGTATTTGTTGTGAGGATTCATAACTATGTATGTAAAATATTTAATAATACCTAGTATACAGAAGATGCTTAATCAATATCAGATATTAACTTCATTATTGCAGCTACAACTGGGAATAGCCAAATTTTTTGAGTGAGAAAAACCATTTCTATAAAATATTTTTGTCTACAAGCTAGCTGAAGAATGAGAGGAGTAAAAACAAAGATGAGATATTTTAGGGACAGAAAGCATCCATATCCAGTCTCATGTCCTGGCCCAGTTTCTAGAACATTTCATTTAATTCAATATCCCTGAATTTTTCACCAGACTCCTCATAGCCCTTTGGAAAGAATGAGGTTATTATGTAACCAGGATGGGAGCTGTCACAGATCTTACTAACTTGACCCTTTCTCCTCTGTTTTTGTTTATTTATGTGGAAAGATCCTTTCTCCTCCTGCTTTTGTTTGGTTATGTTCAAATTGTGGATGACATGGACTTGAAATTCACACTGAGGTCATCTGATATTTTTCTTTGGCATTTTTCTTATTATAAACCTAGATATAATAAAATCCCCCAAATGAAGCCATTTGACAGTCTCATTATATTCCCTGAAGTCACTCTTCTCTACTGATATGTGGCTTGGTATATATGCCATACACCTAGATTGGTTTTAGGAGAGAATGGTGGAAACCATAGATGTTCCAAATACTTGGAATGAATTGCACAGGTCAACACAACCATGAAAAATACACTTTTATTATTCAAACCCACCCTTATTTTCAATCCACAGCATCTGCTCATATTAGACTATCTCAAGACCCTCCTCTGCCTCCTTTCAAACACCCTAAAATCCACAAAAGAGACTAAATCATCTCTTCATAATCCTAAAATTATAATCATATGTTTGATACTAAATGTTGGCCTAGATCTTTCATGCCAAATTAAATTAACTTTCAAAAGCAAATCTAAATCAGAGAAAACCATATGATTTGATCATAGTAACAGGCACATAAAGCTATTTCCAGGATGTTATTTTATTATGTAATTATCAGCGATTTCTTTTTTTTTTTATTTTTTAAATTTTGTTATCATTAATCTACAATTACATGAAGAACATTATGTTTACTAGGCTCCCCTCTTCACCAAGTACCCCCCACAACACCCCATGACAGTCACAGCCCATCAATGTAGAATCACTACTTGCCTTCCCTCTGTTGCACAGCCCTCCCCATGTCCCCGCCACATGCTAATTACACATGCTAATTGTAATACCCCCTTTCTTTCGCCCCCCCCTTATCCCTCCCTTCCCTCCCATCCTCCTCAGTCCCTTTCCCTTTGGTAGCTGTTAGTCCATTCTTAGGTTCTGTGATTCTGCTGCTGTTTTGTTCCTTCAGTTTTTCTTTATTCTTATACTCCACATATGAGTGAAATCATCTGATACTTGTCTTTCTCCACCTGGCTTATTCCAACGAGCATAATACCCTCTACTCCATCCATGTTGTTGCAAATGGTAGGATTTGTTTTCTTCTTATGGCTGAATAATATTCCATTGTGTATATGAACCACATCTTCTTTATCCATTCATCTACTGATGGACACTTAGGTTGCTTCCATTTCTTGGCTATTGTAAATAGTGCAGCGCTAAACATAGGGGTGCATCTGTCTTTTTCAAACCAAGCTATTGCATTCTTAGGGAAAATTCCTAGAAGTGGAATTCCTGGGTCAAATGGTAAGTCTATTTTGAGCTTTTTGAGGAACCTCCTTACATTACCACCAGCAGTGTAGGAGGGTTCCCCTTTCTCCACAACCTCACCAACATTTGTTGTTGTTTGTCTTTTGGATGGTAGCGGTCCTTACTGGTGTGAGGTTATATCTGATTGTGGTTTTAATTTGCATTTCTCTGATGACTAGCAACGTGGAGCATCTTTTCATGTGTCTGTTGACCATCTGAATTTCTTCTTTGGTGAACTGTCTGTTCAGCTCCTCTGCCTATTTTTTAACAGGATTATTTGCTTTTTGTTTGTTGAGGTGCATGAGCTCTTTATATATTTTGGATGTCAACCCTTTATCGGATCTGTCATTTATGAATATATTCTCCCATACTGTAGGATACCTTTTTGTTCTATTGATGGTGTCCTTTGCTGTACAGAAGCTTTTCATCTTGAAATAGTACCACTTGTTCATTTTTGCTTTTGTTTCCCTTTCCCGGTGAGACATGTTCTTGAGGAAGTCACTCATGTTTATATCCAGGAGATTTTTGCCTATGTTTTTTTCTAGGAGTTTTATGGTTTCATGACTTACATTCAGGTTTTTGACCCATTTCGAATTTACTTTTGTGTATGGGGTTAGACAGTGATCCAGTTTCATTCTCTTACATGTAGCTGTCCAGTTTTGCCAGCACCATCTGTTAAAGAGACTGTCATTTCCCCATTGTATGTCCATGGCTCCTTTATCGTATATTAATTGACCATATATGTTTGGGTTAATGCCTGGAGTCTCTATTCTGTTCCACTGGTCTGTGGCTCTGTTCTTGTGCCAGTACCAAATTGTCTTGATTACTATGGCTTTGTAGTAGAGCTTGAAGTTGGGGAGCAAGATCCCCCCCACTTTATTCTTCCTTCTCAGGATTGCTTTGGCTATTCAGGGTCTTTGGTGTTTCCATATGAATTTTTGAACTATTTGTTCCAGTTCGTTGAAGAATGCTGTTGGTAATTTGATAGGGATTGCATCAAATCTGTAAATGGCAGGATGGCCATTTTGACAATATTTTTTAATTCTTCCTAGCCAAGAGCATGGGATGAGTTTCCATTTGTTAGTGTCCTCTTTAATTTCTCTTAAGAGTGTCTTATAGTTTTCAGGGTATAGGTCTTTCACTTCCTTGGGTAGGTTTATTCCTAGGTATTTTATTCTTTTTGATGCAATTGTGAATGAAATTGTTTTCCTGATTTCTCTTTCTATTGGTTCATTGTTAGTGTATAGGAAAGCCACAGATTTCTGTGTGTTAATTTTGTATCCTGCAACTTTGCTGTATTCTGATATCAGTTCTAGTAGTTTTGGAGTGGAGTCTTTAGGGTTTTTAATGTACAATATCATGTCATCTGCAAATAGTGACAGTTTAACTTCTTCTTTACCAATCTGGATCCCTTGTATTTCTTTGTTTTGTCTAATTGCTGTGGCTAGGACCTACAGTACTATGTTCAATAACAGTGGGGAGAGTGGGCATCCCTGTCTTGTTGCCGATCTCAGAGGAAAAGCTTTCAGCTTCTCACTGTTCAGTATGATGTTGGCTGTGGGTTTATCATATATGGCCTTTATTATGTTGAGGTACTTGCCCTCTATACCCATTTTGATGAGAGTTTTTATCATGAATGGATGTTGAATTTTGTCGAATGCTTTTTCAGCATTTATAGAGATGATCATGTGGTTTTTGTCTTTTTTTTTTATGTCTGTTTGTTTATGTGGTGGATGATGTTGATGGATTTTTGAATGTTGTACCATCCTTGCATCCCTGGGATGAATCCCACTTGGTCGTGGTGTATGATCCTTTTGATATATTTTTGAATTCAGTTTGCTAATATTTTATTGAGTATTTTTGCATTTACATTCAACAGGGATATTGGTCTGTAATTTTCTTTTTTGGTGGGGTCTTTGCCTGGTTTTGGTATTAGGGCGATGTTAGCTTCATAGGATGAGTTTGGGAGTATACCCTCCTCTTCTATTTTTTGGAAAACTTTAAGGAGAATGGGTACTATGTCTTCTCTGTATGTCTGATATAATTCTGAGATAAATCCATCTGGCCGGGGGGTTTTATTCCTAGGCATTTTTTTGATTACCACTTCAATTTCTTTGCTGGTAATTGGTTTGTTTAGATTTTGAGTTTCTTCCTTGGTTAGTCTTGTAAGGTTGTATTTTTCTGGGAAGTTGTCCATTTCTTCTAGGTTTTCCAGCTTGCTAGCATATAGGTTTTCATAGTGTTCTCTAATAAATCTTTGTATTTCTGTGGGGTCCGTCGTGATGTTTCCTTTCTCATTTCTGATTCTGTTGATGTGTGTTGATTCTCTTTTTCTCTTAATAAGTCTGGCTATCGAAATTTCCAATTTCGATAATTGTGATGTTAGACTATTCATTTGGGATTGCTCTTCCTTCTTTAAATATGCCTGGATTGCTATATACTTTCCTCTTAAGACTGCTTTTGCTGTGTCCCACAAAAGTTGGCATTTCTGTTGTTGTCATTTGTTTTCATGTATTGGTAGATCCCCATTTTAATTTGGTCATTGATCTATTGATTATTTAGGAGCATGTTGTTAAGCCTCCATGTGGTTGTGAGCCTTTTTGCTTTCTTTGTACATTTTATTTCTAGTTTTATATCTTTGTGGTCTGAAAAGTTGGTTGGTAGGATTTCAATCTTTTGGAATTTACTGAGGCTCTTCTTGTGGCCTAGTATGTGGTCTATTCTGGAGAATGTTCCATGTGCACTTGAGAAGAATGTGTACCCTGTTGTTTTTGGATGTAGAGTTCTATAGATGTCTATTAGGTTCATCTGTTCTAGTGTGTTGTTCAGTGCTTCTGTGTCCTTACTTATTTTCTGTGTGGTGGATCTATCCTTTGGAGTGAGTGGTGTGTTGAAGTCTCCTAAAATGAATGCATTGCATTCTACTTCCTCCTTTAGTTCTGTTAGTATTTGTTTCACATATGCTGGTGCTCCTGTGTTGGGTGCATATATATTTAGAATGGTTATATCCTCTTGTTGGACTGAGCCCTTTATCATTATATAATGTCCTTCTTTATCTCTTGTTACTTTCTTTGTTCTGAAGTCTATTTTGTCTGATAGTAGTACTGCAACACCTGCTTTTTACTCCCTGTTGTTTGCATGAAATATCTTTTTCCATCCCTTGACTTTTAGTCTGTGCATGTCTTTGGGTTTGAGGTGAGTCTCTTGTAAGTAGCATATAGATGGGTCTTGCTTTTTTATCCATTCTATTGCTCTGTGTCTTTTGATTGGTGCATTCAGTTCATTTACATTTACAGTGATTATTGAAAGATATATAGTTATTGCCATTGTAGGCTTTAGATTTGTGTTTAACAAAGGTTCAAGGTTAGCTTCTTTAGTATTTTACTGCCTAATTAACTCACTTATTGAGCTATTATAGACACTGTCTGGTGATTCTTTATTTCTCTCCCTTCTTATTTCTCCTCCTCCATTCTTTATATGTTGGGTGTTTTATTCTGTGCTCTTTTGTGTTATCTTTAACTGCTTTTGTGGGGAGTAAATTTAATTTTTGCCTTTAGTTAATGTTTGGTTGGTCTGTTT
This sequence comes from Manis pentadactyla, assembly GCF_030020395.1. Classification (NCBI taxonomy): domain Eukaryota; kingdom Metazoa; phylum Chordata; class Mammalia; order Pholidota; family Manidae; genus Manis; species Manis pentadactyla. The sequence continues at coordinate 89,238,389 of NC_080020.1, forward strand.
TCTTTGTTGTGATTTTAGTGACATCTCTGGTGACATCTGTTTAGCCTTAGGAGTGCTCCCATCTAGAGCAGTCCCTCTAAAATACCCTGTACTGGTGGTTTGTGGGAGGTAAATTCCCTCAACTTTTGCTTGTCTAGGGATTGTTTAATCCCTCCTTCATATTTAAATGATAATCATGCTGGATATAGTATTCTTGGTTCAAGGCCCTCTGTTTCATTGCATTAAATATATCATGCCATTCTCTTCTGGCCTGTAAGGTTTCTGTTGGGAAGTCTGATGATAGCTTGATGGGTTTTCCTTTGTAGGTCACCTTACTCCTCTCTCTAGCTGCCTTTAAAACTCTTTCCTTGTGGTTGATCTTTACCATTTTAATTATTATGTGCCTTGGTGTTGTCCTCTGTGGGTCCCTTCTGTTGGGAGTTCTGTATACTTTCGTGGTCTGAACAATTATTTCCTCCCCCAGTTTGGGGAAGTTTTCAGCAATTATTTCTTCAAACACACTTTCTATCCCTTTTTCTCTCTCTCTTCTTCTTCTGGTACCTCTATAATGCGAATATTGTTCCGTTTGGATTGGTCACACAGTTCTCTTAATATTGATTCATTCCTGGAGATCCTTTTATCTCTCTCTGTGTAAGCTTCTATGTGTTCCTGTTCTCTGGTTTCTATTCCATCAATGGCCTCTTGCATCTTATCCATTCTGCTTATAAATCCTTCCAGAGATTGTTTCATTTCTGTAATCTCCTTCCATATGTCATCCCTTAGCTCTTGCATATTTCTCTGCAGCTCCGTCAGCATGGGTATGACCTTTATTTTGAATTCTTTTTCAGGGATATTGGTTAGGTCTATCCCCCCAGATTCCTTGTCAAGGGAGGATGTCTGGCTTAGTCTGGTCTGTATCAAATTCTTTTGCCTTTTCATGGCAATAGAGGTGTTTGTGGGGAGCTGTCATGTGTGTTAGCTGGGAGAACATCCCTTCTTGCTGGTGTGTGGCCTTCCTCTCCTGGGAGAACAGCGACCCCTAGCGGCTTGTGCTGGGCAGCTGTGCACAAACGGGGTTTCTAAGTCTTGCCCAGCAGCTGTGAAAGAAGCTCTGCCCTGCTCCCTCAGGCTGCTTCTCCACTATGGCGGAGCCGCGTCAGAGGGGAAACGGGTGGGAGGCTGTTCATCACCGTGAGGGGCCTCCGAGCTGCACTTCTGCCCAGGGGTCAGGGTGCCTGTAGTTCCCCGGGATGCCCAGCTGCTGGGCTAAGTGTCCCGGGATGTTTCCATCCAGCTGTGGGGTTCCTGTCCCTTTAAGACTTTCAAAAAGCACTCACTTTTCTTTGTCCCAGGGGCACTAGCTGCAGGGACCAACTCGCAGGTTTTACAGTCCTGTTTACCTAGTTTCCAGCACCCCACGCATACACTGTGTGTCTGCGCTCTAGTGCGGATGGCTAGGGCTGGGTGTTCAACAGTCCTGGGCTCCCTCTCCCTCCCCACTCCGACTCCTCTCCTCCTGCTGGGAGCAGGGGGAGGAGCGCTTGGGTCCCACCGGGCCACGGCTTGTATCTTACCCCCTTCATGAGGTGCTAGGTTCTCGCCAGTGTGGATGTAGCCTGGCTGTTGTCCTGTATCTTCTGGTCTCTCTTTTAGGGATAGTTGTATTTGCTGTATTTTCAGAAATATATATGGTTTTGGGAGGAGATTTCTGCTGCTCTACTCACGCTGCCATCTTGGCTCCACCCCCCAGTGAATCCATTTTTAAGGCTTTCTCTTGTACTATAATTACCACAGGAAAATCTAGGTTAGTGAGCATAGCATACAACTCCCAGACAAATTATATCAGTAACACCTGCAGATCATATATAAAAACACCAGGACAGAAGCCAGAAAGGGGCCTTGGAGCACAGCCAACCTCCTGTCTCAGAGGCCACATCTAGCACAAGTGAAGCAGCACTGAACTGAGTTTGTCTTGATGGACAGGCCCATGTCAGCAGTCATCATCACCATTACTGGGAGGGGCCTCCTCACAGGTCTATGGATGTTAGAAGGAAAGGAGAAATTCCCAAGGTACTGGAAAGCTATTAGTAGCTCTGCTTATTAAACTAGTTTATTTTCTTCTTTCTTAATGTTAAACCATGTACCCCAAAATCATGGCTGCTTCTGTACAGACATGAGAAAAGTCTCTATCAAGTAGAGGCAAGAAACATATAAGAGCCCTTTGTGAAAAGCCAAAAAATACAAGCAGACAGCTGAGACAAGGAAGCCGAGCCATGTAACAGGAGGACAGGCAGTGCTCAGAAAGGGGTGTCTTTATTGGAAGGAAAATAACAGTCTTAGAGGTGGTCACCTGGCTGGATTCTAATAATACCATTCTCAGAGAGTCCAAAGATTTATACAGCAAACTATTTTGTCTTGCACAGTGGCTCTAAGCAGTTTTTTTTCTGGAAGGGTCTGACTACCATCATTGCCAGCAACCTTCATTAAAAACATAAAAACAAAAACCTAGTTGTGTACCTAGACCTCCCTATCCCTTTATAACATGTGCAGAGTTATCATAAAAAAGTCTGATGGAGCCCCACAGGCAATTACAGCTGGTGGGGTGGACCCTTTACTGGGTATACTACATCCCAACTGAAAGGCGAGTCTGTCCCAGAAAGAGGGATTCTCAATATTTTTGCTGATGGTGGGTCAGAAAATGGAATTTGCAGACTATTATTCACAGGAATAAAAAGAAAAAAGCCCAAGTGTCTTCCATTTATCATTACATCAGGAACCATAGGCCCAATCCCAATTAGAATAATCTTATGTTTTGTCACTTTCCCTGTGTCCTATTTTGAGTTTACTCTGACTCCTTCCCAATACAAACCTACAAAAACATAGGGGAACTTCTTGGCCAATTTTTGCTTGAAAGTCTATAATCAAAACGATAAGAATGTTGAAGTTTCTAAAGCTGCTTTTAACTAGAAATCAAGCATTTGAACTCTGCTTTCAGCTGGGCCAGAGAGAGAGTTCAGAGATCCAGCCTCTGTCTAGAGCGAGGAGACTTTTAAGAGAACTTCTTTCCACTGAATGGGGTCTAGGGACCTATTTCCTCAGGATTAAAGACCTAGACCTGAATTACCACCTCTCAACTCTGGTGAACTGTGAAGAGGGCTGCCTTGTTGCTCTGTGCAGCTGAAGAGGAAAATGAAAAGGAAGAGAAAGAAGCTGCCCCTAAGGGGTAGTGACATCAGAACAGCCTTAGTATGAATCTGGACCTAAGGCTTGCCTCTGGAGCTATTCCAGAGACCCTGAACTTAGTTTGAATGGCCCAAACAAGAGAAACTCAGGTGTCTAACAAATACAAAGGCAAATTCTCTGTAACTAAACTCACTCAAAAAGAAATAGAAATCCTGTTTAGTGCACAATAATCATTTTTAAAATGATTTGTTAGTCGTATTTCCTCAAAGAAAATTCTAAGCCTGCATACTTTCATTAAAGAATGTTATCCATGCTATTCAAAGAAGAAACAATTCCAATCTCACCCAAACTCTTCCTAAGAATGACATAAAATTGAGAGCAAAATTAGATAATGACAATATGATATGAAATTTGACAGGCCAATGTCTCTCATGAACATGGATGTATACTAAATAAATAAGTAAGCAAGTAAATGCAGCAGTCTGCAGAGAGTAATACCTCAATACTAAGCTGTTTTTTTTTAATCCAGTAATGCAGAATTTGTTTAACATTAAACCAAATAACATAAATTATCATATAAACAGAATAAGTGGAAAATTAATCTCAGTAAGTGCAGTTAAATTATTTGATAAAGCTCAAAGTCTATTTATAATTACTTTTAGCAAACTAGGAATAAAAGGCACATCAGAGAAGGATTTTTTTGCTGCTGCAATGCTGTGTAACAAATAAATGCAAGTTTGGTGATTTACAATAATGATTACAAAGAGAGTAAGCTCAGCCAGGACTGGTAGACTTAACTGAAGCCGAGTGCTGTTTCATATCTACTTCATGTGTTTCTCATTCTATGTGAACATGCTACCAGGGCTTGTTTCTTATAGTGAATGGCAGAAGGCTGAGAATACAAGAAAAACATGTAAGCACACTTAAATATTTACTTCCATCACATTCGCTCATAACCCTCTGGTCAAAGAAAGGTCGCTTGGCCAAGTCCAACATCAAGGACAGGGAATTATACACACTGACGCTGGGAACCAAAGAGTATTTTATGGCAGAGTGTATGAATGTATGACTTTAATAGAGAGAGGGAATAAAGAGTTAGAAGCATGATATAATATGTTACAGAGGAAAACTTCCTTAATCTGATGAGGTAGCTATACTGTATAGCCAGCATCATACAAATGATGAAAAGTTGGAAGTCTTCCTTTAGGTATTAGGAATATGGCAAGGTTTCCTGCTAGCTCCACTCCTTTGCAACTTTGATCCTGTCTAATGAATTAATGAAATTTAAAATGACATAAAAATTTTAAGAAAGAAAAACTGCCACTATTTGCAGATGACAGGATTGAGCAGATACATGTAAACCTTAAAGTTTACATATAAAAGCATCTACATGTAAACCTTAAAATTAATAGGAAAATTTATCAAGGTCACTGTATACAAAATTCGACATTCAAAAGTCAAGTTATTTTTCTGTACATGAGCAACATTTAGGAAAAAAAATTTAAAATAGCATTTACCATAGCATAAAAAATAACAAGAGCCAAGGAATAAATCTTATCAAAAGTATGTAAGACTTCTAGATGAAAAATTATAAAACTTTATTGGGAAATATTAAGACCTAAACAAATAAAAGACTTACAATGTTCATAATTTGGAAGATTTTGAAAAGATGCCAATTCTCCTCAAATTGATTTATAAATGTGATGCAATCCCAGAAAAATCTTAATGAGCTTGCATGTGTATGTGTGTTTTCCTTTCAACTTAACAAGTTACTCTTAAAATTTATTTAGAAATACATTTACTATGGAAACACCAATAATAACAATGATAATACTGAAGAAAAAAGAAAAATGGGGGAGGACCTGTTTCACTGGATATTGAAAAATATTATCAAGCTTTATAGCAATAAAGACATTGTGGTATTGGCAGAGAAACAGGCAAAGAGATAACAGAACAAAATGGAGAGTCCAGAGAAAGACCCACAGAGTATTTGCATGCTTGACTTACGAGAGCAACAGCACCAAAGGTCAGTGAGAAAAGATGAACTTCCAGGACAAATATCTGTATGAAATGAAGTATTTAAATTGAACACTTATCTCATACTATATATAGAGATCAATTTCAACTGGATAATAGAACTAAATATGAAAAGCAAATCTATAAAACTTTTAGAAGAAACTAAAAGAGAATTACCTTTCAATATTGGAGTAGAGAAAGATCTTTTTATATAATATCTGTATTAAAATTAATCTATGATAACAATCATTCTTTTAAAGTGTACAAGTCTGTGACTTTGAGTATATTCAGAGTTGTGCAACCATCATAACTATTCGACTTTAGAATATTTTCAATCCCCACCCCCAAAAAAAATCCCTTTTACTTGTTAGCCATCACCTCTGTTCTCTCCAATTCCCAGCCTACAGCAGCCACTAATTTACTATCTCTGAAGATTTGATTATTCTGGACATTTCATTTAAAAGGGATCATATAATATTTGGTCTTTTGTGACTGTTTTGGTTCATTTAGCATAATGTTGTCAAGATTCATCCAAGTTGTAATAAGCATATGCCAGTAATTCATTCACTGGATATACTGCATTTTGTTTTTCATTCATTGGTTAGAGATTTGGGGTGTTTCCATTTCTGACTTATGAATAATGCCTCAATGAACACTCACATACAAGTTTTAGTGTGGATATGTTTTCATTTCTCATGTCTTCACACCTAGGAGTGGAACTGCTGCATTATATGATATCACTAGTTTAAAATTATGAAGAACTGCCAAACTGTTTTCCCAGTGGTATACCATTTTACATTCCCAACAGCAACATTTGAGGATTTCATTTTCTACACAAACCTGTCAGCACTTGTGATCACCTGTCTTTTTTTATTTTAACCATCTCAGTGATTGTGGAGTTGATTTCAATTTTTCTAATGACTAATGATGTTGAGCTTATTTTCATGTACTTATTGGCCATTTGTGCATCTTGTTGGACAAATGTCTTACTCAAATCTTTTGCCCACATTTTTAACTGTTTTTTTTTTATTATTGTTGACTTGTAAGAGTAGTTTATGTATTCTAGATATAAGTTTCTTATCAACAATATAGTTTGCAAATATTTTCTCCCAATCTGTGGCTTTTCCATTTTCATAATGGTGTCCTTTGAAGCACAAAAATGTTTAATTTTCATTAAGTCTAATTTATCCATATTTTCTTTTTGTCACTTGTGCCTATTGTATCTAAGAAACCACTGCATAACCTAAGATCACAAAGATTTACTCTCATACTTTCTTCTGACAGTTTTGTAGTTTAAGTTCTTATATTTAGACTCTAATCTATTTGGAGCTTGTTTTTTTATTTCACATGAGGTAGAAATTCAAAATCGTTCTTTTGAATGTGGATATCCAGTTTCCCACCACATTTGCAAAAGACAGTTCTTTCCCCATTAATTGGTCTTGGCACCTGTGGAAAATCAAATGATTAAAAATGTAAGGATTTATTTCTGCATTCTCAGTTCTGTCCCAGTGATCTATATGTATATTGTTATGACAGTACTACACTGTCTCAATTACTATAACTTTATAGTAAGTTTTGAAATTGGAAAGTGTGAGGTCTAAAAGTATGTTCTTCTGTTCAAAACTGTTTGGCTATTCTGGGTTCCCTGCAATTCCATATGAATTTTATGATATACTTGTCAATTTCTGCTAAAAATGCAACTTGGATATTGATAGGGATTGTACTGAATATGTGGATAATTTTGGGAAGTTTTGCCATCCTAACAATATTGTCTTCAATCCATGAACATGGAATGTCTTTCCATTTACTTAAGTCTTATTTATTTCAATGAAGTTTTGTAGTTGTATGTCTTGCCCTTCTTTACTAAACCTATCCCTAAGAATTTTGTTTTTACTTTTTGGGTGCTATTGTGATTCAAATAGTTTCCTTAATTTCATGTTCAGATTGTTCATTGATAGTGTTAGAAAAAATTGTTTTTATATATTGATTTTGTATTCTACAACCCTGCTGAACTCATCTTTTTCTATTAGTTTTTTAGCATATCTTAGGATATTCTATATATAAGATAATCTTATTTATGAAAATAGATAATTTTACCTTTTCATTTCCAATTTGGATGTCTTTCATTTCTTTTTCTTGCCTAATTTCCCTAGCTAGAACCTCCAGTAAATGTTGAATAGAAGTTGCAAAAGCAGACATCCTTGCCTCATTTCTGGCCTAAAAGAGTAAGAATTTGGTCATTCACCATTAAGTATGATGCTGACTATGAGTTTTTGTAGATGTTTGGTGTCAGGTTAAAGAAATTTCCTTTTATTCCTTTTGTGGAGGATCTACAGAGGGATTCCTAAAGGAGACACAAATTTTAGTAGAGTAGAAGATTGATCAATTTGACCATATTAAAATGAAAACTTCTGCTCATTGAAAGATATCACATAAAAAGGGTGAAAAGAATCATAAAGATACTTGAAATACATATTAACCAAAACATCGCTATTTTTTAGAATATAAGGAACTCCTACAATTCAATTAGAAAAAGGAATATAACTCAATAGAAAAATGAGAAATAACTTGAACAAGTACTTGACAAAAGAAGAAACCCAAGTAACTAGTAGCCCAGTGAGAAGGTGCTGAACATTAGAAAAATGGAAATTAAAGTCATGATAAGATACTACTACTCACCCATGAATTTGAAAAAAATTAAAGTTTGATAATATTTAACATAAGCAATGATATGAGCATCAGGAACTATTTCTACTGATAGGAATGTAACTCATACCAACTTTAGAAAACTGTCATTATCTGGTAAAACCAAATATTTAACAAACACTATGATCCAGCAATTCTACTCTTACACATACATATCTTAAAGATATGTTTGCTCATGCACACCAAGATTCACAATTAAAAATGCTCATAGCAATGTTGCTCATACCAACTTTTTGGAAGACTCTAAATGCCCACCATAAGTAGAATGTATCTATAAAATGTGTCATATTCCTACAATGGGATACCACATTGAAGTAGATTTGGATAAATTACAGATATGTAGACAAATTTACAAATGTGTGTGCAGGAAAAAGCAAGTCACAAAATAGTAATTGTAGTATTATTCTATTTACATATAAAGAACAAGAAGCCTATAATCTAATTTTTAAGGACGTATAAAATGGTGGTAAAAAACATGTAAAGAAAAGAAAAAGAGTACTAGAAAAGTTAGGGTCATTGTTATATTAGAATGCCAGTTAATTTATGACGACATAGTGAAGACAGAATGGTTAAGAATGTAAGGGAAATTCCACAGTGCCACTAGTGTTCTCTTTCATGACTTGATGGAGTTATATGGATGTTTGCTTCATAATGTTAAAATGCACTTATAATTTTCTGTGTCACATTTTATAATAAAAATATTTAAGACAATAAACAAAAATTTCTCCTTAATTATATTTACCTACCTCTGACTTAGCTAATCCTGCCTCTTATTAGAGATAAATGGTTGCAAAATTTAAAGTTTTTGAAATGAGAATCTTACACTGAAACTCAACACAGAAAACAAATCAAGTTTAGCTGTTCTGTTTGAAGTGGGGATGGGAGGCCTGGATCATGGTTCACTCAGATCTCTCCCTTGGTCATCTCTTCCCTCAACCCAATAACACCTTCATGAAATCCCAGAACTTCATAGCATGAGCAATTTGCAAACCACTGTTGAAGAGTGTTGGGACAGGAAAAACCTTTGGATTTCATCTAACTTATGCTCTACATTTTACAGAGAAGGCTTTATGACATGCCCAAGGTCATCCAGCGACTTAATGGCAGAGTTGGCTTAAAATACAGATTTGATTTGTAGCAGTGCATTTATATTCATGGCGTAGTTTTTCAATGAAGTAGCATTGAGAAACACTCATCTGTAGTTTCTGACACATCTCCCAGAAATTTTCTTAAGGCATCTAGTTTTGTTAGCAATGCATTAACAACAAACCAAAGCACAGTCTACAGTTCTGTGGGGATATATATACTAATAAATATGTACTATAGTACATACTCATGTATAGATAGACTAAAAAAATAAGGCCACTATATAAAGTTAAAATCAGTTGGGCCACTTTAACCCCAATGAGAAAAGCAAGCAAGGGGAAACACTTATTACAGAATGAGTAAAAGTCAGCTGTGTTTCTTTTCCACTAAGTTAAGCCAAGATGGAATGGGATGAATGGAGGAAAATGAGAGATTTAAAACATTTTCTATCAGAAGAATGTCCTTGTATTATGAGTGTTAACTGTAGAAGTAAAATGTATCACCTCTTTTAAGGAAAAAATTTTCTCTGATGGTTTGTAAAACAGGATAGATTTCTATGGGACTTTTATAGTAATTGGAAGGACTAAACTTTCTTCAGTGACATTTTATACATAACAATGTAAGATTCAGGGGATGTGGCTACGGGGCCAGCCTCTCCTCATTCCCAGCCCTGTGTGGTTGCCAAGAAGGTGCACTGTCCTTATCTGCCTCCAAGAATGAACTTACCCATCAGTTGTGATCAGCAGCTTTTGAGTCAAGGTCATGCTCTTCCTGGACAGTGTCTAGGCAATGTCTCAGCACAGCAGAGGGGCCGGGGCACCATTCCTGACAATGTGGGATGCCTCTGTAGGTAACTTTTATGCCACTGCACCCACTGGACTGGTCAAGTGTCTCTAGAGCTACACTGCAGTGTGAAGCTCTCTACCTCATCCTGCTTCCCTCTCCTTCTTTAGGTAGCAGTCCTACATCATGATCTAAAGGTGTTCCTTTCTTATTCTTGCTCCTTCTTCCTTTTGCCTCTCACAAGCATTACCCTTGGCACTGTGTATTCTATCTCGGTATCCCCAAGGACCCTACTGACATAAAGGGGTGGAGAAGCTCTGATCACTTCAGTCTGTTCTTTCCTTTCCTAAGGATTCAATAATAGGCAGTTACAGAAAAGAAGAGAGTTATATTACTTCATTACAGTTTATGCAGTTTAGATAGGAAGGAAAAAAATTTGAAAAGTACTGCCTAGGAAAACTTACCATGCCCATGGAATGGCTCCTTATCAGAAAACATTTGAAAGGGCCCTTTTCACTCCACCCCATTCATAATCATAACTTCTTTATTCTTTACAAGATTCAGAGAAGAAAGAAGAACTAAAAAGGGCAGGAGACTGGAAGAATGTCTCTTCCTGAATCACAGGTTGGGATGAAGCAGCAACAGTTATGGAGGGGTGGCTCCTAGGAGGGCTGTTGAGGACGATCTCGTCAGGGTTTCCTCCTGCTGACCTTCTGGCTTGGGTGGCCCTACAGTACCTAGTGGTCACTACCTGTCTAATTCTGCCAGCATCCTTTCCTCCTGAGATACCCTTCACCCTAGAGAAATGACAGAGAAGTCCCATTGCTTAAGTAATCGAGATGCATTGATGCTTATTTTTCTGAGGGATGGGACCACACTCTTCTTCATCCTAAATCCTTCCCTTGTCCTTGGGCACATGTGAGTCAGACTCACCTTGTGCAGGGCCTCCTCTTATCAAGCATGTTTCTGGTTCCTGGTCTTTGGGTGTGTTTATGTATTTCCTTGCTGTCCCTGGAAATGTTCTTATCCTTCTGATTCACATTTTGGTAGCTTTAATATGTGGGATAACATTGACAGGCAGTCTCTGATTTTAGAATTTGATAAATGGCCACATTTGTGTGCTTGCCTGGACAACCCTCATGTTAGGACAAGCACTGAGAAACCACCGCAACTGACAAGGTCCGATTCAAATCCTACCTCTTCCTTCCGATAACCCAACTCTGGCTCAATTCATCTTACTCTGTCTTGAACATGAACAGTCTATTTTCTGCCCTACTCACTTGCTTCTACATTCTGAATTTTATTTTTCACTTCTATGTATAAGAAGCCCTTAGGAGTTAAGGTTTATGAGTTTATGATCCTAGGAGCTGTGAGTTTGAATGCTCCTGGCCTGCATACCCATGGCTACTCTTATTTTCTACTTGGAGACATCTTGAACTAAGTTAACCCCATTTATGGCTTTTTCTCTAGTGACATCGGAACTGAGAAAAGGGAGCCCCTGGGAAGAAACAACGCAAGAGTCCTATCTTACTTTGCCTGGAAAAAATACTTAATACTGTTAATCTCTAATCTTATTCATTTTGGAACTCCCTATACTCCTTTCCCCAGTACCCATACCCCACTCAACATACACACACACATACCCAACTCGGGCTCAATTCATCTTGCTCTGTCTTGAACATGGGGTCCTCTCCTCCCCTCTGCTCCCAAAGCTCTCCATACCCAAAATGTATGGCTTTTATATTGTCTGTTCTCTCTTCCTAGGTGAACTATAGCCACTTTAAGGGTGGTGATTTTGGCCTTGTTCTTATGCATCTTAGTATCCCAGGTACCTATCTTAATAGCAGAATCACGGCAGACATAAAATAATTCAAGAAGAAAGGAAGAGAAAGAAGAACTAAATAAAGATTTAAGTTAAGATCTAACTAGACTAATGTGGACGAGTAATTTAATGTCTTAAAACTTTCTTTCTCATCTGTAAAAGAGGAATATAATAATGCATTTAGAATATTTTTCTAGTGTATATAACTATTTAAAATCTAAAATTAGAGCTGCTCTTAAATCAGAAAACAACTTGTGTTCAAATAAGCTAAAATTTCTACAATTTTAAAAAGTAGAGATTAAACATCAAATTTTATTAAAAACAATTTCATTTTAAAGTTTCATTTCACCCTGTTGCTGTAAGATTAATGTTCTACAATGAAATTTCATTTAATTCTCACCCTTGCCCCTCAACTACTTTTTTCAGCTGCAAATTTTTATTTATATAATAATGTTCACCATGTTCACTCATGTTCACCATGACAGCCTGAGTTTTCTCACCTATTGGTTCAGGTTGACTTAAAACAATCCAGATATTCTGTGGATGAAGCAATTGCACTGTAATATCTTCCAGGAAGAAATTGTTTTGACTTGTTTGTATGACCTATTTGTTGAATTCTCCCAGAATGCTTTATGCCAGGAAGAATAATTTTTTCTCCCTATAGCTTAAATTGAATAGATAGTGCCAACACACAGACACACTCAGCTGCCATCCAGTAGGTTGAACTCCCTTGAATTTATACTTATGAGAAAGTCATTTGGATAAACAAACTCAAGCTGTTAACTAGTGAGAACTAATCCAGATTCAAAATCCAGTCCATGAACGGGGCTGTATCACTAGGGCCATGAACATTCGATCAAATAAATATTCCCCGAAGGCTCTAGATGACAAGTCTGATGGAAAGGCAGAGGGAATACTGGGCCTACAACATTGCTCACCAAATGTGCTGACTACAGAGAACAAGCAATTCCGTCTGGGACCCAGAGTCCTTGGCAACACTCAGAGCAGCTTCTGCCTTTGGTGGCAAAACAGAGTTTGTTTTTTGTTTTTTTTTTTTTCATTGTTTTTTGAAAGGGGATGAGTATAATAATTTTTTAACGTTGGCACCTTTGCATCACAGACAGTCTGTTAGCACACATTTTCAGATTCGCTTCAAAAGGAAATGAAATAGAAGCGTGGATGCATGTTAATTACCCAAAAACATGGTGCACCAGATGGCCAACAAGGTCTGCTTCAGCCGAGTAGGTAAATAATGCATCTCAATCCGAAGGCTTTGTCTCTCTGAAAACCAAGTTTTGAATGACTTTCCCTCCTATTACTACCACTGCAAGAAGTAACTGAGGGCAACAGGAAACCTACTGTTCGAAGTGGGCCATAGGAGATGAAGGCAAACATTTTGTTGTTGTTGCTAATTCTGCATGATTATTGGGTCCAGAGGAAGTAGAGAAATAGTCTTATATAATGCCAGAAAGCATGGAGTCAGGCCTTAAGTCAAACACAAACACCAGAGAAAATAAGGATTTTTGCAAAGCGTGTGTAATGTTCCAATCCTTGTCTGCCCCTTTGAATTGGTATGATGATTTTGACTTCAAGATTCAAACCACAGGCTGTGTAATAAGCCCTCTTGTGTTATGTATGGGAGATTTTTAATTAATTTAGTATATACAGATATGGTCCCTTCTAAGGAAAACAAAGCTTGCACTTAGAAAATGTCTTTCTGTTGAGTCAGGTATATATAATAAATTCTGCATGATATTTCACATAACCCCTCAGCATGCTCTATGGTTGAAAACATTAAATTCCACAATATGTCAGTAAACTTGAAGGGCAGGGCAGTATATTTGAGATATTGGCCTTTGGTCCCTGTCCCTCCCTCTCTCATGGGCCTTTTCCTTTCTCCCTCACCAAGTAGATAGTTGGCTAAGCATTCATCGCTACAAAAGAAAGATGAGACAGATAGGAGAGCAGAAGTAACCTGCAAGAGAACTTAGCAGCTCAGGGTATAGATAAAATAACTGGGAGAAACTTGGCAGACAGCATAGCTTCCACAATCAAGGAAAGGAGTCCTTGGGCACACATGCAGTTAAGGGAAAGATCAGAAAAGATGGGACCATGTCATAAGAACCACAACCTCCAACTGGTGCCAGTGATGGTGGATGATCAGGACCAGACCACAGCATGGACATCACAGCCACTTCTCACACATTTGAGGACAAATGTCCCTCTTTTCCAAGCTTTGGTATCATGCATGTGTCACACATTTGAATATGACTGCAGAGAAAAGAGGGTGGAGGCAAGAGAGATCCTCAAATTGATGAAAATTTTTCCTACCCTTCCCAGCAGAATAAGGTCTCAAAGTAAAAGGTTGAGTTTAAGAAAAATAAAAAATCTATTTAGCATAACTGAGTTGGCTGACTGAGAGTCATGCCTATAACATTTATAGAGAACCTCTTGAAGTTTGGGAGAGGGCAATTAGGGAAAACCAAAAGACATTTCCTAAGTGGACTTGGGACAAATGAGTATGAACAGATGAACAATTCTACTGAGGGAATTCTCCTGTTTAAGAATACTGGCTATGCTATATGTGAGAGTTTCTTATACACCAAGAGCTTTGTCTGAGTAACATATTCCCTCCTCCCAACAGCCTTATGAGGATGGCAGGACTGTTATCTCCAATTCACGGATTAGTAAAGTGATGCTCAAAGAAGTACCTTGCCTAGGATTCAAAACTCACTAGTAGGCAAGTTAAAGTTATAAAACACAGGACATTAACTCATGCTCTGCTGCACCCTGAATGTGCAGAACCGGTGCAAAGCATGAGGGACTATTTAAAGTACCTTCCTCAGACTCCCTTGACCACCTTGGCTCAGAATCCAAGCAGGATTAGAAGCCAGGACTCCTACCTTTCACAACGCCATCCTACAAATTCACAGGGACCCCTTTGCTAATTTCTTTTCCTAGTCTCTCCATGGTGTGATTAGGGGTAATTACTTTATTTCCCAATAAAAGTAGCATTTTTTAGTGCCTTAAAGTAAAATGCTATGCAATTGAAAAACTGGGCATACAATTAAACCCATCTCTCCCTTTAGGAATTTTCCACTTATCTGAAATGAAGTCGTTTTCTTATATATAGTGTCAAGAAGACTCATCTCTTTTATATGATGTTGGAAAATTATAATTTTTTTCTGAATATAAAAGGAAATGTGGCAGGTTTTATTTAAAAAAAGAAATTTAGGAAGAGGGATGTCTATGTAATTATAATTCAAGAAAATAAAATTATTTTGTTGAAAAAAATAAAGTTGTACATAACTGTGAGTGGACAAAATGAAGTTTCCTTTCTTTGTACCTTTTTGTTTTCTTCTCTGACATCAGTGATAGCTTTAAATTTTATATAAATTGCTTCAGTTTTAAGCAGCATCTACTCAAATCTCATAAGAAATATGGATTCGACTTCCAGATGACCAACTGGCCCAATTTCCAGGACAGAAGCCAAGATTTAATTTAAAATAGACAACAAGATAGTTTCTCAACAAAGCTTATTGTCTAATTATCCAAAGAACCTGCTCAAGCCTCCAGTGTATCCAAGACTCACCCTGTAGTTTCCCATTTGTTACAGCTCGAAGCGACATGCCACACCATTTCTGTCCTCCTCTGACTGTAGGCTCCCTTGGCCACATCAGCAGTCTTCCTCCTGCTGCGCTGTGTGTCCCTTCTAAGGCTCCTTCACCTTAGATTCATTCACCTCTACCTGGCCTTCATTCACAGCTGGAACTCCTCAAAGCACAGCGCTTGGCCCTCTTTTACCACTGTTCTCTCTCCAGATGATTTTATCAACTGCCATGGCTTTGGTGACTGTCAGGGTGGTAAGGACTATGAAAAATGGCCCTGGAGCCCAGGCCTCTCACTGAGCGCCAGGTTGATGCCTACAGGCAGCTAAGATTTACTGATGTTCACCAAGTGCTACGCCAAGTGCTGTACATGAACACTTTTAATCTTTTGAATATTTTCATATTTTATCCTTTTGTTTGTTTCTAAGTCTATATATAATATACACATTCTTATGACAATTAAATGACAAAAAAGATGAAAAGTCATCTCAGCTTACCTACCGTTCCCTTTCTGCACCTCCAAGTATCTACTGTCCGTCTGATGTGGATTCCCACTTAACCTTCCCAACTCAGTGGAAATTCATTACTGTTATCTCCATTTTACAGTTGGGGAAATTGCTGTGTAAGCAGATTTAAAAACTTGTCCAAGGTCTCGTGGATAGTAAGTGGTAGAATGAGAATTACAAATTCAGGTTCGTGTCACTTTCACCTCTGCTCTTCCATTTTTATTTGGCCACTTCACCTGGGTATATCTCAGGGACACCCCAAATTCAACTGCCCAAATTCAAACTTACAGTTTTCCTGCCTGGTACCCACTCAACATGCCTGGTCCTTCTCTTGGGTCTTCATGTCAGCTAATAACACAAAATACCAATTTGGTCATTGGTGAAATTTGATATTAACATTAATACTACTACTTCTTTCATAATTCATATTTAATCCATCACCAAACCTTGCTGATGTGATTTCTACATCTCTCTTGGGAATATGAGATTCTATCACCACTGCCACCAGTATCTCTTGATTAAATCTGCTTCCAGACACTCCACCTTCCATATCAACCTACACACAATTACCAAATGGACCTTTTATAGATGCTCACATTGGCATGTGTCAATCCCCTCTTTAAAATCTTTAGTTTCCCACTGCTTTAGAATAAAGGGAAATATTAGTATAGATTATGAGGCCCTCTTTAGTTCCATCTCTGCCCACTTCCCTGGCCTCCTGTCTTAGGTCTCTGTACTCCAGTCATACTAGTCTTTGTTCAGTTCTTTAAACAAGTCACTCCCCTTTCAGCTACAGAGCCTTCTCATATGCTGTTCCCTCTACTTGGAGTTATTTTTCCTCTTGACCAATATGACTTTGTCTAGTAGGCAAGCCTTAAGTTGCCCAGGAGAGCCATTGCTGCCCCCTAATCTATGTTTAGTTCCATTCTTATATGGTCTCATGTTATTCTTTGCATTTGTTACACTTATCACTATATAACTAATTTGTTAGTTTGGCATATATTTCTCCACTAAGACATAAGCTCCAGGAGGGCAAGAACATTGTCTCACTCACTTCCCTTACACCTGGAGCATAGCAGGTTCATATAACTTATGAAATGAAATTCAGTATGGCCCTTAGTAAGAGCCCTACTTAATTGGCCCTCAAGTTTCTATTTCTGGAAAATACAAATGGCAACACTAGCTTAGAGTCACATCGCCTCTTTTAGGCAAGTTGGATTCATGCCCACCAGGTGTGGCCTCTGGTAAGAGTGTTCAGAACATTAAGGTTGTTCCCCAAGGGATGTCCCTAGGGAACAGAAATGGGGCACTTTAAATTTTGGCCTTCTTCCTTCCCTCTCCTCTCCAACCCAAGAGTCATCGAAGGAAGTCTAAATATTATGAAGCAAGATCACTGGAAAATCTTTTGCAAACTCACTTCTCTGTATAATTCCAAACAGTGCCACTTTAATTGATTCAAGTTTGCAGGACTGGATTCTAATTTCAAGACAACTCCCCAAACAATTCACCACCAAGCAGAATTATGGTAGGTATAATTAAAATGCCACTGCATTCTAATATTGTCTTTCCCTCCAGTGCTCCCTCCCACAGCACCAACAAAGATGCAGCAGATGATCAGCAGGCTTCCATCTGTGGCTTCTTTTTTGCGCTTATATCAAGCAGATCTGGAAAAGCAAAATGCATTCTATTCTTGATTTTACTCTTTTCCATTACTTCACATGTACAAAAACAATAGCTGAAAGGTCCTTTGGAGCTTTCACTAAAATTAGTAATTCTGAGACATTCAAGGGTAACAATATTCCTTTGGTCTTCTGACTGATGCTCTTGTCAGGAACTGAGAAGTAGTGGAGTGAAGGACAGAAGGAAGATGATCGTTATCACATTACCTGGAAATAAACTGTGAAGGTTTAGTGTAAAGGCAGAGTTATGACTATGCCTCATTCAACGTAGAAAGAAACAAAATCTGAAAAAGCAAAAATGGTGAGGTACCAAGTACTTCAGTTCAGTACTTGTCAAACTTCTTCATTCCCAATACTTCCATCCTTTCCCACCATCGAACTCCCACCAAATATTCATACAGCAGGCTCATTTCTTGTTATTTCAGCAGACTTTAAAGTCTGGGGACTGGGAAACATTCAGGAAGTTTCAATGTTCTAACTGATCACCTGGCTATCACTCACACAAGTGTTCTAGATGTTTGTTCTTTGCAGGAGCTTTTTAGGGCCACTGCTTCCATAAGCTCTATATTTTTAAACACACTTTTCAGGAATCAATGGCAATCTCTTATTCATCCTTCAATACTCAGTTCAAGTCTCACCTCTTCACAGAGTCTTCCCTGACTTCTCCAGGAGTTAAGTGCTATAGTGGCCATTCTATTTTTCTCTTATTGTTGCATGTTTGTATCAATTATGCTTTGATTACAATGCAATAAACTTTTATTTGTATGTCTAGGTCATCAGTTCAATGATTTTAATGTTTCCTATTTTTTGCTTATGTCTCCAGATCCTGAAATACAAATAAATGAATGAATGAATGAAACTTATTTCTTCGTTTTTATCAATTTCTCAATAGTATAGCAAAATGCACCAAACAAGCAAAAACTCTGAAGTTCAGCAGGACACCCATCTTCCAGAGTACTCTGTATAATCCATGGGCAGGAAGAAGTATTTTTGAAGACATCAACTACAAAGGTAAACTCTTAATTCTCAGTTTAGCTTCTCATTGCTATCTTCTCTTTGATCATATTTTTGCCATTCTAACTATAAAGAACAAGAAACTGGCACTAATTATGTAATTGTAACAGCTTACTCTACCTTGCTAAACTTTAGCTTTCCGAACTAAGTCTTGTAGGGTCGGTGTGAGGATTTAATGGGGTAATGTGCAATGCATGTAACAGCACTTACTGTAGTGGCTGACAGATAGTGAGTGGTGAATAGTACCTGTTATTTTTATGAGTATAAGGAACACAACATCACATTTTGATTTTCCCCTATTCTTCCTGTATCTCTGCTCTTACAATGCTATTAGCCATAAAGAAGTGATCAAAAGACAGGAAATGGAAAGGGAAATGTGAAATTAAAAATGATCTAAAGCCCAGAAAATCCATCTTTGACAAATAACAATATATTCTATTTTTATCAGATGTACATGAAATCCATCTAAAATAATTTTCACTACCCACATGCCACTTCTTCTTTGATAACTAATGGTTTG
This sequence comes from Manis pentadactyla, assembly GCF_030020395.1. Lineage (NCBI taxonomy): Eukaryota > Metazoa > Chordata > Mammalia > Pholidota > Manidae > Manis > Manis pentadactyla. Next base: position 89,257,291 of record NC_080020.1, read on the forward strand.
ACATACCTTCTGACTCAAAAGACTTACACCCTTTAGTGCAAGCGATATGTTTCCTGGGGACTGCCACCTCAAAAGCAGCTCTGTTGATGAACTTTATTTAACCAGCTACTTTCAGACCTTAGCAAATCATCTTATATATATATAATCATCTTATATATTATATATATATATATATATATAAAAGACATACTAATGTATATATTATATACATATTTTAAAAGTACTGAGTGTTCTAGTTAAAATTAATAGACAAAAGTCTATGATATATCAAAGGGTAACCACATATATCTTTTTTTTAATCAGCAACTCCAAATGGTCCTCTAATTTTTTTTTTTACCTTATAATAAAAAACAATAAACTGGGTACCAGAGGCCAAATTTTGAACTTAAAAACAAAACAAACTTATTTCTGACTTTCATCTTGTGTACTAGGATCTCTCTCCCTCATTTGCCACCCAAGCAGGCACAGTAGGTCAGTCAACCAGCAGACATACTGAGGTTCTGGAAGATGCAGATTCTTTGTTGCTTGTTGAAGGTTCTTAGGTAAATAAAACACAGTTCCTGCTTTCAAGAGACTTATGCTCTAGTAGATAAGAATGGCAAATAAATTTAAATTGTCATATTCCATAACAAGTATTATTATAAAGTTAATGATAGGGCATTGTGAAATCCAGAGGATCAGAGAAAGCTTCCCGAAACAAGAGGCATAAAATGAATGTTAAAGTATAAATAAGAGATATTAGTCACAGAAGGAGGAAAGGGGAAACCAGGGGGAAGGACCAAGTATGCAAAGGCGTGAAGGCCAATAGTATAACTTTTCCAGTGAGCTACAAATAGATCGCTATGATGCCAACAAGGGTAATCTGGAGGCCAGGGGGAGAGGAGAGATGGCTGGAAAATAGCTTAACTAAAGATACTGAAAAGCCTTATCTGAAAGGAACTTAAACTTTTTCATGAAAGCTATTGAGAGCCTTTAAAGAATAAATTGGAAAGTGATATAACCAGATCATTCTAGCTGACTTATGGAGCATGGTCCATATGCAGATGTAATCAAATTTTGTCACTCATAGTAAGTGCTCTCACATAACAACCTAGTACATTTAAACACAGAAACAGGATGCAAGAGTATTTCACAAAACAAAACAGACTTGTATAGCAGGCATGTGATGCACTTATAGTCTCCATTCTGTTCATTTGTTTAAAATCTGGCCTTGGCCTACTAAAATGATTTTACAGCCCTCTAATTGGATGTGACCCATAGTTTGAAAAACCCTTACTAAGAAGAAACATACTGGAGTCAGAAAAAATCAGACATGAGGTTATTGTAGTAACTCAATCAGTAAGAGAGATGGGCCTGAGCTAAGGGAACAAAATGAAAAGGATCTGGTAATGTTTGCCTTATAATTAAAACTCTATTTCATTTGCTACAAACTAGTTGAGTTACTTGGCAATGTTAGTGCTCTTCTGAGATAATGATCAGCTGAGTGCCTGCCATGCTCCACACTGTGCAAAGAGTGCTACACATATATTAACTCTAATTCTGATTGCAAAACTGCAGGGTAGATATTATTATCTCCATTTTACAGATAAGAACACCAAAAGTTCAGGGAAATTAAGTTGGTCTGCCAAAGTGACATAGATAGAAATCTGGTAGATAGGGCACAATTTATTTAGAGCTAGGTAATTCACATATACTACTATACAGTAGTCTATTGAACAAATATATTGCAGTACCTCTTGATGATTATTCTTATTTCCAGTCTTTTACTATTATAAACATGCTGTCATAGGCATCATGGTGCCTAAGAGCAAGTCTCTTTACAGCAGAATTCCTAGACCATAGGTAGGGTTATGTGATAGATATATTTTATCCTTACTGAAGAAGTATCCATCAATTCTATTTTATTCAGTATCTTAAACAATAGTTGTTGGGGTGGAGCCAAGATGGCAGCGTGAGTAGAGCAGCGTAAATCTACTCCCAAAACCACATATATTTATGAAAATATAACAAAGACAACTCTTCCTAGAATAGAGACCAGAGGACACAGGACAACATCCAGACCACATCCACACTTGCGAGAACCCAGTGCCTCATGAAGGGGATAAAATACAAGCCCCAGCCTAGTGGGACCCAAGTGCCCCTCCCCCAAGCTCCTGGCGGGAGGAGAGGAGTCTGGAGCAGGGAAGGAGAGGGAGCCCAGGACTGCTAAACACCCAGCCCCAGACATCCGGACCAGAGCGCAGACACAGTGCATGCGTGGGGTTCTGGATACTAGGGAAACAGGACAGCAAGATCTGTCAGCAGGTCCCTGAGGCTGGCGCCCGGGGACAAAGAAAAGTGAGCAGACTTTTTTTTTTTTTCTTAACTTTCTTTTTTTTTTTTTTTTTTGAGAGGGCATCTCTCATATTTATTGATCAAATGGTTGTTAACAACAATAAAATTCTGTATAGGGGACTCAATGCACAGTCATTAATCCACCCCAAGCCTAATTCTCATCAGTCTCCGATCTTCTGAAGTGTAAAAAACAAGTTCTTATCTGGTGCTTTTTGGAAGTCTTAAAGGGACAGGGAACCCAAAACTGGACAGAAGCATCCCAGGACACTTAGTCCTGCAGCAGGGAATCTGGGGATCTCTGGGTACTCTAACCAACTGGGCAGCAGGGAGCACGGAAGCCCCTCATGGAGATAAATAGCCTCCCGGCCGCTCCCCCTCCAATGCGGCTCCACCATATTGGAGCAGAAGCCTGAGGCAAGCCATGCCCAAAGCAACAGCAGAGATAAACTCCATAGCAGCTGGGCAGGAATGAGAAGCCTCTCTGTGCGCAGCTGCCCAGCAAAAGCCACTAGAGGTCGCTGTTCTCCCAGGAGATGAAGGCCACAAACCAACAAGAAGGAAAGTTCTTCCAGCCGCCACTCGTGCCAGCTCTGCAAACTATCTCTATCATCATGAAAAGGCAAAATTACAGGCAGACAAAGATCACAGAGTCAACACCTGAGAAGGAGACAGACCTAACCAGTCTTCCTGAAAAAGAATTCAAAATAAAAATCATAAACATGCTGATGGAGATGCAGAGAAATATACAAGAGCTAAGGGATGAAGTCCAGAGGGAGATTACAGATGCCCAGAAAGAGATTACAGAAGTGAAACAAACTCTGGAAGGCTTTATGAGCAGAACGGATAAGATGCAAGAGGCCATTGATGGAATAGAAACCAGAGAACAGGAACGCATAGAAGCTGACATAGAGAGAGATAAAAGGATCTCCAGGAATGAAACAATATTAAGAGAACTGTGTGACCAATCCAAAAGGAACAATATCTGCATTTTAGGGGTACCAGAAGAAGAAGAGAGGGAAAGGGGTATAGAAAGTGTCTTTGAAGAAATAATTGCTGAAAACTTCCCCAAACTGGGGGAGGAAATAATCAAACAGACCATGGAAATACACAGAACTCCCAACAGAAAGGACCCAAGGAGGACAACACCAAGACACATAATAATTAAAATGGCAAAGATCAAGGACAAGGAAAGAGTTTTAAAGGCAGCTAGAGAGAAAAAGGTCACCTATAAAGGAAAACCCATCAGACTTCTCGACAGAAACCTTACAGGTCAGAAGAGAATGGCATGATATATTTAATGCAATGAAACAGAAGGGCCTTGAACCAAGGATACTGAATCCAGCACGATTATCATTTAAATATGAAGGAGGGATTAAACAATTCCAAGACAAGCAAAAGTTGAGGGAATTTGCCTCCCACAAACCACCTCTACAGGGCATCTTACAGGGACTGCTCTAGATGGGAGCACACCTAAAAAGAGCACACAACAAAACACCCAACATATGAAGAATGGAGGAGGAGGAATAAGAAGGGAGAGAAGAAAAGAATCTCAAGACAGTATATATAACAGCTCAATAAGCGAGCTAAATTAGGCAGTAAGATATTAAAGAGGCTAACCTTGAACCTTTGGTAACCATGAATCTAAAGCCTGCAATGGCAATAAGTACATATCTTTCAATAGTCACCCTAAATGTAAATGGAATGAATGCACCAATCAAAAGACACAGAGTAATAGAATGGATAAAAAAGCAAGACCCATCTATATGCTGCTTACAAGAAACTCACCTCAAACCCAAAGACAGGCACAGACTAAAAGTCAAGGGATGGAAAAACATATTTCACGCAAACAACAGAGAGAAGAAAGCAGGGGTTTCAGTACTAGTATCAGACAAAATAGACTTCAAAACAAAGAAAGTAACAAGAGATAAAGAAGGACACTACATAATGATAAAGGGCTCAGTCCAACAAGAGGATATAACCATTCTAAATATATATGCACCCAACACAGGAGCACCAGCATATGTGAAACAAATACTAACAGAACTAAAGGGGGAAATAGACTGCAATGCATTCATTTTAGGAGACTTCAACACGTCACTCACCCCAAAGGATAGATCCACCAGGCAGAAAATAAGTAAGGACACAGAGGCACTGAAAAACACAGTAGAACAGATGGACCTAACAGACATCTATAGAACTCTACATCCAAAAGCAACAGGATATACATTCTTCTCAAGTGCACATGGAACATTCTCCAGAATAGAACACATACTAGCTCACAAAAAGAGCCTCAGTAAATTCCAAAATATTGAAATTCTACCAAACAACTTTTAAGATCACAAAGGTATAAAATTAGAAATAAATTCTACAAAGAAAACAAAAAGGCTCACAAACACATGGAGGCTTAACAACATGGTCCTAAATAATCAATGGATCAATGAACAAATTAAAATAGAGATCAAGGAATATATGGAAACAAATGACAACAACAACACAAAGAACCAACTTCTGTGAGACGCAGCGAAAGCAGTCTTAAGAGGAAAGTATATAGCGATCCAGGCACACTTGAAGAAGGAAGAACAATCCCAAATGAATAGTCTAACATCACAATTATCGAAACTGGAAAAAGAAGAATAAATGAGGACTAAAGTAAGCAGAAGGAGGGACATAATAAAGATCAGAGAAGAAGTAAACAAAATTGAGAAGAATAAAACAAGAGCAAAAATAAATGAAACCAAGAGCTGCTTCTTTGAGAAAATAAACAAAATAGATAACCCTCTAGCCAAACTTATTAAGAGAAAAAGAGAATCAACACAAATCAATAGAAACAGAAATGAGAACGGAAAAATCACGACAGACTCCACAGAAATACAAAGAATTATAAAGACTACCAAGAAAACCTATATGCCAACAAGCTGGAAAACCTAGAAGAAATGGACAACTTCCTAGAAAAATACAACCTTCCAAGACTGACCAAGGAAGAAACACAAAAGTTAAACAAACCACTTACAAGCAAAGAAATTGAAACGGTAATCAAAACACTACCCAAGAACAAAACCCCCGGGCCGGACGGATTTACCTCAGAATTCTATCAGACACACAGAGAAGACATAATACCCATTCTCCTTAAAGTTTTCCAAAAAATAGAAGAGGAGGGAACACTCCCAAACTCATTCTATGAAGCCAACATAACCCTAATACCAAAACCAGGTAAAGACCCCACCAAAAAAGAAAATTACAGACCAATATCCCTGATGAATGTAGATGTAAAAATACTCAATAAAATATTAGCAAACCGAATTTAAAAATATATCAAAAGGATCATACACCACAACCAAGTGGGATTCATCCCAGGGATGCAAGGATGGTACAACATTCGAAAATCCATCAACATCATCCACCACATCAACAAAAAGAAAGACGAAAACCATATGATCATCTCCATAGATGCTGAAAAGGCATTTGAAAAAATTCAACATCCATTCATGATAAAAACTCTCAGCAAAATGGGTATAGAGGGCAAGTACCTCAACATAATAAAGGCCATATATGATAAACCCACAGCCAACATTATATTGAACAGTGAGAAGCTGATAGCTTTTCCTCTGAGATCGGGAACAAGACAGGGATGCCCACTCTCCCCACTGTTATTTAACATAGTACTGGAGGTCCTAGCCACGGCAATCAGACAAAACAAAGAAATACAAGGAATCCAGATTGCTAAAGAAGAAGTTAAACTGTCACTATTTGCAGATGACATGATATTGTACATAAAAAACCCTAAAGACTCCACTCCAAAACTACTAGAACTGATATTGGAATACAGCAAAGTTGCAGGATACAAAATTAACACACAGAAATCTGTGGCTTTCCTATACACTAACAATGAACTAATAGAAAGAGAAATCAGGAAAACAATTCCATTCACAATTGCATCAAAAAGAATAAAATACCTAGGAATAAACCTAACCAAAGAAGTGAAAGACCTATACCCTGAAAACTTCAAGTCACTCTTAAGAGAAATTAAAGGAGACACTAACAAATGGAAACTCATCCCATGCTCGTGGCTAGGAAGAATTAATATCGTCAAATGGCCATCCTGCCCAAAGCAATATACAGATTTGATGCAATCTCTATCATATGGAAACACCAAAGACCCCGAATAGCCAAAGCAATCCTGAGAAAGAAGAATAAAGTAGGGGGATCTCACTCCCCAACTTCAAGCTCTACTACCTAGCCATAGTAACCAAGACAATTTGGTACTGGCACAAGAACAGAGCCACAGACCCGTGGAACAGATTAGAGACTACAGACATTAACCCAAACAGATATGGTCAATTAATATTTGATAAAGGATCCATGGACATACAATGGTGAAACGACAGTCTCTTCAACAGATGGTGCTGGCAAAACTGGACAGCTACATGTAGGAGAATGAAACTGACCATTGTCTAACCCCATAAACAAAAGTAAATCCAAAATGGATCAAAGACCTGAATGTAAGTCATGAAACCATAAAACTCTTAGAAAAAAACATAGGCAAAAACCTCTTAGACATAAACATGAGTGACCTCTTCTTGAACATATCTCCCCAGGCAAGGAAAACAACAGCAAAAATGAACAAGTGGGACTATATTAAGCTGAAAATCTTCTGTACAGCAAAAGACACCATCAATAGAACAAAAAGGTACCCTACAGTTGGGGAGAATATATTTGTAAATGACAGATCCGATAAAGGCTTGACATCCAAAATATATAAAGAGCTCAGCCACCTCAACAAACAAAAAACAAATAATTCAATTAAAAAATGGGCAGAGGAACTGAACAGACAGTTCTCCAAAAAAGAAATACAGATGGCCAACAGACACATGAAAAGATGCACCACATCACTAATTATCAGAGAAATGCAAATTAAAACCACAATGAGGTATCACCTCACACCAGTAAGGATGGCTGCCATCCAAAAGACAAACAACAACAAATGTTGGCAAGGTTGTGGAGAAAGGGGAACCCTCCTACACTGCTGGTGGTAATGTAAATTAGTTCAACCATTGTGGAAAGCAGTATGGAGGTTCCTCAAAACGCTCAAAGTAGACTTACCATTTGACCCAGGAATTCCACTTCTAGGAATTTACCCTAAGAATGCAGCACTCAAGTTTGAAAAAGACAGATGCACCCATATGTTTATTGCAGCACTATTTACAATAGCCAAGAATTGGAAGCAACCTAAGTGACCATCAGTAGATGAATGGATAAAGAAGATGTGGTACATATACACAATGGAATACTACTCAACCATAAGAAGAAAACAAATCCTACCATTTGCAGCAACATGGATGGAGCTAGAGGGTATTATGCTCAGTGAAATAAGCCAAGCGGAGAAAGAGAAATACCCAATGATTTCACTCATCTGTGGAGTATAAGAACAAAGGAAAAACTGAAGGAAGGAAACAGCAGCAGAATCACAGAACCCAAGAATGGACTAACAGGTACCAAAGGGAAAGGGACTGGGGAGGATGGGTGGGTAGGGAGGGGTAAGGGGGGGAGAATAAAGGGGGTATTATGATTAGCATGCATAATGGGGGTGGTGGGAGAAAGGGGAGGACTGTACAACACAGAGAAGACAAGTAGTGATTATACAACATTTTGCTATGCTGATGGACAGTGACTGTAATGGGGTTTGTGGGGGGGGACCTGGTATAGGGGAGAGCCTAGTAAACATAATGTTCTTCATGTAATTGTAGATTAATAATTTTAAAAAAAGAAAGAAAGAAAAGGGTGATTACTCCCTGATAGGATAAAACTAACTGTAAATCAATGATTAATGCATGCTTTAAATATCCCTAATTTTGATCATTTAAAGGGTGTCATATGATCAGTTATGGAAGTACATTTTTCTGATAATATTCCTTTCTCTTAAAAAAAAAAGTAAAGAAAAAAAGGCAGTTCCTGTGTGGTGATCTCCAATAGTTTCTTCAGAATGGTATAAAGGGCATATCAAAGTGTGGGCAGGGGGTTTGTTTGTGTTTATACAGAGGATTGAAGCCTAATTTGGCTACCCAGAAAACGAATTAAGATACTATATGAAGAACTTCCAACATCAACATTCTCTGGAAGAGTCATTCCAGAAGATGATCATCAAAAAACTTCAACAAAGATACTGGTGCTGTTGCAGTTGTAGCTGGATTCATCCCACCGGTTCCTGGACTTGCCATGGGAATGAAGAAGGAGATATCTAAGCTGGCCTGTGCATACAGTAAAACAACAAATCTGACTGGATCTATACTGTCGGAACTCAACCAAGAATTAGGAGAAGTGCAAGTTGCAGCGCTCTAAAATCTTGCCACCATAGACTATCTACTGTTAAAAGAACATATGGGATGTGAACAGTTCCCAGGAATGTGTTGTTTTAACTTGTCTGATTTTTCTCAAACTATTCAAATTCAGTTAGACAATATCCATCATATCATTGATAAGTTTTCACAAATGCCTAGGGTGCCTAACTGGTTTTCTTGGTTTCACTGGATATGGCTGGTAATTGTAGGTCTGCTTTTGTTATGTAGCTGTATTCCTATTATGTTAATGTGTGTGCACAATTTAATTAGTAATTTAAAACCTATACACGCTTATGTTAACACTACAAGAAGATATGTCAAAGAAATAATCAATCTTCCCATGTTTTCTTCCATCTGCTACTTCTATAGCTTCTCTTCTTCCTTCATAATTACAACCCCTAAGTAGAATTCGTGCCTCATATCGAAATTACCAAGTATCATAATTCTTCCTAGTGGTAAAGATACCTCAAGACAAATGCTGGGCATAGAAGCCACAGGGCATAAATCTGCAAAAGAGTAAAAAGCTAACCTTTTCAAACAATATTGCTTCTCTCTCACTTGCCAACTTTACATTTCCCTGTATGACCCCGGAGGATGACTGGTTAGCCAAAGACAGGTAAGATTCCTCAAGGGAGGAACAACCTAAGACAGGCACAGTCGCAGGGCGGTCATCAGGTGAGAAATTGGGGATCAACAGAGGTGAGGCTTAGAACTTCACCCCCCCTGTTTTGAGAGAAATCTTCTGCATCCATGGATGTTTTGTTGCCCTTGCCTAGCTTGGATTAATACTTAGTCTATAGGCACACATCTGATCATCTACATTTGCCCTCTTACAGCACTAAACTATGTTTTCTACCTTTATCTTGCATCTACCTACCACTTCAGCATTTTATTAAAAAAAATAATAATAATAATAATAAGGGAGAAATGTGGGATTCACATATAAATCAAGTATAAAAATCAAACGAATAATCATAATTGACCTGACTGTTTATAGTTCATGATAAGTGATCAAAACCGAAAGTTTCTGTGATGACTGCCCTTGCACTGTTCACCATGTAAGAATTTATTCACTATGTAAGAACTTGTTCACCATGTAAAAACTTGTTCGTTATGCTTCAGAAGATTGGAGACTGTTGAGAATTAGGCATGGGGTTGATTAATGATTGTGCATTGAGTTCGCTATACAGAATTTTATTGTTGTTAACAACCGTATGATCAATAAATATGAGAGATGCCCTCTCAAAAACAAAACAAAAAAAAAACAATAGTTGTTGGATTTTTCCCTACGCCTTTTCTGCATCTGTGGAAATGATCGTAGGATTTTCCAATATAGCTTTAATAGTATGATAGATTGTTAATGCTTTTGCTAATGTGAAACCATCTTTGTATTACTGAAATAAACTTCATTTGTTCATACTTCTTTTTTAATATACCAATGGAGTCTGTTTATTATTAAATATACTAATACATTTATTTAAGACTTTTGTATTAGTATTCATAAGAATGATTAGTCTGTTGTTTGTCTTCTGCTACAATGTTGTGTTCGCTTTTAGGATAAACACCTTCCTTCATAAAAATTAATCTGATTTTTTTTAACTTTTTACACTCTGGGATAATTTAAGGAGCATTATTATCATGTCATCATTGAAGACTTAGTTGAAACCTCCCATGAAGCGAATGGGGGTGGTGCTCTTCTTGGAGAGGAGGGAGGTAACGTTAGCTACTTTCTCTGTTCCTTAAAGGTCATTTGTACAGATGGTCTCTCCTGGGGTCAGTTTTGGCAATTTTCATTTATTCTAAAAATGTATCTGCTTAGTCTAGGCTTTCAAAGTATTTCCATAGAGTTGTGCAGTCTCTTAAAATTATTCAAATTTCTTCTCTTTTCACAGTTATTTTTTCTTTCTGATTATGTGTTTGTATACATACTGACTTATCTGTTTTTTGGGTTTTTTTTTTTTTCAAAAACTCAGCTTTAGTATTATATCACTTCTGTTTGTTAATGTGTTGATTTATGTTTTTATTTAAATACCTTTTTTTCCATCTTTTATTTTATTTTGTTTTAATTTTTAACTTTTTAAGGGGCATTTTAAATTCTTCATTTTCCATTTGTTATTCTTATGGAAATAGGGTTTAATGTCATCAGATTCCAGGTGTTATAATGTACTGCAGATTTTTTGGTCATTAATTTCTACTTTTACTGCATTATAGTAAGAAAATACTCCTATAATATAATACTTGGAATTTATGGATATTTCCATAGCTTAAATTTGATTCAACTTTTGTCAATATTCCTCATACACCTGAAAAAAATATATTTTATATATATATATATATTTGATTAGGTAGCTATATATATAATCTATTTGATTATACATAAATACATATAGATTACGTATAAATATATAATATATATGTATAAAATGATGTTATTTAGGCTTTTGTATATCAGGGGTTAGTTAGCAAGCTACAGTTCAGCCCAGCCTGCTTTTGTGATTAAGTTTTATAGAAAATAGCCATGCCTATTTATTTATGTATTATCTCTGACTGTCTTTGCACTACAATATCAGATGAATACTTGCAACAGGGACTGTATGGCCCACAAAATCTAAAATATTTACTATCTAGCCCTGTACAGAAAATATTTCCTAGCCTTGTTCTATATCCTTGCTAATTTTAAGTCTAATTCATCTGCTTTGGATTTTGAAAGTGTATAATTTTCTAATATTATTAAACTTCTATTTCCATAATCCCATAAGTATGAAAGATGCTTCTGTGACTATAGAAATATAAGTAATTTTTATATTTTCATTGTGAATTAACCTTTAGCTTTATAAAATCTTTATCTCTTTTTATTATTATGGCTTAAATTCTACTTTGTCAGATATTAGTATTTTGACCACTACTTTATTTTTATTTGCATGATATACTTTTGATATATATTTTATTTTCAGTTATTCTGAATCTCTTTCCTTGGAATATGTCTTATATATAGTGTAGAGTTAGATATTACTTTGTTCATCAATCAGAAAATAATGTTAATAGATCGATTAACCCCATTTTTGAAATGATCAATATTTTGGGTTCAAATCCACCATACTGTTTTATGTTACATAATACACTTAACACCCTTCCCTTTTTTGGTTATTTTCTATTTGGTCCCTAGCCGGAGCAATATTACCAGATAACCTCTTTTTTTTCTTTTCCCTGCATCTACTTCAGCATCCAATTTAAAATGATACTTACTCCCAAAATAACTGTGAAGTAATCAGTAAGTTTTTTATACTTTTCATATGTTTTCCTTATTCTCCCCTAATATTTTAATAGTTGCAGTATTCATCATTTTTAGAGCATGTAGCTATTACACATTTAGACTATGTAGCTCTTATATAACTGCTAATTGTTCTTATTGTATAGTTGACTCTTAACACAGGAGTTGGGGCACTGACCTGTAGCGCAATTGAAAATCTACATATAATTTCTGACTCCCTAAAAACTTAACTACTAAAAGCCTGTTGACCAGAAGCCTTACTGATAACATAACCACTTGATTAAAATATTTTATGCTATATGTATAGATATATGCATACACATATTAAATTATTACATACATATACAATTCTTAATAGTAGGCTAGAGAAAATATTTTTCCAAATTGTTGCAAATCTCCAAAAAACTGTCCAATATATTTATTGAAAAAAATCCTCATATAAATGGACTCTCATAGTTCAAACCCATATTGTTCAAGGGCCAACTGTACATGTAAATATATATTTAGTAAACATCACCAGTACTTACGTGAATTTTTGTTCACCCTATATATTGTTTCCTGAAGCTCATTCTCTAGTAAATTCCTCAGAAAAAAAATTCCCTAAGTTATTGTATGTTCATGCAACTTATGTTGTATACAAGTTTGTATGCAACTTTTCTATCAGAAAGTCATTTGGCTGGATATAAAGTGATGGGCTCACATTTCCTTTTATTGGCTATCTTCAGTATGTTACTCCACTGACTTCTAACATAAAACTTTACTATCAAGAAGATTGATGACATCAAATTTTTTCTTGATAAATGTCTTGGTCATTTGTCTTAGTTTTTAATATATTTTTCTTTTTTTTGAAATTTCAGTAACTTTACTATAATATGACTTACTTCTCTACTTCTCTGTGCACATTTTAAATGACATAATTCCATGCCACATTCCAAAGATATGTGGTTATCTCTTTCACTGCACAGTTTCATCTTGTTTTAATTTCAAAAACATTTTCTTGAATTATAGTTTTTATTATTTGTTCTTTTCCACTGTTTTGGTTTTCTTATTCAGGGATTCCTAATTACATTCATGTTGGATCTTCTTTGCCTATCTTTATCTTTCACTTTCTCTTGAATTCTTTTCTCCTCCTGCATTTTTTTCTTTCTGCTTACTGTTTATTTTTAGTTCCTATTAGCTGTATTCATTTATTCTCACATTTGTTTAATTTTAGTCTTCAATTCTGATTTTTTTGATAGCTAATTCTTTCCTGACTTCTATCACCTTATTTTCTGAGTCATTCTTGTTTTTGTTGTTCTTCATAATACCTATAACTTTCTTAATTTTTAGCTTATTTTGAGATATTAGGTTATCAGGATATACTTGTTATTTGTTTTATGGGCACATCTTTCTGGCTTCAATCTTCTGTAGGGACATTACTATGCTGCTATACTTTCTATATTTTTTCTCTTATAACTATTTTAATTGGAATCCAATTTCATTTTTCTTAACTTATACAAAGGATGGGTGGGTCATAATAGCTTTTCTAGCATCATGTATCTAGAACTCTGCCTTGCAGTTTTAGTAAAGTTAAAAGATACAGACTCTAAAAGGAAGGAGGAAGATGGCAAATAGAAGATTACTGTGATAACCTCCTCCCACATACACAATGAGGAAGCAACTACATCTAAACAGCTAACTGAAAACAGCTTGAAGATCACCAAACAGACTTTCTGCAACTGGCAAAACAAGAGAAAACTACATTGAGAAGGGTAAAGGGGCAGAGACACAATAGATCAGGATCCAAGCACTTCCCACATCCCAACCCACAAGTGAGAGGGATAGAGGAATGAAAAGGAGAGAAATGCTTGGAAAGTCAGGACACCTGTTCTTGGGGATCTTTTCAGGGAAAATAAGTCCCCATAGCATTGAACTTTGAAGATGAATGGGGCTGGAAACAAGGGAGGATTGTAGCACTGCGGGAAGCTTAGTCACCATTTAGGAAGACTGGGAGGCTCTGTGATCCCTCTGAGACCCAACACAAAGGCAGAAATTTGAAAGGAAATTTGCTAGCCTTGAGAAGAGTGCCAGAGGGGAGGAGTCCAGAGGAGAAAAGTTTGGTGGACACCAATTTTCAAGCCCTCCCTCAGCCCACCTGGCCAGATGCTTGTAGAAGGTAGCTCTGTAACTCTATATCTACCCTACTTGCTCAGGACTGACATTCCCCTGTAGAACTGCCCCACCAACATGTCTAACCTGGTGGTAGTTGGCCACTGCAGCCAGCCAGGCAGAGGGTGGCCCCACCTAGAGCACATCACAGAAGATCCAGGCATCATACTCTGAGCTGTAGCAGTAGGGACTGCCATTACACACAACCAGGCAAAGGGTGGACCCCACCCATAGCCCACCAAGAGCAGTTGCAGCTCAGCCACAACAGGGAACCACCCTCGAGCACCTAGCTCTGATGAGCAGAGGGTTTTACACTTCTGGGCACCACAGGATGCTTACTACATAAGGCCACTACATTCTAGAGCAGGAGACACATCAGATCTATCTAATACAGAGAAAAAAGCTCAAAGAGCAAGACAAAATGAGTAAGCAGAGGAATAAGTTCCAAGCAAATGTACAAAACAACGCACCAGAAAAAGTGCTAAATGAAACAGAGATAAGCAATCTACCTGATAAAGAATTTAAAATAATGGTCATAAAGATGATCACTGAACAGGGGAAAAGAATAGATGATCTCAGAGAGAATTTTAACAAAAATAAATAAAGAAAAAAGAAAAAAGAATGAATCAGAGCTGAAGAATACAATAACTGAAATGAAAAATACAATAGAGAGGAGGAGGTAGGGACAAAATGTGTCAGAGTAAGTAGGCAAGGCAGAAACCTCCTCCCCCATACACACCAAGGAAACCACTACAGCAAATCTGGCTAGTCCTAAAAACAACCTGAAAAAAGACCACCTACACCTGGTGAGAAAGAGAAGCCCTCACAGAGAAAGGTAAACTGGCAAAGTTTTCCAAACTCATTCTATGAGGCCACTATCACTCTAATATCAAATCAGACAAAGACACTATAAGAAAAGAAAATTATAGATCAATAATCCTGATTCACATAAATGCAGAAATCCTCTACAAAATATTATCAAACCACATTTTAAAATACATCAAAAGGATAATCCATCATGACCAAGATTTATTCCAGTGATGCCAGGATGGTACAATTTTCATAAATCAATGTGATATACCATGTTAACAAAAAACACATGATCATCTCAATGGATGCTGAAAAATCATTTGACAAAATTTAACATCCATCTATGATAAAAACTATCAATAAAATGGATATAGAGTGTACATATCTCAACATAATAAGGACTATGTATTACAAATCCACAGCTAACATCATACTTAATAGCAAAAAGACAAAAGCTTTTCCTCTAAGATCAGGAACAAGACAAGGATGTCCACTCTCACCACTTGTATTCAACATAGTACTGGAGGTCCTAGCCATGGCAATCATACAAGACAAAGAGATAAAAAGCAGCCAGATTGGTAAGGAAGAAGTTAAATTGTCACAATTTGAAGATGACATATTATACATAGAAAACCCTAGACTCCTTCGAAGGAGTCATGAAGTGGAACAAAAATCTTCTGCACAGTAAGAGACACCACCAGCAGAACAAAAAGGCAACCTACAGTATGGGAGAATATATTCATAAACAATTTATCTAATAGGGGTTAGCATCCAAAATATATAAAGAACTCATACAACTCAACACCAAAAAAGCAAATAACTTCATTTAAAAAATGGGCAGAGTATCTAAACAGACAGTTCTCCAAAGAAATACAGATGGCAAACAGACACATGAAAAGATGCTCCACATCACTAATCATCAGGGAAATACAAATCAAAAGCACAATGAGGTATCACCTCATACCAGCTAGTATGACCAAAAGAGAAGAAATAACAAGTGTTGGCAAGGTGTGAAGAAAAGGAAACCCTCCTACACTGTTGGTGGGAATGTAAATTGCTGCAGCCACCATGGAAAGCAGTATGGAGGTGCCTCAAAAAAACTAAAAATAGAAATACCATATGACCCAGTAATTCTACTTCTAGGAATTTACCTAAAGAAAACAAAGTCACTGATTCAAAAAGATATAAGCACTGCTATGTTTATTGCCACATTATTTACAATAGCCAAGATATGGAGGTAACCAAAGTGTCCATCCACAGAAGAATGGATAAAGAAGTGGTACATATACTCAATGGAAAAGAAAACATGTCATTTGTAACAACATGGATGGACCTAGAGGGTATTATGTTAAGTGCAATAAGTTAGGTGGAGGAAGACAAATACCATATGATTTCACTTATTTGTGGAATATAAAAACAAAACAAAATGAACAAAATAGACGTAGACTCGCAGACACTGAGAAGTGACTGGTTGTTACCATAGGGGAGGGGTTGTGGTGGATGGGCGGGGAGGGGAAAGAGGATAAAGGGACACAAAAGTTCTCAATCATAGTATGAGTTGGCTACAGGGATGGTAGTGCAGTATGAAAAATATAGCCAATGATTCTGTAACATCTTCCTATGTTGACACATAGTAATTTCAGTAGTGGGGGTGAGGATTTAATAATATGGGTAACTACTGAACCACTGTGTTGTATACCTGAAAGCAATATAAGATTATGTATCAACTATATTTCAATTAAAAGAAATAGAAGAAATGAACAGGAGACTAGAGGATGCACAAGGACCAATCAGTGAGCTGGAAGACAGGATAGTGGAAAGTAACCAAGCTAAGGAATAGAAAGAAAAAAGAATTTCTAAATGTTAAAGATGCCAAGAGAGCCCTGCAACAAATCCAAATGAAACAATATTCTTATTATAGGGATCCCACAAGGAGAAGAGACAGAGAAAGGAATAGCAAATCTCGTCAGAGAAGTAATAGCCAAAAACTTCCCAAACCTGGTGAAGGAAACAGACATCCAGGTCCTGGTAGCTCAGAGAGCTCCTAATGAGGTGAACCCAGAGAGGTTCCCACCAAGATACATAGTAATTAGAATGGCAAGTATTAAAAATAAAGAGAGAAGCTTAAAAACAGCAGGAGAAAGGCAGATACCTATAAGGAAAAACTTCAAGAGGCTCTCAGCAAAAATTTCAGGAGAAACTTTACAGTCCAGAGGGGAGTGGAATGAAATATTCAAAGTGATCAAAACCTATAACCAATATTTTCTACATGAAAACCAAGAAAAACAACAACAACAAAAACCTATAGCCAAAAATACTCTACCCATCAAGATTACCATTCAAACTGAAGCAGATTAAAGGTTTTCCAGTAAAGATGGTTAAAAGACTCATCACCACTAAACCAGTCTTGCAGGATATGTGAAAGGGAACTCTTTAGATTGAAATGTTTATAAATTTAAATGTTTATCATCAGTGAAAACATACCTACAGTAAAGGTAGTAGACCAACCACTTAAAAAGCAAGTATAAAGTTGCAAAGACAAAAGTAGTAGAATCAATTATATAATTTTAAGTCATGATACACAAAATAAAAATATGTAAATTATAACATTATATGCATAAAAAATGGAAGGGGGAATAATAATTACTAGTTTTTTAAAATTAAGCAACCATTGACCTAATATAGACTACTATATATATATGAAACCATATACAAACCTTATGATAAACAAAAACCACAAACCAAAGGCTTATAGATACATAAGAAATAAAGAGAAAGGAATTCAAACCTAACACTAATGAAAATCATCAAATCACAAGAGAAGAGAGCAAAAGAGGAAGAAAGGAACAGAAAAGAACTACAAAAACAATGCAAATCAATTAACACAATCATAGTAAGTACATACCTATCAATAATTATTTTAAATGTAAATGGACTAAACGCTCTACTCAAAAGACATAGGATGGCTGAATGCATAAAGATACAAGACTCATCTGTATATTGCTTACAAAAGACTCACTTCAGACCTGAAGACACATACAGACAAGAAGTAAAGGGACAGAAAAAGACATTCCACACAAATATAAGCAAGAAAAAAGCAGGATTAGCAATAATTATATCAGAAAAAAAAGAATTCAAAATAAAGAAAGTAACAAGAGACAAAGAAGGGTATTATGTAATGATAAAGGGATCAGTCTAACAATTGTAACTATCCATGTACCAAACACAGGAACACCTAAATATATGAAGCAAGTACTAACTGACCTAAAGGAAGAAATATAGGGTTTTTAATACCCCATTTACATCAATGAATAGGTCATCCAGACATAAAATCACTAAGGAAACAGCAGCACTGAATTACACATTAGATCACATGGATTTAATATATATGTACAGAACATCCCAACCGAAAGCAGGAATATACACATTCTTTTAAAATGCATATGGAACATTCTCCAGGATAGATCACATATTACTGCACAAAACAAATTTCACTAAATTTGAGAAGATTGAAATTGTACAAGATGTCTTTGGACCATAGTGGTACTAGAAATCAGTTACATAATAGTAATAAAAAAACTAGAAAAAACACAAACATATGGAGGCTAAATATGCTAAATAATTAATTGATCAATGAACAGATCAAAAAGGAAATAAAAAATACATGGAGATAAATCAAAACAGAAACACAATGGTTCAAAAATAGGATGCAACAAAAGCAGTTCTAAGATGGAAGTACATAACAATAAAGGTCTATCTCAAGAATCAATGATCTCCAATAACCATTCTAACTTTAGAACAAAAAGAACTAGAAAAAGAACAACAAAGTCCAAAGTTAGTACAAGCGGGAACATAATAAAGATCAGAAATAAATGAAATAAGACTAAGAAAACAATTTTTAATATACCAATGAAATCAAGACCTGGTTCTTTGAAAACACTTTAAAAAATAGACAAACCCTTAGCTAGACTTATTAAGAACACAGAGAGGACACAAATAAACAAAATCAGAAGTAAAAAAGAAGTTAGAACTGACATCGCAGAAATTCAAAGAATTATGAGAGAATTCTATGAAAAATTATGTCTCAATAAATTGGACAACTTAGAAAAAATGAATAAATTCCTGGAAACATACAATCTTCCAAGATTGGCCCAGGAAGAAACAGAAAATCTGAACAGATCAATTACTATTAATGAATTTGAACTGGTAATCAAAAGAACTCCAAAAAATGAAACTGCAGGACCAAATGGCTTTTTTTTTTTTCAGGACAGCTGAATTCTACCAAACATTTAAAGAAGAGCTCATACCTATCCTTCCTAAAGTATTCCAGAAAAACAGAAGGACTACTTCCAAACTCATTCTGAGGTCAGCTGTACTCTATACCAAAATCAGACAAAGACACTACAAAAAAAGATTGTAGACCAATATCCCTAATAAACATATATGCAACCACCTTCAACACAATATTAGCAAACCAAATTTTAAAATACATCAAAAGGATCACTCATCATGACCAAGTAGGATTCATTCTAAGGATGCAAGGATGGTTTAACATCCACAAATCAATCAGTGTGATTCACCCCATTACAAAATAAAGGCTAAAAATCATATGATCATTTCAATGGATGCCAAAAAGGCATTTGACAAAATTCAACATCCATTAATGATAACAACTTTCAACAAAGTGGGTGCAGTGGGGACATACCTCAACATACTAAAGGTATATGCAACAAACCAACAGCTAACATCATGCTCAATGGTAAAAGACTAAAAGCTTTTCATTTAAAATCAAGAACAAGATAAGGATACCTACTCTCACCACTTTTATTCAACATAGTCTTATTGAAGTCCTAGTACTTCCACAGCAATCAAACAAGAAAATAAAAGCATTCAAATTGGTAAGGAAAAAGCAAAACTGTCACTATAGCAGATGACATACTATAATATATAGAACACCCTAAAAACTCCACCCAAAATCTATTAGAATAAATGAAGTCACTAAAGTTGCAGGTTAAAAAATTAATATACAGAGATCTGTAGCATTTCTGTATACTAGCAACAAACTAACAGAAAGAGAATCAAGAAAACTGTTTAATTTACAACTGCATCAAAAAGAATAAAATTCCTAGGAATAAACCTAACCAAAGAGGTGAAAGACCATACTCTGAGAACTGTAAGACACGGATGAAAGGAATTAAAGAAAACATGTATAAATGGAAAGAAATTCCATGCTCATGGATAGGAAGAATTAATATTATCAAAATAGCTATCCTGACCAAAGCAGTTTATAGATTCAATGTAATCCTTACCAAAATACCAACAGCATTTTTCTCTGAAGTATAGCAAATAATCCTAAAATTTATATAGAACCAAAAAAGACCCTGAATTTCCAAAGCAATCTTAAGAAAGAACAAAGCTGGAGGTGTCACACTCCCTGATCAAGCTATAATACAAAACTACAGTGATTAAAACAGTATGGTACTGGCACAGGAAAAGAGGTAATGTATCAATGGACTAGAATAGAGAGGCCAGAATAAACCCAGGAATATATGGTCTATTAATATATGATAAAGGAGATAATAATATACAATGGGAAAAAGGACAGTCTCTTCAATAAATGGTGCTGGGAAAACTGGGCAGCTATATACAAGAGAATGAAACTGGATCACCATCTTACACTACACAAAAGTAAACTCTAAATGGATTAAAGACATAAATATATGACATGAAACCATAAAACTCTTAGAAGAAAACATAGGTAGGAATCTCTTTAACATCAGCATTAGTAATTTTTTTCTGGGTAGGGAAACAGAAGCAAAAATAAACAAGTGGGACTAATTAAGGTTTGCACAGCAAGGGAAACATCAACAAAATGAAAAGGCAACCTACTCTATGGGAGAATATATTTGCAAATGAATATCTGCTAAGTGGCTAATATCCAAAATATATAGGAAACTCATAAAATTCCACACCAAGAAAATAATCCAATTAAATAATGAGCAGAGGAAATGAACAGACATTTTTCCTAAGAATTACAGAGGGTCAAGAAGCACATGAAAAGATGCTTAACATCACTGATCTTTAGGGAAATTGCAAACCAAAACTAAAATGAGACATCACCTCACACCAGTCAGAATGGCTAATATCAACAAGACAAGAAAATAGCAAGTGTTGACAAGGATGTGTAGAAAAAGGAACCCTCCTACATTGTTGGGAGTGTAGATTGGTCCAGCCTCTGAGGAAGGCAGCATGGAAGTTCCTCAAAAGACTAAAAATATAAATACCATATGACTCAGCAATTCCACTTCTGAGAGTTTACCTGAAAAAAACAAAATCACTGATTCAAAAAGATGTATGTACCCCTATGTTTGCTGTGTTATTTACAATAGCCACAATAGGGAAGCAACCAAAGAGTCCATCAATAGAAGAATGGATAGATAAGATGTAGTACATATATGCAAGGGATTATTACTCAGTCATGAAAAAGAAAGAAATCTTGTCATTTGTAACATCTTGGATGCACCTAAAGGGAATTATGCTAAGTGAAATAAGCCAGGCAGAAAAAGACAAATACCATGATTTCACTTATATGTGGAATCTAAAAAACAAACAAACAAACAAATGAATAAAACAGAAATAGACTCATAGACACAGAAAAAATACTGGTGGTTGCCATGGGGGAGGCAAATGCTGAGAGTGAAATAGGTGAGGGGAATAGAGGCACAACATCCTAATTATGCTATAAATTAATCAGGCAATGAAAGTACAGCATAGTGAATATAGTCAACAGTATTTCAATATCATTGTGTATTAACAGATAATAACACTTACTGTAATAAACTATTAATAATGTAAATACTTGTCAGATCACTATGTGTATACCTACAACCAATATAATATTGCATATCTACTATGTTTCAATAAAAAGGTCTTTTATAGATTTCAAAAAAATCTCATATAGCTCCTTACATTCTGAATACCTCTTGGCTCTGTTTCCCTCCTCAACTTTTATATAAACCCTCTCTCTCTGCTCCTACCATCACTGTTCTTATATTATACTCCTGCTGGTTTCTCAAAGGTTTGTGTTTAGTTTCTAGAGTTAGTAGTGCTATGCTAGTTCTTTCAGACTGTGCCATGTTCTTTTCACTCATCCTCAAATTGGTGTGTGCAAAAACATTTTCCAATTTCACCTGCTGTTCTCAAATTGGCCTGTGTATTTTACAATAAGTACCTGTAGACTATTTTAAAATACTCATGTTTTTGTTTCTTTTTGCTTGTCCCTCACAGATTATACAATGTCATGATTCGTCATTACCTCCTCTAATTTGTGGTTTTAGGAATACCTAGACTCCTAGTTTTACCATAGATAGTGTCCTTTTTTTCCCAAAGTGACATCCTAGTGGCTTGCCTGCATTTATAGAGAGACTCAGGAAAATTCAGAAATTACCCGACTTCCATCATTTCCCCAAAATCCTCATCTAACTTTTCAAAGTGATCTTCAAAAGGCTTGTCTATACCCACAACGACAAACGCTTGCAGTTATGACCTTTATAACTCTCCCTCCCTCAGACATTATTACTAAATCTGCATTACATTTTTTCCTCCTTTAGAAAAAAAATCTGTCAGGTAACCTCTATAGAAATAGGTTCTAAGGACACAACTTCTGCTTATAAATGTGTTTTTAAATTATTACTACCAACTGTTTGGTCCCTGTATCTTGGACTAAAATCCTCCCAAAGCCAACTCATAAACTTACCATTCTGGTTTTCACTTTTTCTTAATTTTTGGCTCTTACAGACTTTTTCCCAGTTATAATTTGAAATTGTTTTTTAAAATACACACTTTATCCTGAATTTTTATATTTGTAATTGAGACAGGGACCTTGGGTGTAGTCAGAGTAGAGTGAGGGCCTCCAGAAAAACCAAGGCAGGATATTTATAGTCAAAGCAATGTAACAATGTAAAGAAGTCCCTATCGAAACTCTGTGTTAAGCATTATGCAAAGTCAAGGTCACACTAATTCTCTAGGGTAAAGATACCAGACTAGGAATATAGACTTTTTCAGTGAGATCAGTTAAAGATCAAAAGGCCAGAGCAACTTGGCCTGGAATGTTTGAGTGTTCTGCAAATAAAGAAGGCTATCTCAGCATAACCCGTGACTTCACTGTAAACAGCCCTAGCAAACAGACAACAACCCAGCCCACATTAGGGGCAGGGCAGGTGGTACAAGTCCATACCCTAAATCCTCAGTTCCACCAAATCCTCAACCGCCTATAAATCCCCTAGACAATGCAGCACCCTGGGCTCTCTTGTCCCCTCCTGGTGTGAGCCAGGACTTTTGTCCTTTCCCTGTATCTCTAAATAAAAGCCTCTCCCTGGCTCTCCTACCGTGAGTGTTTGCTAAGTTAATTCTTTGACTCTGCAAATAAGAACCCTGGCATCATAATGACCAGGGATCCTCAGAAATGCATTCTCTAATGTTGCTGGAACCATAGGACCAACTTTGGTGGTTGGCTTTTTAAGCATAATTTAAAAAGAAAACATGAGCCTACAATTTTGATGAAAATGCGTTTTTCATTGTCTTCCCGTGATATTAAAATAATCTCACATTTTAGAACTTTCTTTTTATCTTGAATTTGAGACCAGCTTTAGGAAAATGGTGGGACGAAGCAGAGGGGAAACTTTTCCCTTAGTATCAAGCCTACAGATGTAGAATCAAAGCTTGTATCTTTAAGACAACTTCCATTAATATTATATTGTTTAATATAGTCTTCTCTTTTTTCTCCCATATCTAATGGATAGAAAAGAACTAAATGTTACTCATTGACAGCCAATTAAGAGGCTTTTGTGTAAAAACTCCTCAGGCAATCTAGACAAGGAGCCTTGAAATATATCTTTTGATGTAGTTTCAAAGGGCATTGGAAGCCTACTTAAAAACTAAATGTATATAATTTAAAACTTTCATTCCATATATCATTCTTGACATGTTTTTTTCACATTAACAACCCAGAGCTCTAGTTCATGCAAATCTTGCTGATGATTCTAATTTAGACATTCAAAAAATCATTATAAAGAAATACAATCTTTAATATCCAATTTTGTTCAAGTAGAACTGTAACTCTGGGGGGAAAATCTGTCTCCCAGCCCAGGACAAATTACCTTTGAAACCAAAATCAGTCAAAGGGAGAAATAAAGTGGGAAAAACCTGTTTATTGTTTACAAGCAGTTGTCCACTTCTGCTCACCTGGGTCTCTCACCACCTGGCTGCAAAAAGGGATGCCACCCAACCTCTCCATTCCGGAAAAACCCTCACTTCCCCTTGTAATCACCGATTGATATGGAGATGACTACTTATCTCTACCCCTTAGAAACACCTATTGATATGGAGATACAGTAAGGTCAGGTGAGAAATTCTGGAAACACTGCAATTTTATACTACAAGATCAATACATAAACCACATTAATAAGAGAAATATAAATATCCCATATTAATAGGTGATGCAAACAAGAAAAAGTGGACATTTAAATTTTTCTATATCATCTTATTTTTACAAACCACCCCCAATTTCTCTAATGAAGTTTCACATTTGAAATGACTGCTAATTGCTTTACTAACATGACTTCATTAAATTTTCCCACGCCTTTCCTTTGACACAAAATTTATACATTAAATGGAGGATTTGAGTTACATGTTCTCATTGACAATAGCATAAAGGGTATGATTATAACTGACACGGCAAGCTCCTGGATACTACCTCAGCCAATCAGGACCCAGATCCTATTTGAGCCAATCAGGACCCGGATCCTAATTGAGCCAATCGGTA
Source organism: Manis pentadactyla (assembly GCF_030020395.1). Lineage (NCBI taxonomy): Eukaryota > Metazoa > Chordata > Mammalia > Pholidota > Manidae > Manis > Manis pentadactyla. The sequence goes on from NC_080020.1 coordinate 89,282,012, forward strand.
CCCGGATCCTATTTGAGCCAATCGGGACCCGGATCCTATTTTCAGCCAATCGGAGCTTGGTCTCTCTCTCCCCTCCAGTTAGCAAGTATACCCAACTCCCCTAGAACCTGCCAACTGACCAGAGCCAGGACCTATCACCCCACCAACTACCCCCAAGCCTAGCCAATCAGCCAGAGCCACGACCCTCACCCCACAAACCACCCTAGAGACCCATAAAACCTTTGTGTTTCCTGAAACTCACTCTCTCTCTGGCACCTGGCCACTGCGTTGGCGTGGGTGTGAGATTGAGCTCGAGCTGGCTCGAATAAAGGCTCTTTGCTTTTGCATCAGTGTTGGCTCCCTGGTGGTCTCCTGGGATTTGTGACTTTGGGCATAACATTTTGGGGGCTCATCCGGGATCCCAGAGACCCCCAGGACTCCTGACCCGGAGGGCCCAGTGCCAGCTGGTGAGTGCACTCAGTTATCTGTCTGTCCTTGTCTACCTGTGTCCCACTCTGTCTTTATCTGTGTCTCACTGTTTTTGTTGGCAAACAAGCCTGTATAAGCCTGTAGGAGCTCCAGTCTGTATCTGGGTTGGCATTGACTTAGGTGGACGCTCTGGCGGGTCACCAACCAGGGGTCTTGAGAGATGTCCCTTGCCCCTGTCTGGAGGATGAGGTCCTCATCTGTGAGGAAAGTGAGCTGCCGCTGCAGTCCGACAGGCCCTCAACTTACTTTCAGTTTTGCCTCCACGACCACGGCAAATTCTTCTCTGTAGGCGCCTGTTTGTTGGCTATTGTGTTTATCTTAGTCTTGTTGTTGACGGAAGAAATGGGACCGATGCAGACGACTCCTTTATCTCTCATGACAGACCATTTTTCAGATGTTAGGGAGAGAGCTCACAATTTGAGCACAGATGTTAGGAAGGGAAAATTTCATGTTTTCTGCACCTCTGAGTGGCCGTCCTTTAATGTTGGATGGCCGCCGGAGGGAACTTTTAATCTAACCACTCTTTTACAGGTGAAAGGTGTCATCTTCAGGAAAGGAGCCCAGGGCCATCCAGACCAAATTCCCTACATCTTAGTCTGGCAGGACCTAATTGAAAACCCTCCCTCATGGCTTAAACCTTTCCTTCCATCCAGGGCAGACCCCACACCCAAAGTCTTGGCCCTACAAGGTCCGGTCCCAAAGTCTCAGAGAGACTCAGGACCTAAAGAAACCAAACCATCCCTCTACCCAGTCCTGCAGGACACCAGCTCAGAGGAGTTGATCTTTCCACCACCCTATCAACCCCTCCCAACTGCCCCGCCGGCGGAGACAGCAGAACCAGATGGAGGGGAACCAGTTCCGTAAGAACCAGTTCCTGTTCCTGAAGGAGGAGTGCCTGCACATGGACCTGTGGCAGGGATGCAGGGCTGGGTCCATCGAGCGGCCCTCAGTCAGGGACCCGCTGACTCAACTGTCCTTCCCCTGTGCGCCACAGGGCCCCCTGATGAAACAGGAGAACAGCCAATGCACTATTGGCCATTCTCCACTAGCGACCTCTATAACTGGAGAACTCAGAATGCTAAGTTCTCAGAAAACCCCAAAGATCTTATTAACCTCTTAGACACTGTTCTTTTTACCCATCATCCCACTTGGGATGATTGTCAACAGCTCTTACAGGCTCTTTTTACCACTGAAGAGAGAGAAAGAATCCAGGTAGAAGCCTGGAAGTCAGTTCTGGGTGACAATAGACAGCCCACCCAGAACCCGGACCTCATAAATGCTGCCTTTCCCCTCTCTCATCCAAAATGGGACTACAACTCAGCAGAAGGTAAGGAGAGACTCCAGGTCTATCGCCAGACTCTGTTGGCAGATCTCAGGGTGGCTGCACGAAAGCCCACCAATTTGGCTAAGGTATATAATGTTCAACAAGGCAGGGACGAAAGCCTAGCGGCATTTCTAGAGAGGATCATGGAGGCCTTTAGACAGCACACCCCCATGGATCCTGAAGTTCCAGAGAATAGAGCCGCTATAGTTATGGCTTTCGTCAACCAAGCTGCTCCAGACATAAAGAAAAAATTACAGAGAGTAGAGAGATTAGGAGAAAGGAGCCTGCAGGACCTGGTAGTGGTGGCAGAAAGAGTTTTTAATAATTGAGAGAGCCCGGAAGAACTACAGATGAGAATAAGTGACTGCCAAACTCAAAACTTGGCCAAAATACTGCTGGCTACAACTGCAGATAGCCCTCAGGAGCGACAGAGACACCTTAAGAAACTGGCCACGGGACAAGGTAAGGAAGACCTCACATGAGGGAACTGACCCAAGTTAAATAAGAACCAGTGTGCATATTGCAAAGAGGAAGGCCACTGGGTCAAAGACTGTCCCAACAAAAGACCCAAAAAGGCCCCCATTACTATCCTAAGTACTGAAGGCAATGATGACTATGGGTGACGGGGTTTGACACCCCTCCCCAAGCCCAGGGTAACCCTAAAAGTGGAGGGGCAACCTATAGAATTCCTTGTGGACACTGGAGCTCAGCACTCCATCCTATTACAACCCCAGGGAAAATTGGCAGATAAAACCTCATGGGTACAGGGAGCTACTGGGATGAAACAATATTCATGGACTACCCGAAGGACAGTGGACCTCAGCGTGGGCCGGGTATCCCACTCGTTCATGGTCATCCCAGAATGCCTCTACCCCTTATTAGGCCGAGACTTGCTCACCAAGGTGGGAGCACAAATCAGCTTCCACCCAGAAGGGACAAAAATTCTGAATAAAGAAGGACATCCAATACAGGTACTCACTATAAGCCTCGAAGATGAGTACCACCTGCACCAGACACCCTTATCACCAATGTATGACTTAGAATATTGGTTACAGACATTTCCCCAAGCCTGGGCTGAGACAGGGGGAGTGGGATTAGCTGGACATAGACCGGAAATATTTATAGAACTAAAATTGGGCGTGGATCCAGTCAGGGTCTGGCAATACCCGATGCCACTCGAAGCAAGAGCTGGAATCACTCCACACTTTAGAAGGTTACTCGAGTTAAGCATACTGAGACCTTGCCAGTCAGCATGGAATACCCCCCTATTACCAGTCTGAAAGCCAAGTTCAACTGACTATCAACCAGTCCAAGACTTGCGGGAGGTAAACAAGTGGGTGATGGATGTACACCCAACAGTCCCAAATCCATACACCCTCCTCAGCTAATTGCGTCCTACCCGAACCTGGTATACAGTCCTAGATTTAAAAGATGCATTTTTCAGCTTGCCCCTAGCACCTAAAAGCCAGAATATCTTTGCCTTTGAGTGGACAGACCTGGAAAAAGGAATTAGCAGCCAGCTCATCTGGACCAGGCTCCCCCAAGGATTCAAGAACTCACCCACCATCTTCAATGAGGCCCTACATGAAGATCTGAGTGAGTTCCGATCCAAACACCCAGAATTAACTCTTTTACAGTACGTAGATGATATCCTGGTATCCACTGAAGACCAGGAGAGGTGCCTGCAAGGCACCAAGGACCTGCTTTCTACACTAGGAGCCTTGGGTTACCGAGCCTCGACCAAAAAGGCCCAAATCTGCAAGACAGAGGTAAGCTACTTAGGCTATAAATTAAAAGGGGGACAGAGATGGCTCATGGAAGCAAGAAAAGAGACTGTCTTAAGAATAGCATGCCCACAAAATGTCCACCAAATGCGTGAATTCCTAGGATCCGCAGGATACTGCTGATTGTGGATCCCAGGTTTTGCAGAAATAGCTAGACCCCTTTATGAAGCCACCAAAGAAAAACAGGAGTTTACATGGACAGAGACTATAGAGAACTCATTCACTAGACTGAAGCAGGCCTTACTCTCTGCACCTGCACTGGGGCTCCCTGATTTAACCAAACCCTTTTACCTATATATAGATGAAAGTAAAGGAGTAGCTAAAGGGGTGCTGATACAGTACATTGGCCCTTGGAAAAGGCCCATAGCTTATTTCTCCAAGCAACTAGACACTGTCGCTGCTGGATGGCCCCCCTGTCTGCGAATCATTGCTGCGGTGGCTACCATGGTCAGAGATGCAGACAAACTAACACTAGGACAAGAATTAAATGTCACTACCCCACATGCAATCAAAGGGGTGCTCAAACAGCCACCAGACAGATGGATAAGTAATGCCCGACTAACTCATTACCAAGGACTGCTTTTAAATCCTGCTAGAATTCTGTTCCAGACACCTGCTTCACTGAATCCAGACACCCTCCTCCCTGACCCGGACTGGGAGGCACCACTCCATGACTGTGGAGAAATCATGGCTCATGTTCACGGAGTCAGAACCGACCTGCGAGATCAGCCACTGGCAGAAGCAGATGCCACATGGTACACCGATGGAAGCAGCTTCATGCAAAATGGAGTAAGGTATGCAGGGGCAGCTGTGACAACCGAGACAGAAGCTGTCTGGGCTGCGCCACTGGCTCCAGGGACTTCAGCCCAGTGGGCAGAGCTGATCACGCTGACTAAAGCATTGACTATGGCCAAAGGCAAATGCCTTAATGTCTATGTGGACAGTAGGTATGCATTTGTCACTGTCCACATACATGGAGCCATCTATAGAGAGAGGGGGCTGTTAACTGCAGAGGGAAAAACCATCAAAAATAAAGAAATTCTTGGCCTCCTACGGGCCCTTTGACTACCCAAAGCACTGGCTATAATTCATTGCCGGGGCCATCAAAAATCTGACACCCCGATTGCCAAAGGAAACAGATTAGCAGACCAATGTGCCAGACAGGCAGCCCTTTCAGTGGACCATGTCCTAGTGACCACATTGCCAGACCCAGGGGCCCCTAACCTTCCAGACACTCCCTCCTACACTGATGAAGACACAAAATGGATCAAGCAGCTACCCATGACCAACTACCTAAATGGGTGGTGGAGAGCTGCCGACTGCATCATTCTACCAGAAGAGTTAGGATGTTGCGTCCTGACCAAAATGCATCGGGCTACACAAATGGGGACGAGAAAAATGGAAGACTTGGTGCGACATGCTCACATCACTATCAGAGACTCTCGATCAAAAATTGGGCAAATCGTAGCAAGCTGCAAGGCTTGCCAACTGACAAATGCGACTGCCCAGGCACCCAATCCTAGTACCAGACTCCGAGGAAACAGACCAGGAGCTTAATGGGAAGTGGATTTTATGGAAGTAAAGCCCGGAAAATACAGGTACAGGTATTTGCTAGTGTTTGTAGACACTTTTTCAGGTTGGATTGAGGCGTTTCCCACCAAACATGAGACTGCGCAGACCGTGGTCAAGAAATTGTTAGAAGACATCCTACCAAGCTATGGTTTTCCTGCCAGGATAAGCTCAGACAATGGACCAGGATTTGCTTCCAAAGTAACTCAGGGAGTAGCACAGATTCTTGGGGCAGATTGGAAATTACATTGTGCGTATAGACCCCAAAGTTCAGGACAGGTAGAAAGAATGAACAGAACTTTAAAAGAGACCTTGACTAAATTAGCCCTAGAGACTGGTGGAGACTGGGTAACTCTCCTTCCCTTTGCCCTTTATAGGGTGCATAACTCCCCATATAAGATAGGACTTACTCCCTTTGAAATCATGTATGGCATCCCTCCACCTATTATTCCCACCCTCAAACCTGAAGTACTTGCTGAATTTGATGATCACCAACTCCTTTTCTCCCTCCAAGTGTTGCAACGAACCCATGAGCAGGTCTGGCCTAAGCTGAAAGCTCTTTATGAGACCGGATGCCCTCCAGAACCGCACTGCTATCGTCCAGGCAACTGGGTGTACATCCGGAGACATCAACACCAGACACTTCAACCACGCTGGAAGGGACCCTACATCATGATCCTGACCACTCCCACTGCTCTCAAGGTCGACAGGATTACTCCTTGGGTCCACTGCACCCACGTCCGACCAGCTGACCCACACGCCATTCTCAAGGACTTTGTTGAGAATGGAAAAGCCAGCCAGACAAAGACAATCCTCTAAAGCTAAGACTGCACCTTTCTCACTTACCCCACTAATGTTGCTTATACTATGCCTTCCTCATGTCAAACCAAATGACCCTAACCCCCATCAACCTTATAGGCAGACATGGATCCTGACAGATGGACAAACTGGTAAAACCCTCAACGAAACTGCACACATAGCCCCACTAAACACATGGTGGCCAGATTTATATTTTGATCTCAGGGAGCTTTTCGGACTCATGCGGGGGAGGGAACACAATTATCATGTCCTGCAAAAACGGGCATTTATTGACACTGCTCAAGGATGAGCACAACGGTTTTGGGCCTGCCCTGGCAACCTAAGAAATAACTGGAAGACCTGTGGGGGCCTAGAAAGTGCTTACTGCAAAAGCTGGAGTTGTGTAACTTCTAATGATGGGCCCCGGAAGTGGGCAGTCGGGAATCGGGATTTAGTTAAATTCACCCTCAGAGACCTTGACAATAGGGTACCCCAAGTGCATGTACAGTTTAACCAAGAATGAGCTAAAAATGAGAAATCCTGGATATCTGGAATAACTTGGGGTTTTTAGCTTGATATGGGCCAGTTTGCCTGGGTTAGCCCTTACCCAAGTGGACTTTTAACCATTAAACTAATTATCCATAAGTCTCAGACAAAAACAGCCCCTATGGGTCCAAACCAGGTATTAGCTCCTCCCACCCCTACTAAAAACCCAAATAACAAGAAAACCTTGAAAGAAATGACAGAACCCCAGATTACTACTTCTATGAACCCCCCGGCACCTGCTGCGCAGGCTGGTGAGGACCCCCTATGGAAACTGATGCATGCTATGTATGAGACCCTTAATGCTACCAGCCCTGGCCTCATGGCCTCATGCTGGCTATGTTATGATATAAAACCTCCATTTTATGAAGCCATAGGCCTGAATGCCACCTATAATTTATCAACTAGTGAAAACCCCTCTCAGTGTTCATGGGGAGACCGTAAAATAGGCTTGACACTACAACATGTAAGTGGTAAAGGAACCTGCCAAGGAAAGGTGCCACAAGATAAAGTTTATGCACTTCCATAGATGCCACCCCTAGTTGGGATGACATAAAGTGGCTAATTCCAGGAAGTAATGGATGGTGGATATGTTCCAAGACTGGCCTCACCCCATGCCTCTCAACCTCCATCTTTAATGCCTCTAGAGAATTCTGTATCCTAGTGACTGTGATACCCCATACCCTCTACCACCCTGAGAAAAGCATGTATTCTCACTGGAATGAAGGCACAAGCCAAGAAAGAAATAAGAGGGAACCCATCACTGCCCTAACCATTGCCACCCTATTCACTTTAGGAGTGGCTGGGGCCAGAACCGGCATAACCTCCCTGGCCACTCAACAAGCAGGTATGACATCCCTGAGAACGGCCTTCTATAGATGAAGATATAGAAAGAATAGAGGCCTCCATTAGTCATTTAGAAAAATCTCTCACCTCCCTATCCAAAGTTGTACTCCAAAATAGAAGGGGGCTTGATTTATTGTTCCTCCAACAAGGGGAACTATGTGCTGCACTAGGAGAAGAGTGCTGTTTTTATGCTGATCATTCAAGAGTAGTAAAAGAATCTATGGCCAAAGTCCAGGAAGGCTTAGCCAAATGCAAAAGAGAATGAGAACAACCACAGGGATGGTTTGAATCTTTATTTAACACTTCCCCGTGGTTAACCACCTTAGTCTCCACCCTAATAGGCCCTCTAATAATTCTGTTGCTGCTACTTACTTTTGGACCATGTATCCTCAATAGACTGATGACTTTTGTCAAAAATAGAATCAATACAGTCCAGCTAATGGTGCTAAGACAACAGTATCAGCCTTTATCTCCTTACAACTGTGACACCTCATTAGACCGATGATTGGGTCCCTTTGCTAGGATCCAAAGAGAGGGGGAATGAAAGGGCAAGCTCCTGGATACTACCTCAGCCAATCAGGACCCGGATCCTATTTGAGCCAGTCAGGACCTGGATCCTATTTGAGCCAATTGGGACCTGGATCCTATTTTCAGCCAATCGGAGCTTGGTCTCTCTCTCCCCTCCAGTTAGCAAGTATACCCACCTCCCCTAGACCCTGCCAATTGACCAGAGCCAGGACCTATCACCCCACCAACTACCCCCAAGCCCAGCCAATCAGCCAGAGCCACGACCCTCACCCCACAAACTGCCGTAGAAACCCATAAAACCTTTGTGTTTCCTGAAACTCGCTCTCTCTCTGGCACCTGGCCACTGCGTTGGCATGGGTGTGAGATTGAGCTCGAGCTGGCTTGAATAAAGGCTCTTTGCTTTTGCATCTGTGTTGGCTCCCTGGTGGTCTCCTGGGATTCACAACTTCAGGTATAACAATAATGGTTTCATAGAAAATATAATCAAGTTAACCAAACAAGGGAAAAAAATAACAAAGACTAAAGAAGCAAGAGAGATAGGGAAAAAAAAAAAGGGAGGATGAGAAAGAAAAAAAATAAATGAAGCTTCCAAAAATCTACAGTGCAGGTTTTTTACTATTTGCTTACCAAAGTGGTTAAAATACATCCATTCCAATCAGGAATAGTCAGTTATGTAAATCTAGACTCTTAACACAGAATGCTAACTGAAGCCCTGAGAAAGACGGAACAGATGGAGAGACCTTCGGGAGAGCTACTGTAAATAACAATGAGGCAGAAACGATCCTTTCACTCATGGGGAAAATCCTAGCTTCTCCCTGAAACAATTTTTTCTTTGTACACTTAGCTATTTCCATTAAGAGGGCAAAACAAATGTAATGAGTTGGAGTATATTCAGCTTTCCAAAACGATGTCCAGTTCTGCTATTAATGTAGTATGGTTGATAATTTTGGAGAAAAGAAGATTCACCTTCCAAAGGGCCATATTTTACCAACTACATTCATCTCTGAATTCAGAGCTCAAACCCATTTCAAACTCGTAAGCCAGAGATCTCACCAACCTTCTCCTGGCCGTGCCCGCCACAGCAGCTGGTAGTTAACACAGTGATGTTCATTCAGACATGATCATGACGGTGGTAAGGTACCTCAATGCTAATATCCACATCATCATTCTCTATGGAGTGGGAGGAAGAAAAGGAGGTGGGTGGAACTTGATCTTACATATTATTCTTTTCGTGGATAGCTTTTATCCTGTAGTTTTCTCCCCCTTGCCTTCTCTTCTCCCCTTTACATCTTTCCCTGTACAATCTCTCCAATAGTTCCTCATCTTGCCTCTTACGCACAAAGGTAAATAAACTGGTAGGTACTCTTCCCTACACTTCTCCCTGGTCATTGAGACTACTGAAGGGAGGATTTGCCTCATCAGAGATGGAAACATTTTAGAAAACCACTGTTAACACAAGACTATGGTCATGGCATAAGAATAGACAAATAAACAAAATAATAGAGAGAATAAAACAAACTCTAATATTAACTGGAGTTTAATATATTGCTAAGGTGTTATTTTAACCATTAGGAAGAGGGGGGTTATTTCATAAATGGAGCTTGAACAACCGGTTATCCATCTGGAAAAAGTTAAGTTGGACTCTTAATTCACAGCAAATGCAAAAATAAATTCCAGATGGATTAAAGACTTATGTGTAAAAATGTTTTAAAAGAAAACCTCTCAAAATTCTATATGCACAACCTAGAGTTGGGGAAGTCTGTTTCACCAGTTCTGGGAACCCAGACACAATACAAAAAATATAGATGTATTTAAATATTTAAAATTAAATTTTTGTTTGAAAAAGAAACTATATTGAGAAACATATTTTCAACACATGTGACAGGTAAATGATTAGTATCTTTAGTATACAAATAGCCCTTCTAAATTAACAAAAAGGCAAACAAGTCAACAGATGTTGGGATGATAGATATAAGTGGTCAACTGAGAGAATACAAAAAAAAAATTTAACCCTGTTGAAAAAAGTGAGATAGTTTATATCCAGCAGATTGTCAAAAATAGTTATAATAACTATTTTTGGCAAGAATACAGGAAAAAATTCTACCATACTGCTTGTGGAAATGTGAATTATTAGAGTTTTTAGAAAACAATCTGCAATATTTGTTAAATTGAAAATATGCATACTGTAATTCACACTTTACTCCTTTGAATTTATTCTACAGAAATAATAGTACTAATGTATAAAAGGATATATTTACAAAGCATTTAAATGAAGAATTACTTTAGTGAGAAAAAAACAAAGTGAATGTTTCTCAAAAGAGGAATTTTTGAATAAATACCATATATACATAAAATGTAATTGGCAGCATTAAAAAGAATGCATTAGATATATGCCAATTAATTTGGAGGTATTTCTCCAGCGTAGGGTTCAGTAAGGAAATCAAGATTCTAATATGCTTATGTGGTATGACCTTTTTACTTTTAATGAGAAAAAACTGATACTGGGGGTGGACGATTATATCTTTTTTTTTTTTAAATAACACCTTTATTGACTCAATTCACCCTTTCAAAGTGTACAATTCAGCAGGTCATTTCTTTTCACATTCATTTAAACTTTCATGGAAAACTACCAAAGGAAGCCTAGAGCTCAGAAAGCCCACCTACCCAAGCAGAGGAGAGACACACCGAAGCATCAGTAGTTTATCCTTGAAGTTCAGGCACAGTTAAAGGATCAAACACTAAAATCTGTGATTACTGGTGCCTATAGAAGCATTCTTGGTGAAAAAGGTCAAAGTATACAATAGTCAAAATAAACTTCACCTGGAGGTTCTTGCTGCTTAACTTGAATGAAACTCTCCTTTTTCCTGATCATTCTTCCACTACAGGACCAAACAATATTAGAAGACCATGGCTAAGAATTGACTGAAACGTTATAAAAAAAATTTTCTATCTCTTGGTATCCTCTCTTTCACCTACAGTTCTTTCACCTACCCAGATGGTACACATGCATTTAAAGGTAAGAACAGATGACAGAGACACATAGCATAGTTCCAAGGAGCATCATCTCATCCCACTGGAGACAGGCAATGTGGCAGTCCTGGCCACATGAGGTTTAAATATAGAAGATACTTCAGCAAATATTAAATTGATAAGATTTTCACTTTATTCTTTAATGCATATTTCATGGCAGTTTTTCATCCTGCAGGTCAAATTATGAGAAATAATCACTCTGTGGCAGGAGAGGGTTGGAATTTCACTTCCTAGGGAGACTGCAGGCTTTAAAAGCCAGGTTTTATGCAAAGAGAGGCTTTGCTAAACCCTTTGTCTACTCCTTTAGCATATCAAGATCAATCCTGCAGCATCCAGCTAGTCAACTTCTGTAGTAGAGATGATATCCCAAATGCCCTTGTTTAAGGCATAATGAGAGTGAAGAGAGAAGAGGTAAAGGAAGATCCTATTCCTTCATCTCATTTCTGAGGAGCATAAAGGGAAACCTAGGTGGGAAAGAGCAGCAACTGGACTTGTGCTTCCTGACCACCCTTCCCTGGGATTTGTTCCTGAGGTTGGGAGGCATGAGAAGGAACACAGAAGTTAAGGTGCTGCCTCTCAGGCTGCCAGATACCCACCTGAGCTGGACCCTTACAAGATAAGGGTATAATGGTCAGGTAACAGAGCAGCCCTGAGCTTTCCTTCAAGCTGATCTCAATACTCAAGTGGCCCATCTGCTGCACTGGGAGAGAGACGGGCAAGCACCACAGCAGGGCAAGGCTAGGTGGCCTTGCCAAGTCACAGGGAAGTTGAGGCAGGAGGGTGATGCCCCACAGCCAGGGAAAGCTATGGGGAGGCCAAATCCGAAAGGAAGGTGGCTGTGACCCTGTGGGCACATTCTAAGCCAAAAGAAGACATATGCTTATCAGATGCAGACACGGAACCAGGAAGGTCAGCGCCTCCCAATGGGCAAAGGCACAACACCTAGGAGATGGCTACTACCAGACACTACACACCAGGGCAAGCAAGAGACCAGGGGCCCAGTGCCCTGCCACCATCCACACAGCCAGATGCCACTGAAAGGAGAGAAATGGAGGAGGAAGAGACTTTCAAAAGACTGAGCACTGCTATTTAAAAGAAATTATATTCTAACTGAAGAGAATGCTTCAATAATTAGGGTAAAAGTCAAACATTAAACTGCACTGGGCATTCAGTTAATTCTGTTTTTCTGCTCAACAGCCAGTGACAGCACAGGGAGATGGCAGCTAGCAGACAGCCAAGTGGCGGTTCAAGTCCCCTGCTCTAGGCACTCACCCCACCCTGTGCTGCTTGCAGATCTGACCCCTGTGGGCCTCAGGAAAACCTCCATCCTGGAAGCTTGGCTGCCTGGCATGTTCCTGGATTTTTCACCAGTATGTCAGAGCGGTGATTCCAAAGACCACAGGAATCCCTCTAATGGGTTTGAAAACCCAAAGACTACAATGTTAACTATTGTCAAAAATACATATTCTTCGCAGACTCCTCCCCAGAGAAATTCAGGTACCCAAAAAGATACTTCTAAAAAATATTATAAGCAGTAATGAGTGCACAGCTTAAAACAATATGTGAATAAAACTCCCTGCTGTCTGACATTGCCTTTTCCGGCCTGTTTCCACTTCTTGGTTTGGCTCCATAGTTGAAACCAAGATGTTCTGATTTTTTTTTTCCTTTTACTGTTCAAACCACAGTAACTCATATGAGAGCCAAACCCCTTAACTAAAGAATAATTTATGACAGAGCAGCTAGCATTTTAAACAAAATCCTTTTGGGGACAGGGGACAAAAGCCAGGAGGTCAGAAGTTGATTCCTGAGTAAGGTACGCTGGCAGCCTCAAGCCAGCACAGGCCTGCTAGGATAATCACACTACTGCCGAGGGCTGTGCCCAGGCCACAGACAGTGCTGCCAGGATCCTCTCCACCCTGTTCACAGTCTCAGAGAGCTTGCAGAGCAGGGCCACTCTCTGCTCCAAGGCCACTGGCCCTGCAGAAGGGCTTGTTTTTCACCAGTGAGGAGAGTTACTGAACTGTAAGTGGTGTGATTGCCTAAGTGAGGAGAGGCCCAGTTGCTTGGATAAGTGATCCTTAAGCAATCATGGGGTTCAGTTGAAGGCAATGAGGCCCACAAACAGAAGCTCTAAGTGGTGCTTAGCAAGACAAGGCCCAATGAGCACAGTACCAAAAACTGACTCATTAAAGACTTGGCTGGCACATGCTTGGTGTGTCCTCTCCACTTGCAGGTCGCAGGCAGGAGCTGCAGATCATGACAAGGGACTTCTACTACTAGGTTACCGTGACAGCTAGTCAGGTTCAGGGCCCGGGGTCTGGCCCAGCTGCGAATGATTCAGAGCTTGGTGTGCAACCTTGAACAGTGGGGCAAAAACAACGCCAACTGGGAAGAGCTTCCGGACCTACATGATAGGTGTCATTGGAGACAAAGGTTGAGCCAGGACTGGCAAAAACTCTTTCTCATTTTTCTATTACAGAAGTTCCAGATTCTCTATAGGAAATGAGACAAATAAGTAAACCCTCCACGGGAGAACAGCAGTGAGTGTTAGGAACAAACACTAGGTGCTCGGTTGAGCGAGAATGCTTGTTTGGACGTCTCAGGTTGGAGAGGGTTGTTGCTGCGTTGGAGAAGCCATGTCCTAGTGATGGCCCTTCTCCTCCTGCCTTCTGTGGTTGCTGACCAGAGAGCGCTGTCCATGTCAGGACACACACTGTCCCCAACTGGTGCTGACAGAGAAGCAAGCTGCACTCTCTCCAGAATCCTGTGGGCCTACAGTAAGCCTGGAGTCGGTGAGCATAGGGAGCTGTTGGGTCTGCAGACGGGCCTCGGTGGAGATGAACTGAGCTAGCAGAGAGAGAACAGGCTCAGTGGAAACGTCTGTGGCGTGGTAGAGCTGGGGTTACTTGGCAAGGCTACACTGTATATGAATCAACTCCAATCCACTCAACAGACACATCCACAGCAGAAGTTCCCAAATGGTTTATTAACAGTACATATTTACATTTTAAGAGCCAGCTTTATTGTGGAAGACTACGAGGTATACCAATAATCATATAAAATTCTCCATATCACATATGCTATTTATTACGGCTGTAACTCTACAGCATTTAATAACTTTTCTTCCAGATAATAAAAATTAATTTAATCCACTCATGTTCCATATACTATCTTTTCAGTTTTATGCAAAGAGAGGCTTTTCAGTGTCTCAAACCAAGAATACTCTACCCGGAAAGATTATCATTTAAATTTAAAGGAGGGATTAAACAATTTCCAGATAAGCAAAAGCTGAGAGAATTTACCTCCCCAAAACCACCTCTACAGTGTATTTTGGAGGGACTGCTATAGATGGAAGTGTTCCTAAATCTAAATAGCTGTCACCTGAGGTAATAAAACTACAGTAAAGAAAGTAGAACAGTTAATTACTAAGCAAATTCAAAATTAAATCAATTACCCCCAAAGTCAGTCAAGGGATAGACAAAGAGTACAGACTATGATACCTAATATACAAAGAATGGAAGAGGAAGAAAAAGGAGGAGAAAAAAAAAAGAACCTTTAGATTGTGTTTGTAATAGTATACTAAGTGAGTTAAGTTAGACTCTTAGATAGTAAGAAAGTTACCCTTGAACCTTAGGTAACCACGAATCTAAAGCCTGAAATGGCAATAAGTACATACCTATTGATAATCACCCTAAATGTAAATGGCTGAATGAACCAATCAAAACATAGAGACATTGAATGGATAAAAAAACAAGACCCAACTATATGCTGCATATAAGAGACTCACTTCAAACCCAAAGACATACACTGACTAAAAGTGAAGGGATGGAAAAGATATTTCATGCAACTAATAGGGAGAAAAAATCAGGAGTTGCAGTACTAGTATCAGACAACATAGACTTTAAAACAAAGAGAGTCACAAGAGACAAATAAGGACATCACATAATAAAGGGGCCAATCCAACAGGAGGATATAACCATTAAAATATCTGTGCATCCAACACAGAAGCACCTACATATGTGAAACAAATACTAACAGAATTAAAAGGGGAAATAGAATGCAATGCATTCATTCTAGGAGACTTCAACACTCCACTCACTCTGAAGGACAGATCAACCAGACAGAAAATTAGTACAGAGACAGAAGCACTGAACAACATATTAGAACAGATGGACTTAACGGACATCTACAGAACACTCCAAACAAAAGCAACAGGATACACCTTC